>NC_091283.1:487545956-488958456 GCF_032444005.1 Ranitomeya imitator
GGACCACAGACCACATCTCAGTACCAATGCTTTCTGGCTGATTTTTTGGTCACTTTGAATGTTGGTTGTGTTTTCACACTCGTGGTAGCATGAGATGGACTCTATAACCCACACAAGGGGCTCAGGTAGTGCAGCTCATCCAGGATGGCACATCAATGCGAGCTGTGGCAAAAAGGTTTGCTATGTCTATCAGCGTAGTGTCCAGAGGCTGGAGGCGATACCAGGAGACAGGCCAGTACACCAGGAGACATGGAGGGGGCCGTAGGAGGGCAACAACACAGCAGCAGGACCGCTACCTCAGCCTTTGTGCAAGGAGGAACAGGAGGAGCACTGCCAGAGCCCTGCAAAATGACCTCCAGCAGGCCACAAATGTGCATGAGTCTGCACAAACAGTTAGAAACCAACTCTATGAGGATGGTCTTAGTGCCCGACGTCCACAGATGAGGGTTGTTTTCACAGCCCAACACTGTGCAGGACGCTTGGCATTTGCCACAGAACACCAGGATTGGCAAATTAGCCACTGGCGCCCTGTGCTCTTCACAGATGAAGGGTGGTTCATACTGAGCACATGTGCCAGACGTGACAGAGCTGCTGCCTGCAACATCCTTGAGCATGACCGGTTTGGCAGTGAGTCAGTAATGGAGTGGGGTGGCATTTCTTTGTGGGGCCGCACAGCCCTCCATGTGCTCGCCAGAGGTAGTCTGCCATTAGGTACCGAGATGAGATCCTCAGACCCCTTGTGAGGCCATAATTTGCTGGTGCAGTTGGCTCTGGGATCCTCCTAATGCAGGACAATGCCAGACCTCATGTGGCTGGAGTGAGTCAGTAGTTCCTGCTAGATGATGGCATTGAAGCTATGGACTGGCCCACCTGTTCCCAAGAACTGAATCCGATTGAACACATCTGGGACATCAAGTCTTGCACCATTCACCAACGTCACATTGCACCACAGACTGTCCAGGAGTTGGCGGATGCTTTAGTCCAGGTCTGGGAGGAGATGCCTCAGGAGACGATCCGCTGCCTCATCAGGAGAATGCCCAGGCATTGTAGGAAGATCATACAGGCACGTGGAGGCCACACACACTACTGAGCATCATTTCCTTGTCTTGAAGCATTTCCACTGAAGTTGGATCAGCCTGTAACTTCATTTTCCACTTTTATTTTGAGCATCATTCCAACTCCAGACCTCCGTGGGATATTAGATGTTATTTACGTTGATAATTTTTAGGTTTTATTGTTCTCAACAAATTCCACTATGTAATGAATAAAGATTTACAACTGGAATATTTCATTCAGTGATATCTAGGATGTGGGATTTTAGTTTTCCCTTTATTTTTTGGAGCAGTGTATATATCCCCTATCCTGATATATATGTTTCTTATTCTGCCATGGACCCATCATGGTATGTACAGTGGGTGAAAATAAGTATTTGATAGTATTTCTTGACCAAGTTTGCACACACTGCAGCAGGGATTTTGGCCCACTCCTCCATACCACTCGTATCCAGATCTTTCAGGTTTCAGGGAGGTCACTGGGCAACATTGAGTTTCAGCTCCCTTCCAAGATTTTCTATTGGGTTCAAGCCTGGAGAGTGGCTAGGCCACTCCATGACCTTGAAATGCTTCTTGCGGAACCACTCCTTAATTGCCCTGGCTGTGTCATGGCTGGGTCATTGTCATGCTAGAAGACCCAGCCATAACTCATCTTCAATAGTTTTACTGAGTGAAGGAGGTTGTTGGTCAAATTTTTGCGATACATGACCCCATCCACCCTCCCTTCAATACGGTACAGTCGTCATGTCCCCTTTGTAGAAAAGCATCCCCAAAGTATGATATTTCCCCCACCATGCTTCACAGTTTGTTTGGTGTTGTTGGGGTTTTACTCATCCTTCTTCTTCCAAACATGGTGAGTGGAGTTGATACCAAAAAGTTCTATTTTGGTCTCATCTGACCACATGACCTTCTCTCATGCCTCTTCTGGATCATTCAGGTGGTAATTGGTGAACTTCAGACGGGCCTGACATGTGCTGGCATGAGCAGAGGATAATCCATGATGGTGTAGTGTGTTACTAAAGGTAATGCTTGAGACTGTGTACTCAGCTCTCTTCAAGTCAATGACCAGGTCCTCCCATGTAGTTCGGGGCTGATTTTTTACCTTCATCAGAATCATCCTTACCCTGAGAGGCGAGATCTTGGATGGAGCCCCTGACTGAGGAAGACTGACAGTCATCTTGTGCTTCTTCCTTTTCCTAATACGTAATTGTGTCAACAGTTGTTACCTTCTCATCAAGCTTCTTGTCTATTATCTTGTAACCTATACCAGCCTTGTACAGGTCTACAATTTTGTCCCTGATGTCCTTAGATAGCCCTTTGGTCTTGGCCATGGTGGAGAGGTTGGAGTGTGATTGATTGAGGGTGTGGACAGGTGTCTTTTATACAGGTAATCAAATATTTATTTCATGCATTAAAATGCAATTTAAATATTTAAAAATCATGCAATGTGATTGGAGCACCCCCAGACACAGGGCCACGGGTTGCTTGGTACCGGTCCTCTCTGTCTCAGTTCTAGGATTGTCACGGTGGCTCGACCTGGTCCGTGCTAAGGGGCGCCCAATGAAAGGGTTGTGAAAGTTGTTAGGTGTTGTGACGCCACCTGTGGTGTTCGGTCAGGGTGACCGACGCTGCTTGGGGTCCGCTGGGGTGATGTGATGGCAGCTAGATGGTATACCCTCCCACAGGTGAAGTAGATCCCCAGGGCTTCCCAGTGGTGTAGGTGGCGATGGTGTGAGGCACAGTTAATAACGAGGACACAGGGTTGCAGTCTCTTTACCTCTTTACTGGTGACTTCAGGATCCTCAATCCGGAGCACTGTTAACAGGGCTGGCTGAGACCGGCCGGTCCGAAGGCACATCCAGAGTTCCCTTGCAGGTGGAAATCAGTGCCTACCACTAGCGCCTGTGTGTTGTAGTCCTTCCCTGCTGAGCATTCAGGATAGTCCTCACAACTGTCGTTTCTGTTCTGATGTTCTGCTTTGTCCCCCAGTTTGTTATGGCTAGGACGCACCCGTATGATGGGTAGGCTCGGAGCTATTCTGGGACCCTAGAGATGCCCCTCTCCACGGTTGCCCCCTATGTCTGCTTAGGTGATGTATGTTAGACAGCCAACCTATAATCAACTGTCCTGCCTCTGTTTGAAGTAATGCTTGGAGTCAGTTACTTCCTCGGCGTTATGGCCACCTGCTACGCGCCTCAGTAGGATGTTGCCGATCTCGGGGCATGACTCCTACTGGCTCTCCTTTGTGCTTTGATCTCGCTTCTCACTTCTCCATAATATACTTTGATTCGTGTCCTTTCTTTAGATGCCACCGCAAGGTAGTGCAGGCGCGGCTCTGTAACGATATGTCCTTGTCGCTAAGTCACTGCCAGGTTCCCACGCCTGACAGGGACCCCTCTAAATCTTCCCCGCAACACCCCCTGCCACGGGATGTTGCCTGGACAAAACCCAGTCAGCTTCTGACTAACTTCCTATCCAACCCCCAGTTTTACCAAAGTGTGAGGAGTGGCCTAGTAGATAGAACCTTTTGCTCCCCCTGGTGGCCGGAGTGTGAAATGTAGTGTGTGACTGTGATACCTAGTCAGGTGAACTCCTTTAGTGCCATCTGACGTACCATTACTCCCCTTAGTGGCAGAGCGACATTACTGCAACGACCAGGTCTCTGGGGCGCTGCACTCCCCCCCGGTTAAATTCAGTACTCCCGGACTGGGAAGAAGAACAACAATACATGTTAGCAAAAGACATGCAAATTTTTGAAATGCAAGGAACAAATAAATATAACAATGCTTCCCTTTATGCGAGGTGAGGACACTTGAACGTTACAAACGAAAACAAGGTTAAATATTTTAAATAACACTCTGACTATAAATAACTTCTGGTACCCTGCCGGTTATTCTACTAAGTGCAAATTCTGAACAATAATTTAACTTATCCTTTAAGGGCGTATAAACTGAACCCACTAAAGGCTTACTATAAAATACTATAATGCAAACTTAACTTTTTCATTATTTTTCTGACTTCACAAATGCAGGACCGCCTAGCTCCTTGTCTGGGCCTACTGCCATTGTTCTTCTATCAGCGCAATCAACCATCTCTCTATGGTTCTCAGGAGGACTCTCTAAAGGTACCGTCACACTAAACGATATCGCTAGCGATCTGTGACGTTGCAGCGTCCTGGCTAGCGATATCGTTCAGTTTGACACACAGCAGCGATCAGAATCCTGCTGTGATGTCGTTGGTCGCTGCAGAAATTCCAGCACTTTATTTCGTCGCTGGACTCCCTGCAGACATCGCTGAATCGGCGGCGTGTGTGACGCCGATTCAGCGATGTCTTAGCTGGTAACCAGGGTAAACATCGGGTTACTAAGCGCAGGGCCGCGCTTAGTAACCCGATGTTTACCCTGGTTACCAGCGTAAAAGTAAAAAAAAAACAAACACTACATACTTACCTTCCGCTGTCTGTCCCTCGGCGCTCTGCTTCTCTGCACTGTGTAAGCACAGCGGCCGGAAAGCAGAGCGGTGACGTCATGGTCCCCCCCTAAGCGCCGCTTAGTGTGACGGTACCTTAACCCCTATGGGTTCACTGTGTTGAAATTCAGCTTCCAACTTTTCCTGTCCCCAATCTCTAGTAACATTATTAACATTTCCTAAGTCTCAACATTATTACAATTTAACTTTCTTAAGGCAACATTATACTTAAGTGCAACATGTGAACATTCCCTTTAAGTGGGAACCAAGTCTCTTTGAGGTAGTGCAGATTCTCTCTATCTGCAAGTCCGTTGGAAAGCAAGAACTTCTGTGCTGTATTCAAAAACAGTCTCTTCACAAAGTCTTCTTTCTTTGTAAAACCAGTAGAGGGCACCTTTAAGAAGGTGCAAACTATTTACAAAACAGTTTGTGAACCATTCACTGTCCATGATTCGGCAGTCTTTTAACCCCTTCACCCCAAAGCCTGTTTTCACCTAAGTGACAGGGCCAATTTTTACAATTCTGACCACTGTCACTTTATGAGGTCATAACTCTGAAACGCTTCAACGGATCCTGGTGATTCTGACACTCTTTTCTCGTGACATATTGTACTTCATAATAGTGGTAAAACTTCTTCGATATGACTTGCATTTATTTGTGAAAAAAACAAAAATTTGTCGGAAATTATGAAAATTTAGCAATTTTAAAACTCTTAGTTTTTATGCCCTTAAATTAGACAGTTATATCACATAATATAGTTAATAAACAACATTTCCCACATGTCTGCTTTACATCAGCACAATTTTGGAAACATAATTTTTTTTTGTTAGGATGTTATAAGGGTTAAAAGTTGACCAGCGATTTCTCATTTTTGCAACAAAATTTGCAAAACCATTTTTTTACGGACCACCTCACACTTGAAGTAACTTTGAGGGGTCTATATGACAGAAAATGCCCAAAAATGACACCATTCCAAAAACTGCACCCCTCAAGGTACTCAAAACCACATTCAAAAAGTTTATTAACCCTTCAGGTGCTTCACAGGAATTTTTTGAATGTTTAAAAAAATTGAACATTTAACTTTTTTTTCACAAAATTTTTACTTCAGGTCCAATTTGTTTCATTTTACCAAGGGTAACAGGAGAAATTGGACCACAAAAGTCATTGTACAATTTGTCCTGAGTACACCGATACCCCATATGTGGGGGTAAAACACTGTTTGGGCACATGGCAGAGCTCGGAAGGGAAGGAGCGCCATTTGACTTTTCAATGCAAGATTTGCTGGAATTGAGATCGGAGCCCATGTCACGATTGGAGAGCCCCTGATGTGCCTAAACAGTGGAAACCCCCACAAGTGACACCATTTTGGAAAGTAGACCCCCTAAGGAACTAATCTAGATGTGTGGTGAGCACTTTGAACCTCCAAGTGCTTCACAGAAGTTTATAATGTAGAGCCGTAAAAAAAAATTTATATTATTTTCACAAAAAATGATCTTTTTGCCCCAAATTTTTTATTTTCCCAAGGGTAACAGGATAAATAGGACCCCAAAAGTTGTTGTACAATTTGTCCTGAGTACGTCGATACTTGATATATGGGGATAAACCACTTTTTGAGCGCATGGCAGAGCTCGGAAGGGAAGGAGTGCCATTTGACTTTTCAATGCAAAATTGGCTGGAATTGAGATCGGACGCCATGTCGCATTTGGAGAGCCCCTGACGTGCCTTAACAGTGGAAACCCCCCACAAGTGACCCCATTTTGGAAAGAAGACCCCCTAAGGAACTTATCTAGATGTGTGGTGAGCACTTTTAACTCCCAATTGTTTCACTAAAGTTTAGAATGCAGCATTGTGAAAATTAAAAAATCATTTTTTCTTTCCACAAAATGATATTTTAGCCCGCACTTTTTTTCCCAAGGGTAACAGCAGAAATTGGACCACAAATGTTATTGTCCAATTTGTCCTGAGTACGCTGATACCCCACATTTGGGGGGGAACCACCGTTTGAGTGCATGGCAGAGCTCGGAAGGGAAGGAGCACCGTTTGAAATGCAGACTTAGATGGATTGGTCTGCAGGCGTCACGTTGCATTTGCAGAGCCCCTGATGTACCTAAACAGTAGAAACCCACCACAAGTGACCCCATATTGGAAACTAGACCCCCCAAGGAACGTATCTAGATGTGTTGTGAGAGCTTTGAACCAACAAGTGTTTCACTACAGTTTATAACGCAGAGCCGTGAAAATAAAAAATATTTTTTTTCCACGAAAATGATATTTTATCCCCTATGTTTTTATTTTCCCAAGGGTAACAGGACAAATTGGACCCCAAAAGTTGTTGTCCAACTTGTCCTGAGAACGCTGATACCCCATATGTTGGGGGGAACCACTGTTTGGGTGCACGGCAGAGCTCGGAAGGGAAGGAGCGCCATTTGAAATGCAGACTTAGATGGATTGGTCTGCAGGCGTCACGTTGCATTTGCAGAGCCCCTGATGTACCTAAACAGTAGAAACCCACCACAAGTGACCCCATATTGGAAACTAGACCCCCCAAGGAACTTATCTAGATGTGTTGTGAGAGCTTTGAACCAACAAGTGTTTCACTACAGTTTATAACGCAGAGCCGTGAAAATAAAAAATATTTTTTTTTCCACGAAAATGATATTTTATCCCCTATGTTTTTATTTTACCAAGGGTAACAGGACAAATTGGACCCCAAAAGTTGTTGTCCAACTTGTCCTGAGAACGCTGATACCCCATATGTTGGGGGGAACCACTGTTTGGGTGCACGGCAGAGCTCGGAAGGGAAGGAGCGCCATTTGAAATGCAGACTTAGATGGATTGGTCTGCAGGCGTCATGTTGCATTTGCAGAGCCCCTGATGTACCTAAACAGTAGAAACCCACCACAAGTGACCCCATATTGGAAACTAGACCCCCCCAAGGAACTTATCTAGATGTGTTGTGAGAGCTTTGAACCAACAAGTGTTTCACTACAGTTTATAACGCAGAGCCGTGAAAATAAAAAATATTTTTTTTTCCACGAAAATGATATTTTATCCCCTATGTTTTTATTTTCCCAAGGGTAACAGGACAAATTGGACCCCAAAAGTTGTTTTCCAACTTGTCCTGAGAACGCTGATACCCCATATGTTGGGGGGAACCACTGTTTGGGCACACAGGAGAACTCGGAAGGGAAGGAGCCCTGTTTTACTTTTTCAAAGCAGAATTGGCTGGAATTGAGATCGGACGCCATGTCGCGTTTGGAGAGCCCCTGATGTGCCTAAACAGTGGAAACCCCCAATTATAACTGAAACCCTAACCCCAACCCTAGCCCTAACCCTAGCCCTAACCCTAGCCCTAACCCTAGCCCTAACCCTATCCCTAACCCTAGCCCTAACCCTAACCCTAGCCCTAACCCTAACCCTAACCCTAGCCCTAACCCTAGCCCTAATGGGAAAATGGAAATAAATACATTTTTTTACATTTTATTATTTTTCCCTAACTAAGGGGGTGATGAAGGGGGGTTTGATTTACTTTTATAACGTTTTTTTGGCGGATTTTTAGGGTTGGCAGCTGTCACACACTAAAAGACGCTTTTTATTGCAAAAAATAGTTTTTGCATCACCACATTTTGAGAGCTATAATTTATCCATATTTTGGCCCACAGAGTCATATGAGGTCTTGTTTTTTGCGGGACGAGTTGACGTTTTTATTGGTAACATTTTCGGGCAGATGACATTTTTTGATCGCTTTTTATTCCGATTTTTGGGAGGCGGAATGAACAAAAACCAGCAATTCCTGAATTTCTTTTAGGGGGGGCGTTTATACCGTTCCACGTGTGGTAAAATGGATAAAGCAGTTTTATTCTTCAGGTCAGTACGATTACAGCGATACCTCATTTATGTAATTTTTTTTATGTTTTGGTGCTTTTACACAATAAAAACTATTTTATATAAAAAAATAATTGTTTTTGCATCGCATTATTCTGAGAGCTATAACTTTTTTATTTTTCTGCTGATGATGCTGTATGGCGGCTTTTTTTTTGCGGGACAAGATGACGTTTTCAGCGGTACCATGGTTATTTATATCCGTCGTTTTGATCGCGTGTTATTCCACTTTTTGTTCGCCTGTATGATAATAAAGCAATGTTTTTTGCCTTGTTTTTTTTTTTTTTTTTTGCGGTGTTCACTGAAGGGGTTAACTAGTGGGATAGTTTTATAGAGCGGGTCGTTACGGACGCGACGATACCAAATATGTGTACATTTATTGTTTTTTTTTTTTTTACATAAATAAATGGATTTATTGGGAAATGTTTTTTTTTTTTTATTTGGGGATTTTTTTTTTTTTTTCTTTACACATTCTATTTTTTTTTTTTTGAACTTTCTAACATTGTCCCTGGGTGGGACATCTCTGCATTAGATCAGATCGTTGATCTGACACTGTGCATAGCACACTGTCAGATCAACGATCTGACAGGCAGTTTAGGTGGCTTTCTGGCGCCTGCTCTCAGCAGGCGCCGGCTAGCCAGGTCACTTCATGACCCGGAAGGAGTCCGGCGGCCATCTTGGATCCGGGGACTCCTTCCGGGTCACCGGAGCAACGCGATCTCATTGCGTTGCTCCGGTGGGAGAGCGCAGGGAGCCCCCGTCCCTGCGCAATCCCTGCGGCATCAGAGGGGTTAAATGCCCGCGATCGGCGATAGCGCCGATCGTGGGCATTGCTGCGGGGTGTCAGCTGTCATATACAGCTGACACCCACACCCGATCACCGCGGCGCTCAGCGCGAGACCGCGGTGATCGGTGCGCCGTACTAGTACTGCTGCTGGCATAAATGCAGTGCCGGCAGCGCAGTACTAGTACGGCGCATGGCGCGAAGGGGTTAACCAGTGATGAACTTGTGCAAAATAAAACAATAGGGATCCCGGGCAAACAATGGGACCCCTTTAAGGATTAACCCTAGACGGGTACTAGCAGCAAAACAGCAGGAAGACAAACAATTAACTATTTACGGTTTCAGGTTCCCGAGGTTTATTACTATAGTAGATCGCAAGACATCAGTGCACACTTCCTGGCCGGGGAAGGTCTGAATCCGTGCTCTCATCCGATGCCGTATGGACGTCTTTGGGTTGCCCCTCAGGCACAATCAAGTCATTAGTGGTCTGGCTACGGACGGCAGTGCCAGTGGCAGACTCCATAAGCAGGACGCTATACGCAGGGGTGGTAGTACTGGGTCCCGCAGGTTCGGGGATCGGCGAGACACCGTCACTAGTCTCGGTAGTGACAGTAGATGGCGCTACCACAGGCTCACATCGTATGACCCTCTTGGCATACCATCCCCGCTCACTCCAGTGGCGGGTGTAGGTCACATGGTCCCCCCCTGTACAAGTTTCGGGTAGGAGGTACGCTGTGGGACTGGGGTTCCACATTACAGCTAGTCACAAAGACTTCAGTCAGCAGCCCTAACTCCAGTATAAAGCCGCAACCCCTTCTCAGGTGAAAGGCTAATACTATCCCCTGTTTCACTGCACTCTCAGGGCAGCAGTGGCAGAGGGGCGTTTGTACCTCTGGTCGGGCAGTCTGTTCTGTTCGTTCTCGGTCTTTCCATTGCGAAATCAAGCTTCGTCTATACTGCTCCCAGGTGAGCCCAACGACGTAAGAGCCCTCCTGTCTGGACCCGTCTGGTTGGATCCTTGGCGCATTCCATTCAAAGATCACCCCCTCGTGACTCACGTCTAACAGTTCGCCCATAGATGTCGGTAGCAGGGGCAGTATCCCCTTCATGGCGTAAAGGGCTGCCACCACAATCTCGGCAGCGGAAGACCGGTCATAGATGGGATGGGGAGCGGTCACTGGAGTTGGATCGGTCGGTGGGGCAGGGTTGTTTTTGGTACCTGCGTCTGATGTGGTTCCACCGATGTTGATCGGCTCCGCTAATGAGGACACTGGAGTCCGCTGTGGCTCTGACCACGGCTCTCCCTGTGCGATCTTCTTGCACAGCTCCGACTTCCATTTCTTCGCCGCTGCCGACCCCACGTCCGGAGTCGGGCGGTTCGATGCCTCCTCCAACAGCTCCAAGAAGTCCGGATCCCGCTGTGGCGGCAAGCCCTGGTTCGGCTCCACTGGGTTGCAGTGATCCTGGGTCACTTCGTCGTCGTTCAGGTACCCGCTAGTCGTCATCTCTGCTCCTTGATCTGCGGTGGCACACACCCGCTGTTGCAAAGCGGGGGGGGGAGGGGGGCGGTCCTTGCAATAAATCACGGTTCAAGCACAATTCCAACACAGTTCCAAGGCACACATGACCCAATTCTTCAGGCTTAAGTACGATCCTGTTCGTGAGACAAGGCAATCTGCCTTGTGCAGGCGTGTACTACGAAGGACAGAGAATGAACTTCAATCCAATATTGCAGCCAGCATGCAGCCAGCGGGTAAGGAAAGGGTGAATCAAAAACCCAAAAACCCCGCCTCCATGGCTGAAGATTGTTCCCTCCAAATCCAGGTGACAGTGTCCCTTTAACAATTCTCACATCTCACAAGTGGACAGGTGGTAATATATATACAGTGGATATAAAATATCTTCACACCCTTGTTAAAATGCTAGGTTTATCTCATATAAAAAAAATCATACCAAGAAGAATAATTTCAAAATGTTTTCCATTTTTAGTGTCACCCATAATCTGTACCATTCAATTGAAAAATAAACTAAAATCTTTTCGGGTGGAAAAACAAAAATATAGAGCTAAAATAATGTGGTTGCATATTGTGGTTGCATAAATATGCACCTTCTTAAACTAATACTTTGTTCAAATACCCTTTGAATTCATGACATCATTCAGTCTTTTTGGGTAGGAGTCTATCAGCATAGCACATCTAGAATTTGCAATCTTTTTCGCTCTTCATCTGTCAGATTGAGAAGATCTCCTGTGGAAATTTTCATCATTAGATCAACCCACAGGTTTTTTATTTATTTCATTCCTGAGCTCTGGCTGGGCCATTCCAAAACTGTGACCTTCTTCTGGTGAAGCCATTCTTTTGTTGATTTGGAGGTATGCTTAGCTCCTATGTACAAGAATATAATTACTATAAGGCTATGTGCGCATGTTGCGGATTTGCTTGCAGAAATTTCGCACGTTTTTTACGCGTTTTTGATACGGTTTTTCATGCGTTCTTATAAATCCATAGAGATAAATAAAGATATATTATTAAAAAAAAAGAATTGTGATGTCATGATGTAATTTCCTCGTTCAACTTCTTCAGCCAGATACCCTCACTAATATTAAAAAAAGACACTCACACATACACACTCACCAGCCTATGTAGGACCATTAACATAATTAACCTACATATGCTGTAACAAAAAGCTACTGTCAGAAATATGCATGAAAAGCAATATCTGTTTATTTTTCAAAAAATAAAAAAAAAATTGCCTGGGCTCCCGTATAATTTTAATAACCAGCAGAGGGAAAGCCGATGGCTAAGAGCAGATGTTAATATTCTGGGAAGGAGCCAGTAGCCAAAGGTTCCCAGGCTATTAATATAAGCTCACAGCTGTTTGCTTAGCTTTTACTGGCAAGTTTACAGGGAACCCTAGAAAAAAAATTGACATGGGGTCCCCCTATAAAATTGAACCAGCAAAGGCTAGGAAGACAGCTGTGGGCTGATATTAATAGCCTGGGAAGGAACCATGGCTCCCCCCAGGCTAAAAATATCAGCTCTTAGCCACCCCCGAAATGGCGCATCTTATAGATGCGGCAATTCTGGCACAAGTGTGGTTCATATTTGTGGGGTTGATGTCACTTTGTATTGTCAGGTGACATCAAGCCCACGGCTTAGTAATGGAGAGGCGTCTATTAGACACCTATCCATTATTAATCCTATAGTTGCATGGTAAATAAAGAAATGGCCAGAATAAAGTCCTTTATTTGAAATAATCACACAGACTTCTTTATTGAATCTAAATTTACCATACTTACTGAACACCAAATCCCCGACGCCTTTATTTCCTGCAACAAAAATAAAATAATAAACTAACATATAATACTATCCTGTTCGATGTAGTCCATTTAATACCGAGTGTCCCATGGCGATTTCACTTGTAGAACAGTCACATCGGAAGATGTGAACACTCTACCCGGCGTCCGGCAATACACTGACCTGAGGTAATCGATCCTGCAGTGTAGCACTAAGCTGCCATGAGAATTCACGGGAGTTCATCAGCTCCGGTGCCCTCACTTACGGCACTACCACTGTGTGAAAACTTTCCCATGAAGCGGTGCCGTAAGTGAGAGCAGCAGAGCTGATCAGCTGATGAACTATGGTAAACTCTCACGGCGGCTCAGTGATACACTGCTCAAGTGATCACCTCCTGCTAGTGTATCGCTGGCGGCCGGGTGACATCGACAATGGACACTTGGTATAAAATGGACTACGGTGGAAAGGTCAGTATATGTTGGTTTATTATTTTTGATTGTTTGCAGGAGACACGGGCATAGGGGATTAGATGTTCCGTGAGTATGTATTGTGTAATTGAATATGCAATGTTTTGATTTTTTTTTACAATTGAACACAGGCGCCGGATGAAGAGACTATTCTCCCATCATCAGCTCATGCTGTCTCTGCTATATGTGACAATACGTAGCCGGATGGGAGTAGTAGTCCCATCAGACGATGTCTGAGTACACATGTCGCATGGGTACACACATACAGACAGACATACAGACACATGCCCATATTCTCCACCCACAGACACATGCACATATTCTCCGCCCACACACAGAGTCACATGCACATATTCTCTGTCCATACGCAGAGACACACACATATTCTCCACCCACACACTCTTCCTCCTTCTGACATCATTTCCCTTTGACAAATCTCAGTGTTTTGGGCAGCAAATCTGCAAACCTTTTTACACCTGCATTTTTGCTGCAGATTTGATTGACTCAATCGAAGTCAAGGAGTCAAAAACGCTGCAGAAACACATAAAAGAATTGACATGCTGCAGAAAGTAAAACGCTGCAAATACGGAAGGAAATTTACGGATCATGTGCACAACACTTCAGGCTTGTCACTGCATTTCATTGCTTTAGTATTCCATTACATTTTTGGAACATTTCCACGTGTAAAAAAAGTCACAAAAATGCCTCAAAAGTGCATCATGTGCACATAGCCTAAGATAGTTTTCATGAAAAAAGTTAAATTCATCTACAGCTTTTTAGTAGAGGCCTGAATGTTTTGTTGCAAAATGACCAATAGTTGAAACTATTCACAATTCCTTCCACCTTGAATAGAGCCCCAGTTCCAGATGCTGAAAATCGTACCGAAAGCATAATAGTGCCTCCAGCGTGCTTCACTGTGGGTATGGTTTTCTTATGGTGATGCTAGTTTAACCTGTGCACTAAACATACTTTTTGGAGTGATGGCCAAAAAGTTGGTCTCATCAGACCATAACATGTTTTCCCACATGCTTTTGACAGACTTGATGTAGGTTTTGGCAAAATATAGCCAGGCATGGATGTATTTCTTCATAAGAAAAGGCTTCTGTCCTGCTACTCTATCCCACAGGCCAGACTACACTGTGTGCACAATTATTAGGCAAGTGAATATTTTGACCATCGTTTTTATGCAGATTTTGATACTCCATCCTGCATAAACTTGAATGCATATTGGATTAAACAGATCAGGAGATGTGTAATGACGGACAATATGGCCATCTTTTAGCAAGGTTTGCAAAATTATTAGGCAGCTTGTTTTCCTCAGGATATGAGCCCAAAAAATATTTAATTGACAAGTCAAACATTGCTAAGCTTTACAGAGGGATGGCACCCTCTTGAAATTGCTTAGCTATTGAGATGTAATCACAGAGCCAGCAAAAGTTTTGTTGGTTGCAAATAGTCAACAGGATTGAAAAAACGTGTTGAGAAAAAAAATTGATGCATATTAACTGACAAAGATTTGAGAAGAATCAAATGTGAAGCGACCAGGATGCCATTATCCTCCAATTCTGTCATATTACTAAACTGCAACCTCCTTGGAGAACCCAGAAGTACAAGGTGCTCAGTACTCCGAGATATGGCCAAGGTAAAGAAGACTGGAACCCGACTACTACTGAGCAAGACACAGAAGTAGAAATGTAAAGACTGGGTCATGAAATATCTGAAGACATTTTTTTTCAAAGGTTTCATAGACTGATGACATGAGAGTGACTTTTGATGGACCAGATTGATGGGCCTGTGGCTGGATCAGCAATGGGCACAGTGCTTCACTTCAACTTAGATGACAGCAAGGTGGAGGTTGGGTACTGCTATGTGTTGGTATTATAAAAGATGAGCAAGTTGGACCTGCTTCCAGTTTTAGAAGACACATTCTTTAATCAGTGGTACAGACATAAGTGTATCTGGCAAGAAAACCAAGATTTTTATGCTCCATCGCATGTGTGGCACCCCAGGAGCTCGGGTACCACACTAGGGCTGCCTTCCTCTTGGGGAGGGTAGTGCTATGCCTGGAAATAAGAGGGATCTCTTTGGCAGGTAATTCTAACACACAACACCTTCTGAATCCAGGCCAGGAGGGGGAGCTCAAAACCCTGTTTCAGGGCAGCTTCCCTGAATAAAGATCCTGGTCTGGAGAAGGAGTCAGACAGTCTGAGATAGACAGTGGGTAGGGACAGTTGGTTCAGAGAGACCAGTGAGTGCAGTTCAGTCTGGAGCAGACAGTGAAGTCAAAGGAGCAGAGGAGAGAATAGGGCTCAAGGAGGCTGCGAGTGGGCCTCTGAGGAGCCAGAGTGCAGAGACCGGGAACAGGGAGCCCGAGGCTGTGGGGAGCTGCAAGCCAGATACAGAGGTGTGTCTAGGGTTTCTGGCACCCGGGGCAAGAATTCATTTTGGCGCCCCCCCCAGGACATATGCGATTTGCACACTTAGTCATGTACCAACAAGCCTCTCTCCCTAATGCTTTCAATATTCAGTGAAAAACAGAGAAGCAGAAGAGAAGCTCGTTGTGACAGGACCATAAGTATGAAAGTCGCATATGAGTGAAGTGTCCATGTGACGACTACTGGAACCTACAGAGCTGAATCCTGACATCGCAGGCTTCTGAATTCTCACAACTAATGCACTACACACTTTTAGGATTCTCCCTTGCCTGTGGACAGTCATGTCTACACAAGTATGTGATTTGTATACTTCACCACATTCCGACTAGACGTGCCCGGCTTCACTCAGTTCATTTTCATTGAGTGAGGCCACACATGTCTAGTCAGCACGTGACCACATGTATGTAAATCGCCAGCACAAGAATCCTGAAATCCACAAAGAATGACTGCAGACTCATTACAAACCTGGTATCAACAAAAAAATTGCTGTTACTGCACCTCCGCTTGGAATAATAAAATATCACCTATATAAAGTTGAGTGCCAGGTTTTTCTTATATGTATCATTACAAACCTGGACATCCCCTTTAAAGCTCCTAACCTAAATAAAAACATGAGAGTTAGTTAGTATCACAAATAACATTCCAGGTACCTTATAGATGGCGTCATCTCTTGAGTCATTCTCCTTTTCTTCATCTTGTCCAGACCCCGTGATGAGTTTTCTCATCCACAGCTCGTCTCTGCAGATTTCCAGATTTCTGCTCTTTTGCAGAAAATCTCCACATGATGCCCTTAAAGATACAAGTGTCATTATAATGCTCCTGAATAAAAAATTGCCCCTCACTATATTGTCTGCACAAAACATGACCCCCACACTGTCCCTCTTATGGTACATGCTCTTCACACTGACCTCTCCTTTCCATACCGGCCCCCTCTTCACACTGTCCTCTCACACTGTGTCCCCCCAGTATTTATACTGTACTCTCTCATTATACTCCCTCCTTGGTATACTGTCCGCTCCTGGCTGTGCCCTTACACTGTCCCCCATGCTACACCCCCACTACTCAGTTTCTTTTCTGTGCCCACTCACTTTTCTCCCCCCACACTGTCCCCTCACACTATTCCCCTCCCTCCTCATACTGTCTCCTCTCACATCCCCCTATTCACCATACTGTCTCCTCATACTGTGTCTGCACACATCCCATCACCCTCACTCCCTGTACTCTGTCCACATACATTTTTCACATCGCTACTCATACTATGTCGACATACATCCTCCTAGCAGAGGAGGTGGCCTGAAATACTGTGAACCTTACCGGGATTGGCTGCAGAAGATTTCCGGATCTAAACATCCGGTAGAAGAGGATCAGGACTGGAGCGAGTGCGTCAAACGCAGACCCCTGCGCACCTGTGCAGAAGCTGGACGTGGAGGAGGAGCCCGCCGGGGATGAGCGCGCCGCCCTCCGGAAGCAGGACAGCAGGAACGAGCAGCGAAGGAAGGAGTCAGTGTCACCAAGGAGGAAGAGAGAACAGCGCGCCGGGAAGAGCGACCGAGGCGAGCAGGAACCGCAGCCACAGCCGAAGGAGCAGGAACAACGTGCCGAGAGCCAGGATCGGAGCAGCGAAGGTGAGTAGCGGTTGTAACACCCGACCGATCCCCGCAGTCTGGAGCTGGAGCACACTTACCTCTGTCCAACAACACCGCAATGCAGCAGCCTGTGCTTCGCTTGCCCTGCTGTGTCTGTGAAGAGTGACGTCACATCTGCTGGCGCTTCACTGATGCGGAAGTGCCAGCAGCGGTCAGCGGCGCCTCAGCAGTCGTCAGGGCTGAAGGGATCACAGATTCACAGCAGGCAAGCCAAGGGTACTAGCGACAGCGTCGGCACAGCTGCGGCGTCGCTGTACAACTTTGGCATTCGACGAAGACGCGCAGTACTTTCTCTGAGCCAGCTGTCAATTTGACAGCTGGCTCAGAGAACGGGATTATCTCAGACTGTGGGGGCGGCAGAATGCCGCCAATGAGGAGCCTCCTTGGACCGCCGCATCATCAGGCGGCCCACTGGCACCCCCCTGTTGGCTGCGCCCGGGGCACATGCCCCGGCTGCCCCCCCTGGATACGCCTCTGGCTACATAGCAGAACCGGTGGTACAGAACTACACATATATTGCCCAAATTAAGCCTGTGGTACAGCAGCATTCTGGAGCCTGGAGTCACCATGCAGAGACCCCAGAAGGAACGGCTCAAGCTGCCTACCATACAGGTACCTGTCACAGGACAGGGGAAAGAATCAGGACCTTGTTAGGACACTTCAGGCAGCAAGGGACATATAGCTAGCGCAAAGTGGAAGGCTCCCAACCTGACTTGCCAAGGGGATTTCACTTGTTTCCTGGCTGCCTAGACACCTAATGTACCTGTTGCCGGTATCCTGGACTGAGGCCTGTTACATCTTCAGTAAACCAGGTAAAGACTGCAATGCTGTATCCTTTACTCATTGACTGGCCTACACCATCATCGCCATACACCTTGGGACACCTGGGGACCCCGCTTCACCTGTGGGAATCGTCACCATCATTGCTGCAACAACATCCCCAGAGGACCCCTTTAAAGCAGCATCGGTCCCCCTATTGACCGAACTCCACAGGTGGCGTCACAACAGACTTTATAACAATTCCCTTTAAAGACCGCTCCCCTTTTACAGTGAGTCCCAGGGCCACAGACCGGGTCTCAGCCACCGTGACATCCCCTTTAATAGCAACCGGACCCAGTGCCGAGTACCCTGCTGCCCTGGTGGGCGACTCACAAGCAGCTGTTCTTGGCTAGCCATTACAGTCTTAAACAGGCCTGGGCAAAGTGCGGCCCACAGGCCACATCCGGCCCTCTGGCTGTCTCAGTCCGGCCCACGGTCCGAGACATCCGTGGGGCTGGAAATCAGAGGTCTACGGGCCGCACGGTGCCTGCCCACTCACTGTCTCCAAGTGCGGCTCTGTGCAGCACCTGCCACAGACTCCTTTGGTGGAGGAGGGGCCTTCAGCCACTTCCTCCACCAATAAGCGTGTGAGCGGAAGCAGGGAGAGAAGCAGAGTGCCAGGTAATGAGACCGAGGTGAGTATGTGGTGTTTGTTTTCTCATCTGTATGGGCTGTTTGGGTGGGCATGGGGAGGCTATGGGGGTGTGAGATGGTGCAGCACCCATGGGGTGACATGGTGCTCCACACATGGTGCGACTTGGTGCTCCACACATGGGGCGACATGGTGCTGCACATATAGGGCGACATGGTGCTGCACATGGGGGTGACATGGTGCTGCATATGGGGGTGACATGTGGCACATGGTGCTGCATATGGAGGTGACATGCTTCACATGGGAAGGCTATGGGGGCGACATGCAGTGTATATAGGGAGGCTGTGTGGGGCTCATGCTGCATATGGGGGAGGCTGTGTGGGGCTCATGCCACATATGGGGGGAGACTGTGTGGGGCTCATGCTGCATATGGGGGAGGCTGTGTGGGGCTCATGCCACATATGGGGGAGGCTGTGTGGGCTCATGCCGCATATAGGGGGAGACTGTGTGTGGCTCATGTCGCATATGTTAGAGGCTGTGTGTTGTGAATTCTGTGGCAGAGTTCACTCCTGTGGTCACAAGTGGTACTTCGGCTGATTCTCTCTGGGATCTTCCGTTTGTGGAGGAAAGTGGTACTGCAGCTTCTGAGTTTCCTCCCTCAGGTGATCTGGTGAGCTCGTTAGCTTCTTCTCTACTTAACTCCACCTGATGCTTTGATCTATGCTTCCTGTCAATGTTTCAGTGTGGGACTTGTTTTTTCCCTGGATCATTCCTGTGGCCTGCTGCTCTGCAAAGCTAAGTTTTGCTTATGTTATTTTGTTGCTATTTTTTTTGTCCAACTTGCTTTATTGGTTTTTCTCGCCTGCTGGAAGCTCTGAGACGCAGAGGGACCACCTCCGTACCGTTAGTCGGTGCGGAGGGTCTTTTTGTCCCCTCTGCGTGGTTTTTTATAGGTTTTTGTGCTGACCGCAAAGTTATCTTCCCTATCCTCGTTCTGTTCAGCTAGTCGGGCCTCACTTTGCTAAATCTGTTTCATCTCTATGTTTGTGTTTTCATCTTACTCACAGTCATTATATGTGGGGGGCTGCCTTTTCCTTTGGGGAATTTCTCTGAGGCAAGGTAGGCTTATTTTTCTATCTTCAGGATTAGCTAGTTTCTCAGGCTGTGACGAGGAGCCTAGGTTCTGGTCAGGAGCGCTCCACGGCTACCTTTAGTGTGGTTTGATAGGCTTAGGGATTGCGGTCTGCAGAGTTCCCACGTCTCAGAGCTCGTTCTATTATTTTGGGTTATTGTCAGTTCACTGTATGTGCTCTGACCTCCATGTCCATTGTGATTCTGAATTGCCTTTCACAACAGTACAGGAAGCCAAAAGTGCTAATGATTCTCAATAGAGGGAAAAAAGAAGTTCTGAGACCATTTTTTTTTCTTTGCACTGTGTTTTGTCTTTTTTTTCCCCTAGACATTTGGGTGGTTCAGGACACAGGTGTAGCAATGGACATTAAAGGTCTGTCTTCATGTGTGGATCAGCTCACGGCAAGAGTTCAAAATATTCAATATTTTGTGGTCCAGAATTCTTTGCTTGAACCGAGAATTCCTATTCCAGATTTGTTTTTAGGAGATAGAACTAAATTTCTGAGTTTCAAAAATATTTGTAAACTATTTCTGGCTTTGAAACCTCGCTCTTCTGGTGACCCAATTCAACAGGTTAGGATCGTCATTTCTTTTTTGCGCGGCGACCCTCAAGACTGGGCGTTTTCTCTTGCGTCAGGAGATCCTGCATTGAGTAATATCGATGCGTTTTTCCTGGCGCTTGGGTTGCTGTACGATGAGCCTAACTCAGTGGATCAGGCAGAAAAAAATTTGCTGGCTCTTTGTCAGGCTCAGGATGAGATAGAGGTATATTGTCAGAAATTTAGAAAGTGGTCAGTGCTCACTCAATGGAATGAATCTGCGCTGGCAGCAATATTCAGAAAGGGTCTCTCTGAAGCACTTAAGGATGTCATGGTGGGATTTCCTATGCCTGCTGGTTTGAATGAGTCTATGTCTTTGGCCATTCAGATCGGTCGACGCTTGCGTGAGCGTAAACCTGTGCACCATTTGGCGGTATTACCTGAGCTTAAACGTGAGCCTATGCAGTGTGATAGGACCTTGACCAGAGTTGAACGGCAAGAACATAGACGTCTGAATGGTCTGTGTTTCTACTGTGGTGATTCCACTCATGCTATCTCTGATTGTCCTAAGCGCACTAAGCGGTTCGCTAGGTCTGCCACCATTGGTACTGTACAGTCAAAATTTCTTCTGTCCGTTACCTTGATCTGCTCTTTGTCATCATATTCTGTCATGGCATTTGTGGATTCAGGCGCTGCCCTGAATTTGATGGACTTGGAATATGCTAAGCGTTGTGGGTTTTTCTTGGAGCCCTTGCAGTGTCCTATTCCATTGAGAGGAATTGATGCTACGCCTTTGGCCAAGAATAAGCCTCAATACTGGACCCAGCTGACCATGTGCATGGCTCCTGCACATCAGGAGGTTATTCGCTTTCTGGTGTTGCATAATCTGCATGATGTGGTCGTGTTGGGGTTGCCATGGCTACAAGCCCATAATCCAGTATTAGATTGGAAATCCATGTCGGTGTCCAGCTGGGGTTGTCAGGGGGTACATGGTGATGTTCCATTTCTGTCAATTTCGTCATCCACTCCTTCTGAGGTCCCAGAGTTCTTGTCTGATTACCGGGATGTATTTGATGAGACCAAGTCCAATACCCTACCTCCGCATAGGGATTGTGATTGTGCTATCAATTTGATTCCTGGTAGTAAATTCCCAAAAGGTCGATTGTTTAATTTGTCCGTGCCTGAGCACACCGCTATGCGCAGTTATGTGAAGGAATCCCTGGAGAAGGGGCATATTCGCCCGTCATCGTCGCCATTAGGAGCAGGGTTCTTTTTTGTAGCCAAGAAGGATGGTTCGCTGAGACCTTGTATAGATTACCGCCTTCTTAATAAGATTACGGTTAAATTTCAGTACCCCTTGCCATTGTTATCTGATCTGTTTGCTCGGATTAAGGGGGCTAGTTGGTTCACAAAGATAGATCTTCGTGGTGCGTATAATTTGGTGCGAATTAAGCAAGGTGATGAATGGAAAACTGCATTTAATACGCCCGAGGGTCATTTTGAGTATCTCGTGATGCCGTTCGGACTTGCCAATGCTCCATCAGTGTTTCAGTCCTTTATGCATGACATCTTCCGAGAGTACCTGGATAAATTCCTGATTGTGTACTTGGATGACATTTTGATCTTCTCGGATGATTGGGAGTCTCATGTGAAGCAGGTCAGAACGGTTTTTCAGGTCCTGCGTGCTAATTCTTTGTTTGTGAAGGGATCAAAGTGTCTCTTTGGTGTGCAGAAGGTTTCATTTTTGGGGTTCATCTTTTCCCCTTCTACTATCGAGATGGATCCTGTTAAGGTCCAAGCCATCCATGATTGGACTCAGCCGACATCTCTGAAAAGTCTGCAAAAGTTCCTGGGCTTTGCTAATTTTTATCGTCGCTTCATCTGCAATTTTTCTAGTATTGCTAAACCTTTGACCGATTTGACCAAGAAGGGTGCTGATGTGGTCAATTGGTCTTCTGCTGCTGTGGAAGCTTTTCAAGAGTTGAAGCGTCGTTTTTCTTCTGCCCCTGTGTTGTGTCAACCAGATGTTTCTCTTCTGTTTCAGGTCGAGGTTGATGCTTCTGAGATTGGAGCAGGGGCTGTTTTGTCGCAGAGAGGTTCTGGTTGCTCAGTGATGAAACCATGCGCTTTCTTTTCCAGGAAGTTTTCGCCTGCTGAGCGTAATTATGATGTGGGCAACCGAGAGTTGCTGGCCATGAAGTGGGCATTCGAGGAGTGGCGTCATTGGCTTGAAGGAGCTAAGCATCGCGTGGTGGTATTGACTGATGATAAGAACTTGACTTATCTCGAGTCTGCCAAGTGCTTGAATCCTAGACAAGCTCGTTGGTCGTTGTTTTTTGCCCGTTTTGACTTTGTGATTTCGTACCTTCCGGGCTCTAAAAATGTGAAGGCGGATGCTCTGTCTAGGAGTTTTGTGCCCGACTCTCCGGGTTTATCTGAGCCGGCGGGTATCCACAAGGAAGGAGTAATTGTGTCTGCCATCTCCCCTGATTTGCGGCGGGTGCTGCAAAAATTTCAGGCTAATAAACCTGATCATTGCCCAGCGGAGAAACTGTTTGTCCCTGATAGGTGGACGAATAGAGTTATCTCTGAACTTCATTGTTCGGTGTTGGCTGGTCATCCTGGAATCTTTGGTACCAGAGAGTTAGTGGCTAGATCCTTTTGGTGGCCCTCTCTGTCGCGGGATGTGCGTGCTTTTGTGCAGTCCTGTGGGATTTGTGCTCGGGCTAAGCCCTGCTGTTCTCGTGCCAGTGGGTTGCTTTTGCCCTTGCCGGTCCCGAAGAGGCCTTGGACACATATCTCTATGGATTTTATTTCTGACCTTCCCGTTTCTCAAAAGATGTCAGTCATTTGGGTGGTCTGTGATCGCTTTTCTAAGATGGTCCATCTGGTACCCTTGTCTAAATTGCCTTCCTCCTCTGATTTTGTGCCTTTGCTCTTCCAGCATGTGGTTCGTTTGCATGGCATTCCAGAGAATATTGTTTCTGACAGAGGTTCCCAGTTTGTTTCGAGGTTTTGGCGAGCCTTTTGTGGTAGGATGGGCATTGACTTGTCTTTTTCCTCGGCTTTCCATCCTCAGACTAATGGCCAGACCGAGCGAACCAATCAGACCTTGGAAACATATCTGAGGTGCTTTGTTTCTGCTGATCAGGATGACTGGGTGTCCTTTTTGCCTTTGGCTGAGTTCGCCCTTAATAATCGGGCCAGCTCGGCTACCTTGGTTTCACCGTTTTTCTGCAATTCTGGGTTCCATCCTCGTTTCTCTTCTGGACAGGTTGAGTCTTCGGACTGTCCTGGTGTGGATACTGTGGTGGACAGGTTGCAGCAGATTTGGACTCAGGTAGTGGACAATTTGACCTTGTCCCAGGAGAAGGCTCAACTTTTCGCTAATCGCAGACGCTGTGTGGGTCCCCGACTTCGTGTTGGGGATCTGGTTTGGTTATCTTCTCGTCATATTCCTATGAAGGTTTCCTCTCCTAAGTTTAAACCTCGTTTTATTGGTCCGTATAGGATTTCTGAGGTTCTTAATCCTGTGTCTTTTCGTCTGACCCTTCCAGATTCTTTTTCCATACATAACGTATTCCATAGGTCATTGTTGTGGAGATACGTGGCACCTATGGTTCCATCTGTTGAGCCTCCTGCCCCGGTTTTGGTGGAGGGGGAATTGGAGTATATTGTGGAGAATATTTTGGATTCTCGTGTTTCAAGACGGAAACTCCAGTATCTGGTTAAATGGAAGGGTTATGCTCAGGAGGATAATTCCTGGGTTTTTGCCTCTGATGTCCATGCTCCCGATCTTGTTCGTGCCTTTCATGTGGCTCATCCTGGTCGGCCTGGGGGCTCTGGTGAGGGTTCGGTGACCCCTCCTCAAGGAGGGGGTACTGTTGTGAATTCTGTGGCAGAGTTCACTCCTGTGGTCACAAGTGGTACTTCGGCTGATTCTCTCTGGGATCTTCCGTTTGTGGAGGAAAGTGGTACTGCAGCTTCTGAGTTTCCTCCCTCAGGTGATCTGGTGAGCTCGTTAGCTTCTTCTCTACTTAACTCCACCTGATGCTTTGATCTATGCTTCCTGTCAATGTTTCAGTGTGGGACTTGTTTTTTCCCTGGATCATTCCTGTGGCCTGCTGCTCTGCAAAGCTAAGTTTTGCTTATGTTATTTTGTTGCTATTTTTTTTGTCCAGCTTGCTTTATTGGTTTTTCTCGCCTGCTGGAAGCTCTGAGACGCAGAGGGACCACCTCCGTACCGTTAGTCGGTGCGGAGGGTCTTTTTGTCCCCTCTGCGTGGTTTTTTATAGGTTTTTGTGCTGACCGCAAAGTTATCTTCCCTATCCTCGTTCTGTTCAGCTAGTCGGGCCTCACTTTGCTAAATCTGTTTCATCTCTATGTTTGTGTTTTCATCTTACTCACAGTCATTATATGTGGGGGGCTGCCTTTTCCTTTGGGGAATTTCTCTGAGGCAAGGTAGGCTTATTTTTCTATCTTCAGGATTAGCTAGTTTCTCAGGCTGTGACGAGGCGCCTAGGTTCTGGTCAGGAGCGCTCCACGGCTACCTTTAGTGTGGTTTGATAGGCTTAGGGATTGCGGTCTGCAGAGCTCCCACGTCTCAGAGCTCGTTCTATTATTTTGGGTTATTGTCAGTTCACTGTATGTGCTCTGACCTCCATGTCCATTGTGATTCTGAATTGCCTTTCATAACAGTTGTGTGGGGAACATGCTGCATGTTAGGGGCTGTTGGGGGGCTCATACGATATACAGAAGGGGCTGTGCTCGTGTTCAAATGATATATAGGGGATGTCAGCATTCTTTATTCTGCTCAATATCAAATTATAGAATTAATATTAATTAAATTATCAATAATATAATAATTATAATATATCAATATTAATATTGAGCAGAATTAATTTTGGCCTATTTGTTCAGCCCTCCACAACAGTCATGGTCTCTTATGTGGCCCCTCGGGAAAATTAATTGCCCACCCCTGGTCTTAAGCATAACAGAATAATGACATTGCCCCTTCCTCAACTGACCTAAACCTTGCTGAGAACATCTTAGGGTACGTTCACATTTGCGTTGTGCGGTGCTGCATCGGCGACGCAACGCACAACGCAAACCAAAACGCATGCAAAACGCATTGTTTTGCGACGCACGCGTCCTTTTTTGGCATGATTTTGGATGCCAAAAAAATGCAACTTGCTGCATCCTCTGCGCCCAGACGCGTGCGCCAAAAAAGACGCATGCATCACAAAACGCAATGCAACGCATGTCCATGCGCCCCCATGTTAAATATAGGGGCGCATGACACATGCGTCGCCGCGGCTGCGCCCGACGCAGCCCGGCAGAACGCAAATGTGAACATAGCCTTAAATGGTAGTTTTTTGGTGAAAAAATACAGTACACCTGACTGGGCATGTTTCTGTTAGGCTCTGGTTGGTACTGTCCAAAAAGTTAATCATCAACAGATTAAGAAACTGACAGACTGCATTCATGGAAGGATTATGACTGTCATTGAAAAGAAGGGCTGCTGTATTTGTCATTGGTATTTTATTGAAATGTATTTTTGTACATTATGAGTTGATTAGTTATTATTCTAACTATAAAGGATGAAAATAAATAACTGAGATAGAAAAATGTATGGTACATATTTAATTTATTTGCATAATTTTGCACACTACTAGTTGCCCAATATTTATGCACACAGATATTCTCAAGAAAGACAAAATACATTTGTCTCAAGAAAGACAAAACCTCACTTTTACTTTCTTAACTATTTAGGTTTCGGGTTTATTAACCTTTTGGTTTGACAAATAGCACTGTAGTTACTCAATAATGAAATTAATAATTAAGATGACAAATTGCCTAATAATTGTGCATACAGTATATGTAGAATACGGGAGATTGTTGTCACATGCAGTACACAACCAGCACTTGCCACAAATTCCTGCAGCTCCTTTAATGTTGCTATAGAGCTCTTGTCAGTCCTTTCATCAATTTTAGAGCTGTCCAGTTGTCAGTGTCGCACCAAATTTAAGCCCCTTTTTGATGACTGTCTTCACGGTGTTCAATGGTATATCTAATGCCTTGAAAATTGTTTTGTACTTTTCTCCTGACTGATAACTTTTAACAACGAGATCCCTCTACTGTGTTGCAAGCTGTTTATGGACCATGGATTTTGCTATAAAATACAACTAATAAAATATCAGGAAAATCCTACTAGAACAGCTAAACTTCAAATGATGGCAGCTGTGTACTGACTATTATTTAACATGGGTTTATATAGATTGGCTAATTTTGAACATGACTACATCCCAAATTAAAGAGGATGGGCAACCACATTATTTTCTTTTTCTTCCCTCAATGGAATAGTACAGATTATAGGTGACATTAAAGGCTGAAAAAGTTCTGAAATAATTTTTCTTGGACAAAAACCTGGCATATTAATAAGGGTATGTGTAGACTTTTTCTATCCACTGCATTTGTAATTGAAAAAGCAGTGGGTGTAAGGATAGAACCATATCTTCAGAATATTATCTCTTAAAATGACTACCCTTGGCTAGACCTTTCTGGGTGATGGTTTCCACTGTGTGCTTGATGTAAATAATATTTTCGCATAAATTGGCCTTTCTGAGAACAATGACACTTGCTCAGGACTACTCAGTTTCACTTAATTTATACATTAATCAACTTACTCAATGTCCTTTACTAGGGTAAAGCTGCTATGACAAATATGTTTGAGAATTTAGATGTGGAGGGGAGGGGTGATTTTCCTGACAGAGGAAGTAGTGGTGAAACATAATAGTTTGGAGATAAGATGTGTAAAATATGAGTGAGCTTTGTCACAGTCACATTTATAGATGAGAACTGAAGACATTATAGCTGGAGGTAGGTGTAGAACTGAGCCATGGATATTAGGCAATATTGGGATGTGTATTGTAATATTGTAGATTAGTACTGGAAGGCAGTATCTGAGGAGCTTTCTCATCAGGGACATTCATAAATGGATGATATTTTGGAAAGTCGAGTGCAACTATAAAGAGGAGAAAAAATATTCTCCTTTTGTTTATTGCAGATCTTGAAGTGGTGACACCATGTTACTGTACCTTCTTCCCCTGCTCTTTCAGTATACTTATGCTTTGAACCTGGAGACCCAGAATCCCAAAACCTTCTCTGGACCCAAAGGCAGCTACTTTGGATTTTCAATTGATATTTATGAGCCTGGAAACAAGGGGTAGGTACATTTGTTGATTCTGAGCCTGGTGTCACATCTGAATTCTGTGGTGAAATCCAATGGGATCTTTTGTGTTGTAGCCTGAAATGTGTGTTTCCTAATATTCCCTGTTTATTGATTACATTTGGAAAAGTACTACTTGTGTTGAAAGATTGGTGAGTTGGAGATCTGGTACAATTGTGCAAAAATGCTTTGAAGGTAGAGTCCACTTCTTTACTTCAAGTTTCTATTGCTTAAAGTTAAACTTCGAACTCTGCTGCCTGACTTCTTTTTTTGTGGTTGTTCATCTTTTTTGGTGGAGACAATAGTATAGCCTACCATGATAGTGGGCCAGACGAAAAGACTGGGGTTGACAAATAGAAGGTCAAATTGAGTCTAAAGTTTTATATTTTAGACTCTGTTTGCCTAATTGAAATCAATTAATACATTGGGGGTATGTCTGAAAACCATTTTGCTTCTGACAAAAGTCCCTGGCAGTCTACTGAAACGGGAACATGGTGGTGTATGACACCAGAGGCTTATCTAGGGAGTAGCAACCGGGGCATGTGCAGTCAGGCCACCTAATGCGGCTGTCCAAAGTGTTTCCTCCAGTGGCTGAATCTGTCGTCCTCGAACTGAGAGTCGGCAGTTCTCTGAGCTGGCTGTCAATCTGACAGCTGGCACAGAGAAACTGCAGTGCGCCGGCTCCCATTGTTCAATAGTACTCGCGTCTAACAGACACGAGTACAATTGAAGCTCTGACCGTCGAGTCAAAGTGACGCCAGCAGTGTGATCATGTCATGTGATCACGCTGCTGATGTTACTCGCCGGTGCTCCAGAGGCGCAGATGGGTGGTAAAGTGCTCCACGTTAGTGGAGTTGAAGACACCAAAGATAGGGGGGAAATTTAATGGGGGGTGGTGCATTTAGTATGTGTGTGTGGTTTTTTGCTGAGGGGGGATATTTGCTGTGTGTGGGGCGGAGTAATTACTGTGTGTGTGGGCATTTACTGTGTGAGGGGGTATTTACTGTGTGTCGTGTGGGGGGTATTTACTGTGTGTCGTGTGGGGGGTATTTACTGTGTGTGGGGGGGTATTTACTATGTGTTTGTGTGTGAGGTATTCACTGTGTGTGTGAGAGAGGGGTATTTACTGTGTGGGGAGATTTACTGTGCTGGTTTTTTTTTAGTGTAATGGGGCTGGGTGAGATTTCATGTAATGGGGTATGATTTGAGGACACAAATTTGGGGACCAAGGAAGTGACATGTGCAGGCACAATATGGGGAGCGGGAGAAATTTGAAGACACAATATTAGGAGGAAGGTATGAGATGGGGGCATGTATTGAGTGAAGGATGCAGACACTATATGAGGAGAGATGAGAAAATGTATGAGGGGTGATGGGATGAGTGCTGACAAAGGTAAATGTATGAAGAGGGAGGGGGAAACATGAGAGGAGACAGTATGGGGGGAAAAAGTGTGAGTGGGCATAGAATAGACCGAGTAGTGTGGGGAGTGTAACATGGGGCAACAGTGTAAGGGCACAGCCAGGAGGTGACAGTATACCAAGGGGGAGGTGTGGTGAGGGGGCCCAGTTTAGAGACTGGACCCTATATGGGGGACTCAGTGTGAGAGAACAGTGTGAAGAAGGGGCCCAGTATGGAAAGGAGGGAGCAGTGTGGAGAGCATGTATAAGAAGGACAGCGTGGGGTCAAATTGTGTGCAGGGAATATAGTGAGGCCAATTATTTATTCAGGGGCTGAGCGTAAGGCAAACATTTTTATTTGGGACACAGGGCATTCTATGGGGAAGTGCTGCACAAGATCGGAGAAGATGGAAGCCTGCAGAGACGGCTGAGGATCAGAAAACTCATGAAGTCTGGTCAAGATGAAGAAGAAAAGAAAGAGAACGACTCCAGAGTCATCTATAAGGTACCTGGATATAAAAAAAAATTGTGATACTATCTCATATTTTTATTTATGTTAGGAGCATTAAAAGGGTTGTCCAAGTTTGTGATAAGTCTGCAGTCATTCTACGTGACTGCAGACTTCTGAATTCTCACAGTGCACCCTGCTCACTGTCTGGATTCTCTGGTACCAGTGATTTGCATACATGTGGTCACATGCTGACTAGACATACGTGGCCTCACTCAATAAAAATTAATTGAGCAAGGCTGGGCACATCTAGTTGGAATGTGGCCAGAAGTATCAAGGTAAAATCCTAAGACTATGTGCACACAATGCGTTTTCGCAGAGTTTTTTTCTGCGCGGAAATGGTCCAAAAATGCAATGGAATCCTTATGCAAGGTAATTCAATGACAATCCTGAAGTGTGGTGCACATGATCAGTAAATTTCTGTGCATATTTGCAGTCCATTTTTTTCTTCAGCATGTCAATTCTTTGTGCGTTTCTGTAGCGTTTTTCACCCATTGATTTCAATTGAGTCAGTCAAATCCACAGAAAAAACACAGGTATAAAAATGTTTGCGGATTTGCTAAGCTTTTTGTTTTTGCGTTTTACTGTCTTCCTATTGTGTTTCCCACTCTGTCATCTGTGTGACAGCATGGGAAACACCGACGCGGTGGGTCTTATCAGTGATAACACTACCGCAAGTAAGACCGTCGGTAACAGCGCTGCGGTCATCGTCAGATGTCAGCGTGACCCCTCAGCTGTGACTGTGACCCGTGGTAACGTTACCACTGGTACTGTCGGTCAGAGCACTGCGGGATCATGCTGTCAGATGTAGACAAAGTGGGGCCCTGGGCATAAGTTTAAAGTGGGGCCCCAAATGAATGGTCACATATTGCACCATCACGCAGAAACATTTCTGTTGTACTTACATGCGCTGAGTTCATGCTGCTAAACGAGCGCGATCGACAATATTAAAGTCATTCGACGCTTGTTTCCCGGTCTTTTTAGGGTATGTGCATACGTTCAGTAACTGGCAGCACTTTGGACGCAGGGCATGTCCGCTGCTGGCTATTGAACGCAGATGAATCCACATGAGTTCATTGAACCGTGCGGATTCACCGCATCCAATACATTGTACGGGTGAAATTTATCTTGTGGAGGCTTGCGTCTACGCAAGATAAATAGACATGCTGCAGTTTGGAAAGACACGTCGCATGTCCATCTCCGCATACACTATGCTGTAACATCTAGATGCTGCACAAGTGCACAGCATCCAACCCGCAGCGTTTACTGATTGTGTGCACATACCCTTACTCCGGCTGAGGAAGAATGATGGTTACAGATAGTCCTCGATACAGTATAATGCAGGTCCCATATAGTACATATAGTAAAATGCACTCCCCATGGTTCTTGATAGAGTATAATGCAGCCCCCCTCAGAGTGTACTGCAGTTCCCTTCATAGAATATACTGCAGCCCCCTCATTCAGCATAATGCAGCCCACTCAGAGTATACTGCAGCCCCCCTCATAGAGCATAATGCAGCCCCCTCAGAGTATAATGCAGCCCCACACACACAGTATAATGCAACCCCCAGAGTATAATGCTAACCCCCATACACAGAGTATAAATCAGCCTCCCCCACAAACACACACACAAAGTACAGTGCAGCCTCCCACACAGTATAATGCAGCCCTCCCACACAGTATAATGCAGCCCCCACACACATAGTGTAATGCAGCCCCTTCAGAGTATAATGCAGCCCCCTCAGAGTATAAAGCAGGCCCCTCAGGGTATTATGCAGCCCCCCAAACATACACACATACAGTATGGTGCAGCCCCCCACACACACACAGTATCATGCAGCCCCCAACACAGTATACTGCAGCCCCCCACACATAGTATAATGCAGCCTCCCACACAGTATAATGCAGCCCCCAACACAGTATAATGCAGCCTCTCAACACACAGTATAATGCAGCCTCCCAACTCACAGTATAATGCAGCCCCACACACAGTATAATGCAGCCCCCTCAGAGTATACTGCAGCCCCCCTCATAGAGTATACTGCAGCCTCCTCAGAGTATACTGCAACCCCCCTCACAGAGCATAATGCAGCCCCTCAGAGTATAATGCAGCCCCACGCACACAGTATAATGCAGCCTCCCCCACAAACACACACAACGTATAGTGTAGCCCCACACACACACAGTATAATGCAGCCCCCCACACACAATATAATGCAACCCCCTCAGAGTATAAAGCAGCCCCCTCAGGGTATAAAGCAGCTCCCAACAAACATACACACATACAGTATAGTGCAGCCCCCCACACAGTGTACTGCAGCACCCCAACACACAGTATAATGCAGCCTCCAACTCACAGTATAATGCAGCCCCCCACACAGTATAATGCAGCCTCCACACACAGTATAATGCAGCCCCCAACACACAGTATAATGCAGCTCCCCACACACACAGTATAATGCAGCCTCCACACACACATATAGTATAATGCAGACCCCCAACGCAGTATAATGCAGCTCCTCACACAGTATAAAGCAGCCACCTCACTCACAGTATAATGCAGCTCCCATATACAAACAGTATAGTGCAGTCCCCCAAACACAGTGTAAAGCAGCAACCCGCATGCACAGTATAATGCAGTCCCTCCACACAGTATAATGCAGCCCCCAATCACAGTATAATGCAGCCTCCCACACACAATATAATGCAGTCCCCCATACAGTACAATGCAGCCCCCCACACACAATATAATGCAGCCTTCACATACACACACAGTTTAGTGCAGCCTTCCACATACACAGTATAGTGCAGTCCCCCACCCACAGTATAACACAGCCCCAACACACAAAATAATGCAGTTCCCCCACACAGTATAATGCAGCCCCCCACTCACAGTATAATGCAGATCCCATAAACACACAGTATAGTGCAGTCCCCCCCACACAGTATAGTGCAGCCACCACACACAGTATACTGCAGCCCTCACATATACAGCATAATGCAGTCCCTCCACACACAGTATAATGCAGCCCCCAATCACAGTATAATGCGGCCCCCACACACAGTATAATGCAGTCCTTCCACACACAGTATAATGCAGTTCCTCCACACATAGCATAATGCAGTCCCCACACAGTATAATGCAGCCCCCACATACACACAGTATAGTGCATTCCCCCCACACAGTATAGTCCAGCCCCTCACATACACAGTATAGTGCAGTCCTCCCACACAGTATAATGCAGCCCCCCACACACAGTATAATGCAGCCACCCTATATACACAGTAAAGTGCAGCAGAAACAGATAGACACACACAATACTTACCTCTCCTCCTCATTCCTCTGCTGCTCTGGCTTCTACAGAACATCTCATCAGTTCCACTGCTGGCACACGCGCTGAGTCAGAGGCAGAGGGGGAGTGATGGAAGAGGGAGTGTCATGTGAAGGGCTTTCCTCCATCACTTTCAATTGAATGTACGATGCGGGGGGGGGGGCAGCGCTAAGCCCCTCTTACTTAGGGGCCCCATAGCGGCTCATAGTGGCACACCACTTTCTAGGGGCCCCTGGAGGAGAGGGGCCTTAGTCAGCCTCCTCGTCTGCCTGCCTCTAACGCCGGCCCTGGTCAAATGTCAGTATGACCCCTCAGCTGTGATTGTGACCCGCAGGCATGGGCCAATGATACTGCTGTTTCCATCGGGCTACGTCTGCTGTCACTGATAGCAGTGACAGCAGATGCCGCTGATGGGAGACGTATTCTCATCTGCCGGCGCCTGTGCTCACAGTTAAAAAAAAAAAAAAAAGTAAAATTATATACACATTCAAATAAAAATAAAAACCCATTATACTGACCTAACACCAAAATCCCTGACACCCTCGTCTCCTAGAAGTAATGTAAAATAAAAAAAAAAAAAAAAACATATACTCACATATACTCACCTGTCCGCCGCAGTCCACGTAATCCCAAGTGTTGCACGATGATCTTACATGTAGAACAGTCACATCGGGAGATGTGACTGTTCTAACCAGTCGCCGGCGATACACTTCCACAGCTTAGTATATCACTAAGCTGCCATGAGAGTTCACCGGAGTTCATCAGCTCTGGTGCTCTCACTTATGGCATCGCTGCATGAGAACTCTCCCATGCAGCAGTGGTGCCGTAAGGGAGATCAGCTGATGAACTCCGGTGAACTCTCTCATGGCAGCTCAGTGATACATTGCGGGAGCGATCACCTCATGTCAGTACCTCCTGTCAGTGTATCGCCGGCTGTCTTTGAGAGCAGTCACATTAGTAATGTGACTGCTCTCAAAGTGATCAGGATCGTCTTTGGACATTATGGATTATCTTCTCTGCAGACAGGTGAGAATTATTGTGGTTTATTATTTTCTTTTTGTTGCAGGAGACATTGGCTTTGGTGGATTAATAATAAATAAATAATAATCTTTATTTAGCGCTACCATATTCCACAGCGCTTTACATTTTGCACACATTATCATCACTGTCCCCGATCTGGCTCACAATATAAATTCCCTATCAGTATGTCTTTGGAATGTGGGAGGAAACCAGAGTGCCCGGAGAAACCCGCACAAACACGGAGAGAACATACAAACTCTTTGCAGATGTTGTCCTTGGTGGGGTTTGAACCCAGGACACCAGCGCTGCTGTGCTATCCACTGCGCCACCGTGCCGCCTGCTTATTAAATGAGTCGGTGTCATTATTTCAAATAAAGGAGTTCATTCTGGGTGTCTGAGTGTTTATTTACAATATCACTATGGGGTTACAAATGGATAGGTGTCTTATAGACAAAAATGCACCTAAAAAGCATGTTTTTCTGCAGCATTTATCCTGCCAAGAGATGCAGAAGCCTTGCAGAAATTTCTGCAAGTAAATACTCAACGTGCACACATAGCCTAAATGAGTGCAGTGCATTCACTGTGAGAATTCAGAATCCCGCAGCCACCTATAGTGATTGCAGATTTTCATCCCACACCTGGATGCACCCTTTAATGATAAAATGAAGTCCTGCAGTCAATCCTAACAGCGTGTAATATCCTCACTGTCAGGATTCAGCTCTGCTTGCTGGTTCCAGCAGTCATCACATTGCAGCTTCATTCATATGAGAGTTTCATACTAAGGGCTCCTTCTCACTTGCGAGAAATATGTCCGTGTCTCGCAGGTTAAAACCCTGCTACGGCGCCGGCACTTGGGAGCGGAGCGTACAGCACCATGTATTGCTGTGCGGCTGCACGCTCCGCTCTGGAGTGCCGGCGCCACAGCAGGGTCTTAACCTGCGAGACTCGGATGTATTTCTCGCAAGTGAGAAGGAGCCCTAAGGCTGCCGTCACACTAGCAGTATTCGGTCAGTATTTTACATCAGTATTTGTAAGCCAAAACCAGGAGTGGAACAAATAGAGGAAAAGTATAATAGAAACATATGCACCACTTCTGTATTTATCACCCACTCCTGGTTTTGGCTACAAATACTGATGTAAAATACTGACCAAATACTGCTAGTGTGACGGCGGCCTAAGGTGACAAAACAAAACGAAGACTAAGGGCTCTGCTGAGCCCCAGGTGAATGTAGCGGTGGTGTGCATGCTTCATCTCCATTCATTGTCTACTGGACTGCTGGAAACAGCCAAAAGTTGCATTCTGCTTTATCTGGCAGTCTAATAGTTAATGGAGCAGATATGGACAACCTCTGCTGGACTCAAAACGCAGCTTGTTAAATTGTAGGAATAACCCTAAGAAGAAGCTACTAAAGATTCCTTTTAAAAAAAGGCCAAATTTCCTGCCTGAAACAATCTCCAATCGGCACTCTATTTATGTGGAGCAATTAGCATTGAGCAAATTCTACAAAGACAAATGATTGTTACTACATACAATTTGCATTATTGCCAGCTGCACATTTCTGGTTTTCATGAGGAGACACCAAAGATAAAAGATGCAATCAGCTGACAAACATTTTGACATTGTTTTAATTTTTAGTTTATAAATCAATGGTACATGTGAAAATAAGCAACTTTGTAACATGTAATACTAGAAATAGGCCTGATGCTGTCGTACTGGGAGTGCGGTGAAATTAATATCTGTGTATGCTTAGTGGTGCTGACAGAAGCAGCGGACATGTCTCACACCGTTTGTGCTTTCCAGCATAACTGTTCTATATCATCCCTCTGCATTTTTGTGTTTTTGCGCAGGCGCAAGTGACATACACGTGACCGCTATTCCCGCACATTCGTCGTAACGACGCGGCTGTTACTGCACCTGCGTGGGAATAGCGGAGACGTGTATGTCACTTGCGGCCACGAACTGTGCCTGCGCAAGTGACACTGCCACGGTGCCTTATGGGATTCGCGGACTGCGGCGGAAGTCCCAACTGGCGATTATATATATAGATTAGAGACATCTGCTTCTTTCTTTGTCAAAATTGATCTGTCATTATCAAAATTCTCAATTCTGAGGTAAAATCTGTATTCAGTGAAGACAGACTTCCCCATTACTGATAGGAGATGATGGTTGTTACTGATAAGATTCTATGTAGATATTTGAACATGACTGTTATCTATATATATAAGGCCTGTCCCACACGTCCAGATAATTCCGGTACCGGAAAAATCGGTACCGGAGTTATCCGTGTCCGTGTGCTTACCTGGCACATCAGTGTGGTACACGTGCGGCAGCCATGTGCCGTCCGTGTGCCGACTGGGTACCACACGCACCGTGCAGGAGACAGCGCTAGAGTTAAGCGCTGTCCCCTGCTTTGGGTGCTGAATCCAGAATTCATTCCTTCTTCCCAGCAGCGTTCACTGGAAAGAAGGAATGAAAAATCATTTAAAAAAAAAAATTTTTGTTACTTACCCAGCTCCCTCGGCACTTCCATCCTCTCAGCGTTGCAGCTCTTCCTGTATGAGCGGTGGAGCCGCATATTCATCACTGTAATGGGCAGCACCACGTGACAGCTCATACAGGAAGAGCTGCAATGCTGAGAGGATGGAAGCGCTGAGGGAGCTGGGTAAGTATTTTAATGCCAGCGGACGGGCACACAAGGAGTGGGAGGGGGCAGATTACTGGGAACTTTATTTTAACAAGAAAAAAAAATTTAAAACAAAAGATTTTTCATTCCTTCTTTCCAGCGAACGCTGCTGGAGTGAAGAAATGAATGGGGCTTCAACACCACAAGCTGGGGGGACAGCGCTTACAGTAGCACTGTCTCCTGCACGGCACACGGACTGCACACGGACAGCATCCGTGTGCGGTACGTGTTTTACACGGACTCATTGACTTTAATGGGTCCGTGTGATCCATGCGTTCCCACAAACAATGACATGTCTCCGTGTTTTCCAAACGGACACACGGTCCATGAAAACACGCTGACATGTGCAGAGACACATTGATTTTAATGTGTCTACGTGAGTCAGTATCTCCGCTACGTGAGGAAACTGTCACCTCACGTACCAGAGCCACTGACGTGTGAAACCGGCCTAAGAGGCATCGTGATTACTCGCTAATCCCGCCCCCTGCACAGTAAGTCCGCCCCCCACATAACCACACACAATCCCGCCCCCACCACATTACCATACACAATCCCGCCCCACCACATTACCACACACAATCCCGCCCCCCACCACATTACCACACACAATCCGCACCACATCACCACACATAATCCTGCCCCCACCACATCACCACACACAATCCCTCCCACGCACCACATCACCACACATAATCCCGCCCCCCCAACACATCACCACACATAATCCCTCCCCCCACCACATCACCACACATAATCCCGCCCCCACCCCATTATCACACATAATCCCACCCCCAACACATCACCACACATAATCCCGCCCCCCTACCACATCACCACACATAATCCCATCCCCCCACCAGATCACCACAGATAATCCTGCCCGCCCACCACATCATCACAGATAATACCGCCCCAACACATCACCACACATAATTCCGCCCCCCAACACATCACCACACATAATCCCACCCCCCAACACATCACCACACATAATCCCACCCCCCAACACATCACCACACATAATCCCACCCCCAACACATCACCACACACAATCTCGCCCCCAAACCCATCACCACACATAATCCCACCCCCCAACACAACACCACACATAATCCCGCCCCTCACCCCATTACCACACAATACTGACCCCACCCCATTACCACACATAATCCCACCCCCCCAACACATCACCACACATAATCCCGCCCCCCACCACATCACCACACATAATCCCGCCCCCACCACATCACCACACATTATCCCGCCTCACCACATCACCACACATAATCCCAACGCCCCACCACATCACCACACATAATCCCGCCCCCCATATCACCACACATAATCCTGCCCCCCACCACATTACCACCCATAACCCCGCCCCCCACCTCATTACCACACATAATCCCACCCCATCACATTACCACATAATCCCGCCCCCCACCACATTACCACACATAATCCTGCCCCCACCACATCACCACACATAATCCTGCCCCCCACATCACCACACATAATCCCACCCCCCACATCACCACACATAATCCCGCCCCCCACATCACCACACATAATCCCACCCCCCACCACATCACCACACATAATCATCCTACCCCCACCACATTACCACACATAATCCTGCCTGTTATGACCTGGTGGTTAGGAGCACCCGGAATGACCTGATAGTTAAACCTCATACAGGACGAGCTCTGGGATGTGGGAGCTCTGCTGACCGCAAGCCCTAAACCTATCACACACACTAAAAATAGCCGTGGAGCGCTCCTGACCAGACCTAGGCGCCTCGTCACAGCCTAAGAACTATCTAGCCCTAGAGAAAGAAAATAAAGCCTACCTTGCCTCAGAGAAATTCCCCAAAGGTAAAGGAAGCCCCCCACATATATTGACTGTGAGTAAAGATGAAAGTCACAAACGCAGAGATGAAACAGGTTTCAGCAAAGGGAGGCCAGACTTACTAAATAGACAGAGGATAGGAAAGGTAACTTTGCGATCAGCACAAAAACCTACAAAAGACCACGCAGAGTGTGCAAAAAAGACCTCCGCACCGACTCACGGTGCGGAGGGACCACTCTGCATCCCAGAACTTCCAGCTAGCAAGACAAAATCATGAAAACCAGCTGGACAAGAAAACAGTGAACAAATAATGACTATCAGGAACTTAGCTTCTGCAGGAGAAGGCAGGTCACCAGAGAGATCCATGAGCGAACTGAACAAATGCAAAAACATTGACAGCTGGCATGGAGTAACGATCTGAGAGGAGTTAAATAGAGTAGCCAACCAAAGGACAACCCACGTCACCTGTGTAAGGAACCTCAGAAGCAGCAGCTTCACTCATAGCCACCAGAGGGAGCCCATAGACAGAACTCGCCGAAGTACCACTCATGACCACAGGAGGGAGTTCGACAACAGAATTCACAACAGTACCCCCCTCCCCCCTTGAGGAGGGGTCACCGAACCCTGACCAGAGCCCCCAGGCCGATCAGGATGAGCCAAATGAAAGGCATGAACAAGATCGGCAGCATGAACAACAGAGGCAAAAACCCATGAATTATCTTCCTGACCATAACCCTTCCACTTGACCAGGTACTGGAGTTTCCGTCTCGAAACACGAGAATCCAAAATCTTCTCCACCACATACTCCAACTCCCCCTCGACCAACACCGGGGCAGGAGGATCAACGGAGGGAACCATAGGCGCCACGTTTCTCCGCAACAACGACCTATGGAACACATTATGGATGGCAAAAGAAGCTGGAAGATCCAAACGAAATGACACAGGATTAAGAACTTCAGAAATCTTATATGGTCCAATGAAACGAGGCTTAAACTTAGGAGAGGAAACCTTCATAGGAACGTGACGAGATGACAACCAAACCAAATCCCCAACACGAAGTCGGGGACCAACACAACGCCGGCGGTTAGCGAAACGTTGAGCCTTCTCCTGGGACAATGTCAAATTGTCCACCACATGAGTCCAAATCTGCTGCAACCTGTCCACCACCGCATCCACACCAGGACAGTCCGAAGGCTCAACTTTCTGAAAAGAAACGAGGATGGAAACCAGAATTACAGAAAAACGGAGAAACTAAAGTAGCCGAGCTGGCCCGATTATTAAGGGCGAACTCAGCCAAATGCAAGAAAGACACCCAATCATCCTGATCAGCAGAAACAAAGCATCTCAGATATGTCTCCAAAGTCTGATTAGTTCGTTCGGTTTGGCCATTAGTCTGAGGATGGAAAGCCGAAGAAAAAGACAAATCAATGCCCATCTTAGCGCAAAAGGACCGCCAAAACCTCGAAACAAACTGGGAACCTCTGTCCGAGATGATGTTCTCTGGAATGCCATGCAAACGAACCACATGCTGGAAAAACAATGGCACCAAATCAGAGAAGGAAGGCAGTTTAGATAAGGGTACCAAATAGACCATCTTAGAGAAGCGATCACAAACCACCCAAATGACCAACATCTTTGAGAAACAGGGAGATCAGAAATAAAATCCATGGAAATATGCGTCCAGGGCCTCTTCGGGATCGGCAAGGGCAAAAGCAACCCACTGGCACGAGAACAGCAGGGCTTAGCCCGAGCACAAATCCCACAGGACTGCACAAAAGAACGCACATCCCGTGACAAAGAAGGCCACCAAAAGGATCTAGCCACCAAATCTCTGGTACCAAAGATTCCAGGATGACCAGCCAATACTAAACAATGAATCTCCGAGATAACTCTACTAGTCCATCTATCAGGGACAAACAGTTTCTCCGTAGGACAACGGTCAGGTCTATCAGCCTGAAACTTTTGCAGCACACGCCGCAAATCAGGGGAAATGGCAGACAAAATTACCCCTTCTTTAAGAATACCCGCCGGCTCCGGAACACTCGGAGAGTCAGGCACAAAACTCCTTGACAGGGCGTCAGCCTTCACATTCTTAGATCCCGGAAGGTATGAAACTACAAAATCAAAACGGGAGAAAAAGAGCGACCATCGAGCCTGTCTAGGGTTCAACCGTTTGGCAGACTCGAGATAAGTTAAATTCTTGTGATCCGTCAAGACCACCACGCGATGTTTAGCTCCTTCAAGCCAATGTCGCCACTCCTTGAATGCCCACTTCATGGCCAACAACTCCCGATTGCCCACATCATAATTGCGCTCAGCAGGCGAGAATTTTCTAGAAAAGAAGGCACAGGGTTTCATCACCGAGCCATCAGAACTTCTCTGCGACAAAACAGCCCCTGCTCCAATTTCAGAAGCATCAACCTCCACCTGAAAAGGAAGCGAAACATCTGGCTGGCACAACACGGGGGCAGAAGCAAAACGACGCTTCAACTCCTGAAAAGCCTCTACAGCCGCAGAGGACCAATTGACCACATCAGCACCTTTCTTGGTCAAATCAGTCAACGCCTTAGCAACACTGGAAAAGTTAGTGATGAAGCGACGATAAAAATTAGCAAAGCCCATGAACTTCTGCAAGCTCTTCACAGATGTCGGCTGAGTCCAATCGTAAATGGCCTGAACTTTAACAGTGTCCATCTCGATAGTAGAAGGGGAAAAAATGAAACCCAAAAATGAAACCTTCTGAACTCCAAAGAGACACTTTGACCCCTTCACAAACAAGGAATTCGCACGAAGGACCTGGAACACCATTCTGACCTGCTTCACATGAGATTCCCAATCATCCGAAAAGACCAAAATGTCATCCAAATATGCAATTATGAATCTATCCAGGTCTCTCGGAAGATGTCATGCATAAAGGACTGAAACACAGATGGAGCATTAGAAAGCCCGAATGGCATAACCAGGTACTCAAAATGGCCCTCGGGCGTATTAAATGCCGTCTTCCATTCATCACCCTGTTTAATTCGCACAAGATTATACGCACCACGAAGATCTATCTTGGTGAACCAACTAGCCCCCTTAATCCGAGCAAATAAATCAGACAGCAGCGGCAAAGGATACTGAAATTTGACTGTGATCTTATTAAGAAGGCGGTAATCAATACAAGGTCTCAAAGAACCATCCTTCTTGGCCACAAAAAAGAACCCTGCTCCCAATGGTGATGACGACGGACGAATATGACCCTTCTCCAAGGATTCCTTTATATAACTACGCATAGCAGCGTGCTCTGGCACAAATAAATTAAACAGACGGCCCTTAGGAAACTTACTACCAGGAATCAAATCAATAGCACAGTCGCAATCCCTATGAGGAGGTAGGGCACCAGATTTGGGCTCTTCAAATACATCCCGGTAATCTGATAAAAACTCAGGGACTTCAGAAGGAGTGGAAGGTGAAATTGAGAGCAATGGAACATCACCATGTACCCCCTGACAACCCCAACTGGACACCGACATAGATTTCCAATCCAACACTGGATTATGGACCTGTAGCCATGGCAACCCCAAAACGACCACATCATGCAGATTATGCAACACCAAAAAGCGAATATCCTCCTGATGTGAAGGAGCCATGCACATGGTCAATTGAGTCCAGTACTGAGGTTTATTCTTGGCCAAAGGCGTAGCATCAATTCCTCTCAATGGAATAGGATACTGCAAGGGCTCCAAGAAAAAACCACAGCGCCTGGCAAACTCCAAGTCCATCAAATTCAGGGCAGCGCCTGAAACCACAAATGCCATTACAGAATAGGACGACAGAGAGCAAATCAGAGTAACGGAAAAAACACCTGCCCCCACCACATCACCACACATAATCCCGCCTCACCACATCACCACACATAATCCCAACGCCCCACCACATCACCACACATAATCCCGCCCCCCACCACATCACCACACATAATCCTGCCCCCCACCACATTACCACTCATAACCCCGCCCCCCCACCACATTACCACACATAATCCCACCCCATCACATTACCACATAATCCCGCCCCCACCACATTACCACACATAATCCTGCCCTCACCACATCACCACACATAATCCCACCCCCACATCACCACACATAATCCCACCCCCCCACATCACCACACATAATCCCGCCCCCCACATCACCACACATAATCCCGCCCCCCACCACATCACCACACATAATTCTGCCCCCAACCACATTACCACCCATAATCCCGCCCCACCACATTACCACATATAATCCCACCCACCACCACATCACCACACATAATCCTGCCCCCCACCACATTACCACACACAATCCCACCCCCCACCACATTACCACACACAATCCCGCCCCCACCACATTACCACACACAATCCGCACCACATCATCACACATAATCCCGCCCCCCCACCACATCACCACACACAATCCCGCCCACCCACCACATCACCACACATAATCCCGCCCACGAACACATCACCACATATAATCCTGCCCCCCCACCACATCACCACACATAATCCCACCCCCCACCCCATTATCACACATAATCCCACCCCCAACACATCACCACACATAATCCCGCCCCCCCCACCACATCACCACAGATAATCCCGCCCGCCCACCACATCACCACACATAATACCGCCCCCCAACACATCACCACACATAATCCCACCCCCCAACACATCACCACACATAATCCCGCCCCCCAACACATCACCACACATAATCCCGCCCCCCAACACATCACCACACATAATCCCGCCACCCAACACATCACCACACATAATCCCGCCCCCCAACACATCACCACACTTAATCCCACCCCCCAACACATCACCACACATAATCCCTCCCCCCAACACATCACCACACATAATCCTGCTCCCCACCACATTACAACTCATAACCCCTCCCCCCCACCACATTACCACACATAATCCCACCCCATCACATTACCACATAATCCCGCCCCCACCACATTACCACACATAATCCTGCCCCCACCACATCACCACACATAATCCCACCCCCCACATCACCACACATAATCCCGCCCCCCACATCACCACACATAATCCTGCCCGCCACCACATCACCACACATAATCCTGCCCCCAACCACATTACCACCCATAATCCCGCCCCCACCACATTACCACACATAATCCCACCCCCCACCACATCACCACACATAATCCTGCCCCCCACCACATTACCACACACAATCCCACCCCCCACCACATTACCACACACAATCCCGCCCCCACCACATTACCACACACAATCCGCACCACATCATCACACATAATCCCGCCCCCCACCACATCACCACACAAAATCCCGCCCACCCACCACATCACCACACATAATCCCGCCCACCAACACATCACCACATATAATCCTGCCCCCCCACCACATCACCACACATAATCCCATCCCCCACATCACCACACATAATCCCACCCCCACATCACCACACATAATCCCGCTCCCCACATCACCACACATAATCCCGCTCCCCACATCACCACACATAATCCCGCCCCCAACCACATTACCACCCATAATCCCGCCCCCCACCACATTACCACACATAATCCCACCCCCCACATCACCACACATAATCCTGCCCCCCACCACATTACCACACACAATCCCACCCCCCACCACATTACCACACACAATCCCGCCCCCACCACATTACCACACACAATCCGCACCACATCATCACACATAATCCCGCCCCCCCACCACATCACCACACACAATCCCGCCCACTCCCCACATCACCACACATAATCCCGCCCACGAACACATCACCACATATAATCCTGCCCCCCCACCACATCACCACACATAATCCCACCCCCCACCCCATTATCACACATAATCCCACCCTCCAACACATCACCACACATAATCCTGCCCCCAACCACATTACCACCCATAATCCTGCCCCCCACCACATTACCACACACAATCCCACCCCCCACCACATTACCACACACAATCCCGCCCCCACCACATTACCACACACAATCCGCACCACATCATCACACATAATCCCGCCCCCCCACCACATCACCACACAAAATCCCGCCCACCCACCACATCACCACACATAATCCCGCCCACCAACACATCACCACATATAATCCTGCCCCCCCACACACATCACCACACATAATCCCATCCCCCACATCACCACACATAATCCCACCCCCCACATCACCACACATAATCCCACCCCCCACATCACCACACATAATCCCGCCCCCCACCACATCACCACACATAATCCTGCCCCCAACCACATTACCACCCATAATCCCGCCCCCCACCACATTACCACACATAATCCCACCCCCCACATCACCACACATAATCCTGCCCCCCACCACATTACCACACACAATCCCACCCCCCACCACATTACCACACACAATCCCGCCCCCACCACATTACCACACACAATCCGCACCACATCATCACACATAATCCCGCCCCCCACCACATCACCACACACAATCCCGCCCACTCCCCACATCACCACACATAATCCCGCCCACGAACACATCACCACATATAATCCTGCCCCCCCACCACATCACCACACATAATCCCACCCCCCACCCCATTATCACACATAATCCCACCCCCCAACACATCACCACACATAATCCCTCCCCCACACCACATCACCACAGATAATCCCGCCCGCCCACCACATCACCACACATAATACCGCCCCCCAACACATCACCACACATAATCCCACCCCCCAACACATCACCACGCATAATCCCGCCCCCCAACACATCACCACACAATCCCGCCCCCAACACATCACCACACATAATCCCTCCCCCCAACACATCACCACACATAATCCTGCTCCCCACCACATTACCACTCATAACCCCTCCCCCCCACCACATTACCACACATAATCCCACCCCATCACATTACCACATACTCCCGCCCCCACCACATTACCACACATAATCCTGCCCCCACCACATCACCACACATAATCCCACCCCCCACATCACCACACATAATCCCACCCCCCACATCACCACACATAATCCCGCCCCCCACATCACCACACATAATCCCGCCCACCACCACATCACCACACATAATCCTGCCCCCAACCACATTACCACCCATAATCCCGCCCCCACCACATTACCACACATAATCCCACCCCCCACCACATCACCACACATAATCCTGCCCCCCACCACATTACCACACACAATCCCACCCCCCACCACATTACCACACACAATCCCGCCCCCAACACATTAAAACACACAATCCGCACCACATCATCACACATAATCCCACCCCCCCACCACATCACCACACAAAATCCCGCCCACCCACCACATCACCACACATAATCCTGCCCACCAACACATCACCACATATAATCCTGCCCCCCCACCACATCACCACACATAATCTCGCCCCCCACATCACCACACATAATCCTGCCCCCCACCACATCACCACACATAATCCTGCCCCCAACCACATTACCACCCATAATCCCGCCCCCCACCACATTACCACACATAATCCCGCCCCCCACAACATCACCACACATAATCCTGCCCCCCACCACATTACCACACACAACCCCGCCCCCACCACATTACCACACACAATCTGCACCACATCATCACACTTAATCCCGCCCCCCCACCACATCACCACACACAATCCCGCCCACTCACCACATCACCACACATAATCCCGCCCACGAACACATCACCACATATAATCCTGCCCCCCCACCACATCACCACACATAATCCCATCCCCCACATCACCACACATAATCCCACCCCCACATCACCACACATAATCCCGCTCCCCACATCACCACACATAATCCCGCCCCCCACCACATCACCACACATAATCCTGCCCCCAACCACATTACCACCCATAATCCCGCCCCCCACCACATTACCACACATAATCCCACCCCCCACATCACCACACATAATCCTGCCCCCCACCACATTACCACACACAATCCCACCCCCCACCACATTACCACACACAATCCCGCCCCCACCACATTACCACACACAATCCGCACCACATCATCACACATAATCCCGCCCCCCCACCACATCACCACACACAATCCCGCCCACTCCCCACATCACCACACATAATCCCGCCCACGAACACATCACCACATATAATCCTGCCCCCCCACCACATCACCACACATAATCCCACCCCCCACCCCATTATCACACATAATCCCACCCTCCAACACATCACCACACATAATCCTGCCCCCAACCACATTACCACCCATAATCCTGCCCCCCACCACATTACCACACACAATCCCACCCCCCACCACATTACCACACACAATCCCGCCCCCACCACATTACCACACACAATCCGCACCACATCATCACACATAATCCCGCCCCCCCACCACATCACCACACAAAATCCCGCCCACCCACCACATCACCACACATAATCCCGCCCACCAACACATCACCACATATAATCCTGCCCCCCCACCACATCACCACACATAATCCCATCCCCCACATCACCACACATAATCCCACCCCCCACATCACCACACATAATCCCACCCCCCACATCACCACACATAATCCCGCCCCCCACCACATCACCACACATAATCCTGCCCCCAACCACATTACCACCCATAATCCCGCCCCCCACCACATTACCACACATAATCCCACCCCCCACATCACCACACATAATCCTGCCCCCCACCACATTACCACACACAATCCCACCCCCCACCACATTACCACACACAATCCCGCCCCCACCACATTACCACACACAATCCGCACCACATCATCACACATAATCCCGCCCCCCCACCACATCACCACACACAATCCCGCCCACTCCCCACATCACCACACATAATCCCGCCCACGAACACATCACCACATATAATCCTGCCCCCCCACCACATCACCACACATAATCCCACCCCCCACCCCATTATCACACATAGTCCCACCCCCCAACACATCACCACACATAATCCCTCCCCCACACCACATCACCACAGATAATCCCGCCCGCCCACCACATCACCACACATAATACCGCCCCCCAACACATCACCACACATAATCCCACCCCCCAACACATCACCACGCATAATCCCGCCCCCCAACACATCACCACACAATCCCGCCCCCAACACATCACCACACATAATCCCTCCCCCCAACACATCACCACACATAATCCTGCTCCCCACCACATTACCACTCATAACCCCTCCCCCCCACCACATTACCACACATAATCCCACCCCATCACATTACCACATAATCCCGCCCCCACCACATTACCACACATAATCCTGCCCCCACCACATCACCACACATAATCCCACCCCCCACATCACCACACATAATCCCACCCCCCACATCACCACACATAATCCCGCCCCCCACATCACCACACATAATCCCGCCCACCACCACATCACCACACATAATCCTGCCCCCAACCACATTACCACCCATAATCCCGCCCCCACCACATTACCACACATAATCCCACCCCCCACCACATCACCACACATAATCCTGCCCCCCACCACATTACCACACACAATCCCACCCCCCACCACATTACCACACACAATCCCGCCCCCAACACATTAAAACACACAATCCGCACCACATCATCACACATAATCCCACCCCCCCACCACATCACCACACAAAATCCCGCCCACCCACCACATCACCACACATAATCCCGCCCACCAACACATCACCACATATAATCCTGCCCCCCACCACATCACCACACATAATCTCGCCCCCCACATCACCACACATAATCCTGCCCCCCACCACATCACCACACATAATCCTGCCCCCAACCACATTACCACCCATAATCCCGCCCCCCACCACATTACCACACATAATCCCGCCCCCCACAACATCACCACACATAATCCTGCCCCCCACCACATTACCACACACAACCCCGCCCCCACCACATTACCACACACAATCTGCACCACATCATCACACTTAATCCCGCCCCCCCACCACATCACCACACACAATCCCGCCCACTCACCACATCACCACACATAATCCCGCCCACGAACACATCTCCACATATAATCCTGCCCCCCCACCACATCACCACACTTAATCCCGCCGCCCACCCCATTATCACACATAATCCCACCCTCCAACACATCACCATACATAATCCCGCCCCCCCACCACATCACCACAGATAATCGCGCCCGCCCACCACATCACTACACATAATACCGCCCCCCAACACATCACCACACATAATCCCACCCCCCAACACATCACCACACATAATCCCTCCCCCCAACACATCACCACACATAATCCTGCTCCCCACCACATTACAACTCATAACCCCTCCCCCCACCACATTACCACACATAATCCCACCCCATCACATTACCACATAATCCCGCCCCCACCACATTACCACACATAATCCTGCCCCCACCACATCACCACACATAATCCCACCCCCCACATCACCACACATAATCCCACCCCCCACATCACCACACATAATCCCGCCCCCCACATCACCACACATAATCCTGCCCGCCACCACATCACCACACATAATCCTGCCCCCCCACCACATCACCACACATAATCCCATCCCCCACATCACCACACATAATCCCGCCCCCCACATCACCACACATAATCCCGCCCCCCACCACATCACCACACATAATCCTGCCCCCAACCACATTACCACCCATAATCCTGCCCCCCACCACATTACCACACATAATCCCACCCCCCACATCACCACACATAATCCTGCCCCCCACCACATTACCACACACAATCCCACCCCCCACCACATTACCACACACAATCCCGCCCCCACCACATTACCACACACAATCCGCACCACATCATCACACATAATCCCGCCCCCCCACCACATCACCACACACAATCCCGCCCACTCCCCACATCACCACACATAATCCCGCCCACGAACACATCACCACATATAATCCTGCCCCCCCACCACATCACCACACATAATCCCACCCCCCACCCCATTATCACACATAATCCCACCCCCCAACACATCACCACACATAATCCCGCCCCCACACCACATCACCACAGATAATCCCGCCCACCCACCACATCACCACACATAATCCCACCCTCCAACACATCACCATACATAATCCCGCCCCCCCACCACATCACCACAGATAATCCCGCCCGCCCACCACATCACTACACATAATACCGCCCTCCAACACATCACCACACATAATCCCACCCCCCAACACATCACCACACATAATCCTGCCCCCCAACACATCACCACACATAATCCCGCCCCCCAGCACATCACCACACATAATCCTGCTCCCCACCACATTACAAGCCATAATCCCGCCCCCACCACATCACCACACACAATCCTGCCCCCCACCACATTACAACCTATAATCCTGCCCCCACCACATTACAACACATAATCCCGCCCCCATCACCACATAATCCCGCCCCCCATAATACCACACATAATCCCGCTTTACCACATCACCACACATAATCCCACCCCCCACCACATCACCACACATAATCCTGCCCCCCACCACATTACCACCCATAATCCCGCCCCCCACCACATTACCACACATAATACACCCCAATCACATTACTACATAATCCCGCCCCCACCACGTCATAACCACAAATAATCCCACCCCCCACCACCTTACCACACATAATCCCGCCCCCCCACCACATTACCACACATAATCTGGCCCCCCCACTTTACCACACGAGGTTCCATCCCCACACTACCACACGAGGCTCCGTTCCCACACATTACCACACGAGGCTCCGTCCCCACACATTACCACACGAGGCTCCGTCTTCACACATTACCACACGAGGCTCCATCCTCACACAATCCCACCCCCCACCACATTACCACACACAATCCCGCCCCCAACACATTAAAACACACAATCCGCACCACATCATCACACATAATCCCACCCCCCCACCACATCACCACACAAAATCCCGCCCACCCACCACATCACCACACATAATCCCGCCCCCCAACACATCACCACATATAATCCTGCCCCCCCACCACATCACCACACATAATCTCGCCCCCCACATCACCACACATAATCCCGCCCCGCACCACATCACCACACATAATCCTGCCCCCAACCACATTACCACCCATAATCCCGCCCCCCACCACATTACCACACATAATCCCGCCCCCACAACATCACCACACATAATCCTGCCCCCCACCACATTACCACACACAACCTCGCCCCCACCACATTACCACACACAATCTGCACCACATCATCACACTTAATCCCGCCCCCCCACCACATCACCACACACAATCCCGCCCACTCACCACATCACCACACATAATCCCGCCCACGAACACATCTCCACATATAATCCTGCCCCCCCACCACATCACCACACTTAATCCCGCCGCCCACCCCATTATCACACATAATCCCACCCTCCAACACATCACCATACATAATCCCGCCCCCCCACCACATCACCACAGATAATCGCGCCCGCCCACCACATCACTACACATAATACCGCCCCCCAACACATCACCACACATAATCCCACCCCCCAACACATCACCACACATAATCCCTCCCCCCAACACATCACCACACATAATCCTGCTCCCCACCACATTACAACTCATAACCCCTCCCCCCCACCACATTACCACACATAATCCCACCCCATCACATTACCACATAATCCCGCCCCCACCACATTACCACACATAATCCTGCCCCCACCACATCACCACACATAATCCCACCCCCCACATCACCACACATAATCCCACCCCCCACATCACCACACATAATCCCGCCCCCCACATCACCACACATAATCCTGCCCGCCACCACATCACCACACATAATCCTGCCCCCCCACCACATCACCACACATAATCCCATCCCCCACATCACCACACATAATCCCGCCCCCCACCACATCACCACACATAATCCTGCCCCCAACCACATTACCACCCATAATCCCGCCCCCCACCACATTACCACACATAATCCCACCCCCCACATCACCACACATAATCCTGCCCCCCACCACATTACCACACACAATCCCACCCCCCACCACATTACCACACACAATCCCGCCCCCACCACATTACCACACACAATCCGCACCACATCATCACACATAATCCCGCCCCCCCACCACATCACCACACACAATCCCGCCCACGAACACATCACCACATATAATCCTGCCCCCCCACCACATCACCACACATAATCCCACCCCCCACCCCATTATCACACATAATCCCACCCCCCAACACATCACCACACATAATCCCGCCCCCACACCACATCACCACAGATAATCCCGCCCGCCCACCACATCACCACACATAATACCGCCCCCCAACACATCACCACACATAATCCCACCCCCCAACACATCACCACGCATAATCCCGCCCCCCAACACATCACCACGCATAATCCCGCCCCCAACACATCACCACACATAATCCCTCCCCCAACACATCACCACACATAATCATGCTCCCCACCACATTACCACTCATAACCCCTCCCCCCCACCACATTACCACACATAATCCCACCCCATCACATTACCACATAATCCCGCCCCCACCACATTACCACACATAATCCTGCCCCCACCACATCACCACACATAATCCCACCCCCCACATCACCACACATAATCCCGCCCCCCACATCACCACACTTAATCCCGCCCCCCACCACATCACCACACATAATCCTGCCCCCAACCACATTACCACACATAATCCCGCCCCCACCACATTACCACACATAATCCCACCCCCCACCACATCACCACACATAATCCTGCCCCCCACCACATTACCACACACAATCCCACCCCCCACCACATTACCACACACAATCCCGCCCCCAACACATTAAAACACACAATCCGCACCACATCATCACACATAATCCCGCCCCCCCACCACATCACCACACAAAATCCCGCCCACCCACCACATCACCACACATAATCCCGCCCACCAACACATCACCACATATAATCCTGCCCCCCACCACATCACCACACATAATCTCGCCCCCCACATCACCACACATAATCCCGCCCCCCACCACATTACCACACATAATCCCGCCCCCCACAACATCACCACACATAATCCTGCCCCCCACCACATTACCACACACAATCCCGCCCCCACCACATTACCACACACAATCCGCACCACATCATCACACTTAATCCCGCCCCCCCACCACATCACCACACACAATCCCGCCCACTCACCACATCACCACACATAATCCCGCCCACGAATACATCTCCTCATATAATCCTGCCCCCCCACCACATCACCACACATAATCCCGTCCCCCACCCCATTATCACACATAATCCCACCCTCCAACACATCACCATACATAATCCCGCCCCCCCACCACATCACCACAGATAATCCCGCCCGCCCACCACTTCACTACACATAATACCGCTCCCCAACACATCACCACACATAATCCCACCCCCCAACACATCACCACACATAATCCTGCCCCCCAACACATCACCACACATAATCCCGCCCCCCAGCACATCACCACACATAATCCTGCTCCCCACCACATTACAAGCCATAATCCCGCCCCCACCACATCACCACACACAATCCTGCCCCCCACCACATTACAACCTATAATCCTGCCCCCACCACATTACAACACATAATCCCGCCCCCATCACCACATAATCCCGCCCCTCATAATACCACACATAATCCCGCCTTACCACATCACCACACATAATCCCACCCCCACCACATCACCACACATAATCCTGCCCCCCACCACATTACCACCCATAATCCCGCCCCCCACCACATTACCACACATAATACGCCCCAATCACATTACCACATAATCCCGCCCCCACCACGTCATCACCACAAATAATCCCACCCCCCACCACCTTACCACACATAATCCCGCCCCCCCACCACATTACCACACATAATCTGGCCCCCCCACTTTACCACACGAGGTTCCATCCCCACACTACCACACGAGGCTCCGTTCCCACACATTACCACACGAGGCTCCGTCCCCACACATTACCACACGAGGCTCCGTCTTCACACATTACCACACGAGGCTCCATCCTCACACATTACCACATGAGGCTCCATCCCCCACATTACCACATGAGGCTCCGTCCACACACATTACCACACGAGACTCCATCCCCACACATTACCACACGAGGCTCCGACCTCACACACTAAAACACGAGGCTCCATCCCTCCATATTACCACACGAGGCTGCGTTCCCTCATTACCACATGAGGCTCTGTCCCCACACATTACCACATGAGGCTGCATCAAGGAAAGATCTTTGAAAATGATGAAAATGACTATACATTTAATTGTGTTTCCAGAGAAATTTTAACTTCATTTATGTTTCGTTATGAAATTTGTTTAGATACATTACCACACATAATCCCACCCCATCACATTACCACATAATCCTGCCCCCACCACATTACCACACATAATCCTGCCCCATCACATTACCACATAATCCTGCTCCCCACCACATTACCACACATAATACCGCCCCCCCACCACATTACCACGCATAATACGCCCCAATCACATTAGCACATAATCCTGCCCCCCATTACATCACCACACATAATCCCGCCCCCCAACACATCACCACACATAATTCCACCCCCCACCACCTTACTACACATAATCCCACCCCCCCACCACATTACCACACATAATCCGGCCCCCCCACTTTACCACACGAGGCTCCGTTCCCACACATTACCACACGAGGCTCCGTCCCCACACATTACCACACGAGGCTCCGTCTTCACACATTACCACACGAGGCTCCATCCTCACACATTACCACATGAGGCTCCATCCCCCACATTACCACATGAGGCTCCGTCCACACACATTACCACACGAGACTCCATCCCCACACATTACCACACGAGGCTCCGACCTCACACACTAAAACACGAGGCTCCATCCCTCCATATTACCACACGAGGCTGCGTTCCCTCATTACCACACGAGGCTCTGTCCCCACACATTACCACATGAGGCTGCGTCAAGGAAAGATCTTTGAAAATGATGAAAATGACTATACATTTAATTGTGTTTACAGAGAAATTTTAACTTCATTTATGTTTCGTTATGAAATTTGTTTAGATACATTACCACACATAATCCCACCCCATCACATTACCACATAATCCTGCCCCCACCACATTACCACACATAATCCTGCCCCATCACATTACCACATAATCCTGCTCCCCACCACATTACCACACATAATCCCGCCCCCACCACATCCCCACACATAATCCCGACCCCACATCACCAAACATAATCCCTCCCCCCACCATATCACCACAAATAATCCCACCCCCACCACTGTTATGATCTGGTGGTTTAGGAGCAACATGGGACGAGCTCTGAAGGAAGTGGTACCTGTACTGACCGCAATCCCTAAGCTCAAAACAACACTAGAAGTAGCCGTGGGATGCTCCTGACACTCCCTAGGCACCTCGTCACAGCCTAAGATCTAACTACCCCTAAAGATAGAAACAGGAAAACTATCTTGCCTCAGAGAAAATCCCCAAAGGATAGATAGCCCCCCACAAGTAATGACTGTGAGTGGAGAGGGAAAAGACATACACAGAATGAAACCAGGATGAGCACAGGAGGCCAGTCTAGCTAGATAGATAGTACAGGATGGAATACTGTGCGGTCAGTATAAAACACTACAAAAAATCCACACAGAGTTTACAAAAATCTCCACACCTGACTAAAGGTGTGGAGGGTAAATCTGCTTCCCAGAGCTTCCAGCTTCACTGAAATAATTCATACTGACAAGATGGACAAACATAGAAAGCACAGAACAGATAAGTCCACAACCTGTAGACAGAAAAGAGCAAGCAAGGACTTAACTTTGCTGAACTGGTCAGGATAACAGGGAAATCCAAAGAGATGTGAATCCAACCAGGAACCATTGACAAGTGGCACAAGCTGAAGGAAAGAGCCAGGCTAAATAGCCAAGCAGAATAGACAATCAGTGGAAGCAGCTGCTGACTGCTAAATCCAAGGAGCAGCTATTCAACTTAAAACCACCGGAGGGAGCCCAAGAGCAGAACTCACAAAAGTGCCACTTACAACCACCGGAGGGAGCCGAAGAGCGGAATTCACAACACACCACATCACCACACATAATCCTGCCCCCACCACATTACCAGCTATAATCCCGCCCCCCACCACATTACCACACATAACCCTGCCCCCCACCACATCACCGCCTATAATCCTGCCCCCACCACATTACAACACATAATCCTGCCCCATCACCACATAATCCCGCCCCCCACATTACCACACATAATCCCGCCCCACCACATCACCACACATAATCCCACCCCCTACCACATCACCACACATAATCCTGCCCCCCCACCACATTACCACCCATAATCCTGCCCCCCACCACATTACCACACATAATACGCCCCAATCACATTAGCACATAATCCTGCCCCCCACCACATCACCACACATAATCCCACCTCCCAACACATCACCACACATAATCCCACCCCCCACCACCTTACCACACATAATCCCGCCCCCCCACCATATTACCACACATAATCCGGCCCCCCCACTTTACCACACGAGGCTCCGTCCCCACACTACCACATGAGGCTCCGTCCCCACACATTACCACACAAGGCTCCGTCCTCACACATTACCACACGAGGCTCCGTCCCCCACATTACAACACGAGGCTCCGTCCCCACACATTACCACACGAGACTCCATGCCCACACATTACCACACGAGGCTGCGTCCTCACACATTACCACACGAGGCTCCGTCCCCACACATTACCACACGAGGCTCCATCCCCCACATTACCACATGATGCTCCATCCACACACATTACCACACGAGACTCCATGTCCACACATTACAACACGAGGCTCTGTACCCGCACATTACCACACGAGGCTCCGTCCTCACACACTAACACACGAGGCTCCATCCCTCCATATTAACACACAAGGCTCCATTCCCACACATTACCACATGAGGCTGCGTCAAGGAAAGATCTTTGAAAATTATGAAAATGACTATACATTTAATTGTGTTTACAGAGAAATTTTAACTTCATTTGTTTCGTTATGAAATTTGTTTAGATACAATACCACACATAATCCCGCCCCCATCACATTACCACATAATTCTTCCCCCCACCACATTACCACACATAATCCCGCCCCATCACATTACCACATAATCCTGCCCCCACCACATCACCACACATCCTGCCCCCCAAAACACATCACCACACATAATACCGCCCCCAACACATCACCACACATAATCCCACCCCCCAACATATCACCACACATAATCCTGCCCCCCAACACATCACCACACATAATCCCACCCCCCCAACACATCACCACACATAATCCCACCCCCCAACACATCACCACTCATAATCCCGCCCCCCAACACATCACCACACATAATCCTGCCCCTTCACCACATTACCAGCCATAATCCCGCTCCCCCCACCACATCACCACACATAATCCTGCCCCCACCACATCACCAGACATAACCCTGCCCCCTCACCACATTACCACCTATAATCCTGCCCCCACCACATTACCACACATAATCCCGCCCCCATCACCACATATTCCCGCCTCCCACATTACCACATATAATCCCACCCCACCACATCACCACACATAATCCCACCCCTCACCACATCACCACACATAATCCTGCCCCTCACCACATTACCACCCATAATCCCGCCCCCCCACCACATTACCACACATAATACGCCCCAATCACATTACCACGTAATCCCGCCCCCCACCACATCACCACACATAATCCCACCCCCCACCACATTACCACACATAATCAGGCCCCCCCACTTTACCACTCGAGTCTCCGTCCCCACACTACCACACGAGGCTCTGTCCTCACACATTACCACACGAGGCTCCGTCCCCACACATTACCACACGAGGCTCCATCCCCCACATTACCACACGAGGCTCCGTCCACACACATTACCACATGAGACTCCATCCCCACACATTACCACACGAGGCTCTGTCCCCGCACATTACCACACGAGGCTCCATCCTCACACACTAACACACGAGGCTCCATCCCTCCATATTAACACATGAGGCTCCGTTCCCACACATTACCACATGAGGCTGCGTTCCCTCATTACCACATGAGGCTCCGTCCCCACACATTACCACATGAGGCTGCGTCAAGGAAAGATCTTTGAAAATGATGAAAATGACTATACATTTAATTGTGTTTACAGAGAAATTTTAACTTCATTTATGTTTCGTTATGAAATTTGTTTAGATACATTACCACACATAATCTCGCCCCCATCACATTACCACATAATCCTGCCCCCACCACATTACCACACATAATCCTGTCCCCCACCACATTACCACACATAATCCCGCCCCATCACATTACCACATAATCCTGCCCCCCACCACATTACCACACATATAACCGCCCCCCCACCACATTACCACACATAATCCAGCCCCCATCACATTACCACATAATCCTGCTCCCCACCACATTACCACACATAATCCCGCCCCCACCACATCACCACACATAATCCCAACCCCACATCACCAAACATAATCCCGCCCCCCACCATATCACCACAAATAATCCCACCCCCACCACATCACCACACATAATCCTGCCCCCACCACATTACCAGCTATAATTCCGCCCCCCACCACATTACCACACATAACCCTGCCCCCACCACATCACCGCCTATAATCCTGCCCCCACCACATTACAACACATAATCCTGTCCCCATCACCACATAATCCCGCCCCCCACATTACCACACATAATCCCGCCCCACCACATCACCACACATAATCCCACCCCCCACCCCCCACCACATCACCACACATAATCCTGCCCCCCACCACATTACCACCCATAATCCTGCCCCCCCACCACATTACCACACATAATACGCCCCAATCACATTAGCACATAATCCTGCCCCCCATTACATCACCACACATAATCCCGCCCCCAACACATCACCACACATAATTCCACCCCCCACCACCTTACCACACATAATCCCGCCCCCCCACCACATTACCACACATAATCCGGCCCCCCCACTTTACCACACGAGGCTCCGTCCCCACACTACAACATGAGGCTCCGTCCCCACACATTACCACACGAGGCTCCGTCCTCACACATTACCACACGAGACTCCGTCCCCACACATTACCACACGAGGCTTTATCCCCCACATTACCACACGAGGCTCCGTCCACACACATTACCACACGAGACTCCATGCCCACACATTACCACACGAGGCTCTGTCCCCGCACATTACCACACGAGGCTCCGTCCTCACACACTAACACACGAGGCTCCATCCCTCCATATTAACACACGAGGCTCCGTCCCCACACATTACCACATGAGGCTGCGTCAAGGAAAGATCTTTGACAATGATGAAAATGACTATACATTTAATTGTGTTTACAGAGAAATTTTAACTTCATTTGTTTCGTTATGAAATTTGTTTAGATACATTACCACACATAATCCCACCCCATCACATTACCACATAATCCTTCCCCGACCACATTATCACACATAATCCCGCCCCCACCACATTACCACACATAATCCCGCCCCATCACATTACCACATAATCCTGCCCCCCACCACATCACCACACATAATCCTGCCCCCCAACACATCACCACACATAATACCGCCCCCCAACACATCACCACACATAATCCCACCCCCCAACTCATCACCACACATAATCCCGCCCCCCAACACATCACCACACAATCCCACCCCCCAACACATCACCACACATAATTCCACCCCCCAACACATCATCACACCTAATCCCGCTCCCCCACCACATCACCACACATAATCCCGCCCTCACCACATCACCACACATAATCCTGCCCCCCCACCACATTACCACCTATAATCCTGCCCCCACCACATTACCACACATAATCCCTCCCCCATCACCACATAATCCCGCCCCCCACATTACCACACATAATCCCGCCCCACCACATCACCACACATAATCCCACCCCCCACCACATCACCACACATAATCCTGCCCCCCACCACATTACCACCCATAATCCCGCCCCCCCACCACATTACCACACATAATATGCCCCAATCACATTACCACATAATCCCACCCCCCACCACATCACCACACATAATCCCACCCCCAACACATCACCACACATAATCCCACCCCCCACCACATTACCACACATAATCCGGCCCCCCACTTAACCACACGAGACTCCGTCCCCACACTACCACACGAGGCTCCGTCCCCACACATTACCACACGAGGCTCTGTCCTCACACATTACCACACGAGGCTCCGTCCCCCACATTACCACACGAGGCTCCGTCTACACACATTACCACACGAGACTCCATCCCCACACATTACCACACGAGGCTCTGTCCCCGCACATTACAACACGAGGCTCCGTCCTCACACACTAACACACGAGGCTCCATCCCTCCATATTAACACATGAGTCTCCGTTCCCACACATTACCACAAGAGGCTGCATTCCCTCATTACCACACGAGGCTCCGTCCCCACACATTACCACATGAGGCTGCGTCAAGGAAAGATCTTTAAAAATGATGAAAATGACTATACATTTAATTGTGTTTACAGAGAAATTTTAACTTCATTTATGTTTCGTTATAAAATTTGTTTAGATACATTACCACACATAATCCCGCCAACATCACATTACCACATAATCCTGCCCCCACCACATTACCACACATAATCCCGTCCCCCACCACATTACCACACATAATCCTGCCCCCATCACATTACCACATAATCCTGCCCCCCACCACATCACCACATATAATCCCACCCCCAACACATCACCATACATAATCCCACCCTCCACCACCTTACCACACATAATCCCGCGCCCCCACCACATTACCACACATAATCCTGCCCCCCCACTTTACCACTCGAGTCTCCGTCCCCACACTACCACACGAGGCTCCGTCCCCACACATTACCACACGAGGCTCCGTCCTCACACATTACCACACGAGGCTCCGTCCCCACACATTACCACACGAGGCTCCATCCCCGAAATTACCACACAAAGCTCCGTCCACACACATTACCACACGAGACTCCATCCCCACACATTACCAAACTAGGCTCTGTCCCCGCACATTACCACACGAGGCTCCGTCCTCACACACTAACACACAAGGCTCCATCCCTCCATATTAACACACGAGGCTCCGTTCCCACACATTACCACACGAGGCTGCGTTCCCTCATTACCACATCAGGCTCCGTCCCCACACATTACCACATGAGGCTGCGTCAAGGTAAGATCTTTGAAAATGATGAAAATGACTATACATTTAATTGTGTTTACAGAGAAATTTTAACTTCATTTATGTTTCGTTATGAAATTTGTTTAGATACATTACCACACATAATCCTGCCCCCATCACATTACCGCATAATCCTGGCCCCCACCACATTACCACACATAATACCGCCCCCCCACCACATTACCACACATAATCCCGCCCCATCACATTACCACATAATCCTGCCCCCCACCACATTACCACACATAATCCCGCCCCCACCACATCACCACACATAATCCTGACCCCACATCACCACACATAATCCCGCCCCCACCACATCACCACAAATAATCCCACCCCCCACCACATCACCACACATAATCCTGCCCCCACCACATTACCAGCTATAATCCCGCCCCCTACCACATTACCACACATAACCCTGCCTCCACCACATCAACACCTATAATCCTGCCCCCACCACATTACCACACACATAATCCCGCCCCCATCACCACATAATCCCGCCCCCCACATTACCACACATAATCCCGCCCCACCACATCACCACACATAATCCCACCCCCCACCACATTACCACCCATAATCCCCCCCACCACATTACCTCACATAATACGCCCCAATCACATTACCACATAATCCCGCCCCCCACCACATTACGACACATAATCCCGCCCCCCACCACATTACCACCCATAATCCCGCCCCCACCACATTACCACACATAATACGCCCCAATCACATTACCACATAATCCTGCCCCCCACCACATTACCACACATAATCCCGCCCCCACCACATCACCACACATAATCCCGCCCCCCACATCACCACACATAATCCTGCCCCCCAACACATCACCACAAATAATCCCGCCCCACCACCACATCACCACACATAATCCTGCCCCCACCACATTACCAGCCATAGTCCCGCCCCCCACTACATTACCACACAAAATCCCGCCCCCATCACCACATAATCCCGCCCCCCACAATACCACACATAATCCCACTCCCCCCACCACATCACCACACAAATTCCCACCCCCCACCACATCACCACACATAATCCTGCCCCTCACCACATTACCACCCATAATCCCGCCCCCACCACATTACCACACATAATACGCCCCAATCACATTACCACATAATCTCGCCCCCCACCACATCACCACACATAATCCCGCCCCCCAACACATCACCACACATAATCTCACCCCCCACCACCTTACCACACATAAACCCGCCCCCCCACCACATTACCACACATAATCCGGCCCCCCCACTTTACCACACAAGGCTCCGTCCCCACACTACCACACGAGGCTCCGTCCCCACACATTACCACACGAGGCTCCGTCCCCACACATTACCACACGAGGCTCCATCCCCCACATTACCACACGAGGCTCCGTCCACACACATTACCACACAAGACTCCATCCCCACACATTACCACACGAGGCTCTGTCCCCGCACATTACCACATGAGGCTCCGTCCTCACACACTAACACACGAGGCTCCATCCCTCCATATTAACACACGAGGCTCCGTTCCCACACATTACCATACGAGGCTGCGTTCCCTCATTACCACACGAGGCTCCGTCCCCACACATTACCACACGAGGCTCCGTCCTCACACATTACCACACGAGCCTCCGTCCCCACACATTACCACACGAGCCTCCGTCCCCACACATTACCACACGAGGCTCCATCCCCCACATTACCACACGAGGCTCCGTCCACACACATTACCACACAAGACTCCATCCCCACACATTACCACACGAGGCTCTGTCCCCGCACATTACCACACGAGGGTCCGTCCTCACACACTAACACACGTGGCTCCATCACTCCATATTAACACACGAAGCTCCGTTCCCACACATTACCACACGAGGCTGCGTTCCCTCATTACCACACGAGGCTCCATCCCCACACATTACTACATGAGGCTGCGTCAAGGAAAGATCTTTGAAAATGATGAAAATGACTATACATTTAATTGTGTTTACAGAGAAATTTTAACTTCATTTATGTTTCGTTATGAAATTTGTTTAGATGCTGCAATGAATAAAAAACGCATATCTTACTGAATCAGGTTTGTTTTTGATTTTACACTGTGAATAAATTGTATTATTAGTATTATTCAGATTTTTAATTATTATTATTGTTATTAACTTCATTTTAAGTTAATTTACCACCTGCGTAAGCTCTATTGAATGTTGTCATTATTTACATTACTTTAATCACCAGCAGCGTTAATTAGGCTACTTTCACACTAGCGTTAACTGCAAACCGTCACAAAAACGTCTTTTTGCAAAAAAAACGGATGCGTCAAAAAAGTGCAAAATGTATGCAACGCATACAGTATTTCGACGGATCCGTCTATTTGGGGATGTCTGGCCAATTAGCTAAAAAAATCCTGTTTCTGAGCATGCTCAGTAGAAAAAAACGTATTGCAGCCCTGCATTGCGTCGTACGACGTGTCTCGACGCATCCGTCGCTCATAGACTTTCATTGTAGCCAAAGACGCATGCCGATGAATGCGCCGAGACACGTTTTTTTGTCGGAGCCAAAAAACGTTGCAATCTACGTTTTTCCAGACGACGTGTCACCTAATTTCGACGCATCCGTCGAAAGACGTATACCGACGTATGCAAATCCGTCGCAATGCGTCGCCAATACAAGTCTATGGGGAAAAAACGCATCCAGCAAAATATTTTGCTGGATGCGTTTTTTCTGCAAAACGACGCATTTTAACGTATTGCAGTTAACGCTAGTGTGAAAGTAGCCTTAGATAGCAATGAGCATGCCGAGCGTTAGCTGGCTGGAAACAGCTAGTACTGATATAATTGTGTAAACAAGTTATTTCTGTTATAACATTTAATTGAATAAAAATGTATTGTTTAAAAAAAAAGATTCTATGTAGATAGAAGGGCGATGAGGGGGAGGAGCTCTGTCTCTAGCTCCTCCCTCCTCCCGCCTACATGGAATCTTATCAGTAGCAGCCGCCATCTCCTATCAGTAATGTGGAGGTCTGTCTTCACTGTTTACAGATTTTAGCTCAGAATTGAGACTTTTGATCATGAATGAATGATAAGATGTATTACAAAGTTGCTTATTTTCACGTGTACTATTGGTTTATGAAATAAAAATTAAAGCAGCAGTCAGTCTTTAAGCTAATTACACATGCAAATTACTTAAAGAGCTGGTCCACTACAATCTTTATTGTGCATATCAGTTATTAAACCATTGAAATAAGTATTTTATCACATACATTCTTTTTTCATATTTGCCTGTGAGCGGCGCTATCTCTGCTTGCTCAGTGACAATCACATGACCCCTGCCTGCTGCCGCCACTGATATCCGGTGATGTCACGTTAACTTCTGGACTCTGGGAATTGAGGTTGCATCACCGAGGCGTGACTTAGTCTCATGCAGACTGAGGCCATTCCCCCTGATTGACAGGGCTGTGAGCAGTGTTTCACCACACGTCAAAGAGCTGTAGAAGATTTTCCTCTCTCTTGCTCTCATTGGCACATGTGTAGCACCCCAGGTAACCGGTTGCTACAGTGATGTTGCCTTTCCTTCGGGGAGGGAAATATTATGCTTAGAGGCACTGGAGTTCTCTTTCCCAGGTAAGGCACCCACACACAGCACATTCCAAATCCAGGCCAGGAGGGGGAGCTCAGTACCCGGATTCAGGAGAGCTTCCCTAAGCTATATGTATCTTGACCTGGAGGAGGAGCTAGACAGTTGGTCCAGGGAGACCAAAGAGATAGGACAGTCTGATAGAGACACTGAAGGAGAAGGAAGTCTGGAACTGAGAGCAGACAGAGAGGCCTAGCAGCCACGTGGGAGCTGCAGCCTCTGGAAAGAGAGAGAACCTGAAGGGTTGTTGTATGTGGTGGAGCTACAGAGGAAAGGAGCAGTGGAGAGAGAAAGGGCTCAGAGGGGAACTGCGATCGGACACCCTCAGAGCCAGAGCGCAGCAGCCGGGTACCGGGAGCCCAAGGCTTTTGTGGGACTCTAAGACACAGAGCAGAACCGGAGGGCCGAGAACTGAATACAATTGGCCACACCATGCCTGAGACGCAGCAGCACCTGAAGAGCCCGGGCCATGATAGAGTCCTGTAAAACGGCTCAAGCTGCCCATCATGCAGGTACCTGTTCTAGGACAGGGGAAAGAGGACTTTGCCAGTAAGCTTCACTCCACTTAGTGGCAGCAGGGACCTCATACAAAACAGCGCAAGGAGGAAAGGCTCACAGACTTCAACTGGGAAGGAGATTTTCCCATTGCATCTGAGCTGGCCGGACCATAGGACACCTGTGCCTGGTACCCTGGACTGTGGACTACTACATCTTCAGTAAACCAGGTAAAGACTTTACAACTTGTGTCCTCCACTTATTCGTCGGCATTCACCGCCTTGGGAGCCCAAGGGACCCCGCTTCACCTGTGGGAAGCGTCACCATCATTGCTGCAACAACATCCCCCAGAGGACCCATTTAAAGCAGCGTCGGTCCCCCTATTGACCGAACACCACAGGTGGGGTCACGACAGATTTTATCACAAGACCCCTTTAAAGACCGATCCTCTTTTATTGGGCGCCCAGGGCCACGGACCGGGTCGCAGCCACCGTGACATCCCCTTTAAGACCGGACCCAGTACAGAGCACTCTGCTGCCCGGGTAGGGCGCTCCACATGCTTGCGAGGCTCTGCCAATGAAAGCAGAGAATAAGAGAGGAACTACAGCGCACACAATTCTGGGCTGTGACATGCAATGAAACACTACCGGGCTGAACATGACAGCCTCATACAGTATATGCCTATGAGACTCTCACAGTGACTGGACTGTGACTCTCTGTGAATTAGGGTTTTGGCCCATTTAAAGAGGACAATTTCAATCTGTTTGAGGGAATCTGTCACCAGGTTTTCGCTTCCACATCTTAGAGTAACATGATTTAGGGGAACAGACCCTGATTCCAGCGATGGGTCCCTTACCTGGCTGCTTGCAGCAGTTTTGATAAAATCACAGTTTTATCTCCTACAGATATACCAGTTCTCTGAATGCTGAGCTCTGTATAACTCCGCCCACACCACTGATTGGCGGCTTTCTGTGTACACTGTACATAGGTAGAAATCTGCCAATCAGTGGTGAGTGCGGTGTCCTATAGAACTCATGAATATGGAGCACTGCATGGCAGCAGCTTTACTAATAGCCTCCTGTCGATAAAATAGTAATTTTATCAACACTACAGCAAGCAGCCCAATAAGAGACACATCACAGGAATCAGGTTCTTGTTCCCTACATTAAGCTACTTTCAGATTAGGTGGCAGATTTCCCTTAAATTATATCATCTTGTCCACAGCACATTACCTGTTTACACGGAGTGATGTGTTGACAACAAGGAATTTAAGCCTACATAAATGATCTAGTCACCTGATGGTGATCGGCAGACCGTTCTCAAAGGCCGATGGTTGGGCACAACCGTACTTACAGACTCTTGTTTGCCAATTATCGGCATATATCTATATGGATGTGTCACTGCTCTTTTACAATACTTGTGCCATGAGTTTGCATATGATTAGGGCATGAAATCGTATTTTCTCCTGGTATTTCTATTGGCTTCTTCCAGGACTCTCCATTCTCTGAAAAACTGCTTCCTATAAAATTAGCTTGTGTCTGGTTATGTGCACGAGAGTTCATTTTTTTTGCACATTGTTGTGGTTGGGATTGTTAACCCTTTAATGACCAGGCCTAAACTGACCTTGATGACCAGCCATATTTTTTTTCCCCCTTTTTGCCTATCAACACTTCAACACCCATGACGTTTTAATATTTTTGCTAACATGAATGTTCCTTGTTTTGTATGGGAGACCATGTATTATTTTTCAGCTCTGTTTTGCTTTATATTTAACCCCTTAATGACCGCCAATACGTCTTTTAACTGACCTGAGATATAAGAGAATAGCCTCCCCATACAGGTGACAATCCAGCAGCTGTCGGCTGTACACTATAGCTGACAACTTGCTGCATCGGCCACGGTCACTGTTTGCACCATCCAAATCTGTTTAACCCCTTAGATGCTGCTGTCAATAGTGACTACATCATTATAAATGGTTAACAGAGTGTAGGGACTTCCTCTTTATCCAAATTGGTGCCCTCAGATCATGATTTTGTGGTCCTGATGTTTGCGATGGCAATTCATGACCAAATAGCGGCCTTAGAGTCTGACGGCTGTAGTAATCTGTTCAGAAGTTAGAGACATTTGGGTGGTAAAAATACACATTTTCACTTCTGTCATACCACTTTGTATTAATTCCTGTAAAGCAACTGAAGGGTTAATAAACTACCTGACAGCAGTTTTCAATATGTCAGGGGGTGCTGTTTTTAAAATGACATCACGTTTGGGGGTTTCCCAATATATGAGACCCCTAGAGTCACTTCAAACATGGATAAGTCCCCAAAAAAATAAATTTAGTAAATTTCCATGAAAAAATGCTGCTACATTTTTAAACCTCCTAAAATGTTAACAAAATAAAATATCATTTTACAAATGGTTCTGATGTAAAGCCAACATGTAGAAAATGTTATTTATTAATGGTTTGCTGTGGTATGACCATCTGGATTAACCCCTTTACCCCCAAGGGTGGTTTGCACGTCAATGACCAGGCCAATTTTTACAATTCTGACCACTGTCCCTTTATGAGGTTATAACTCCGAAACGCTTCAACGGATCCTGGTGATTCTGACATTGTTTTCTCGTGACATATTGTACTTCATGATAGTGGTAAAATTTCTTTGATAGTACCTGCGTTTATTTGTGAAAAAAACGGAAATTTGGCGAAAATTTTGAAAATTTCGCAATTTTCAAACTTTGAATTTTTATGCAATTAAATCACAGAGATATGTCACACAAAATACTTAATAAGTAACATTTCCCACATGTCTCCTTTACATCAGCATAATTTTGGAACCAATTTTTTTTTTTGTTAGGGAGTTATAAGGGTTAAAAGTTGACCAGCAATTTCTCATTTTTACAACACCATTTTTTTTTAGGGACCACGTCTCATTTGAAGTCATTTTGAGGGGTCTATATGATAGAAAATGCCCAAGTGTGACACCATTCTAAAAACTGCACCCCTCAAGGTGCTCAAAACCACATTCAAGAAGTTTATTAACCCTTCAGGTGTTTAATAGGAATTTTTGGAATGTTTAAATAAAAATGAACATTTAACTTTTTTACACAAAAAATTTACTTCAGCTCCAATTTGTTTTATTTTACCAAGGGTAACAGGAGAAATTGGACCCAAAACGTTGTTGTCCAATTTGTCCTGAGTACGCTGATACCCCATATGTGGCAGTAAACCACTGTTTGGGCGCATGGGAGAGCTCGGAAGGGAAGGAGCGCTATTTGACTTTTCAATGCAAAATTGACAGGAATTGAGATGGGACGCCATGTTGCGTTTGGAGAGCCACTGATGTGCCTAAACATTGAAACCCCCCACAAGTGACACCATTTTGGAAAGTAGACCCCCTAAGGAACTTATCTGGATGTGTGGTGAGCACTTTGACCCACCAAGTGCTTCACAGAAGTTTATAATGCAGAACCGTAAAAATAAAAAATCATATTTTTTCACAAAAATTATATTTTTGCCCCCAATTTTTTATTTTTCCAAGGGTAAGAGAAGAAATTGGACCTCAAAAGTTGTTGTCCAATTTGTCCCGAGTACGCTGATACCCCATATGTGGCAGTAAACCACTATTTGGGCGCATGGGAGAGCTCGGAAGAGAAGGAGCACCGTTTGACTTTTCAATGCAAAATTGACAGGAATTGAGATGGGACGCCATGTTGCGTTTGGAGAGCCACTGATGTGCCTAAACATTGAAACCCCCCACAAGTGACACCATTTTGGAAAGTAGACCCCCTAAGGAACTTATCTGGATGTGTGGTGAGCACTTTGACCCACCAAGGGCTTCACAGAAGTTTATAATGCAGAGCCATAAAAATAAAACAAAATTTTTTTCCCACAAAAATTATTTTTTAGCCCCCAGTTTTGTATTTTCCCTAGGGTAACAGGAGAAATTGGACCCCAAAAGTTGTTGTCCAATTTGTCCTGAGTACGCTGATACCCCATATGTGGGGGGGAACCACCGTTTGGGCGCATGGGAGGGTTCGTAAGGGAAGGAGCGCCATTTGGAATGCAGACTTAGATGGAATGGTCTGCAGGCGTCACATTGCGTTTGCAGAGCCCCTAATGTACCTAAACAGTAGAAAACCCCCACAAGTGACACCATTTTGGAAAGTAGACCCCCTAAGGAACTCATCTTGATGTGTTGAGAGCTTTGAACCCCCAAGTATTTCACTACAGTTTATAACGCAGAGCCATGCAAATAAAAAATATTTTTTTTTCCACAAAAATTATATTTTAGCCCCCAGTTTTGTATTTTTCCAAGGTTAGCAGGAGAAATTGGACCCTAAATGTTGTTGTCCAATTTGTCCTGAGTACACTGATACCCGATATGTGGGGGGAACCACCGTTTGGGCGCATGGGAGGGCTCGGAAGGGAAGGAGCATCATTTGGAATGCAGACTTAGATGGATTGGTCTGCAGGCGTCACATTGCGTTTGCAGAGCCCCTAATGTACCTAAACAGTAGAAACCCCCCACAAGTGACCCCATATTGGAAACTAGACCCCTCAATGAACTTATCTAGATGTGTTGTGAGAACTTTGAACCCCCAAGTGTTTCACTACAGTTTATAACGCAGAGCCGTGAAAATAAAAAATCTTTTTGTTTTCCCACAAAAATTATTTTTTAGCCCCCAGTTTTGTATTTTCCCAAGGGTAACAGGAGAAATTGGTCCACAAAAGTTGTTGTCCAATTTGTCCTGAGTACGCTGATACCCCATATGTTGGGGTAAACCCCTGTTTGGGCACACAGGAGAGCTCGGAAGGGAAGGAGCACTGTTTTACTTTTTCAACGCAGAATTGGCTGGAATTGAGATCGGATGCCATGTCGTGTTTGGAGAGCCCCTGATGTGCCGAAACAGTGGAAACCCCCCAATTATAACTGAAACCCTAATCTAAACACACCCCTAACCCTAATTCCAACGGTAACTCTAACCACACCTCTAACCCTGACACACCCCTAACCCTAATCCCAACCCTATTCCCAACTGTAAATGTAATCTAAACCCTAACCCTAACTTTAGCCCCAACCCTAACTGTAGCCCCAACCCTAACCCTAGCCCTAACCCTAGCCCTAACCCTAACCCTAGCCCTAACCCTAGCCCTAACCCTAGCCCTAACCCTAGCCCTAACCCTAACCCTAGCCCTAACCCTAGCCCTAACCCTAGCCCTAGCCCTAGCCCTAGCCCTAACCCTAGCCCTAACCCTAACCCTAGCCCTAGCCCTAACCCTAACCCTAGCCCTAGCCCTAACCCTAGCCCTAACCCTAGCCCTAACCCTAGCCCTAATGGGAAAATGGAAATAAATACATTTTTTTTTATTTTTCCCTAACTAAGGGGGTGATGAAGGGGGGTTTGATTTACTTTTATAGCGAGTTTTTTAGCGGATTTTTATGATTGGCAGCCGTCACACACTGAAAGACCCTTTTTATTGCAAAAAATATTTTTTGCAATACCACATTTTGAGAGCTATAATTTTTCCATATTTTGGTCCACAGAGTCATGTGAGGTCTTGTTTTTTGCGGGACGAGTTGACGTTTTTATTGAAAACATTTTTGGGCACGTGACATTTTTTGATCGCTTTTTATTCCGATTTTTGTGAAGAAGAATGACCAAAAGCCAGCTATTCATGAATTTCTATTGGGGGAGGCGTTTATACCGTTCCGCGTTTGGTAAAATTGATAAATCAGTTTTATTCTTCGGGTCAGTAAGATTACAGCGATACCTCATTTATATAATTTTTTTATGGTTTGGCGCTTTTATACGATAAAAACTATTTTACAGAAAAAATTATTATTTTTGCATCGCTTTATTCTCAGGACTATAACTTTTTTATTTTTTTGCTGATGATGCTGTATGGCGGCTCTTTTTTTGCGGGACAATATGACGCTTTCAGCGGTACCATGGTTATTTATATCTGTCCTTTTGATCGCGTGTTATTCCACTTTTTGTTCGGCGGTATGATAATAAAGCGTTGTTTTTTGCCTCGTTTTTTTTTTTTTTTCTTACGGTGTTTACTGAAGGGGTTAACTAGTGGGACAGTTTTATAGGTCGGGTCGTTACGGACGCGGCGATACTAAATATGTGTACTTTTATTGTTTTTTTTTTTTTATTTAGATGAAGAAATGTATTTATGGGAATAATATATATATTTTTTTTTCATTATTTTGGAATATTTTTTTTTATTTTTTTTACACATTTGGAAAATTTTTTTTTTACTTTTTTACTTTGTCCCAGGGGGGGACATCACAGATCAGTGATCTGACAGTTTGCACAGCACTCTGTCAGATCACTGATCTGACATGCAGCGCTGCAGGCTTCACAGTGCCTGCTCTGAGCAGGCTCTGTGAAGCCACCTCCCTCCCTGCAGGACCCGGATCCGCGGCCATCTTGGATCCGGGGCTGGAGGGAGCAGGGAGGGAGGTGAGACCCTCGCAGCAACGCGATCACATCGCGTTGCTCCGGGGGTCTCAGGGAAGCCCGCAGGGAGCCCCCTCCCTGCGCGGTGCTTCCCTGCACCGCCGGCACATCGCGATCATCTTTGATCGCGGTGTGCCAGGGGTTAATGTGCCGGGGGCGGTCCGTGACCGCTCCTGGCACATAGTGCCGGATGTCAGCTGCGATAAGCAGCTGACACCCGGCCGCGATCGGCCGCGCTCCCCCCGTGAGCGCGGCCGATCGGCTATGACGTACTATCCCGTCCAGGGTCAGATAAGCCCAGGGCACCTCGACGGGATAGTACGTCTAAGGTCACAGAGGGGTTAAAGGGATAAACATTCCAATTTCAAAAATTGAAATTTTTTTAACATTTTTCTCAAATTTTTGATATTTTTTTATAAATAAACACAAAACATATTGACCTAAATTTACCATTATCATAAAGTATAATGTGTCATGGAAAAACAATCTCAAAATTACTGGGATTTGTTGAAGCGTTGCAGAGTTATTACCACATAAAGTGACTCTGGTCAGACTTCAAAAATTTGGCTCCGTCACTAAGGGGTTAAATTACCAAGTCATTTATAGAATTATTTTTTTTGTGACGCAAATATAGAAAAAAATGCGACTTTTAGTAATTACATTTTTTTTTTTACTGTTAGTGATTCACATTAAATAAATAAGGGGTTGAATTATTTTGGTCGCTGTGTTTTTTTATTACTGTGTGATAAAATGTATGCATATGAATGAAAAACAGGTGGGGTCTTGAACTTGTGGGGAAAAGGTTTTTTATTTAAATTTTTAAAAAATATTTGTCCTGACAAAACTGATCTGGGTCTGCCACGACGCAGCAGCTCTGCTATTCCGGACGGACATCTGGCAACATGGGATAGAAGCATTGGTATTGCTGACACACCTCACAAATATGAGTGCTATGCAGACGGTAAAAGAGACTACAGAGGCGGTACTGAACTGCTTCTGTCTGCTCATCACAGCCAGGAATGAGACCTGCTCATGAAGAAGCCAGAGCTTTCATCCTGCTCCGTAATTTGCAATGGTTTGGGATTGAAGCCCAGGACTAAGCAAAATAAATTTACAGTGCTTGATCACTATCAGATTAAATTATTATATAATATATGAAAAAAAGGGTCCGTTTTTTTCCCCCATAATAGCACCACTCTTGTCCATGAGCCGTGTCTGTTAGCTCTTCAATCATTAATATTTTATGCTGGGGATTTTTATGGATTTCTATGGATGTGTATTAATATTATGTTCCACTGTAAAAATTTAACTTTTTTGGAAAATATTTTTCTCCTCAGATTAAGCATTGTTGTAGGCGCTCCAAAATCGAACACATCGCAGCCTGGAGTCTCTAGTGGTGGAGGGGTCTTCCTGTGTCCGTGGCAGTCAGGAAGCAATGACTGCTCCATCATACCATTTGACCAAACAGGTGCAGTAAAGCAATGCATACAGTAAAAATTACTCCAATCTGCCTAGTGATTGGGGATGAGGATAAAAGCAGGTGAGGGGTCCGGTTTAGTTTTTGCCAGATTCCCCTGGTACATGATGATATCAGTAACATAAGTGACATGTGATTGTTGGTAAAGTGGGGTGGGGGCCTCTGCTTTGCAGCGAGACCCTGGAGCTTTCAAGGTGCTCTTTTGACATCAGTTTTCCTTAAACACAATAAAAATTTAATTTAATTGCTTTCTGCGCAAATTTTTTGAGACTTTTGGTATTTTACACTCCATTTTTGCACAGCTGTGCCAAAGTGGGTAGAGCTGGGATGGCGCGTGTCAAATTCATGAGGAGTGGTGGTGTCCCTTAGGGGGCAGACAGACAAACGTATTTCTCACGTGATGATCGCATCGCAATCCTCGGACTGATCGTTAGCTCTCCTGACCGGAGCATGACATCTACAAAGATATACGTCATGCTGTCACAGCTGTGCCAAAGTGGGTAGAGCTGGGATGGTGCGTGTCAAATTCATGAGGAGTGGTGGTGTCCCTTAGGGGGCAGACAGACAAACGTATTTCTCACGTGATGATCGCATCGCAATCCTCGGACTGATTGTTGGCTCTCCTGACCGGAGCATGACATCTACAATGATATACATCATGCTGTCATGCTAAGGTCAGGAGAGGTGTCGGGCCAGTCAGGGCATCACGACTATCAAGCAAAAAAACGCGTGGCAGAGAAGTGGTGTGCTCCTGAAGACAGAACACACAAATGTGTGCTGTCTAAAGGTTCCCATACGCATTAGATGAACGTTGTCCAAATCTACCAATTTCCTGACTTTTCCCTGAAACAAAATGTAGAGGAAACAAAGAATCTGGCATTGGGAGTTTCCAGGTGTAGGGGGGTAGACAAAAACGTTGTGGCAAGAAGGAGTTCATGTGAATAGTGTTATATGATATTGTGTTATGTTATATGTTTGGTAAAAAGTATTGCATTTTATCCTTATGGCTGGTTTGTACCTCGGTACTCCTGGAAGCTTTGCCAAAAGGGAAGGATGGTGGGCCTAAAGTAAGAAGTTAAGCCAGATAGAAGTCCCTGATATCAACAAGGGCTGTTTAGGTGGGGGCAAGGACTGATTGTACGCCGTAACGCTGGTCAAAGGGAACATCATCCGTAGGGGATTCTGTCTCACTTTGTGTACCGCAGCAACATTTATCCAAATTGCATAGTAAAGTTGAACCCGTTGAACCGGATCTGAGGTCTCCTGTCATATCTGTAGCTGTAACCGGTCCCCACAGCACATCAAACTGAATTCTGATTCCTGTTTAAAGAGGGGTTTTCAGGGCAAGGAGAACTCAGTTCTGGCCCACAGCAACAGGCCCTGGTCCCCCCTTCACAGCCATGGTCTTTTCATTTTCGAGGGTGGTAAGCTGCTGCCAGAGGTGTATGGCAGCAGCTTTCTCCTCTCTCCACATTGACCATCATCTCATGTGTATGGCCAGCTTTAGACTTCATGTGAACAGCAGTGTCTTGAAAAGGAGGCTATATGTCATGTACAATTCCTTAATAGTTACTCATTAATATGTTGCATGCCACATTTTTTTTCTTCTACTTCTGTATGTGGCACAGGGTGGTAGCCATAGACGAGGTACTCGCGTTTCATGCCAATATGGTCATTACTTAGTTTCTCTGATTACCGATGCCTTGGTTTAGCATGAGCACTTTATTCATGTATGTTATGTATTTAGTGTTTTTGTCCAGGGTTGGAATACTTTTATAATGAATTAATAAAGGTAATATTTTAGACTGTATACAAGTAGATTCTCCAAGCTCATTTCTGATAAGCCCTACAGATATTAATAGTGTTATTGAAATAGAAACACTATAGCTGTACTTTTAATCCCAACTATAAACCTTAACTGTCCCTAATAGAATCCTACTGCAGGGCCGAATACAATCTATCAGTAATAACTCACATTTCTAAACATGGCGCACATAATATACATTGCAACAATACATGTTTCAAGGTAAATATTGTCAACACTTCCATCTTCTTTCAGAGGTACAGCATGGGGCTGTAGAAGTCTATGGGTGACCTGGTACTGCTCCCTTAACACTCAGAGTCTGTGTACAGTCTGTGTTCACACTCTCCCCGTACTGGACATCCACTGCCTTGGAATAACCCTTGACTCTGCCCTGTCCTTCAAACTGTACATCTAAGCTCTTTCCACCTCCTGTCGCCTCCAGGTGAAAAATATCTCCAGAATCCGTCCTTTCCTCAACTGTCAATCTACTAAAATGCTTGTGCACGCCCTCATCATCTCCCGCCTCAACTACTACAGCATCCTTTTCTGTGGCCTCCCTGCTAACACCCTTGCACCTCTCCAGTCCATCCTTAACTCTGCTGCCCGACTAATTCATCTCTCTCCTCGCTACTCCTTCACTTCTGCAAATCTCTTCACTGGCTCCCATTCCCTCAGCGTATCTAGTTCAAATTACTAATACTGACCTACAAAGCCATCCATAACCTGTCTCCTCCATTTATCTCTGAACTAATGTCCCGATATCTTCCCTTAACTCTGCTGCCTGACTAATTAATCGCTCTCCTCGCTACACTCCTGCTTCACCTCTTTGCAAATCCCTTCACTGGCTCCCAGTTTTCCAGCGTATCCAGTTTAAATTACTAATACTGACCTACAAAGCCATCCATAACCTTTCTCCTCCGTATATTTCCACACTAATCTCTCAATATCTTCCCTCACGTAATCTCCGGTCCTCCCAAGACCTCCTTCTCTCCTCCACACTTATTCGCTCCTCACCCAACCGCCTCCAAGACTTCTCCCGAATATCCCCTATCCTCTGGAATTCTTTGCCCCAACACGTCCGATTATCCACCACATTTGGATCCATCAGACGGAACCTGAAAACCCATCTCTTCAGGAAAGCTTACAGCCTGCACTGACCCCGCTGCCTCCTCATCACTACTGTAGCTACCGCCTCACCAACACCGCAGCTCCTGCAACCCTCAACCTACTGTCTCCTTCCCCATAATCCTGTAGAATGTAAGCCCGCAAGGGCAGGGTCATCGCCCCTCTGTATGAGTCTGTAATAGTTAGTTTGCTTGGTGTTAGTAATATCTGTAATTTGTATGTAACCCCTTCTCATGTACAGCACCATGGAATCAATGGTGCCATATAAATAATAATAATAATAATAATACAGAACCTTGTTAACCTTATATTGTTGTATCTCTCCCATAGGTGACATACATGACACTAGGAATCAAATAGTCCAGGTCTTTAAGTCTAACCAATGGCTTGGAGCAACAGTGAGAACATGGAACAATAACATTCTGGTATGAGTGCATAATATATACTAACTGAGGACTAGAATGGTCTGGAATTTAGGATGTGCGGCTCACCTTATTTAAGCATCAGAGGTTTTTTATTTTAACTGAGCCAGAGATGCTTGATGTTCGTTGCTGGCACGATGTCCAAAAGAGCGCAACAAAGTCTGTCTATAGCATTAGTAGCAGATGTGAATTCATTGAATTGTTTTGCTGCTGTAGCTTGGAATATCAATTAGTGGAAGTAACTACTCAGACATACATATAAAGAGGATTTCCAGGTATTACGATATTGATGACCTAACCTTAAGGCAGATGCAGATGGCCATATTTTCAGTCTGAGTGTGATCTGACAAAACTTACCCAGCCCCCTCTACTGATTACTGATTCAGTTTTGACCAAATCTAAACAGTCTACACGTCTCAGCTCTATTCATTCTGAAGTGGCCATTCTGTAGTTCTGCAGCTCAGCTCCAATTCTCTTTGAGGGGGATGAGATGCAGCAGCTGAGAACAGCCACTACACAGTGAACGGAGCCTTGCTACTTTAGATCTTTTACTGTTTACATCTCACTGGAGCTGAATACAGTTGTCAGTGATAATACACAAAACTGATCTGCAAAAATACTTTTATTACTTCATCAATTATTAAAAAAATGAAGACCACATGAAGAGAACATGAAAATAGTAGAATAAAGCAAGTGCATATGCACGGACATGTGAAGAATAACAGGATCAGGTTATCGATCCTCTGACCTGTTTCTGCTGTGTTTTCGGTTATTCTAGCTGCTGAGCTATTGCCTTTTCATCCCTGCCCAAATGCTGATGGTCCCAATTGTCTTTGTTCTTCCTTCGTGGTTTACTCCTCTCCAGGTGTTTTCCATTTTCCCATTTTTGTCTGCCCTATCACATTCTCGGTTGGGTTTTATATGTTCACCCTTCACTGCACTTTTTTGCTGGCTATACCTCTAAGTGGACTTAGGTTTAGGAGTTCCGAGCCTTCAGCTAAGGGGTTTACCTTGCATGGTAAATATGAGTTGAATTCCTGTAGTGAGTCTGTTTTTTTTCCTTCCCTCTTCCTTTCCTTTTTAGGTTTCTAAGAGGTTATACTTGTTTTGTTTACTTTGGCTCTCCATAGCTTTCCCTCTCTACCCTATATGAACATGTTTTCATTTTCTTACTTTGGGTTTTGTATCTTCCAACACACTTTCCTCTCCTTTTTTGGCAGTGTGGCCTCCCCTCTGGTTCCTCAGGAGGTAAGAAAAACCCCTTGATTGGGTTTTAGGGAGCCAGGTCCAAGGGGGTTGTTTTTGAGTTGTGCTGTTAGGGTCTTTCTAGTCTGCATAGGGACCAGTCGGTTGTGGGTGCAGCATCTCCCTGTTTAGGTCTTCCCTTTTTCCGTTACCCGTGAGTGTTAAGTTCATAACAAAAAGTAAAGATAAAATAACTGTCTCCAGGTATTCAGACTCATTCAAAGTCCAGATAGCTGTTGTAGGGTAGCCAGTCAGGCAAAAGGATAAAGACAGACATTAAAATGTAAAAATGGATTAAAAAAGGAAAGGAGAAAGCAAAAAAAGTAAATGTCACTGTAGAGTATTAAAAAAGCAATATGCAATGGGAGAAAAAAAGGAGGGCGTGAAGGAGTGACATGAAAAGTTAAATATCACTGGAGGAATGGAGCAATTTTGACTGTTTATATGCTATTATATATTTTTCATATATATTTTTAATTTATTGTGGTAGAGCTCCCTCTCTCCTTGCAATTGCCAATGTCAGAAGTAGTCCTCATTTTACAGCTGGGCAAATCTCATGTGTACAATTGCTTACCCAATTTGGGTTGATTCTGTACTACAAGCCATATGGATTACTACGGTACCTGGGCTGTCGTATTATTGTCCTTTGTTTTTAATGGTCTTTTATCCTTGGTGTGTGTCCTTTTGGTCGCTCAATAAAATTATTTGTATTTTTGTCTATGCCTAGGTGTGCGCAATGTTTATGCATTAGTCTTTTCTCCTTTTTTTTCTGTGTTATGCACCTTACAATGCATTGTGCAGCACCCTTATTTCCATCATTACTAACTTTGTGGTGCACCCTATCCCCTATTGTCATCTTACCATTGTTAAGGACATATTAGGAGTTGTAGGTTAATGCGATACAATTGTATTTGGGGCTGACCTACAATTGATTGCTGTACTAAGCTTGACAATGTATTCATGTATTGATGGTGGTTCTGGTGATGCCTTACTGCACTGACGGTGGATTTGGTGATGCATTACTGCATCAACGCTGGTTCTGGTGATGTATTACTGTATTGACGGTAGTTCTGGTGATTTACTGTACAGATGGTGGTTCTGGTCATGTAGTCATGTAGATGGTGTAATATTTAATTTATCAGACTTTATATAAAAACATTATAAGGTCTGTGTGCTGAAGTAAAAATATACCTGTTAGAATGTCTGTCACCTGAACAAGAAATTGACTGAAGCCCCCATACTCTATAGACAGCTGTCCGATTGTTCAGCTGGCAGGCATTTTGCCCAGCTCTCGCATATATCGGCGGGTTTGGCCAAATTTAGTCTAAAATATATAGGGGTCTTAACTAGTATCCGAAGGGTATGGGCACTTTCAGGGTGTGTGTAGACAACTACTTTTAGACAACTGCGAATGACTAGAATTTTTCAGCCAGAAGATTCTTCAGTACTCATAGTGATCATTTTGTTCTGATTTAACTTTTTTCGTCATCTTTTCAGACATATTTTAGCCAACAGTTTTTGTCAATTTTTTTTTAAATATACTAGTAAGCTGCTTCCAAACCGAAGCCGCTAGACTGGTTCTTTTAGCCACTTACTGTATCATCTTAGGAAACCTGAAATAGGTAAAAAAAAACCTCAAAGGACTGAACATATGAACAGCAAACCGTCTCACAGTGTATGATTTCATTGTTTTTACCATATACAGCTCTGGCAAAAAGTAAGAGACCACTGCAAAATTTTCAGTTTGTCTGATTTTTCTCTTTATAGGTATTGTAATGTTGCACCCGCTCAGGTGCGTAGGAGGAAACAGGAGCCACATTCTCTTCTGCGTTCAAGTGGGTTTATTGCTCCATAAACCACATAACAGTGTGAACCACAGGTAAACAAACAGTCTTTAGCTCAGGAAAGGAAAATACAAAAGTCCAGTCCTTCAGGCTCAGTCCTGCAGCCTTAACACACTTTGGAGGCTTTCTCCTCCACACACAGACTCCTGTCTGTAGTGTCCCATCTGGACACTACAGACAGGAGTCTGTGTGTTTGGAGGAGAAAGCCTCCAAAGTGTGTTAAGGCTGCAGGACTGAGCCTGAAGGACTGGACTTTTGTATTTTCCTTTCCTGAGCTAAAGACTGTTTGTTTACCTGTGGTTCACACTGTTATGTGGTTTATGGAGCAATAAACCCACTTGAACGCAGAAGAGAATGTGGCTCCTGTTTCCTCCTACGCACCTGAGCGGGTACAACATTACAATTGGTGTTTTAGACTGCGGGCAACGATCCAAGGAGCACGTGTTGCAGCGCTGGCTGGTCTGAGCCAGAGGAGTGGACGGTCTTGAAAACCGTGAGTAGTGCTGATCGGGATCAGTGAGAACTGTTGTTTTGGGATACCTCTGAGGAGAAGAGGGATCCGGGAAACTGTGTGGCCGGCACCAACAGGTAACGGACAGGTGTCCGTGTGTACTGACCGGGGTCAGACTGGAAGAAAACAGAGACAGTGCGTCTGGGCATCTCTGAGGCTGAGGGGTGTTCAGGAGCCCGTGAAGTTGCCAACGGGTAACGGTCTGAAAACCGTGTGATACTGACTGGAGTCAGTGAAAATTGTGTTTGGGCTGTAAAGCCGGGTGTGAAACAGACCAGTGTCTGTGTTGTTCTGACCAGCGTCAGTGAAAGACTGAAGTTTTTTTCCTGAAAGTCAGCTTGCTGTGGCTCGGTGAGGTCACGAAGTTTGTGTTGTAACTCGGAGGGGTTACGAAGGTGACAAGCGGCTTGCTGTGGATCGGCGGGTCCACGAAGTCTGCGGCAGAGCATTGTGGAGTACGGCTGCAGTTGCAGCAAGAGGTTCAGCAGCAGCAGCTTGTGATTACCAGCAGGAGCTGGAGAATTGAAAAAAAAAAAATATATATTTTTTTTCTTTGCAGACTCTTAAAGGTCCAGTACAAGCCCAGAGACATAGGGGTGTACTGTGCGAACTGGGGCCTGAGTGCCGTGGGGAAGTCCACGGGGTGTCCCTAAAAGGGGTGGTGTCCATAAAAGTGGGCGGTGACCCAAATGGGGATGATTGCCCAAAAGGGGGTGGAGTCCCAAATGGGGGCGGTAACCCGAAGAGGGGTAGTCGCCAAAAAAGAGGTGGAATCTCGAGGAATGGTGGTTTCTCAAAAGGGGCAGGAGCATACCAAAGAGGTACCACAGACAAATTGGTGCCCGGGGTCTGTGAGTTATGTGTGTCCGGTATGTTGTGTGAACTATCCACCTGGTGAAAGTTTACGGGGGTGTGTCATACGGATGCAGGAGATGGAAATGTATGGACTGGTCGATTCTGGGGGCCCAGTGACTCTACTAAGGGTTGCACCTGAGGGACTTGAAATACCCGGTAGGAAAATCAAGGTCACCTGCATCCATGGGCACACTAAGCATTTTCCTATAGTCAGGGTGGTCCTAGAGATGGCCAAAGACCGTGCAATCCATGATGTGGCCGTAGTCTCAACCTTACCCTGCCCAGTGATAATTGGCCGGGACTCTAAGTTCTTCACAGACTTGTGGGAGAAGGGAGTGTCTTTACAACAGGTGAATGGAGGGCTCTCAGTTGGTGGGGTTGCGTACCTTAAAACATGTGTTCCTCCCAAAGTTGAAGGGTCAAATGTCGGGTTGACCAGTGGGGAGGGAGCGTCTGCCCAACTTACGGACATGTCACCTGGTGTGTACCCCAAGAAGACTGTAAGTGACGTGGTTAATAAAGCCCCTGAAGCTGACACCCGGTTAGGGAGCAGCGGGAAGGTTCACCATGTTGTGGGGGGTGAGACTGGCTCTGGGGGTGACTGTGACATGTCATGGCCAGTAACAAACGCTAGAGCGGAGTATGACGCTGTGCTATCAGAGGTACTGACACAGAGAAACGACAGGGATCCACAGGCTGAAGTCATGATAGCGGTGGCAGCCATTCCAGAAAATGTGACCTGTTTAGATGGGGACGGCTGGTTCCCGGATGACCGATTGGGTGGTGGTGACTCCCATTCAGACAGTGACGAAAGCGGAAAAGAAGGCAGTAAGACTGACTCTGGTATAAATAGCAAAGCTTCCTCCCGTCGCCGGAGATGTAAAAGAGGGAAAGTGGCTGAACAAATTGCACCCTCGGAGAAGAGTGTTAAAGAGGAGACAGGGACAGGTGCCAACAAAGATAATGTCCCTGAGATGGAAGTCGCCAACTCCGCGCAGCTGGATCAGGTGCATTACCTGGAGTCCGAGCTCGCAGCAGTCAAGGCCTGCTTTGTAGTGAAGGAAGCACAGGGGTTCCAGGAACTCGCTAAAGGATTGTCTCATGAGAAGCAAAAGGTAACAGATTTACAGGCCGAGTTAAGGCATCTGAGACAAGCCGCTGAGCACAGAGTAGATGAACTGGAGAAGGAAGTCTCTGAGCTTAAACATCACCTGTCAACGTGGCAAAGTGTGAATAAAGCCTTAAAGGAAGATGTGGATTTGCTCAGGGAAGCATTAAATGGTCTTCTGCAAGAGAAGGAGATGCTGGTCACAGACTCACAGCAGCAGTACCAGAGTGGTAACGAGGTGAAGTTGCCAGTGCCCATCCTGGCCAGGGTTCTGGAAGACTGTAAAGCGGAGGAAGAATTGGCACTCAAAGCAGAACAAGACAGTCACCCAGTCGTGGCAGATGTCTTAATGGAAAGGTCCATAGAAGAACAGGAGCCGTCTGTCCATGAAGAGAGTGAGACCCCGCTCTTCAAGAGTGTGATAGATGTACCCGAGGATGTGCAAGAAGCCTGTACCGGTGAAGGTGTGCATGAGGCCTTTAGAAAAGCGGTGGAAGCATGTAGAGTGCACTGGGCACCAGAGACTAAACAGTTGGTGATACTGTCGACCATGGAAGTCACAGTTAAGCGGGTAGCTGTCCTGAAGGATATGCACCTACAATTAGGGTTGAGCGAAACGGATCGTTCATTTTCAAAAGTCGCCGACTTTTGGCAAAGTCGGGTTTCATGAAACCCGACCCGGTCCCTGTGTGGGGTCGGCCATGCGGTACGCGACTTTCGCGCCAAAGTCGCGTTTCGTATGACGCGCTTGGCGCCATTTTTTTCAGCCAATGAAGGGGCGTGGGCAGAGTGATGACATAGGTCTTAGGGGCGTGGACGCCTATCGCCATGTTGTCGCTTGTGCGCTGTAGCGATTTGCACTGTGTAACACCAGCTTTTCAGTTCAGGGACGGACGGAGGGGTGAGGGGGAGAGAGAGAGAGAGAGAGAGAGAGAGAGAGAGAAAAAAAAAAAAGAAAAAAAAAAAAATCCCATTGCCTTTGCATTGGGTTTCGTGTTTCGGTCGATCCTCGACTTTTCGCCATAATCGGCCGATTTCACTCGACTCGACTTTTGAGATAGTCGGGTTTCGCGAAACCCGGCTCGACCCTAAAAAAGTCAAGGTCGCTCAACCCTACCTACAATGTCTTCGCATGAAACAAATGATCCTGTTGAGGAACAAGGAAGCAGCTCGACGTTTGGAGCATGCCAGGAAAGCGCAAAGTCGGCTGGGCTTTGTGGAAGACGTCATTCAAGTACCCAGAAGTCTGGTGGGGAAAGTCATTGGAAGATTTGGAAAAGTGATGCAGGACCTGGTGAATAGATCCGGTGTGGTAAGACTGAGGATTCCGGATGATGGTGAAGTCCAGGTATCTGGTGAAGATGAGATGGTTCCATTGGTTGTAATTGGCTCAGTAGATAGCCTTAGGAACATTCGAGTGCTTCTTGAATACCGAGTGAGGTATCTAAAGGAGATAGAGCAGCTAAGACTGGAACGTCTGAAGATTAATAAACAGCTGCAGAATATAATATGGCGACCACTTCCAACCCAGAGTATGGAGATACGAAAAGGCACCCTAAAGAGAAGAGCCCAAAGAAGTGACTCAGGGCTGAGTGACCGAGGTGGGAGACCTGGTAGCAGACGTAGTAGCGGAGGCTCAGACTCAGACCAGACAGTCAGCTCGTCTGTAAGTAGATTGACCAAAAAGGGTCTGCTGACACAAACGGATGGTGACTCAAGGGTTGAAGCCCAGGACCAACAAACTGACCCGTGGGGGAGGCCTATCAAAGGTGACGTGGGTTCCCGGTATAGGAACCCCGGGTTTATGTCATGTGTCCACCCCAATAGGGTTGAACAAAGGGGGGAGGTATGTGGTGCAGTGACAAGTGTTGCAGCCAGGGGGCGCTGCATGTGCACTTCGGGATGTACATGGAGACATAATTGGGTTGAAACAGCAACTGGTCATGTGATTGATGGACGCTATGTATCACAGAGGTAGGTGGCCCTGTGATGGAAGCCTGGGTATGTTTTGCTCAAGCAGATCTACTACTGAGGGATTTGTTTACATTGGGAAGGCTTCCAGGTGATTGGAGAGATGGGTGGGTCTAGTCACCTACAAACCCACCCAAAGAGGCGTGTCTGAATACGTAAGTTGGTTTTGTGTTGAAGGACCTGTGGTGATGTCACACTCACCTGACTAGCCATGTGACAGGTACCTGGGTGTGGTTACACCTATGAAAAGTAGGTGTGTGTAGCACACGGTGGGAGTGTTTGGGAGACTGCAACTGTGGACAGACTTCCATGTGTCCTGGCTGGACACTACAGAGTGGCCTGGGTGCTGCAAGGTCCTGGACGGTCGGTGTTGGAGGCTCCTAGGAGTGGAGTCCTCCTGGAAGCATCTGGAGACCGTAGACCTGGATGGTCTGTGTTGAGGACCTGGGACTGACGTGAAGTCAGTGTGAGGAGTGGACTCCTGAAAGGTAACCCCGGACTGGGGGAATTGTAATATACAGCAGAGAAGCCTATCTGCTACATGTACTGTCTGATGTCCTTTAATGTTTCGTGGCTGGATTGCAATGGACTGTACATCATATGGTTTATGCAGTTTAATAAACCAGACTCATGTGAGGTACCGTGCCTGAGTGCTTGAATCTTGTGCCAAGCGAGTGTCCCCCAACACACTCAGGTAGCGTAATCTTACAGTATATTTTTGAGTAAAATTTAAATTGTTCTTTTATTCTATAAACTACTGACAACATGTCCCCGAAGTTCCAAGCAATACATTTTGTATTTATTTTCTGAAAATGAGAAATGGTCAAAGTAACAAAAAAATGCATTGCTTGCAGATCTCAAATAATGCAAAGAAAACAAGTTCATAATCATTTAGAAACAACAATACTAATGTTTTAACTCAAGAAGAGTTCAGAAATCAATATTTTGTGGAATAACCATATTGTTAATGTTGGCCTAATGCATATTGATCTGTATGTATTGCAACAACTATTGTTTGTTTAATATGATGTGATTTATATATCTGCATGCATATTGTTCACATGTCAACAAAGTTAAAAAAAAAAAAAAGGGAGTCCTCATTTACAGACAGGATGTTCCTCCTCCCCCTTCCCTGTGAGCACATTTCTTGTGTGTAGCTGAAGCAGAAGGACTCACAGCAGATCTCTCTCTCTCAGAAACCAGATTGATCCTGTTCTCATGTTTTAAGCTGGATATTCTTAATTCTTAATAAATAAATATTCTCTGTTGCTCGTTGTGGACATCACGCTGATTAACCCGCTGCTAACAGGTTATGAGCCCAGGAGTCAAAGCAATCCCAAACCTCCAGAGCACAGATATAGAAAGACAACAGCAAACTGAGAAGAAGTAAAATGGCCACCAGCAGCAACTCCACAAAGTTTACAGTGCCAAGCCTGAATAACCAGAACTACCAATCCTGGAAATTCAAGTTGAAGATGCTGCTGATAAGAGAAGGTACGTGGAAATACACTCAGGACCCTAAGCCTGACCCAGTACCACAGGAATGGCTAGAAATGGATCAGAAAGCACAGAGCACCATATCACTCAGTATAGAGGATGATCAGATTGTGCATGTGTGTAAGTGTGAATCTGCAAAGGAAATGTCGGAGCAGTTGCAGAAAGTACATGAGAGAATAAATTTAAGTAATAAACTCTATCTAATGAGACAGCTGCATCAGTCTAAGCTACACAATGACCAGGACATGCAGGAATACATTAGAAATACTCTGGAGACCGTAGAGCGCCTGCGGGGCATTGGGGAAGATATGAAGGACTTCCATGTAGCAGCACTATTACTTAGTGGTCTCCCAGAAAGCTATGACACTCTGGTAACTGCACTAGATGCACGCCCAGATGATGAGCTGACATTGGAGTACGTCAGAGGAAAGCTTGTAGATGAATATAAGAGAAAGGCAGAAAATGTGAGCAGCAAGATATGTAACAAGGAAACTGCTTTACAAACACATGATGTGCCCACCAGCAAAAACCACCTTAAAGAGACACGTGAATGTTTTGTATGCAAGAAGCCAGGTCATTTGAAAGCTGAATGCAGAGTCTGGAAAGCTAAAATGAGTCAGTTGAAAAAGCAAAACAGCCAACAGAGAGTTAAGAGTGCTGTATCTGTAAACAATGATTCGGCAAATACTGAAGCTGCATTCACATCAGTCAATGCATTTAAATCAAAGCATGCGTGGTGTATAGATTCGGGTGCAACCAGTCACATGACCAATGACAGAGACTTCTTTACCAAGCTTAACCAAAATAAGTCAGAGAAAGTGATAATGGCAAACGGTCAGTGCATGAACTCAGAAGGCATAGGAGACGGTTATATTGATTGTAACATCTCTGCAACACAAAGTAGAAGGATCCATGTAAAGGATGTACTATATGTGCCTAGTCTTGAAAGTAATCTATTATCTGTGAAAAAGCTCACAAAACAAGGTAATGAAGTTACATTTAAGGAAGATAGCTGCATCATCTCAAAGGAGGGTCACACATTAGCAAAAGGAAAAATCAGAGATGAACTGTATCAGTTGAAATGTAAAGAGTGTGTATGCACAGCTAAGCAAGAACTGCACAAGAACTGTATTCATGTATGGCACAGGCGGCTTGCGCATAGAGACCCAGAAGCAATAAGAAAGTTATTTCAAGAACAATTAGCTGATAATATTACAATTGATTCATGTAATGAGACAATGAGGTGTTCCAGCTGTATCAAAGGGAAAATGTCCAGAAAGGCCTTTCCTAAGAAAAGTACTACAAGAACAGAACAACCACTAGATTTATTACACATGGATATCTGTGGTCCAATGCGTACTCAGACCCCTGGAAAGAAGAGATATTTTCTTACATTTATTGATGACAATTCAAGATATACAGTTGTCTATTTACCGTATTTTTCGGACTAAAAGACGCACTTTTTCCCCCCCAAAAAAGGGGGGAAAATGGGGGGTGCGTCTAATAGTCGCAATGCAGGCTTACCTAGGTGGCAGAGGTGCGGTGGCAGAGGTCCGGTGGCAGAGGTGCGGTTGCGGGGGTGTGGCGGCAGAGGAGGCGCAGTAAGCGGGGTCCCTTTCCCCGGTATGGTGATGCAGCAGGCCCGGTATGCAGCAGAGCCGGGTGAATCCTCTTGTTATCGGTGGTGGCGGCCATTTTCCGGAGGCCGCGCGTGCGCAGATGGAGCGCTCTGCTTCCCGGGGCTTCAGGAAAATGGCCGCCGCGATCTCCATCTGCGCACGCGCGGCCTCCCGCGGCCATTTTCCTGAAGCCCCGGGAGCAGAGCGCTTCATCTGCACACGCGCGGCCTCAGGAAGATGGCCGCGCCCACCGATAACAAGAGGATTCACCCGGCTCTGCTGCATACCGGGCCTGCTGCATCACCATACCGGGGAAAGGGACCCCGCTTCCTGCGCCTCCTCTGCTGCCACACCCCCGCCACCGCACCTCTGCCACCGGACCTCTGCCACCGCACCTCTGCCACCTAGGTAAGCCTGCATGGTACGCCAGGGACCCCTCTCACGCCATACCTCTCACTGCACCTCCTGATCCCAGCACCTCCTGATCCCAGCACCTCCTCATCCCAGCACCTCCTGATCCCAGCACCTCCTGATCCCAGCACCTCCTGATCCCAGCACCTCCTGATCCCAGCACCTTCTCATCCCAGCACCTCCTGATCCCAGCACCTCCTGATCCCAGCACCTCCTCATCCCAGCACCTCCTGATCCCAGCACCTCCTGATCCCAGCACCTCCTGATCCCAGCACCTCCTGATCCCAGCACCTTCTCATCCCAGCACCTTCTCATCCCAGCACCTTCTCATCCCAGCACCTCCTCATCCCAGCATCACCCCACCTTGCCTCCTGTGACCCTGCTCTGCCACCGCCATAAGATACTGTAAATTCGGACAATAAGACGGACCCCCATGTTATAAAAAATCTTTTTTTCTGCAATTTTCACCCCAAATTTGGGGTGCGTCTTATGGTCCGGTGCATCTTATAGTCCGAAAAATACGGTACTTCACAGCAAAAATGAAGTTCCAGAGAAACTTGGAATATATCTAGCTGAAGTACACAACAAGTTTGGAAGAATGCCAAAAACTTTACATGCAAATAATGGAACTGAGTATACAAGTAATGAAACACAGAGCATTTTAAAGAAAAATGGAATCATATTTCAAACTACTGTACCATACAACCCTGAGCAAAATGGTGTAGCAGAAAGAAGGAACTGGACACTCTGTGAAAGCGCAAGGAGTATGTTATTTGATGCTAATTTGCCTACAGTATATTGGGGCAAAGCTATTATGACGGCTTGTTATCTTCAGAACAGACTACCAAGTAAAGCGACAGAGAAAACTCCATTTGAACAATGGAATGGTACAAAACCAAAACTACAACACATAAGGATTATCGGAAGTAAAGCATTTGCACATGTTCCCAAAGAAAAACAAACTAAGTGGGAATCTCATGCCAAGGAAGGCATCCTGGTAGGCTACAGTGAAACCCAGAAAGGTTATAGAATTTTACACCCAGAGACAAACAAGGTCACAATAAGTAAAGATGTAGTGTTTGATGAAAACTTCGTGTCACCCAAGTTTTATGACATGCCAGTAGTCCAGATGAAGCAACAACAACAATCTCAATCACAATTACAAGACAACGAAGAAAAGAATGTAGAAGTCTGGCTGGACTCTTCAACCACTGAAGGAACAACAAAAGGCCTAAGTGAACCTGAAATTAGACGGTCGTCAAGATCAAACAAAGGAATACCAGCTAAACGTTTATCCTACATTGTGAAGACACTGCCTGAGTCAGAACCACAGTCATGGGATGAAATGCAGAAACTACCCGCCCATGAAAGAACAAAGTGGATCAATGCCGCGAATGAAGAAATGAACTCGCTTCATCAACTTCAAACTTGGAAACTCACTGAGTTACCACAGGATAAAAAGGCAATTAAGTGTAAATGGGTATTTAAAACCAAATATGATTCTGAAGGTAAAGTCCACAGATTTAAAGCGAGGTTGGTCGCAAAAGGATGTTCTCAAAAATATGGCGAAGACTATGATGCTACTTTTTCCCCGGTCGCTAAGCAGACAACATTTAGAGCATTGTTGGCGGTAGCTGCAGTACAAAGGATGTTTGTCAGACATTTGGATATCAAAACCGCATTTTTAAATGGTGACATTGAGGAGGACTTATACATGACTCAACCTGAAGGTTATGTAAAGGAAGGTGAACAGAATCTTGTTTGCAAACTACAAAAATCTCTTTATGGTCTTAAGCAATCGGCGAGAGCATGGAACTCTAAAATGAACAAAGTCTTGTTAGAAGAAGGATTTAAAAGAGGTCAAGCGGATCCATGCCTGTACACGAGATATACAGATGGAAAATGGATGTATATTCTCTTATATGTGGACGATGTAATTGTAGTTCATCAAGAAGAAGCTGAAATTGGGAAAATTACTAACATTTTGAACCAGCATTTTGAAACGAAAGACCTAGGAAATGTGACATATTATCTAGGAATCCACATCCAGAGAGAGGAAGATGGAAGTTTTCTTTTAAATCAAAGTGCAAAGATTAATTCAATTTTGGATCAGTTCGGAATGACGGAGGCCAAAGGTGTATCAACGCCAATGGAATCATCCTACCTGAAACTGGAAGAGGATGACCTGTTGCCTAACAATGAGAAATATCGACAGGCAGTGGGGGCACTTCTATATATATCAACTACGACTCGACCGGATATTACAACAGCAGTTGGAATATTGTGCAGATATGTGGAGAAACCACGCCAAAAGGACTGGAATGCCGTTAAAAGAGTTCTCCAATATTTAAAAGGGACACAAGGTGTAAATTTAAAAATATCTGCAGCAGGAAATCTAAAACTCACCGGCTATGTTGACTCAGATTGGGCTGGTGATTTGCAAGATCGTAAATCCACAAGCGGATATGTATTTAAACTTGGAGAAAGTTCAATCTCCTGGTCTAGTAGAAAACAAGTGTCTGTTGCTTTGTCATCAACAGAAGCTGAGTATGTATCCGCAGCCTATGCAAGTCAGGAGATCATTTGGCAAAGACAACTGATGGACGATCTTGGTAAACCGTTAACTCAGCCAACGGTGATATATGAGGACAACCAAGGATGCATTAAACTTGCATGCAGTGAAAATATCAGTGCTAGAACTAAGCACATCAACGTCAGATGTCATCATCTACGTGATTTAATAGATCGTGGTGTAATTCAGTTTGTTTATTGTGAAACTGATAAAATGTTAGCTGATATTTTGACCAAGCCATTGCCACGACCTAGGTTCCAAGAATTGAGAACCACTATGGGACTGACAGAATAAGTAGTTGTTGAGTGGGGGTGTTGGCCTAATGCATATTGATCTGTAGGTATTGCAACAACTATTGTTTGTTTAATATGATGTGATTTATATATTTGCATGCATATTGTTCACATGTCAACAAAGTTAAAAAAAAAAAAAAGGGAGTCCTCATTTACAGACAGGATGTTCCTCCTCCCCCTTCCCTGTGAGCACATTTCTTGTGTGTAGCTGAAGCAGAAGGACTCACAGCAGATCTCTCTCTCTCAGAAACCAGATTGATCCTGTTCTCATGTTTTAAGCTGGATATTCTTAATTCTTAATAAATAAACATTCTCTGTTGCTCATTGTGGACATCACGCTGATTAACCTGCTGCTAACAGTTAATCAAAGCTTTCATGCGTCTTGGCATGCTTTCCACCAGCCTTTCACATTGCTTTTGGGTGACCTTATGCCACTCCTGGTATTAAAATTTAAGCAGTTCTTCTTTGTTTGATGGCTTGTGACTATCCATCTTCCTCTTGATTACATTCCAGAGGTTTACAATGGGGTTCAGGTCTGGAGATTGGGCTGGCCATGACAGGGATTTGATGTGGTGTTCCTTCATCAACACATTGATTGACCTAGCTGTGTGGCATAACACATTGTCCTGCTGGAAAAAACAGTCCTCAGAGTTGGGGAACACTGCCTGAGCAGAAGGAATCAACCTTGATTCATATGTCCTTTGCAAAGATTAACTTGCCCAATTCCAGCCTTGCTGAAGCATTCCCAGATCATCATCGATCCTCCACCAAATTTCACAGTGGGTGCAAGACACTGTGGCTTGTACGCCTCGCCAGGTCTCCATCTAACCATTAGATGACCAGGTGTTGGGCAAAGCTGAAAATTAGACTCATCAGAGAAGATTACCTTACTCCAGTCCTCTATGGTCCAATTCTTATGGTCTTTGGCAATCTTCAGCCTGGTTCTCCTTTGTTTCTCATTGATGAAATGCTTTTTTCTAGCTTTACATGACTTGAGTCCTGCCTCTAGGAGCCTGTTATGAACTGTTCTTGCCGTGCTCTTCACCCCTTTCCTTTTATAGGTCACTTGATGTCATCCTGCAGTTGCTGAGTGACATTTGAATAAGATGACGGTCATCCCGGTCAGTGGAGAGTCGTTTTTGCCCTCTGCCGGTCTGTAGCTTTGTTGTCCCCAATGTCTGCTGCTTGACCCTGTTGTAATGGACTGCCGTCTTAGAAATTTTAAGGATGGAGGCAACATGATGCTCACTGTATCCCTTCTGCTAGTAAAGCCAGAATTGAGCCATTCTTTTCCTCACTCAAGACTTTTTTTTTCAACTCCTTTGGCATGGCTAAAAGTTATTTTTTCATTCCTATTACTTTTGGGATATTACTTGCCCTTGTTTTGCCATCCAGCTTGTCCTATTGCAAGAGAATTCTGAACACAGCAGTGTTTTTTATGCTTTCCTTCATTAAATAAGATTTGGATCAGGTGATCACCTAATCAGAAGCACATTAAGTAGAATGAGGTGTACTCTGGTTGGATTTCAACTGACACTGCAATGGATTGGTTGTCAGACATGTAGAGAAGCTGATTTTTAAAAAACTGTGCCGTGGTCTCTTAATTTTTGCTAGAGCTGTATTTAGCACTTTTTCAGGCAGGATACAGAGCAGTTCTGCCTGAAAAAGAAGCTGTGTGCACATACCCTTAGTCTGACTGATCAGTAGGGGGCGTACCACTTAACCCCTTCACGCCGCAGATCTTTTTTGATTTTGCGTTTCTGTTTTTCTCTTCCCCTCTTCCCAGAGCCATAACTTTTTTATTATTCCATCAATATGGCCATGTCAGGGTTTGTTTTTTGCGGGACGAGTTGTAATTTTGAACAACACCATTGGTTTTACAATGTTGTGTACTAGAAAACAGGAAACAAAATTCCAAGTGCAGTGAGATTGCAAAAAAGTGCAATTCCACAGCTTTTTTAAAAAAATTTTTACCATGTTCACCAAATGCTAAAACTTTTGTAATATTTTTTAAAACTTTTCTTCTACTTTTTGCATGCTTCAATAGTCTCCAAGGGAGACTAAAAGCTGCGTTAACCCTATCGCCTCTGCTACATACAAGCGATGATCAGATCGCCTGTATGTAGCAGAAATGCTCACTTGCTATGAGCACCGATAACCGGGCGGCACTCATAGCAATCCGGCAGTGACAACCATAGTCTGCTGGAGACCTCTGGTTGTCATGCCAACCCATCAGTGACCCACGATCACGTGACGGGGTCACCGATGAGGGGGATTAGTGTCAACGATTGACAGCAGCATTACACCCGCAGCTGTTGTGGGCAAATATCAGATGTTCAAAACAGCTGACGTGCCAGGAAAGATGTGGGCTCAGTGCTGGAGGCCACATCAAAAGGAGGGACATGACATGCGCCATACTAAAGTGCCTAGGGTACCATGAATGCCAAATATGGCTATGATAAGGGATGCACCCCTTCTTGGTTCTTGAGATTTAGAAAACACATTGTAGGCTGATCATCTTTCTGATAGTGATTTCTTACCCAAAGATGCCTCAAGTTTTGGATGCTTCAAGTTCTTATAGATGGTTTAAGTGGTAGATATTATTTCAATATTGGATCTGCCAAAAAATGGTCCAATACTTTATTCATATAATTTTTCATTGAATTCCAGTAGGAATGGTATTGGGTAATCATTCTTACCTTCGTTTCAGCTGATGGACGAGGTGGAGAATAAAGTAGATATTGTCCAATACTGTTTATAGTCCTGTTGTTGGCTTGTTTAATACATCTGTAGCTACAGCCACAATCCAAAAATCTTTCTTTCATATCCATTGCTCAGCCTCAAAATCAGCATCAATCGAGTGCCCAGCCTCAAAATCAGCATCAATCGAGCAGATATGTCATATCCTAAGGAATTGTGCAATGGGCACAGAGTTGACCACTTGATAAGGGTGTGAAGATGATGCTTGAAGAGACAGTATTGACTGATGTGTCCTTCAGATAAATATCTGTCTGCAGGATGCCACATTGGTCACATTTAATGCTCACATCAAGAAAGTTAATCATGTGATAATTACCAGTAAATTTATGTGATATGGAGATTCAGACTGTTGGTATTCAATTGCAAGGAGAAAATTTCTAGTTCCTCTGCAATACTCTGCCAGATCATCAATTTACCTTGTCCAAAAGATGACCTGGTTCATTGATGGATTGTAACCTGATACGAATACAACCCTCTCCCACAGCCCCAGGAACACCCTATCAGAGAGTATCTGTATCTGCATCTCAATACATATGCATTGTATTTTTCTTTTGATCAACATTTTTCTTTAAAGGGGTGGTCCATAAGCCAAAGTAATTTTCATCGTAAATCCCTATCTATTTAGTGCAATAATCTAAACTATTTTCTAGTATACTTGCCTTTCTATTATTTTTTTTTGCCTACTTTCTTTTTGATGACCCTTTGTTTGAGAATCCCAGTGCATGCTGGAATACTCAAGCGAAGAGTCATCAGGAGGCAGAGACTTCGGTCAATGCAGTAGCTCCTGCCCCCTCCCTGAAATGAAGTGTCATAGTGGTGCTCATCTCAGTTACTGGTTAGTCACTGCATGATGTGCACTGTGTGATGTGCTTAATGACAGCATGCTCTCTCTTACCAGCTCAGATCAGCAGTATCGAGCTGGCAACAGAGCGGTGTCAGAATACTTGGCATGCGGAGACCAGTGACATCACTTGCGGGGCCGGCGCTGGTCTCTGCATGGAGGGTGCGCTTTGTTGCTGGCTCTTTACTGCTGATCTGAGCCAACAACAGAGCGCACACTCATTGCACAGTTGTAGAGCAGGGACTAGCCCACCCCTGAAATGAGCACCACTGATGATGTCGCAGCCTTTGCTCCCTCAGGTTCTTGTACAGACTAGGTAAATCCCTAACCTGACCCTGATTTGTCTCTGCCTGACCGCAGAGGTTGGCACCCTAACATTACGCAATGGCACGCCCACTCAATGTCGGCTGACCCTGAGTGTCCTTTACTGCACCCTCAACTGCGACCCAAAACAACAGAATGTAGTGCACACACACAGGGTAAGACACATGGCTAAAGATGTGTTCACACAGTCACACATGAAAGACGGAAGAAGAATCACATATCAAACAGAAAACAAGACCCCAAACATAAAAGAAAGGTAAAGGTACTGGGGAGGAAGACACACAAACAACCTAGGAAAAGCAACAGCAATTAACTAGGTAACATAACCCCTAGCTGGCTGTAGCTCAGCAGAAAGGGAACCCTACTACACAGCAAGAGGTTACAAAATCAAGCCCTGAAACTGAGGCAGGACAGATAGTGTAGTTAGGGAGCAGTAGGGGATTTTTAATGCAAGTATATTGGAAAATCATTTAGATTATGGCACTATAGGGATTTGGGATGAAAATTACTTTTCCTTCGGACCACGCCTTTAATAATGACTAGTTGGCACATTTTGTTATCTATAGTAGAATACCATTTTTGTCTCACAGTATATCGGTCATATTGATAACTAGTTTGATATCCTCAGCCTGTTACTTTTTACCTGCCCTGTCCTGTACTCTCCTTATGCCGCCGATTATTTTATCCTATGTGGTATTAATTTTTCAGTCTGAAATAATTTTTCATAAGAAATAATAATTTATGTTTTTCTGACTATCATTGTGGTAGATTATGACTCATTTTTTCCGCAGCTGTTAGATTGCTTTTCGAGCTCACACCCATAGATTGTAGCATACTTATTAAATGCAGTTTATGACTAGAGTGCAGCTCACAAATTTAGCTTTTGTGCATGTTTTCTATTTTCCACCATTGCTGCACTCATCAATATCAAAAACCTGGAAAACCTATTTAAAGGGGTTTTCTGTGATTTTTTTTAAATGGGCAAAGAACGTAGAACGTTAAAAAATAAAGAAATAATCTTTACTCAAGACCCTCACACGCTTTAGATGAAAAATTACTGAACCTTCCTATTTTAGCAGCAATGGCAGACCTTCTGTTATTTATTGAGAGCCTACCAACTCCATCCTGGTAGATGATTCTTAGGTAAAGAAGTATCGGGCCATTGGAATTTCAACGCAGATCTTTTGTGTTTTCAGCTGAGATAGATAGCGTCAATGAGGAAAATCTGTCTACTTGTAAGACTGTTTATATACTAATTTGAGAATGTCTTCTGATTAATGATTGAATCAGCCATCTGCAGTGTATTAGTCTGCATCATTTGGAGGTCAAATATGCAGTCTAAGGGTACCGTCACACTATAACATTTCGATCGCTACGACGGTACGATTAGTGAACTAGCAAACAATGAGGAAACAGTCATGACTATCTTCCCCCAATCCTGTGAGACAATGCCCTGAAATAGGAGCTGGGGGATATAAAAAGAGGCCTGCTCCTATCAATGATGTGATTCTACAGGACTTCAGCCTAGGCACCATGGTTCTAGCTGGTGGATTACAGAACTGCTCCACTGCCCACCACTGAGACCACAAATTCGTTTGGATAATCCAGGTTGGTACAATCCGGTCACCTGGCCATATACCTCACTGTGCTTGGTCAGCTTCCTAAGCTTGCCGCTGCCTCCTCTCTGTGGGTGGCCACCAAAAGCAGAGTGCTGCTGGTTGGAGTAGTTGGCCCTGATTGCCCTGATGTCGTGGAGGTTCTATTGTCTGGCAAATCAGAGGAAGGGTGAGACTGTCACTTGCACCATCTTTTGTCCTTTCTGGGAGTGTAATATATGCTGCTAACTGTTAAAGTCTTACCAGAGTGTGGTACCCTCACCCTGTGTTGTCTGAGTAGTGTTCTGCCCACAGGGAAGGAGTATGGGCATCCAGTGGGATGAGCCACGACTTGTGCGGTCTTTCGAAAGACAGCCAGGCCAGCGGACGAGAGCGCCCACTGACCCTCGTGTCTCCACAACTTTCTCTTATCTTCTCTTTCCCTGTTGAAAGCACAAAACGTTCTCCTGAGCCAAGTGCTCATGTGCTATGGATCTTTCATTCATAGGGGTCCAACCTCTTTCACCCCAGAAGATCCTAATGACATGCCTTTATGATACTTGGTGCTAAAACTTCTTTAATGAAAGCAAGTAATAACAAGAATAGGAAAAGCCTGCGTATGGGAAATATATTATGCCTGTAGGGTTATCAAAATATAACAAAAAAAATTAACCAAATTTTAGGAAGGACGTCTTTCATTGTGGCAGGATTTTGAGTATGTAAATCCAACCAAATGTCTGTGATATGGTAAATATGTGCATATCTTAAGATGTTTTCTCACTTTCTCTTTACAGGCGTGTGCTCCCTTGCAGCATTTTACATTCCAGCTTAGTACAAATCGTTTTAATCAATCTGGCAAAACTCCTACTGGGGCCTGTTACCTGACTACGGATCTGAAGAACAGCTATGAATTTGCTCCATGTCGAGAGCTCAGCGTAGAGCACACCTACAATCTGAAGAATTATAGTATGGCTGATAGTCCTCCACAGCATGATCTATGTTATATGTTTTTTCCACAATTGCTTGTCCTTGCTGTAGTATCCTTAGTAAAGTGTCATAACCTCCTAACATTAATTAGTTTAACTCTTAAAAAAGTAAAGTTTAGTAAGTTTGAAAATATTTTTGCTTTACATTTGTGCTAGTTTTGAAGGGTTTGTTATATTTCGTACATGTAAGTCATATAAACACTATAAATGCAGGTTTTTTTGTCTCAAAAACAGCTTCGTTGCATTGTCCACAAATGGAGAGGAGGCTGCACTCCTGCAGATTTCCTACTTCAGTTGTTTTGGAGCTCCTCCCATACAAGTGAATAGAGGGAGCCAAGCATGCACAACCTTCTCTCCATTTACGGATGCGAACAACGTGGCTCCGTTTTCAAGATAGGCGCAGACTCCATTGGAGGCATCTGCACTTATCCTTTTATCTTGTGGAGATGGGAATATGTATTTTTCTCCATATACATAGTATCAGAACTCCTAACGTACATGATGCAAAATACAAATCTGTATTTAAAAGACAAAAATCAGTTTTTTTTGTGTTCAATGTATTGTTTTACAGTGTTTCTTTTTCATTTCATAATCTGTATTAAATAAAAAATAGAAACCTTGCAATTTTCACACTGGCCACTTGGGCTATTTTAGACTCTTAACTCCCTGTTGTTTCAGGAAACAACATATGTACATTAGCCACAATAAAAAAAGACTTTGACCCCAACCTTTTCTACTGAAGCATCTGATGATAATCTTCTGTGGTCATTGTGAATAGCGAATATATTCGGATTCGGTCACCGAATATGAATTTGCCATATTGTTACCTTATTTGTGCCGAATTTGTCTGTTGATCGGTTCCGCACATATTCATTAATTTCTACTCCTATTGACTCCAATGACGTTCGGCTGTGTTCGCGAATATTGCAAAAACAATATTCACCGCCAATCGTAACCAGAATCGAATTTTGCTAAATTTTCTCAACTCTAATAGTGAATGGAGGGGGAGCAGGGGGAAGTGTGACATCAACTATTGATTGTGATAGGTGGATTCTGTGCTATCTGCTGTGTATAGAAGGTTACCTGTCATTGACACTGACTCTGACTCTGCTGATAAGTAAAGTGTTCCTAAAACAACAGGAAATTAAAGCCTAAAATAGCCCCAGTGGCCAATGGGAAAGTTGCAAGATTACTAATTTTGCTTTGTATTATTAAAGATCGTGATGTGAAAAGAAATTATTCCAAAATGTAAAAATAAAAATGTTAACCCCCTCTGATTTCAACAATAGATTTCTGATGATAGTTACCCTTTAAAAGTAAAGATTGCTTGATACAAAATCTGTACAAGCGAAGTAAAATATTTCCAAAGCTGCTTTATATAGATTTCACCATGAAATGTTGTAAATTGTTGATTAGATGTAGTTTCTGAAATTGTCGTTTCCTTTGTAGGTTAACTTCCCACAATGAGTTTTTGATGCTGAGTATTTTCACTACTTACAGTTCCAGCAGAGTGGATGGGATTTATAGTAATCTCGTGTCCATTGTCCTTTTTTTTTTTTTCTTTTTTTTACACAGTGTAAACTGACCTGCGGTGTTTGAAATCTGCAACATATCAATTTCTCTTGCAGGTACGCTGGGCTTTTTTCCCCCATAGAATCTACAGGTTAAAAATGCTGCAGAAAAGCACCAAAAAAAAGGATGTAAACTCCACATGACTGTATCATAAAGTTTTTTCAAAGCCAATTTACCTAATATGTGCATAAATTCCGTAGCATCAACAACTCACCAAATAGTCATTGTGGGAACATAGCCTTAGAATCAGACAACTTTAGACTATCTTCCCACGTTGAGCTTTTGGTGAGTTTTTGATGTTGCAGAATTTCTTTCCCATTTCTGCACCTATTAAGTAAATTAGGTTACTTGCATTTTTTTCATTGTCGTAAAAAAAAAGTATAAAAGAAGCTCCGTGGGCATGAGATTTCTATACATCCCATCCACATTGCTGGAGCTGTAAGATGATGCATTTGTGATGCAGCGAGAATACGCAGCCTCAAAATCTCATCATGGGCCCACGGCCTTATATGCCATAGCTGGATGATCAAACTGATGTAAGAGAGCGCCACCTGCAGATAATTAAAGGGAACTACATAACTCACCATTTATTATTATTATTATTATTATTTATTTATATATACAGTACAGACCAAAAGTTTGGACACACCTTCTCATTTAAAGATTTTTCTGTATTTTCATGACTATGAAAATTGCACATTCACACTGAAGGCATCAAAACTATGAATTAACACATGTGAAATTATAGACTTAACAAAAAAAGTGTGAAACAACTGAAATTATGTCTTATATTCTAGGTTCTTCAAGTAGCCACCTTTTGCTTTGATGACTGCTTTGCACACTCTTGGCATTCTCTTGATGAGCTTCAAGAGGTAGTCACCGGGAATGGTTTTCACTTCACAGGTGTGCCCTGTCAGGTTTAATAAGTGGGATTTCTTGCTTTATAAATGGGGTTGGGACCATCAGTTGTGTTGTGCCAAAGTCTGGTGGATACACAGCTGATAGTCCTACTGAATAGACTGTAAGAATTTGTATTATGGCAAGAAAAAAGCAGCTAAGTAAAGAAAAGCGTGTGGCGATCATTACTTTAAGAAAGGAAAGTCAGTTAGTCCGAAAAATTGTGAAAACTTTGAAAGTGTCCCCAAGTGCAGTTGCAAAAACCATTAAGCGCTACAAAGAAACTGGCTCACATGAGGACCGCCCCAGGAAAGGAAGACCAAGAGTCACCTCTGCTTCTGAGGATAAGTTTATCCGAGTCACCAGCCTCAGAAATCGGAGGTTAAGAGCAGCTCAGATTAGAGACCAGGTCAATGCCACACAGAGTTCTAGCAGCAGACACATCTCTACAACAACTGTTAAGGGGAGACTTTGTGCAGCAGGCCTTCATGGTAAAATAGCTGCTAGGAAACCACTGCCAAGGACAGGTAACAAGCAGAAGAGACTTGTTTGGGCTAAAGAACACAAAGAATGGGCATTAGTCAAGTGGAAATCTGTGCTTTGGTCTGATGAGTCCAAATTTGAAATCTTTGGTTCCAACCACCGTGTCTTTGTGCGACGAAGAAAAGGTGAACAGATGGACTCTACATGCCTGGTTCCCACCGTGAAGCATGGAGGAGGAGGTGTGATGGTGTGGGGGTGCTTTGCTGGTGACACTGTTGGGGATATATTCAAAATTGAAGGCATACTGAACCAGCATGGCTACCACAGCATCTTGCAGTGGTATGCTATTCCATCCGGTTTGCATTTAGTTGGACCATCATTTATTTTTCAACAGGACAATGCCCCCAAACACACCTCCAGGCTGTGTAAGGGCTACTTGACCAAGAAGGAGAGTGATGGGGTGCAGATGACCTGGCCTCCACAGTCACCAGACCTGAACCCAATCGAGATGGTTTGGGGTGAGCTGGACCGCAGAGTGAAGGCAAAAAGGCCAACAAGTGCTAAGCATCTCTGGGAACTCCTTCAAGATTGTTGGAAGACCATTCCCGGTGACTGCCTCTTGAAGCTCATCAAAAGAATGCCAAGAGTGTGTAAAGCAGTCATCAAAGCAAAAGGTGGCTACTTTGAAGAACCTAGAATATAAGACATAATTTCAGTTGTTTCACACTTTTGTGTTAAGTATATAATTTCACATGTGTTAATTCATAGTTTTGATGCCTTCAGTGTGAATGTACAATTTTCATAGTCATGAAAATACAGAAAAATCTTTAAATGAGAAGGTGTGTCCAAACTTTTGGTCTGTACTGTATATAGCACCATTAATTCCATGGTGCTGTACATGAGAAAGGGGTTACATACAGGGTTATAGATATCATTTACAGTACACAAATTTACAATGTAGGAACGGAAAGTTGCAGTGTGTCCTCACACATACATTGTCCTTTTATCCCACAGTGAATGATAAACGTGACTGTGAGCTCGGGTTCAGCGCAGAAATAAGCAAGGTGAGTTATCGTGACAATTTATTATTTCACAGCTCCAACTAATTAGGCAAATCTGTGAAAAACAAGCAATAAATTAAAATATATATTTGCTAACGTTCTATGCCTGGCACAGTGCATGGGGCAAAGCATGACACATGGATACCCAAATACTAGAGTCTTTTTCATCCCTTTTGTCATACATCACTGTCTCACCCAAGAGTTTATAGGTTATGCTATAGTCTTCCTTTCATCACTTTCAATTCCACGGCACCATTGTATTAACTCCTTCATGATCCAACAATTTTCCTTTTCTTTTTCTTCGCTGTAGTTTTACATCCCTGTCTTCAAAGAACCATAACTGTTATAGTTTTCCATCTACGTAGCCATCTTAGGGTTTTTTGTGTGGGATGAGCTATATTTTTAATGGCACTGTTCAACATATCATATAATGAAATGATGAAATGAAATGATAATGATATTAAAAAATGGGGAAAAAAATGTTTTAAAGGTGAACTAGAAAAAAACTCAATTTCAGAGGTCTGTTCAATTATGGGAATACTAAACATATCTTTTTTTATGGTTTACATCTTGAAAAAGAAACCAAATCTTTGAAGTTTATTCTAGCGTTTTATATATTTTGCAATCTCTTTTGAAGCCCCTACTGCCATAACAGCCCATTGGCCCACCCCCTATGTCAATCTACTTAGATGCTGAGCGTGTATTGACTGCAGCATTTAAGAAATTAAAGTGGTTTCCCGGTTTCAGAAAACCCCTGCCCCCAGACTGCAATTTGTTTTAAAAGAAGAAAAAAAAAACGGTTGTTTTATTCACCTTCCCCAGGTCCAGCGCTGAGTCTCCACCGCTACTCAGGTGTCTGTTATTGTCTGCAGCGATGACGTCATGTCAATAGCACTGCAGTTAGTAACTGAGCTCAGGTACTTGTACCATTAACTCGGACAGACCTCACTTATTGTCTGCACTACTGTTGACGTGACGTGAGTGGGTGAGTATAGCAAAGTTTTTATTTTTTTATTTTTTTTAAATATTGTGCAATCCAGAATCAGGAGTTTTCCAAAACTGGAAAAATCCCTTTAAGCTGCAGCGATAGTAGTCATCTCAGATCACTGCAGCTACAGGCCTTTGTTAACCCTCCGTCACATACAATATTCGGACTAACGAGTTCACATACAATGTGCCTGTCAGGCGCCTGCTGGAAAAATACCTATAATATCTAATGTTTGCAATTTCAGTGCTCTAAAAGTGATCAGTGACCTTCATAAGGATGTAATAAAAGAGACTACACATAATCAGTTGCAAAAAAAAACATTTACTTAACATAAAACTAATAACTATGAAATACAAACTTTTCAAAACTCCCGCCAAATAGTCCCCAGTTCGACTCTCTCAAAAAAATGTACAAAGAAAATTTTTGAACACAAACTTAATTTTAAGGTACCTTAAGTACTATTAAAAACATATTCAATCAGAAGTAGATGCTGAGGTTTCCCCAGAAAAGTCACACTTGCAGAGCAAATAGCAAGAATTACACACCATTTTTGCATGTGTCAGGCAAATTGCTTTATGACATTTGAGACATTCATAATTTGAAAGCCTTCTGGTTCCGCTTTCCGTTTGGCAGGTGGTGCATCTCCTTCTTTTGTGAGGTGGTGCAGATGGTGACTTTTCACCATCATCTTCTGGGCGGAACCTTTTGAGCTGAACTTGAAGGCGAGAGGGGATACCGATTGTTTTCACGCTTCTCCTGCGTAGCTCTCCAAGTACTAGTTCATGGGCCAATTTTTTCAGATACAATCGTCTACGGAGTGGTTCAAGCTTGTTTTCAAGATAAATTACTTGTGAATTTATACCACCCAAATTCAACATAGCAAAAAATATGACCATTGGCCAGCGTTTGATGTTTCTGCTGACGTTGAAAGTGGAGCACATCTGATCTGCTGTATCCACACCCCCTTTGGTGGCATTGTAAAATGTAATTATCTCCGGGGTTTTTTCTGCCCCAGTCCCAGGATCGATGGCAGCATCATCATGAAGTGTTGATAGAAGAAGTACGATTTTTTTGGCATGTGGTACATAGGAAACTAAAGCCTTTCCATTATGGAATGCAAACATACTGCTGTGCTGTTGTCTCTCTTTCACACTTACAAACTGTGGCGGCAATTCCCTTTTGTTTTTTCTTACAGTTCCCACATATGACAGCTTCTGAATTTTCAGATAATCAATCAGATCACAACTTGTAAACCAATTGTCAGCTGTAATATTGCGACCCGATCCAAATAAGGGTTCAGCCAGTCTTTTTACAACATCAATGGGTTTGTTGCTCACACAGTAAGGACCTTCTGGTTGTTTTCCTGCATAAACTTCCAGGTTGTAAGTGTAGGTCTTACTGGCATCAACAAGGGCATAAATTTTTATTCCATATTTGTTTGGCTTTGATGGAATATATTGACGAAAGGCACATCTACCACGAAAACCAGGGAGCATTTCGTCAATAGTGAGATTCTCTCCAGGGTAATAACTTTGTTTACAATTTACACAAATCTTTGAAATATATCACGAATTGGAGCAAGTCGGTCATGTGTTTTGCGTTCGGTTCGGGTAGTTCTGTCGTCAAACCGAAGGCAACGAATTAGAATCTTGAATCTGTTTATGGACATAACAAGGCTAAATTTTTCAACTCCATCCCCATCTTTACCCCAAAGTTCCTCCAAACTTTGTCTATTTGCCCTATAAGCTCCTGCAAGGTACAGTAATCCAAAAAAAGCACGCAGTTCTATTTCATCTGTGGGCTTGATGGTTCTGTTGCAGATGTACTTGTCCTTTATGTCTATATATTGGTTGGTATATGTGACAATAGAGTACAGAATGTCATCTGTAAATATACTGTTCCAGCATTCAACTGCAGTTTTTGCATTACGTGCAGTTCCTATTACTGCAGGAAGGTGAGTAATAATGTTTAAAGGTTCCCTACGTTTTTTCTGGAATGGCTTCTTGTTCCATTTAGTATTTTTATCTTTTCCAATATAATATGATCCAACTTCTTCATCCTCACCACTGTCACCATCTTGCTCTGTTTCAGAATCCAGGACACATTCTTCCACCTCATCATGAGAATCAATCTCACTTTCCTCTCCTAAATCCTCATTCAGTGTGAGGTCTCTATCATCTAACAGCATGTTTGTTACTTCCTCAACATCAAGTTGTTTGGATAAATTGTACATTTTCCTCTCCATTTCAGCAGATAATCTGAAGCAAGAGAAGGAATATGTTAGGGAACTACTGTATATGCCTGAGCAGCACACTTTCTTTTATAAAATCTCCCTTATTTCTATGAAATATCCTCACATTTTGTGCTATACATTCATAAAACAAGCTAAATAAACTATTGTGATGAATAAAAACATAAAATACTAACCTTACTGAATGTGACGTATTCACATACAATGAGCCTGAGAGATCTGTGCAGCTATATCCTCTCCCCTGAAGCTCTGAAATCCAACTGTGATATCAGGTTTCACAGACCTTCAAGAGACAGGAGACTACCTGGAGGGAGGGGGTTTCCTCACAATCTGGTGAGGAAGGAGAAATGAAAGTAAAAGAGAAGCGCCTGTCAGATCAGTTGTATGTGACGGAGGGTTAACTGTTTTAGGCTACTTTCACACTAGCGTCGGAATCTCTCCGTCGCAATGCAGAGATTCCGACGCTAGCGTTTGACGCACTGCACAACGGGTGCAGCGGATGCATTTCTCCGGCGCATCCGCTGCCCCATTGTGAGGTGCGGGGAGGTGGGGGCGGAGTTCCAGCCGCGCATGCGCGGTCGGAAAAAGCGGTCCGTCAGGAGCAAAAAAAAGTTACATGTAACGTTTTTTGCTCCCGGCGGTCCGCCACAACACGGCGCAACCGTCGAACGACAGTTGCAACGTGTGGCTAAGCGTCGCAATGCGTCGCCAATGTTAATCTATGGGGCAAAAACGCATCCTGCAAACAACTTTGCAGGATGCGTTTTTTGCCATAAACGACGCATTGCGACGTCTGGCAAAAAACGCCAGTGTGAAAGTAGCCTAACACAGCAGCCATCAATATTGTGTGGCGAAACTCCTTCCCTTCCCACTCTATGATGTACTATTACTTTATGGACTGGGTACGGGTGTGTGGAAAGGGCTTAGGAGCTGAGAAAATCGGCATTACATGGTTCTCGTTGACGTCACCGTTTTGACTTTGAAGCAAGTAAAGATTACATTAGCCAGAAATAATTTTCTCTGAAAGCCTGGTTTAAATGGAGGGATGACTGTGGTCTGAACCTATTCACCATCGCTATCCTGGTTACTCTTCTGCAGGATGGGACTCTGTTAGCTGGAGCTCCGGCTGGCTTCTTTTTTGATGGTAGGTGCTTTCTTTTGCCTGCTCCTCTTCTCACCTTGTACACACATTATTCACAAGTCTGCTTTCTAGTTTATAGGGGGATTGACTATTCTTATTGCTTAATTGATGAGATGCTAATTTAAAGTGATTGCCTAATGAGAGCCTACACATTGAATACTCTGCGATTTAATGCTATCCTGCCTGTATACTCTTTTGCTTCCTCCCCTGCCCAGGAGCTGCGGTATGATCAGACCATGTTTCTGCACGGTCAGACACGGCCATTACACAGTACACAGCAGGGGCACATATATAAGATTATCTCAGCACAGGGACATTATTTTTTAAAACACATCCAGTTGTGGAAATTATTATTGTTCAAAGATGTATTTTTTAAAATGTTGATTAAAATTAACTTTGTTGGTGGGAACACCCCTTTAATTGGCATGAACTTCGCCTCTCTTGATGAATTGCCCCTTTTTCTTCGGAGATCACCGCATTGCTCCACTGTGCTTTGATTAATTTAATGAAAGTTGCTTTCGCCTTTATCTTACTTTTTACAATTTTATTTACACTTATTAAATGTTCCTTTTCCCCATTTTATTAATTCAATTTGTTTTTACCCCATGCAGGACTCTTCATGACTGTGCCCCTGTCCTCTATTCAGAACGCTCCCAAGGACACCATACGAAATTTCACACGCTTGTTCACATCACCCGAGTTTACGGTTTCAGTAGACGCATATCAAGGTACAAATCAATATCTATGTCGCCGTCGTTTCCATCTAAATTAACAGTATGAAAAAAATGAATGCAGAATTAGATACAGAATGATTCCTAAGTGAGCCCAACCTATACACTGTAAGAAATCTGCAGGAATCAATGTGATGGAGACCGGGAGAGCTTATACTGATATTCAAAAGGACCCAAGACATTTCAAGCTCTGATTCTGGTCTGTGTGTATTATGTCCAGTCATTGTTTTTCTCTTTTTCTGACCTTGCAGGTTTCTCAGTTGCTTATGGAGAATTCTCATATGATGATAAACCAGGTATTGAACTGAAGCCACATGTTGGATGAACTAATCTGTGATGGGAGGCTGCTAATTTATAATCCCAATTTCCTCCAAATTAGCTGAAAACCATCTACTATGAATTTTGCATTTAGAGTATGGGAGTTTATAAGAGAGGAGAAAAATGCTTATTTTATAATTGCCCCAGTCACATCCATGAGACATTTGTCATTTCAGCTCGAGTTTTTTACAGCTTTAGTTTTGCTGCAATACCAGTCCAGACCATAGACATGTGTGGCGCTGTGTCTGAAAACAAAAACTGCAGATCCTTTCTCTACTTACATAAAACTTATTTCAACGGTTGATACAATCCTAAAGGTTTACATAAGTAAAGTGTATCTATCACGAGCCATCGTCTTGTCAGTGCTATGACTTTTTATCCTCCCGGTATTCATCAATCCTGACAGTTTGTCTGGTGCTTTACAGACCTGGTGGTCGGAGTCCCAAACTATCTTGATGTTGGAGCAGTAAGTAAACTTTCAAATACAATCCTAAATCTTTTGTATTGTTTTCTGTTGATGCTAATGAACGTTTTTAGTCAGGTTGACGTTAGGTTGAGCTAACTCTGAAATTGTACTATTCAGTCCATCATGAGCCCCTTCCTGGTATAATGTCCCCCATCCTGTGCCCCTTCCAGTAATAATGTACCCCATCCTGAGCCCCATCCTCGTATAATGTCCTTTGCCCTGGGCACCTTACTGTAATAATGTCCCCCATACTGGCCCCTTCCTGTAATAATGACCCCCATACTGGCCCCTTCCTGTAATAATGGCCCCCATACTGGCCCCATCCTGTAATAATATTCTCCATCCTGGTATACTGTCCAGCATCCCGCGCAACATTCTGGTATAAAGCCCCCTATCTTCGTACCCCTCCTAGTATAATGCCCCCCATCCTGGGCCCCTTCCTTGTATAATCCTAGGCTGATCTTCATCCAGAAACTTGCAGCTATGAAGCCAGGAACCAAACATCTGACTTAATTACGCATGCCCAGTCAGGCATGCAGAGAGCTAATGAAGATGTCACATGTGTGATGGATGTCAATCACGCCCAGGAGGGTGCGATTACAAGATCCGAGGCCAGACTAGTCTGGGGGAATTAGCATCACGCCAGACTAGTCTTAAATGTTCTAATCCAGGAATAGGCTTATTTAATGTCATGGTGGCAGTTTAGTAGCTGTAGGCGAGCTGACAGGGTCCTTGTAGTCCAGGACCTTGATATTGACATCCTGCCTGTAGGATAGGCTTTTGAGCACCAACTCCTGACATCCTCATGATCAGATAGATGACTTAGGCTGGTTTCACACTTGCGTTGGGCCGAGCGGTGGAGGGCTGCGTAGTTCCTCCATTAAGCCCTGCCCACTGCCGCACCTCTTCCATTCAGCTCCGCCTATGTCTGCATGCGTCCTGCGTACTTATCTTTAACATTGGGTGCGCAGGCCATGTGGATGCATGCGGATTTATGCAAATTTTATTGCGGTCAGCGCAGCGTCAAAACGACGCATGTGGAGGCATCCGCATACATTTGCACTGTCTGCGCACCCAATGTTAAAGATAGGTACGCAGGACGCATGCCGACGTAGGAGGAGCTGAATGGAAGAGGCGCGTCAGTGGGCGGGGCTTAACTGAGGAACTACGCAGTCCTCCGCAGCTTTGCCCTACACAAGTGTGAAATTAGCCTTAAGCGGCTCAGGGATCCATCTCATCTTCATTGTTTAACCGCCGCGGGTATGCATATTCTGCTGTACTGTCTGTGCCTGATACTGCAGATCTTTGTAACTCAGTCATATTCAAGTGAATGACATGGAGCTGCAGTATCGGGTACAGTCACTAAAAAATGTGCAGAGCTGTATGTGGCAAACAACTAAAGTAAGTAACTACAGCTAAGTCTGCCTGGATGTCACTCATTTCTAGCTTACATCCATATTTGGTTGTCTACCTATTACAGAGGAGTATCTAGGTTTTCCAGTACCCAGGGCAAGAATTCAGTTTTGCGCCATTCCCCCAAGCGCTTTGAGTAGTTGTCATATGACCATCACTCATAAGCGATTTGCACACTTACAGTCATGTGCCGACTAACTGCTCTCCCTAATTTTCTCAATGTTTAGTGAAAAACTGAGAGAAGCAGGAAGAAAAACTTGTTGTCACGTGACTGTAAAGGTACCGTCACACTGAACGATATCGCTAGCGATCCGTGACGTTGCAGCGTCCTGGCTAGCGATATCGTTCAGTTTGACACACAGAAGCGATCAGAATCCTGCTGTGATGTCGTTGGTCGCTGCAGAAAGTCCAGCACTTTATTTCGTCGCTGGACTTCCTGCTGACATCGCTGAATCGGTGTGTGTGACGCCGATTCAGCGATGTCTTCACGATGTCTTCAAAAAAAAAAACACTTCATACTTACAACCAAACACTTCATACTTACCTTCCGCTGTCTGTCCCTCGGCGCTCTGCTTCTCTGCCCTGAGTAAGCACAGCGGCCGGAAAGCAGAGCGGTGACATCACCGCTCTGCTTTCCGGCCGCTGTGCTTACACAGGGCAGAGAAAATCAGAGCGCCGAGGGACAGACAGCGGAAGGTAAGTATGAAGCGTTTGTTTTTTTTTTACTTTAACGCTGGTAACCAGGGTAAACATCGGGTTACTAAGCGCGGCGCTGCGCTTAGTAACCCGATGTTTATCCTGGTTACCGGTATCGTTGGTCGCTGGAGAGCTGTCTGTGTGACAGCTCTCCAGCGACCAAACAGCGACGCTGCAGCGATCCGGATAGTTGTCTGGATCTCTGCAGCGTCGCTTAGTGTGACGGTACCTTTAGATTGAAAATCGCATATCAATGAAGTGGCCATGTGATGACTGCTGGAACCAACAAGCAGAGCAGAATCCTGACAGTGAGTATAGTACACACTGTTAAGATTGGCATGTTACAGTGCTTCATTTTATATTTAAAGGGCTTGTCCAGGAATGAGGTGAAAGTCTGCAGTCTGTCTAGTGTTCTCCCATGCCACTGTCAATAATAGACAGTCATGTGAGCACAAGTATGCTATTTGCATACTCCTGGCCACACTCCGACTAGACATGTCTGACCTCGCTCAGTTCATTTTCATTTTTCTCGCTCATACTCACCACCAGCACCAGAGAATCCTGACAACGTGCAGTGCGGGCTGTGAGAATTCAGAAGTCTGCAGTCACAAAAAATCACTGCAGACTCATCACAGACTTGGACAATTCCCCTTAATGTCAGTATCACAAATAAATATTTACATCCAGGTAACTTAAATATGACATCTCTGATTGGAGTGGTTCTATTTCTTTTCTTCATGTTGTCCAGAAGCCACTGTTCTATGCTGTGCCTCTGAATAAATCATTTCTCCTTCCTACCTTCCCATACTGTGTCCGCACCAATCCCCCCTTTCTCCCCATACTGTGCCTTCATCCATTCCCACTTGCTCCCTATACTGTGTCCTCAAATTTATTCACCTCGCTCCCCATACTGTGTCTGTACCCATCCCACCCAATTGCTCCACATACTGTGTTGATACCCAAACTCCCTTCGCTACCCATACTGTGTCAACATACACTCCCACTTCGCTGCCCATACTGTCTGTATCAATCCTCCCTTGCTCTCCATATTGTGTCCCATACATTCCCCACCTTCTCTCCCAATACTGTGTACTCAAATTTCTTCCTCTTCTTCATCTCCATTGGTGCACTTATCACATCAAACTTCTGCGGCCTATACGGCGCTGAGGATTGACGTCAGCAGTGTTGTAACATGACCTGATAACGCTGCTGAAGTCGTCCCCGACCCGGAATTGACAGCAGTTAAGGCTTCAATTGTACTTACGTCTGAAAGATGCAACTACAATTGATCATTGGGAACCGGTGTGTTCCACCTTCTCAGAGCTGGAGAGACATCTCGGACCGTCTCTCATTCTAGATATGGTTGTGACCAATTATATGGTCTACTGTTCGTCATTCATCTACGGATTGAGTCTCCTATGTACTATACCAGGCATCCCATCTGCAGTAATGACACAATCCTGAGCTTCCCATATCTACTGTCTTGTTTCTATTATAGGTTCACCTGTACTCTAATTCACGTCTGCTACGTGTCATCAAAGGGAAGCAGGTGTGTACCTACGTATCAAAACTGTATATCTAGTCCAGCTACAGGTCCAGGGTGAGAACAAAGCATGGTGAAGATTTATTTGTACCATCCCAAAAATAGATCAAACTGGCAGAAATGTGCTAAATGTGTTAGCGTCGCACGCTGTATTATAAGTCTGGTTTTCTTGCTGAAAACCTTTTTTTACTCCAGTTCTTGTCTGGCTTAAAAAAAAAACATCAGCAGTTTTTGATATGTAATCTGAGAGCAGCATGCTAAAGGGGAAGAGACCCTGATTCCAGCTATGTATCACTTACTGGGCTGCTTGGTGCATTTTTGATGGAATCCCTGTTTTTTCTACTGTACATCTAGCAGCTCTCTAATGCTTAGCTCTGTATAACCCCCACCTTCACCCCTGCTTGGCAGCTTCCTGTGTACACTGTACATTGCCAGTAAGCTACCAATCAGTGGTGGGGGCGAGGTTATACAGATTAGCTGGACTAGGTTGCACTTGAGCTTTAGTTCTCTAGTGATAATCTCCTACTTATAAAACACTGATTGTATTGAAACTACAGCACACAGCTAATAAGTAACACATCACTGGAATCAGGCTCTATTGCCCTAAATTATGCTGCTCTTAGATTAAATCACAAAAACTTGATGACAGATTCCCTTTACTAATACATAGTGGTGCTAATAAATCTGAAGGATTTCCCATCTCCACTCAGCTTCTCCATGTTCTCCACACACATTACAAATATGTCTAGTGCAGTGCAAAAAAATGCCTGAAAACAATGCAGGAGATTTATCACATAGACTAGACAGTGTAATAATGGTCCATGCTATGTGATGAATCTGTCATTTCAAGACGGTCCAGTCTGTTTTCAGCACCCATTAGTTGGCTTAATTTATGCCAGAAATGTCCGCCACAATGTTGCATTACTATTTCCATAGCTAATTTTCTTCATTTTGGCTGATTCTTTAAGGAAATGTGCAGCTAAATTAGGATGGGAGACAGCCAGGTGTCTGAGAGGGGTGCAATCCTTGGCAGGCCTCTATATATGTACAACTAATGTGTGTTTTATTCCTTACAGGTTGCTGCACATTTCGGTTACACAGTGGCTGTCACCGATATTGACAATGATGGGTGCGTTAATAGCCCTCTAGTGTTTGACCTTAGGTAGTGCAATATTTGTTTGGAAATCTTCCCTCGCCATCTAGTGTTTGAAATTAGGTAATCCCACATATTAGGAGACAACATTTGAAATATTAACCACTTCAGGACCAGACAATTTTTAATCGTGAACTTTTGTTTACTCCTCCCCTTTTTTCAAGAGCCAAAACTTTTCTTTTTTCAGTCGACATAGCCATATAAGGTTTTTTTTTTTTTTCTGGGATGAGTTACGGTTTTAAATGACACCATTTATTTTATCATATCATGTACTGAAAAACAGAAAAAATAATTATGATTGGAATGAAACAGTGAGAATAAAATGCAATTCTGCCATTATTTTTTTGAGGTTTTATTTTTATGATGTTCATTGTATGGTCAAAATTTACCTGTCAGCATGTTTTTCCAGATTAGTATAATCATGGCGATGGCGATACCAAAGTTGCATAGTTTTTTTAAAAAATGGGTTATTAAGGACAATTTAATTTTTTACTATGGGCCTAAGAACTAACAGGCAGGTAGTTATTAACCACCTGCCTATTTTGCCCAGCGCTGATCTCTGCCGACACAGAGAGGTCACAGACCGCTCCTGCTGGCGAGTCTGCTGCTTCTGCTGACGTCACATCCACAGAGCAGCTATTCTGCTCTTCTCCTCTGCTCTGTTGATGGGTTATGACTGACGATCTCATGCTGATTGACAACTGGTGCCTGCCTCCTAACTTGAGGGAGCCGGTTATTAATCAGTGTGATGTTGACAGTCACGCCCCGTAGTAAGAAGAAGAGCTGCACTGTTGACGCGGAGCAGCTGAATCTTTGGCATGAGCGGTCGGTGACACAAATTTGTGATAAATTACCTGTACATTTATGGTTTTACGGTCTTAAACATCTACCTGCAGATATGATGACCTCCTGGTCGGAGCACCTGTTTTCTTAGAGTGGCGTGTTGGTGGAAAGTTACAAGAGGTTGGGCAAGTTTACGTGTACATGCAGAAGCTGACGAAGATTCTTGGCAGAGATTATCAAACTCTCAGTGGGAACTACATTTATGGGAATTTTGGTGCATCGATTGCTCCTTTGGGGGACCTGGACCTGGATGGATACAATGGTGAGCACAAGGCGCCATGTTGTAGACCATTAGTTGTTTTCTTTCTCTTCCTTCCTTCTGCAAACCAGCAAAATACAACATAAAATATGACTACGCTTTTTCTGTTTGATCGGTGCCATGATATTGCAGTTTTTTCTCATCCTAGATGTAGCTGTTGGGTCTCCATTTGGAGGAAAATCTGGAGGGGGCTGTGTGTATATTTATAAAGGAGAGAGGTCTGGGCTGTCAACCCAACCATCCCAGATCCTGGAGAATCCCCTATCAACACCTTCCAAGTTTGGTTTTACGCTCCGAGGAGGAAAAGATATTGATGATAACGGGTATCCAGGTAATAACTAAAGCTGGAATGTTATGGCATCTATTGCCTCCTGTCTGTATTCTCATGTATTGTGATTTGTGCCTCATGTAGATCTGATTGTCGGTGCATTTGGAGCAGACACAGTGTATGTATACAGGTGAGACCATGTCCGCATACATCAATATCACTGAGCTTTGATCCTAGCCGGATGTAGCGTTATTCCTAATTGTATGTACTTAGATTGGGTAATACAGAAGGATTGTCATCTAGAAACAGAAATTCTGCCTCGTTTAATAGTCATAAGTTCATAACGCAGCTCTGCCATTCAGGAGACTGAGAAAACTTGGTGGGAGCTGTAATATCAACCATAATGGTTTACTCAAAGTTTTCTGGGAAACAGCACTAAGAAACAGCAGACAATTTAGACTAGTCTTCTCGGACAAAGACATGAACGGCTAGTGGAGGAGGTAGAGGGATCCATCCCTTGGGACCATTGCCTATGATACAGCACAGCTTAGTATCTACTGTGCCAATGAATATTGAGATAGATGCCGGTATGGCGTTGAAACGCATAGTCGTTAATAAAAGACCTTCAAGGAATATCCCAGCAAGAGATTTCTTTTCCAGTATCGCAACCGATTATAAATGTGATTTATATCTTAGTTTCCATAAAATGTTTGTATTCATACCTCCATTCTTTCCCTTTTCTCTATTTGTCATGTTCTTGTACCCTCTTACTCAGAGCCCAGCCTGTTGTTACCCTACATGCCTCAGTCACTTTTTCACCAGATACCTTGAACCCTGGGGTGAAGCCATGTATGCTTGGTTCCAGGACTGTTAGCTGGTAAGAAAAATGTCACCATTGGCTATTGTAATGATAACTTGAGGTCGGACGGGTGGACATGAATGACTAATGGAACTGTGCTTAAACAGAACCTGACAGCTGGTACATGATGCACGATCTACCGGCAGCATGTACAGGATTTGGCCAGGTATGTTTACTCTGAAAAATGTGGACTTTCATAGAAAAAGCTACTTTCAAAGTGGCCAGGGACCAAACCGCACGGGAGAATATTCAGATATGTGGGTCCTTGGCAGATCTGACCTTGAGGAGAATTTCTCCCTGCTTATAGGAAGAGATCATGAAGTCACTGGCAGTGGGTGAGGAGAAGCCGCCAGGGACTCTGTCTGACTATTCTGCCTTTTCTCTGAAACTCTGCAGCATTTCAGAGTCAAACATACCTGGCTGAGATCACACCGCCTGTGCCTGATACATGCTGCCTGGAGATGAGGACGCATGTATCACCTGTCAGGTTGACTTTAGTACAATATTGTCAGTTTTTTTTAAACAAATCTGTCATTGATTCTTATTGAAAAAATTAATAAGGTGGACACTGATGAATAATCACAGGTAAGAAAAAAAAGTGCATAATAGGAATACACTATATGGACAAAAGTACCGAGACACGTGTCTTCTTCGCTGAATCCAGGTTTTCATTCAGTCCCATTGACACAGATATATAATCCAGCCCCTCGCCATGCCAGCTGCCTTTAGAATGAGCCATTCTCTCACAGATGTTAGTTAGGAGCTGAACTCCAGCCTGGTCTTATAATAGGATACTACTTGTATATAGTTAATTTCTTCCCTTCTAAATAGTCCATGATCATCTGTGAGCAATATTACTGAAAAGTGGAAGCACTCAGGATCCACAACAACTGAGCCGCGAAGTACAGCCCATGTAAAGTTACAGAGCGGGGCCACCAAGTGCTAAGGTGCATAAAAGTGCTGACTCCATAACTGCAGAGATCAAAAACTGTGCACTAGGAGCTTTACGACATGGGTCTCCATGGCCGGCAAGCTGCATGCAAACCTTACCAGGCACACTGCCGCCTTGGAACTGTAGAGCAGTGGAAATGCATTCTGTGGAGTGATGGATCACACTTCTCTATATTGGGGTCTGATGGGCAAGTCTGCATTAGGGGACTTCCAGGAGAACATTGTCTGCATTGTGCTATCTGTAAAGTTTAGCGGATGGGAGATAATACTATGGGGTTGTTTTTCAGGGTTTTGCTATAAAGTGAAATCTTGATGTTTGAGCATACAAGATTCCTAAAACAACTCCTAAATATTGTAGAAAACCTTCCCAGAAAAATGGAAACTGTTACAGTGGGGGCCAACTCCATACTATGTTTATAGATTTAGAATGGGACAACATAAAAGCTCCTGCAGGTGTAGTGTGAAGTTGCCCCAATTTTTTTGTCCATATAGTGTAGTAACAATGGTACCCACTTGGGATTGAGATGAGATATCACAGGAACCGCTTGTATTTAATAGTCCGACTGGTGTATTTCACTCCTCATAAACCGCATACAAGGAAAACTCAAATATATCATTTGTCCGGCACAAAGTGAAACATAAAGTAAAAAGTCCAGACAATAGTATGGGTTCTAGAAAATTCCTTGGAGAAGGGAATGGCACTAGGATATCAATTGCAGCTTTATATTCCTCGCACTCATTACATGGATCGCTCACACATGCGGTATGCAAAAAGCCACTGAGATGCGGTGCTCAGCTAATGAGGTAATACCAATCTTCATAAACAAAAGTTGAAAAAGTAGCGGCACTCACCAGTCTGCTGTGTCCGCATAATCTGTACTATGGATTGAAGACACATTAAAGACATAATTTTGAGCAGACTGGTGAGTGCCGCTACTTTTTCAACTTTTGTTTATGAAGAATAGTATGGGTTCGCCCGCTTGACTTACAGTCGAACTTCTTTGTCCTTTAACAAAAGCACACAATCCTGGAGGTCTGATAACTGTAATGAATGGAAGTTGAGTCACAGGGGGTGAAGTTCACATTCGTTTTTTATTGATATTTTTGTGGAACCTCGGGACCACGGTCCGGGGGGGCTCCGAAGGGGGCTTGACTACGTGAGCCCCAGGCACCCGTGGTAAGTCCCCTTGAACAGGGTCGGAATGGAATGCCTGGGGGATACGGGTGCTACCTCCAGTTAGACCCCGGACACGTGGCAGCTGTCCCAGCGGGACAGACGGACAAGCGGGGTTAACAGATGTCGTGGAGCTGACACAGGTGGTATTGGCGTTGTCCAGAGGTACGGATGGCAGAATGGCGGGACGTGACAGAACTGACGTGATGGAACTGGCGTAGACAGAACGTTCGTCGTCTAGGATAGCCGGGTAACAGGTAGCTGATAGTCTGCGGAGACAAACAGAGTAAGCGGAGCACTGGCAGAACACTTCAGAAGCTAAAGCATACACTAACCAAAACCGGAAGCTAGCAACAGAGGATACTTGTTGCTCCGGCACCCTCCCTATGGCAGAGGGGCTAGAAATAGTAATTAGTAACACGCCATTGGTCAGAAGTACTTTTTGAAAAATGTGCGCTGTCCCTTTAAGAGATCAGGAGCGTGCACGAGCGTGACCTAAGCACTCTACCCGAGGACCTGCTGGCAACATGCCAGGAAGCGGGGTAGAGAGGAAGCAGAAGCTGCAGCAGGCCAGCGTGGGGCCGGCACAGAGTGGGGACCCAGTAAAGGTACAGGACCGGAACCGGGTGTAACAAAAACCTCTGCACACTGACCTGTGTGAGACAAACAAGCCTCATTTTACAATGTGAACCACACCCATTGGTGGAGATTTGGTGAGTGACCATCTCTCCCAACTCTTCAGCTGCTCAACATATCTCCCAATCAACCTGTCAAGGCCAACTAAACCCACTTAGTACTATGTGTACTAGAACATTACTCCAGGTTTATATCACAGAGGACATGCACCTCTGTGATACATATCTCCCATCTACTATCTTTCCGGCAGCCACCTTACATACCTCTCCCTCTGCCTAAAACTGTGGTGCGATTCTTGAGAAAGCATTAGCATTAACATGTAACTTCCCATCTGTATGTTCTACATGGAAGTGGAAATCCTGCAGGGATAGAAACCAGAGGGTAACCCAAGCATATTTCCCCATTTTCTCCCTCATCCACCTGAGTGGGGCATGGTCTGAAAATAATTATTTTTTATCGCCAATAATTCCTTTTCTATAATGGAACAATTTTTTTCACATGCCGACAGTTTCCTACTCGGGTAGAGAACAGGGTGCTCCTCTCCGTATATCTCCTGAGAAAAAAACGCTCATAATCCGACTTTTGAGGTGTCAATTTTGAGTACAAATTTCTTCTTAAAGTCGGGGGGGGGGGGGAAGGTAGCGGGGGACTTTCAGGACCAGCTGCTTACAGGTAGCATTATGCGGCCATCATGGTAAACTTTGGGATAAACCTCCCATAGTACTACACAATTCATAGGCAGGCCCTAACTTGTTTGTTTTGAGAGGGGTCTCAACCAGTTCTGAATTGTGTCCACTTTATTGATCTGGCATTTGATTTTGCCTCTGCCTATTTCATATCCCAGGTATTTAGCCCCCTCTTTCCCCGTGACACATTTTTTTCAATTTATGGAAAACCTTGCCTTCCTGTGCGCATTAAACACCACCTGGACCTATTTCCAGATGACTTCCCCAATCCAGGCTGAACATTACAATATCGTCCAGGCATGTGGAGGCATAGTTCTTATGGGGGTGTGAGAATCTGGTCCATGGGCCTCTTGAAGGTGGCCGGAGCTCCCTGCATTCTAAACGGCATCCGCATGTATTGGAAGCATACGTCAGGGGTAGAGAACTCCAACTTAACCTTAGCTATTTGTGACATGAGGATTTGCCAATATCCCTTTGTTAGATCTAGTGTGGCTATTGCTCAGCTTCCAATAATCATTACAGAATCTCCATTCTCCATTGGGTTTTGGAACATGGAAAATTAATTTGGGTAGACCACCCACTATTAGATTCCTCAATGACTTTGAAATTAAACATACCCTTAATATAATAATAATAATAATAATTTTTATTTATATAGCGCCAACATATTCCGCAGCGCTTTACAAATTATAGAGGGGACTTGTACAGACAATAGACATTACAGCATAACAGAAATCACAGTTCAAAATAGATACCAAGAGGAATGAGGGCCCTGCTCGCAAGCTTACAAACTATGAGGAAAAGGGGAGACACGAGAGGTGGATAGTAACAATTGCTTTAGTTATTCGGACCTGCCATAGTGTAAGGCTCGGGTGTTCATGTAAAGCTGCATGAACCAGTTAACTGCCTAAATACGTAGCAGTACAGACACAGAGGGCTATTAACTGCATAAAGTGAATGAGAACATGATGCGAGGAACCTGATTGTTTTTTTTGTTTTTTTTAAATAGGCCACACAGGGATCGTTAGGTTAATGCATTGAGGCGGTAGGCCAGTCTGAACAAATGAGTTTTTAGGGTACGCTTAAAACTGTGGGGATTGGGGATTAATCGTATTAACCTAGGTAGTGCATTCCAAAGAATCGGCGCAGCACGTGTAAAGTCTTGGAGACGGGAGTGGGAGGTTCTAATTATTGAGGATGCTAACCTGAGGTCATTAGCGGAGCGGAGGGCACGGGTAGGGTGGTAGACTGAGACCAGAGAGGAGATGTAGGGTGGTGCAGAGCCATGGAGTGCTTTGTGGATGAGGGTAGTAGTTTTGTACTGGATTCTGGAGTGGATGGGTAGCCAGTGTAATGACTGGCACAAGGTAGAGGCATCGGTGTAACGGTTGGTGAGGAATATGATCCTGGCAGCAGCATTCAGGAGAGATTGGAGCGGGGAAAGTTTGGTAAGAGGGAGGCCGATTAGTAGAGAGTTACAATAGTCCAGACGAGAATGAATATGTGAAACAGTAAGAGTTTTTGCAGAGTCGAAAGTAAGAAAAGGGCGAATTCTAGAAATGTTTTTGAGATGCAGGTAAGAAGAGCGAGCCAGTGATCGGATGTGGGGGGTGAATGAAAGGTCAGAATCAAGGATGACCCCAAGGCAGCGGGCATGTTGCTTTGGAGTAATGGTGGAACCGCACACGGAGATGGCAATGTCAGGCAAAAGTAGGTTAGTAGAGGGAGAGAACACGAGGAGTTCAGTTTTTGACAGGTTCAGTTTCAAATAGAGGGAGGACATGATGTTAGAGACAGCGGTAAGACAATCACTGGTGTTTTCTAAAAAGGTCGGCGTGATAACAGGAGAAGAAGTGTATAATTGCGTGTCGTCTGCATAGAGATGGTACTGGAACCCAAATCTACTGATTGTTTGTCCAATAGGGGCAGTATACAAAGAGAAGAGGAGGGGGCCTAGGACTGATCCTTGAGGAACCCCAACAGTAAGAGGAAGGTGAGAGGAGGAGGAACCAGCAAAACATACAGTGAATACCCTTCAATTCCTTGAAGATCAGTTCTCGGCAGACCTAGGGAATTCAGTAGGGCTCAAGATCACCCGCTCATGGGATTCCAGCAGAACTGCATTTTCTTTGACATCTGTACACCCTAGCAAATCTGAGAACAGGTCCCGATTTTGCTGAAGCAATTCCTGACTCTTTTGTTTTTGGGCCTTCCACAGTATTTCTGCCATTGTGACACCTTCACTGTCACCTTCTAGCTTGACCAGCAAACCTGAAATTTCAACTGGGTCCCTGTCATGCTATGGCTTGATAAGATTGATGTGGTAGACCTTGAATGGCTTGCATCTTCCTGTTTGAACTTTGTAGTTCATTTCACCCAGCCTTTCTAAAACCTCAGGGGCTTTGCCATTTGCCAAAAACTTTCTATCTACCATGGGAATAAGCACAAGTACTTGGTCTCTGGGGTTGAACTGCCTCACCCTGGCTGAACAGTTTTATACCCGGGATTGAGCCTCTTGGGCCTGGAAGAGATGCTAATTTACAATGAACATTATCTGCGCAACCCTCTCCTGCATCTGGTTGACGTTCTCAATGATGCTTCGATGGGGCGTGACGTCAGCTTCCCAAGTTTCCTTTGCTATATCAAGGAAATCCTGCAGATGTCGGCCATACAGGAGTTCAAACGGATAGAATCCGGTATAACCTTGGGGAACCTCCCGGATAAAGAATAATAGATATGGGAGCAGACAGTCCCAGTCTTGTCTGTCCTTTTCTATGACCTTCTTACGCATACTCTTTAGGGTTTTATTAAATCTTTCCACAAGGCCGTCAGTCTGGGAATGGTAAACTGATGTCTTCAGTTGTGTAATTTGCAAGGCCTTACACAGTTCCCTCATACCCTTACTTATAAAGGGTGTTCCTTGGTCAGTCAGGATCTTTCTTGGAAGTCCTGTTTGGGCAAAGATGTGGACCAACTCATGGGCTGTACTCTTCGCAGACGAGTTACTCAGGGGAACATCTTCTGGGTATTGTGTAGCATAGTCCAGGACAACAAATATGTAATGCAGTTCAAATTTCGTTTTTTCAAGTTTGCATGTTTTGGCGCTGCAGTGTGCTGCCCTATTTATTTAACTATATACGAGTTGGCGACTCTGGGTTCAGAACCTGTTCACACTCAGTCTATGTTTGGATGTGCAGGTCAGGTTTTTGAAATGTATTCTCTAGCCTTCTGATCGTGCACTCCCCGCCTCCTAGCTTCAGGTGTTTTAATTATAGTAGGTCCAATACCCCTCCACATAGAGAGAGAATTTGAGTCCAAGAAGAGGTTCCACATGTACCCATTCAGATGGAGACGTTTATTCTCAGTGAGGTAGGTCAAGCGTAGGACCTCGTATAAGAGAGATGCCTTAACGTGGCTACGAGGTACACATAAAATTGGCCATTTTTGTGCGCTAAAAGCTCTCATTTTTCATATTTCTAGTGCAGTAATGCAGTTCAAATTTCGTTTTTTCAAGTTTGCATGTTTTGGCGCTGCAGTGTGCTGCCCTATTTATTTAACAAATACAGTATGTATTGATGCCCACAAGCAGACTTAACGAGAGGGCTAACCAGGTTAATGCTGGTGTTACTACTGCTGGAGCTATTGTATAAACAGCTTATTTGTCTCCTGTTGTGCAAGCTGTTGTTTCTGCTGCACCTGTTGCTGCTGGATTTGCACCTGGTGTTTAATCAGGTACTCTATGCTGTCTGACATTGCTCCCTAGCTTATAGCCGCCTTGACCCAAGACATGCAGCACTTCTGTAGCACCAACATGTGTTCTTTTGGAATGCTGCCTGCACTTCTAACACCAAATGTAACAATGCTACTCACTTGGGAGCAAAATGATGTATCACGGGAACCGTTTCTATTTAAAAGTCCAGCTGGTTTATTTCAATCCTCATAAACTGCATACCAGGAAGACTCAAATACAGACTTTGTCCTGCACAAAGTGAAACATAAAGTAACAAGTCCATACAATAGTGCGGGTTAGCCCACTTGAGTTAAGGTACCGTTACACTAAACGATTTACCAACGATCACGACCAGCGATATGACCTGGCCGTGATCGTTGGTAAGTCGTTGTGTGGTCGCTGGGGAGCTGTCACACAGACAGGGGAAAGACTTCGGCATTGTTGAAACTGTTTTCAACGATGCCGAAGTCCCCGAGTAACCAGTGTAAACATCGGGTTACTAAGTGCAGGGCCACATTTAGTAACCCGATATTTACCCTGGTTACCATTGTAAAAGTAAAAAAAACAGTACATACTCACATTCCTGTCATGTCCCCCAGCGTCAGCTTCCCTGCACTGTGTAAGCACCGGCCGTAAAGCAGAGCGATGACGTCACCGCTGTGCTCTGCTTTACGGCCGGCCGGCGCTGACACAGTCAGTGCGGGAAGCTGACGCCGAGGGACGTGACAGACATCGGAATGTGAGTATGTACTGTTTTTTTTTTTACTTTTACAATGGTAACCAGGGTAAATATCGGGTTACTAAGCACGGCCCTGCGCTTAGTAACCCGATATTTACCCTGGTTACCAGTGAACACATCGCTGGATCGGCGTCACACATGCCGATTCAGCGATGACAGCGGGTGATTAGCGACCAAAAAAAGGTCCTGATCATTCCCCAGCGACCAACGATCTCCCAGCAGGGGCCTGATCGTTGGTCGCTGTCACGCATAACGATTTCGTTAACGATATCGTTGCTACGTCACAAAAAGCAACAATATCGTTAACGAAATCGTTATGTGTGAAGGTACCTTTAGAGTCCAACTTCCTAGTACTTTATCAAAGGCACACAATCCTGGAGGTCTGCAAACCTGCAAAACACACTGACATCTGTGAGCCAAACAGGCCTCATTCTACACCCAGGGGGGAGCTATGGTGAGCAGCCGTCTCTCCCCACTCTTCAGCTGCTCCCAATCAATCTATCATGGCCAATTAACTCCTTAGTACTAACACCTAATACTATGTGTACTAGAGCATCCACTCTCCCTTCCACTATGTCTCTGGCAGCCATTTTACAGTGTATATGTTGGGGTGCCAACTCCCCGCATATTCTAACATTCAAAGGAGTTGTACTTTCAACAAATTTTGCATAAGTCATTAGTACAGAAGAATATAAGAATCTTTGTAATACACACTAACGAGCAAAAGGGTAACAATGTTTTGAACTTTTGAATTTCAGGCTCCATATCTCACCAATCACTGCTTCAAATGTGAGACCGCCATCATTTTATAAACAATCATCTTTTCTATCTCATACATAATTTTGACTGCCAACTATTTAGCATATGATTAGTTATGCAGATGCTTGTCATGTCACTGCATTGTTACTGTTTTGCTCCTAAAATCTACTTTTTTAAAATTTTGTTAGTATTTTGTAAATCCACCTTTCGCTTTCACAATACTGCCTGAATCCCTTTGGGCCTGCTCTCAATCAGATTGAAGCCTGTCTCAACCGAAATCTGATCCCAGGTCTCTTCCACATGTTCCCAAAGTTGGTGCATACTGGTTGACTCACTTGGGTATGTATATAGCTTTTTCTTCACCTCTACCCACAAGTGTTCAATTGGATTGAAGTCTGGGGACTGTGGGGCTAATCCATCACCTCTTCTTCTTCGTCATTGAACCATTTTTTTTGCCAATCTCGACATATGCTTCGGGCTCCTGCTGAAACACTATGTCATCCTTTTCATACCCATAGTACTCGAATGTACAAAGAAACCATATAGACTATTGAGACCATCATCAATCCTGGTCAATTATCCAATGCCTTTGGCTGTGAAACAACCCCATATCATCAGGCATCCTCCACCGAATTTGACAGTTTCTTCAATATCTCGATCCTTTAAACCCTTTTTCTCTTGTTACTTTAAGACCCATTTGCACCCATCAAAGCCTAGTCTATTGACTTTCGTCTCATCGCTTCAAATCACCCGTTTCCATTCTCCTACTGTTCAATGTTCATACTTTTTTTGCAAACTTGAGCAAACGCTTTATATAACGATATTGAAGGTCTAGGTTTCTTCATCTTTTTTCTCCCCACTATTCCAGACTTGTGTAGCATGCATTGCACGGTGCTTGCATGGACGTCTGTGATCTCACTATTATGAAGCATATGAGCCACCTCCACTGCTGTGTTTGTCTCACCAAACTGATAGACTTTGTGATGAGCTGACTTGTTTACTCCAATATTTTGCCTGGACGTCCACCTGTTGGTTTTTGAATAGATGGACGAACTTAATTTCATATTCTTCCAACTGTCATGGCACTCACATGAACCAGTTTGGCAATTTTCATGGCTGAGAGACCGCTATCGAAGAGCTGGATTAAGCGGTTTCTTTTTAATGGGAAATCTTCTTCATGGCTGCTCCTCGATTCTAACCAGTGACCTTTCGCTTGAGAATCAATCTAATAACACACTGAGCTTTTAAGGAATGTGTGAACAGGTTGTAATTTGTAGTATACAGGCCGAAACATTTTTTTTCAACTACCAGGAGCAAAACACTAACAATGCAGTGACATGACAAGAATCTACATAACTAGTCATATGCTAAATGGTTGACAGTCAAATTTATGTATGAGATAGCCAAGATGATTGTCTATAAAATGATGGTAGTGCAGCACCCGAGAGTCCTGGTCATTGCAGTAATGTTATTCTTCCACCAGGGGGAGTGATGTTACGTCTGAAGGCAATGAAGGAGATCTTCTGTCCAGGTATCACAACCACAAAACACACTTCACACTCCAGTCCGCCAGGGGGAGCCATGCTTCTATCTATTAGGGCACTCCTCACACTTAGGTAAAACTGGTGGATTGGTTAGGAAGTTAGACAGAAGCTGACTGGAGCGAGTAGGAGATAGTCAGTGAGTCCCGACCAAGTTTGGCAGAGGCTGGTTGGAGTGGGTTCCAGCCAGCTCCAGACTGCGGCCTGCGGAAGACGAGGGTACACGGAGCTGCACCTGCATCCCATGCGGCAGCATCCCAAGAAGGAGACGTTGAAAGGAATTGTGTTGCAGTGAGTGAGCAACGAAGTCATAGCAACAGGAGAGGAACATCAGCGGGAGACCAGCTAGAAGCAGGCTGCCTCCTTCTGAAGCGCAGTGCCGGTAGCCAGAACACCGAGGGAGTAAGGATCTCTATGCTTTACTTCAGAGACTGGCAGGACAGTTGATTCCACGTTGGCTGCCCGACCATATACCCAAGAGGCACGGTGGCAACTTGTGGAGGCCGGGGCGTCTCTAGGGTCCCTATAAAAAGCCTCAGGCCGCCAGTCATATGGGTTTATCCTATCCGTCAGGGGGACCGAGAGAAAGAGACTTAAGACCTACAATAGTTGTGAGGACCTCACCGAGTTGCTCAGCAGGGAGGAACTACAACACTCAGGCGCTAGAGGAAGGCTATTGAATTCCACCTGGATAAGGGGACTCTAGATTTGCCTTCAGACCGGCCGGACTCTGCCTGCCCCGTGATCTGGTGCTCTTGACTGTGGACGCTGAAGCCTTCAGTAAAGGTAAAGAGACTGCAACCTTGTGTCCTTGTTATTCACTGTGCCTTACATCATCCACTATCCACCATCTACACTCTGGGAAGCCCTGGGGATACACTTCACCTGTGGGAAGATATACCATCTAGCTGCAATAACATCACCACAGCGGACCCCTAAGCAGCGTCGGTCACCCTGACCGAATACCACAGGTGGCGTTACGAACACTATCCCTTTAAAGACCTTTCCCCCCAATTTACAACAGACGTTCCCCTAGGGCCACGGACCGGGTCAGCCACCGTGACATCCCCGACGAGAACCGAAGGGCCCGGTACCGAGTAACTCCTAGCCCCTGGGGGCGCTCCAGTAGTCTCACGTTCGAAGCATTAGTGGATGGTGAGATATGGAGCCTGAAATTGAACAGTTGAAAACATTATTGCCCTTTTGCTCCTTGGTGTATCTTATCAGACAATTCCACTTTTTTCCCCACTTATCAGCCACTCCACTTCACACCCCAAACCCCTGAACTCATCATTCACTCTGAAAAACAGATTAACTCTGTATTTGTTAAGACAAAAAAGACAGCCAGTTTAGTGAGGTGTGAAGTTTGACCTCCTTTATGGAGAGGGAAGAGAGAGTGAGAAGCAAAGGGAGACACAGAAACATTTTGCTGAGCTTTCTAACCAGTCTATTACGTCACTGCAGTGCTGGATTCACACCTATGCTGCTCAGTAGAGCAGTATAATTTCCTCCATGCTGATGCTGCTTCTGTTTGTGTGCTAACTAAGGAATAAAGAGCAGGAATCCCTCTGTGTGATGTGCACAAGAAAGATCATAACCGCTAGTCTCCTTGCATGAGGGTGTTGCGGAAAATTCAGGATACAAGTCATGTAATGGCCAGAAATGGGGTTATTTCTCATGTGCACACACAACACAATTTATTCTCAAAAGTTAGATGAAGGTATAGTTACAGTTACCTTTTAATTTACAAGTATAATTTAGTGTCTTTACCACCAGAATCTCTGGCTGAATTGAAAAAGAAAACTGAAAGGTCTGAGAAGGTCACAAATCCAAACGGCGAAAGCAAAGAGTTTTCTAAGGGAACATGAGGATGTTAGGGCCACTATCATCAGAGAAAGTCTCTTTCAAAATCATTTCCTGGTGTCCCAATCCCTGCACTTCTTGCAAACTAATGATCTTATACAACCAAAACACCTGAGAATAGCAAGTGCCTATCCCAGGATAAAAGATATTTCAGAAGTAATGATTAAAAGATTATTTTTATTAAGTAAATATGTAAAATAGAGCACTAAATAAAATGACAGGGAATAAACCTCCAGAATAAGGACACCGAAATACCTGTAGCGCTAAACAGATATAACAAAGAGATCTACTAGCAAATTGAAGCCGAGGGTATTTTTATCAAAAGTGGCAGTGCTTTGATATATATACAGTAGGTACTGGTTAGAAGTTCAAATAACTGTTCTATACCACAAGTGGCCTGCTGAAGTAGAAGCAAAGTGTCAAGTAGTAATCCACGAGAAATTACCAAAGAAGCTCATGAGGTCAGAGGGCACTTTGGAATGGGAAAGATCTACCAGTAGCTACAGTTTTGCGTATATTGCTTGCGACTGGAGGCCACGGTTGAGAGTCCACACTACCACGGGTTGTACCCCGTACATACTACTGTTCGGAAGAGGCAGCTGAGAAATTGTCAAACTAAAACTGAAACATTCGGAGCATCTATTCAAACGATCTACCACCTCATGGGTGAAAAAACATTGTCGGTGGCCCCAGACACTCCGCTGGCTAGCAGGCAAGCTGTTACAAGAGTAAACCTATAACAGCTGACCTCCAATCCAGGAAGTTCTGCTGCAGCCTGGGGACTAGGTTCTGGTGCAGGAGAAACATCTCAAAAGTCAAGTTGAGTGAACGTTGGGAGGTGCAACCATACAAAATGATCAAGAGAGTGTACCCAACCGGCCTGGTTTATGAAGTACAGGTTGAAAGGAGTCTGCTCTGAGAACTGTACACAGAAATATGTTATGGCCATGTCAGTCTGAAGATCCCGTATCTGCCATGAGAGCGGTTCTGCCACTGTTCCCTCATCAGGTCCGGTTTCCCCTGAGACTGTGGAATGTCCCCAGTTCATGGAGGCCAAGGATCCCGACCCAGAACCATTGCCAATTCACAGAGAAAAGGATCCTCAGGCTCTGCCTGGACCTTCTGCTGTAGAGGACAATCCTACAGTAACTGTTCCCATTGAACATAATTAACATCTCTGGAGATCCAGTAGGCCTAATCCAGGGGTTCCACCAAATAGGTTCACCGCTGATCAGTTTATTTGGTCCACTTGTATGTATTGTGGCAGTGGGTCACTGCTGGCTAAGTGGTTGCATAATCTTTTGTCCTTCTCACTGAACTCAAAAGCAATCCCGAGGATGGCTGCCTTTATGAGAGGAGTAACCAAAAAAACTTCATGGAGTACATACAGGTCACCGGAAAGATAATAATATTACTCCCAATAGGGACTTAATTACTTGTGTGTAAAGAAAAGGGGGGACTGGATAAGACCATCATGGACAAAACTGCATATTCACAGAGAACAGCCCACTTAGAAAAAACGCAGTCATACGTCCGAGTAGATATAAATTACAAAAAATCTTTAACATGACAGATATAAAAACAGCAGATAGGGATACTCCCCCGTGCCACCCTCAGCATATAAGCACAGGACGGAGGCGTATATACATATGCATATCAAATGACAAAAAAATATATATACAACCAGAGACCATATAAAGTGCACATCAATAAATAGATATCATCATTCGCATTTTAGTCAACCTGATCATATCACCATATAGAGTAGAGGTGTAAAGGATATACATACCAAGGAGAATAATGACCACAGTGTACAGATACTGCGCATTCGTCCACCCCGATGCACGTTTCGGCTAATTCCTTCCTCAAGGGGTGTACAGGTGGGGCCAGAAGATAATTGCACCTACCCTCCAAAACGTCCTAAACCGCAGAGGGGAGGAGGCATGTAGGGTGTCAGCACCTGCTATGAACTGAATTACACTGTGACTTTAAGAGACTATGCTCCCCTCTGATTTGTGTGCACTTGGACTAGTTCTTTTTCCCTTGAAGCTTGCTGTGTGTTGGGTTTGAACAAGAAGCAGGAAATGTCTGATCTGGAAGTGAGAGTCTCATGCCTGTGTCAGGAAGAGAGGACATTAAGGGTGTCTGAACATTGAGAGACTGTTAAACGAATTATCAGCTTTAAGGGAGACGATAGTGCCCGGTTACTGCAGGATCACCTAGCAGGACCATGACAGAATAAAAGGGTCGCATAGCACAGCCAACTCAGTTTTCCCCAAGCACCTGTAACCTGCAGGAAGAGCACAACAGAGCTAACTCGGCTCCACTACAACATGACCAAGCCAAAGCTACCAGACTTTGTTCTCAGTAAGTGTGACACTGTATTCAACTGTGTTGGGGCTTAGAGCAGATTTCTCTAGGTAGGGAGCAGTAGCAGCGCGGCGCGGAAGCCAGGTTCTAATTTAAAAGAGAATAGTCTGTAGAAATAGTTTATACTGTTTGTATTGAACTTTGTATTTCCATAGTTGGAGCACATTTGTATGACACATTCCAGCTATTTCTCTTTATGTCTAATATTGCTGTTATCATTACAAGAACTGTTAGTCTTATTTTCCGGCATATAATCCTCTGTCTTTCAATAAAGCCGGTGTTTTATTTCTGCCTCCTCGTCTACTGTACCGTACTTGAGTCCTGCCTGGTGGAGGTCGTTCATGCACCGCTTCATGGGTACAGCACCACTCTTTTCTGGCTTGTGTAGGGGATCTTGAACAAGGGATTTTTATCTTCATCCCTAATGTATAAGGATTAGGCTGCCTTCATGAGACAACCCCATTCAAAGGCACATATTTGTCTGACATATGTAAGTGGACTTTATGCAAGGATGAATTTTAGGTATTTAACAACCATAATATAACATTAAAACCTAAGTAAATTGCTCTCTGCATTGATAAAACTTCTGTTCTGTGGTTTTCAGGAAATATGTAATTCTTACCTTTGTGATCTTATAATAACCTAATAATACCAGTCAGCACATGGTCAATAATTGTTGTAATCTGTCACTGTTCTCTTGTAAGGTCCAACCTGGTGGAAGGGACAATTATTGGAAATTACACTGACTAATTCATATCCCATTTTTCTAGCTTTGAAGTAATGATCTGCGTCCAAACCTCAGGAAAAAGCCTGCCCAAGACAATAAGTAAGAGTGAATTTCAATCATGCTCTATAATGGACTGAGTATGCAATTGTTATCCAATTGGGAATATTCCCTTTAATTATCACAGCCCATGTCATTGCAGGAGAAAGATAGCAGCCCTGGTATCCCCTTTCTCACTGGGCCCTATGGCATCTGCCTGTATGGCATTATATTGGACTGTATTACTAGTGTTATGCAGATCACTTCCTTCAGCTTTTCATCTATCTATCATATTGTCTTTTATCACTACTTTTCAGATCTCTTAGCTGACATTCAGCTGGACAGCCAAAAGAGCAGATTTCTACGTAGAACCCTCTTCCTTGATTCTTCAACACCCAGCAAACCATTTTTTATTACAGTGACGGATAATAGGGCACCTGTCTGCAGCAATACCACAGCCTACCTGCGGGTATGTATCAAGTAATAATAAAGATAAGAAGAGGCACCAAACTTAGCTTGAGAAAGGTTCTGGATTAGGACGGAAACGTCGAAACATGGGCTAATAAAGTCACACTTTTTGCCTATTAATGGAGTGCTGCCTCTTCTTATCCTTATATATCTAACAGGTTATGGGATTGTTAGTTCAGGAGGCTTGCACCATGAGGTTTTTTTATTTCTTGCATTTTTTGCATTTTGTGCTGCTTCATTTTTCTCTATTTAGATAAACAGACAGACAGACGATGCAACAGCACTCTGGAATTAATGCACACATGCAGCGTCGGACTGGAGTAGTTTGGGCCCACCAGAGAAAATCATTCTAAGGGCCCACCATGCTTAAGGGGTACTAGCTGCAGAGTCTTCCCTTAGGGTACCGTCACACAGTGAAATTTTGATCGCTACAACGGTACGATCCATGACGCTCCAGCGTCGTAACAATATCGCTCCAGCGTCGTAGACTGCTGTCACACTTTGCAATGTACGACGCTGGAGCGATAATTTCATGACGTATGTGCGATGTAGAAGCCGTTGGTTACTATGCGCACATCGTATACGATATATGTTACACCATGCGATCATGCCGCCACAGCGGGACACTAGACGACGAAAGAAAGTTTCAAACGATCTGCTACGACGTACGATTCTCAGCGGGGTCCCTGATCGCAGGAGCGTGTCAGACATTGCGATATCGCTCGAACGTCACAGATATATCGCTCGAACGTCACGAATCGTGCCGTCGTAGCGATCAAAATTTCACTGTGTGACGGTACCCTTAGTTTCCATCTACAGTAGATAAGCACCCTTATCGGCAGCAGATAATTTTGTGTAAACAAGACAAGTGCTGTCGAGAACAATGATATTCTATAAGCACAGAAAGATTTTATTATTTAGACATGTGCCACATACACCAGGGGTGTCAAACTGCATTCCTCAAGGGCTGCAAACAGGTCATGTTTTCAGGATTTCCTTGTACTGCACAGGTGATAATTTAATCACCTACACAAATAATGAGTTGGTGATTAAATTATCACCTGTGCAGTACAAGGAAATCCTGAAAACATGACCTGTTTGCAGCCCTCGAGGAATGCAGTTTGACACCCCTGCACATACACACAATAGACACGACACATACAAACCAGTCACACGCTAGACACAGGACACATACACGTGACACACACCAGTCACATGCTAGCCACATGACACACTCACATGCCATACAAACACCAGTCACACATTAGACACAGGATTAGAGATGAGCGGACCGCTAGATGTTCGGGTCCGGTCGAACAGTTAAAAATGAGTCCAGGTTCGGGTACCAGAACAGTACCTGGACCCCCTTCATTTGAATGGAGGGCCCATACATCCAGTGTTTACCACTCTGTCAAATGCAAGATAGAGCGGCAAACACTGCTTCTGATCGATGGTAAAATCATTACTGCTAGTCAGACAGCTGATGTTCACACGCTGTCAAATGATGTGAGCCAACAGCTGTGATCGGAGGTATAAAGTTTACCTCCGGTCATTGGCGTTGGCTAACCTCATCTAGGTTACGGCAAGTCACTGAGGCTGTGTTCCCAGCCAGGCCCCTGAACTCCAGTGACCTTGGTGAGATTCCCACTAGCACAGTGAGAAAGTCCCACGGTGCAGAGGCGGTGAACTCACCAATGGGCTTTTTCTCACTCCCACCTCTTCTCCACACAGCCCCTGATCACCCTCTTTTTCCATAAAGCTCATTATCCCCCCTTTTCCAAACAGCCCCCTCATCACTCCCCCTTTTCAACAAAGCTCATCATCCCTCCTTCTCCACACAGCCCCTCATCATCCCTCCTTCTCTACACAGCCCCCTCATCATCCCTCCTTCTCCACAGCCCCTTCAGCATCCCTCCTTCTCCACACAGCCCCTCATCATCCCTCCTTCTCCACACAGCCCCCTCATCATCCCTCCTCGACACAGCCCCCTCATCATCCCTCCTTCTCCACAGCCCCTTCAGCATCCCTCCTTCTCCACACAGCCCCTCATCATCCCTCCTTCTCCACACCCCCCTCATCATCCCTCCTTCTCGACACAGCCCCCTCATCATCCCTCCTCCACAGCCCCTTCAGCATCCCTCCTTCTCCACACAGCCCCTCATCATCCGTCCTTCTCCACACAGCCCCCTCATTATGTCTCTTTCTCCACACAGCCCCCTCATTATCCCTCCTTCTCCACACAGCCCCCTCATTATCCCTCCTTCTCCACACAGCCCCCTCATTATCCCTCCTTCTCCACACAGCCCCTCATCATCCCTCCTTCTCCACACAGCCCCTCATCATCCCTCCTTCTCCACACAGCCCCTCATCATCTCTCCTCCACACAGCCCCCTCATCATCTCTCCCTCATCACACAGCCCCTCATCTCTCCTTCTCCACACAGCCCCCTCATCATCTCTCCTCCACACAGCCCCCTCATCATCTCTCCCTCATCACACAGCCCCTCATCATCTCTCCTTCTCCACACAGCCCCCTCATCATCCCTCCTTCTCCACACAGCCCCCTCATCATCCCTCCTTCTCCACACAGCCCCTCATCATATCTCCTCCACACAGCCCCCTCATCATCTCTCCCTCATCACACAGCCCCTCATCTCTCCTTCTCCACACAGCCCCCTCATCATCTCTCCTCCACACAGCCCCCTCATCATCTCTCCCTCATCACACAGCCCCTCATCATCTCTCCTTCTCCACACAGCCCCCTCATCATCCCTCCTTCTCCACACAGCCCCCTCATCATCCCTCCTTCTCCACACAGCCCCTCATCATCTCTCCTCCACACAGCCCCCTCATCATCTCTCCCTCATCACACAGCCCCTCATCATCTCTCCTTCTCCACACAGCCCCCTCATCATCCCTCCTTCTCCACACAGCCCCCTCATCATCCCTCCTTCTCCACACAGCCCCCTCATCATCCCTCCTTCTCCACACAGCCCCTCATCATCCCTCATTCTCCACACAGCCCCCTCATCATCCCTCCTTCTCAAAACACAGCCCCCTCATCATCTCTCCTTCTCCACACAGCCCCCTCATCATCTCTCCTTCTCCACACTGCCCCTCATCATCCCTCCTTCTCCACACAGCCCCTTTCAAGTTACATCAAATAAATACATCCTCTGACCACTCACGCTGAATCCTGGGTCCTTATTCCTATCTGTGCAAGGGTCCATTGTGCAAACCCTCATTCCTCTCCTCACACAATTCCATAGTGCAGCCCCCTCGGTCCTCTACTTACAGGGCTCCAGCAGTCTCAGTCAGCACAGCGCTGCTTCCTGCTATCAGGTCACTGGTCTGATGGAGGCCCCGCCCCCTTCCAGTGACATCATGCCCTCAAAAAATCAACTCCGTTCTACACACTGTGTGCAGTGTCTCACAGCCTGTGGCTCTGTGCTGTGCGTGGTGCGTTAATCTATACCCGGTGCTGGCCGTCTGCACTGCTCAGTAACATGTGATGTGAGGTGAGAGCTTTCTATCACCTGCTGCTGCCACTTCTATTGATCTCATGAGCACTGCGCAGCTGAGAGAGCGGCGCCACGACATCAGTAGAAGCCGCAGCAGGTAATGAGAAAGCTCTCACCTCACATCACTTGTTACTGAGCAGTGCAGGCGGCCAACACCGGGTATGGAATAACCCACTCACTGCTGGGTGCATGCAATCATAATACTCTAAAATACAGGACAGAGCAGGAGTCTGGTGAGGGGGAGGGCCCTCTGGGGGGTGAGCCCACCGGAGGATTCTCCGATCTCCTGGAGGGCCAGTCTGACCCTGTACACATGAACTCCACTATTACTACACATGGTAAACATGAGGATTCATGGTTTTTGACCAAAAGTGTATAAACCAATAATAATAATCTTTATATAGCGCTAACATATTCCGCAGCGCTTTACAGTTTTCACACATTATCATCACTGTCCCCGATGGGCTCACAATCTAGAATCCCTATCAGTATGTTTTTGGAATGTGGGAGGAAACCCACGCAAACACAGGGAGAACATACAAACTTCTTGCAGATGTTGTCCTTGGTGGGATTTGAACCCAGGACCCAAGTGCTGCAAAGCAGCAGTGCTAACCACTGAGCCACTGTGCTGCCAAGACATGGTAACCATTTTTCAGATGGGACCCTAATCCTACAGATTCTCCTCTCCACATGTCCAGGCATTAGATGACCCCAGGATGAAAATGATCTAGTTATACTGTGATCAAAAACAGTCTGGGATACATAGATGGATAAGAGCATGTGGCCTTAGAGATGGACAGATGGCATAAAAAAAAACGTGCACTATTTAAAACTGATATAGTAAAATGTTGCAAAGCATCTTGGTACTGACCCCATATCCTCTATAGACAGTTGTGTGAAAAAGTGATTTCCTATTCTTTTGCATGTTTGTCACACTTAAATATTTCATATCACCAAACAAATTTAAATATTAGACAAAGTTAACACAAGTAATCACAAAATGCAGTTTGGAATTTTGGCTCACTCATCTTTGCAGAATTGTTGTAAATCAGCCACATTGGAGGGTTTCCATGCATGAACCACCTTTTTAAAGGTCATGTCACAGCATCTCAATCGGACTAAGGTCATGACTTTGACTAGGCCACTCCAAAGTTATTGTTTTTCTTAAGCCATTCAGGAGAGCACTTACTGGTGTGTATTGGATCATTGTTCTGCTGCCAAACCTAAGTGCATTTCAGCTTGAGGTCACGTACAGATAGCTGGACATTTTCCTTCGGAATTTTTTGGTAGACAGCAGAATTCATGGTTCTGTTTAGAACAGCAAGTCTTCCGGGTCCTGAAGCAGCAAAAGAGCCCCAGATAATTACACTATCACCACCATATTTTACTGTTGGTAGGATGTTCCTTTTCTGAAATGCTGTGTTACTTCTACAGTATGCCAGATATAATGGGACATACACCTTCCAAAAAGTTCAAATTATGTCAAGTCAGTCCACAGCGTATTCTCCCAAAACTTTTTGGGATCAGCAAAATGTTTTCTTGTAAAACTAAAACAAGCCTTTATGTTCTTATTGCTCAGTAGTGGTTTTGGTTTTGGAACTCTGCCATGCAGACCATTTTTCCCCAGTCTCTTTCTTATGGTGGAGTCATTAACGGTGACATTAACTGAGGCAAGTGAGGCCTGCAGTTCTTTGGATGTTGTTGTGGTGTCTTTTGTGTCCTCTTGAATGAGTCATCGCTGCGCTCTTAGGGTAATTTTGGCCGTCCACTCCTGGGAAAGTTCACCACTGTTCCATGATTTTGCCATTTGTGGATAATAGCTCTCACTGTGGTTCGCTGGAGTTCTGTTGTGAATTCTGTGGCTGAATTCACTCCTGTGGTCACAAGTGGTACTGCAGCTTCTGAGCTTCCTCCCTCAGGTGTTCTGGTGAGCTCGTTAACTGCTTCATTACTTAACTCCGCCTGATGCTGCTATCCTTGCTCCTTGTCAATGTTTCAGTGTTGATCTGAGCTTCTCCTGATTGTTCCTGTGACCTGCTGCTCTGTATAGCTAAGTGCTTTTTGTTTTTTTGTTGCTTTTTTTTCTGTCCAGCTTGTCTTTTGTTTTGCTGGAAGCTCTGAGACGCAAAGGGTGTACCGCCGTGCCGTTAGTTCGGCACGGTGGGTTTTTTTTTTTCCCCTAGACATTTGGGTGATTCTGGACACAGGTGTGGACATGGATATTCAGGGTCTGTGCTCTTCAATGGATAATCTCGTTATAAATGTACAAAAAATTCAAGATACTATTGATCAGAAATCTATGTTAGAACCAAGAATTCCTATTCCTGATTTGTTTTTTTGGAGATAGAACTAAGTTTCTAAGTTTCAAAAATAATTTTAAGCTATTTCTGGCCTTGAAACCTCATTCTTCTGGTAATCCTATTCAACAGGTTTTGATTATTATTTCTTTTTTGCGCGGCGACCCTCAAGACTGGGCATTTTCTCTTGCGCCAGGAGACCCTGCATTGAGTAGTGTCGATGCGTTTTTCCTGGCGCTCGGATTGCTGTACGATGAGCCTAATTCAGTGGATCAGGCTGAGAAAAATTTGCTGGCTTTGTGCCAGGGTCAGGATGATATAGAAGTATATTGTCAGAAATTTAGGAAATGGTCAGTACTCACTCAGTGGAATGAATCTGCGCTGGCAGCTTTGTTCAGAAAGGGTCTCTCTGAGGCTCTTAAGGATGTCATGGTGGGATTTCCTATGCCTGCTGGTTTGAATGAGTCTTTGTCTTTGGCCATTCAGATCGGTCGACGCTTGCGCGAGCGTAAATCTGTGCACCATTTGGCGGTACTGCCTGAGGTTAAACCTGAGCTTATGCAGTGCGATAGGACTATGACTAGAGTTGAACGGCAGGAATACAGACGTCTGAATGGTCTGTGTTTCTACTGTGGTGATTCCACTCATGCTATTTCTGATTGTCCTAAGCGCACTAAGCGGTCCGCTAGGTCTGCCGTCATTGGTACTGTACAGTCCAAATTCCTTCTGTCCATTACCTTGATATGCTCTTTGTCGTCGTTTTCTGTCATGGCGTTTGTGGATTCGGGCGCTGCCCTGAATCTGATGGATTTGGATTATGCTAAACGTTGTGGGTTTTTCTTGGAGCCTTTGCGGTGTCCTATTCCATTGAGAGGAATTGATGCTACACCTTTGGCCAAGAATAAACCTCAATACTGGGCCCAGCTGACCATGTGCATGGCTCCTGCACATCAGGAAGTTATTCGCTTTCTGGTGTTGCATAATCTGCATGATGTGGTCGTGTTGGGGTTGCCATGGCTACAAACCCATAATCCAGTATTGGATTGGAATTCCATGTCGGTATCCAGCTGGGGTTGTCAGGGGGTACATGGTGATGTTCCATTTTTGTCGATTTCGTCATCCACCCCTTCTGAGGTCCCTGAGTTCTTGTCTGATTATCAGGATGTATTTGAAGAGCCCAAGTCCGATGCTCTACCTCCGCATAGGGATTGTGATTGTGCTATCAATTTGATTCCTGGTAGTAAATTCCCTAAAGGTCGATTATTTAATTTATCCGTGCCCGAACACGCCGCTATGCGCAGTTATGTGAAGGAATCCCTGGAGAAGGGACATATTCGCCCATCGTCATCACCACTGGGAGCAGGGTTCTTCTTTGTAGCCAAGAAGGATGGTTCGCTGAGACCGTGTATTGATTACCACCTTCTTAATAAGATCACTGTTAAATTTCAGTATCCCTTGCCATTGTTATCTGACTTGTTTGCTCGGATTAAGGGGGCTAGTTGGTTCACTAAGATAGATCTTCGTGGTGCGTATAATCTGGTGAGAATCAGGCAAGGAGATGAATGGAAAACTGCATTCAATACGCCCGAGGGTCATTTTGAGTATCTAGTGATGCCGTTCGGACTTGCCAATGCTCCATCTGTGTTTCAGTCTTTTATGCATGACATCTTCCGTGAGTATCTGGATAAATTCCTGATTGTTTACTTGGATGACATTTTGATCTTCTCAGATGATTGGGAGTCTCATGTGAAGCAGGTCAGAATGGTTTTTCAGGTCCTGCGTGCTAACTCTTTGTTTGTGAAGGGATCAAAGTGTCTCTTCGGTGTGCAGAAAGTTTCATTTTTGGGGTTCATCTTTACCCCTTCTACTATCGAGATGGATCCAGTTAAGGTCCAAGCCATCCAGGATTGGATTCAGCCGACATCTCTGAAAAGTCTGCAAAAGTTCCTGGGCTTTGCTAATTTTTATCGTCGCTTCATCTGTAATTTTTCTAGCATTGCCAAACCATTGACCGATTTGACCAAGAAGGGTGCTGATTTGGTTAATTGGTCTTCTGCTGCTGTGGAAGCTTTTCAGGAGTTGAAGCGTCGTTTTTGTTCTGCCCCTGTGTTGTGTCAGCCAGATGTTTCTCTTCCGTTCCAGGTCGAGGTTGATGCTTCTGAGATTGGAGCAGGGGCGGTTTTGTCACAGAGAGGTTCTGATTGCTCAGTGATGAAACCATGTGCTTTCTTTTCCAGGAAGTTTTCGCCCGCTGAGCGAAATTATGATGTGGGCAATCGAGAGTTGCTGGCCATGAAGTGGGCATTCGAGGAGTGGCGTCATTGGCTTGAAGGAGCTAAGCATCGCGTGGTGGTATTGACTGATCATAAGAACTTGACTTATCTCGAGTCTGCCAAGCGCTTGAATCCTAGACAGGCCCGTTGGTCGTTATTTTTTGCCGGCTTCGACTTTGTGATTTCGTACCTTCCGGGCTCTAAAAATGTGAAGGCGGATGCTCTGTCTAGGAGTTTTGTGCCCGACTCTCCGGGTTTATCTGAGCCAGTGGGTATCCTCAAGGAAGGAGTCATTGTGTCTGCCATCTCCCCTGATTTGCGGCGGGTGCTGCAAAAATTTCAGGCGAATAAACCTGATCGTTGTCCAGCAGAGAAACTGTTCGTCCCTGATAGGTGGACTAATAAACTTATCTCTGAACTTCATTGTTCGGTGTTGGCTGGTCATCCTGGAATCTTTGGTACCAGAGAGTTAGTGGCTAGATCCTTCTGGTGGCCATCTCTGTCACGGGATGTACGTACTTTTGTGCAGTCCTGTGGGATTTGTGCTAGGGCTAAGCCCTGCTGTTCTCGTGCCAGTGGGTTGCTTTTGCCTTTGCCGGTCCCAAAGAGGCCTTGGACACATATTTCGATGGATTTCATTTCTGACCTTCCCGTTTCTCAAAAGATGTCAGTCATTTGGGTGGTCTGTGATCGCTTTTCTAAAATGGTCCATCTGGTGCCCTTGGCTAAATTGCCTTCCTCCTCTGATTTGGTACCTTTGTTCTTTCAGCATGTGGTTCGGTTGCATGGCATTCCTGAGAATATTGTTTCTGACAGAGGTTCCCAGTTTGTTTCAAGGTTTTGGCGAGCCTTTTGTGGTAGGATGGGCATTGACCTATCCTTTTCCTCGGCTTTCCATCCTCAGACTAATGGCCAGACCGAACGAACCAATCAGACCTTGGAAACATATCTGAGATGTTTTGTTTCTGCAGACCAGGATGATTGGGTGTTCTTTTTGCCGTTGGCTGAGTTCGCCCTTAATAATCGGGCCAGCTCGGCTACCTTGGTTTCTCCATTTTTTTGCAATTCTGGGTTCCATCCTCGTTTCTCTTCAGGATAGGTTGAGTCTTCGGACTGTCCTGGTGTGGATTCTGTGGTGGATAGGTTGCAGCAGATCTGGACTCAGGTAGTGGACAATTTGATCTTGTCCCAGGAGAAAGCTCAACTTTTCGCTAATCGCAGAAGCCGTGTGGGTCCCCGACTTTGTGTTGGGGATCTGGTTTGGTTATCTTCTCGTCATATTCCTATGAAGGTTTCCTCTCCTAAATTTAAACCTCGTTTCATTGGTCCGTATAGGATTTCTGAGGTTCTCAATCCTGTGTCTTTTCGTTTGACCCTCCCAGACTCCTTTTCCATACATAATGTATTCCATAGGTCGTTGTTGCGGAGATACGTGGCACCTATGGTTCCATCTGTTGAGCCTCCTGCCCCGGTTTTGGTGGAGGGGGAATTGGAGTATATTGTGGAGAAGATTTTGGATTCTCGTGTTTCTAGACGGAAACTCCAGTATCTGGTTAAATGGAAGGGTTATGCTCAGGAAGATAATTCCTGGGTTTTTGCCTCTGATGTTCATGCTTCCGATCTTGTTCGTGCCTTTCATGCGGCTCATTCTGGTCGGCCTGGGGGCTCTGGTGAGGGTTCGGTGACCCCTCCTCAAGGGGGGGTACTGTTGTGAATTCTGTGGCTGAATTCACTCCTGTGGGAACAAGTGGTACTGCAGCTTCTGAGCTTCCTCCCTCAGGTGTTCTGGTGAGCTCGTTAACTGCTTCATTACTTAACTCCGCCTGATGCTGCTATCCTTGCTCCTTGTCAATGTTTCAGTGTTGATCTGAGCTTCTCCTGATTGTTCCTGTGACCTGCTGCTCTGTATAGCTAAGTGCTTTTTGTTTTTTTGTTGCTTTTTTTCTGTCCAGCTTGTCTTTTGTTTTGCTGGAAGCTCTGAGACGCAAAGGGTGTACCGCCGTGCCGTTAGTTCGGCATGGTGGGTTTTTTTTTTTGCCCCCTTTGCGTGGTTTTGCTTTAGGGTTTTTGGTAGACTGCAAAGTTCGCTTTACTGTCCTCGCTCTGTCCTAGAATATCGGGCCCCACTTTGCTGAATCTATTTCATCCCTACGTTTTGTCTTTTCATCTTACTCACAGTCATTATATGTGGGGGGCTGCCTTTTCCTTTGGGGAATTTCTCTGGGGCAAGTCAGGCCTATTTTTCTATCTTCAGGCTAGCTAGTTTCTTAGGCTGTGCCGAGTTGCCTAGGTAGTTGTTAGGCGCAATCCACAGCCGCTTTTAGTTGTGTTTAGGATAGGATCAGGTGTGCAGTCTAGAGAGTTTCCACGTCTCAGAGCTCGTTCTTGTATTTTTGGGTATTTGTCAGATCACTGTGTGCGCTCTGATCGCTAAGCACACTGTGTTTCTGGATTGCCTTCATAACACCTGTCATTAGCAAACATAACAGAGTTCCAAAGCTTTAGAAATGGCTTTATAACCTTCTCCAGACTGATAGCTCTCAATTACATTGCTTCTCATTTGTTCCAGAATTTCTATGGATCATGACATGATGTCTAGCTTTTGAGGACCTTTTGTTCTACTTCACTTTGTCAGCCAGATCCTATTTAAGTGATTTCTTGTTTGAGAACAGGTATGGAAGTAATCAGGCCTGGGCATGGCTAGGGAATTTGAACTCTGTTTCTCAAAGATCTGATAAACCATAGTTAATTTATGTTTTGTGGGGAGAGATGGGGAGCAATCACTTTTTCACACAGGGCCCTGGAGGTTTGGATTTCTTTTTCCCTTTATAATAAAGACCTTCATTTAAAAACTGCATTTTGTGTTTACTAGTGTTATCTTTGTGTAATATTTAAATTAGTTTTGTGATCTGAAATATTTAAGTGTGACAATCATGCAAAAGAATACGAAGTCAGGAAGGGAGCAAACACTTTTTCACACAACTGTGCATACAACAAAAATGTCAGCACTCCAGCGATAGTGAAAAAAACTGTGGTGTTTATTCAGCTCTGTATGTGTGACTTGAGAGACTCACAGTTTGAAGGGCTGAAATGTTGCACATACATGGGTGAATAAAATACGTTTTTTTTCACTATCCCACCTCTGAAGTGCTACCATTTTAGACAGACAGACATAACACACCAATCATTGTTTCTTTCAGGATGAATCAGAGTTTAAGGATAAACTCAGTCCTATAGTTGTCAGTGTTAATTTCAGTTTGGCTGTACTATCTACAAGTGTTTTACCTCCTATAATACACGGAAACACCTTTCTTCAGGAGCAGGTAAGATATGGAGAATACATGGATGTTTAACCTGAGCATTGTGGTCCTTACCCACAGCCTCATACCATATCTAATTCTATGCTACAAATGGTGGGAGAAACATCTTTTGGCTGATGATTAATGGCTACCAAAGATGACTTGTTCTGTTAATGAGAATGATGCTATAGCAAATCCTAACGTAAGACAAATTGTGCTAAGTTTTATGTGTACATACAACTAAAGTCTTGGAAGCGAGCTCATGAAAAACTTTAGTGACTGTTAACCCTAAAACTTTTGTTTCTGTTGTGTCATTACTGCAAATACAAACCATAGCAAACAGCACAAGTTGACGCTTACACAGTTACTATTGTCTCTTAGTATTCAGGCTTGTTGGACACTAGAATGCCGTCTCTTCTGCTCACTTGCTATGGGTGAAAAATAGTACTTTTATTTTCAGATATTGCCACTTCATATACCTCTTACATTTTGTATTCTAGATTCATATCCTTTTGGACTGTGGTGAAGACAATATCTGCATACCAGACCTTCATCTAGGAGTAAACTGGTCAGTTCTGCAAATAATTCCTAATTCTGTTTTGACTGGCTAACTGGACTAGTTGGTAGACATGTGATTGACCATAAGTCTCAAAGTACATGTTAAAATTGACCAAATCCGCTGATTTTACTGTGACCTACAGCCCATCTAATGTATATGGTGGCCTCCCAACTACCAGAAAGAGAAAGATCAGCCATGTTAAATTTGTACACCAATTCTTTTATATTTATTTTTTATGTGGAAGCGACTTGCTCTATTCTTTCCACTTAAAACACATGCATGCTTGGCCAAACTGAGCACTTATGTACACAAGAGGATAGGGAGACACAGATGTCAGCAGAACGAGTATTTGGTTGACAGTTATTCAAGGTCCATGGACAACTTATTTTTTTTTTGTTCACTAAATATCGGTACATTGGAAAACCACATAAAAAACACTCCCGTCAAAGTTTTTATCCTCTTAATATATTGCAGTCATCATATTATACAGCACTGTGTGCTTACAATTGCCATTTTACCTTTCTACCCAGTAAATTCTTCTCTATTCTCTGCTCTATGTAGAAACAGGAAGTCTCTTGTCCCTGCATTTATCATTCCCATCTTCATCTCCTGAACCAGCTGCTCCCTCCTCGCCCACCAGGGACTACTGCAGTAACTTATGACTCAAACAGGGAAAATTGACCTCCTTTTTCTACATAGAGCTTAGAATGATTCAGCTAGTCAGTTTTTAATCAAGTGATGTCACATACTTAATGGAAAAGAGAAGATTTAACTAAGTGGAAAGGCAAAATAAGCAATTGTAAGTATACAGAGCTACAAAATATGATGATTGCAATATATTAAGAGGATGAAAACTTTGATGGGAGGAGGGCTTCTTTAACTATTGAATTTGTCCTGGAGATACAGTCATGGAGAAATACAGGGAGATTTAGGATTATGGTTTGCTTGAATTGCAGCATGGTTTTGTTTTTTTCTTTTTTTAAATTTAGGAAACAAACAGAAATTGGATTATGGCTATAATGCTGCAAAACCTAGTGGGGAATGCTGAAAAGTGGATTGATTTTGCCTGTGATCTTCAGGTTATTCCTTCTGATTTAGTGTAGTCACTAAAGTAAAAGTCACATTAGATGATAAATGACTTTCTACTTCTTTTCAAAGGAATGAAGAACCTCTTGTTATTGGGGTAGATAATCTTGCACAAATCCATTTCCATGCCAGAAACCATGGGGAAGGGGCCTATGAAGCAGAACTCTACATCTGGCTTCCATCGGGGGCACACTACATGCAGGTTCTAAGTCAAACTAAGGTGTGTTGGTTCCTACAGTAGCCAATACTATGGTCATAAGAGAGCTTTTGTAGTAAACCATTAGCTTATACTTTATAAAAAGGCGATACAATTATTGTATCTGATGATAATAATAGTTTGGTGCTTTTACAGGAGAAAATAATTTGTGCTCCCAGAAAAGCAAATGAAACTGAACTTGTTATTTGTGAGTTGGGGAATCCCATGAAGCAAGAGGCAGAGGTGAGCTGTATGGCACAAAGACATTGCAGAGAATATTACAGTACAGTTATCAGTTTTATAACAAGCCGTACCCCCTGTGGGTCCATCACATGACAAAGACACATTTATCTACCCTGAATGTAATTAATGACTTTCTATTAATGGATATCAATGCCTTCATAGAGGTTTTTTTTGCCCTTAGATGAATGTATCTTTGGTTAAAAAATATTTTGCAATTGGGTTTTATTAAATATTTTGCATCGTTTGGCTTTTACAGGCTCTTTCTTTCCCAAACACATTGCCATCTGCAGAATCAGATAACTAAAAATTCAACAGTGAGTGTAATCTGACAAGTAGTTTGTAACCTTCTGTGATGAATTATGAACACCTACCACATCAAAGTTGAGTTGAATTTTGATGTGGTCATACATCAGTTAGGAGGACCTCACTTAAACAAGTACTCCCATCAAAATGTTTATCCTCTTAATATATTGCAGTCATCATATAATATAGCGCTGTGTACTTACAATTGCTCATTTTGCCTTTCTACCCAGCTAATTCTTCACATTTCAATTAGGTCTGTGACATCATGTGATTAAAAACAAACTAAATTTTTCTAAGAACTCTTTTTTTCACTACATGAGTCATCCCCTCCTTCAACTCCTCACCAAGTTGCGCTGTCCCCCTCTATCCCCCACCCACAGAGGAGGAGTTTATGACCACATACGGCTTATTGCCACTTTCAGGAGAAATTGTATAACATATTATTGGGATTATTCTGTCTTATTGTCCCTTCTAAAAATTCAAAATTTGGTTTAAGTAACATTTTAGTTGAAAAAATTTAACTTTACATTTTAATGGCCCACTTTTATTATAAAATTCTGTGAATCAAAATGTTTGGTTCAAAATGAACACCACACTACTAGATGAATTTCCTGAGGAGTGATGTTTCAAAAAAATGGGGTCACTTGTGGGGGTGTCTTATGTTGTAGCTCTAAAAAATGTGACATGGTGTTCACAATCTATTCCAGTCAAAATTGCACTCCAAAAGTCAAATTGTTCTCCTTCCCTTCTGAGCGATGTCATGTGTTTTTTTATTTATTATGTTTATATTTCTTACCATAATTTTCAGATTATAAGATGCCCTTTTTTCCCCAAAATTTGAGGGGAAAATGAGGGTGCGCCTTATAATGCGGATATACCTTACCAGTACCGTTGCTGCAGGCCACAGGCTGGAATGAGGGGGCGTCTGGCTCTGCTGCGGGTGCCCGGCAGTGCTGCGGGTCTCTCTGGTGCTGCGGGGGGCTCTGCCGACATTTTGTGTAAGGCCAGAGCCCCCTGCAGTTCCATGGTTTCCTGTGTGGTGGACTCCGGGAAAATGGCTGCTGGGGGCGGCACATGCGCAGATGGAGATCTCGGCAACAAGATCTCACCGAGATCTCATCTGCTGAGATCTTGGTGCCGAGATTTCCATCTGGCAAGATCTCGGGAGATGCCGGGCCGGGCACCCGCAGCAGCGCCGAACACCTGCAGCAGCGCCAGACACCCGCAGCAGCATCGGACACCCGCAGCAGCAACGGACACCTGCAGCATCGCGCCGCACATTGGAACACCCCCTCATCCCAGACTGTGGCCTGCAGCATCACCCCACTTCTGCCTCCTCCAGCAGCAACCCTGGGACCCCGCTTCACCGCAGCCACCACTCCCAGTAAGCAAAAAGATCCATGAATAAGAAGCACCACCATTTTATTAAAAAAACATTTTTTACTATTTTTCTCCTCAAAATTTGGGGTGCGTTTTATAATCCAGAGCATTTTATAATCCAAAAAATAAGGTATATACCGCCATCCTATTCCACAGTGTTTTACAGACATTGAAATCTCTGGCCTTACTGAGGCTCATAATATAAATTCCTTATTAATATGTCTTTGGAGTGTGGGAGGAACAGGAGAAAACCCACACAAAAATGGGGAAAACATACGAACTCCTTGCAGATGTTGTCCTTGATGGGATTTGAATCCAGAGCCCCAGCGCTACAAAGTAACAGTGCTAACCACTGAGCCACCATGCTGACCATTTCTGACCACATGTGCAACATTTTTGCACTCATAAATTATTGAATAACAAATTGTACCATTACCTTCTGTTAAATCTTGTTAGGGGCGCATTTTCCAAAATGAGGTAATTCAGGGGTGTTTCTGCTGTTTTGGTATCTTAGGGACTCTGCAAATGCAACATGGCATCTGTAATGTATTCCAATCAAATTTGTAATCCAAAAGTCAAATAGCGCTCCTTTCCTTCAGAGCCCTTCTGTGGGCCCAACCAGTAGTTTCTGAAAACATATAGCGTATCAGTGTATTAAAGAGAAGACGCATCAAATTCTGGGGTGTATGTTCTCCTGTTAACCTTGTGAAATTAAAAATTTGGGGCTTAAACAGCATTTTAGTTTAAACAAAAAATACATTTTTTTCTTCCTTTTTGCTTTTATTCTTGTGAAATCCCTGAAGAATTAACAAACTTTCTGAATTTTGTTTTGAATACCTTCAAAGGGGTGATTTTTTTTTTTAAATTGGGCCCTGTTTGGTGGATTTCTGACATATAGGCCCCTCAAAGTTGCTTCAAAAGTGAAGTGGTCTCTAAAAAAAATTTTTTTGTAAATTTCATTGCAAGGCTGATGTCGCACAAAACGTATAAAAATACAGTCCGTTTTTTACAGCCGAGATTCGCAGAAATGTTCCCAAACACTGATCCGTATGTCATCCATGTGCAATGCAAGGATGCGATTTTTTTTTCTCATCAAAGTGTCCGTGTGTCATCCGTATGTCATCCGTATCGCGAGATTTTCTCGACGGCTTGCAAAATGAACATATAATGGATCCATGGCCTCAAATATTCGTGAAAAAATATATACAGTCTATATATATATATATATATATATATATAATGTCAGTGACTCACACATACAGTATATATATATATATATATATATATATATATATATATACAGTATATATATATATATATATATATACGGTATTTATATTTCATACAGAGCTAGATAGCAGGATAGCCGATAATTTAATTGTTGGGTTCTGTAAAATCATTACCGAACCCGAAAGCACAGGAAACATGGTTTACATACAGTAAACCATTGCATATCCGTTAGATTTTTATATGTCCCTCACTAATAATGTTAGTAGTGTGTGTGTGTAAAATTTTGGAGCTGATGGTGTTAAATTAAAGGATTAATTCACAGAAAAAACTGGTGTGGGCTCCCGCGCAATTTTATCGGTCGTCCATGACAGCACCACAGAGAGAGGGGATCCGCCCTTCAGGAACAGGAAACCTACAGATACATAAGGGCGGCACCTCTCCCACGCATCAGTTGGTTTCCTGTTCCTGGAGGACAGGATTGTTATGAAAGGCAATTCAGTATCACAATGGACATGGAGGTCAGAGCACATACAGTGATCTGACAATAACCCAAAATCATAGAACGAGCTCTGAGACGTGGGAACTCTGCAGACCGCAATCCCTAATCCTCTCCAAACAACACTAGAGTCAGCCGTGGATTGCGCCTAACTCTGCCTATGCAACTCGGCACAGCCTGAGAAACTAACTAGCCTGAAGATAGAAAATAAGCCTACCTTGCCTCAGAGAAATACCCCAAAGGAAAAGGCAGCCCCCACATATAATGACTGTGAGTTAAGATGAAAAGACAAACGTAGAGATGAAATAGATTCAGCAAAGTGAGGCCCGACTTTCTTAACAGAGCGAGGATAGAAAAGGTAACTTTGCGGTCTACACAAAACCCTAAAGAAAACCACGCAAAGGGGGCAAAAAGACCCTGCGTACCGAACTAACGGCACGGAGGTACACCCTTTGCGTCCCAGAGCTTCCAGCAACAAATTAGACAAGCTGGACAGAAAAAATAGCAAACAAATAGCAAAGAAGAACTTAGCTATGCAGAGCAACAGGCCACAGGAATGATCCAGGGAAAAACAAGTCCAACACTGGAACATTGACAGGAAGCCAGGATCAAAGCATTAGGTGGAGTTAAGTAGAGAAGCACCTAACGACCTCACCAGATCACCTGAGGGAGGAAACTCAGAAGCCGCAGAACCACTTCCCTCCACCAACAGAAGCTCACAGAGAGAATCAGCCGAAGTACCACTTGTGACCACAGGAGGGAGCTCTGCCACAGAATTCACAACAGTACCCCCCCCTTGAGGAGGGGTCACCGAACCCTCACCAGAGCCCCCAGGCCGACCAGGATGAGCCACATGAAAGGCACGAACAAGATCGGGAGCATAGACATCAGAGGCAAAAACCCAGGAATTATCTTCCTGAGCATAACCCTTCCATTTAACCAGATACTGGAGTTTCCGTCTAGAAACACGAGAATCCAAAATCTTCTCCACAATATACTCCAATTCCCCCTCCACCAAAACCGGGGCAGGAGGATCAACAGATGGAACCATAGGTGCCACGTATCTCCGCAACAATGACCTATGGAATACGTTATGTATGGAAAAATTATCTGGAAGGGTCAGACGAAAAGACACAGGATTAAGAACCTCACAAATCCTATACGGACCAATGAAACGAGGTTTAAACTTAGGAGAGGAAACCTTCATAGGAATATGACGAGAAGATAACCAAACCAGATCCCCAACACGAAGTCGGGGACCCACACGGCGTCTGCGATTAGCGAAACGTTGAGCCTTCTCCTGGGACAAGGTCAAATTGTCCACTACATGAGTCCAAATCTGCTGCAACCTGTCCACCACAGTATCCACACCAGGACAGTCCGAAGACTCAACCTGTCCTGAAGAGAAACGAGGATGGAACCCAGAATTGCAGAAAAATGGCGAAACCAAGGTAGCCGAGCTGGCCCGATTATTAAGGGCGAACTCAGCCAAAGGCAAAAAGGACACCCAGTCATCCTGATCGGCAGAAACAAAGCATCTCAGATATGTTTCCAAGGTCTGATTGGTTCGTTCGGTCTGGCCATTAGTCTGAGGATGGAAAGCCGAGGAAAAAGACAAGTCAATGCCCATCCTACCACAAAAGGCTCGCCAAAACCTTGAAACAAACTGGGAACCTCTGTCAGAAACGATATTCTCTGGAATGCCATGTAAACGAACCACATGCTGGAAGAACAATGGCACCAAATCAGAGGAGGAAGGCAATTTAGACAAGGGTACCAAATGGACCATCTTAGTAAAGCGATCACAGACCACCCAAATGACTGACATCTTTTGAGAGACGGGAAGATCAGAAATAAAATCCATAGAGATATGTGTCCAAGGCCTCTTCGGGACCGGCAAGGGCAAAAGCAACCCACTGGCACGAGAACAGCAGGGCTTAGCCCGAGCACAAATCCCACAGGACTGCACAAAAGCACGCACATCCCATGACAGAGACGGCCACCAAAAGGATCTAGCCACTAACTCTCTGGTACCAAAGATTCCAGGATGACCAGCCAACACCGAACAATGAACCTCAGAGATAACTTTATTCATCCACCTATCAGGGACAAACAGTCTCTCCGCTGGACAACGATCAGGTTTATTAGCCTGAAATTTTTGCAGCACCCGCCGCAAATCAGGGGAGATGGCAGACACAATGACTCCTTCCTTGAGGATACCCGCCGGCTCAGACAAACCCGGAGAGTCGGGCACAAAACTCCAAGACAAAGCATCCGCCTTCACATTTTTAGAGCCCGGAAGGTACGAAATCACAAAGTCAAAACGGCCAAAAAACAGCGACCAACGAGCCTGTCTAGGATTCAACCGCTTAGCAGACTCAAGATAAGTCAAGTTCTTATGATCAGTCAATACCACCACGTGATGCTTAGCTCCTTCAAGCCAATGACGCCACTCCTCGAATGCCCACTTCATGGCCAGCAACTCTCGGTTGCCCACATCATAATTTCGCTCAGCAGGCGAAAACTTCCTGGAAAAAAAAGCGCATGGTTTCATCACTGAGCAATCAGAACCTCTCTGCGACAAAACAGCCCCTGCTCCAATCTCAGAAGCATCAACCTCGAACTGGAACGGAAGAGAAACATCTGGTTGACACAACACAGGGGCAGAAGAAAAACGACGCTTCAACTCCTGAAAAGCTTCCACAGCAGCAGAAGACCAATTGACCAAATCAGCACCCTTCTTGGTCAAATCGGTCAATGGTTTGGCAATACTAGAAAAATTGCAGATGAAGCGACGATAAAAATTAGCAAAGCCCAGGAACTTTTGCAGACTTTTCAGAGATGTCGGCTGAGTCCAATCATGGATGGCTTGGACCTTAACAGGATCCATCTCGATAGTAGAAGGGGAAAAGATGAACCCCAAAAATGAAACCTTCTGCACACCAAAGAGACACTTTGATCCCTTCACAAACAAAGAATTAGCACGCAGGACCTGAAAAACTGTTCTGACCTGCTTCACATGAGACTCCCAATCATCCGAGAAGATCAAAATGTCATCCAAGTACACAATCAGGAATTTATCCAGGTACTCTCGGAAGATGTCATGCATAAAGGACTGAAACACTGATGGAGCATTGGCAAGTCCGAATGGCATCACTAGATACTCAAAATGACCCTCGGGCGTATTAAATGCAGTTTTACATTCATCTCCTCGCCTGATTCGCACCAGATTATACGCACCACGAAGATCTATCTTGGTGAACCAACTAGCCCCCTTAATCCGAGCAAACAAATCAGATAACAATGGCAAGGGGTACTGAAATTTAACCGTGATCTTATTTAGAAGGCGGTAATCTATACAAGGTCTCAGCGAACCATCCTTCTTGGCTACAAAAAAGAACCCTGCTCCTAATGGTGACGATGACGGGCGAATATGCCCCTTCTCCAGGGATTCCTTCACATAACTGCGCATAGCGGTGTGCTCAGGCACAGATAAATTAAACAGTCGACCTTTTGGGAATTTACTACCAGGAATCAAATTGATAGCACAATCACAATCCCTATGCGGAGGTAGGGCATCGGACTTGGGCTCATCAAATACATCCCGGTAATCAGACAAGAACTCTGGAACCTCAGAAGGGGTGGATGACGAAATTGACAGAAATGGAACATCACCATGTACCCCCTGACAACCCCAGCTGGACACCGACATGGATTTCCAATCTAATACTGGATTATGGGCTTGTAGCCATGGCAACCCCAACACGACCACATCATGCAGATTATGCAACACCAGAAAGCGAATAACCTCCTGATGTGCAGGAGCCATGCACATGGTCAGCTGGGTCCAGTATTGAGGCTTATTCTTGGCCAAAGGCGTGGCATCAATTCCTCTCAATGGAATAGGACACTGCAAGGGCTCTAAGAGAAACCCACAACGCTTAGCATACTCCAAGTCCATCAAATTCAGGGCAGCGCCTGAATCCACAAATGCCATGACAGAATACGATGACAAAGAACAGATCAAGGTAACGGACAGAAGAAATTTTGACTGTACCGTACTAATGGTGGCAGACCTAGCGAACCGCTTAGTGCGCTTAGGACAATCAGAGATAGCATGAGTGGAATCACCACAGTAGAAACACAGCCCATTCAGACGTCTGTGTTCTTGCCGTTCAACTCTGGTCAAAGTCCTATCGCACTGCATAGGCTCAGTTTTAAGCTCAGGTAATACCGCCAAATGGTGCACAGATTTACGCTCACGCAAGCGTCGACCGATCTGAATGGCCAAAGACATAGACTCATTCAAACCAGCAGGCATAGGAAATCCCACCATGACATCCTTAAGGGCTTCAGAGAGACCCTTTCTGAACATAGCTGCCAGCGCAGATTCATTCCATTGAGTGAGCACGGACCACTTTCTAAATTTCTGACAATATACCTCTATCTCATCCTGACCCTGACAAAGAGCCAGCAAATTTTTCTCTGCCTGATCCACTGAATTAGGTTCATCGTACAGCAATCCGAGCGCCTGGAAAAACGCATCGATATTACTCAATGCAGGATCTCCTGGCGCAAGAGAAAATGCCCAGTCCTGAGGGTCGCCGCGCAAAAAACAAATAACAATCAAAACCTGTTGAACTGGATCACCAGAGGAGCGAGGTTTCAAGGCCAGAAACAATTTACAATTATTTTTGAAACTCAGAAACTTAGTTCTATCTCCAAAAAACAAATCAGGAATAGGAATTCTTGGTTCTAACATAGATTTCTGATCAATAGTGTCTTGAATCTTTTGTACTCTTGCCGAGAGCTGATCCACAAATGAAGACAGACTTCTAATGTCCATCGCTACACCTGTGTACTGAACCACCCAAATGTCTACGGGAAAAAAAAGGCAAAACACAGTGCAAAGAAAAAAAAATGGTCTCAGAACTTCTTTTTTCCCTCTATTGAGAATCATTAGTACTTTTGGCTTCCTGTACTGTTATAAAAGGCAATTCAGTATCACAATGGACATGGAGGTCAGAGCACATACAGTGATCTGACAATAACCCAAAATCATAGAACGAGCTCTGAGACGTGGGAACTCTGCAGACCGCAATCCCTAATCCTCTCCAAACAACACTAGAGTCAGCCGTGGATTGCGCCTAACTCTGCCTATGCAACTCGGCACAGCCTGAGAAACTAACTAGCCTGAAGATAGAAAATAAGCCTACCTTGCCTCAGAGAAATACCCCAAAGGAAAAGGCAGCCCCCACATATAATGACTGTGAGTTAAGATGAAAAGACAAACGTAGAGATGAAATAGATTCAGCAAAGTGAGGCCCGACTTTCTTAACAGAGCGAGGATAGAAAAGGTAACTTTGCGGTCTACACAAAACCCTAAAGAAAACCACGCAAAGGGGGCAAAAAGACCCTCCGTACCGAACTAACGGCACGGAGGTACACCCTTTGCGTCCCAGAGCTTCCAGCAACAAATTAGACAAGCTGGACAGAAAAAATAGCAAACAAATAGCAAAGAAGAACTTAGCTATGCAGAGCAGCAGGCCACAGGAATGATCCAGGGAAAAACAAGTCCAACACTGGAACATTGACAGGAAGCCAGGATCAAAGCATTAGGTGGAGTTAAGTAGAGAAGCACCTAACGACCTCACCAGATCACCTGAGGGAGGAAACTCAGAAGCCGCAGTACCACTTTCCTCCACCAACAGAAGCTCACAGAGAGAATCAGCCGAAGTACCACTTGTGACCACAGGAGGGAGCTCTGCCACAGAATTCACAACACAGGATGCCCTACAGATATCTGTATTTCATCTGGAATACCCAGGCCGGCTGTCCGACTCAGGTAGTGAGGGGGTCTCCTATCTCGGTCAGTGCGGGTCCCTGGAAGCACCATGGCGGGTCCGGGTAGGGCTCCATGGCAGTGAGCGAAGCAGGTGGAGCGGAGTCCGGAGGATGTCCATCTCCGGGTGCCAGCGACAGAGGTAAGTATCCCCCCCGGGGTCCGTCCAGTTTCCCCTGTGCCTCTGGGCTCCTGCATCCCATCGGTCATCCTGTCCGGGGCGCCTGGCATGGCAGTGTGTGGTGTGCCACAGCCTCCCTGCATGTTCCTGTGTGCTCTTTCCGGCACCGGAAGTGACGCTGCGGGGGGCGGGACCGGAAGTCAGACGCCGGCCGGCTTCTGCTGCAGACGCCGCTATGCTACGGCCACGTGCAGCGATGGCGGTGGCATGTGGGGGCGGTTGGGAGCCAAGGGGGACTGGCGGTGACCTGCACGGAGAGGGGGCCGAACCCCTGGCCATGCCCCTCCGGATCCGGGGGAGGCCTACTTAAGCCGCACAGAAGGCTGCAGGGCTGCTTGTGAGCCCATCTGCAGCAATGGATGAGCCAGAAGCTCCCGTCGGTCTGCTGGAGGAGGAACAGGACAGAGCCTCGGAGAAGTCCCATGCAAACTCCCAGCCAAAGACCCACGGACGCAGTGATCAGCCCAGTCGCAGGACCTCGTCTAGACTGAAGGATCCGGTTCACTCCCCCAGTAATCCGGTACCTACCGCTGATGCCTGGGTAAGAGACCTTCGTGAACGTGCCCTGATGCAGCCTTTTCCTATGCTTTTTCCTCGGGGGAAAAAATGCGCTGGTAAAGTAAAGAATAAGGAGTGTGCACTATGTGGTTGCCCTTTGCCAGACGCCGACCCTAAAAGACTATGTCAGTCGTGTGTGCGACAGATGGTAGGGAGAAAAGGAAATATATAAATATACATTTTATAGCGGTAATACTAGTTAAATTACATAGGGTAAGTAAAAGATTCCCTAAAATCCTTGCCCCAAGGGGAGCCTTCCAAGAGGAAAAGGGAACCTAGCATTTCAGACTCAGACTCGTCTACCGCCCCTGGGAAAGAATGTGGTTCTTCAAAAGAGGATTCTAATCAATTTTGCTTTCCGCTAGACCTGATGGACAGGCTGATTAAATCAGTCAGATCCACCATGGGGGTGGCTGACGAAAAACCAGAACTTTCGGCGCAAGTCTAATGTTTGGCGGTCTAGACCTGAGAAAGCATAAATCATTTCCACTTAATGACAAAGTTCAGAACCTAATCAAAAGAAAGTGGAAAAAGCCAGAAAAAAAGGGCTCCCTACCACCGGCCTTTAAACGGAGATATCCCTTTGACGACCCCTTGGTGAGCACGTGGGATACGGCACCAAAATTAGACGCAGTGGTGGCTAAGGCTTCTAAAAAATCCTCTATTCCCTTCGATGACATGGCTTCTTTAAAAGATCAACTTGATAAGAAGGCAGATTTGTTTCTTAAAAGGACTTGGGAGATGTCGGCTGGTGCTCTAAGACCAGCAGCAGCTGCAACATGTGCTGCCAGATCGATGATGGTCTGGCTGGACCAACTAGAATCTAAGCTAGAAGATGGAGCCTCTAGGGAATCCATGTTAAAATCCCTGCCGACAATCCAGAATGCCGCTGCTTTTCTCGCTGACGCGTCCGCAGATTCTGCAAGGATGGCAGCTAGGGCTGCAGGGTTATCAAATGCAGCACGCAGGGCCCTATGGCTGAAGTGTTGGCCTGGCACATTCAGGCCACATCCCGTCTTTGCTCTATTCCATGCGAAGGAGAATACCTGTTCTGTCCGGTTCTAGACGAACTGCTGGAGAAGGCCGGAGACGAGAAAACGAAATTTCCCAGTCTACTGACCACTTCTTATACGAGTCCTTTCACGGGGAAAAGGTTCTTTCGCAGAAGGCTGGCCAGGGATCAAGGCAGATGGGACGATAAAAAGAAAAAAGGTACAGGATTCATGTTTGGAGGTGGGGGGCGTCAGGAACCATCCCATGAGATCAAAAAGCCACCCCAATGACTAGTCGCCCTGGTGGGAGGTAGACTATCTGCCTTCTACCCAGCCTGGTCCAAAATTTCCAGTAGAAATTGGATTTTGGGAATAATAGCTATGGGTCTACGGCTAGAGTTCTCCTCTATCCCTCATAATTTCTTCAGAGTTACCCTGCTCAGGTCCTCTCCAGCAGAACAGGTAGCCCTGGAAATGGAAATTCACAACCTGCTCAGTAAAAAGGTCCTATCAGAGGTTCCGGAAGAAGAATGGGGTGGAGGATTCTACTCTCCTCTGTTCCTAATACGTAAACCAGACAGCTCCTTCAGAACTATTATCAACCTTAGGGCTCTTAACAATTTTCTGACCGTACAACCGTTTAAAATGGTGATTACTGTTTAAAAACTGCTTTATGGTGGTGTTGGATTTAAAGAACGCCTATTACCATATCCCCATTTATGCAGGCCACCAGCGATTCCTGAGAGTAGCGGTCCTGTTAGATGGGGTGGTCAGACATTTCCAGTATAGGGCCCTCCCTTTTGGTATATCAGTCGTCCCACGGGTATTTACTAAGGTCATGGCTGAGGTTATGGACCACCTAAATGAGTCTGGCATTCTGGTAATCCCCTATCTCAACAATCTCCTTATCATGGGTAAAACAGCGGATCACTGTTTAGAGCAATTACAAAAAGTAATGTCTGCCCTGGAGCGACTGGGATGATTATTAAATGTCAAAAAGTCCCAGTTACAGTCCATGAAAGTGCAGCGATTTTTAGGCCTGACCTTGGATTCCCAGGATCAGGAATGCCGTTTACCTCACGAAAAAATAGATTGCCTGGACCTTCAGGTGCTAATCACCTCCAAAAACCCCACCATGTCCCTTAGAAAAGCTATGTCTTTATTAGGCTCTCTCTCGTCCTGCATTGCAGTGGTCCGATGGGCCCAGTATCATACAAGGATACTTCAGGGCGATGAATTATTACAACAAAAAATTGGGGTGGGTCACCTAGAGAGCCAGTTGACCTTGTCCCAAAACACTATTGTATCCCTCAAATGGTGGCTAGACCGAAATAACCTATCCACGGGGGTCCCCTGGGAATATATAACGTAACCCGTATAATCACCACAGATGTTAGCTCTTCTGGTTGGGGGGCTCACATGGGTGAAATTATAATCCAGGGACTTTGGGACCATCTTCAGACGGAAATGTCCTCTAACCTGAAGGAGTTAACGGCGGTGGAGCAGTCTATTAAAAGACTCCTTGTCTATCTACAGGGCCACCACTTGCGGATATTCTCCGACAATCGGGTCACCGTGGCATATATCAATCATCAAGGCGGAACCCGTTCCAAATCCCTGATGAACGTGGCAGATCGTCTGTTCCAGCTAGCAGAGCAACACTTTCTCTCGTTGACGGCTCTTCATATAAGAGGGATAGAAAATACTACAGCGAATTACTTAAGCCACAACACCTTGAGGCAGGGAGAATGGTCCCTAATTGACTCCATCTTCAACCTCATTGTGGAAAGGTGGGGTCAACCGTAGGTGGATCTTTTCACCACAGAGGAAAACAAGAAAGTGAGATAATTCTGCTCTCTGAACCTCAGAGAAAATCCTCTGTCAGTAGACGCCCTCCTCACAGACTGGAACTTCAGGCTAGCTTATGCTTTTCCTCCCCTGTCTCTAATTCCTCTTGTGGTGAGGAAAATCAGGAAGGACAAGGCCAGAGTTATAGTAATTGCCCCCTTCTGGCCCAGAAGGATGTGGTTTTCATGCCTCGGGACCATGTCAATATCCGACCCATGGGTCTTGCCAGCCATCCCAGATCTACCACCCACCCTTATGTATCTGTAGGTTTCCTGTTCTTGAAGGGGGGATCCCCTCTCTCTGTGGTGCTGTCATGAACTCCAAAAAACACTGTTAACCGGTGAGTAACTAAGACTTTCTCTGCCAGAGAGGGAAAGCCAGTGATTGAGGCCAGATATTAATAGCCTAGAGAGGGACCATGGTTATTGCCCCCCAGCTAAAAAAAATCTGCCAGCAGCCACCCCAGAAAAGGCACATCTGTAAGATGCACTTAGCCTCTCTCTTCCCACTGCCCAGTAGCGGTGGCATATGGGGTAATAAGGGGTTAATGTCACCTTGCTATTGTAAGGTGACATTAAGCCTGGTTAATAATGGAGAGGTGTCAATAAGACACCTATCCATTATTAATCCAGTAGTATGAAAGGGTTAAAAATACACAGACACATTAAGAATAAAGTATTTTAATGAAATAATGAAACACACAGGTTTAACATATTTATTACACTCTCAATCCAAACGAAGCCCTCATTCTTTTGTAAAAAAAAATCCCAAATAAAAAAGCAACAGTATCCCATACCTGTCCGCTGTACAGTCAAGTCCCACGCTGCAATCCATCTCAAGGGGTTAAATAGTTTACAACCTGGAGCGGTGCTAATGCTACCGGCCGGGCTGTAAACCACGGAGGAATGAATGAAAAGCTGCCTGCACACCCTCCCCACCTGACCGGACATGAGCTGATTAGGGTGGTAAAGTTTCTGAGCACTTTCCCACACTGTCAATTTCACCGCGTCAGGCGGGGAGTCTGCACAGCCTAAGTGACGTCAGCGTAGTCACTGAGGCTTTTATCGCATAGCACTCGTCCATACTACGCTCTAGTGTGACTCCGGCATAAAAAGGAAAATTGCAACTTTTAACCCTTCTAACATCCTAATAAAAAAAAAAAAGTTTCAAAACTCACCCTGATGTAAAGTAGACATATAGTAAATTATGTTTATTAACAATTTTTGTGCTATGACTATTTTATGGGCATAAAAATTCAAAGTTTTAAGCTAGAGATTTTTTGCACCTAAATTTTCTTGAAATTTCAGATATTTTCATAAATAAATGCAATTCATATTGACCTAATTATACCATTATAATAAAGTACAATGTGTCTTGAAAAAATATTCTGAGAATCACTTGGATATGTAGAAGAAATTCAGAGTTATTACCACATAGAGTGACACAGTTCAGATTTAAATAAAATTTGGCTGGTCAATGAAGCTAAAAACTGTCTTTAGCAGAAAAGGGTTAATGCATTTTTTTTTCCATAAAATGAACAACCACCCCTTTAACTTGCATGTAACCCTCTGTATTGTGTGATGTTGGTTGAAGTCACATAAACCTTATTTATTGATTGTGCCGGTTCCATCATCATCATTTTTTGTTTTCCAACAATTGTTTTACATTTTTTTTCCACTGTTTCCTGGCATATATTATAGATACCGGCTACACTACAGCTGACCATAAGTAACCTGGAAGAGAGTGGAAGCAACATTTCATTCCCGATGCAGATAAAGAGGTGAGGCACAGGCTTTCTTATATCATTTGAATTCCTCCATATATAGTCATAAGGAAAACTAAGAACACCCTCCTTGAATTTTATGGGGGTTTTTTTGTATCAAGATATAATAAAAAATAGAAAATGTAGTACAACCGCAGATGAACAACACATGACAATTTACACTGTGTCATTATTTATTTAACAAAAAACTACTAGGCCAAAATGTAACATAGTAACATAGTAACATAGTAACATAGTTAGTAAGGCCGAAAAAAGACATTTGTCCATCCAGTTCAGCCTATATTCCATCATAATAAATCCCCAGATCTACGTCCTTCTACAGAACCTAATAATTGTATGACACAATATTGTTCTGCTCCAGGAAGACATCCAGGCCTCTCTTGAACCCCTCGACTGAGTTTGCCATCACCACCTCCTCAGGCAAGCAAATGTAGGAATGTGTAAAAAAATTACATCCTTCGTGTCATGCTCCTGCAGTGCAGTATAACGCAACCTCCACCAAAGGGAGCTTGAGAGGGAAGTGAGACTGCGTACACAGAGAAGCACCACAGAGCAGCAGCATAGGCGCCACCAAGTGGCGAGAGAGTGGTCAAACAAGCCGAGTCAAAAAACAACACTAGGCAGAAGTACTAAAGGAATAAGCAATACACGTGGTCAGGAACAAGCTACTGTAATTGAGCATTCAAGAATTCAGCTTGAAAATAAACCTTCTTCTGGAATCTTCATACGTGCATCGTGCAGTCGAGTTAAGCTATCTGATGAAATATCTTTGTGTGAGTAACGATACATAGAGACATCTTAGAAGCAGTGTATCAAGACCCCCACACTCGCAGCCTAGTTATGGAGTCAGAATAGTACATTTAGAGAAAGGCTAAAGAAGTATTGCTTGTTTAGAAAGATTGTTTATCTGAGGTTGTATTTACCTGATATTAAGACATTTTAGGGACCTATTTAAGGACTATAAAATTCAAATAGGGTGTACTTTTATCATTACTGTAAGGCTGTGTGCACACGTTCAGGATTTTTCACGTTTTTTGTGTTTTTTCGCTATAAAAACGCGATAAAAACGCTTAAAAAGGCATACATATGCATCCCATCATTTATAATGCATTCCGCGGTAAAAGCATCGTGGTAAAAAGTGCAGCATGTTCATTAATTTTGCGGATTTATAGTGGATTCCCACTATATTATTGCATTGGGAACCTCCGAAAAAAAAAAACACAAAAAATCTGCAAAAAACGTGAGAAAAACGGGGAAAAAAAGGAAGCGGATTTCTTGCAGAAAATGTCCGGTTTTGTTCAGGAAATTTCTGCAAGAAATCCTGACGTGTGCACATAGCCTAAATGCAGATGACTTTTTCAATTCTGAATTTTCTGTATTTGAGCAAAAAGACTTGCTGAATCCTTGTTATCATTGTGAAGTCTGCAAGTCTACTCATCGGGGAGGTGCCAGGGATGCCGGGACTTAGCAGGTCACGCAACCACAGACTACCAACATAACCGCTGGACTAGGGTTTTGATAAACAAAAATTTTTGCTCAGCTGTAGAACTATGAGTCATCTGGCAGAAAAATGGAAAATAATCTTATAAGTAGGTTTTTTCTAGCCTTTTTGATAGCCTCCACAGGTTATGTTCTTCTTCACCTCTTCAGTATTACATCATAGAGATGTAAATAACCTTGCACAAGGTATCCCAGCAAGAGCCATTCTGTCCCTTACCAAATGTTTTAAAGTGTATAGGTCAATAACATTGAAAATAAAACATGAACGCTTATAAGTATTATTACTTTTCAGCCGAAACAGTCACAACTCAAGCAGCCCAATAGTTTGGGTACACTTGGACATCATAGTAAAAATGTCACTTGACCTCAGAGGGTAAGTATGTTTGTAAGGGATTTTTATAAATGGATGTAGCCTATTGATAAAAGAAAGCTTCGGGTATAAAGTAGGTACAGTGTGGATAATAAAATTCCTACCAACTCTTAGAATGATTCTGGAATGATTGAACAATGTCTGGAACGATGCAGAGATTAGGTGTATTGGTTGGTCAAAAATGAATATCAACCTTTAACCCCTTAGTGACCGAGCCAAATTTTTGAAATCTGACCAGTGTCACTTTATGTGGTAATAACTCTGCAACGCTTCAACAAATCCCAGTGATTTTGAGATTGTTTTTTCGTGACACATTATACTTTATGATAATGGTAAATTTAGTTCAACATTTTTTGTGTTTATTTATAAAAAATATAAAAAATTTGAGAAAAATGTTAAAAAATTAGCAATTTTCTAAATTTGAATGATTATCCCTTTAATCCAGATAGTCATACAACAGCAAACCATTAATAAATAACATTTCCCACATGTCGGCTTTACATCAGCACCATTTGTAAAATGTTATTTTATTTTTTTAGCATTTTAGGAGGTTTAAAAATGTAGCAGCAATTTTTCATTTTTTCAAAGAAATTTACCACATTTATTTTTTTAGGAACTTATCCATGTTGAAGTGACTTTAGGGGTCTCATATATTGGGAAACCCCCAAACGTGATACCATTTTAAAAACAGCACCCCCTGACATAATGAAAACTGCTGTCAGGTAGTTTATTAACCCTTCAGGTGCTTTACAGGAATTAATGCAAAGTGGTATGACAGAAATGAAAATGTGTATTTTTACCACCTAAATGTTGCTAACTTCTGAGCAGATTACTACAGCCGTCAGACTCTAAAGGTACCTTCACACATAACGATATTGTTAACGATATCGTTGCTATTTGTGACGTAGCAACGATATCGTTAATGAAATCGTTATGTGTGACAGCGACCAACGATCAGGCCCCTGCTGGGAGATCGTTGGTCGCTGAATAAAGTCCAGAACTTTATTTCATCGCTGGACTCCTGCTGACATCGCTGGATCGGCGTGTGTGACACCGATCCAGCGATGTCTTCACTGGTAACCAGGGTAAACATCGGGTAACTAAGCGCAGGGCCGCGCTTAGTAACCCGATGTTTACCCTGGTTACCATGCTAAAAGTTAAAAAAAACAAACACTAGATACTTACCTACCGCTGTCTGTCCTCCAGCGCTGTGCTCTGCACTCCTCCTGTACTGGCTGTGAGCCGGAAAGCAGAGCGGTGACGTCACCGCTCTGCTTTCCGGCTCACAGCCAGTACAGGAGGAGAGCAGAGAAGCAGAGCGCAGCGCTGGAGGACCGACGGCTGTAGGTAAGTATGTAGTGTTTGTTTTTTTTTACTTTTAGCATGGTAACCAGGGTAAACATCGGGTTACTAAGCGCGGCCCTGCGCTTAGTTACCCGTTGTTTACCCTGGTTACCGGCATCGTTGGTCGCTGGAGAGCTGTCTGTGTGACAGCTCTCCAGCGACCAAACAGCGACGCTGCAGCGATCCGGATCGTTGTCGGTATCGCTGCAGCGTCGCTTAATGTGAAGGGACCTTAAGGCCGCTATTTGGTCATGAATTGCCATCACAAACATCAGGACCACACAACCAAGATCTGAGGGCACCAATTGGGATAAAGAAGAAGCCCCCACACTCTGTTAACCATTTATAATGATGTAGTCACTATTGACAGCAGCATCTAAGGGGTTAAACAGATTTAGAAGGTGCAAACACTGATCGTGGCTGATACAGCAAGTTGTCAGCTATAGTGTACAGCCGACAGCTGCTGGATTGTCATCTGTATGGGGAGGCTATTCTCTTATATCTCAGGTCAGTTAAAAGACGTATTGGCGGTCATTAAGGGGGGTTGTACCCTTTCAGAGGCAATGCATGCAAAACCGAAAACATGGGCCATAACGTAGGTCGGTATAAAGGTACCTTCACACATAACGATATTGTTAACGATATCGTTGCTATTTGTGACGTAGCAACGATATCGTTAATGAAATCGTTATGTGTGACAGCGACCAACGATCAGGCCCCTGCTGGGAGATCGTTGGTCGCTGAATAAAGTACAGAACTTTATTTCGTCGCTGGACTCCTGCTGACATCGCTGGATCGGCGTGTGTGACACCGATCCAGCGATGTCTTCACTGGTAACCAGGGTAAACATCGGGTAACTAAGCGCAGGGCCGCGCTTAGTAACCCGATGTTTACCCTGGTTACCATGCTAAAAGTAAAAAAAAACAAACACTACATACTTACCTACCGCTGTCTGTCCTCCAGCGCTGTGCTCTGCACTCCTCCTGTACTGGCTGTGAGCCGGAAAGCAGAGCGGTGACGTCACCGCTCTGCTTTCCGGCTCCCAGACAGTACAGGAGGAGAGCAGAGAAGCAGAGCGCAGCGCTGGAGGACAGACGGCTGTAGGTAAGTATGTACTGTTTGTTTTTTTTTACTTTTAGCATGGTAACCAGGGTAAACATCGGGTTACTAAGCGCGGCCCTGCGCTTAGTTACCCGATGTTTACCCTGGTTACCGGCATCGTTGGTCGCTGGAGAGCGGTCTGTGTGACAGCTCTCCAGCGACCAAACAGCGACGCTGCAGCGATTCGGATCGTTGTCTGTATCGCTGCAGCGTCGCTAAATGTGAAGGGGCCTTTAGTGTAATGTGTAAGTGTACATTCACACTGTGGCCATTAACAAATATGACCTAGCGTAAAGGCAATGAATAGATGCACTGCAGTAAGTAAATAAATAGTAGTAATGCATGTAAAACACACAGGATACTTAGTTTTACTTTTTTTGATTAAAAGAATGGAAAAGCCACCCCACCGCAACAAGGCATAGCCAATCGAAATGGTCCCTAACTCTATCATCTCACCTCACTATGTGCCAGCAGGCCTCAAAACCGACAGGGGCACAGAAGGACCTTGGCCTGACTGGCTGGGGGTCACACACCCACAAAAGTACAAAGAACCAAAAACATGGGTCAGCACAAATATTGGTATAATTGTAATGTGTGGGTGCACATTCACACTGTGGATGTTGAGAGACAAATATAACCTGCTAGCACACAGCAAGGTGTCAGAGTTAGGATCTGTCTTGATTGGGCACACCTGGTTGTGGCGAGATCACTTTTACGCTTTTTTGATTAAAAAAAATATCAACGAAGTACCCTTTGTTTTTACATGTATTATGACTATCTCAGAGGTGTATCCAGGTTTTTTGACACCTGGGCAAGAATTCAGTTTGGTGGCCCCTCCTCCCCCCCCCCCCAAGCACACATGCGATTTACACAGTCATATGCCGATGAGCTGCACTTCCTAATTCTCTCAATGTGCAGTGAAAAGCTGAGAAAAGCTGGAACAAAAGCTTGTTGCCCCGTGAACGTAAGATTGAAAATATAAGTGAAGCTGTCATGTGATGACTGATGGAACCAGCAAGCAGAGCTGAATCCTGGCAGTGAAGATATTACATGCTGTTAGGATTGGCTGCAGGGCTTCATTTTATAATTAAAGGGTTTGTTCAAGTTAGAAATAAAAGTTTGCAGTCACACTATGTGCTTCTGTATTCTCACAGAGTATGCACTGCATGCTTTTATAATTCTCCCCTGCACAAGCATGTGACTTGTAAACTTCTGGCCACATTGTGACTAGACGTGTCCGGCCTCGCTCAATTCATTTTCATTGAGTGAGGCCACACATGTCTAGTCAGCGCGTGATCGCGTGTATGCAAATCGTCGGCACGAGGGAATTCTGTCAGAGTGCAGTGAGCACTGTGAGAATTCTGAAGTCTGCAGTCATGGAGAATGACTGCAGACTCATCACAAACGTGGACATCCCCTTTAATGCTCTTAACATAAATAAAAAGATGAGAATTAATCAGTATCACAAAAAAACATATACAACCAGGTACCTTATAGATGATGTTGTCTCCGGAGTCGTTCTCTTTCTTTTCTTCTTCATATAGTCCAGACGCCATGATCAGTTTTCTTATCCACATCTCGTCTCAGATGCAGATTTCCATCTTCTCCGGTGTTTTACAGCACATCCCCACATGACACCCTTAAAGATAGCAATGTCATTATAATGCTCCTGAATAAAAATATCTTTCCTCCACTGAACCCCTGAATAAATGATTTCCCCTCACTATATTCCCTGCACAAAATATGACCCCACGCTGTCCCTGTTATGGTACATGCTCTCCACACTGCCCTCTCCTTTCTATACTGGACACCCTTTTCCCACTATCCTCTCACACTGAGTCCCACCTATAGGGCCTTGTCTCTATACTGTGCCCCCTCACCACACTCCCCCTTCTTGGCTTACTATCCCTTCCTGGCTGTGGACTTACACTGTACCCCCATGCTGCCCCCCACACACACTACTCAGTCTTTATTCTGTGCACGCACACACTTTTCTCTCTCCATACTGTCTCCTCATACTATTCCCCTCAATAGTCTCCTGACATGTTTCCCCCTCCCTCCTCATACATTTACCCTCTCATTCTCCAAACTGCCTCCTCACACATCCCCCGACTCCCCATACAGTCTGCACCCATCCCATCACCATTGCTCCCCATACTGTCCGCACCCACCCCCAACTCATCATACTGTGTCCGCACCCATTCCCTCACTCACCATACTGTGTCTGCACTCATCTTCTGATTCTCCATATGCACCCATCCCCCCATAATGTTTCCTCATACAGTCATGGCCAAAAGTATTAACACCCCTGCAATTCTGTCAGATAATACTCACTTTCTTCCTGAAAATGATTGCACTCACAAATTCTTTGGTATTATTATCTTCATTTAATTTGTCTTAAATGAAAAAACACAAAAGAGAATGAAGCAAAAAGCAAAACATTGATCATTTCACACAAAACTCCAAAAATGGGCCAGACAAAAGTATTTAGCCAAAATAACTGCGACCAACCGCTTCCAGTAACCATCAATGAATTTGTTACAATGCTCTGCTGGAATTTTAGACCATTCTTCTTTGGCAAACTGCTCCAGGTCCCTGATATTTGAAGGGTGCCTTCTCCAAACTGCCATTTTTAGATCGTTCCACAGGTGTTTTATGGGATTCAGGTCTGAACTCATTGCTGGCCACCTTAGAAGTCTCCAGTGCTTTCTCTCAAACCATTTTCTAGTGCTTTTTGAAGTGTGTTTTGGGTCATTGTCCTGCTGGAAGACCCATGACCTCTGAGGGAGACCCAGCTTTCTCACACTGGGCCCTACATTATGCTGCGATATTTGTTGGTAGTCTTCAGACTTCATAATGCCATGCACACGGTCAAGCAGTCCAGTGCCAGAGGCAGCAAAGCAACCCCAAAACATCAGGGAACCTCCGCCATGTTTGACTGTAGGGACCGTGTTCATTTCTTTGAATGCCTCTTTTTTTCCCCTGTAAACTCTATGTTGATGCCTTTGCCCAAAAAGCTCTACTTTTGTCTCATCTGACCAGAGAACATTCTTCCAAAACGTTTTAGGCTTTTTCAGGTAAGTTTTGGCAAACTCCAGCCTGGCTTTTTTATATCTCGGGGAAAGAAGTGGGGTCTTCCTGGGTCTCCTACCATACAGTCCCTTTTCATTCAGATGCCGACGGATAGTACGGGTTGACACTGTTGTACTCTCGGACTGCAGGGCAGCTTGAACTTGTTTGGATGTTAGTCGAGGTTCTTTATCCAACATCCGCACAATCTTGCGCTGAAATCTCTTGTCAATTTTACTTTTCCATTAACATCTAGGGAGGTTGGCCACAGTGCCATGGGCTTTAAACTTCTTGATGACACTGCGCACGGTGCACACAGGAACATTCAGGTCTTTGGAGATGGACTTGTAGCCTTGAGATTGCTCATGCTTCCTCACAATTTGGTTTCCCAAGTCCTCAGACAGTTCTTTGGTCTTCTTTCTTTTCTCCATGCTCAATGTGGTACGCACAAGGACACAGGACAGAGGTTGAGTCAACTTTAATCCATGTCAACTGGCTGCAAGTGTGATTTAGTTATTGCCAACACCTGTTAGGTGCCACAGGTAAGTTACAGGTGCTGTTAATTACACAAATTAGAGAAGCATCACATGATTTTTCGAATGGTGCTAATACTTTTGTCCACCCCCTTTTTTATGTTTGGTGTGGAATGATATCCAATTTGGCTTTAGGACAATTATTTTTGTGTTTTTTCATTTAAGACAAATTAAATGAAGATAATAATACCAAAGAATTTGTGATTGCAATCATTTTCAGGGAGAAACTGAGTATTATCTGACAGAATTGCAGGGGTGTTAATACTTTTGGCCATGACTGTACATGCTCACCATCTCACCCCTTGCTCCTCATATTATGTCTTTAAATTTCTCCAGCTCCCTATATTATGTCTGCACCTGTCCCTTTCTTGATCTCCAAATTTGTGTCCTCAAATCTTCCCCATTACAATAAATGTCCCTCAAGCCTTGTTCAACTAAATCTCGCCCATCCAAAGTAAATCTCCCCCACACAGTAAATTTCCTCACACACAGTAAATCTACCCCACCACAGTAAATCTCTCCCACCCACACATTGAATCTCTCCTCCACACACAGTAAATCTCCCCCCACACAGTAAATCTCAACCACACAGTAAATCTCCCCCCACACACAGTGAATCTCTCTCTCACAAACAGTAAATTTCCCCTACCCAGTAAAGCCTAAATGGCTTTTGATTTTTGCCCGGATTAGAGCATGCCCAGGTTATAATTCTATAATTGCATTCCACCACAGTTGTTGTAGCAATATGAACATCCCTGAGCACATGGGGATGGCATTTTGCACTCCTATCACCTGGATTATACTCAAGAGTGACAAATTTTGCATAGGTATCTATTTCCTATTGCATTTATTTAGCGCCAGTGTCACTGTGTGACCCCATCCTCCTCTCCTCCAGCAGGGACGCTGACTCACTCACCACCCTGGCCATCGATCCACACTTTCTCCTTCTTCTGGGTCTGCACATGTCAGGCAGGGCTCGTGCGCTCGCAGTCTCGGTTTCTTAAAGAGACAGCGTACACTGTTATAAAGTGTCCCTAGCCAATGGCTATGAGGCATTTATTATTTAAGGCACCTCCACATGTTGGGAGGTGCTTGAGCAATGTGTTCTGTCAGTTTTTTGCATGCTGGCTAGTTGTCAGGTCCCCTATCCTTGTGTGCCTTTCTGTTCCTGCCTGTACCAATCTGTACCTGCTTGCTCCTCCTAGCACCTGCTGTGCCTTCCTGTATACCAGCTGTGCCAGACAGCACCTGCCCTGCCTTCCTGTTTACCAGATGTGCCTGCTAGTACTTGCCATGTCTTCCTGCATATCAGCCATGCCTGCCTGTAGCTGTTGTGTCCACCCATTCCTGGTTGTTCCAGCTTCCTACCGCTTTGGGCGTCAGCTGCTGTATGCCCGAGATCTGTCTTGTAGTAGCACTTTGCGTCCATCTGGAGCCGAATCTAACCATATTATCAGGGGCTCTAGTAAAGAGTCAGGTGTTTTAGTCCAGCCCCTCCAGGCTCTCCTCTGTCTGTAGCACAGTGGTTCCACTACCACGTGCGTTACAATTGATAGGTGTATGCATCTGTCCATATGCTAATTAACCAATGAGACTGCAGTGACTCAATTCCTGGTTACCTCCTATTATACCTGTATCAAGCCCTGTATAAACTTCTGCTGCTCCTCAATTTCTATGTTTCCCCTGGAAGAAGAGACAGCGAAACGTGGGTCTGGCACTACAAGGTAATACGTACTTGCAACATATAATAGTTTTTTTACAAAAGTATATGGATATAACTAGGGTTTTTATCATTTAGAGCCCACAATTATCATATCTTAGAGCAGGGGACCACAACTCTAGTCCTCAAGGGCCACCAACAGTGCAAGTTTTCAAGATTTCTTTAGCATTACACAAGGTGTTGGAATAATCACTCGTGCAGGTGATTAAATTATCACCTGTACAATACTAAGGGTACCGTCACACTATAACATTTCGATCGCTACGACGGTACGATTCGTGACGTTCCAGCGATATCGTTACGATATCGCTGTGTCTGACACGCAGCAGCGATCAGGGATCCTGCTGAGAATCGTACGTCGTAGCAGATCGTTTAGAACTTTCTTTCATCGCTGGATCTCCCGCTGTCATCGCTAGATCGGTGTGTGTGACACCGATCTAGCGATCTAGCGATGCGATCCAGCGATGCGTTTGCTTGTAACCAGGGTAAACATCGGGTAACTAAGCGCAGGACTGCGCTTAGTTACCCGATGTTTACCCTGGTTACAAGCGTTAAACTAAAAAAAAACAAACAGCACATACTTACATTCTGGTGTCCGTCAGGTCCCTTGCCGTCTGCTGCAGAGCACAGCGGCTGTGCTTTCACTTTCACTTTACGGCCGGCAGTCACTGAGTGCGGGAAGCAGACTGCAAGGGACCTGACGGACACCAGAATGTAAGTATGTGCTGTTTTTTTTTTTTTTAGTTTAACGCTTGTAACCAGGGTAAACATCGGGTAACTAAGCGCGGTCCTGCGCTTAGTTACCCGATGTTTACCCTGGTTACCCAGGGACCTCGGCATCTTGGTAGCTGGAGAGCTGTCTGTGTGACAGCTCCCCAGCGACCACACTACGATTTACCTACGATCACGGCCAGGTCATATCGCTGGTCGTGATCGTAGGTAAATCGTATAGTGTGACGGTACCCTAAGGAAATCCTGAAAACATGCACTGTTGGTGGCCCTTGAGGATTGGAGTTGTGGACCCCTGTCTTACAAGTTTTCCAATACTGATCCATATTACAAAATAATGAACGTACCACTTTCTCAATGTTTTTGGATGTAAGATGCTTCGATAAACTTCTTTTTAATCTGTATTGTTACCACCAACTTTTTCTCTTGTATTTATATTTTTAACCAATAAAATTGTTACTGCTATACATGTGTGGTCACACTTGTAGGTTTTGTGTCATGTGCTGATAATGACCACCATTTCTTTACATCTCTCACTTCACTGGCCCACTGGTTTGCTGCCAATTCTGTAGGTTATATAATTCTATCCAAACAGATTTTTTTTTAAATTCCTTGCTGACAATATCCATGTATAAAACAGAAAGTAGGAGTTTAATACTAGGCCTGGTGGTCAGTGTGACAATTGCAAAATGTTTTATTTCCAATTCTCTGTGAAATAGGAGCATTCACCCTGCAGAAGTCATTCTCCCATTACCCAACTGGGAGCTAAAAGAGGATTCGACAAACCCCAGTGATAGAGGAGAAATGGTGACACAGATCTATGAGGTAAACATTTTCCTGTATTTGGACTTGACTTCACATGTGTGAACAGATACATAAGCAGAAATGTGGCTTATTTTCTAACAAATCAATGGAAAATTTGTGGTGCTGCTTTGAGGCCACAGAAACTTCTATAGATTATTTCTACTTATGACAATGCTGTATCATAACACAATCAACCTCCTCGGGAAAGGCCGCATCTGTAGAATTACATAGTGTGAGGCAGTGACCCCTGTTGCAGCTAGGGGGTGCTGTATGTCCTCCTCAGAATACACACTGGGGCGTATTGAAGCCATGGAAGTGCATGGCAGTCGCAAGCGTAACTGTGATGGTGAGACAGTGACCGGCATTATTGTAAATGGTTGGTATCTGTCGCAGAGGAGATCCTCTGCGCTGTAAGCCAGTAATGCTGTTGTTCTGGGACCTGTGTTTGTGTAGTTGTAAAGGGAGGCTTACAGGGTTAGTCGGAGAGCTGGGCAGGTCTGACTAACCATACACACCTCCCACCTATGGGAGTGACTACAGTGATATAATGTGACTGAGGTATAGTCACATGGTCAGAGTGTATGAGTGTATGAACCTGAAGGCCTGTGTGTTGGGAGGTCCTGTGTTGACTGGATCCCTGAAAAGCACACGGAGAGGCCACATACCTGAAGACCTGTGTGTTAGGCGGTCCTGGGAGTAGGACGGACGTCCTGAATAGCACACGGAGAGGCGGTGGACCTGGATGTCCTCTGTGTTGGAAAGTCCTGGGAGTAGGATTGGATTCCTGAAGAGCATGGGGTGAGGTCATGTCCTGCAGAGCCTGTGACGGCTACTGTGGGGAAGCTACCATCCTTCTGTGGGTCTGGAAGTGTCAGGTGGCCTGGTGAGCAAGGCATTGTCCAGGACGGTGATCCCAGTTAGGCAGCTTCCCTGGGAGAGAAGACTGACGAGGACTCAGCGTGTGGAGCAGGAGCTCCTGTAAGGTAACTCCAGATAAAGGGGGTTATGGGCAGACAAGTATCTGCCAGTGAAACAGACTGTTAGTGCCTATGATGTTCCATGGAAGTTAATGAACTGTGTGGTCTCCTACGGTAACTGGAGGAAGGGAGGTTCAGCGTGTTTAGAGACTGCAACTTAATGTCGTGCTATGTGAGTAGAGATATTGATACAGCGCATGGACACCCCCGGGAACTAGTCAGACGATAACTGGCGGGTGTAGTGTCTGAAAAGTGGTTAAAGCCGTGTACTATGAACTATATGTGTGTGGTGTATAACATGGTGGTTTATGATGCCTAAATAAACTGCATGGACTGCTTAATGGAGAAAATTGTGCCTGTGTGACTGAATCCCGTTGGCAAGGGAGTGTCCCCCATCACATACAGTAAGCGATATCTTACAATAGTAATTGGTTGACCACGTAATGGTTGGATAGGCTCGGCACACCACAGCGTTTCTGAGTCTCTTGTTCTGGCTCATAGTTTGGATTCCGAATCACGAGGGGGGTAGACTTAATAAAAAGAATCCCCTTTTAGAATATTATGTATCATTGTATGCTGTCTGTTACACTATTATCTATTTTATGTTCTTCCGTAGCTGCACAATGGTGGGCCGGGCACTGTTCACGTTCAACTAGTCATTCAAAGCCCCGAGGACTATGAAGGGGAGTTGTTTCTGTACCCATTCAGTCTGATGATAGACGACAACATGAAATGTTCTCCCATGCCACCTGTAAATGCTCTACAGGTCAGTGGATCCCGCCATCTTATCACATGCCAACACTTGTTTCTGATCCAAATTCCTTTCCCAAAAGATATGCCGTATTTCTAGCTGGGTTTCTGATTTTTTTTACAGTAGACATTAATGAAAATCTGTGTCTCTAACTGCAGATTATCTTTCAAGTTCACTGTTGCTCCAGTGGATTTGCTAACTTGTTCTGTAGCCAAATATTTTGCAGATAAATCTGTGATTATAATCTTTGTTATATGATTTGTTTTTATATTTAGCTTATGCAGCCAACTGTGGCCCCTGTCAGCAAGGCAGACAGTCATAGAGTGAATAGGAGAGAATTGCCAAGAGGTGAACAGGATGTTGTAATGACAGAAAATGGAAACAAAACCACCGCAGAAGATGTTCTCTACCCTAAACTACCCATTCTGCTGGTATGTACCAAGGATGATCATTCTAGTATAGCACCAGGTACAGTGCAGTTTACCTTACAGGGTCATCCCTCACCTACCCCATTGCTCATGTTCACCCTTCACACGATTCTGTGTTCACTCCCTCTGGTTTTCCGGTGATGACTTTTAGGCCTCTAGCACATCCCACGCTGCATAGTGTACAGGAATGACATTGGCGTCTATGATGTGGGTCACCATTTTGGGTCACCAAGTCTAAATATGGTGAATCTGAAGTTTTTTGTGAAAAAATTTAATTTAAAGGGAAGGTACCGCGTTTGTAGTAGGTCATTAATAAATCACTGTAATGTAGCATAACATTTTATGTTTATGATGGAATATAGGCTGAACTGGATGGACAAATGTCTTTTTTCGGCCTTACTAACTATGTTACTATGTTACTATGCTGCTATAAGCAAGTTTGAAATGCATGTGAAACAGATTTCATGTGTTATATGAGTTTAAAGAAGGCACTGGGGGCTGACATCTTGGTTTTGCAGCAGTAGCAGGACACTATCAGTGTCAGATTACGGCACCCCATGGACATAGGAGATAATAGACCGGCGCTGACCCTATCTGTAACATTGCAGCAGCATTAGCAGTGAGCTGGGCACGCCTCTGTGGGCTGCACAACTCACTGCTGTAGGTGTGACTAGCTGCCATTTTATTATAGCCCTGTGCTATCTGCCGAGCTCCACTTACTCTCTATCGCAGGACAGAAGAAGCCCTCACTGCTCCTCTGTACTCCAGGCAGGCACATCCTCTGCTCCTCACATGCTGCCCTGTGTGCTTCTCCTGCTGTGTCCCCCCTCACACACAGTCCCTGTGATCTCCAGTAAGCTGCACTCACAGCCTGCAGAGAGGGAGGTGACACCTGGAGATAGAGAGCAGGGCAGCTGACAGGGCAGGGATTAAGGTGGGGGAAGGGGGATGGCAAGAATGTTATTCACAAAAAATACTGCTGAGCCCACTGTGTTCTGCTCCTCTGTAAACAAGCTGTGCCTCTGATGCAGTAACTGCTGGTGATAGCAGGTCACAGGTCACACACAAAATGGTGCTGCCCTGTGATGCTGCTCTTCATTCTGCCCCAGGGATATTAGACCAACCAAAAGGGGAGGGAAATGGTGATGTCAGCAGTTACTGCCCCAATTTTCCAGCAAAGAGTAAAGCTGCTAAATCTTACTATAGCTGCTTGAGGTCTAAAACGGAAACTGCCCCCACTAGTGGTAAATATGTATATTTGTAGAAAAATATATAATATTTTTCATATAGAAATGTTTGCAAACAGTGCAAACATTGCATTAATACATTTTAATTACTATTTTAAGCTTAATTTCACAAAAAAAAAACAAAATACAAGAAAACTGGTGGCACCTTCCCTTTAAAGCAAATTACATTTTCATGAAATTAATTAACTGATCTCTACTGGCAACCCATTATGGTAAGGGCTGCCATTAACCCCTTCCCGACCCATGACGCCACGTAGGCGTCATGAAAGTCGGTGCCAATCCGACCCATGACGCCTATGTGGCGTCATGGAAAGATCGCGTCCCTGCAGATCCGGTGAAGGGGTTAACTCCCATTTCACCCGATCTGCAGCGACAGGGGGAGTGGTAGTTTAGCCCAGGGGGGGTGGCTTCACCCCCTCGTGGCTACGATTGCTCTGATTGGCTGTTGAAAGTGAAACTGCCAATCAGAGCGATTTGTAATATTTCACCTATTATAACGGGTGAAATATTACAATCCAGCCATGGCCGATGCTGCAATATCATCGGCCATGGCTGGAAATACTAATGTGCCCCCACCCCACCCCACCGATCGCCCCCCCAGCCCCCCGATCTGGCCGGTACACTGCTCTGGCTCCCCTCCATCCAGTGCTCCGCTCCCCCCCGTGCTCTTGTCTGCTCCCCCCGTGCTCCAATCACCCCCCCGTGCTCCAATCACCCCCCCTGCATTCCGATCCACCCCCCGTGCTCCGTTCCACCCCCCCATGCTCCGTTCCACGCCCCCGTGCTCCGTTCCGCGCCTGCCGCGCTCCGATTCCCCCCCCCGTGCTCCGATCCCCCCCCCCGTGGTCCCCCCCACCCCATCATACTTACCGATCCTGCCGGGGTCCCGTCCATCTTCTCCCTGGGCGCCGCCATCTTCCAAAATGGCGGGCGCATGCGCAGTGCGCCCGCCGAATCTGCCGGCCGGCAGATTCGTTCCAAAGTGCATTTTGATCACTGAAGTAGATTATATCTCAGTGATCAAAATAAAAAAAATAATAAATGACCCCCCCCCCTTTGTCACCCCCATAGGTAGGGACAATAAAAAAATAAAGAAATTTTTTTTTTCCACTAATGTTAGAATAGGGTTAGGGTTAGGGTTAGGGGTAGGGTTAGGGGTATGGTTAGGGTTAGGGTTAGGGGTAGGGTTAGGGCTAGGGGTAGGGTTAGGGTTAGGGGTAGGGTTAGGGGTAGGGCTAGGGGTAGGGTTAGGGTTAGGGCTAGGGTTAGGGCTAGGGTTAGGGTTTCGGTATGTGCACACGTATTCTGGTCCTCTGCGGATTTTTCCGCTGCGGATTTGATAAATCCGCAGTGCTAAACCGCTCCGGATTTATGGCGGATTTAACGCGTTTTTTTTCTGCGCATTTCACTGCGGTTTTACAATTGCGATTTTCTATTTGAGCAGTTGTAAAACCGCTGCGGAATCTGCACAAAGAAGTGACATGCTGCGGAATGTAAACCGCTGCGTTTCCGTGCAGTTTTTCTGCAGCATGTGTACAGCGATTTTTGTTTCCCATAGGTCTACATTGAACTGTAAACTCATGGGAAACTGCTGCGGGTCCGCAGTGTTTTCCGCAGCGTGTGCACATACCTTTAGAATTAGGCCATGTGCCCACACTGCGGATTGGCCGCTGCGGATTCGCAGCAGTATTCCATCAGGTTTACAGTACCATGTAAACATATGAAAAACCAAATCCGCTGTGCCCATGGTGCAGAAAATACCGCGCGGAAACGCTGCGTTGTATTTTCCGCAGCATGTCAATTCTTTGTGCGGATTCCGCGGCGATTTACACCTGTTCCTCAATAGGAATCCGCAGGTGAAATCCGCACAAAAAACACTGGAAATCCGCGGAAAATCCGCAGGTAAAACGCAGTGCCTTTTACCCGCGGATTTTTCAAAAATGGTGCGGAAATATCTCACACGAATCCGCAACGTGGGCACATAGCCTTAGGGTTAGGGTTGGAATTAGGGTTGTGGTTAGGGTTGTGATTAGGGTTATGGCTACAGTTGGGATTAGGGTTAGGGGTGTGTTGGGGTTAGTGTTGGAGGTAGAATTGAGGGGTTACCACTGTTTAGGCACATCAGGGGTCTCCAAACGCAACATGGCGCCACCATTGATTCCAGCCAATCTCGTATTCAAAAAGTCAAATGGTGCTCCCTCACTTCCGAGCCCTGACGTGTGCCCAAACAGTGGTTTACCCCCACATATGGGGTATCAGTGTACTCAGGATAAACTGCGCAACAATTACTGGGGTCCAATTTCTCCTGTTACCCTTGTGAATCTAAAAAATGCTTGCTAAAACATCATTTTTGAGGAAAGAAAAATGATTTTTTATTTTCACGGCTCTGCGTTGTAAACGTCTGTGAAGCACTTGGGGGTTCAAAGTGCTCACCACATATCTAGATAAGTTCCTTGGGGGGTCTAGTTTCTAAAATGTGGTCACTTGTGGGGGGTTTCTACTGTTTAGGCACACCAGGGGCTCTGCAAACGCAATGTGACGCCCGCAGACCATTCCATCAAAGTCTGCATTTCAAAAGTCACTACTTCCCTTCTGAGCCCCGACGTGTGCCCAAACAGTGGTTTACCCCCACACATGGGGTATCAGCGTACTCAGGAGAAACTGGACAACAACTATTGGGGTCCAATTTCTCCTGTTACCCTTGGGAAAATAAAAAATTCTGGGCTAAATAATTATTTTTGAGGAAAGAAAACGTATTTATTATTTTCACGGCTCTGCATTATAAACTTCTATGAAGCACTTGGGGGTTCAAAGTGCTCACCACACATCTAGATAAGTTCCTTTCGGGGTCTAGTTTCCAAAATGGGGTCACTTGTGGGGGGTTTCTACTGTTAAGCCACATCAGGGGCTCTGCAAACGCAACGTGACGCCCACAGAGCATTCCATCAAAGTCTGCATTTCAAAACGTCACTACTTCACTTCCGAGCCCCGGCATGTGCCCAAACAGTGATTTACCCCCACATATGGGGTATCAGCGTACTCAGGAGAAACTGGACAACAACTTTTGGGGTCAAATTTCTCCTGTTACCCTTGGGAAAATAAAAAATTGCAGGCTAAAAGATCATTTTTGAGAAAATAATTTTTTTTTTTTTATTTTCATGGCTCTGCGTTATAAACTTCTGTGAAGCACTTGGGGGTTCAAAGTCCTCACCACACATCTAGATTAGTTCCTTTGGGGGTCTAGTTTCCAAAATGGGGTCATTTGTGGGGGATCTCCAATGTTTAGGCACACAGGGGCTCTCCAAACGTGACATGGTGTCCGCTAATGATTGGAGCTAATTTTCCATTTAAAAAGCCAAATGGCGTGCCATCCCTTCCGAGCCCTGCCGTGCGCCCAAACAGTGGTTTACGCCCACATATGGGGTATCAGCGTACTCAGGACAAACTGGACAACAATATTTGGGGTCCAATTTCTCCTATTATCCTTGGCAAAATAGGAAATTCCAGGCTAAAAAATCATTTTTGAGGAAAGAAAAATTATTTTTTATTTTCATGGCTCTGCGTTATAAACTTCTGTGAAGCACCTGGGGGTTTAAAGTGCTCAATATGCATCTAGATAAGTTCCTTGGGGGGTCTAGTTTCCAAAATGGGGTCACTTGTGGGGGAGCGCCAATGTTTAGGCACACAGGGGCTCTCCAAACGCGACATGGTGTCCGCTAACAATTGGAGCTAATTTTCCATTCAAAAAGTCAAATGGCGCGCCTTCCCTTCCGAGCCCTGCCGAGTGCCCAAACAGTGGTTTACCCCCACATATGAGGTATCGGCGTACTCGGGAGAAATTGCCCAACAAAGTTTATGATCCATTTTATCCTACTGCCCATGTGAAAATGAAAAAATTGAGGCGAAAAGAATTTTTTTGTGAAAAAAAAGTACTTTTTCATTTTTACAGATCAATTTGTGAAGCACCTGAGGGTTTAAAGTGCTCACTAGGCATCTAAATAAGTTCCTTGGGGGTTCTAGTTTCCAAAATGGGGTCACTTGTGGGGGAGCGCCAATGTTTAGGCACACAGGAGCTATCCAAACGCGACATGGTGTCCGCTAACGATGGAAATAATTTTTCATTCAAAAAGTCAAATGGCGCTCTTTCCCTTCCGAGCCTTACCATGTGCCCAAACAGTGGTTTACCCCCACATGTGAGGTATTGGTGTACTCAGGAGAAATTGCCCAACACATTTTAGGATCCATTTTATCCTGTTGCCCATGTGAAAATGAAAAAATTGAGGCTAAAAGAATTTTTTTGTGAAAAAAAAGTACTTTTTCATTTTTACGGATCAATTTGTGAAGCACCTGGGGGTTCAAAGTGCTCACTATGCATCTAGATAAGTTCCTTGGGGCGTCTAGTTTCCAAAATGGGGTCACTTGTGGGGGAGCTCCAATTTTTAGGCACACGGGTGCTCTCCAAACGTGACATGGTGTCCGCTAAAGAGTGGAGCCAATTTTTGATTCAAAAAGTCAAATGGCGCTCCTTCCCTTCCAAGCCCTGCCGTGCGCCCAAACAGTGGTTTACCCCCACATATGAAGTATCAGCGTACTCAGGACAAATTGGACAACAACTTTCGTGGTTCAGTTTCTCCTTTTACCATTGGGAAAATAAAAAAATTGTTGCTAAAAGATAATTTTTGTGACTAAAAAGTTAAATGTTCATTTTTTCCTTCCATGTTGCTTCTGCTGCTGTGAAGCACCTGAAGGGTTAATAAACTTCTTGAATGTGGTTTTGAGTACCTTGAGGGGTGCAGTTTTTAGAATGGTGTCACTTTTGGGTATTTTCAGCCATATAGACCCCTCAAACTGACTTCAAATGTGAGGTGGTCCCTAAAAAAATGGTTTTGTAAATTTCGTTGTAAAAATGACAAATCGCTGGTCAAATTTTAACCCTTATAACTTCCTAACAAAAAAAAATTTTGTTTCCAAAATTGTGCTGATGTAAAGTAAACATGTGGGAAATGCTATTTATTAACTATTTTGTGTCACATATCTCTCTGGTTTAACAGAATAAAAATTCAAAATGTGAAAATTGCAAAATTTTCAAAATTTTCGCCAAATTTCCGTTTTTATCACAAATAAACGCAGAATTTATTGACCTAAATTTACCACTAACATGAAGCCCAATATGTCACGAAAAAAGAATCTCAGAACTGCTAGGATCCGTTGAAGCGTTCCTGAGTTATTACCTCATAAAGGGACACTGGTCAGAATTGCAAAAAACGGCAAGGTCTTTAAGGTCAAAATAGGCTGGGTCATGAAGGGGTTAATGGATGTCACTGAGCATCTGCTGTCTCTGTAGGAAATGGCTCGTGTCAGATAGGTAAATATAAAATGTTAAAGGGTTTTAGCAAATAAAGTTATTGTTTGTATAGTGAGTTGTTAAAGTCTCCAATGTATCAATTCCAGTCCGTTTTCTGGGTCTCTGGTTACTGTCATTCAAGTAGTCGTGCAGTGGTTGGACATCTGTCCTGTCCTCGTTACAGTATAGAGAGAACTATGTCTTCTAATAGACTGAGTTCCTGTGTGTCCATCACTGGACTAGGAATAACATTCATCCCCTGAAAATATTTAATGGAGGACAGCAAGTATAGATCTGTAAAACCATGAGCAATTTGTACAGAAAGAAAACTGCATGACTATATGTAGAGTAAACTTTATTTGCTGAAACTTCTTTAAGACATTTATTTTGACAATTTGTGGAGTTTTACCTTTTTTGTGCTTCAGAATTGTATTAATTCATCTTGCTGGGAGATAAAATGTGTCATTCATGATATGGAAAGAGGGCAGAGAGCAACGCTAAAACTTGATTCTATTCTGTGGGTCTCAAGCTTCCTCAAGGTAAGCCCGAATTTAGATGTCTGCATCGAAAACTGGTGCTGGAGTTGCCTTTACTTTGCATTCACTGTTCTGGTCTGTGTGGAAAATGCACTGGCACACTGGCTATAATGGGTCAGTATGTTGGGTGTGGTGCACAATTGACCATTTATATGCTCATCTGAACAAGCCCATAGAAAAATTTAACCTATTTGGCTTTCTTGCTGATCATATATAAAGGGTCCTCATGGGTTTAATTAATAACAATTGGAGCCATGCAAGACATTTTCCACTCCCAATGGACAATCCTGGTACAGGAGCATTGCACCACGCTAAATAGTTTGCAAGAAAAAAGTTTATGTCTAACTTGTCTTTTATAAACCTTTATCACATAGCTAAAATACATTACATTAGTAGGGTTGAGCGACTTTTCTTTTTATAGGATTGGGTCGGGTTTCACGAAACCCGACTTTTTCAAAAGTCGGGTCGAGTGAAATCGGCCGATCCTATAGAAAAGTCGGGGTCGGCCGAAACACGAAACCCAATGCAGTGCATTGGGTTTCTAATGGTTCCCAGGGTCTGAAGGAGAGGAAACTCTCCTTCAGGCCCTGGGATCCATATTTAAGTGTAAAATAAAGAATCAAAATAAAAAATATTGCTATACTTACCCTCGGACGCGCCCTGGTTCTCACCGGCAACCTTCCTTCCTAAGAATGAGCGCCTGAAGGACCTTCGATGACGTCGCGGCTTGTGATTGGTCGCGTGAGCGGTCACATGGGCGTCACGTGACCAATCACAAGCCGCGACGTCATCTAAGGTCCTTCAGGCGCTGATTCTTAGGAAGGAAGGCTGCGGGTTAGAACCAGGGCGCGTCTGAGGGTGAGTATATACCTATTAGGAATATACTCACCCTCGGACGCGCCCTCGGACGCTTCCTTCCTAAGAATTAGCGCCTGAAGGACCTTAGATCAAGGCCCTTCAGGCGTTCATTCTTAGGAAGGAAGGCTGCCGGTGAGAACCAGGGCGCGTCCGAGGGTGAGTATATCAATATTTTTTCATTTTTATTCTTTATTTTACACTTAAATATGAATTCCGATACCGATACCGATATCTTAAACATATCGGAACTCGGTATCGGAATTCTGATTCCAGATCAGAAGATCGCCGACCTCATGGCCGACCCCACACAGGGGTCGGGTTTCATGAAACCCGACTTTGCCAAAAGTCGACGACTTCTGAATCTGGCCGACCCGTTTCGCTCAACCCTATACATTAACAATCACTTAAAGAAGCACTTCTCCCATTAAAGTTTTTATCCTCTTAATATAATGCAGTCATGATATTATATAGCACCGTGTACTTCCAATTGCTCATTTTGCTTTTCTGCCCAGCTAATTCTTCTCCTTTTTCTGCACCATGTAGAAACAGGAAGTTTCTTGTCCCTGCATTTATCATTCCCCTCTTCAACTCCTAACCTAGCTGCTCCCTTCTCTCTCCTGCCAGCGACTTTGCAGTAACTCATGACTCATACAGGGAAAATTGACCTCCTGTTTCTACATAGCGCTTAGAAGGATTCAGTTAGTCAGTTTTTTAATCTCGTGATGTCATAGACCTAATGGAAAACAGAAGAATTTACTAGGTAGAGGGGCAAAACGATTGTAAGTATACATGCTACTGTAATATGATGACTGCAATATATTAAGTGGATACATTTTTTTATGGGAGTGTGTTTTTTAAATGTTTGCTTATGCCCGGTGTCCATCAGATGGCATCGAGCACCTGGTGCTATGTAAAATACTCTTGGCCTCTAGGTATTATATCCAGTCTGAAATGTTATGTTCTCTTTTCCCATTGTACAGAGACCACAGCAGCAATTTACCTTGCGTTCCAATGGCTACTTCGAGGTGACAGGCGTCCCTTACAGGATCCAGCCTAAAGCCCTGATCACCAACCAGACCTCTGTAGGTTTTCTGACCTTCAGTTTGTATAAAGCTTTGGGACCTTACATACTCAGCTATACTGGGCCAGTTTGACAGATCTAAATGACAGATTGTTTTTTATGTCTGGCACTGATTTTACTAGTTGGGTGGTTATGTAGTCCTAAATATATAATATATGATGCCATTGTATGTTTCTGCTCGCAGGCTGACCTGGTGGTCCATTGGGTAACCCCTGATGGGCAGAAGGAAATCCCCTTATGGTGGATAATCCTTGGAGCCCTTGGGGGGCTGCTAATCCTGATGCTGTTTATATTTGTCATGTGGAAGGTGAGTGGGGCAAATGCTCACTATTACTGGCTGAGCTTGGTTTCCATAACATCCATTTGGGTTTATTTTCTCTCCCTCTTAAATTTAATCTACGTCTTGTGATTTTTGTAGTGCGGATTCTTTAGAAGGAACCGACCACCGACTGATGATGAGGACAGCTTAACTGGCGGGCAGTAATGGATGACCTCTCTCTTCCAGTGAAATGTCTTCACAGCTTGACGAACCTTTTGTACATGCCCACAGCCTAAAACTTTTAAGAACCCATAAAATGCCTGTTGAACACCTTTTTTACATTCATGGTGGACAGTGATGCAGTTTATTATTTTTAATGTTTTGCCAATTAAACAAAAAGCCCTTGTTTCTGTGGTAGTACACACTTGTTGGTCCAATTCTTGATGCTTTTAATGTCCTGGCTTGTAGCACTATGGTCTTGGGTCCAGTTCTGGCTAGGGGACTACTTCGCCATGCTTTGCCTGTGTATGTGTGACTTTTCTCCAACATGTCAAATACATACTTCTAGATAAACTAGCCCTGGTGTGTTTTTAGTGAAGGAAATGTAGACTGTGAGCCACATTAGAGACAGAGAGTGACATAGGCAATTGTTATCTATGTACATATCAGTTACCTCTGCCATAACCTACCTTAAGGTACCGTCACATTAAGCGACGCTGCAGCGATATAGACAACGATGCCGATCACTGCAGCGTCCCTGTGTGGTCGCTGGAGAGCTGTCACACAGACAGCTCTCCAGCGACCAACGATGCCGAGGTCCCCAGGTAACCAGGGTAAACATCGGGTTACTAAGCGCAGGGCCGCGCTTAGTAACTCGATATTTACCCTGGTTACCTAAAAAAAAAAAAAAAACACTACATACCGTACTTACATTCCAATGTCTGTCGCGTCCCTCGCAGTCAGCTTCCCGCACTGACTGTGAGGGCCGGCCGTAAAGCAGAGCACAGCGGTGACATCACCGCTGTGCTTTACGGCCGGCGCTCACAGTCAGTGCGGGAAGCTGACTGCGAGGGACGCGACAGACATTGGAATGTAAGTATGTAGTGTTTTTTTTTTTTAGGTAACCAGGGTAAATATCGGGTTACTAAGCGCGGCTAAGTGGTTACCAGTGAAGACATCGCTGAATCGTCATCACACACGCCGATTCAGCGGGTGATCCAGCGACAAAATAAAGTTCTGGCCTTCTAGCTCCGACCAGCGATCTCACAGCAGGATCCTGATCGCTGCTGCGTGTCAAACACAACGATATCTCTATCCAGGACGCTGCAACGTCACGGATCGCTATCGTTATCATTCTAAAGTCGCTCAGTGTGAAGGTACCTTTAGTCTCGTGGCTGTATCTGACATTCACACTCATACTCACCTACTTCTTGTGTCTTAACTCCCTAAAATGCCTTCTGAAATTCTCTGGGTCCGGCTCCATTATACAGTTGACATCTGCCTGTAACTGCAATGACCATGGTATTCAAGTAGCCATACAAAGGAGGGTATCGCCACATCTGCAAAAGTCTGAACTTTTATAATATCACATTATTTAACTTGTAATAGTGGAATCAATAAACAAATAAAAAATGCTAAAATTGCCGTCCCAACCCAAAAATTGAATAAAAAGTTACTGTATATACTGTACATACTAAAATGATACCAGGAAAAACTTTTTTTGTTTTAAAAAAAAATAAAATAAAAAAATAGATAAAAAAGGCAGGTGTGTTTACTAACACCAGGTCACAATCCTGTTTTTCTGCAGGATGCAGCAGACCCCCATGATAAAGGTGGAGACGGCAAGTGTGCAAAATACTGATGAAACATAGATACCATTCATGGCTGGGTTGTTATGAATTGTTACTAGTATGATAGATATGTAACAAGGTGGCCCAGGGCGATATTCCCAGCCTAGTCAACTAAGCCATAGTCAGTATACACCCCAGGACCTTGTATATGAAATAGACAGGACGGACACTGCTCCCCTCATGAGTTGCCTCTTTTGTCTCAGTCACTGCAGTCCAAGCAATCACAATCCAGGGTCACAGGAGTAATCCAACAGGGATAACTTTTATTTTCGTAGGATAAACAAGGTAGAAAGAGGTGATTGGAGAAAATACAATAGAGACTTCCTGCTCTTTCCCTACTTTTAGTCACTGCCGTCTCAGCATCAGCCACAGCAGCGGTCACCGTTCACAAGCACCATAATCTGGACGCTTCTAGTCCCTTCAGCATGAGCACTTGCACAGTCCTGTGCCCACCTCGGAGTGAAAGAGGAGATAGTCCATGCGCCGGAATCTGGACGCTTGAAGTCCCTTCGGTGGGGCACCACACGGTTCCGGTGTCTGCTTCACTGCCCCTGGTCCTGGGCAGCAATCTCTACCCCTCCTGGGGTTTTTCCAGCTTAGATTTCCCCCAGCCGGGGGTCCATAATGGGGACAGGCATCTTGCCTCCAGCCATGCTGTCTGGGCTCTGGCAATGCCCTGGTTGCTCCTATACATCTGCCCAGGGCAAACGTGCCAGGGCTACTGACTGGAAGCAGAAGCTTCCTGCTCTCTAGAGGCTGCTAGCCCAGCCCACCAAATTGAACTTTCCTGTCCTTGCCTCGAACTGTACAGGGGAACACAATACAGTTCAACAGCAATTAAAGGGGAACTCCCCACAACACCTAAATACAAACATAATGCAGTATACTACGCAGTAGGATAACATATTGACATATGACAGCACATAGTAAACGCATGAAACATGACATCTTTTCATAAAATGCATGGAGGCCACACAGAAAGGAGAGAGGGAGCACAGAGGTTCTCCGCCACCTCATTACAGGTACAACGATAAGTCTTGTAGAATATGCCAGTCATATAGATATCTGTACAGTATCTGGCTTACACCCTACTACTGATGCCCACACTATTAGAACATTAGATCAGGCGAGCTGCCCAGCACTATGTAAGTGCACCCCACCGGGAGATAAATGGTAGGTCTGTGAGTGGCTGTTTCATCAGTATTTCACAACTGTGCTGCCTCCACCCTTATCATGGGGGCTTGCTGCACCCAAGAGTGGTCTTTTTTTCTGGTCCCAGAAGAAGGGACAGTGCTTGAACAGCACATGCAACACAGTGTTATGCCTTGACACTGGCCTGTTCATTCTTTGTGGGCCGCGGAGATAACGTGCTCTGCGCTTCCATCCCGTTTCTAAAGGCAGCAGTTGCACTGTCTCCTATGTAATGAATACACCAGTCCCAGGGTATCTTTTCTTATGAACATACACCAGTCCCAGTGTCTCCTATGTTATGTATATGCACCAGTCTGTGTTGGAGACATGCATTGAAATATACATTTGTGTTCAGAACAACTTCAGCGAGCCGAGTCAACAGTGCTCCAGACCAACGCAAACAGAGTCGGACTGGCCTGGTGGGGTGCTAGGGAATTTCCCGGTGGGCCCTTGCAGAAGAGCAGGAGAGGGGAGGAAGGAAAAAAAATAGAGGTTGAGGGCCCTTTATATGCGCGCAAGCAAATGGACAGGGAGCAGGAGAGCAACTAGGGTCGCACGCCTGGCCGCATCACAACTAGCAGACATGGCCGCAGCCGTGTCTGCTAAAAGTGACATCACTCCGCGTGCCATGCACTGTTGCTTCCGGCTACAGAAGTGCTTCAATAAAGCATGTGCCGGACTAGAGACAAGCCAAGGTAGGGTATTAAAACCCCTAATCTTTGTGTATGTTTATATGAATTGTATGTATATGCCTGTATGTGTATGTACGCACATGGTCAAAGTTGCTGGTACCCCTCGTTTAACCCCTTAATCCCATATGACATACTATCCCGTCAAGGTGACCTGGGACTTAATTCCCAGGGACAGGATAGTACATCATAGTGATCGGCCGCGCTCTTGGGGGGAGCGCGGCCAATCACGGCCGGGTGTCAGCTGACTATCGCAGCTGACATCCGGCACTATGTGCCAGGAGCAGTCACGGACCACAGCCGGCACATTAACCCCTGGCACACTGCGATCAAACATGATCGCAGAGTTCCGGGGGCATAGGGAAGCATCACGCAGAGAGAGGGCTCCCTGTGTGCTTCCTTGAGACCCTCGGTACAAGGCGATGTGCTCACCTTGTACCGAGCGTCTCCTCCCTACAGGCCCCGGATCAAAAATGGCTGCGGGGCTGCATCCGGGTCCTGCAGGGAGGTGGCTTACCAAGCGCCTGCTCAGAGCAGGCGCTGGTGAGCCTGGAGCAGTGCACGTCAGATCGCTGATCTGACATAGTGCATTGCAAAGTGTCAGATCAGCGATCTGACCTTATAACATGATGTCCCTCCCTGGGGCCATGTTATAAAGCAAAAAAAAATAAATATTTAGATGTGTAAAAAAAAAAAAATCCTAAAGAAAGAAAAAAATATATATATATTTTTCCCATAAATACATTCGTTTATCTAAATAAAAACAAACAATATAAGTACACATATTTAGAATCGCTGCGTCCATAAGAACCCGACCTATAAAACTGTCCCACTAGTTAACCCCTTCAGTGAACACCGTAAAAAAAAATGAGGCAAAAAACAACGCTTTATTATCATACAGCCTAACAAAAAGTGGAATAGCACGCGATCAAAAAGACATATAAATAACCATGGTACCGCTGAAAACGTCATCTTGTCCAGCAAAAAACAAGCCGCTATACAGCATCATCAGCGAAAAATAAATAAATACAAAATTTATAGTCCTCAGAATAAAGCGATGCAAAAATATTTTTTTTTTCTATAAAATAGTTTTTATCGTATGAAAGCGCCAAAACATAACAAAAATATAAATGAGGTATCACTGTAATCGTACTGATCCGAAGAATAAAACTGCTTTATCCATTTTACCAAACGCGGAATGGTATAAATGCCCGCCCCAAAAGAAATTCATGAATAGCTGGTTTTTGGTCATACTGCCTCACAAAAATCGGAATAAAAAGCGATCAAAAATGTCACGTGCCCAAAAATATTACCAATAAAAACGTCAACTCGTTCCGCAAAAAACAAGACCTCACATGACTCTGTGGACCAAAATATGGAAAAATTATAGGTCTCAAAATGTGGTAACACAAAAAAATATTTTTTGCAATAAAAAGCGTCTTTTAGTGTGTCACAGCTGCCAATCATAAAAATCCGCTAAAAAACCCACTATAAAAGTAAATCAAACCCCCCTTCATTACCCCTTTAGTTAAGGAAAATAAAAAAAATAAAAAAATGTATTTATTTCCATTTTCCCATTAGGGTTAGGGCTAGGGTTAGGGTTGGGGCTAGGGTTAGGGCTAGGGTTAGGGTTTGGATTACATTTACGATTGAGATTAGGGTTAGGGGTGTGTCAAGGTTAGGGGGTGTGGTTAGGGTTATGGTTGGGATTAGGGTTAGGGGTGTGTTGGAATTAGGGGTGTGGTTAGGTGTTATGACCTGGTGGTTAAGAGGCCACACTGAAATGACCTGGTGGCTAAAACGCAACATGGAACGAGCTCTGAGAAGGTGGTATCTCTACTGACAGCAGTCCCTAATCCTAACAACACAACTAGAAATAGCCGTGGGATGTTCCTGACACTCCCTAGACACCTCGGCACAGCCTCAGAAATAACTACCCCTAAAGAATGAAATAGAAAGCTATCTTGCCTCAGAGAAACCCCCAAAGGAAAGACAGCCCCCCACAAATATTGACTGTGAAAGGAGAGGGAAATGACGAACACAGAAATGAAATTAGATTTCAGCAAAGGGAGGCCAAAACTAAACTAGATAGACAGAGAGCAAAGGATACTGTGCGGTCAGTAATAAAAACTACAAAATCCACGCAGTTTATAAAAATGAACTCCACACCGACTCACGGTGTGGAGGGGCAAATCTGCTTTCCCAGAGCTTCCAGCTAGCCTGAATACGACATAGTGACAAGCTGGACAAAAGAGACAAAATGCAAAGCAATAGAGTCCACACAAATGGACAAACAAAACTAGCAAAACTTATCTTTTGCAGACAAGGACTGGCCATATGAGAAATCCAAGGGAAGAATCAAATCCAACCAAGAACATTGACAGCAGGCATGGACTAACGCCCAGAGCAGGTTTAAATAACAAACCCAGGCAAGGCGATTAGTGAAGACAGCTGCCACAGCTACCTAACGGAGCAGCAGTTCCACTTGAAATCACCAGAGGGAGCCCAAGGGCAGAACTCGCAAAAATACCATTAGCAACCACAGGAGGGAGCTCCAGAATGGAACTCACAACAGTTAGGGTTGGGTTTAGGGGTGTGTTTGGGTTAGGGTTTCAGTCAGAATTGGGGGTTTCCACTGTTTAGGCACATCAGGGGCTCTCCAAACGCGACATGGCGTCCGATCTCAATTCCAGCCAATTCTGTGTTGAAAAAGTAAAACGGCGCTCCTTCCCTTCCTAGCTCTCCCGTGCGCCCAAACAGGGGTTTACCCCAACATATGGGGTATCAGCGTACTCAGGACAAATTGGACAACAACTTCTGGGGTCCAATTTCTCTTGTTACCATTGGGAAAATAAAAATTTGGGGGGCTAAAAAAACATTTTTGTGGGAAAAAAATGATTTTTTATTATCACGGCTCTGCATTATAAACTGTAGTGAAATACTTGGGGTTCAAAGTTCTCACAACACACCTAGATAAGTTCCTTGGGGGTCTAGTTTCCAATATGGGGTCACTTGTAGGAGTCCAATTTCTCCTGTTACCCTTTGGAGAATACAAAACTGGGGGCTAAAAAATAATTTTTGTGAAAAAAAAAATAATTTTTATTTTCACGGCTCTGCGTTATAAACTGTAGTGAAACACTTGGGGGTTAAAAGCTCTCAAAACACAACTAGATAAGATCCTTAGGGGGGTCTACTTTCCAAAATGGTGTCACTTGTGGGGGGGTTTCAATGTTTAGGCACATCATGGGCTCTCCAAATGCAACATGGTGTCCCATCTCAATTCCACCCAATTTTGCATTGAAAAGTCATACGGCGCTCCTTCCCTTCCGAGCACTGCCATGCACCCAAACAGTGGTTTATCCCCACATATGGGGTATCAGCGCACTCAGGACAAATTGCACAACAACTTTTGGGGTACAATTTCTTCTGGTAACCTTGGGAAAATAAAAAAATGGCGGCGAAAAGTTCATTTTTGTGAAAAAATATTATTTTTTATTTTTACATCTCTACATTATAAACTTCTGTGAAGCACTTGGTGGGTCAAAGTGCTCACCACACATCTAGATAAGTTCCTTAGGGGGTCTACTTTACAAAATGGTGTCGATTGTGGGGGGTTTCAATGTTTAGGCACATTAGTGACTCTCCAAACGCAACATGGCGTCCCATCTCAATTCCAGCCAATTTTGCATTGAAAAGTCAAATGGCGCTCCTTCCCTTCCGAGCTCTGCCATGCGCCCAAACAGTGGTTTACCCCCACATATGGGGTATCGGGGTATTTTCTCCTGTTACCCTTGGTAAAATAAAACAAATTGGAGCTGAATTAAATTTTTTGGGAAAATTTTAATTTTTTTTTAAACATTCCAAAAATTCCTGTGAAACACCTGAAGGGTTAATAAACTTCTTGAATGTGGTTTTGAGCACTTTGAGTGCAGTTTTTAGAATGGTGTCACACTTGGATATTTTCTATCATATAGACCCCTCAAAATGACTTCAAATGTGATGTAGTCCCTAAAACAAAAAGGTGTTGTAAAAATGAGAAGTTGCTGATCAACTTTTAACCCTTATAACTCCCTAACCAAAAAAAAAATTGTTTCCAAAGATTGCCTTGCGCAGGCGTGTACTACGGAGGACATAGAATTAACTTCAATCCAATATTGTGGCCAGCATGCAGCCAGGTAAGGAAAGGGTGAATCAAGCACCCGAAAACTCCGCCCATATGACCGAAAACCAGTCCCGCCAAATTCAGGTGACAGGTTCCCTTTAACGTGCAAACCACCCTCGGGGCTTAAGGGGTTAAGGATATACCCTGACCCTAATTACATTTTATAGATATGATCATTATTTTAGTTTGTTAGTACACTATCATGAACATCTGAAGAATGAAGCCTGCAGTGAACCCTTGTGCTGTTCTTCCAAGAGTCATAACTTTTTTATTTTTCTGTCCACATAGCTGTATGACGGCTTGTTTTTTTTTGCAGAAAATGTTGTACTTTTGAATGAATGACATCATTAATTTTACCACATAGTGTACTGAAAAATTCAGAAATTTGTAAAAAAAAACAATTGTCACCATTTTCCAAGACCATTATCCAAGATAATGTATTAATTTTTTGGGATCTGAGACTGAGTGAGGGTTATTTTTTGCACTTTGAGTTGACATTTTTACTGATACCGTTTTGGGGCATATACGATGTTTTTATCTACTCTTAATTTTATTGCAATGTTGAGGAGGCAAAAAACCCCGTAATTCTGGCATTTTGATTTTTTTCTCTCGTTACGCCTTTTACAAATCGGATAAATTTACTTATATTTTGATAGATCAGACTTTTCCGAATGCAGCCATACCAAATATGTGTTTTTTTAGAAAAAAAATGGTTTTAATGCTATTAGTGTAGCTTCTGCTGTAGAGGCTGGGGGCTCAGGGCAATTCCCCTGAGTCAGTGGTGAAGAAGAGTGTTATTGATAAAATTCTGGACTCTAGGAGATTTTAGAGAGAGATTACAATTTCTGGTGCAATGGAAGAGTTACAGGTTACAGACTGGAAAAAAATTAATGGGAGCTGGGGTAAAACGTTCATGCAATAAGGCTTACGAGAGCCTTTCAGCGGAGGCATCCAGGGAAACCAGCTCCTGAGATGGCCAGAGGCCATCCTGGAAGGAGGGGACTACAGTTGAACCTACTGACACCTGTCCACCAGGCAGAAACTCTTCTACTTGAGTTATTCAGCTCTGTGGACAGTTCCTTGCTAATCCAGATACCGGTACCTGTGTAGTTCCTGATTGGCTTTATCCGGTGATTGCCTGATTAAATACACTATATTAACCTTAATTGGCAACTCCTTCCTTGTGAGATTATTGAGCTCACAGCCACTAGTCTAGTTCTCTCACCTGCAACTGCTTCATACCATACCATACTACTGTCTCCTGTGTGCCAACTAGTGGTTTCCCTACTGACTACGCTACCTGCTTATCCTCCAATACTGTACTGCCACTTCTGTGTAGACTACAAGCCTCTGCTCCCCCTAGTGGTTGCAAAAGTTAACTGTAATCAAGGCAATATTGTTATAATACAGCAGAGCTGTGAGAGCTGCAGCTGCTAACGTGTTTGTTATCAGACAAAATTCAGTTCCACTGTTCTGTGTTAGTTACATGTCTCACACTGGTAATGTCCCCTTTTATTTATTATAAACTCTGGAGGCAGATTCTCATGCAAGTCAGTGACCGATAGCTTGGGCCAGCTCATTTACATAAGAGAAACATGGATTTCTTGGGGATAAGAGACTGAATCCCAGATATCAAGGTATCACTTTATTCCAAACACTTACATGCCCATATAGATGGCTTGGGAGGGTTGATCTTACTGACAGATTTCCTTTCAATAGAAATTGGGGTTAACTTTTTAGTGTTGCAAATTCCGGGATTGTGCAGCATCTGTATGAAATATGCATGATTATAATGCTCCTGTGTATGATACTTGACTTGTTTCCAACCTGACAAATGCAGCTGCTTTGAGTCTATGTCATTTTCTTCATTTCCAGTAAGAGTTAGTACGGTTTATTCTTTCAGTGTTTTCTTTTGGGACTGGTCCTAATCATAGTCTCTCCTAATCTGCCAAGTTCTGGATTGTTCACTTTCATCTTGGAAAATACACTTATGTATTTCATTTATTTACATCTCTTAGTATAAGAATTCACTGCCCTTTTTTAACCCAGTTAATGCTACTTCTGTATGGATTGTTTCATGATGACAGCTCTGTTCCCTAAAACATATGAATGTCAGTCTCTTCCTTTGAGACTCTGCTAAAAAAGAGTGGTACTTGAGGACCACAAGCCAAATAGGGAAGGGGTCACTGAATGCGGAACCTGTGTTTCAGAGGGAAAGGGGTTAACATTTCTCCTTCCTTGCTCTGCCATCTTCCCCTTATGGCTGGTTTGAGTGGGGTTAAATTCTGGTCCAGCCCAGCTTTAACAAGGGGTAGTTACAGTGTGGTAAATAAATATTTCATCCCTTGCTGATTTTGTAAATTTGCCAACTGACAGAGACATGAACAGTCTATAATTTTAAGGGTTGGTTAAGTTTAACATTGAGAGATAGAACTTCAAAAATAAAATCCAGAAAATCACATTGTATAAATTATATACATTTATTTGCATTTTGCAGGGAGAAATAAGTATTTGATCCCTCTGGCAAACAAGACTTAATACTTGGTGGCAACATTTTTGTTGTTGATCATGAGGTTTGCGCACACGTCAGGAGGAATTTTGGACCAATCCTCTGTGCAGATGATTTCTAAATCATTAAGATTTTGAAGCTGTCACTTGGCAACTCAGAGCTTCAACTTCTTCCATAAGTTTTCTATAGGATTAAGGTCTGGAGAATGGCTAGGCCACGCCATGACCTTAATGTGCTTCTTTTTGAGCCTCTCCTTTGTTGCTTTGGCTGTATGTTTTGGGTCATTGTCTTGCTGGAAGACCCAGCCACGACCCATTTTTAATGTCCTGGTGGAGAGAAGGAGGTTGTCACTCAGGATTTTACGGTACGTGGCTCCATCCATTCTCCCATTGATGCGGTGAATTAGTCCTGTGCCCTTAGCAGAGAAACACACCCAAAACATAATGTTTCCACCTCCATCCTTGACAGTGGGGATGGTGTTCTTTGGGTCATAGGCAGCATTTCTCTTCCTCCAAACATGGCGAGTTGAGTTAATGCCAAAGACCTCATTTTTTGTCTCATCTGTCCATAGCACCTTCTCCCAGTCAATTAAAGAATCATCCAGGCGTTCATTGGCAAACTTCAGACGGGCCTGCACATGTGCCTTCTTGAGTAGGGGGACATTTTGGACACTGCAGGATTTTAAATATTTACGGTATAATATGTTACTAATGGTTTTCTTAGTGAGTGTGGTCCCAGCTGCCTTGAGATCATTAACAATTTCCCCCCGTGTAGTTTTAGGCTGATCTCTCACCTTCTTCATGATCAAGGATACCCCACGAGGTGAGATTTAGCATAGTGCCCCAGATCGATATCGATTAAGTCATTTTGTATTTCTTCCAATTTCTTACTGTTGCACCAACAGTTGTCTCCTTCTCATCCAGTGTCTTACTTATGGTTTTGTAGCCCATTCCAGCTTTGTGCAGGTCTATGATCTGGTCCCTGACATCCTTATAAAGCTCTTTGGTCTTGCCCATGAAGTAGAGGTTAGAGTCTAACTGATTAATTGAGTCTGTGGAAAGGAGAAGTTGACTATGTAAGACAGCTGTCTTTAATGCAGGTAACAATTTGATTAGGAGTGTCTAACTGGTCGGTAGGAGCCAGAACTCTTAATGGTTGCTAGGGGATCAAATACTTATTTTTCACTGCAAAATGCAAATAAATGTATATAATTTATACAATGTGATTACAAAATCAGCAGGGGATTAAATACTTATTTCCCCCACTGTAGCTTCCTAAGGGATCCTCCCAACAGGTGTTCTATATGGCCTTTTGGTATGGAATTTATTTCCTGTTCTATGCTTCCACCCCTTCCAGTTTTGGTGTTGGCACTGTCCCATAATAAATATTCTCTTATTGGGCCCGATCTGCCTCTTCAATGGTTTCTGCTGACTGAGCTTAAAGTGTCACACCAGCAGATATGGCTGACAAGGACCTCTTATCCGTCCTGAGAGCGTGCATACAAGCAGAAGCGACAGTGCCTCCAGGCAACCACAGATACTTAGTCCCAACCCCTTCCCCCCTCGATCCTGTTCTTACCTTGTACATTTCGGTAGATGGCTGGCTCAGGCAGTGTCTGAGATCTCCTCGGAGCTGCTTGGCGCAGAGTGTGGAGACAACAAACACTCCATTTTCCCTCAGCACCATTTTCCTATCAGGCAGCAGATAACACTAATTACCCCTCCTTTAAAGGTACCGTCACACATAACGATATCGTTAACGATATTGTTGCTTTTTGTGACGTAGCAACGATATCGTTAAGGAAATCGTTATGTGTGACAGCGACCAACGATCAGGCCCCTGCTGGGAGATCGTTGGTCGCTGACGAAAGTCCAGAACTTTATTTCGTCGCTGGACTTCCCGCTGACATCGCTGGATCCAGCGATGTCTTCACTGGTAACCAGGGTAAACATCGGGTTACTAAGCGCAGGGCCGCGCTTACTAACCTGATGTTTACCCTGGTTACCAGCGTAAACATTAAAAAAACAAACACTACATACTTACCTTCAGCTGTCTGTCCCCGGCGCTGTGTTTCTCTGCACTCCTCCTGCATCCTGTGTCACCGCCGGCCAGCCGGAAAGCAGAGCGGTGACGTCACCGCTCTGCTTTCCGGCTGACCGGCGCTGACAGTGCAGAGGAAAGCAGAGCGCCGGAGGACAGACAGCTGAAGGTAAGTATGTAGTGTTTGTTTTTTTAACGTTTACGCTGGTAACCAGGGTAAACATCGGGTTACTAAGCGCGGCCCTGCACTTAGTAACCCGATGTTTACCCTGGTTACCGGGGACCTCGGGATCGTTGGTCGCTGGAGAGCTGTCTGTGTGACAGCTCTCCAGCGACCAAACAGCGACGCTGCAGCGATCGACATCGTTGTCGGTATCGCTGCAGCGTCGCTTAGTGTGACGGTACCTTAAGCGATTACTGATATAATAATATATTATCTTTATTTAGTTTATATTTGTTCCAAGTGACATGGATAAATATGGCTAAGGTAGATAATATATACATATAAATATAAAGAAAATATATAATTACCATAATTCATAATATATAGTAATTGCAGCAATGGAACAGCATGTATAAGTAACAGGATAGAATAAAATACCTGAAAAACCTGTGGAACAATACCCACATTGAAACAATACATCTATATATAATGCGTTAAGTTGAAGTACAATATCTGGGGAACCAATCGTAATATAAGCAATGTAGCAATATTGTTAAATGTATCACATACCAAGGTAAAAGAAGGAGCAGACCCCCGTACGTTTCGCTACCTGCTGGCAATTTTGTTAGGGGTAAGGCAGCCCTGTCCTATGGAGCGTGGTCCCCCTCCCTGCCTTCATTCTATTCAGGTTAAGCCTCTGTATCCACAGTATAGGTGATAAGATGCTGATCAGTGGGAATGCGACCGCTGAGACCTGCACTGACTGGCAGAACGGGGTACAAAATGGAAAAATGCCCAAGTGCTGCTCCATTCATTCTCTATTGGGCTGAAAAAAAAAAAAAAAAGCCGAGTGCAGAGCAGTCCCATAGGAAATGAATGGAGCGCAGGTGCACTCTTAGGGCAGTCCCACACGTCCAAAATATAATTCCGGTACCGGAATTATCCGTGTCTGTGTGCCCCTGCGTTTCTGTGGCACATCAGTGTGGCACACGTGCGGCGCCCGTGTGCCTACTGGGTACCACACGCACCGTGCTGGGTACCACACGCACCAGCATCTGGTGCTGAAGCCGCCATTCATATCTTCCCTGCAGCAGCGTTTGCTGTAGAGAAGATATGAATAATCCTTTTTTTTAAGTTTCTCGTGTTTAAAATAAAGCTCCATGTCCTGTTCTTAAAATACTCACCCGGCTCCCTCGCTGGCTGGCGCTGCTTCCTGTCCTGGCCGCACCTTATACTGTATGCGGTCACGTGGGGCCGCTCATTTACAGTAATGAATATGCGGCTCCCCCACCCCCCCCCCCCGCTCATACCACTTCCCAAGTTGAAGGCTCTTTCAGAACTGTTGCTTGAGGTCAAGGTCTGGGTCCAAAAGCTCTGCAAGGCACGGGTGTAGCAGGGCTGTTGGACACATACAGTATAGCTACTACAGGTGTGGCACCCCAGGAGTTCAGGTACCACAGTAGTGCTGCCTTCCTCTCGGGGAGGGTAGTGCTATGTCTGGAGACAAGTGAGATTCCCTTTGGCAGGTTATCACACACACACAACACCTTCCAAATCCAGGCCAGGAGGGGGAGCTCAAAACCCTGTTTTAGGGCAGCTTCCCTGGATAAAGATCCTGGTTGGGAGGAGGAGCTAGACAGTTGGTCCCAGGAGACCAGTGAGTGAAGTGCAATCTGTACAGAGAGTCTGTGAGCAAGGACAGACAGGAAGAGAACAGAGAGGAGATACAGGACTCAAGGAGGCTACAAGTAGGCCTCCAAGGAGTCAGTGCGCATAAACAGGGTAACGGGAACCCGAGGCTGTTGTGGAGACTCTAAGACAGAGCAGAACCGGAGGGCATAGGATTACACGGACATTGCCCATTCACACCTGTGGTACATCGGCCCCCTAGAGCCTGGAGTCACCATGCGGAGACCCCCAGAAAGGACGGCTCAAGCTGCCTACCATACAGGTACCTGTCCCAGGACAGGGGAAACAACTATGACCTTGTTTGGAGCACTTAGCGGCAGCAGGGACCTCAGACACAGCAAGGGCACAGTGGAAGGCCCCCAACCTGACCTGCCCAGGGGATTCCAATTGTCTCTGGACTACCTGGACTCCTAATGTACCTGTTGCTGATGCCCAGGACTGTGGCCTAACATCTGCAGTAAACCAGGTAAAGACTTACAACTTGTCTCCTCCATTTATTCACCGGCACATACTATCCACGCCTTTCACCATAGGACTCCTGGGGACCCTGCTTCACCTGTGGCAAGTGTAACACCCGTGCTGCCGCAACATTCCCTAGGGGACCCCTTCAACGCAGCGTCGGTCCCACTACTGACAGAACACCACAGGTGGCGTCACAACAGACTTTGAACAATTTCCCCTTTAAAGACCGTTCCCCTTTAATGTTGAGCCCCAGGGCCATGGACCAGGTCGCTGCCACGGTAACATCCTCCCTGCAGACTCGGTACCGAGTACCCCACTGCCCTGGCTGGGTGACTCAACTTTGGCGTCACAAACAGGATTTCGTGTCCTGGCATTGCCAGGTACTGTGTAAAAGAGACTGTGACAGTTTGCCGCCAAAAACTGCCATTGCCGCACCGCATGGAGCGTGAGGGGGAGGAGACTTACCTTCGTGGGTGGGGCCAACCGGAAAGAGCGCGAAGCAGGAGGAATGGGTGCCACGCTGCCTGGAGCGCCAGAGGTGAAGACACTGTACAGCGAAGCCAGAAGTGAAGACACTGCAAAATGCTGGACGGAGCACCGGAGGAATCACTGCAGACTCCGGAGAAGAGACCCAGTTGCTACCAGGTTAGCGAGGGGGAAGAGCCATGTCTGACCCTGGAGGAGGATTGGCGCAGGCCCCATAGTACCCCCGGGCCCCGCAGCGGAAGCACCCGCAGGCCCAGTGATGCCCCCAGGCCCCGTGGTGGATGCAGCCGCAGGCCCTATACAGCTACCAGGCCCTGCAATGCCTACAGCACCAACAAGCCGGCCGGACCCCGCCGCAGCTACAATGCCCATAATGCCGCTGTCCATGCCATATATTCCTGGAGCGGCTTGGCTTCCACAGTATTCCGGAGCGTCCCATACATTAAATGACTTTAAGGAAAGGCTCTGCAGCCTATTTGAAGTTTATCCCCTGACAGAGCATCAGAAAATTAACATCTTAACTGGCCAACTGATTGGTGCAGCCCTAAGAGAGGTAAAATCCTGGCCAGATGTGGACAAAAGGACTGTGCAGCAGATCGTTGCTAAACTCAAGGTCACCTTTGACACCCACAACCCTGCAGAGATAAAAATGAAGTTCTTCGGGTGTAAGCAAAAAGCACAAGACAGCATACGGGACCACGCCCTTAATTTGCAGGAGGCACTCTGGGCTGTTAACCAAGTAGATCTTAACAGCGTACAGGATGGAGATTGACTCTTAAAAGAGCAGCTCATTGAGGGACTCCTGTCCAGCACCCACTGGACTCAGCTACGCATCCTGACCTTGCAAATCCCTGACCTAGACTTTGCACAATTTAAGGACAGAGCCATCTGGGTGCTGCACGAACCTCAGCCCAGCCGCACAATGCCCCCTAAGCGTCCAGCCATCCTGTACCACCAGGAGGTGGCATCATATCCACAGGTCCCTGTTGAGGCTGATGCACAGGTCCTAGATGATGATTCTTCCAAGGGACTACGCCTCCAGGTGCAAGAGCTGAGCAAAAGTGTTGCTGCATTAGCCCGGACCGTACAGTCTCTACAGGAATCCCCTAAGGAGAAGATCAAGCTGGCTTCCAGACCGGAGGACGTCTCCTGGCGACGACAGAAGAGGATCCTGCCGACCAGAGGGAGAGACGACGACCGCTATCACCAGGATGGACAACCTTCTGCCGCCACTTCAACCAGGCAGGACACCTTGCAAGGTACTGTCATTTAAGCGAGCGACCCCTGGGGCAGAGGGCCAACCCCCAGGAATAGGATGACCAGGCCAACTGGCAAGCGAATTACATCGGAGGATGACCAGTTCTCCCCACTGTGATCGACGGCATCCCGATGAACGCTTTGTTAGACACCGGTTGTCAGGTTACAACTATGCCTTTCATTCTTTATAAGCGTTATTGGGCTGACACAGACATTACCCGTGGCCCAGATAGTGATCTAACAATAGTAGCCAGTAATAGTCAGCCTTTGCCACAGGTGGGATACAAGGAGGTCACCATTAAAATGTGGGCGGGTGGAATTAAAGGCCCAAGGAATGGTGATTGTTGATACTGACCGACGTAAATGTAACCCCATGATGACCATTGGTACTAATGTTATTGAAAATTGTCTTGCCAATGTTATTGTCTTATTACAACAGGTGGCTGAAACTGCTGGTTCCAGTGAGCAGAGAGTCTTGCAAAAGGAAATCAGAGCCCTGGTACAGAAATAGCAGGTAGAACTATCTGATGGAGAAATTGGCACAGTGAGTGATCCAATCCCCATTGCAATACCCCCCAGGAGTGAAAAGTTAATATGGTGTCGGGCAGCAATAGGTATCAGAGGTAAAGACTACCAGGTCCTGGTAGAACCTGTGTATTCAGATAGTAGGCCCACCATCCTGACAACCAGAGAGGTGGTTGATGTTCGCAAGGGGAGGGTACCAGTACGTGTCCTTAACTGTGGAGACAATGAGGTCCACCTAACCAAATATGTCACCCTTGCCAAACTGTTGATAATGTGATACAGGCAACAGAACATTTGGTCCCGTCCAACCAGGCGGAGGAAAATGGCTCTGCAGGACAAATGGAAGATTGGTGTCAGAAATTACACGTGGGCAGTGATTCTACACCTTCACACCAGAAACAAGGGGTTTACCGGATGGTCCATGAGTACGAACGGGTATTCAGCAAACACCCACTAGATTTTGGGCATGTAAAAGGGGTACAACATCATATCCCCACGGGAAGTCATCCACCCATTAAGCAGAGGTACCGGCCTGTACCTCCAGCTCATCACCAGTGTGCCAAAAGTATGTTGCGAGAGATGAAGGAGGCTGGGGTAATCCGGGATAGTTGTAGCCCCTGGGCAGCTCCATTAGTCCTCATCAGGAAAAAGGATGGCACCATGAGAATGTATGCAGATTATAGGCAGATAAACCGCATTACATACAAGGATGCATACCCGTTGCCCAGAATAGAAGAGTCATTAACTGCTTTAAAATCTGTTAACCACTTTTCCACCTTGGATCTCACCAGTGGGTACTGGCAGGTTCCCGTAGCAGAGGCAGATAAGGAGAAGATGGCCTTCACAACACCAATGGGTCTCGCTGAATTTAATTACATGCCGTTTGAACTGTGCAACGCCCCAGGAACATTTCAGAGAATGATCGAGTGCTGTCTCGGCACAAGAACTTCAAAACCGTCTTGTTGTGTCTGGACGATGTTATTGTCTTCTCCAAGACTTATGAGGACCACTTGAAGCACCTGGCCGAAGTGTTTGAAGCCCTGTTCAACTTTGGCTTGAATGTAAAACCATCTAAATGTCACCTGTTGAAACCCAAAGTGCAGTACCTGGGCCATGTGGTAAGCTCTGAAGGAGTAGCACCAGACCCTGATAAGGTCACCGTGATCAAGAAATGGCCGAAACCCAGTAACAACCATGAAGTCCGACAGTTCCTAGGGTTGGTAGGCTATTACAGAAGATTTATTAAAGACTTCACCAAGATAGCTGCACCACTGCAAGACCTAGTAAATATAGAAAAACTGACCGAACAGCAATCTAATCTGAACTGGTGCATAACCAAAAAAGTCATATAGCAAATAGATTAATGGCTGCACTCAAAATTAATCTGTGCTAGAGCAAGGAAATGTGAAATACATGAAATGGGAATAGCATAATGGCTTGTGAAATATATGAAAAAACACATGAGATTCTTAGCACAAGATTTGGCCAAAAGTTGTGAGCCCATCCACCAATCGTCAAGGTAATCTCAGAACGGATGGGTACCTGAGCTGACTGCCTAGTGTGAACACTTACCTATGGCTAATAACAGGGTAAAGTGTCATGATCCCAATGGCAGGGGATCACAAAAGGACAAGCACAAAAAACAAAACAAGCTCTAGGGTGATGGAAACTGAGCTGACCGCGATCCTGAACCTAAACACACAACTAGCTGTAGCCGGGGAACGTGCCTACGATGATTCCTAGACGTCTCGCGCCAGCCGAAGGACTAACTTCCCCTATTAGAAGAAACACAGACCTCTCTTGCCTCCAGAGAAACACCCCACAGAAATAGCAGCCCCCCACATGTAATGACGGTGAAATGAGAGGAAAGCACATACGTAGTTATGAAAACAGATTCAGCAAAATGAGGCCCGCTAAAGCTAGATAGCAGAGGATACAAAAGTGAACTGCGCGGTCAGCGAAAAACCCTACAAAAAACCATCCTGAAATTACTTGAACTCATGTGCCAACTCATGGAACATGAGGAGTAATATCAGCCCACTAGAGCAACCAGCAAAAAGGAATCACATATCTGCAAGCTGGACTAAGACAAAAATTAAGCAAAACGTGGAACAGGAAAATCAAAAACTTAGCTTGTCCTGAAGATTACAGAAGCGGGAAGCAGAGGTAACAAGACACACTGATTACATTGATAGCCGGCGAGGAAATGACAAGAAAGCCAGGTTAAATAGGAAACTCCCATATCCTGATAGAACAGGTGGACACCAGAGACCGCAGAGAACACAAGTCACCCAGTACCATCTGTAACCACCAGAGGGAGCCCAAAAACAGAATCCACAACAGTACCCCCCCCTTGAGGAGGGGTCACCGAACCCTCACGAGAACCACCAGGGCGACCAGGATGAGCCCTATGAAATGCACGGACCAAATCAGCAGCATGAACATCAGAGGCAACCACCCAAGAATTATCCTCCTGACCATAACCCTTCCACTTGACCAAATATTGAAGTTTCCGTCTGGAAACACGAGAATCCAAGATCTTCTCCACAACATACTCCAATTCTCCCTCCACCAGCACCGGAGCAGGAGGCTCAAGCGAAGGAACAACAGGTACCTCATACCTCCGCAACAACGACCGATGGAACACATTATGAATAGCAAACGATGCCGGGAGATCCAAACGAAACGACACAGGGTTAAGAATTTCCAAGATCCTATAGGGACCGATGAACCGAGGCTTGAACTTAGGAGAAGAAACCTTCATAGGAACAAAACGAGAAGACAACCACACCAATTCCCAACACGAAGTCGAGGACCCACGCGGCGACGGCGATTAGCAAACTGCTGAGCCCTCTCCTGGGATAACTTCAAATTGTCCACCACATGACTCCAAATCTGATGCAACCTATCCACCACCATGTCCACTCCAGGACAATCAGAAGGCTCCACCTGACCAGAGGAAAAACGAGGATGAAACCCCGAATTACAAAAGAAAGGAGAAACCAAGGTAGCAGAACTAGCCCGATTATTAAGGGCAAATTCGGCAAGCGGCAAAAAGGTAACCCAGTCATCTTGATCAGCAGAAACAAAACACCTTAAATAAGTTTCCAAGGTCTGATTAGTTCGTTCCGTCTGGCCATTCGTCTGAGGATGGAATGCAGACGAAAAGGACAAATCAATGCCCATCTTAGCACAGAACGTCCGCCAAAATCTAGACACAAACTGGGATCCCCTGTCAGAAACGATGTTCTCCGGAATCCCATGCAAACGAACCACGTTCTGAAAAAACAGAGGGACCAACTCAGAGGAGGAAGGTAACTTAGGCAAGGGTACCAGATGAACCATCTTAGAAAAGCGGTCACACACAACCCAGATGACGGACATTTTTTGAGAGACAGGGAGATCCGAAATAAAGTCCATGGAAATGTGCATCCAAGGCCTCTTCGGGATAGGCAAAGGTGACAACAATCCACTGGCCCGAGAACAGCAAGGCTTAGCCCGAGCGCAAACTTCACAAGACTGCACAAAAGAACGCACATCCCTCGACAAGGAAGGCCACCAAAAAGACCTGGCCACCAAGTCTCTAGTACCAAATATTCCAGGATGACCTGCCAACGCAGAAGAATGGACCTCGGAGATGACTCTACTGGTCCAATTATCCGGAACAAACAGTCTTTCAGGCGGACAACGATCAGGTTTATCCGCCTGAAACTCCTGCAAAGCACGTCGCAAGTCTGGGGAGACAGCCGACAAAATCACCCCATCCCTAAGGATACCAGTGGGCTCAGAATTTCCAGGGGAGTCAGGCACAAAACTCCTAGAAAGAGCATCCGCCTTCACATTCTTTGAACCTGGCAGGTATGAAACCACAAAATCGAAACGGGAGAAAAACAGTGACCAACGAGCCTGTCTAGGATTCAGACGCTTGGCAGACTCAAGGTAAATCAGATTTTTGTGATCAGTCAAGACCACCACACGATGTCTAGCACCCTCAAGCCAATGACGCCACTCCTCAAATGCCCACTTCATGGCCAAAAGCTCCCGATTACCAACATCATAATTCCGCTCAGTGGGCGAAAACTTTCTAGAAAAGAACGCACATGGCTTCATCACTGAGCAATCAGAGCTTCTCTGTGACAAAACCGCCCCCGCTCCAATCTCGGAAGCATCAACCTCAACCCGAAAAGGAAGCGAAACATCTGGCTGACGCAACACAGGAGCAGAAGAAAACCGGCGCTTAAGTTCCTGAAAGGCCTCCACAGCCGCAGGAGACCAATCAGCAACATCAGCACCCTTCTTAGTCAAATCCGTCAAAGGCTTAACAACACTAGAAAAATTAGTTATGAAACGACGATAAAAATTAGCAAAGCCCAAGAACTTCTGTAGACTCTTAAGAGATGTAGGCTGCGTCCAGTCACAAATAGCCTGAACCTTGACGGGATCCATCTCAATAGTAGAAGGGGAAAAAATATACCCCAAAAAAGAAATCTTCTGGACTCCAAAGAAACACTTTGAACCTTTTACAAACAAAGAATTGGCCCGCAGGACCTGAAACACCTTCCTGACCTGCTGAACATGGGACTCCCAGTCATCAGAAAAAACCAAAACATCATCCAAATACACAATCATAAATTTATCCAGATATTCACGGAAAATATCGTGCATAAAGGACTGGAAGACAGAAGGAGCATTAGAAAGTCCAAAAGGCATCACCAAATACTCAAAATGGCCCTCAGGCGTATTAAATGCGGTTTTCCACTCATCACCCTGCTTTATCCGCACAAGATTATACGCACCCCGAAGATCAATCTTAGTGAACCATTTAGCCCCCTTTATGCGAGCGAACAAATCAGTCAACAATGGCAAAGGATACTGATATTTGACTGTAATCTTATTCAAAAGACGGTAATCTATACAAGGCCTCAAGGAACCATCTTTTTTGGCCACGAAAAAAAAACCTGCTCCCAAAGGGGACGAAGATGGACGGATATGTCCCTTCTCCAAGGACTCCTTAACATAATCCCGCATAGCAGTATGCTCTGGCACTGACAGATTGAACAAACGACCTTTAGGAAATTTACTGCCAGGAATCAAATCTATAGCACAATCGCAATCCCTGTGAGGAGGAAGCGAATTGAGCTTAGGCTCCTCAAAAACATCCCGATAGTCAGACAAAAATACAGGAACCTCAGAAGGAGTAGATGAAGCGATAGAAATCGGAGGTGCATCATCATGAACCCCCTGACATCCCCAGCTTAACACAGACATCATTTTCCAGTCCAAGACTGGGTTATGAGTTTGTAACCATGGCAGACCAAGCACTAAGACATCATGTAAATTATACAGTACCAGGAAGCGAATCACCTCCTGATGAACGGGAGTCATACGCATGGTCACTTGTGTCCAGTACTGAGGTTTATTCATAGCCAAAGGTGTAGAGTCAATTCCTTTCAAAGGAATAGGGACTTCCAGAAGCTCCAGACTAAACCCACAGCGGTTGGCAAATGACCAATCCATAAGACTCAGGGCAGCGCCTGAATCCACATAGGCATCGACGGAAATGGCTGATAATGAACAAATCAGAGTCACAGACAGAATGAACTTAGACTGTAAAGTACTAATGGCAACAGACTTATCAACCTTTTTTGTGCGTTTAGAGCATGCTGATATAACATGAGCTGAATCACCACAATAAAAACACAACCCATTTTTCCGCCTATAGTTTTGCCGTTCACTTCTGGACTGAATTCTATCACATTGCATTGTCTCAGGTGCCTGTTCAGAAGACACCGCCAAATGGTGCACAGGTTTGCGCTCCCGTAAACGCCGATCAATCTGAATAGCCATAGTCATAGACTCATTCAGACCTGTAGGCGCAGGGAACCCCACCATAACATCTTTAATGGCCTCAGAAAGGCCATCTCTGAATCTTGCAGCCAGGGCGCACTCATTCCACTGAGTAAGCACCGACCATTTCTGAAATTTCTGACAATATATTTCTGCTTCATCTTGCCCCTGAAAGAGAGCCAATAAAGCTTTTTCAGCCTGAATCTCTAGGTTAGGTTTCTCATAGAGCAAACCCAATGCCAGAAAAAACGCATCCACATTGAGCAACGCAGGATCCCCTGGTGCCAATGCAAATGCCCAATTCTGAGGGTCACCCCGCAGGAAAGATATCACAATCTTGACTTGCTGAGCAGGGTCCCCAGAGGAGCGAGATTTCAAAGAAAGAAACAACTTGCAATTGTTCCTAAAATTCAGAAAACTAGATCTATCTCCAGAAAAAAACTCTGGGATAGGAATTCTAGGTTCAGACATAGGAGCATGTACAACAAAATCTTGTATATTTTGAACCTTAGCAGCAAGATTATTCAGGCTGGAAGCCAAACTCTGGACGTCCATGATAAACAGCTGAGGTCAGAGCCATTCAAGGATTAAGAGGAAGTGAGACGCAGCCAGGCTGCAATTAAGGCTAGGCAGCAAACTCTGAGGGAAAAAAAAAAAAAAAACTTCCTCAGACTACTTTTCCTCCTACTTCAGCCAATACGATTACCACTTTTTTGGCCGGCTATACTGTCATGATCCCAATGGCAGGGGATCACAAAAGGACAAGCACAAAAAACAAAACAAGCTCTAGGGTGATGGAAACTGAGCTGACCGCGATCCTGAACCTAAACACACAACTAGCTGTAGCCGGGGAACGTGCCTACGATGATTCCTAGACGTCTCGCGCCAGCCGAAGGACTAACTTCCCCTATTAGAAGAAACACAGACCTCTCTTGCCTCCAGAGAAACACCCCACAGAAATAGCAGCCCCCCACATGTAATGACGGTGAAATGAGAGGAAAGCACATACGTAGTTATGAAAACAGATTCAGCAAAATGAGGCCCGCTAAAGCTAGATAGCAGAGGATACAAAAGTGAACTGCGCGGTCAGCGAAAAACCCTAAAAAAAACCATCCTGAAATTACTTGAACTCATGTGCCAACTCATGGAACATGAGGAGTAATATCAGCCCACTAGAGCAACCAGCAAAAAGGAATCACATATCTGCAAGCTGGACTAAGACAAAAATTAAGCAAAACGTGGAACAGGAAAATCAAAAACTTAGCTTGTCCTGAAGATTACAGAAGCGGGAAGCAGAGGTAACAAGACACACTGATTACATTGATAGCCGGCGAGGAAATGACAAGAAAGCCAGGTTAAATAGGAAACTCCCATATCCTGATAGAACAGGTGGACACCAGAGACCGCAGAGAACACAAGTCACCCAGTACCATCTGTAACCACCAGAGGGAGCCCAAAAACAGAATCCACAACAGTAAAGCCTGCTTATATAGGAAGCTCAGAACCAACTGTGTTAGGATGTAATTAAAATCACAGCATGGTGAAGGGCGGGGCGTTCAAGTCAGAAAAAATAGTACATAGTAAATATAGAAAAACTGACCGAACAGCAATCTAATCTGAACTGGTGCATAACCAAAAAAGTCATATAGCAAATAGATTAATGGCTGCACTCAAAATTAGTCTGTGCTAGAGCAAGGAAATGTGCGATACATGAAATGGGAATAGCATAATGGCTTGTGAAATATATGAAAAAACACATGAGATTCTTAGCACAAGATTTGGCCAAAAGTTGTGAGCCCATCCACCAATCGTCAAGGTAATCTCAGAACAGATGGGTACCTGAGCTGACTGCCTAGTGTGAACACTTACCTATGGCTAATAACGTGGTAAAGCCTGCTTATATAGGAAGCTCAGAACCAACTGTGTTAGGATGTAATTAAAATCACAGCATGGTGAAGGGCGGGGCGTTCAAGTCAGAAAAAATAGTACATAGTAAATATAGAAACTCGGACCGAACAGCAATCTAATCTGAACTGGTGCATAACCAAAAAAGTCATATAGCAAATAGATTAATGGCTGCACTCAAAATTAATCTGTGCTAGAGCAAGGAAATGTGCGATACATGAAATGGGAATAGCATAATGGCTTGTGAAATATATGAAAAAACACATGAGATTCTTAGCACAAGATTTGGCCAAAAGTTGTGAGCCCATCCACCAATCGTCAAGGTAATCTCAGAACGGATGGGTACCTGAGCTGAGCAAGACCTGTTAGTGGGCCAATCTGAGAAAACCAAGGGTAAGAATACCCCGTTTGACTGGAACGACAGGCTAGAAGGATCATTCACTCGGTTGAAGTTGGCTCTCACAGGACGTGAGGTACTGGCCTACCCAGAATATGACCAACCGTTTGTGCTGGAAAGGGTAATTGCTTACGCCAGCAGGAAGCTTCGCCCTACAGAATGGAACCACGAAAATTATAGTTCCTTTAAGCTGGAGTTCCTCGCCATTGTTTGGGTGGTAACAGAGAGGTTCAAGCACTACCTGGCCCCAGCAGGATTCACAGTTTACACGGACAACAATCCACTGACTCACCTGGAGATGACAAAAGTAGGTGCCTTGGAGCAGCGATGGATGGCCCAGTTGTCCAACTATGAATTCACCATCAAATACCGTGCAGGGCACAAGAATGCCAACGCCGACGCGTTATCCAGGATGCCCAACTTACCAGAGGTGGAAGAGGATCCAGAAGTACTGTAAGAGGTCGAGTTACCAGCTTTCCACTGCCCTGGAGCAACTCAGTACTCTCATTATGTGAGGAACAGGCGCAGTAACAAGCAAGACGCCACACTGAACCCATTGCCCCACCATGGATGGGCAGAAACACAGGACAGTGACCCCGCGGTCCATCTGGTGAAAGAGTTGCTGACGCAAGCAGATTCACACCCTGGTCCAGATGATCCACAAGAGATGCAACAACTGTGGAAGGAGAAAGGCAAATTATTTATCTACAATGGTAAGCTGTGTCAGAGAAACATCGACCCATGCACTCACGAGTTAGTCTGGCAGATAGTGGTCCCAAGACAAGATGCGCCCATGGTTCTGGAAGCGTACCACGATGGAGCAGGACAGTTCAAATGGAAGAAGTTGGAGATCCTGTTACGTGGAAGGTTTTACTGGATTGGCATGAGAAAAGCCATCAAAAGTGGTGCCGAGAGTGTGGCCCATGCAACCTGCGCAGAAAGCACTGTGACAGTCAGAGGGCTCCCCTACAGCCCATAGTCACCAAACAGCCACTTGAACTGGTGGCCTTAGACCACGTGAAGCTAACTCCAAGCCGGTCAGGCTATGTCTACGCTTTGACTATTGTGGACCATTACTCCAGATTCCTGGTAGTAGTACCTGTCAAGGACCAGACAGCAAAAACAGCAGCCAAAGCCCTCCAACAGCACTTCTGTAGACCACATGGATATCCTGAGAAGGTACTTACTGACCAAGAGCCAGCCTTTGAAGCAGAAGTGTTTCAAGAATTCTGCAACCTGTATGGATACAAAAAGATTAGAACCACACCATACCACCCGCAAACCAACGGAATATGTGAAAATATGAACCAAGTAGTGATTGACTTACTGAAGACCTTGCCTTTACATGAAAGAAACTTATGGCCAGAAATGTTACCAGACTTGGTAGATTTGTACCACCACATTCCAGTGAATTCCACCAACTCCACTCCAGCATACCTGATGAGAGGAAGATCTAGTAAACTACCATTTGATCTACACATGGGAGTCCTAACCCCAGAAAATACCTCACTTGATGCAGATTGGGATACTGAGAGACAACAAAAGTACCGCCAAGTACAAGAGTGCGTCGAAAGAAGTCTATCACAGGTGAGACAAAAACAAAAGAGAGACTATAACCAACATGCCCTTGCAATTCCCTTGTCACCAGGTGAACAAGTGCTAAAACGTAAAAGGAGAATGCACAAACTTGATGACCAGTGGGAAGCAGAACTGTATACTATCCTATCCTGAAACTTCGACAACACGAAAGTATGCCTTATAAGTAAAGATGGAGGAGAAACTTTAACTGCAGTATCCAGAGACCATCTCAAAGTATGCCCTGACAAACTGAGGAACAAAGAAGAAAATCCAGGAACTACTCAACCCATGGTAGAAGAAGAAAAGAGAATCCACACCGTTCTTGGAGATTTTCCCCAGTCTTGGACTCAAATACATCAGGCCATAGTGATACCTGTCTTGACTTTTCCCCAGCTGGAAATACCAGAACAAAATGTGATTCCAGACCATCCTGAACCAGAAGAGACTTTACACCAGCGTGTTCAAGCAGCAAATGTCACCCCAGCAGTGGAACCAGAGAATCCACCCTCTGCTATTGGTGAAACTGTCAGACATATGGTGAATCTGAGACGTCGCAGACAATTACCCAGTTTACCTACACAATGCAGGCCTACAAATAGTACATGTACTAGTGGTACACAACAGCAAACATCTTAGACCAGGAATTACGTAGGTCTACTTGTAGCACCAAGGGTCAAATCCCAGCCCGTTACAGGGACTGTCAATAATTGGTGTTACCTGTTTGAAAATGTTTGCATGTATTCCGTTACAGGTTTATAATTGACATTGAGGTAATGGACAGTGATTACCCAAAAACTTTTATTGTAAATAGTTTGGCACCCTCAAGGTGCACCCTGGTTCTGCCCACTTGCCGGTGTGGGTAATTCCTTCTTTGTTTCAGCAGACCGAAGATAAAACCGTCTAGCGTGGTGAACCCCGGGTCTGGATACACCTTGTAGCCTGCCCAAGAGCTACGTTGGGGGTTCATGACGGGCCCCTCATTTCAGTATTGTTATACTTATGAACTTGGACACCCTGGTATAAGGCCAGATGTACTTTTATAAATTTGTTTGCAACGTTCAAGAACTGTGCCTCCTGTAAGGGGTGAAAAGTTATTAACCTTTTTCAATGTATTTCAAATGTTTTGCAAAAATGTCTTTCTAACCTCTTCTTTATGTTTCCTTTCCCAGTCCAGGAGTACTGGATTTAACGGGGGAGGGGGAATGTGGCACCCCAGGAGTTCGGGTACCACAATAGTGCTGCCTTCCTTTCAGGGAGGGTAGTGCTATGTCTGGAGACAAGTGAGATTACCTTTGGCAGGTTGTCACACACACACAACACCTTCCAAATCCAGGCCAGGAGGGGGAGCTCAAAACCCTGTTTTAGGGCAGGTTCCCTGGATAAAGATCCTGGTTGGGAGGAGGAGCTAGACAGTTGGTCCCAGGAGACCAGTGAGTGCAGTTCAGTCTGTATGGAGAGTCTGTGAGCAAGGACAGACAGGAAGGGAGCAGAGAGGAGATACAGGACTCAAGGAGCTACGAGTAGGCCTCCAAGGTGTCAGTGTGCAGAAACCGAGTACTGGAGACCCGAGGCTTTTGTGGAAACTCTAAGACACAGAGCAGAACCGGAGGGCATAGGATTACACGGACATTGCCCAGTCACACCTGTGGTACAGCAGCACCCTGGAGCCTGGAGTCACCGTGCGGAGACCCCCAGAAAGGACGGCTCAAGCTGCCTACTCTACAGATACCTGTCCCAGAACAGGGGAAACAACTAGGACCTTGTTTGGAGCACTTAGTGGCAGCAGGGACCTCAGACACAGCAAGTGCAGAGTGGAAGGCCCCCAACCTAACCTGCCCAGGAGATTCCACTTGTCTCTGGACTGCCTGGACTCCTAATGTACCTGTTGCCGGTGCCCTGGACCGTGGCCTACCATCTGCAGTAAACCAGGTAAAGACTTACAGCTTGTCTCCTCCATTTATTCACCGGCACATACTATCCACAACATCCCCCAGGGGACCCCTTCAACACTGCGTCGGTCCCACTACTGACTGAACACCACAGGTGGCGTCACAACAGACTTTGAACATTTCCCCTTTAAAGACCGTTCCCCTTTAACGTTGAGCCCCAGGGCCATGGACCGGCTCTTAGCCACAGAGACATCCCCCCTGCAGACCGGACCCGGTACCGAGTACCCCACTTCTCTGGCTGGGCGACTCACAGGCATTCTTCCACACCACCTAGAAGCAAAAGGAGATGGTACCGCTGCAGTCAGATCATCTCAGAGTTCATTGTCTTCATTGTGTGGCAGTTCCTGCAGATCAAGCTGGTCGAACCAGCATAAAAGCTGGAAGCCTTCACTGTCTGTTGTCCACATGGTGAGTCAAGCTTGTGTGGTCCTGAATTCCTTGCATGGGTCGTCTCAATGTCCTTCAAAAGGCAGTGAGTTCATTTTCACTGGCGCTTATGGTTACAGGATTAATGAAAGTAACTTAGGGATGACCATTAAAGCTCTTCTGTCTCGGCAAAAAACCCCACCTCAATTGGTTCAATCACCTGCAAAAGTGCCATGAGCCTGCACAAACAAGCCATTTTCTCAGTATTAGTCCATTAGGAACAGATCTGGATGATGAGACAAAAAAATGGTTTAATCAATACATAGATATTCAAGCATGTCTAGAAAGAGTGGAGACCAACTTTGGTTGGAACCTTTTATAGAAGGTCAGAAGTAGCTAAGAGCATGGTAACTTGATTCAAGCTTTTATGGTTAGTAGGCCACTCTTTTCATTTCCTTATTTTTCTAATTTAAGGGTTCTCCCGCTTGTTATCATTCTAAACCGAGCAGAATAAATTCAGTTTGATACCATTTTTACCCATTTGAAAGGCATTCTGCCTGCGGAATTCAGTACCCATTTTTTTTCGGTTTGGTGAGGCTACATTGTCTGTGAGGCAGGCATGTCTAAATGGGGATTTCTAGCATATCGGTGGCTGGAGGTTGGACCGTTTTTCCAGGTTATATTCGGCCTCAGCTGTTGAACTAATTGCTTTTATTTTCAGGTTCTCGGCGTCCGGTGGTGTGGTTACTGTGGCATTCCTACATTTTGGACTGCGCAGAGTGCCGCATGCAGACCAGGTGAAAGAAGTTGGGCGTCCAGGATATCGAAGTAATGTGGTGAGGTTTCCATGGTCTTACAGGTGTTGCCAGAGGAGATTTTCCATTTTGCACGATCCAAGTCCGATATTGAGTATGTAGGTAATTGGAGGTGGATAACCGCTGCTGGATGGGACAGGATGGTGTTCATTTGAATGAAATAGGCATGGACTTAATCTATCGAGCCCCCAGCATGAGATCGAGCAGGCTTTGTTGGTGTTGAGTGGGGTCGGAGCTTGGTGTAGGTTTTCATGAGCCCCTTTGTGGCGGTAAAATTTATCAGAAAAAATACCACGATTAAGACACAAGTCCAAACGCTTTGGTTTCAATGCTGCACTATTGTGTATTGTGCTAATATGTGCTGATTGTTATTTAGTGGACCATAACTCTGTGATGTTCATATTTTAATGGCTCATTAAAAGCTATATACAGATCGACCAGAAGAAGAATCCAATTTCACCTGTCAGAAGTGTAGACTAGTGGCCCTTTTAGAAGAAAAGGTGCGGGGTCTGGAAGAAAGAATAGCAACTTTGAAACTCATCAAAGAGAATGAAGACTTTCTAGACAGAACAGAAGCATCTCTACTGGTCACAGAAGGTGAAAAAAGTGTCAGAGAACCTCCAAAAGCAGATGAGTGGAAGCATGTGACCAAAAGAAGCAAGAAGACCATGGAGAAATCACCAACCACACAACTGAAGAACCGATATCAAATCTTTGTAGAGGATGAAGATGGCACACCTAAGAATGAAGCAATACCAGCAAGCAAAAAAGAAAAGGGCACACAGCAACAAGTGACAGCAAAAAGTACAGCCAAGAAGCAACGAAGAGTGGTGGTGGTGGGAGACTCACTACTGAGAGGCACAGAAGCAGCCATCTGCAGACCGGACATAACTGCAAGAGAAGTATGCTGCCTTCCAGGTGCGATGATCAAGGATGTGACCGATAGGATACCAAAGCTCTTCAGCTCCAAGGACGTCCACCCATTTCTTCTGATACATGTTGGCACCAATGACACGGCAAGGAAGGACCTACCGACAATCTGCAAGGACTTTGAAGAGTTGGGAAAGAAAGTAAAGGAACTGGATGCACAGGTAGTTTTTTCTTCTATCCTTCCAGTAGACGGGCATGGCACCAGGAGATGGAACAGGATCCTTGATGCAAACAACTGGCTAAGACGATGGTGCAGACAACAAGGATTTGGATTCCTGGACCACGGTGTGAATTATTGGTATGATGGACTCCTCGCCAGAGACGGACTACACCTCAACAAACCTGGGAAACACACATTCGCCAGAAGACTCGCTACACTCATCAGGAGGGCGTTAAACTAGAAGAAGAGGGGACGGGAAGAAAAACATTAGACTCGAACAAAGACGACCCAGGAAAACATACTCTGAAGGGAGGTAAGAACATTTCTAAAACAATCCACAGTGAGGAGATTGGAACAAAACAAAATCCTCTAAACTGCATGCTCGCAAACGCCAGAAGCCTGACAAACAAGATGGAAGAACTAGAAGCAGAAATATCTACAGGTAACCTTGACATAGTGGGAATAACCGAGACATGGTTAGATGAAAGCTATGACTGGGCAGTTAACTTACAGGGTTACAGTCTGTTTAGAAAGGATCGTAAAAATCAGAGAGGAGGAGGGGTTTGTCTCTATGTAAAGTCTTGTCTAAAGTCCACTTTAAGGGAGGATATTAGCGAAGGGAATGAGGATGTCGAGTCCATATGGGTCGAAATTCATGGAGGGAAAAATGGTAACAAAATTCTCATTGGGGTCTGTTACAAACCCCCAAATATAACAGAAAGCATGGAAAGTCTACTTCTAAAGCAGATAGATGAAGCTGCAACCCATAATGAGGTCCTGGTTATGGGGGACTTTAACTACCCGGATATTAACTGGGAAACAGAAACCTGTGAAACCCATAAAGGCAACAGGTTTCTGCTAATAACCAAGAAAAATTATCTTTCACAATTGGTGCAGAATCCAACCAGAGGAGCAGCACTTTTAGACCTAATACTATCTAATAGACCTGACAGAATAACAAATCTGCAGGTGGTCGGGCATCTAGGAAATAGCGACCACAATATTGTACAGTTTCACCTGTCTTTCACTAGGGGGACTTGTCAGGGAGTCACAAAAACATTGAACTTTAGGAAGGCAAAGTTTGAACAGCTTAGAGATGCCCTTAATCTGGTAGACTGGGACAATATCCTCAGAAATAAGAATACAGATAATAAATGGGAAATGTTTAAGAACATCCTAAATAGGCAGTGTAAGCGGTTTATACCTTGTGGGAATAAAAGGACTAGAAATAGGAAAAACCCAATGTGGCTAAACAAAGAAGTAAGACAGGCAATTAACAGTAAAAAGAAAGCATTTGCACTACTAAAGCAGGATGGCACCATTGAAGCTCTAAAAAACTATAGGGAGAAAAATACTTTATCTAAAAAACTAATTAAAGCTGCCAAAAAGGAAACAGAGAAGCACATTGCTAAGGAGAGTAAAACTAATCCCAAACTGTTCTTCAACTATATCAATAGTAAAAGAATAAAAACTGAAAATGTAGGCCCCTTAAAAAATAGTGAGGAAAGAATGGTTGTAGATGACGAGGAAAAAGCTAACATATTAAACACCTTCTTCTCCACGGTATTCACGGTGGAAAATGAAATGCTAGGTGAAATCCCAAGAAACAATGAAAACCCTATATTAAGGGTCACCAATCTAACCCAAGAAGAGGTGCGAAACCGGCTAAATAAGATTAAAATAGATAATTCTCCGGGTCCGGATGGCATACACCCACGAGTACTAAGAGAACTAAGTAATGTAATAGATAAACCATTATTTCTTATTTTTAGTGACTCTATAGCGACAGGGTCTGTTCCGCAGGACTGGCGCATAGCAAATGTGGTGCCAATATTCAAAAAGGGCTCTAAAAGTGAACCTGGAAATTATAGGCCAGTAAGTCTAACCTCTATTGTTGGTAAAATATTTGAAGGGTTTCTGAGGGATGTTATTCTGGATTATCTCAATGAGAATAACTGTTTAACTCCATATCAGCATGGGTTTATGAGAAATCGCTCCTGTCAAACCAATCTAATCAGTTTTTATGAAGAGGTAAGCTATAGGCTGGACCACGGTGAGTCATTGGACGTGGTATATCTCGATTTTTCCAAAGCGTTTGATACCGTGCCGCACAAGAGGTTGGTACACAAAATGAGAATGCTTGGTCTGGGGGAAAATGTGTGTAAATGGGTTAGTAACTGGCTTAGTGATAGAAAGCAGAGGGTGGTTATAAATGGTATAGTCTCTAACTGGGTCGCTGTGACCAGTGGGGTACCGCAGGGGTCAGTATTGGGACCTGTTCTCTTCAACATATTCATTAATGATCTGGTAGAAGGTTTACACAGTAAAATATCGATATTTGCAGATGATACAAAACTATGTAAAGCAGTTAATACAAGAGAAGATAGTATTCTGCTACAGATGGATCTGGATAAGTTGGAAACTTGGGCTGAAAGGTGGCAGATGAGGTTTAACAATGATAAATGTAAGGTTATACACATGGGAAGAGGGAATCAATATCACCATTACACACTCAACGGGAAACCACTGGGTAAATCTGACAGGGAGAAGGACTTGGGGATCCTAGTTAATGATAAACTTACCTGGAGCAGCCAGTGCCAGGCAGCAGCTGCCAAGGCAAACAGGATCATGGGGTGCATTAAAAGAGGTCTGGATACACATGATGAGAGCATTATACTGCCTCTGTACAAATCCCTAGTTAGACCGCACATGGAGTACTGTGTCCAGTTTTGGGCACCGGTGCTCAGGAAGGATATAATGGAACTAGAGAGAGTACAAAGGAGGGCAACAAAATTAATAAAGGGGATGGGAGAACTACAATACCCAGATAGATTAGCGAAATTAGGATTATTTAGTCTAGAAAAAAGACGACTGAGGGGCGATCTAATAACCATGTATAAGTATATAAGGGGACAATACAAATATCTCGCTGAGGATCTGTTTATACCAAGGAAGGTGACGGGCACAAGGGGGCATTCTTTGCGTCTGGAGGAGAGAAGGTTTTTCCACCAACATAGAAGAGGATTCTTTACTGTTAGGGCAGTGAGAATCTGGAATTGCTTGCCTGAGGAGGTGGTGATGGCGAACTCAGTCGAGGGGTTCAAGAGAGGCCTGGATGTCTTCCTGGAGCAGAACAATATTGTATCATACAATTAGGTTCTGTAGAAGGACGTAGATCTGGGGATTTATTATGATGGAATATAGGCTGAACTGGATGGACAAATGTCTTTTTTCGGCCTTACTAACTATGTTACTATGTTACTATGTTACTATATTTTAGTACAAGTTCGCACTTTTTCTAGCTGGATTCACCCTGCTTTTTCCAGTAAAATTTATCTGTCTGGAGAGTATATAGCTGAAGATCAACTTGCCCTCTGAGAGCAGGTGATGCATACCATTTTGGATTCCGGATCTTATGCAAGTTTTATGGTTTTAAGAGAATGGTTACGTGTAAGAATAAAAGGAATAAAAGCTGTGGCCAACCCCCATCCATCAATGAGTCATGTGCCTTATTCAAGCGTTTTATTAGCTGGAGGAAACCTGTTTATTTAAAGATCTGGTGTTATGGTCTCGCTGTCTGACAAATTCAGCATATTTGTTTAATAGATAGGTGCTTGTTCATTGAAATTGCCTGCATCTAACAGTACAGTTCTCCTGTCGCAGCTCCTCTAGGGGCAATGTATGGCCAGCTGCATTCCTACCGATGTTCAGCTTGTTCTGGTTCCAGGTTAAAAACAGACTGAGTAATTGAGACAAACCTTCAATTCTTGTGTACAACGCGCAGAACTTGGTGCCCCAGTTCTTCAAATGTTCTTTGCCATGCTAATCTGTATTTGGGGATGAAACATTTTTACCACTGATCCGGTAAGTTCACCATGTGCTCGAGTTCTCTCCTATACCACAAACACATTACAGTTATGCTGATCGATTCTCTGGGCTACGTTACATGGACCAGGTGGGTGATCTGTGACTGATGGACAGGGGCTCTGCAAATTTCTTACCTACCGGAATTCCTAGGGCAGCTTTGCAATAGTCGGGATGGCAAGATGTCATCTGCGTGTTATGCCGTTTTTTTAAAGCCATCCCGGGAATCCTGGAAGGAAAGAATTTGAGTGGCTCCTGTCCAATGGCCTGAAGCTACTTACGTGGCCGATGGATCGGAGCCCCATGAATTGGTCCTCCCAACTCTAGTACTAATGGGTCAATTGATTTACAATGGCCGTTACGTTACTTTTGAACAGCAGGGTTTTGACTAACGTTTTGCATCAGTATTTATAAGCCGTAAGCCGTAAGCTACAATCTGCAGTGCTAAGTACCTAACAGTAAAGTTTTTATGCTTTTTAAATCTACTTTTCAAGCTCACTCTGATGGTTCCCCGCGTCAATGACCATTTTCCAGATGACTTATGACTCCATGGATTTGGCCTGTGGACCTGGTTCTACCTCACCCCTGTGTTGTCTACACTCAATGAGACTGAAACCCTTTTGATCCTTAGGAAGTTTGCAAAGGCAATGTGTCCTGTGGTGGTTTGGAGCTTCTGACTTGTAACATGGTTTGCCACTGGCCTCACAATATGGTGCCCGAACTTCCACTGACATGGTATGCCAGTTACCATTACAAAAAAAAATCTCCATGCCCCAGACTGTGAGCAACATCAATGGTTCATCTCTTGATGTACCAGTGGAACTCAGTCTGGAACTTTGTGATGTTCATTATTTTCAATTTATTCACTTAACCACATATTCTAATTCTAGCCGCCTGACCCAGTGTTTCCTTACAGTGAGGTAATGCATCATGTGCTTTGCATTATTCAAATGATTTTGGCTGGGCTTGTTTTCTCCCCCTATATATGAGTTGTCAGCACTATATAAGCCGACTTAAGCACTGATACTCATAGTGCATACATAGCAACAAACAAATGCTGTCCAACAAAGTCAGCGTAGGGTTATACTAACATATATTACAAATTGACAAAGGCAAATAATCCCTGAGGACTCTAAAATATAACTTTTTTTGGTGCTATTAAAGGAAATAACATTAAAACTAAATCTCACACTTTCCTGTGTATATTATTTGGACACAGGCATACTCATTTATAGACATCTTTTTAGGTTGCTTACAGTACTAATCTTATTTTATGACAGTATTCATGGGTATGGGATTTGATGCGGCCGCTACCTATATCCCCTTAAAATCCCACTAAGCAATCAGTGGCTGGTGCTAATTAAAATTTGCTCCTAAGCCTCCGCAACATGTTTGGCCAGCTAAACTGGTGTCATCAGGGGGTTGAGGCTGCAATGAGCTGAAAATGAGGTAGCTGGACCTTTTAAGACCTAGGGTCAGATGTCACACCAAAGGGCAACCAATCCCCCAATCCGACCAGCTGGCCAATTATGGCTCTTATTACATACTGACAGAGGGGTAAACAAGGTGTAAAAGACCACAAGTCTATGCCTAGGTTTTGGATAATGATATTCATCTAATCGGTACTCATAATATTAAAATTTCTCAAAAATATGTTCTTAATTGATGAGACCCTAGCATATGTGTATAAAAGATCTACTTCTGTTGCGATATTCACCTCAAATCAGAAGAATGCTGCGGGGACTCAAGAAAACTGCCATATAATCTCTCATTCAACCTATCAGCTTCTCCTACTTCCGGGCGTATCTTACCGCAGGGCACGCTGGGGAGAATACCTTCCGGGTGCACATGGTGACGTGTCATTTAAAACAAGACCAGGATCTCAGTGGAAAACCAGCTAGTGTGATGTATGATCCTTTTCTTGTCTTTGTATTACTGTGCATCACTGCGGTGGAAGAGATAACATGGACTTCTGTTCATGTTATTATCTGAGAACATATTTCCTCTTTAATGGTCACATATGGAAGGTTTTTTCTTCTTAGAAAAATAGTGATAAGATGAGCAAATACCTTCAGAACCTAATTAGAACATTTATTAACTCTAAGACCCAGTCATTTAGCAGTCCAGACAGTATTGGATAAGTCACAACAGACAAACATCAATAAAGTTTATACATTTTAAAGAGACCATATCCTGTCGACCCCACGTTTGCTTAAAATATGCTAATTTCTCCTCTAACGATCCTTGTTATATGCTACAGTGCGTTTGAAAAGAATGTTTAATATATTTTCAACGGATGGAACTGATTTCTGTCAGTCAAATTGACATTTTCATCCTTTGATTATTGTAACAAAAGATCATAATTACCAAGTTCTACAAGAAAATCTGTATTTGTTCACCTTCAGACAGGCCTAATACAGGTACTTTTTTGCTCCCAATTTACAGATGCAGCAACAAGTCACCTGACCGTTTATTAGAACTAATAATACGTTGTCTAGTGATTAGATATTACCAAAAACACTTACTGTATCTTGTTCATATCAAATGTGTTAAAATTATCTTGGCAAAAACTCCTGGCAGCAACAGGATTAAAACATAAGTTCACTAAGGGCTGCCACTATGAATTTCAGGGCCCCATATTGGCTAAAGTTTCGGGCCCCCCTGAGACTCCACCTCAGCTCCACCTCCACCCGTCGAACCCTTCATAGTCCAGCTGCCCACTCTTGGAAAAATTCCGACAATTGGAAACTGCACCAATTGGAAGAATAGGGAACCTTTATTCCTGACAGGACACTTTTATCCCCATTTTAAAATGCAGGGGCAGGTGGGATGTCTGACCTCAGCTCCATTCATGCTCTTTAGCGCTTCCAGAAAAAGTCAAGTCCAGCACGTGCAGCCCCTTAGGGAAGGAATGGATCTGTGGTTGAGTTGCACATGAGCTCCAGTTTAATGGGGATAAAAGTTTCACAAACTGCAGATCGGTGCAGATCCCAGCACTCATCACCCACTAATCAATAACTCATCACTTCTCCTCAGGCCACGTTCACATGTTCAGTATTATACATCATTCAAATAAAAAAATAGAAAAAACGCAATAGCACTCACCAATCAGTGGCAATTCAAACGTCCTTTATTATAACATGCAGCAAATCATCTTCATGGTTCAAGGGAGGGAGTGAAAGTAGGAGTGCGACAGGCAAGACGACGACGATCGTTTCGCGCTAATACCAAGCGCCGCCTTTCACCTGATCGGACTACCTTTTGTTGGGAAACTCTCCACATTGAGTTTATAATCTCTGCAAAGTCGAGCTGTGCCGCTCACTTTTTTTCTTTTTCTGGTCTGGACATTATACATCATTCATTTGTAAGCCAAAGTCATGAGTAGAACAATAAGAGAAAAATTGTATATAAGAAACACGTCACCCTTTCTGCATTTTTCACCTGCTCCTGGTTTTGTTTTAGAAATACTAATGTAAAATCCTGACCAAATACTGAATGTGTGAATGTAGCCTTAGGATATGTGATTACTTGTTTTCATCAGACTGCAAGTGTATAATTGCTGCTGTAGTCAGAGAATTGTGAGGGGTTAAAGTCCAAGCAATTAGTCTCTATTGGAAATAATGAATCTTACCCTTATTGATCAGAGACAAAAAGTTGACCGCCATGTACAAAACAATCCACTATACCAATACCAATAATACCACATGCAAGTGACAAATACCGCAACACTGTGACCAGACCACATATTACCACCACATAGTACCAAATAATACCACATACAGGGGATATATAGTACCACACTGTGACCAGACCACATATTACAACCACATAGTGAGAGAATAATATCACATACAAAGGACAAATACCACCACACCATGACCAGACCACATATTACCACCACATAATGAGAGAATAATATCACATACAAGGGGCAAATACCACCACACCATGACCAGACCACATATCACCACCACATACTGGTTAAATAATACCAAGGGATAAATGTCACAGGACACAAACTGCTGAACACAGACCATATATGTTTTTTTTTTATTTCCTGAAGAAGTGGGTTACACTTTGAAATGAGTAGAAAAATAAAAAAAAACCTTTATTTTCTAATCCTTCTGGCGTCTGACGTTCATTCACAAGCGCGGATATGGGCCACAAACTTTCCATGTTTTCTTCCTAAATCTCATGCACATGTTGATTAGTTTTGCCTTGCATATTTGAAGCAGTTTCAAATCTGCAGCATGTAAATTCTTTCAGTGCTTTTCACCATATCCAATGCAATTATGGAAAGAAAAGCAAGTCAAAACACACAAAAAATGCAAGTAAAAATGAGGTAAACAGACAGCTTCTTTAGCAATGACCTTTTGTGGCTTACCCTCCTTGTGGAGCGTGTCAATGACTGCCTTCCTGACATCTGTCAAGCACAACAAAACAAGCCCAAATTGAAAAATATGCTTCCAAAATTCTCCACCATACTCACAACCCGAGTGGGGGAGCTTACTGAAGAGAATATCTCACACAATTACATATGGAACACTCCAACAATTGATATCATAGAGAAAAAAACAGAGTATATGTCCATAAAAACATTACAAGTTTATTGGTTACATAATTAATAACAATCAATGTATCTTACAAATATAGTCCAACAACAATTTATTGCAAGCTAAGAGAAGGTGAAGATAGCACAGATCGAAAACACAGGGTGGATAAACATGATGCCATTATTGTCATTCCAAAGTGCATAGTGCAAACAGTAAACAGGTATAGGACCAAGGTGTATAAAGTCTATATAGATTATGAAGGGTCCATGTAGTAAGATCACTGAGCCCTGCGCACAGGCTCCAATCAATAACTAGGTAGGCGGTCAGAGAAGAACCCACCCCAAGTCCTTACCCATATAGTGGCAACAGAGGAGATCCACGCTGTGGCCCCAACGCGCGTTTCGCCCCCTGACGAAGCTGACCGCCTATCTAGTTATTGATTGGAGCCTGTGCGCAGGGCTCAGTGATCTTACTACATGGACTCTTTATAATCTATATAGACTTTATACACCTTGGTCCTACACCTGTTTACTTTTTGCACTATGCACTTTGGAATGACAATAATGGCATCATGTTTATCCACCCTGTGTTTTCGATCTGTGCTATCCTCACCTTCTCTTAGCTTGCAATAAATTGTTGTTGGACTATATTTGTAAGATATATTGATTGTTATTAATTTTGTAACCAATAAACTTGTAATGTTTTTATGAACATATACTCCGTTTTTTCTCTATGATGGACATCTGTCAAGTTAGCAGTCTTCCCCATGATTGTGGACCCTACCAAAACAGACTAAAGGACATTTTAAACACTTAAGGCCCCTTCACATTAAGCGACGCTGCAGCGATACCGACAACGATCCGGATCGCTGCAGCGTCGCTGTTTGGTCGCTGGAGAGCTGTCACACAGACCGCTCTCCAGCGACCAACGATGCCGGTAACCAGGGTAAACATCGGGTAACTAAGCGCAGGGCCGCGCTTAGTAACCCGATGTTTACCCTGGTTACCATCCTAAAAGTAAAAAAAACAAACAGTACATACTTACCTACCGCTGTCTGTCCCCGGCGCTCTGCTCTGCACTCCTCCTGTACTGTCTGTGTGAGCACAGCGGCCGGAAAGCAGAGCGGTGACATCACCGCTGTGCTTTCCGGCTGACCGACGCTCACAGCCAGTACAGGAGGAGTGCAGAGCACAGCGCCGGGGACAGACAGCGGTAGGTAAGTATGTACTGTTTGTTTTTTTTACTTTTAGGATGGTAACCAGGGTAAACATCGGGTTACTAAGCGCGGCCCTGCGCTTAGTTACCCGATGTTTACCCTGGTTACCAGTGAAGACATCGCTGGATCGGTGTCACACACGCCGATCCAGCGATGTCCAAGGGAGATCCAGCGACGAAATAAAGTTCTGGACTTTCTTCAGCGACCAACGATCTCCCAGCAGGGGCCTGATCGTTGGTCGCTGTCACACAGAACGATTTTATTAACGATATCGTTGCTACGTCACAAAAAGCAACGATATCGTTATGTGTGAAGGTACCTTTAGGAAGCCTTTGCAGGTGTTTTTGTTAATTATTCTAATTAACTGAGATAATGGCTTTTGGGTTTTCATTGGTTGCAAGCCGTAGTCATCAACATTAACAGAAATAAATAGATCACTGTGTTGGTAATGACTCTATACAATATATGAGATTCACTTTTTGTATTGAAGAACTGAAATAAATTAACTTTTTGATGATATTCTAATTTTGTGAGAAGCACTTGCATATACACAAATACACACATATAGGTACTGCAGTGCACAAATACACAGACACAAACAAGCATTACACACCACACATGGCACATCTATTAGATATATACATCACATGTACTGTGCATATATCATACTCATGCATCCAAAGTCTCAGCGGCAGTCGGAGCAGAGCAGTGAGCGTGGCAGCCGGATCTGAGCAGTGAGTGGGGCAGCTGGAGCTGATCGGTGAGTGCGGCAGCCGGAGCTGAGCAGTAAGTATGGCTGCTGGAACAGAACGGTGTGTCATGGTTAGGACAAGGTTATGTCCTGTACTCTCAGGGTTAATGTTCTTAGCCTCTCTTTCAAGATCGGAGGGCTTTTGCAGAAGCTGTCTGTGGAACAGCAAGCCCTGGTCCACTCGCACCAACAGGTGCAGAGAGATGTGGCACGTGCTTTACAGGTGTCTGCTCCATTTCGGTCCCAAGAGAGGGGTCCCTCTGATGTATCCTTAGCGGACCCCGAACCGCCGGTAAAATTACCCGACATTTTTCTGAGGATAAAAAATTGCTCAGGGTCTTTAAGGAGGGATGCAAGTTGTTTTTTGAGTTATGTCCCCGGGCCTCTGGAAATGAAAGGCAGAGGGTGGGGGTAGTTATGTCTTCATTAAAGGGGTCCCCGCAGGCATGGGCCTTCTCTCTCTCTTCCTCTGCTCCTGAACATATGTCTGTGAACCTGTTTTTTGAGTCTCTGGGGCACATTTATGATGAGCCTGATAGAGTGCATCTTGCAGAAGATATGGTGATGAGTGTGACACAGGGGAAGCACTCCGCTGAATGGTTCTGCTCGGAGTTTAGGTGCTGGGCAGCTGAAGTTTCTTGGAACGATGCAGCCCTGAGGGGGTTGTTCCGCATGGGTCTGTCTGACCATCTGAAGGACGCTCTGGAACTTCATCCTCCCCCTGATACCCTGGAGGATGCCATGACACAGGCAGTTCGAATGGACCGGAGACTCCATGCTAGAGGAATGATGCAACAGGAGACTTCCTTATTTTGTAAATTATGTGACGCTGCACCTGTATCTGATCCCATGGAGATTGAGTCAGTCTCGGTCTCTGAAAGTGAGAGAAGACACCGCAGAGACAATCAACTGTGTTTTTACTGTGGAGCCTCTGGACATTGGAAAAGGAACTGTCCATCCTGCCCTTCTGTGAAACCATCTGAGAAATGACTGAGTCTGGGCAACAATCGAGGAGGTTGTCCAGACTCCCAGGTACATTTTTTCTCGCTTACAAAACTTGTGCTCCAGGTGAAATTGGAGCTTGCTGGCGGTCCTGTTGTGACCACCGCTTTTGTTGACTGCGGTTCTGCCGTTAATTTGATTGATGCTCAAGTTGTGACTTGTAATAAGATAGGGACAGTTAGGTTGAAAAACCCTGTTAAAATTGTGGCTGTTGATTCATCCCCTCTTACCTGGGATGGAATTTGTTTAAAAACTGATGTTATTTCTCTGAAAGTGGGTTCCACTCACATGGAGCAATTAAGTTGTTTTGTATTGAATAATCCGCCTGCAGGACTGGTTCTGGGAATGCCCTGGCTGTAACGCCATAATCGTGCCATTGATTGGGTGGCGGGGGAGGGGGGGAGATTACTCAATGGAGATGTAAGGGTAATGGTCCGTGTTGTAACCTGGGACCTTTTGTTAACCCGATAAAGTCTGTATCTGTGTTGTCTGTCGGTCTAGAGGGTATTCCGGAGTACCTGAGAGACTTCGAAGATGTGTTTTCTGAAAGTGAGGCTGAGGTGCTTCCACCACATCGACCCAGTGATTGTGCTATTAATTTAATCCCAGGAGCCAAATTACCCAAGGCTCATTTATACAATTTGTCTGGGCCCGAGCGCCAAGCCATGAGAGTGCATCACTGAGAGTCTCCGCAAGGGGCATATTCGGCCTTCTGTTTCACCCGTCGCAACAGAGTTTTTCTTTGTGAAGAAAAAAGATGGTGGTTTGCGACCGTGCCTCGACTTTCGGGAACTGAATAAGATCACTGTGAAAAACACGTATCCTCTTCCTCTGATTCCTGATTTATGTAATTAACTCACTGGGGCCAAATGGTTTTCTAAACTTGACTTACGAGGTGTTTATAACCTGATAAGGTTCAAGAGGGAAATGAATGGAAAACAGCGTTTCTGACTACCGAGGGCTTATTTGAAAATTTGGTTATGCCCTTCGGTCTCACTAACGCCCCTGCTGTGTTCCAGAATTTTATTAATGTTGTTTTTTCTGACCTGATTGGGCGTTATGTTGTAATTTACCTGGATGACATCTTGATATACTCAGAGTACAGTTAGTCTCACTTACACCATCTTCAGACAGTTCTTGTGAGACTCAGGGAGAACCATTTGTAACGGGGTCTAACAAGCTGGGGTACCTCTTTCAGTACCACCCCGTGTTTCAGGAGGTCCACGCTGCTTTTGCTGGATTCTGAATGAAGGACGCTGGCTGAAATTCCTTGGTTACGTGAGAGCATATAAAAACTGCTACCCCACGTATTTCCAGTCTAAAAGAACACACTTTATTTTCAGCACACAGAATATATAACACAGATACACAGGGCAGGCCAATAGGAAAACAGCTGGCCAGACATACATTACAATAGCCACAGGGGGCCGGAGCCTGCCGCTATTTACTGTGGGAATTACAAAGGTGGGGGGAGGTCAGAAAGAGAATATCTTGTCCAGGGGTGCAGCCTGTGGACTGATGCATTTCACATGGAAACTATTATACATACATATACTGCATAACATTCTTGGTGCTGGGGGGTTTTGTAACACCATTTATACGCAAAACTGGAGAAGTGCTCATTCTTTATGCAAGAACTGTCTTTTTTAGGATTAATTGTATCTGGGTGTAACAGCGTCTACCAAGCTGGGGTACCTCTTTCAGTACCACCCCGTGTTTCAGGAGGTCCACTCTGCTTTGGCTGGAGTCTGAATGAAGGACGCTGGCTGGAATTGCTTGGTTACATGGGCGCATATAAAAGATCACTGCTTCTCCACGTATTTCCAGTCTGACAAAACTTTACTCACAGGACACAGAATATATCACACAGATACAGAGGGCAGGCCAATAGAAAAGCGGCAGGCCAGATATACATTACAATAGCCGCAGGTGGCCGGAGCCTGCCGATATTTACTGTGGGAATTACAAAGGTGCGGGGGAGGACAAAAGGGGAATATTGTGTCCCCTCTGCCCAGGGCGCAGCCTGTGGGCTGATGCATTAGGGACATGTATCTCACATGGAACCTATTATACATACATATAACTGCACAACATATTCTGGGTGCTGAGTGGTTCCGTAACACGTAACATGGCTCCCCTTTTCAGTGATGTGATCGGCATACACAGTCTGATCCTTAACAGATCGGTTTGGGGATGACCGAAGTTTATGGGGTTGGTACAAGTTCCGTTTGTCGACTTAGTCCATCGGCGTTACCGTTTTGTTTGCCGGGTCTGTAATGGATGGTGAAGTCTAGAGGTTGTAGGGCTAAACTCCACCGCAGCAATCTGGCGTTGTCTCCGGAGACCCGATTAAGCCAGACTAGGGGATTATGGTCCGTTAGGAGGGAAAACTGTCGTCCATACAAATATGGTTGCAACTTTTTGAGTGCCCATACTACCGCCAGGCACTTCTTCTTGATGGCCGCATAGCTTACTTCACGGAGCAGTAGTCTCCGACTCAGGTAAGTTACCGGGTGTTCTTGGCCGTCCGGCCTGACTTGGCTCAGTACTGCCCCCAATCCAAACATAGAAGCGTCTGTGTGAACAAGGAAACGTTTAGCTGGATCGGGTGTGGTCAATACAGGGGTATTGGTGAGGGCGTCCTTTAGTTGGCGGAAGGCTTCCTCACACTCTGGGGTCCAGGTTACCTGGCGGGGTTGGTTCTTATGGGTCAGATCAGTGAGGGGCTTGGCTACGCTGCTGTAATTGGGAACAAATTTCCTGTAATACCCCGCTGTCCCTAGAAACGCCATGACCTGGGTTTTAGTGTGTGGGGTGGGCCTTTTGGCTATGGCCTCAATCTTGGCTGGTTCTGGTCTCTGTTTCCCACTTCCCACCCAATGCTCTAAATACTGAACCTCTGCTTTGCCCACGTGACACTTGTTTGGGTTCAGGGTGATTCCGGCCTTGTGGATCCTGTCCAATACTGTCTCTAGGTGATTTAGATGCTCTTCCCATGTCGCACTGTAGATGATGTCATCCAGGTAGGCACAAGCATAGTCCTGGAGACTGTCCAGAAGCCGGTCAGCCAGCCTTTGGAAGGTCGCCGGGGCATTCTTCATCCCGAATGGCATAACTCGAAACTGGAATAAGCCGAACGGGGTGACAAATGCCGACTTGGGAATAGCGTCAGGACTAAGGGGAATCTGCCAGTAGCCTTTGCATAGATCGATGGTAGTCAAATACTTTGCCCCCGCCAGCTGGTCTAAAAACTCATCCACACGCGGCATGGGATATGCATCCATCACTGTTTTCTCATTGAGCTTACGATAGTCTACACAAAACCGTGTAGTCCCATCCTTCTTGGGCATTAACACTACGAGGGATGCCCAGGGACTATCTGACTCTTCAATGACCTCTAAACGCAACATCTCTTGTATCTCTTGTTGCATCCCCTCTCGTACAGACTCAGGGATGCGGAATGGGGTTTTGTCGCAGGGGGGTCTGATCCTGGGTCTCAACCTTGTGTTGTGCCAGGCGAGTGTACTCTGGTCTCCCCGAAAACATCCTCTGTCGCTGCCTCAACAACTCCTCCGCCTGCTGTCTCTCCCGGGGGCCTAGGTCTTCACCCAAGTGAACCTGGTCCCATGTTTTAGACTGAGTCCTTTCCCCTAAGACATCCGGCAAGGGAAGTCCGGCTAAATGCTCTGCTTCAGGTGCACAGATGGCCACTACCTCTTCAGTGCCCTCCAGGTAGGGCTTCAGCATATTCACGTGGAACATGCGGATAACCCTGGGGTCGTCACAATCGGCGACATTATAGGTCGTGTCGGCTATTTTCCCCACTACCTGGTAGGGCCCCTGCCATGCAGCTTGGAACTTGTTCTGCCTAGTGGGCTCTAACACCAGGACCTTCTGTCCTATTTCCAAGGTGCGCTCTCTGGCCCTCCGATCATACCATACGCGCTGGCGCCGCTGGGTCACCTGCATGTTCTCACATACAGCCTGGGTCAGCTCCTGTAGGCGGTCCTGGAATTCCAGCACATAGGGTACAATAGGTACCCCTTCTATGAGGCCCTCCCCTTCCCAATGTTCTAGCACTAAGTCTAGGGGTCCCCTTACCCGTCTCCCGTATACCAGCTCGAATGGGGAGAACCCCGTGGATTCTTGGGGCACCCCCCGATAGGCAAACAGGAGGTATGGCAAGAATTTCTCCCAGTCCCTGTAGGTCCTGGTAAAAGTCCCAATGAGTTGTTTTAACGTCCCATTAAACGTTCACACAACCCATTGGTTTGCGGGTGGTACGGGGTGCTTCTATTGGACTTTACGCCGCACAGCTTCCACAGTAGGTTGGTCACCTCTGCTGTAAACTGGGTACCCTGGTGCGAGATAATCTCCCGGGGAAATTCAACCCGTGAGAAAACCTGGAGCAGGGCGGCCGCCACCGTCTCTGCCAGTATGTTAGGTAACGCAACCGCCTCTGGATACCGTGTGGCATAATCTACCACTGTCAATATATACCTTTCCCCTGACGGACTGGGTTTGGCTAACGGCCCTATCAGATCGACCGCTACTCAGCTAAATGGTTCCTCCACAATGGGGAGGGGGCGTAATTTGGCCTTGCATCGATCTCCCCTCTTGCCAATGGGCTGGCAACTGTCACAGGTCTGGCAGTACTGACGAACATCATAGGTTAACCCCGGCCAAAAGAAGTTTTGTGTCAGACGATGCCTGATGCTTCGGTGACGCCGAAGTGCCTGCTCAAGGGTATGTCATGAGAGATTCGCAGTAACTCCTGCCTATACTTCATGGGAACTACCAGCTGTCGTTTTATAGTGGGGCTCGTCCCTGTGTGGTGCTGCTCTGTGATCTGGTAGAGGAGTCCCTGCTTCCATACAAACTGTTCCCCTTCCAGTACCCCTCTCCCCTCCTGTGCCTTCCCACGATATCCCTCCAATGATGGATCCTCAAGTAACTCCCTATTAAATTCATCTGGGGTGGCCTAAGAAATGTGTCTGGCTATGGGAATCCATGTAGGGCTGGGATGTCTTACCTGGGCCTCCTCTGAGTGTGATTCCGCCTCCGCAGCTCGAGCTTGTCTCTGGGTGGTCACAGGATATTTCTCTGCCAGAGGGGCAACCGAGAAGGCAGACAACATGGGCCCCAAGTCATTTCCCAGCAAGACGTCTGCAGGCAAATCCTCCATCAAGCCGACCTCAACAAGGCCATCCCCGACTTCCCAGTTCAGGTGAATCCTGGCAGTGGGCAGTCGATGTATAGCTCCTCCTGCTACACGGACTGCTACTGTCCAGTCCGTCTTCTCTTGGTCCCGGACGAGATGAGGCTTCACAAGGGTCAAAGTTGCCCTGGAATCTCTTAGTCCTTGCATACGTTTCCCATTAACCCACACAACCTGTCGATGCTGTTGTCGATTATCTGCCCGGGCTGCCTGCACGGGGTCTACTTCATGCAGCACTTCCTCCATCTCTTCCACCCCTTGGTTAGTTGTAGCCCCAATGCCGGGTCAGCTTCACCTTGGTAGCAGTGTACAGCAGCCCGGCTGAAGGTAGCTGTTCCCGCCTTTGGCCACTGGGTATGCTGAGTCCGGTTGGGACATTGTCTTTGCAGGTGGCCCAGCTGATGGCAGGTGTGGCATCGCGCCCCAGGACAATTGTGGTAGGCCGGGTTTCTAGCTGGTCCCCTACAATCTTCAGTGGTTTGGGGCCCTGCAGGTCCATGGGAGGACCCCTAGTGACCATCTTTGATCCAGACAACTGAGGCCTCCTGGCATCATGATGTTCATCGGCCAGACGAGCGGCTTCCTCAAGAGTCGTTGGCCGCCTGTCCTGAAGCCATTCCTGTGTCTTGGGGGTTAGTCCATTAAAGAATCGTTCTAACAAAAAGAGCTGGAGGATGTCCTCCTTAGTGGTTGCTTGGCTCCCTTGTACCCACTGTAGCAGTGACCGCCGTTGTCAGGAATCCCCTGACCGCTGCCACCAATTCGTCACGATTCACACCGTGACCGTCACCCCTACGTCACGGGTTGGGGTGACTTTAGGCCAACAGACGGCTATCACATGTACAGGGGGTCTTATCTTAGTTATCCCTCCACTGCTAACAAGGTGATGAGAAAACACACACAAGGCTATTGACCTCTTAGTTTACAGCAGGGGCTTATTCTAGGTATCCCACTGCTTTCAATATACCACAAACTGCAGGGATTTATGTATATCCCGCTTACAGTTCCACTTAACACTTGCAGCTCTCTGGCGCCCCCCTTACTCTCAGGTCAGATTAGGTACTGCACCCTGGGTAATTAGTCGCCAGAAAGGCTGCCTGCTATGTACTGGCTATTGGGCACGCTGCAGTGACGCGATAAACTACTCCCACTCAGGCAGGAACAATAATTATCAACGCCGCAGTCGCTTCAGCATAACCCAAAAGTCAGCACACTCTCGCTGCCACCAGCTTCGATTAAACGGGTCCGAAGCTAACCCAACACAACAGTAGCGTATTTCCCTTCAGAAGACTTAGGGTACGGTTTAGAACAGGAGAACGAACTAATATTAAATATTATATTCCATAAAAATTAGGCAGTGCTTTATCAAAAATATTTTATAAAGATGTTACAAATGAGACAATTGCAAATATGTACACGGGTAATTATAACATAAAGGGAATAAAGGAGAAAAGATAACACTCACATGTTCAAAGCATGGCAGGCAACCAGGCTAGTGCAGTTTTCTATACGTCCCAGCTCATGGGATGTGCTCAGCTCTTCCAGGAAAATAGGACAAGAAAGAAGCTGGGGATGTGTGCAGACAGTTATAGCCAAACCTGTAACATCCCAGAAAGGGGTTGGATCACCTCGTCCCTCCTACCTCTTCAGTTAACTCATTTTATTCTAATCTATATCTAATTTCGATAACTCCGCTACAAAACATGTCATAGTGCTAACAAACCCATCATTCATCTCGGATTAACGTGAGCATTCTAATGAGATCAAATATGTCCTATCTGGGATACATATTTACAGAGACAACTGTACTTCTTTACCAGACGGAGTTAGAAGCCCGAGTTTCAATGGATGGGTAGATATACCGAGTGGGAATACGAATATATATTTTCGTGTTCTTAATGTAAACATTGTGCATAATATCGTACAAAAACCAAACAAAGAATCTTTCATGAATTTTGGAGCCATTTTCCAGTTCCAGCTGGAGGAAGATTCTAACCTGGTCGTAAATACCTTTCGGCCATAAAACTCCCCCCAGTACATTGGCAAAGCAGCTCTTGGCTCAGTGAAAGGGAAGGGGGGCTTGGGAGTTGAAAGTCAGGAATTTGAAGCTACAAACTGTTGCAGCATCACTCCAAGAAGGGGGGCTTAGCCCACGCAGGCTAGCAAGAGAACTACTTATGATATTTCATACCATATCGTGACAGCCGTAATTTACAGGCCCATTCAGCGTGGGTATCGGTTACGCATTTTATAAGTTTGCGGAACTATTGGCGGTATGCCTCTGGTGTCAGCGCATACCGGGCTAGGAGCACTTCTTTGATCCGCTCATAGTCCATACAGTCCTCATCAGGTACCATGCGATAGGCATCCGCTGCCCGGCCTGTCAGCTTGCTGGCCAGAATCTAAACCCGTTCCTCCGGCTTCACTTGATGAAGGGCACACTGCCGCTCAAAGTCCTGCAGAAAGTCATCAATGTCTTCCTCTGCCTCCCCCAACTGTCAGAAGGCATTATACTGGATCTTTTGTGGCTTACTGTTGAAGGTACATGGTCGAAGGCCAGAGCTCCCCCTGCTCGCTGACTCTCCTCTCTCCGCTCTGCCATCTCCATCTTTGCCAGCTCCACTTTGGTCTGCTCTGCCATCTCCATCTAAGCTAGCTCTATCCTGGTCCGCTCGGCCATCTTTTCCTTCAGATCAGTGCGCACATCAGCCATCACCTCTCGTATGATCTCTACTGCAGGGTTTGGGCCATAAAACGCCAGTCTGTTCTTTACCTCCCTCTGGAATTCAGTCTCCTCCACGTTCACATTGGGGGCGCTGCACTGTCATGTTCCATGATGGCTGCTATCAAATCCGCTTTTGTTTTGTTGCTGGCGATCAACCGTCGGGCTTCCACCAGATCTTTTAATGTAGTCCTCTTTAACTTCTGGTAGTTGTCTTCCATTCATTCCTTTCCTCCTGTAGAAGGGATATCACATCCCGCTGTCTGCCACCAGTGTAACGGGGTCTACCAAGCTGGGGTACCTCTTTCAGTACCACCCCGTGTTTCAGGAGGTCCACTCTGCTTTGGCTGGAGTCTGAATGAAGGACGCTGGCTGGAATTGCTTGGTTACATGGGCGCATATAAAAGATCACTGCTTCTCCACGTATTTCCAGTCTGACAAAACTTTACTCACAGGACACAGAATATATCACACAGATACAGAGGGCAGGCCAATAGAAAAGCGGCAGGCCAGACATACATTACAATAGCCGCAGGTTGCCAGAGCCTGCCGATATTTACTGTGGGAGTTACAAAGGTGGGGGGAGGACAAAAGGGGAATATCGTGTCCCCTCTGCCCAGGGCGCAGCCTGTGGGCTGATGCATTAGGGACATGCATCTCACATGGAACCTATTATACATACATATAACTGAACATATTCTGGGTGCTGAGTGGTTCCGTAACACGTAACATTGGGGATAGGTTCCGCATGGTCCCGAGGAATGTTCAGGCCATTTCTGATTGGGTGCAACCTCATGACCTGAAGGGTTTACTTCGCTAACTATTATAGGAAGTTCATTAAAGGGTTTTCGCTGGTGGTGAAACCCTTAACGGACCTCACACTCAAAGGGGCGGAGGTAAAAAATAGGTCCGAGGCCGCAAAAAATTCCTTCCAGACACTGAAGAAATGTTTTGTTTCAGCCCCCGTGTTGATACAACCTGATCCATCGAGACCTTTTATCGTAGAGGTTGATGCATCGGAGGTGGGGGTGGGGGCAGTGTTGTCTCAGGGCCCATCTACCCTTACTAACCTTAAACCCTGTGCCTTTTTCTCTAAAAAAAATTATCTTCGGCTGAGAGAAGTTCTGATGTCGGCAACAGGGAATTGTTGGCAAATAAATATATCTATAATATAACGCTGAGAGCGTCACTCTGTCCGAAGCCTTTATAGACTGCGCAGGCGCAAGCGCCGGCGCAGTCTGGGCCTCACAGAGTGACGCTCCCGGGAGATCGCGGTATGCGTTCACACTGAACGCACACTGCGATCTCCAACAGAGAAGCAGGGACCGCCAGGAGGGTGAGTATCGGCCATATTCACCTGTCCTGCGTTCCACCGCTGAGCGCCGCCATCTTCCCGGTCTTCGGCCTGTGACCTTCAGTTCAGAGCGCGCGATGACGTGCTTAATGCGCGCCGGCGCCGCCCTCTGACTGAACAGTCACAGCCAGGAGACCGGGAAGATGGCGGCGCGCAGCGCTGGAACGGGACAGACAGGTGAGTATAGTAAGTGCTGGGGGGCCTGAGCTGGCGGCGATACCGGCACCTGACCCCCACAGCGCGCCGGTGTCCCCGCCTGCTCAGGCCCCCGGATGGGGACGCTGGATGGAGACGCAGGATGGTTGCAGCACATACCAGGATGGGGACGCAGGATGGTTGCAGCACATACCAGGATGGGGACGCAGGATGGGTGCAGCACATACCAGGATGGGGACGCAGGATGGTTGCAGCACATACCATGATGGGGACGCAGGATGGGTGCAGCACATACCAGGATGGGGACGCAGGATGGGTGCAGCACATACCAGGATGGAGACGCAGGATGGTTGCAGCACATACCAGGATGGGGACGCTGGATGGAGACGCAGGATGGTTGCAGCACATACCAGGATGGGGACGCAGGATGGGGACGCAGGATGGTTGCAGCACATACCAGGATGGGGACGCAGGATGGGGACGCAGGATGGTTGCAGCACATACCAGGATGGGGACGCAGGATGGGTGCAACTCATACCAGGATGGGGACGCAGGATGGGTGCAGCACATGACAGGATGGGGACGCAGGATGGGTGCAGCACATACCAGGATAGGGACGCAGGATGGGTGCAGCACATACCAGGATGGGGACGCAGGATGGGTGCAGCACATGACAGGATGGGGACGCAGGATGGGTGCAGCACATACCAGGATGGGGACGCAGGATGGGTGCAGCACATGACAGGATGGGGACGCAAGATGGGTGCAGCACATACCAGGATGGGGACGCAGGATGGGTGCAGCACATGACAGGATGGGGACGCAGGATGGGGACGCAGGATGGATGCAGCACATGACAGGATGGGGATGCAGGATGGGTGCAGCACATGACAGGATGGGGCGCAGGATGGGGACACAGGATGGGTGCAGCACATGACAGGATGGGGACGCAGGATGGGTGCAGCACATGACAGGATGGGGACGCAGGATGGGTGCAGCACATACCAGGATGGGGATGCAGGATGGGTGCAGCACATGACAGGATGGGGGCGCAGGATGGGTGCAGCACATGACAGGATGGGGACGCAGGATGGGTGCAGCACATGACAGGATGGGGATGCAGGATGGGTGCAGCACATGACAGGATGGGGACGCAGGATGGGTGCAGCACATGACAGGATGGGGACGCAGGATGGGTGCAGCACATGACAGGATGGGGACGCAGGATGGGTGCAGCACATGACAGGATGGGGCGCAGGATGGGGACACAGGATGGGTGCAGCACATGACAGGATGGGGACGCAGGATGGGTGCAGCACATGACAGGATGGGGGGCGCAGGATGGGTGCAGCACATGACAGGATGGGGACGCAGAATGGGTGCAGCACATGACAGGATGGGGACGCAGGATGGGTGCAGCACATGACAGAATGGGGGCGCAGGATGGGTGCAGCACATGACAGGATGGGGACGCAGGATGGGTGCAGCACATACCAGGATGGGGACGCTGGATGGAGACGCAGGATGGTTGCAGCACATACCAGGATGGGGACGCAGGATGGGTGCAGCACATACCAGGATGGGGACGCAGGATGGGGACGCAGGATGGTTGCAGCACATACCAGGATGGGGACGCAGGATGGGTGCAGCACATACCAGGATGGGGACGCAGGATGGTTGCAGCACATACCAGGATGGGGACGCAGGATGGTTGCAGCACATACCATGATGGGGACGCAGGATGGGTGCAGCACATATCAGGATGGGGACGCAGGATGGTTGCAGCACATACCAGGATGGGGACGCAGGATGGTTGCAGCACATACCAGGATGGGGACGCTGGATGGAGACGCAGGATGGTTGCAGCACATCAGGATGGTTGCAGCACATAACAGGATGGGGACGCAGGATGGGGACGCAGGATGGTTGCAGCACATACCAGGATGGGGACGCAGGATGGGGACGCAGGATGGTTGCAGCACATACCAGGATGGGGACGCAGGATGGGTGCAACTCATACCAGGATGGGAACGCAGGATGGGTGCAGCACATGACAGGATGGGGACGCAGGATGGGTGCAGCACATACCAGGATGGGGACGCAGAATGGGTGCAGCACATGACAGGATGGGGACGCAGGATGGGTGCAGCACATGACAGGATGGGGACGCAGGATGGGTGCAGCACATGACAGGATGGGGACGCAGGATGGGTGCAGCACATACCAGGATGGGGACGCAGGATGGGTGCAGCACATGACAGGATGGGGACGCAGGATGGGTGCAGCACATACCAGGATGGGGACGCAGGATGGGTGCAGCACATGACAGGATGGGGACGCAGGATGGGTGCAGCACATGACAGGATGGGGACGCAGGATGGGTGCAGCACATGACAGGATGGGGACGCAGGATGGGTGCAGCACATGACAGGATGGGGCGCAGGATGGGGACACAGGATGGGTGCAGCACATGACAGGATGGGGACGCAGGATGGGTGCAGCACATGACAGGATGGGGCGCGGGATGGGGACACAGGATGGGTGCAGCACATAACAGGATGGGGACGCAGGATGGGTGCAGCACATGACAGGATGGGGACGCAGGATGGGTGCAGCACATACCAGGATGGGGACGCAGGATGGTTGCAGCACATACCAGGATGGGGACGCTGGATGGAGACGCAGGATGGTTGCAGCACATACCAGGATGGGGACGCAGGATGGGAACGCAGGATGGTTGCAGCACTTACCAGGATGGGGACGCAGGATGGAGACGCAGGATGGTTGCAGCACATACCAGGATGGGGACGCAGGATGGGTGCAGCACATGACAGGATGGGGACGCAGGATGGGGACGCAGGATGGGTGCAGCACATGACAGGATGGGGACGCAGGATGGGTGCAGCACATGACAGGATGGGGCGCAGGATGGGGACACAGGATGGGTGCAGCACATGACAGGATGGGGACGCAGGATGGGTGCAGCACATGACAGGATGGGGGCGCAGGATGGGTGCAGCACATGACAGGATGGGGACGCAGGATGAGTGAAGCACATGACAGGATGGGGACGCAGGATGGGTGCAGCACATGACAGGATGGGGCGCAGGATGGGTGCAGCACATGACAGGATGGGGACGCAGGATGGGTGCAGCACATGACAGGATGGGGGCGCAGGATGGATTCAGCACATGACAGGATGGGGACGCAGGATGGGTGCAGCACATGACAGGATGGGGACGCAGGATGGGTGCAGCACATGACAGGATGGGGGCGCAGGATGGGTGCAGCACATGACAGGATGGGGACGCAGGATGGGTGCAGCACATACCAGGATGGGGACGCAGGATGGGTGCAGCACATGACAGGATGGGGACGCAGGATGGATGCAGCACATGACAGGATGGGAACGCAGGATGGGTGCAGCACATGACAGGATGGGGGCGCATGATGGATGCAGCACATGACAGGATGGGGACGCAGGATGGGTGCAGCACATAACAGGATGGGGGCGCAGGATGGATTCAGCACATGACAGGATGGGGATGCAGGATGGGTGCAGCACATGACAGGATGGGGACGCAGGATGGGTGCAGCACATGACAGGATGGGGACGCAGGATGGGTGCAGCACATACCAGGATGGGGACGCAGGATGGGTGCAGCACATGACAGGATGGGGACGCAGGATAGATGCAGCACATGACAGGATGTGGACGCAGGATGGGTGCAGCACATGACAGGATGGGGATGCAGGATGGGTGCAGCACATGACAGGATGGGGGCGCAGGATGGGTGCAGCACATGACAGGATGGGGACGCAGGATGGGTGCAGCACATGACAGGATGGGGGCGCAGGATGGGTGCAGCACATGACAGGATGGGGACGCAGGATGGAGCAGCACATGACAGGATGGGGACACAGGATGGGTGCAGCACATGACAGGATGGGGACGCAGGATGGGTGCAGCACATGACAGGATGGGGACGCAGGATGGGTGCAGCACATGACAGGATGGGGACGCAGGATGGAGCAGCACATACCAGGATGGAGACCATATACCAATATAAATGCTCGCCACCCGGGCGTAGAACGGGTTCAATAGCTAGTATATATATATATATATATATATATATATATATATATATATATGGAGAAATGAGCATTCAGTGGGCCACTTTCTACAATGTATGGCTAGCTTTAGGTTTTTTCTGCTTAGACAATGAGACAAATGAGCTTCTGTAAATCCCACCGTAACATCAAGAGATCTTGTAATGCTACAGGCTGAAAAACTTGCTGCATTTCTGGGGGTTGTCCAGGACTTAGATGCTGATGCCCTATCAAGTCATCAATATGAAATTTGAGGGGGTCAGACAACTGGTAAGTGGTAACCTTATCTGTTTTCAGCCCTTTCGGTGGCTGGAACTAAATTTCATACAAATCCATGACACCAGAGCTTCTTACCTTTTTGTAGTAGCCATTCTTGGGTTCTGCTGCGCAGCTCTCATTCACTTCCATAGGGGCTAAGCTGGTTATTAGTATGTTGGGAGCTGTAGTTTTGCAACATTCAGTATTGCTATTAGGATAATTGCAATTTTTCTTTCCATTAATTTTCCTATGAGAATTGTTTTCTTTCTGAAAGGTTATAGTGATCCGTGAAAGGCAAGCAACGTTTCAATTCTTGATTCCTATGATAAATGAAATTTGATGTAACCTAATATAATGTAATATCAGATATTCAATATTATTTTGGCATTGTGTAAATCATTACCACACAAAAGGTGACATCTTATTTTCTGAGCTAATGGACAGGAGCGACCATTGGTCATTGTCTGACTGGTTCTAAGCAGCTTCATCAGCTGGAAATGTGCATTTAAAGAGGCCATGTCACCAAGTCAAAAATGAATAGTTTTTGCTCTTATTTTATTTCCGCTGTTTCCCTGAGTATTCCACTTTTTTTCTTTAATATATCCTACCATTCAAAAGTATAGGGCCACCCAGGCAATTTTGTGTTTTCCATGAAAACTCATACTTTTATTAATCAAATGAGTTGCCAAATTAATTGAAAATCTAGTCCAGACATTGACAAGGTTCGAAAAAAAAATACTCGAGTCATACCCAGGGGTCGGCAGGTGAGGGGGAGCGGGGGCTGTCTAATTATACTTATCTGCTCCTGGCGCGGTCCCTGCATGTCCCTGGCTTCCCAGCGCCGGCAGCTTCCTCCTGTACTGAGCGGTCACATGGTACTGCTCATTACAGTAATGAATATGCGGCTCCACCTCCCATGGGGGTGGAGCCGCATATTCATTACTGTAATGAGCGGTAACAGTGACCGCTCACTACAGAAAGCTGCGGCGCCGGGGAAGCAGGGACTGCACAGCGCCAGGAGCAGGTAAGTATAACGGGGAAGGGGAGCGCTGCGCTGTACGATAGTCACCTGCTCCATCTTCAGCAGTGGCGCTCAGGTCAGAGGGCACGGTGATGTGGTTAGTGCGCGCCCTCAGCCTGAACGCCACTGCTGAAGATGGAGCCGCGCCGGAACGATCAGCTCGTGAATATTGAAAGCACCGGGGGCCTGAGTGACGGAGAGGTGAGTATGGGATTTTTTTTATCACAGCAAATGGGGCAAGTGTCTGTATGGAGCATCTATGGGGTCATAATGTTTGTGCAGCACTATAAAGGGCCATAATGTTTGGGCAGCACTATAAGGGGCCATAACATTTGGGCAGAACTATAAGGGGCCATAACGTTTGTGCAGCACTATATGGGGCCATAATGTTTGTGCAGCACTATATGGGGCCATAATGTTTGTGCAGCACTATAAGGGGCCATAACGTTTGTGCAGCATTTTATGGGGCCATAATGTTTGTGCAGCACTATATGGGGCCATAATGTTTGTGCAGCACTATAAGGGGCCATAACGTTTGTGCAGCACTATAAGGGGCCATAACGTTTGTGTAGCACTATATGCGGCCATAACGTTTGTGCAGCATTATATGGGGCCATAATGTTTGTGCAGCACTATAAGGGGCCAAAACGTTTGTGCAGCACTATATGGGGCAAGTGTCTGTATGGGGCCATAATCAATGTTTGTGCAGCACTATATGGGGCAAATATCTTTATGGAGCATCTTATGCGGCCATAATCAGCATTTGCGCAGCATTATATTGGGCAAATATGTCTATGGAGCATCTTATGGGGCCATTATTAACCTTTATGCAGGATTATATGGGGCATATTTTAATATGGAACATCTTATGGGGCCATAATGAACTTTATGGAGCATTATATGGGGCTCCTAAACACTTAACCTACTGATGTCTCAATTAATTTTACTTTTATTGGTATCTATTTTTACTTTTGACATTTACCGGTAGCTGCTGCATTTCCCACCCTAGGCTTATACTCGAGTCATTAAGTATTCCCAGTTTTTTGTGGCAAAATTGGGGGGGGTCGGCTTATACTCGGGTCAGCTTATACTCGAGTATATACGGTAATTTGCTGAGGTAATCTGGAGAAATTTCACCCCATGCTTCCAGAAGCCCCTCCCACAAGTTGGTTTGGCTTGATGGGCACTTTTTGCGTACCATAGGGTCACGCTGCTCCCACAACAGCTCAATGGGGTTGACATCTGGTGACTGCGCTGGCCACTCCATTACAGATAGAATACCAGCTGCCTGCTTCTTCCCTAAATAGTTCTTGCATAATTTGGAGGTGTGCTTCGGGTCATTGTCCTGTTGTAGGATGAAATTGGCTCCAATCAAGCGCTCTCCACAGGGTATGGCATGACGTTGCCACATGGAGTGATAGCTTTCCTAATTCAAAATCCCTTTTACCTTGTACAAATCTCCCACTTTACCAGCACCAGTGCAACCCCAGACCATCGCATTACTTCCACCATGCTTGACAGATGGCATCAGGCACTCTTCCAGCATCTTTCAGTTGTTCTGCGACTCACAAATGTTCTTCTGTGTGATCCAAACACCTCAAACTTGGATTCATCTGTCCATAATACTTTTTTCCAATCTTCCTCTGTCCAATGTCTATGTCCTTTTGCCCATATTAATCTTTTCCTTTTATTGGCCAGTCTCAGATATGGCTTTTTCTTTGCCACTTCTTTGCCCTGAAGGCCAGCATCCCGGAGTCACCTCTTCACTGTAGACATTGACACTGGCGTTTTCTGTGTACTATTTAATGAAGCTGCCAGTTAAGGACCTGTGAGGCGTCGATTTCTCAAACTACCTGGTGGCTTGTCATCTGAAGTTTTATTAAGACTTCTCCAAAGTATCCCCTATCCTATAGAATTCTGTGGCCCAACACTTCCGATTATCCCCTACAATTGGAACCTTCAAGCAGAACTTGAAACCTCACCTCTTTAGAACAGATTACAGCCTGCAATGACCCCGCTGCCACCTCACCAACACCAGACCAGCGGTCCCACCAACACTAGACCTGCGGTCTCACCATCACCAAGAGCTGCCACCTCACTAACACCAAAGCTGCTGCTTCACCAATACCAGACTTGCTGCCTCACCAACACCGGAGCTGCCGCTTCACCAATACCAGATCTGTGGCCTCACCAACATCGGAGCTGCTGCCTCACCAACACCGGGCTGTCACGTCACCAACACCAGAGCTGCCGCTTCACTAATATCAGTCCTGTTGCCTCACCAACAATGGAGCTGCCGCTTCACCAATACCAGACCTGTGGCCTCACAAACACCGGAGCTGCTGCCTCACCAACACCGGAGCTGCCATCTCACCAACACCAGACCAGTGGCCTCACCAACACCAGACCTGCAGTCTCACCATCACCAGAGCTGCCACCTCACCAACACCAGAACTGCCGCTTCACCAATACCAGATCTGTGGCCTCACCAACATCGGAGCTGCTGCCTCACCAACACCGGGCTGTCACGTCACCAACACCAGAGCTGCTGCTTCACTAATACCAGTCCTGTTGCCTCACCAACATTGGAGCTGCCGCTTCACCAATACCAGACCTGTGGCCTCACAAACACCGGAGCTGCTGCCTCACCAACACCGGAGCTGCCATCTCACCAACACCAGACCAGCAGCCTCACCAACACCAGACCTGCAGTCTCACCATCACCAGAGCTGCCACCTCACCAACACCAGAGCTGCCACTTCACCAATACCAGACCTGCGGCCTCACCAATACCGGAGCTGTTGCCTCACCAACATTGGAGCTGCCACCTCACCAACACCGGAGCTGCCGCATCACCAATAGCAGACCTGCGGCCTCATCAACATCAATGCTGCTGCAACCCCCGAACCTACTGTCTCCTTCCCCATTATCCTGGAGAATATAAGCTTGCAAGGGTCCTCTCCCCTCTCTACCTGTCACTATTAGTGCTTTGTATGTAACTCCTTCTCATGTACAACACCATGGAATTAATGGTGCTCTAAAAAATAAATAATAATATTATTTGTCAGTGATATTAACTAAATGAATATTGCAGTGGAAATCTAGAAGTGGCCTATTTAGTCTGTCCATTACTATTATTATGTACAGTTGAAGTCATATGTCTACATTTATGTTGAAGTCATTGCAGCAGCATGTAAAAGTTTGGGCACCCCTGGTAAAATTACTGTTTTTGTGAACAGTTAAGCAAGCTGAAAATGAAATGATCTCTTAACCCCTTTGTGCCAGCTGACGGAATAGTACGTCAGCTGGCAGATCCCCTGCTTTGAGGTGGGCTCCGGCGGTGAGCCCACCTCAAAGCCGCGACATGTCAGCTGTTTTGTACAGCTGACATGTGTGCGCAATGAGCGCGAGCGGAATCGCGATCCGCCCGCGCCCATTAACTAGTTAAATGCCGCCGTCAAGCGCTGACAGCGGCATTTAACTAGCGCTCCCGGCCGCGCGGCCGGAGGAGTGCTCGCACTGCGGACCCCTGTCACATGATCGGGGGTCAGCAGTGCATCGCCATAACAACCAGAGGTCTCCTTGAGACCTCTATGGTTGTTGATGGCCGATTGCTTTGAGCGCCACCCTGTGGTCGGCGTTCAAAGCAACCCTGCATTTCTGCTACATAGAGGTGATCTGTACTTCACCTCTATGTAGCAGAGCCGATCGAGTTATGCATGCTTCTAGCCTCCTGTGGAGGCTATTGAAGCATGCCAAAAATAAAAAAAAAAAGTGATTAAAAATATAAAAAAAATTAAAAATATATAAAAGTTCAAATCACCCCCCTTTCGCCCCAATCAAAATAAAACAATTAAAAAAAAATCAAACATACACATATTTGGTATCGCCGCGTTCAGAATCGCCTGATCTATCAATAAAAACAAAGGATTAACCTGACCGCTAAATGACGTAGCGAGAAAAAAAATCAAAACGCCCAAATAACGTTTTTTTGGTCGCCGCAACATTGCATTAAAATGCAATAACGGGCGATCAAAAGAACGTATCTACACCAAAATGGTATCATTAAAAACGCCAGCTCGGCACGCAAAAAATAAGCCCTCACCTGACCCCAGATCACGAAAATTGGAGACGCTACGGGTATCGGAAAATCGCGCATTTTTTTTTTTTTTTTTTAGCAAAATTTTAGCAGAATTTTTTTTCACCACTTAGATAAAAAATAACCTAGACATGTTTGGTGTCTATGAACTCGTAATGACCTGGAGAATCATAATGGCAGGTTAGTTTTAGCATTTAGTGAACCTAGCAAAAAAGCCAAACAAAAAACAAGTGTGAGATTGCACTTTTTTTGCAATTTCATCACACTTGGAATTTTTTTCCCGTTTTCTGTTACATGGCATGGTAAAATCAATGGTATCTTTCAAAAGTACATCTCGTCCCGCAAAAAATAAGCCCTCACATGGCCATATTGACGGAAAAACAAAAAAGTTATGGCTCTGGGAAGGAGGGGAGCAAAAAACGAAAATGAAAAAGCGGAAAAAGCTCCGGGGGTGAAGGGGTTAAAGCCCTCTGTTAAAGCTGATACATTTCCTTTGTATTTTAGGCAAAAAAATGTATATTGTAATTTTGTAGATTTAAAAAAATTACAAAAAGGAAAATTATCCAATGTAAAAGTTTGAGCACCCTTGGAGATTTGTGTTCTCAGATAACTTTGACCAAGATTTCAGAAGTTGTTGTACATTGTTCTACTGTTTACAGACACCTGCACAAATATGGGCTTCATAGAAGAGTCATAAAAAAAACCTATCCTGTGTCCTCACCATAAAATTCAGCATCAGCATGGAAAAGAACAGCTAAACAAGCCTGATGCATTTTTGAAACAAGTCCTGTGGACGGATGAGTTTAAAAGAGAACTCTTTATCCACAATGATCAAAAAGTATGTATGGAGGAAAAAGGGCACCGATTCAGGAAAAGAACATCTCGCCAACCATTAAGCATGGGGGTAGATCAATCATCCTTTGGGGTTGTGTTGCAGCCAATGGCATGGGGAACATTTCACAGGTAGAGGGAAGAATAGATTCCACAAAATTTCAACAAATTTTTGATGCAAACATAACACCATCTGTAAAAATTTTGAAATTGAAAAGAGGATGGCTTCTACAAATGGATAATGATCCTAACTACACGTCAAACTCCACAATAGACTACCTCAGAAGGTGGAAGCTGAAGATTTTACAATGGCCCTCACTAGGGTTGAGCGAAACGGGTTGATCATTTTCAAAAGTCGCCGACTTTTGGCAAAGTCGGGTTTCATGAAACCCGATCCGACCCCTGTGCGGGGTCGGCCATGCGGTACGCGACTTTCGCGCCAAAGTCGCGTTTCAATGACGCGAAAAGCGCCATTTCTCAGCCAATGAAGGTGAACGCAGAGTGTGGGCAGCGTGATGACATAGGTCCTGGTCCCCACCATCTTAGAGAAGGGCATTGCAGTGATTGGCTTGCTGTCTGCGGCGTCACAGGGGCTATAAAGGGGCGTTCCCGCCGACCGCCATCTTACTGCTGCTGATCTGAGCTTAGGGAGAGGTTGCTGCCGCTTCGTCAGAAGCAGGGATAGCGTTAGGCAGGGTCCATTAACCACCAAACCGCTTGTGCTGTAGCGATTTCCACTGTCCAACACCACCTTCGGTGTGCAGGGACAGTGGAAGCTACATTTTTTTTTTTTCCTCAGCGCCGTAGCTCATTGGGCTGCCCTAGAAGGCTCCCTGATAGCTGCATTGCTGTGTGTACGCCGCTGTGCAAACCAACTGCTTTTTTCAAAGCACAAATCCTCTTGTTCCTTCCTTTCTGCACAGCTATCTTTTTTGTTTGTCCACACTTTTTATTTAATTTGTGCATCAGTCCACTCCTTATTGCTGCCTGCCATACCTGGCTGAGATTACTGCAGGGAGATAGTAATTGTAGGACAGTCCCTGTTTTTATTTTTTTTTTGTGGGAGATTAAGATTGGCATTTCTGCTAGAGTGCCATCCCTGTGTGTGCCATCTCTCACTCAGTGGGCCATAGAAAGCCTATTTATTTTTTTGCTTGATTTGGGTTCTAAAATCTACCTGAAAAAATCACTACATCAATCAGTGGGAGAAAAATATTGGCATCTGGGCTTGTGTGCCACTCCTGACTCCTGTGTGTGCCATCTCTCACTCAGTGGGCCATAGAAAGCCTATTTATTTTTTTGGTTGATTTGGTTGCTAAATTCTACCTGAAAAAATCAATAAATCAGTCAGTGGGAGATAAATATTGGCCTCTGGGCTTGTGTGCCACTCCTGACTCCTGTGTGTGCCATCTCTCACTCAGTGGGCCATAGAAAGCCTATTTATTTTTTTTTATTTGGTTTCTAAATTCTCCCTGAAAAAATCATTTTATTTTATTTGGTTTCTAAATTCTTCCTGAAAAAATCATTTTATTTTATTTTGTTTCTAAAGTCTCCCTGAAAAAAAAAAAAAAACAGTGGGAGATTAATATTGCCCTTTCTGCTTGTGTGCCAGTCTAATATTGCCCTTTCTGCTTGTGTGCCAGTCTTGACTCCTGGGTGTGCCATCTCTCTCTCTCTCTCTCTCAAATTGTGGGCCATAGAAAGCCCATTTATTTTTTTGGTTTATTTGGGTTCTAAATTCTACCTGAAAAAATCAATAAATCAATCAGTGGGAGATAAATATTGGCCTCTGGGCTTGTGTGCCACTCCTGACTCCTGTGTGTGCGCCATCTCTCACTCAGTGGGCTATAGAAAGCCTTTTTTTTTTTTTTGGTTTCTAAATTGTCCCTGAAAAAATCATTTTATTTTATTTGGTTTCTAAATTCTTCCTGAAAAAATCATTTTATTTTATTTTGTTTCTAAAGTCTCCCTGAAAAAAAAAAAAAAAAAAAAAACAGTGGGAGATTAATATTGCCCTTTCTGCTTGTGTGCCAGTCTTGACTCCTGGGTGTGCCATCTCTCTCTCTCTCTCAAATTGTGGGCCATAGAAAGCCTATTTATTTTTTTGCTTGATTTGGGTTCTAAATTCTACCTGAAAAATCAGTGGGAGATTAATATTGACATCTGTGCTTGAGTGACAGTCCTGCGTGTGTGGCATCTCTGTGATTTGGTGCCACAGAAAACAGAGTGTGTAACATTGTGCCTGATTTTCCTTGTGGTCTCACCAACCTGTAAAGGGATATTGAAATCATACTGAAGTTATAGCTCACCGTGTAAGGTGTTTGACAGCAACAAATAAAGTTACTTTGGTTAAGTTTTTAAAACAATGAGGAAGTCTGGTGCAAGAGGTCGTGGCCGTGGGCGTTCATTGTCAGCTGGTAATGATGGTAGTGGTAGTGGAGCATCAGGTGGTCGTGGGAAAAAAAATATTCCACCTAAGTCTGGAGCTGTGGAGCCAGGTTCGTCGTCTGGCTACACAAGGCCTCGAACGCTCTCTTTTCTGGGAGTAGGAAAACCGCTTTTAAAGCCGGAGCAGCAACAGCAAGTTTTGGCTTACCTTGCAGACTCAGCCTCTAGCTCTTTTGCCTCCTCTTCTGAAACTGGTAAATGTAAAAGCAGCGCGTCGTTTGTGGATGTTCACGGTCAGGGACAAGTCGCTTCCTTGTCCTCTTCAGCAAAAACAACAACAAGAGAGAAGGATGCAGCAGGCGACACAACGGGTTACTCCATGGAGCTCTTTACACATACCGTCCCTGGCTTAGAAAGTGAAACACTTAACAGGCCATGCCCATTACAAGTAGATTCTGACATGGAGTGCACTGATGCACAGCCACAGCCAGACTACTATGCTGGTCCTTTGACTCAGACCACAACATTGCCCTCTCAGGGTACTGATCCACAATCAGACCCTGATGAGACTATGCTGCCCCGTCACGAACGCTATACCACCGACCGACACGGTGACACAGACGAAGTTGCACACGAGCTAGAAGAGGAGGTAATAGATGACCCAGTTGTTGACCCCGATTGGCAGCCATTGGGGGAACAGGGTGCAGGCGGCAGTAGTTCAGAAGCGGAGGTGGAGGAGGGGCCGCAGCAGGCATCAACATCGTAACAGGTTCCATCTGCCGGGCCCGTATCTGGCCCAAAACGCGTGGCAAAGCCAAAACCTGTTGGAGGACAGCGTGGCCATCCGGTTAAAGCTCAGTCTGCAATCCCTGAAAAGGGATCCGATGCTAGGAAGAGTGCAGTCTGGCATTTTTTTAAACAACATCCAATTGATCAGCGCAAAGTCATCTGTCAAAAATGTTCAACTAGCTTAAGCAGAGGTCAGAATCTGAAAAGTCTCAATACAAGTTGCATGCATAGACATTTAACCACCATGCATTTTCAAGCCTGGACTAACTACCAAACGTCCCTTAAGGTTGTAGCACCCTTGGCCAATGAAGCTAGTCAGCAACGCAACATCCCTTCCGTCACTGTAAGGCCACCATTTTCCGCACCACCGGCAGTATCTGTGCAGGTTTCTTTGCCAGCCAAAAGCAGTCAGGGTCAGGGAATCACCAGTTTTGTAGGAGGAAATATTGCATCTAGGGCACCGGCGGAAACAATACCGTCTCCAACCGTCTCTCAGTCTGCCATGTCCACCGGCACACCCGCTAGTTCCACGATCTCCAGCTCTTCAGTCCAGCTCACCCTACATGAGACTCTGGTTAGAAAAAGGAAGTACTTATCCTCGCATCCGCGTACACAGGGTTTTAACGCCCACATAGCTAGACTAATCTCGTTAGAGATGATGCCCTACCGGTTAGTTGAAAGCGAAGCTTTCAAAGCCCTGATGGAGTACGCTGAACCACGCTACGAGCTACCCAGTCGACACTTTTTTTCCAGAAAAGCCATCCCAGCCCTGCACCAGCATGTTAAACAGCGCATCGTCCATGCACTCAGGCAATCTGTGAGTACAAAGGTGCACCTGACTACAGATGCATGGACCAGTAGGCATGGCCAGGGATGTTACGTGTCCATCACGGCACACTGGGTGAATGTGGTGGATGCAGGGTCCACAGGGGACATCAATTTCGGGACAGTTGTGCCTAGCCCACGGTCTAGGAAACAGTTGGCTGTAGGCGTTCGCACCCCCTCCTCCTCCTCCTCGTCCTCCTGCAGAAGCGAGAGCTCTTCCACAGACCGCAGTCAGCCAACCACTCCATCGGCAGCTGACACTGTTGCACACCAGTTGTCCCATTATGGGCCAGCTACTGGCAAGCGTCAGCAGGCTGTATTGGCTATGAAGTGTTTGGGCGACAACAGACACACCACGGAAGTTCTGTCCGAGTTCTTGCAGCAAGAAACGCAGTCGTGGCTGGGCACAGTAGATCTTGAGGCAGGCAAGGTAGTGAGTGATAACGGAAGGAATTTCATGGCTACCATCTCCCTTTCCCAACTGAAACACATTCCTTGCCTGGCTCACACCTTAAACCTGGTGGTGCAGTGCTTATTGAAAACTTATCCTGGGTTCTCCGACCTGCTCCTCAAAGTGCGTGGACTTTGCTCACATATCCGCCGTTCGCCTGTACACTCCAGCCGTATGCAGACCTATCAGCGGTCTTTGAACCTTCCCCAGCATCGCCTAATCATAGACGTTGCAACAAGGTGGAACTCAACACTGCACATGCTTCAGAGACTGTGCCAACAGAGGCGGGCTGTTATGTTTTTGTGGGAGGATACATATACACGGGCAGGCAGTAGGATGGCAGACATGGAGTTGTCAGGTGTGCAGTGGTCGAAGATACAAGTCATGTGTCAAGTCCTTCAGTGTTTTGAGGAATGCACACGGCTGGTTAGTGCAGACAACGCCATAATAAGCATGAGCATCCCCCTAATGTGTCTGCTGATGCAAAGTTTGACGCACATAAAGGATCAGGCGTCTGCACCAGAGGAAGAGGAAAGCCTTGATGACAGTCAGCCATTGTCTGGTCAGGGCAGTGTACAGGACGAGGTAGCGGGCGAAGAGGAGGTGGAGGACGAGGAGGATGATGGGGATGAGTATATTTTTAATGAGGAAGCTTTCCCGGGGGCACTGGAAATTGGTTGCGTGGCAAGGCCGGGTTCTGGTTTTTTGAGGGACACAAGTGACGTAGATTTGCCTGAAACTGCCCCTCAACCAATCACAACCGCAGATTTGACAACTGGAACTTTGGCCCACATGGCGGATTATGCCTTACGTATCCTCAAAAGGGACACACGCATTACTAAAATGATGAACGATGACGATTACTGGTTGGCCTGCCTCCTTGATCCACGCTATAAAGGCAAATTGCAAAATATTATGCCACATGAGAACTTGGAACTAATATTAGCAACCAAACAATCAACTCTTGTTGACCGTTTGCTTCAGGCATTCCCAGCACACAGCGCACGTGATCGTTCTCACACGAGCTCCAGGGGGCAGCAGACCAGGAGTGTTAGGGGTGCACACATCAGAAGTGGCGTTGGACAGAGGGGTTTTCTGACCAGGTTGTGGAGTGATTTTGCTATGACCGCAGACAGGACAGGTACTGCTGCATCAATTGAAAGTGACAGGAGACAACATTTGTCCAGTATGGTTACAAACTATTTTTCATCCCTTATCGATGTTCTCCCTCAACCGTCATTCCCATTTGATTACTGGGCATCAAAATTAGACACCTGGCCAGAATTGGCAGAATATGCATTGCAGGAGCTTGCTTGCCCGGCAGCTAGTGTCCTATCAGAAAGAGTATTCAGTGCTGCAGGTTCAATATTAACCGAAAAAAGGACTCGTCTGGCTACCCAAAATGTTGATGATCTAACATTCATTAAAATGAACCACAACTGGATTTCGAATTCTTTTGCCCCACCTTGCCCGGCCAACACCTAGCTTTCCTATGAAAAGCTCTTGCCTGTGGACTACTGTGAATTACTTTTCTAATGTCTAATTTGCTGCAGCTGATTGTCCAGCATACGACATGTTTACACCTCCCTAAATGGCCAAACTCCCCACACGGGGCCGTGGTATCGCCACTTGGCACAAGCACCCATGAGAGTGCTGTTTGTCTGAAGAGGTGGGTGTGCCCGCTTTTGGACGACGGCACTGCCACTGGGTCCCTCATAGTACAATAAAGTGTCTCTGGCGGTGGTGGTGCGCACCCAACGTCAGACACACTGTTGTAACATGAGGGGCCCTGGGCCTGTACCGCCGGCCACAAGAGAGTTCACCCACCCCCAGGTCAAACATTGCTCTACCACTTCCACAGTTATCTCTCACACTTCCACCAATGTTTAGTCTATGCGCTGACATCCTTCCATTCCTGCCACTGACAATACCATTGTGTTGACATGTATGATGGTACTTAACATAGTCAGGGGCAGTGCCCTCTATTTACCACAGTAAATACTTTGCGCTAAATTAGTAGGTCTGAAACTACGCAGAGGATCCCACCCCTGTACCTAATGATTGCACCCTTTAGTGTTTTCGTTTTGTTTTAATGCGAGACATTCACATTTATTTATTGTTTTGGACTACTAACTGGCAGACACTCATTACAATCGGCCTCCGCTGACCAGACCACTGCTGCCCGTGTACCCCTGGAACCAATTTTAAATTGCCTACAGCCAGCCCAATTTATTATGTTAGGCCTTCGAAGCCTGTCTGCGGTCCCTCCTTCCACTAGGCCTCCACTGACCTGTCTACTGCTGCCCGTGTACTCCTGGAACCAATTATAAAGTGCCTACAGCCTGTCCAATTTAATTATGTTAGGCCTTCGAAGCCTGTCTGCGGCCCGTTCTTTCAACTACTACTACACTGACCTGTCTACTGCTGCCCGTGTACTCCTGGAACCAATTGTAAAGTGCCTACAGCCTGTCCAATTTAATTATGTTAAGCCTTCGAAGCCTGTCTGAGGCCCGTTCTTTCAACTACTACTACACTGACCTGTCTACTGCTGCCCGTGTACCCCTGGAACCAATTATAAAGTGCCTACAGCCTGTCCAATTTTATTATGTTAGGCCTTCGAAGCCTGTCTGCGGTCCCTCCTTCCACTAAGCCTCCACTAACCTGTGTACTGCTGCCCGTGTACCCCTGGAACCAATTTTAAATTGCCTACAGCCAGCCCATTTTATTATGTTAGGCCTTCAAAGCCTGTCTGCGGTCCCTCCTTCCACTAGGCCTCCACTGACCAGACCACTGCTGCCCGTGTACCCCTGGAACCAATCATAAATTGCCTACAGCCAGCCCATTTTATTATGTTAGGCCTTCGAAGCCTGTCTGCGGTCCCTCCTTCCACTAGGCCTCCACTGACCTGTCTACTGCTGCCCGTGTACCCCTGGAACCAATTATAAAGTGCCTACAGCCTGTCCAATTTAATTATGTTAGGCCTTCGAAGCCTGTCTGCGGCCCGTTCTTTCTACTACTACTACACTGACCAGTCTACTGCTGCCTGTGTACCCCTGGAACCTATTTAAAAGTGCCTACAGCCCAATATTTTTTTATGTTAGGCCTTCGAAGCCTTTCTGCGGCCCGTTCTTTTTACTACTACTACACTGACCAGTCTACTGCTGCCCGTGTACCCCTGGAACCAATGTTAAAGTGCCTACAGTCCAATATTTTTTTATGTTAGGCCTTCGAAGCCTGTCTGCGGCCCGTTCTTTCTACTACTCCTACACTGACCAGACCACTGCTGCCCGTGTACCCCTGGAACCTATTTTTTATTGCATCGAGCATCCTTTTTTTAATAGTAAGCGTACAAAGTCTGTCTGCGGTCCACTATTGAAATTGTCCTCCACTGCCCAGAGCAATGCTGCCTGTGTACCCCTGTAACCTTTTTTAAGCTGCAGTGAGCCACATTTTTGGTTTAAGGCCTACTACCTGTGTCTGTCTGCGCCACTCAATTCAGCTGTGTTCCTTTGAAAAAAGCTGAGCGTCAATAGTCTTGTTTTCAGCCTCTAGGAATTTTAAAACTGCATTGGGGCTACAACTTTGGTAGGGCCTACTAACGGTGTCTGCCGCCACAAGGTGTGCCCCAGGTTTCGTCCACATTGCTTCGATCTTCCTACTCTCGTTTAGTAGTTGGTGAAAACTACACTGCATAAGGCCTACAAATTGGGTATGGGGTGTAGAGACGGTGTGTTCAACTCCAAGGTGTTCCCCAGGTTTCCTCTCCATTGCTTCGATCTTAATGCTCTCGTTTAGTAGTTGTTGGATACTACACTGCATTAGGCCTACAAATTGGGTATGGGGTGTAGAGACGGTGTGTTCCACTCCAAGGTGTTCCCCAGGTTTCCTCTCCATTGCTTCAATCTTAATGCTCTCGTTTAGTAGTTGTTGGAAACTACACTGCATTAGGCCTACACATTTGGTATGGGGTGTAGAGACGGTGTGTTCAACTCCAAGGTGTTCCCCAGGTTTCCTCTCCATTGCTTCAATCTTAATGCTCTCGTTTAGTAGTTGTTGGAAACTACACTGCATTAGGCCTACAAATTGGGTATGGGGTGTAGAGAGATGGTGTGTTACACTCCAAGGTGTTCCCCAGGTTTCGTCCACATTGCTTCGGTCTTCCGACTCTCGTTTAGTAGTTGTAGAAAACTACACTGCATTAGGCCTACAAATTGGGTATGGGGTGTAGAGACGGTGTGTTCCACTCCAAGGTGTTCCCCAGGTTTCCTCTCCATTGCTTCAATCTTAATGCTCTCGTTTAGTAGTTGTTGGAAACTACACTGCATTAGGCCTACAAATTGGGTATGGGGTGTAGAGAGACGGTGTGTTCCACTCCAAGGTGTTCCCCAGGTTTCCTCTCCATTGCTTCAATCTTAATGCTCTCGTTTAGTAGTTGTTGGAAACTACACTGCATTAGGCCTACACATTTGGTATGGGGTGTAGAGAGACGGTGTGTTACGCTCCAAGGTGTTCCCCAGGTTTCCTCTCCATTGCTTCAATCTTAATGCCCTCGTTTAGTAGTTGTTGGAAACTACACTGCATTAGGCCTACAAATTGGGTATGGGGTGTAGAGACGGTGTGTTCCACTCCAAGGTGTTCCCCAGGTTTCCTCTCCATTGCTTCAATCTTAATGCTCTCGTTTAGTAGTTGTTGGAAACTACACTGCATTAGGCCTACACATTTGGTATGGGGTGTAGAGACGGTGTGTTCAACTCCAAGGTGTTCCCCAGGTTTCCTCTCCATTGCTTCAATCTTAATGCTCTCGTTTAGTAGTTGTTGGAAACTACACTGCATTAGGCCTACAAATTGGGTATGGGGTGTAGAGAGACGGTGTGTTCAACTCCAAGGTGTTCCCCAGGTTTCCTCTCCATTGCTTCAATCTTAATGCTCTCGTTTAGTAGTTGTTGGAAACTACACTGCATTAGGCCTACAAATTGGGTATGGGGTGTAGAGAGATGGTGTGTTACACTCCAAGGTGTTCCCCAGGTTTCGTCCACATTGCTTCGGTCTTCCGACTCTCGTTTAGTAGTTGTAGAAAACTACACTGCATTAGGCCTACAAATTGGGTATGGGGTGTAGAGACGGTGTGTTCCACTCCAAGGTGTTCCCCAGGTTTCCTCGCCATTGCTTCAATCTTAATGCTCTCGTTTAGTAGTTGTTGGAAACTACACTGCATTAGGCCTACAAATTGGGTATGGGGTGTAGAGAGACGGTGTGTTACACTCCAAGGTGTTCCCCAGGTTTCGTCCACATTGCTTCGATCTTAATGCTCTCGTTTAGTAGTTGTTGGAAACTACACTGCATTAGGCCTACAAATTGGGTATGGGGTGTAGAGACGGTGTGTTCCACTCCAAGGTGTTCCCCAGGTTTCCTCTCCATTGCTTCAATCTTAATGCTCTTGTTTAGTAGTTGTTGGAAACTACACTGCATTAGGCCTACACATTTGGTATGGGGTGTAGAGACGGTGTGTTCAACTCCAAGGTGTTCCCCAGGTTTCCTCTCCATTGCTTCAATCTTAATGCTCTCGTTTAGTAGTTGTTGGCAACTACACTGCATTAGGCCTACAAATTGGGTATGGGGTGTAGAGAGACGGTGTGTTCAACTCCAAGGTGTTCCCCAGGTTTCCTCTCCATTGCTTCAATCTTAATGCTCTCGTTTAGTAGTTGTTGGAAACTACACTGCATTAGGCCTACAAATTGGGTATGGGGTGTAGAGACGGTGTGTTCCACTCCAAGGTGTTCCCCAGGTTTCCTTGCCATTGCTTCGATCTTAATGCTCTCGTTTAGTAGTTGTTGGAAACTACACTGCATTAGGCCTACAAATTGGGTATGGGGTGTAGAGAGATGGTGTGTTACACTCCAAGGTGTTCCCCAGGTTTTGTCCACATTGCTTCGGTCTTCCGACTCTCGTTTAGTAGTTGTAGAAAACTACACTGCATTAGGCCTACAAATTGGGTATGGGGTGTAGAGACGGTGTGTTCCACTCCAAGGTGTTCCCCAGGTTTCCTCGCCATTGCTTCAATCTTAATGCTCTCGTTTAGTAGTTGTTGGAAACTACACTGCATTAGGCCTACAAATTGGGTATGGGGTGTAGAGAGACGGTGTGTTACACTCCAAGGTGTTCCCCAGGTTTCCTCTCCATTGCTTCAATCTTAATGCTCTCGTTTAGTAGTTGTTGGAAACTACACTGCATTAGGCCTACAAATTGTGTATGGGGTGTAGAGATGGTGTCTTCCACTCCAAGGTGTTCTCCAGGTTGCCTTTCCTGAGCTTCTATCTTCAGGCTCTTGTTAAATAGTGGTTAAATGGAACAACTGCATTTGGCGTACTAGTTGGTTTGGGGCCTACTAACAGTGTCTGCCGCTCCTTGCTGTTCTCCTGGTTTCCTGTCCTGAAATTCCATTTTCAGGCTCTCGTTAAGTAGTTGTTAATGTTAGACTGCATTTGGCCTACTAGTTGGGTTGGGGCCTACTATCGTTGTCTGCCACTCCTTGCTGTTCTCCTCCACTGAACAAAGCTGTGCCGCCTGTTTACTACGGTTGCCAATTTTGAACTGCATTTCGTCTACTTACTGATTTGGGCCTACTCTCTGTGTCAGCCTCTCATTCCAGTTGTCCTCCACTGCAATGCCCCCTGGTTAGTCCTGTGTTACCAATTTTGAACTGCATTTAGCCAACTTTATTCTTTGGGCCTATATCTGTGTTCCCTCCTCATCCTGCCCATTGCCCAGCCAGTGATAGATGAGTCTGCTGGTACATTGACCCATAACGCAACATTTCCCGTGCACGCTACACAGCAAGATTGTGACCCTGCTGAAAGTCAGGTTCCTCTTCCCGCATACCATACCACCTTACACGGGGACAAAGAGGAAGGTGCAGATGAAAGTGCAGGTTCCTTCATCAGGTGGGGGGAGGAATACTAGTTGGCGACGTCACTGGCACAGGGCCTCTCATAGTACGCAAAAGTGTTGCTGCCGGTGGGAGGCGCCCCCGCCGTGCAAACACACCGCTGTACTTTGAGGGGCCCTGTGCCAGTGCCAATGCCAACGAGTGGGCCCCCCCTGCTTGCTCAGGATCACAGCACTTGCAAAGTTTAAATACTTACCTCTCCCTGCTCCACTGCCGTGACGTGTTCCAGATTTCCTGGGCCCACTAATTACTTGAACCAGCCCTACCCCCCACAACTTTAGCCAAATGACCCCCAATTTCAAATGCCTTCCAATTATTATAATGTAAATTACGATTGACAAGCTTCTGTAACAAGAATGGATGTTTTTGCCATTAAAATGGGCAGTATAGGTGTTTTCCTGGCCTCCACTCACTGCCGACTATGCTCCCCCATTGACTTGCATTGGGTTTCGTGTTTCGGGCGATTCCCGACTTTTCGCGATAATCGGCCGATTCCACTCGACTCGACTTCTAAGATAGTCGGGTTTCGCGAAACACGGCTCGACTCTAAAAAGGTCAAGGTCGCTCAACCCTAGCCCTCACCGTTCCCTGATTTGAACATCATTGAAAATCTGTGGCTAGACCTCAAGATAACAGTGCATGCAAGGCAACCCCAGAATCTCACAGAACTGGAAGAATTTTCCAAGGAAGAATGGATGAAAATCCCTCAAACAATAATTGAAAGACTCTTAACTGGCTACAAAAAAACGTTTATAAGCTGTGATACTTTCAAAAGGGAGTACTACTAGGTACAAACCATGCAGGTTGCCCAAACTTTTGCATCGCCCATTTTCCTTTTTGTAATTGTTAAAATGTAAAAAATGAAATAGATATATATTTTTTGCCTAAAATACAAAGGAAATGTATCATCTTTAACTTTAGAAAAAGCTTTTTTTTGTGCACACAAGCTCCCTTTGGTTTGTAGGGCTCAGGAAAAGAACTTTACATTTTTAACTAGATGGTACAGATGTCAAGCCCACCTTCATAAGATATATCCACTTGTATCTGACCTCTGCTGGAGATGTGAGGCATCAGAGGGTACCATGCTCCACATCTGGTGGGATAGTCCACCAATTAAAAGACTTTGGAATAAGGTCTTTGAAATGTATTCAAAGCTTTCTGGTGACATCATTCAAAGCAACCCACAGCTGGGCCTAATGTCAATGATTCCAGGCTCCGTCAGGAGCATCAAGGTAGGACTCCTAAAACATTGCATAATGGCCAATCATACTATCATTTCTAGGAAGTGGTGTTTTAAGACAGCCCTCAATATCGGATTGAATAGTTGAAATGGATTTCCTATGTAGGATGGAGAGGCTATCCACTGTTACGACACTGCGTGAGGATACGTTTTACAAAACATGGCAAGAAAAGATTATGGTTCTTGAATCGCCTGATTTCCTAACACTCTTGGAGAAAAATTAGCGGAGTAGGGTAGAACAGAGAGGCAGTTAACACAAACGGGAGAGATTCAACTCTCCTCATACTTCACCCCTCAATTCCCTTCTCTCCCCCCCACTTTCTTCTGTCCTCTTAATCAGACCCTATTACCTACTTTACACTCTTTTCTTCTTTTCATTCTATTTTGTTTATCGTATGTTAATGATGATAAGTAATATGATACTCAAGACAGCATTATGGCAATGCTCTGGACAATCAATTAATGGTTATAGAGTGAATCCGACTCATGTTATGCGGTTATGCTTTACTTGCTGTTTTACTTGACTGTTTTGCTGTGTTTGCTTTTCTTCGTCCTTGCATGGATACTTTTTACTTTTCGTATGTTACATATGAAAATATTCAATAAAAACTGCTTAAGAATAACTTTAGGCCTTTTGGAAATCATTTCATCTTCAACTTGCTGTTCACAATAACAGTAATTTTGACCAGCGGTATCCAAACTTTTACATGCCACTGTAAAACTCCTATTTCTCCCCTGTAGATCAATAAATTAATAAGGTATAGATTAATCAGGTTGTTTCGGATATCTGATTTGCTCATGATCCAATTTTTTCCAACAATTTGTGAAATTTATGGTTTGTCGTAAGTTTTTATATGCCAAGCTGATTGTGCCTTTAACCCCTTAAGTCCCGAGGGTGGTTTGCACGTTAATGACCGGGCCAATTTTTACAATTCTGACCACTGTCCTTTTATGAGGTTATAACTCTGGAACGCTTCAACGGATCCCGGTGATTCTGACATGGTTTTCTCGAGACATATTGTACTTTATGATAGTGGTAAAATTTATTTGATATTACCTGCGTTTATTTGTGAAAAAAATGGAAATTTGACGAAAATTTTGAAAATTTCACAATTTTCCAACTTTAAATTTTTATGCCCTTAAATCACAGAGATAAGTCAAAATACTTAATAAGTAACATTTCCCACATGTCTACTTTACATCAGCACAATTTTGGAAGCAACATTTTTTTTCTTAGGGAGTTATAAGGGTTAAAAGTTGACCAGCAATTTCTCATTTTTACAACACCATTTTTTTTTAGGGACCACATCACATTTGAAGTCATTTTGAGGGGTCTATATGATAGAAAATAACCAAGTGTGACAACATTCTAAAAACTGCACCCCTCAAGGTGCTCAAAACCACATTCAAGAAGTTTATTAACCCTCCTGGTGCTTTACAAGAATTTTTGGAATGTTTAAAAAAAATTAACATTTAATTTTGTTTCACAAAAAATTTACTTCAGCTCCAATTTGTTTTATTTTACCAAGGGTAACAGGAGAAAGTGGACCCAAAAGTTGTACAATTTGTCTTGAATACCCCGATAACCCATATGTGGGGTAAACCACTGTTTGGGCGCATGGCAGAGCTCGGAAGGGAAGGAACGCCATTTGACTTTTCAATGCAAAATTGGTTGGAATTGAGATGGGATGCCATGTTGCGTTGGGGAGCCCCTGAACATTGAAACCCCAACAAGTGACACCATTTTGGAAAGTAGACCCCCTAAGGAACTTATCTAGATGTGTGGTGAGCACTTTAACCCACCAAGTGCTTCACAGAAGTTTATAATGTAGAGCCGTAAAAATAAAATATAATATTTTTTTCACAAAGATGAACTTTTCGCCCCAATTTTTTATTTTTCCAAGGGTACAAGAAGAAATTGTACCCCAAAAGTTGTTGTGCAATTTGTCCCGAGTACGCTGATACCCCATATGTGGGGGTAAACCTCTGTTTGGGTGCATGGCAGAGCTCAGAAGGGAAGGAGCGCCGTTTGACTTTTCAATGCAAAATTGGCTGGAATTAAGATGGAATGCCATGTTTCATTTGGAAAGTCCACGATGTGCCTAAAGACTGAAACCCCCCACAAGTGACACCATTTTGGAAAGTAGGCCCCCTAAGGATCTTATCTAGATGTGTTGTGAGAGCCTTGAACTCCAAGTATTTCACTACAGTTTATGACGTAGAGCCGTGAAAATAAAAATTCTTTTTTTCCCACAAAAATTATTTTTTAGCCCCCAGTTTGGTATTTTCCCAAGGGTAACAGGAGAAATTGGACCCCAAAAGTTGTTGTGCAATTTGTCCTGAGTACGCTGATACCCCATATGTGGGGGGTAACCACCGTTTGGGCGCATGGCAGAGCTCGGAAGGGAAGGAGCGCCATTTGGAATGCAGACTTAGATGGAATGGTCTGCAGGCGTCACATTGCATTTGCAGAGCCCCTAATGTACCTAAAGAGTAGAAACCCCCCACAAGTGACCTCATACTGGAAACTAGACCCCCCAAGGAACTTATCTAGATGTGTTGTGAGAACTTTGAACCCCCAAGTGTTTCACTACAGTTAATAACGCAGAGCCGTGAAAATAAAAAATCATTTTTTTTCCACAAAAATGGTTTTTTTAGCCCCCCCAAATTTTTATTTTCCCAATGGTAACAAGAGAAATTGGAAACCCAAGAAGTTGTTGTCCAATTTATCCTGAGTACGCTGATACCCCATATGATGGAGTAAACCCCTGTTTGGGCGCACAGGAGAGCTCGGAAGGGAAGGAGCACTGTTTTACATTTTCAATGCAGAATTAGCTGGAATTGAGATCGGATGCCATGTCGCGTTTGGAGAGCCCTGATGTGCCTAAACAGTGAAAACCCCCAATTCTAACTGAAACCCTAACCCAAACACACCCCTAACCCTAATCCCAACCATACCCCTAACCCCAACTCCAACACACCCCTAACCCTAGTCCCAACCATAACTTTAACCACACCCCTAACCCTGACACACCCCTAACCTTAATCCCAGCCGTAAAAGTAATCCAAACCCTAATCCTATCCCCAACCCTAACCCTAACCCTAGCCCCAACCCTAACCCTAGCACTAACCCTAGCCCTAACTCTAGCCCTAACCCTAATGGGAAAATGGAAATAAATACATTTTTTAATTTTTTTATTTTTCCCTTACTAAGGGGGTGATGAAGGGGGGTTTGATTTACTTTTATAGCGGGATTTGTAGCGGATTTTTATGACTGGCAGCCGGCACACACTAAAAGATGCTTTTTATTGCAAAAAATATTTTTTGCGTTACCACATTTTGAGAGCTATAATTTTTCCATATTTTGGTGCACAGAATCTTGCTTTTTGCGGGACGAGTTGATGTTTTTATTGGTAACATTTTCGGGCATGTGACTTTTTTGATAGCTATTTATTCCGATTTTTGTGAGGCAGTATGACCAAAAAACAGCTATTTATGAATTTCTTTTGGGGGGGGCGTTTATACCATTCCGCTTTTGGTAAAATGGATAAAGCAGTTTTATTCTTCGGGTCAGTACGAATACAGCGATAACTCATTTACATCATATGTTTTGGCTCTTTTATACTATAAAAACTATTTTATAGAAAAAATAATTATTTTTGCATCGCTTTATTCTGAGGACTATAACTTTTTTATTTTTTTGCTGTTGATGCTGTATGGTGGCTCGTTTTTTTGGGGACAAGATGACGTTTTTAGCGAAACCATGGTTATTTATATCTGTCTTTTTGATCGTGTGCTATTCCACTTTTTGTTCGGCGGTATGATTATAAAACTTTGTTTTTTGCCTCGTTTTCTTACGGTGCTCACTGAACGGGTTAACTAGTGGGACAGTATTATAGGTCGGGTCGTTACGGACGCGGCGATACTAAATATGTGTACTTTTATTGTTTTTTTTATTTAGATAATGAAATGTATTTATGGGAATAATATTTTTTTCTCTGTTTAGGATTTTTTTTTTTTTTTTACACAACTAAACATATATTTTTTTACTTTACAACATTGCCCCGGGGGGATGGGGGGCATCATGTTATAAGGTCAGATCGCTGATCTGACACTTTGCAGAGCACTGTGTCAGATCAGCGATCTGACGTGCTCTCTGACGTGCTCTGCTCCTGGCTTACCAGTGCCTGCTCTGAGCAGGCGCTTGGTAAGCCACCTCCCTGCAGGACCCCGATGCAGCCCCACGGCCATTTTGGATCTGGGGCCTGCAGGGAGAAGAAGGTAGGAGACCCTCGGAGCAACGCAATCACATCGCGTTGCTCCGAGGGTCTCAGGGAAGCACGCAGGGAGCCCTGTTGTGAATTCTGCTCTTTGGTTCCCTCCAGTGGTTGTAGGTGGGAATGCAGTTGTCTCTGAGTCACAGTCCTGGCCAGGTGTATCTGCTGATTGCAGTTCTGACTGGGATATTTAGGTGTGCAGGATTCATTAGTCCTTGCCAGTTGTCAATGTTTCTTGTGAAGGGTTGGATCTCTTTCTGGCTTCTCCTGCTCAGCTGTCAATTCAGCAAAGATAAGTGTCTGGTTTTGTTTCTGTGGCACACATGCAGTGTGCTTATATTCTGTGCTATGCATTTGTTTTTCTCTTGTCCAGCTTAGACTGTGTCAGTGTTTTCTCGGTCTTGTTGGATTCTCTGGAGATGCAGATATACGCTCCACATCTTTAGTTAGATTGTGGAGTTTTTGTATTTTCTGCTGTAGATATTTTTGGAAGGATTTTTAATACTGACCCCTTAGTATCCTGTCCTATCCTTTCCTATTTAGCTAGTGTGTGCCTCATTTGCTAAATCCTGTTTCCTGCCTACGTGTGTCTTTTCCTCTACTACTCACAGTCAATATTTGTGGGGGGCTGCCTATCCTTTGGGGTTCTGCTCTGAGGCAAGGTAGAAATTCCTATTTCCATCTATAGGGGTATTTAGTCCTCCGGCTGTGTCGAGGTGTCTAGGTTTTGTTAGGCACACCCCACGGCTACTTCTAGTTGCGGTGATAAGATCAGGGTTTGCGGTCAGTATAGTTACCACCTACTCCAGTGTAAGTTTTCATGCTGCTCCAAGGTCACCTGATCATAACAGTACAACTGGCCTATAATGAGTTAAATGCATCTCAGAAGAAGGGAAGAAAGGTCTTGAGCCATTTTTCTTTTCTTCAGTCTACTTTGTCTTCTCCTCCCTCTTTATCTCTGGGTGGCTGAAGAGCCTTGTGCTAGCATGAATGTTCAGGAATTAGCTTCTCGTGTAGACCAGCTTGCTGCTCGGGTACAGGGTATTTCTGATTATATTGTTCAGACTCCTGTTTTAGAACCGAAGATTCCTACTCCTGATTTGTTTTTTGGTGACAGGTCCAAATTTTTGAGTTTTAAAAACAACTGTAAACTGTTTTTTGCTTTGAGACCTCGATCCTCCGGTGATTCCATTCAGCAGGTAAAAATTGTCATCTCCCTGCTGCGTGGTGACCCGCAGGATTGGGCATTTTCCCTGGAATCTGGGAATCCGGCTTTGCTTGATGTAGACTCCTTTTTTCAGGCTTTGGGATTGTTATATGATGAACCTAATTCTGTGGATCAAGCTGAGAAGACCTTGTTGGCCCTGTCTCAGGGTCAAGAGGCGGCAGAATTGTATTGTCAGAAATTCAGAAAATGGTCGGTGTTGACTAAATGGAATAATGATGCTTTGGCGGCAATTTTCAGAAAGGGTCTTTCTGAATCCGTTAAAGATGTTATGATGGGGTTTCCCACGCCTTCCGGTCTGAGTGATTCTATGCCTCTGGCCATTCAGATTGACCGGCGCTTGCGGGAGCGCAGAACTGTGTGCGCTGTGGCGTTATCCTCAGAGCAAATTCCTGAGCCTATGCAGTGTGATAGGATTCTGTCTAGAACAGAACGACAAGGTTTCAGATGTCAGAATAGGTTGTGTTATTATTGTGGCGACGTTTCTCATGTCATTTCTGTCTGCCCTAAGCGGACAAAGAGGATCGCCAGTTCAATTACCATCAGTACTGTACAACCTAAATTTTTATTATCTGTGTCCTTGATATGCTCATTGTCATCATTTTCTGTCATGGCGTTTGTGGATTCAGGCGCCGCCTTGAACTTAATGGACTTTGAGTTTGCCAAGCGCTGTGGTTTTTCCTTGCAGCCTTTGCAGAACCCTATTCCTTTAAGGGGTATTGATGCTACACCCTTGGCTAAAAATAAGTCCCAGTTTTGGACACAGGTGACCATGCGCATGGCGCCAGTCCATCAGGAAGATTGTCGATTTCTGGTGTTGCATAATTTGCATGATGCTATCGTGCTGGGTTTTCTGTGGTTGCAGGTACATAATCCTGTGTTGGATTGGAAGTCCATGTCTGTGACTAGTTGGGGTTGTCAGGGGGTTCATAATGATGTTACTTTGATGTCAATCTCCTCTTCTTCCTCTTCTGAAATTCCAGAGTTTTTGTCTGATTTTCAGGATGTATTCGATGAGCCCAAGTCCAGTTTCCTTCCACCGCACAGGGACTGCGATTGTGCTATTGACTTGATTCCAGGCTGTAAGTTTCCTAAGGGTCGACTTTTCAACCTGTTTGTGCCTGAACATACCGCCATGCGGAGCTATATTAAGGAGTCTTTGGAGAAAGGGCATATTCGACAATCTTTTTCACCGTTGGGAGCGGGGTTCTTTTTTGTTGCTAAAAAAGATGGTTCCTTGAGACCCTGTATTGATTTTTGCCTCTTGAATAAGATCACGGTCAAGTTTCAATACCCTTTACCTTTGCTTTCCGATTTGTTTGCTAGGATTAAGGGAGCTAGTTGGTTTACTAAGATTGACCTTCGGGGGGCATATAATCTTGTTCGTATTAAGCAGGGTGATCAATGGAAAACTGCGTTTAACACACCTGAAGGCCATTTTGAATATCTTGTGATGCCATTCGGGCTCACTAATGCTCCATCTGTTTTTCAGTCCTTCATGCATGATATCTTATTATTATTATTATTATACATTTTTATAGCGCCATTTATTCCATGGCGCTTTACATGTGAATACGGGGCAAATATAGACAATTACATTAAACATGAGCAGATAACAAGGCACACGAGTACATAAGGAGGGAGGACCCTGCCCGCGAGGGCTCACAGTCTGCAGGGGGTGGGTGAGGATACACTAGGAGAGGGAAGAGCTGGCTGTGCGGCTGTTCAGTAGGTTGAGGATCACTGCAGGCTGTAGGCTTGTCGGAAGAGATGAGATATCTTCTAGATTTATCTTGATAAATTCTTGATTGTATATTTGGACGATATTTTGATTTTTTCCGATGATTGGGAGTCTCATGTGCAAGAGGTCCGGATGGTATTTCAGATCCTTCGTGACAATGCCTTGATTGTGAAAGGGTCAAAGTGTCTCTTTGGGGTGCAGAAGGTTTCTTTTTTGGGCTTTATTTTTTCTCCCTCGTCTATAGAGATGGATCCGGTTAAGGTTCAGGCCATTCATGATTGGATTCAGCCCACATCTGTGAAGAGCCTTCAGAAATTTTTGGGTTTTGCAAATTTTTATCGCCGTTTCATTGCTAATTTTTCTAGTGTGGTTAAACCCTTGACCGATTTGACGAAGAAAGGCGCTGATGTGGCGAATTGGTCCTCTGCGGCTGTCTCTGCCTTTCAGGAGCTTAAACGTCGATTTACTTCTGCTCCGGTGTTGCGCCAACCGGATGTTTCTCTTCCGTTTCAGGTTGAGGTTGACGATTCTGAGATTGGGGCAGGGGCCGTTTTGTCTCAGAGGGATCCTGTTGGTTCCTTGATGAAACCGTGTGCCTTCTTTTCCCGTAAGTTTTCGCCTGCTGAACGCAATTATGATGTCGGCAATCAGGAGTTGTTGGCTATGAAGTGGGCATTTGAGGAGTGGCGACATTGGCTTGTGGGAGCTAAGCACCGTATTGTGGTCTTGACCAATCATAAGAATCTGATTTACCTCGAGTCTGCCAAACGGCTGAATCCTAGACAGGCTCGATGGTCCTTGTTTTTTTCCCGTTTTGATTTCGTGGTCTCGTACCTTCCGGGTTCTAAGAATATTAAGGTTGATGCCCTCTCTAGGAGTTTTTTGCCTGATTCTCCTGAGGTCTTAGAACCGGTCGGTATTCTGAAAGAAGGGGTGGTCCTTTCTGCCATTTCCCCTGATTTACGACGGGTTCTTCAGGAATTTCAGGCTGATAAACCTGACCACTGTCCTGTGGGGAAACTGTTTGTTCCTGACAGATGGACTAGTAGAGTGATTTCTGAGGTTGACTGTTCCGTGTTGGCTGGTCATCCTGGCATTTTTGGTACCAGAGACTTGGTTGGTAGGTCCTTTTGGTGGCCTTCTTTGTCGCGTGATGTGCGTTTTTTTGTGCAGTCCTGTGGGATTTGTGCGTGGGCCAAGCCTTGTTGTTCCCGTGCTAGTGGGTTGCTTTTGCCATTGCCAGTCCCTCAGAGGCCCTGGACGCATATTTCGATGGATTTTATTTCTGATCTTCCAGTCTCCCAGAAAATGTCTGTTATCTGGGTTGCTTGTGACCGGTTCTCTAAGATGGTTCATTTGGTGCCTTTGCCTAAATTGCCTTCCTCTTCAGATTTGGTTCCGTTGTTTTTTCAGCATGTGGTTCGTTTGCATGGTATTCCGGAGAATATTGTGTCCAACAGAGGTTCCCAGTTTGTTTCTAGGTTTTGGCGGGCCTTTTGTGCAAGGCTGGGCATTGATTTGTCTTTTTCTTCTGCAATTCATCCTCAGACAAATGGCCAGACCGAACGAACTAATCAGACTTTGGAGAATTATTTGAGATGCTTTGTGTCTGCTGATCAGGATGATTGGGTGGTCTTCTTGCCATTGGCCGATTTTGCCCTTAATAATCGGGCTAGTTCGGCTACTTTGGTTTCACCTTTCTTTTGTAATTTGGGTTTTCAACCTCGTTTTTCTTCTGGGCAGGTTGAGCCTTCTGACTGTCCTGGTGTGGATTCTGTGGTTGACAGGTTGCAGCAGATTTGGGCTCATGTGGTGGACAATTTGGTGTTGTCTCAGGAGGAGGCTCATGGTTTTGCTAACCGTCGTCGGTGTGTTGGTTCCCGGCTTCGGGTTGGGGATCTGGTCTGGTTGTCTTCCCGTCATGTTCCTACGAAGGTTTCTTCCCCTAAGTTTAAGCCTTGGTTTATTGGTCCTTATAAGATTTCTGAGATTATTAATCCGGTGTCTTTTCTTTGGCGCTTCCGGCCTCTTTTGCTATCCATAATGTCTTCCATAGATCTTTATTGCGGAAATATGTGGTGCCCGTTTTTCCCTCTGTTGATCCTCCGGCCCCTGTGTTGGTTGATGGTGAGTTGGAGTATGTGGTTGAGAAGATTTTGAATTCTCGTTTCTCGAGGCGGAGGCTTCAGTACCTTGTCAAATGGAAGGGTTATGGCCAGGAGGATAATTCTTGGGTTTTTGCCTCTGATGTCCATGCTGCTGATTTAGTCCGTGCCTTTCATCTGGCTCATCCTGGAGGTCCTGGTGAGGGTTCGGTGACCCCTCCTCAAGGGGGGGGTACTGTTGTGAATTCTGCTCTTTGGTTCCCTCCAGTGGTTGTAGGTGGGAATGCAGTTGTCTCTGAGTCACAGTCCTGGCCAGGTGTATCTGCTGATTGCAGTTCTGACTGGGATATTTAGGTGTGCAGGATTCATTAGTCCTTGCCACTTGTCAATGTTTCTTGTGAAGGGTTGTGCTTATATTCTGTGCTATTCATTTGTTTTTCTCTTGTCCAGCTTAGACTGTGTCAGTGTTTTCTCGGTCTTGTTGGATTCTCTGGAGATGCAGATATACGCTTCACATCTTTAGTTAGATTGTGGAGTTTTTGTATTTTCTGCTGTGGATATTTTTGGAAGGATTTTTAATACTGACCGCTTAGTATCCTGTCCTATCCTTTCCTATTTAGCTAGTGTGTGCCTCATTTGCTAAATCCTGTTTCCTGCCTACGTGTGTCTTTTCCTCTACTACTCACAGTCAATATTTGTGGGGGGCTGCCTATCCTTTGGGGTTCTGCTCTGAGGCAAGGTAGAAATTCCTATTTCCATCTATAGGGGTATTTAGTCCTCCGGCTGTGTCGAGGTGTCTAGGTTTTGTTAGGCACACCCCACGGCTACTTCTAGTTGCAGTGATAAGATCAGGGTTTGCGGTCAGTATAGTTACCACCTACTCCAGTGTAAGTTTTCATGCTGCTCCAAGGTCACCTGATCATAACAGAGCCCCCTCCCTGCGCGGTGCTTCCCTATACCGCTGGAATCAGTGTGCCGGGGGTTAATGTGCCGGGGGCGGTCCGTGACCGCTCCTGACACATAGTGCCGGATGTCAGCTGCGATAGCTGACGCTCGGCCGCTCTTCAAGACCCTCTCTGCCATAGGTACAGTTGCATATGGCAAAAAACAGCGAGGCCTCCCTAAGCCGCTAATTGGGTAAACACTGAGAAAAGGCGAAAGAAGAGCCCAATGCAACAACATGCTGGTGGTTAAGTATAAGGACAAAAGGGATGTCCTCATCTTGACCACCATACACCGTGACAACAGCTCCCTTGTCACTGTTCGTGAGATCAAAACACAAGTCCCAAAGCCAGATTGTGTCGTGGATTTCAGGAGGAGTGTAGATCTTTTAGATCAAGTAAAGTATGGTACAAAAAATTGGCCATATACATTGTACAGATGGCAGTGTACAATGCTTTTGTGCTGTTCCGATCTGACCTTCCTTCAGTTTCAGGAGGTAGTCATCAAAGCCCTAATGTTTGACACTCAGGAAGGTGAGGGTCCCAGTACTTCTGAAACTGATATTGCCCATATTGTACCAAGTCAAGATTTCTCAGGACAGGTTCCCCAAACAGCAAGGACAGGACGATCCCAAAAACGGTGCAGAGTATGCTCTAAGAGGGAAATCCGAAAGGACACAACTTACCATTGTGAAACCTGCCCTGAGAAACTTTGCCTTTGCATTAAGGATTGCTTCAAAGCGTACCACATGTTCACAAATTAATAAAATTAGTTTATACCCTGTTGACACAACACACTTTTATAATCTGATGTACATCTTACATATAATACCATATTATAAATTCATACACCAGTATAACCAAAAGCATTATAAAACTATAAAACTATGCCTCTAGATAAATTCCTTTAGAGGTGTAGTTTCTAAAATGTGGTCACTTGTGGGGGATTTCCACTGTTTAGGCACATCAGGGGCTCTGCAAACACAACATGACGCCCGCAGACCATTCCATCAAAGTCTGCAATCCAAAACGTCACTCCTTCCATTCCGAACCCTGTCATGCGCCCAAACAGTAGTTTTTCCCCACATATGGGGTATCGGCGTACTCAGGAGATATTGCTCAACAACTCTAGTGGACCATTTTCTCCTTTTAAACTTGTGAAAGTAAAAAAATAGTTGCTAAAACATCATTTATGGGGAAAAAAATTAGATTTTTTTTATTTTCATGGCTTTACGTTCTAAACTTCTGTGCAGCACCTGGGGATTCAAAGTGCTCACTACACAGCTAGATAAGTTCCTTGAAGGGTCTAGTTTCCAAAATGGGGTCACTTGTGGGGTTTTTCCAATGTTTAGGCACATCAGGGGCTCTTCAAACGCAAGTAAAAGAGAAAAATGTTCCAGCTTCTTGATAAAATGTAAAACTTTAATCCATCATATAAAATAGTAGAAGACACACTCCTGGGACAATGCCATGTCACAAGTGAAGAAAGCTACACGTTTCGACCATACGGTCTTTGTCACAGCTTGCACATATCGGTGAGCTGGCTTTTTTCTTTCTTTGTACTTGCTCTTCAAACGCGACATGGCATCTGCTCTCAATTCCAGCCAATTTTGAGTTCAAGAACTCAAAAGGGGCTCCTTCCCTTCTGAGCCCTGCCGTGCTCCCAAATAGTGGTTTTCCCCCACATATGGGGTATCAGCATACTCAAGAGAAATTGCTCAACAACTTTAGCAGACCGTATTCTCCTTTTATACCCTTGTGAAAATAAAAAAATTGTTGCTAAAAGATCATTTTTGTGACGAAAAAGTTAAGTGTTAATTTTTTCCTTCCACGTTGCTTCAGCTTCTGTGAAGCACCTGAAGGGTTAATAAACGTATTGAATGTGGTATTGAGCACCTTAAGGGGTGCAGTTTTTAGAATGGTGTCACTTTTGGGTATTGTCTTTCATATAGACCCCTCAAAGTGACTTCAAATGTGATGTGGTCCCTAAAAAAATGGTTTTGTAAAATTTGTTGAAAAAATGAAAAATTGTTGGTCAACTTTTAACCTTTATAACTTCCTAACAAAAAAATTATGTTATTTATTAACTATTTTTTGCGATATTACTCTCTGATTTAAGAAAAATCAATTAAAAAATTGTCATCTGGAGAAGGCGCCATCGCTGCCTCCCCGTGGAGCCCCTGCAGTGAGGGAGCGACGATCAACAGAGCCCCGAGGCGGACTCAGAACCACGAGGCAAGGAGGGGGATTGCGGCACAATGCAGAAGGTCCAGTGAGTTTGGGAACACCGGTGGAGCCAGGGGAGACCGCCCGTTACTTCGGCAGCCAGCACTGCTCAGAGGCTGCAGCGTCCCGGACCACACACTAAGGGAAGACTCCCGCGCTGCCCGTCCCTATCGTCCCCTCACACTTACCTCCCCCGTGTCGGCCCTACCAGGCACATGTGAAGAGCGGAGGTCTGCGGGAAGCGGCGGTAGTCTTTGCCCCCTCTCCCCCCTTCTGGGCCTTCATTTTGGCACCAAACGCCGCCATTACAAGCAGGAGCTGGAACAGCTCCTCTACGGTGACGCCACACAGTCTCTGGGTGCAGCGCCGGACCGGAGATATTGTCCTGCACAGCCCTGGTTTAACCCCCAAAATCAAAAATAAAGGGGAAGTCTACATGGGGAGAGGTTTTTGCTGAACGAGGAGTGAGATACGTTATGTAGCTCCCCGGATCTCATGTGTACCCCCCACGGCCAACCATTAGCCTATAAAAATCACTAATGTTCCTGGGCAAATCCAAAAAACGCTCAGAGGTGCCCCTGGACTCTACAGCCCACCCTACAGATATGGAGTGCTTCTTAACTACTAACAAGCAACACAGAAACACCAGATCTCAGTCCTCCATTAAGATCTCAGAGGATCATTTGTCCTCACAAGACTCAATGACCCCACACAATTCACCTGAAAGGGCATCAGAGGAAGGTGATGATGGCAACGAACTTCCTGATGACCTGAACGTACAGGACCTCAGTAAATTAATAAGAACCCTTCCCACCAAAATAGACTTGGAGAAATTTGCTTGTAGAATAGAAAATTCCTACAAAAAGGAGCTCCATGCCTTAAAATCAGAATTTACAACAAGAGTGGAAGAGGTAGAGAAAACCCAGGAACTCGTATTGCAAGAATTACAAACCCACAGGGAGGTTATAACAAGTCATACTTTGAGACTAGAAGAATTAGCAACCGGAATGGAGGATCTAGAAAATCGTAATAGACGTAATAATATCAGGATACGTGGTTTACCGGAGACCATAGGCCCAGCTGAATTAGACCCCACAGTACAGAAGTTGTTTCTCGAAATCCTAAATGAAGCGGGATCGGGCTCCATAGAATTTGACCGGATCCACAGGTCCCTTGGCCCAAAACCACAATCAGACTCAAGACCCAGAGACGTCATCTGCAGAGTGCACTATTATAAAACTAAGGAATCTATAATGTTAGCAGCTAGGCAGAAGGGCACAATTCATTTCTGTGGAACACAGATCCTAATACTATCAGACTTGTCCAGGCGGACCCTGCAGCTGAGAAAAGCTCTACGTCCACTACTGTCTCTACTCCAGGAAAAAGACATCTCTTACAAATGGGGCTTTCCATTTCAATTGATTGCCTTTAAAGGTGGGAAAACAGCCACCTTCCACAACCTGGGGGATCTGGCCAACTTCCTAGGTACTTTTGAGCTGCCGATGACTGCCCTACCTGATTGGCCAAGTTCCCCTCAGCTTCCAGATATACAACCGAGATGGTCAAGGGTCCAGCGCTCTAAGCAACACAAGAAACATGACTTGTCTTCCAACCAGACCTGAGAGCCTTTTCTCTATACTCCATTTGCCCTTATTGTGATCTAACCTAATCTTCTATACCTCACTGAGCCACTCTACTTCTGGGCTTGATACGTGATGGGAATTAACCAAGTTTCGTTATATAAACTGTCTTCGCATAAGTTAAATTTCATTGTCTATCATAGATGTTTGGTATAACATTGGAGTTTTATTAACCTAATTTCCTTCCTTAACATTGGTATTTCCCAGTTAGAGTTCCAGTCTAACCTAAATGGGTATAGTTACTAGATATTTGAAGTTTGCTCCTATACAATGTTACACAACTGTTGATTTGCCCCTTAGGCCGGGGGGTGGAGGGGTGCCGTGGAGACCGAGCCTTGCCTTTGGCTCTCCCTCACCCAAATTGGTGCGAGTGGTGGCATTTTGGTACGCCATCGCACCAAGATTTCCTCATCTAGGTGTTTAATCACCACACATCTACTCTTTTCTTTCAGCCTATTCTGTATAGGCACCTCTCTCCTCCTTTCCATGGTTTTCTTCTCCCAATCCCTTATCCCACTATCAGTCCAAACAACACACATGGATCTTCCATGGGCCTGGTTTCACTGTTCTCACAGTCAATCGTCCAATCAACACCTTGATTATGGCTAGAATTAAATTTTGCTCTTTTAATGCCAAAGGGCTTAACATACCAGAAAAAAGAAGACAGGTACTGTACTCTAGCCACAAGCAGCGTGTCTCAATATTAATGCTGCAGGAGACTCATTTTAAGACAGGAGTGACTCCTAACTGTATCATAAAGGTACCGTCACACTAAGCGACGCTGCAGCGATACCGACAACGATCCGGATCGCTGCAGCGTCGCTGTTTGGTCGCTGGAGAGCTGTCACACAGACAGCTCTCCAGCGACCAACGATCCCGAGGTCCCCGGTAACCAGGGTAAACATTGGGTTACTAAGCGCAGGGCCGCGCTTAGTAACCCGATGTTTACCCTGGTTACCATCATTAAAGTAAAAAAAACAACCACTACATACTTACCTACCGCTGTCTGTCCCCGACGCTGTGCTTCTCTGCTCTGGCTGTGAGCGCCGGGCAGACGGAAAGCAGAGCGGTGACGTCACCGCTCTGCTTTCCGGCCGCTGTGCTCACAGCCAGAGCAGAGAAGCAGAGCGCCGGGGACAGACAGCGGTAGGTAAGTATGTAGTGGTTGTTTTTTTTTACTTTAATGATGGTAACCAGGGTAAACATCGGGTTACTAAGCGCGGCCCTGCGCTTAGTAACCCGATGTTTACCCTGGTTACCAGCAAAGACATCGCTGAATCGGCGTCACACACGCCGATTCAGCGATGTCAGCGGGAGATCCAGCGACGAAACAAAGTTCTGGACTTTCTTCCCCGACCAGCGACATCCCAGCAGGGGCCTGATCGCTGCTGCCTGTCACACTGGACGATATCGCTAGCGGGGACGCTGCAACGTCACGGATCGCTAGCGATATCGTCTAGTGTGACGGTACCTTTACCCAAAATGGTTCCATAGTACAAACCCTCACTCAAAATCTAAAGGGGTATCTATTGGTTTTTTACAAGTCCTTCCTCCCAGAGATCCTCGATTCGGTAGTTGATACAGAAGGGAGATTTATCTTCTTGAAGCTGGCATGGAGATCTCGTGAACTCATATTGGCAAATGTTTATTTCCCTAATAAGGGTCAGCACAAATTCGGCTCCACGTGCAAACAGCTTCTAGAAAAATTAGCAGGAGACTCGCCGATAATCCTCGGAGGCGACTTCAATCTCCCAATGAATCCTATACTTGATGTGTCATCAGGTAAGTCCTCATATCCCGCATCCTCTATCAAAAAAGTGAAGAGGCAGTTGAGTGATTTGCGGTTGATGGATGCGTGGAGGGCGTTGCACCCAGGCGTAAAAGACTATAGCTTTTATTCCCCAATTTATTCCACATATAGCAGAATTGACTATTTCTTTATCTCGCACTCCCTGTTGGATAGCGGGGTGGAGGCTGACGTGGGGTCGGTCCTGCGGTCTGACCATGCACCTATTTACCTCTCGATACAGCTGGATCCCGCTGAGATCCAGGTTCTCATGGAGATTAAATGAGAATCTACTGCAGGATCCGACCTGTGTTTCGGAAGTGAAACGTTCCATTGAAGGTTTTGTGGCGGACCATATTAACAATCCCACGTCCCCTTCGATCAAATGGGAGACCCTAAAATGTATCCTGAGAGGCGTATTCATATCACATGGTGCTCGTCTTAAAAGAGAACGCACCGCAGAAATCGCAGAACTCTCCTCCCAGATACACAAACTTGAAGTAAAGCACAAACAGGATCTCTCCCCGCTCACTTTGTCAAACCTGTCCACGGCCAGACAAAAACTACTCACTAGCCTAGATCAGAAATCCCGGTGCTTGAGAGAAAAAATAAAGAGTCGCTTCTATCATCTAGGTAACAAAAGTGGCAAACTTTTGGCAAGGGCCCTACATCCACGAGGTCCCCAAACATTCATTCCATATATTAAAAATGCCAAGGGCAAAAAAGTTTACAGTACGCAGGATATACTCTCTAGCTTTCACGACTACTATAGCTCTCTCTATAACTTAAAGGGCCATTATAACGATCTCCCCCCACACTCACTTCAAGATAAAATTAAATCGTATATCCAGTCCAGGGCCAGACTGAGCATCGGGCACTTCGGGCAAATGCCAGGAGGGGCGGTGCTTGTAGTGGGCCGCTCGATCAGCGCATGCTGGCTGAGTTGCAAGTACCAGCATCAGAGAACAGCAGCACGCAAGCTGAAAGGTAATACCTGCCTGGGAAACTGCTTCCTTCACTCTCACTGGAAGCACACAGTGCAGTGACATTACCTCCTGCTCTGATCTGCTTTCATTCCCAGCATAGAAGGAAAGACCGGGGGAGGTGCCGGGCTGCTGTTGTCTGTGAGCAGGAAGACATGAAGACCTGCTCTGCACCACAGAAGTGTGTGTGTGTGTGTGTGTGTGTAATACATGTGTATGGTATCTGTAGTGTGTGTGTAATGTGTGTGCAGTATCTGTAGTGTAATACTTGTGTGTGCGGTATCTGTAGTGTGTGTGAGTTATCTGTAGTCTGTGAGTGTGTAATGTGTGTGCGGTATCTGTAGTGTGTGTGTGTAATGTGTGTGCGGTATCTGTAGTGTAATACTTGTGTGTGGTATCTGTAGTGTGTGCGTGAGTGTGTAATGTGTGTGCGGTATCTGTAGTGTAATACTTGTGTGTGCGGTATCTGTAGTGTGTGTGTAATGTATGTGAGTTATCTGTAGTGTGTGAGTGTGTAATGTGTGTGCGGTATCTGTAGTGTGTGTGTGTGTGTGTGTAATGTTTGTGCAGTATCTGTAGTGTAATACTTGTGTGTGTGGTATCTGTAGTGTGTGTGTGTGTTTGTGTAATGTGTGTGCGGTATCTGTAGTGTGTGTGTAATGTGTGTGCAGTATCTGTAGTGTGTGTGTAATGTGTGTGAGTTATCTGTAGTGTGTGAGTGTGTAATGTGTGCGCGGTATCTGTAGTGTAATACTTGTGTGTGCGGTATCTGTAGTGTGTGTAATGTGTGTGCGATATCTGTAGTGTGTGTGTGTAATGTGTGTGCAGTATCTGTAGTGTAATACTTCTGTGTGCGGTATCTGTAGTGTGTGTGTGAGTGTGTAATGTGTGTGCGGTATCTGTAGTGTGTGTGTGTAATGTGTGTGCGGTATCTGTAGTGTGTGTGTGTAATGTGTGTAAGTTATCTGTACTGTGTGAGTGTGTAATGTGTGTGCGGTATCTGTAGTGTAATACTTGTGTGTGCGGTATCTGTAGTGTGTGTGTAATGTGTGTGCAATATCTGTAGTATGTGTAATGTGTGTGCAATATCTGTAGTGTGTGTGTAATGTGTGTGCGGTATCTAGTGTGTGTAATGCGTGTGCGGTATCTGTAGTGTAATGCTTGTGCGTGCGGTATCTGTAGTGTGTGTGTTTAATATGTGTGCGGTATCTGTAGTGTGTGTAATGTGTGTGAGTTATCTGTAGTGTGAGTGTGTAATCTGTGTGCGGTATCTGTAGTGTGTGTAATTTGTGTGCGGTATCTGTAGTGTAATACTTGTGTGTGCAGTATCTGTAGTGTGTATGTAATGTGTGTGGTATCTGTAGTGTTTGCGTGTGTGTAATACTTGTGTGTTTGTGTGTAATACATGTGTGTGTGTAATACTTGTGTGTGTGTGCGTAATAATGAGTAATGCGTACGTAATGAGCCTGTGTTGTCCACCATGTGTGCTGTGTACATGTATGATGTGTGTGTCTGTGTGACTATATCAGGAGTATGTAATGAGTCTGTGTTGTCCACCATGTGTGCTGCGTACATGTATGATGTGTGTGTCTGTGTGACTATATCAGGTGTATGTAATGAGTCTGTGTTGTCCACCATGTGTGCTGTGTACATGCATGTGTGTGTCTGTGTGACTATTTGATGTGCATGTAATGAGCTTGTGTTGTCCAGCATGTGTGCGGTGTACATCATATAGGAAGTGTATGTAATTCATTGTATGTGGGCTGGTGAATATTTTTGGTGCCAGGGCTGCTTTTTGGTCCTAGTCCGGCCCTGATCCAGTCAAATCAATTGCCTACCATTTCGGAGGAGTCCCTGGTGGATCTGGAGGACGATTTTTCACTAGAAGAGATCTCCTCTGTGGTTAAAGATCTGAAGCCAGGTAAAAGTCCTGGTCCTAATGGCTTCACAGCTAGCTTTTATAAACAGTTCTCGGATCTACTGTGTACTCCGCTCTTAACCTCTTGTAACTATGTGGCCTCGGGGGGATCCTTTCCACCACAGGCTCTAGCTGCACATATAAAGGTACCGTCACACTGGACGATATCGCTAGCGATCCGTGACGTTGCAGCGTCCTGGATAGCGATATTGTCCAGTGTGACAGGCAGCAGCGATCAGGCCCCTGCTGTGATATCGCTGGTCGGGGCAGAAAGGCCAGGACTTTATTTCGTCGCTGGCTCTCCCGCTGACATCGCTGAATCGGCGTGTGTGACGCCGATTCAGCGATGTCTTCGCTGGTAACCAGGGTAAACATCGAGTTACTAAGCGCAGGGCCGCGCTTAGTAACCCGATGTTTACCCTGGTTACCATCGTTAAAGTAAAAAAAACAACCACTACATACTTACCTACCGCTGTCTGTCCCCGGCGCTCTGCTTCTCTGCTCTGGCTGTGAGCGCCGGTCAGCCGGAAAGCAGAGCGGTGACGTCACCGCTCTGCTTTCCGGCCGCTGTGCTCACAGTTAGTGCAGGAGGAGTGCAGAGAAGCTGAGCGCCGGGGACAGACAGCGGTAGGTAAGTATGTAGTGTTTGTTTTTTTTACTTTTACGCTGGTAACCAGGGTAAACATCGGGTTACTAAGCGCGGCCCTGCGCTTAGTAACCCGATGTTTACCCTGGTTACCCGGGGACCTCGGGATCGTTGGTCGCTGGAGAGCTGTCTGTGTGACAGCTCTCCAGCGACCAAACAGCGACGCTGCAGCGATCGACATCGTTGTCGGTATCGCTGCAGCGTCGCTGAGTGTGAAGGTACCTTTACAGTCATTCCTAAGCTGGAGAAAGATCTTGCGCTGTGCAGCAGTTATCGTCCCATCTCACTTATTAATATAGACTTGAAAATGTATGCTAAAATGATAGCCAAAAGATTAAATAGTCTTCTACCCCATCTGATCAACCAGGACCAGGTCGGTTTCATTCCAGGAAGGGAGGCGATAGAGATAATACCATAAGATCCATCTCTCTGATTGATAGGGCCAACAGGGGCGATGATCCCATGTGTATGTTTTCAATTGATGCCGAGAAGGCATTCGATAGGGTGGGATGGGAATTCATGCACAGAACACTAGAGGGCATTGGGTTGAAATAGAAGATGCTGAGGAGCATCATGGCGCTCTATGATGCTCCCTCGGCACAGATCAAAGTGAACGGGTCTTTGTCAAACTCTATACAAATTCGCAATGGCACTAGACAAGGGTGTCCCCTCTCACCCTTAGTATACGTATTAACCATGGAACATTTAGCCACTGCGATCCGCAACAACCCATCCATAAAGGGTATAGAGATTCAGTCAGAAGAACACAAACTAGCCCTGTTTGCTGATGATGTGCTCGTGTACATCACCTCTCCCATAACCACCATTCCCAACATCATCTCAGAGCTTCAGAGATTTGGGCTCATGAGCAATTTCAAGATAAACTCACATAAGTCAGAAGTTCTAAGGGTATGTGCACACGTCAGGATTTCTTGCAGAAATTTCCTGAAGAAAACCGCAAATTTTCTGCAAGAAATCCGCATTTTTTTTTTGCGTTTTTTTCCCTTTTTTTTGCGGTTTTCTTAGCATTTTGCAAGCGTAATTAGCTTGCAGAATGCTAAAGTTTTCCAAGCGATCTGTAGCATCGCTTGGAAAACTGACTGACAGGTTGGTCACACTTGTCAAACATAGTGTTTGACAAGTGTGACCAACTTTTTACTATAGATGCTGCCTAAGCAGCATCAATAGTAAAGGATATCATGTTAAAAATAATAAAAGAAATAAAAAAAATGGTTATACTCACCCTCTGCAGACAGCCGATGTCCTCAGCGGCGTCCGTTCCTATAGATGGTGCACGCAGGACCTTCGATGACGTCGCGGTCACGTGAGCGGTCGCGCGACCAATCACAGAACCGCGACGTCATCGCAGGTCCTTCACACAGAGCATCTATAGGAACGGAACTGGCAGCGTGCACCGCTGAGAGGCGGGAAGACATCGAGGGTGAGTATATCACTATTTTTTATTTTAATTCTTTTTTTTTTTTACCAATTATATGGTGCCCAGTCCGTGGAGGAAAGTCTCCTCTCCTACACCCTGGGTACCAACCGCACATAATCTGCTTACTTCCCGCATGGTGTGCACAGCCCCATGCGGAAAGTAAGCAGATCAATGCATTCATAGGTGTGCGGAGTCACCGCAATTCCGCAAATTTAATGAACATGTTGCTTATTTTTCCGCGATGCGATTTTTTTGCGGAAAAAAAATGCAACATTTGCACAAAAAATGCGGAATACATTGTAAATAATAGGAGGCATATGTAAGCGTTTTTTAGCGTTTTTATCACGTTTTTATAGCGAAAAAACGCGAAAAAACTCGAAAAATACTGTACGTGTGCACATGGCCTAAATGTCTCACTCTCGCCCTCCTTAGTTTCCCAGTTGCGCTCCTCTTTCCCATTCAGATGGCGAACAGATTCCCTTAGATACCTGGGCATTACACTAACCTCAAAAACAACACAGTTAAATGAAGCCAATTACAGACCGGCCCTTCGCAGAGCAGAGATAGATCTGGAAAGGTGGAATAAACTTCATTTATCCTGGCTGGGTAGGATTAATTCCATCAAGATGGATTTGCTGCCACGTCTTCTCTACTTTTTCCAGACTATCCCTATGGCTCTCCCGCCCTCCTTTTTCTCTAGGCTTAGGGCTATGATCACACGATATATCTGGTCTGGCAAGTGCTCACGTATATCATACCAGCTCCTAAGCAGGTCTAAACAGACAGAAGGACTAGGCCTTCCAAACTTCCAACTTTACAATTATGCGTCCCTGGGAACATGCGTTTTGGATCTTTTTCATCACGCATGTAACAAAAAATGGGTGAACTTGGAATTTAAACTCTCGGCAACCAATCCTATTACCAACATTTGGCAAAAGAAAAGTGCACAGGAACTGAGAGAGGAACTTCCCCTCCTCACAAGAAATCTAGTGCTCTTCGTCAAAAACTGTAGCCAAAAACTCAACATTTCCTCGATACCTGGCCCCATGACCCCGGTTATCGACAACCTAGATTTTCCTGCTGGACGGGATAAAGCCTTCTTTTTGCATAAACACAAGGACAGTCACCCGATAATCTATGATTATATAACCCAATCCGCAATAAAACCCATACGGTCCCTCTTTGCTGAATCAGATCCACCTCCTGGCTCATGGTTCCCATATGAACAGATTAAGAGTTTCATTAATGTGATTTCCAAGCAGACCAACATATTTAGACCCCTCACTCCCTTTGAGTCGGCATGCCTGGGTGCGGGCCCTCCTACACGTTCAGTATCATTCTTATATAGGATGTTCCAGGACCATCAGGTAACTGCGTTTGGCTCTCCTGCATTCTTTGTGAAATGGGAGAATGATCTAAATAAAACTTTATCACTAGAGGATAGATCCAAGTGTCTCCTTCACACCTTCAGATCTTCGCTGTGTGCTGACCATCAAGAGAGAAGTTATAAACTACTGACCCGATGGTATAGATGCCCGGGTTCCCCTCCACCCCAGATCTCTGCTGGAGTTGTTGGACAGAAAAGGGATCATACTCACATATTTGGTGGTCTTGTCCACCTATTCATAAATTCTGGGAGGATGTATTTGATCTACACAACAAACTATCCTTTTATAAGATGTAGCCAACTATGGAGCTGGCCTTGTTATCGATGTGCGATCTCTCCATTGCCAGATTTAAGGGAGGTCTTCTTAGACATTTTCTCACAGCTGCACGCAACCTAATACCCCGGTATTGGAAACAATCCAAATCTCCATCACGCTCCGATCTTGTTTTAGAATTGAACCATATATACAGAATGGAGCAATTGATTGGACAGGATACAGGAACCCTAGACAAAGTTCTAAACATATGGTCTCCATGGATCATGTTCAGAGAGACTCCGGATTTGACATCTTGGATGGGATGCAGTTGATTGCAGACAGGAAACCAGGAACCCAACTCCCCCCCTCCCCCCTCTTGTTCCCCCCCTCTTTCCCCCTTTTCTCTCTTCTCTGTTCTCTTCTCTATCTCTTTTTAAACATAAATAAAGTTTAAGCTATTTCGAAGTTATTATATGATGCTATAATATAGCTGTTCCAGGTCTTGAATCTTAACCGATTCCATATGCTCACATTAAGGATGATAAAAAGATTTTTATCACTCAAGTTATTTCAAATCATAACTCATTTTACTGTTCAAAAGTGTTTACATCGATAGTTGTTTAACCACATATGTGTCTGATGATGTCTCGATCTGTAATGAATAATTTCATGCAATTTATTCCAATAAAAAAAATTTACACAAAAAATTGTCATCTGTCAGGATTGAACAAAAAATTGAACTGTTTGGCCACAATGATCATTGTTATACATAAAAAAAGGGGAGATCTGCAAACCAAAGAACACGTGTGAACCGTCCAGTATGGGGGTGGCACAGCATGTTTTTGGGCACTTTGTTGCAGGAGGAACTGGAGCACTTTTCAAAGTAGATGAAATTATAATGAAGAATATACGGACATATTGAAGTAACATCTGAAGACATCAGCCAGGAAGCTAAAACTTGGGCACATATGGGTCTTCCAAAAGGACATTTCTAATGCAAGTGTCTGGATGCAACAAGCAGAGATCACAAGATGGATACATCCAGAGGTTGATATAATGCTATTTATATACACAAGTAACTTTAAGCCATTAATGTTAAGGTACCGTTACACTAAACGACTTACCAACGATCACGACCAGCGATACGACCTGGCCGTGATCGTTGGTAAGTCGTTGTGTGGTCGCTGGGGAGCTGTCACACAGACAGCTCTCTCCAGCGACCAACGATCAGAGGAAAGACTTCGGCATCGTTGAAACTGTCTTCAACGATGCCGAAGTCCCCGGGTAACCAGGGTAAACATCGGGTTACTAAGTGCAGGGCCACGCTTAGTAACCCGATATTTACCCTGGTTACCATTGTAAAAGTAAAAAAAAAAAAAACACTACATACTCAAATTCCGATGTCTGTCACGTCCCCCGCCGTCAGCTTCCCACACTGACTGTGTCAGCGCCAGCCATAAAGCAGAGCACAGCGGTGACGTCACCGCTGTGCTCTGCTTTACGGCCGGCTCTGACAGTCAGTGCAGGGAAGCTGACGGCGGGGGACGTGACAGACATCGGAATGTGAGTATGTAGTGTTTTTTTTTTTTACTTTTACAATGGTAACCAGGGTAAATATCGGGTTACTAAGTGCGGCCCTGCGCTTAGTAACCCGATATTTACCCTGGTTACAAGTGAACACATCGCTGGATCGGCGTCACACACGCCGATCCAGCGATGACAGCGGGTGAACAGTGACCAAAAAAAGGTCCTGATCATTCCCCAGCGACCAACGATCTCCCAGCAGGGGCCTGATCGTTGGTCGCTGTCACACATAACGAGATCGTTAGCGGGATCGTTGCTGCGTCACAAAAAGAGTGACGTTGCAACGATATCGTTAACGAAATCGTTATGTGTGAAGGTACCTTTAGCAGCTATGCAATTTAAATGTAGAGGAAATAAGCACAGGTTTAGAATAAATAAGAAAGTCTTTTACTACTTATCTTTAGTGTCCTTTTCACAAAAGTGGTGCCCCCAGTCTTGGGAGTCACCACGTGAGTTCTCACTCGAAGCTTTGGTCCTAGCAGGGGGGTCATCGGGATTTCCCGCTAGGCCACAAGCTTCTTCCTGACGTGGTCTATTAAAGCCCAATGAGCCTCCCATGCGCCAACTGGCCTTCTCCCAACCTGTACTCCTAGTCCCAGCTGAGCCCAGATGATAGTTGGAAGTGACGACCTTGCTCGCTCTCACCGTTCCTCCACAATCGCAGGCGTACCTCTCCTTTCGCAATCTTCATGCTCCTCTTCTCGGCTTGAACGTCGGTGCAAGTCTCTCAGGCTCAAGGCGGACAGAACTGCATCTCAGCTTCTGACAGGCGTAGTCAGGCCTCAGAGGCTTGACCAGCGCAAGTTGCAGCTTCTGGATTTGACTAGTGTAAGCCGTTCTTAGGGATATCTTCTGAGGAATCCGGACCTTGGACTGGCACCTACTGTATAAGGTTATGTGCACACGTCAGGATTTCTTGCAGAAATTTCCTGAGGAAAACCGAAAATTTTCTGCAAGAAATCCGCATTTTTTTTTTGCGTTTCTTTTGCGGTTTTCTTAGCATTTTGCAAGCGTAATTAGCTTGCAGAATGCTAAAGTTTTCCAAGCGATCTGTAGCATCGCTTGGAAAACTGACTGACAGGTTGGTCACACTTGTCAAACATAGTGTTTGACAAGTGTGACCAACTTTTTACTATAGATGCTTCCTATGCCGCATCTATAGTAAAAGATAGAATGTTTAAAAATAATAAAAAAAATTAAAAAAATGGTTATACTCACCCTGCAGACAGCCGATCTCCTCAGCGGCATCCATTCCTATAGATGGTGTGTGTTTGCAGGACCTTCGATGACGTCGTGGTCACGTGAGCGGTCACGTGAGCGGTCGCGCGACCAATCACAGGACCGCGACGTCATCGCAGGTCCTTCACACAGACCATCTATAGGAACAGAAGCGGCAGCGTGCACCGCTGAGAGGCGGGAAGACACCGGGGCCATCAGAGGATAAGTATATGACTATTTTTTATTTTAATTCTTTTTTTTTTTACTAATTATATGGTGCCCAGTCCGTGGAGGAGAGTCTCCTCTCCTCCACCCTGGGTACCAACCGCACATAATCTGCTTACTTCCCGCATGGTGTGCACAGCCCCATGTGGAAAGTAAGCAGATCAATGCACTCCTAGGTGTGCGGAATCCCCGCAATTCCGCATTTTTAATGAACATGTTGCTTTTTTTTCCGCAATGCGATTTTTTCGCGGAAAAAAAGCAACATTTGCACTAGAAATGCGGAATACACTGTAATTAATAGGAGGCATGTGTAAGCGTTTTTTTCGCGTTTTTATCACGTTTTTATAGCGAAAAAACGCGAAAAAAATGTGCACATGGCCTAATAGTCTAGCAATTGCTATCTTCAAATTGTTATCTACTCTTATCTCCTCTACATATACCAACAAACACACCACCGATTCCCTTGGGGCCATCTATAAGCCCCTCTATTCGACTGATAATCACCAACCAGAAAGCAGCCAACATCGGACACATCCAGAGCATGTGAAGCAGTCCAGCATTGTCATTCCTGCACCTAGGGCAGAGTCAGACAGCAATCTTTCATCATAATTTAAAGGGAACCTGTCAGCAGGATTGTCCTGAGTAACCTACAGACAGTGTCAGGTTGGCACCATTACACTAATTAAAATGATAACTTGGTTGATGAAAATCGTCTTGTGGTTATTGTTTAATCCTTAGATTCCTCAAAGTACTCCCCTCTAAAGGTACCGTCACATTAAGCGACGCTGCAGCAATCCAGACAACGATCCCGATCGCTGCAGCGTCGCTGTGTGGTCGCTGGAGAGCTGTCATACAGACAGCTCTCCAGCGACCAACGATGCCGATTCCCTGGTAACCAGGGTAAACATCGGGTTACTAAGCGCAGGGCCGAACTTAGTAACCCAATGTTTACCCTGGTTACCAGCGTAAACGTAAAAAAAAAAAAAAAAACACTACATACTTACCTTCCGCTGTCTGTCCCCCGGCGCTGTGCTTCTCTGCACTGACTGTGAGCGCCAGCCGGAAAGCACAGCGGTGACGTCACCGCTGTGCTCTGCTTTCCGGCTGGCCGGCGCTCACAGTGCAGAGAAGCACAGTGCCGGAGGACAGACAGCGGAAGGTAAGTATGTAGTGTTTGTTTTTGTACGTTTACGCTGGTAACCAGGGTAAACATCGGGTTACTAAGCGCGGCCCTGCACTTAGTAACCCGATGTTTACCCTGGTTACCAGTGAAGACATCGCTGAATCGGCGTCACACACGCCGATTCAGCGATGTCTGCGGGAAGTCCAGTGACGAAATAAAGTTCTGGACTTTCTGCGCCGACCAACGATGTCACAGCAGGATCCTGATCGCTGCTGCCTGTCAAACTGAACGATATCACTAGCCAGGACGCTGCAACGTCATGGATTGCTAGAGATATCGTTCAGTGTGAAGGTACCTTTAGTCTAATGACAGCATTACACCTCCTTGGCATTCTCTCAAGCAGATTCATCGGGTTGTCACCTTGACTGACTTTCCAACAGTGTTAAAAGATTTTCCAGATGTTCTGAGCACTTATTTGCTGCTTTGACTTCACACTAAGTCCAGCTGATTCCAAATCATCTCAGTTGGTTGAGATCGGTGATTGTGCAGAACTCCATCTATCAACTTCGTGATCTCGAACCCCTTACATAGCCTGGAGGTGTGTTTTGGTCATTGTCTTGTTGAAACACCAATGATGCTCCTACTATGTACGAAACCAGATGGGATGCTGTTTTTCCAGAATGCTTTGATAGCCATGCCAGGTAAGTGCACCTTGAATTAGAAACAAATCACCAACAGTGCCATCAGCAAAACACCATCACACCTCCCCTTCAAAGCATCAAGGTGGGCACTACACATAAGGAAACCATCCACTCATGCTCATGTTGACATGTTTGCTGGTACAGAAAAAAAATCTCAAATTTTGAATTATCAGACCACAGTACAGACTTCCACTGATATAATGTCCAGTCCTTGTATTGCTTGGCCCAAACAAGTCTCTTTGTCTTGTTTACAGTCCTCAGTAGTGGCTTCTTATAAACAGCAATTTGATCATAAAAGCTTGTTTCTCTCAGTCTCCTGTCTGTGCATCATTTATGAGGGCTGTTATGTGAGGTGCTGTCAATTTCTGTTTCTGAGGCTTGTAACTCTGATGAACTTATCCTTTGCAGCAGAAGTAGCTCTAGGTTTTCCTTTCCTGGGGCGGTCCTCAAGAGAGCCAGTTTTATCACAGCGATTGATGGCGTCTTGACTGCACTTGGGGACACCTTCAAGGTTCTAGCAATTTAAGCAATTCATGGTAACATAGTAACATAGTAACATAGTTAGTAAGGCCGAAAAAAGACATTTGTCCATCCAGTTCAACCTATATTCCATCATAATAAATCCCCAGATTTACGTCCTTCTACAGAACCTAATAATTGTATGATACAATATTGTTCTGCTCCAGGAAGACATCCAGGCCTCTCTTGAACCCCTCGACTGAGTTCGCCATCACCACCTCCTCAGGCAAGCAATTCCAGATTCTAACTGCCCTAACAGTAAAGAATCCTCTTCTATGTTGGTGGAAAAACCTTCTCTCCTCCAGACGCAAAGAATGCCCCCTTCTGCCAGTCACCTTCCTTGGTATAAACAGATCCTCAGCGAGATATTTGTATTGTCCCCTTATATACTTATACATGGTTATTAGATCGCCCCTCAGTCGTCTTTTTTCTAGACTAAATAATCCTAATTTCGCTAATCTATCTAGGTATTGTAGTTCTCCCATCCCCTTTATTAATTTTGTTGCCCTCCTTTGTACTCTCTCTAGTTCCATTATATCCTTCCTGAGCACCGGTACCCAAAACTGGACACAGTACTCCATGTGCGGTCTAACTAGGGATTTGTACAGAGGCAGTATAATGCTCTCATCATGTGTATCCAGACCTCTTTTAATGCACCCCATGATCCTGTTTGCCTTGGCAGCTGCTGCCTGGCACTGGCTGCTCCAGGTAAGTTTATCATAAACTAGGATCCCCAAGTCCTTCTACCTGTCAGATTTACCCAGTGGTTTCCCGTTCAGTGTGTAATGGTGATATTGATTCCTTCTTCCCATGTGTATAACTTTACATTTATCATTGTTAAACCTCATCTGCCACCTTTCAGCCCAAGTTTCCAACTTATCCAGATCCATCTGTAGCAGAATACTATCTTCTCTTGTATTAACTGCTTTACATAGTTTTGTATCATCTGCAAATATTGATATTTTACTGTGTAAACCTTCTACCAGATCATTAATGAATATGTTGAAGAGAACAGGTCCCAATACCGACCCCTGCGGTACCCCACTGGTCACAGCGACCCAGTTAGAGACTATACCATTTATAACCACCCTCTGCTTTCTATCACTAAGCCAGTTACTAACCCATTTACACACATTTTCCCCCAGACCAAGCATTCTCATTTTGTGTACCAACCTCTTGTGCGGCACGGTATCAAACGCTTTGGAAAAATCAAGATATACCACGTCCAATGACTCACCATGGTCCAGCCTATAGCTTACCTCTTCATAAAAACTGATTAGATTGGTTTGACAGGAGCGATTTCTCATAAACCCATGCTGATATGGAGTTAAACAGTTATTCTCATTGAGATAATCCAGAATAACATCCCTCAGAAACCCTTCAAATATTTTACCAACAATAGAGGTTAGACTTACTTGCCTATAGTTTCCAGGTTCACTTTTAGAGCCCTCTTTGAATATTGGCACCACATTTGCTATGCGCCAGTCGCTATAGACCCCGTCGCTATAGAGTCCCTAAAAATAAGAAATAATGGTTTATCTATTACATTACTTATTTCTTTTAGTACTCGTGGGTGTATGTCATCCGGACCCGGAGATTTATCTATTTTAATCTTATTTAGCCGGTTTCGCACCTCTTCTTGGGTTAGATTGGTGACCCTTAATATAGGGTTTTCATTGTTTCTTGAGATTTCACCTAGCATTTCATTTTCCACCGTGAATACCGTGGAGAAGAAGGTGTTTAATATGTTAGCTTTTTCCTCGTCATCTACAACCATTCTTTCCTCACTATTTTTTAAGGGGCCTACATTTTCAGTTTTTATTCTTTTACTATTGATATAGTTGAAGAACAGTTTGGGATTAGTTTTACTCTCCTTAGCAATGTGCTTCTCTGTTTCCTTTTTGGCAGCTTTAATTAGTTTTTTAGATAAAGTATTTTTCTCCCTATAGTTTTTTAGAGCTTCAATGGTGCCATCCTGCTTTAGTAGTGCAAATGCTTTCTTTTTACTGTTAATTGCCTGTCTTACTTCTTTGTTTAGCCACATTGGGTTTTTCCTATTTCTAGTCCTTTTATTCCCACAAGGTATAAACCGCTTACACTGCCTATTTAGGATGTTCTTAAACATTTCCCATTTATTATCTGTATTCTTATTTCTGAGGATATTGTCCCAGTCTACCAGATTAAGGGCATCTCTAAGCTGGTCAAACTTTGCCTTCCTAAAGTTCAGTGTTTTTGTGACTCCCTGACAAGTCCCCCTAGTGAAAGACAGGTGAAACTGTACAATATTGTGGTCGCTATTTCCTAGATGCCCGACCACCTGCAGATTTGTTATTCTGTCAGGTCTATTAGATAGTATTAGGTCTAAAAGTGCTGCTCCTCTGGTTGGATTCTGCACCAATTGTGAAAGATAATTTTTCTTGGTTATTAGCAGAAACCTGTTGCCTTTATGGGTTTCACAGGTTTCTGTTTCCCAGTTAATATCCGGGTAGTTAAAGTCCCCCATAACCAGGACCTCATTATGGGTTGCAGCTTCATCTATCTGCTTTAGAAGTAGACTTTCCATGGTTTCTGTTATATTTGGGGGGTTTTAACAGACCCCAATGAGAATTTTGTTACCATTTTTCCCTCCATGAATTTTCACCCATATGGACTCGACATCCTCATTCCCTTCGCTAATATCCTCCCTTAAAGTGGACTTTAGACAAGACTTTACATAGAGACAAACCCCTCCTCCTCTCCGATTTTTACGATCCTTTCTAAACAGACTGTAACCCTGTAAGTTAACTGCCCAGTCATAGCTTTCATCTAACCATGTCTCGGTTATTCCCACTATGTCAAAGTTACCTGTAGATATTTCTGCTTCTAGTTCTTCCATCTTGTTTGTCAGGCTTCTGGCGTTTGCGATCATGCAGTTTAGAGGATTTTGTTTTGTTCCAATCTCCTCGCTGTGGATTGTTTTAGAAATGTTCTTACCTCCCTTCTGAGTATGTTTTCCTGGGTCTTCTTTGTTCGAGTAATTACCTGATGAAGCCACATGAGAGGATTCCAAGGGTATGTAAAGCAGTCATCAGAATAAATGGTTGGAACTTTGAGTTTATCACATATTCTGGCTTACTTGACTCATGTTTCTTTATTCCTTTTTTCTGTTTGTGTCTTTTTGTGTTTTTTTCTGCCTTCATCCTGAATCTACAATGTGCACGCTCCAATAAGAACTAGGACAACCATTGCATGAACTTTTCATTGCACGAACAGGTGAAACTTTTTAACTGTCCAGTATACGTGCCAAAAATGGCAGCTAAAAAGGCACAACTCCTGCTGCTGCTGCTGCAAAAAAAAGATGATATACAACTTTGTGAGTCAGACGGCCCCCGACCCGAGCGTGACAACTACATAGAAATACATGATGTCACGCTCAAGTCAGGAGAGCTGACGGCCAGCATGGCGCTGCGATCCTCGCCCGAGTTTTACAGCCATCTGACAGAAAGTCATAATCTTGTTACAATCTTGAAATACAAAAAGGTTAAACGAAGGGGTTAATAAGACTCAGAAGGCTCTAAAACTATGTGCCCTATTACGGTTTTTAATCTGCTTTTCCCACATTGAAGTCTTTGTGAAATGGAGATTTTGTTGGTCATCCCAGTAGGAGGATGCTGCACCTGCTAATACTTTTTACATTTTTTCAGCGTAAATGTTAGGGTTTGACTATAGAAAAACCATCAAGGTATGAGATACATCTTGTCTGTCCAAGAAGGGCATGAGGTTTGGCACATAATAGGACAAGAGCCAATGTAGGAAGGGAGGGGGCACAGTCTTCTCTGGGGCTGAGTTGTATCTATGAGGTTTTGCCAGTGAAGCATTTTTCTGGCCTCAGTGTGTTTATCCATGTAAATCCACATCTGGCCAGCAGATGGTGCTGGTTTTCCAGTGGAAAAAGAAGGGGGAGGTGTGGCAGCAGGAGAGACAGAAAGACAGAGGGAGGGAGGGAGAAGCAGGGAATTATAAGCTGTCTGTGTATGTAGAGGAGAAGGAAGAATGGAGGGGTGATGAGTGGGAGGCATGGGGCGAGCTGTGGATTTAGGGATGTCTTCTGGGGGGCTCAGGAATCCTTGGCTGGGCCTGATGGTGATATGCTGCATAGGCTGCCATGCCAAATCACTGGTGGAGCCCCCAATGCCTCAGGGTAAGTCTGCAGGATGGGAAGACAATGAGCTGGGTGGTAGCAGGGTCAGAGGATGTGCATGGAGCTCAGCTCTGAACATTGATGCATGTTGTGACCCCGGCATGTCTGCATGTATGGCGCCCCCTGAATCAGGCGGTGATTGCGGGCTCCATTGTTAGCATTTCTGGGGTGAGGACATCACAGAATTCAGGGAGCCTGGGCTTTGATTGGAGAGGGTGGATCTGATCTCTGATAGGAGAGCCTACTCCTGATTTTTGATTGGCTCAGACAGATAAATCAGGGTGACCCCATTCTGTGGATGTAGATTAGGGTCCATTCATTCATTTGTTGGGGTGCAGTCCCTGTTGGATGGGGCTGGAGAAGTGCTGGGTTAGGTGGCATACTGTAGGACCAGTTAGGGAGGGGGTTACAGTCTCCGGGGTAATTGGAACGTGTGATGTAATGGGTGGGGATGGATTTGGGGTGTAGAAGCGGCTCTGCTGCCCTTGGATGAAGGATTGTTTATGATTGATGATACATTGTTTGTGTTCTAAGGAGAAAAAATTGTTACATTGTGATACAGAAGGCGCCGCTCTGGATATAGCAGGAAGGTGGGCACAGAAGGGGCAACATTTTACCAATCGGGCATCTTTTACACAGTGACTCACAGCTTAGTGACATATTGATGAGGTAATTCATTCTAAAAGTAGCTCAGGGGTTAATAGCCTTCATATCACATGATGTCCCCTCCTGTAGGGGCTATGCAGCGAGACCCCCTGGCACAATCACATGTGTGGGGAATGCTGGTGGATGTGATTCTCCAGGGACAATCTATTTGTAGTGATATCAGCTGTCCCGGCTCCCAGCTGTCCTCCTGGCAGACATAGTCTGCTTGCAATTCTCTCCAAGGGGCATCTGTGGCTGGTGAAATTAGGGGGTCATCATTTTAGTTATTCATAGGATTAAAGCAGTGATAATAATAATAGCATATGAAAAAATAACCTAAATAAAATAATAGACATTATAAATGCAGCGGAGACCTCCCCTCTTAAATATGGGGTGCCATGGTGCAACGGTACAAATCTGCTAGGCATCCTAGCAACCAATCAGGACGCAGCTCCTACCACTCCAGTGCCACTCGGCATTAATGAGCGCGGGGGGCCGGCGGTTGCTATGCTCTATGGTCACTCACTGACAAGTGAGGATGTTAATAGTTTGCAGATGTATCCCAATGTGTGGATGATACATGTGCACTGGGCAGCTCCGCACGCTGTATAAGTAATAGGGGCCAATGAACGGTTAGAAATCCCAAGAGCCGATGGTTAAGCAAGTGAATGCCAATCCAGAATTCTCCATATATCGAGTTATTGCCACTGATCACTGTGAACCATATGCCTCTAGGACCGTATGTGACGACAGATAAGACCTATCCTAGATTTTGTTGTACATAAAAGGGAACCCTAGGAAAACTTTAAAGCAATGGCACCATAAATGAAAGTTATCACCTACTCATCCTGATCCCAGACCCCTACAGAACCATTGACTGCTCATGGTTATCGCCTGCAGTCATCCAGGTATTCAACTGGGGCACTCCAGAGCCCCAATCACAGGATTGGTGGGGTCCCAGTGGTAAAACCCCCAGTGATCAGCAAATTATTGGTGAATGTAGAATGTAAGCCCCCAAGGACAGGGTCCTCTCCCCTCTGTACCAGTCTGTCATTGTAAATTTGTTTACCGTAAATTATATCTATAACTCTGTATTTTAACCCCTTTCTCATGTACAGCACCATGGAATTAATGATAAATAATATTAATAACTTGCATTTATAATGTTAGTTTTGGCTGCTTATGAAAATACTGCCATGTTTTATCACCCCAAGCAGAAAGGCCTAGTGTTTGTATCCTTCTACTTGTGGAATTCTTCCCCGCTGCCATTGAAGTTTCTCAGGGGAGGAGACTGCGGCACTGCACTCCTCACACGTTAGCAAAGAGCAATGACAACCAGTGATGGGCCTCTTTTTTATGTGCCTCATAGCTGCTGTATGGTTTGCCTTGAAGGGTGTATACGTCTTCGTCTCTAAGCCACGATCTTTATCATCAGAGATCTGTGCCAGGGTAGGGCGGTGAGCCTACCCACCCAAACATCTACCAGCTCTTGGTTGCTGATTGAGGCTTCATGCCTATGATTGTATGGAATTAGCAAAGGCCCGGGGGGTTCAAATCCTCACTACAGTGGAGTACCTCCTTGGGAGTGACTAGGGCCCTCCTCGACGTGGCTATGTTTGACCTGCGGACGGACCTGACACACTAATGTGCTCAGGTAGGCTGACTGGTCGGAGGGGACATGTTGTATTTTCTATGTGTGCATTGCGGGAAGTCTCCCAGGCCTTCTGCTTTGTGTTAGTTGGCATCTGGGGATCTACTTAAGTTCACAACCAGCTATGTTTCATGTGTAAGAGATGTCTGGCTCTACTGCATTATTTCTGTAAGATTTCCGCTTCTAACACACAAAGTATATATTGTGTCTAGTGTTTCTGGCCAGCTCCCAGGCTAATTGCTCATTGTATTTATCGCCTACCTTATTATTTCCTTATTCTTTTATGTTCTTTCCCCCTTTTGTTGTCTCCTTTTATATAGGTACAGATGTATGCACAGGACTGCTGAAAACTTACCATGATGTCTACAGTATAGTTTTCCACAGGAGACATTTGTGTCTTTATATGGAGTCCTTCACCCACAAAATACATTTTAAATGGGATATACGGTTTTATAGGGGACAACCATACTAGCACTGTACCTTTTACTGGTACTGTGTTACTTTGTATTTATATGCAAATTAGGAGACTTCAGTGCACCCTTGGCATGGCCAATAGTTTAGTGATCTCCATCACTGTACCTACCAGTACCAGGTACAGCGCTAGTATGATTCTTATAGGGGCCGGGTCCCTTACAATACTGTATAGCCCATTTAAAATGCATTTGGGGGTGACAGACTCCCTTTAAAGAGGAAAGCCACTTTTCATGAACATGTAATATTTTTCCGTGGTGTTAATGCCACTTTTCTCCTGAATCTGCCATTGTTTTTTCTTTTCTTCATGTGCCTCTCCATTCCTGAGCTATGGCCCCCTTTGTCTTGTGTTTAAATCTAGCCTTTTTAGCCAAGTGGGCATGACTCTAGTAAAGAAGAAAAGATAGTAAAGGATATATTCTCGAGACCTTTTGGTGCCTAATATTTTAGTAACCCCTTATGTCATGGTAGTGCTTAGGGGCATAATGATTACAGTCGCAGAGGTTGTGACCAGGCCTGTGCAGGTGAGGTGAGGGGGCTGCTGACGCCAGCGCAAACTTCAACTGGATATGCGTCCTCAGATGTACATTCAGCTGAAATGTATTGCGAGGCTAGGCTCCATATTCTGCAATACACAATGCGGGATAATCAGAAGCCAGCAGCTGACGTTGGCGTGCACGTGACTGGGGATACATGGCAGTGACGTCATGTGTTCCTGTCGCTTGCACTCTGAAGTCAGCTGCCAGCATCAGAAAAGGACAGTGGATGGGATGTGAGTAGAATATATATACCGGTATATATTTTCTAAAGAATAGCAGCAGAATGGGTGACATTTACCAGGATCGGGGATATATTTAGACCTGGATAGGGCCCAGGATAAGGGACAAATATACGGTACTAGGATGGAGAACATGTGTATCAGGATGGGGGACATATATATACCAGGATAAAGAACATACAGTGGGTATGGAAAGTATTCAGACCCCTTTACATTTTTTCACTCTTTGTTTCATTGCAGCCATTTGGTAAATTCAAAAAAGTTCATTTTTTTTTCTCATTAATGAACACTCTGCACCCCATCTCTCAAAAAAAACAGAAATGTAGAAATTTTTGCAAATTTATTAAAAAAGAAAGACAAATATCACATGGTCATAAGTATTCAGACCCTTTGCTTAGTATTAAGTAGAAGCACCCTTTTGAGCTAGTACAGCCATAAGTCTTCTTGGCAATGATGCAACAAGTTTTTCACACCTGGATTTGGGGATCCTCTGCCATTTTTCCTTGCAGATCCTCTCCAGTTCCGTCACGTTGGATGGTTAATGTTGGTGGACAGCCATTTTCAGGTCTCTCCAGAGATGCTCAATTGGGTTTAGGTCAGGGCTCTGGCTGGGCCAGTCACGAATGGTCACAAAGTTGTTCTGAAGCCACTCCTTTGTTATTTTAGCTGTGTGCTTAGGGTCATTGTCTTGTTGGAAGGTGAACCTTCGGCCAAGTCTGAAGTCCAGAGCACTCTGGAAGAGGTTTTCATCCAGGATATCTCTGTACTTGACCGCATTCATGTTTCCTTTAAAGGCACCCAGTCATCATGCCCCTGCAGCTAAAAAACACCCCCATAGCATGATGCTGCCACCATCATGTTTCACTGTTGGGATTGTATTGGGCAGATGATGAGCAGTGCCTGGTTTTCTCCACACATACCACTTAGAATTATCACTAGTGATGAGCACGCTAGGGTAGTCTCTGAGTATTTGTAACTGCTCGGAGATTTACTTTTTGTTGACACAGCTGCATGATTTACAGCTGCTAGCCAGCCTGAGTACTTGTGGGGGTTGCCTGGTTGCTAGGGAATCCCCACATGTATTCAAGCAAGTTACAAATAGTGATGAGCGAATATACTCGTTACTCGAGATTTCCCGAGCACGCCCGGGTGTCCTCCGAGTATTTTTTAGTGCTCGGAGATTTAATTTTCTTCGCCGCATCTGAATGATTTACATCTGTTAGCCAGCTTGATTACACGTGGGGATTCCCTATCAACCAGGCAACCCCCACATGTACTTTTGCTGGCTAGTAGCTGTAAATCATTCAGCTGCGGCGATGAAAACTAAATCTCCGAGCACTTAGGCTGTGTGCACATGTTGCTGATTTTTTGCGTTTTTTTCGCTATAAAAATGCTATAAAAATGCATACATTATGCATCCCATCATTTAGAATGCATTCCGCAATTTTTGTGCACATGATGTGTTTTTTCCGCGAAAAAAGAGCATTGCGGTAAAAACTGCAACATGTTCATTAATTTTGTGGATTTTTCGCGTTTTTCCCGTTATTTAATGCATTGGGAAGCTCTGGAAAAAACGTGTCAAGAATGCGCAAAAAAAAGCTTCAAAAACGAATAAAAAAAACCCATGCGGATTTCTTGCAGAAAATGTCCAGTTTTGCTCAGTAAAAATTTCTGCAAGAAATCCTGAACGTGTGCACATAGCCTTACAAATACTCGGAGGACACCCGAGCGTGCTTGGGAAATCTCGAGTAACGAGTATATTCGCTCATCACTAGTTACAAATACTCGGAGACTACCCGAGCGTGCTCAGGAAAACCCGAGCAACGAGTACACTCGCTCATCACTAATTATCACTAAAAAAGTCTAACTTCGTTTCATCAGACCAGAGAATCTTATTTCTCGTAGTCTGGGAGTCCTTCATATGTCTTTTAGCAAACTCTATGCGGGTTTTCATATATTTTGCACTGAGGAGAGGCTTCTGTCAGGCCACTCTGCCATAAAGGCCCGACTGGTGGAGGGCTGCAGTGATAGTTGACTTTGTGGAACTTTCTCCCATCTCTCTACTGTATCTCTGGAGCTCAACCACAGTGATCTTGGGGTTCTTCTTTACCTCTCTCACCAAGGCTCTTCTCGCACAATTGCTCAGTTTGGCTGGACGGCCACTGTGCTCTTAGGAACCTTGAGTACTGCAGAAATTCATATGTAACCTTGGCCAGATCTGCGCCTTGCCACAATTCTGTCTCTGATCTCCTTGGCCAGCTGCTTTGACCTCATAATTCTCATTTGGTCTGACATGCACTGTGAGCTGTGAGGTCTTATATAGACAGGTGTGTGCCTTTCCAAATAAAGTCCTAATAGTTTAATTAAACACAGCTGGACTCCAATGAAGGAGTTGAACCATCTCAAGGAGGATCACAAGGAAATGGACATCATGTGACTTAAATATGAGTGTCTGAGCAAAGGGACTGAATACGTATGACCATGTGATATTTCATTTTTTCTTTTTTAATAAATATGCAAAAATTTAAAGGGGTCTGAATACTTTCTGTACCCACTGTATACACCAGGATGGGGAACATATACACCAGGATGGAGGACATATATACCAGGATGGGGGACATATATAACAGGTTGGAGTACATATATACCAGGATCAGGGAAATATATACTAGGATGGGCCCAGGATGGGGGACATTACTACATAATGGGGTGGGCGTATATGTCCTTATAGGATTTAGAATGCTACAAGGGCCCATACATCTGACCAACACACGGGGGGTGGTTGTGCGTGTGGGGGGCCCAGGCCCAGATTTTGCATCAGGGCCCATCGGACTCTAGTTTTGCCAATGGAAGTTCTGCATCATTTCTATACAGATGCAGCAAGGATAGAGTTTGTCATCAGTCATAGATTCTTGCCTGCGCTCAGTGCGTGGACAGACCAGCCTTGTCTGTACGTCAGTGTCAGAGATCTCCTTTGGTTTGGTACTCCTGGTTCTCGGTGATGTTGTGTCTCTTCTTGCTCCTATTTTCCCCCTCCTTCATTTCTCTACCAATTTGTAAGCCCAGCGGATGTGAATGAGGTCGTTACCAGGACAACAGGAAATGTCTGCCATCCCATTCACAGCCATTGAATACTGAGAGACTGTCCCAGGACCTGTCATCTTGTCACACTTCACTTATACATAGATTTTTCTGGCTCCCACAATATACTTTTTCCTGCACAGTCACGTACCAAGCAAAAAAAGAGATGTAAAAAGGAATACAAACAGCTAGAAAGCATCAGGCATAATGTAGTATACAGTGGGTATGAAAAATATTCAGACTTCTTTAAAATTTCCACTCTTTGTTTCATTGCAGCCATTTGGTAAATTCAAAAAAGTTCATTTTTTTCTCATTAATGTACACTGCATCTCATCTTGATTCTTGACTGAAACCCTCCCCCCCCCCCATAAATGTAGACATTTTTGCATATTTATTAAAAAAAAAACCTCAAATATCACATGGGCATAAGTATTCAGACCCTTTGGTCAGACACTCATATTTAAGTCACATGCTGTCCATTTCCTTGTGATCCTCCTTGAGATGGTTCTACTTCATTGGAGGCCAGCTGTGTTTAAATCATGATAGGGCTTGATTTGGAAAGGCACACACCTGTCTATATAAGACCTCACAGCTCACAGTGTATGTCAGACCAAATGAGAATCATGAGGTCAAAGGAACTGGCCAAGGAGCTCAGAGACAGAATTGTGGCAAGGCACAGATCTGGCCAAGTTGACAACAGAATTTCTGCAGTACTCAAGGTTCCTAAGAGCGCAGTGGCCTCCATAATCCTTAAAAGGAAGAAGTTTGGGACCACCAGTAGTCTTCCTAGACCTAGCCATCCAGCCAAACTGAGCAATCATGGGAGAAGAGCCTTGGTGAGAGAGGTAAAGAAGAACCCCAAGATCACTGTGGCTGAGCTCCAGAGATGCAGTAGGGAGATGGGAGAAAGTTCCACAAAGTCAACTATCACTGCAGCCCTCCACCAGTCAGACCTTTATGGCAGAGTGGCCTGACAGAAGCCTCTCCTCAGTGCAATACATCTGAAAGCCCGTATAGGGTTTGATATGATGGACTCCCAGACTATGGTAAATAAGATTCTCTGGCATGATGAGATGAAGATAGACCTTGTTGATGATAATTCTAAGCGGTATGTGTGGAGAAAACCAGGCACTACTCATCACATGCCCAATACAATACCAACAGTGAAACATGGTGGTGGTAGCATCATGCTATGGGGGTGGTTTTCAGCTGCAAGGACAGGACAACTGGTTGCAATTGAAGGAAACATGAATGCGAGCAAGTACAGAGTTATCCTAGATGAAAACCTGGATGACCTCTGCACCTCAGTCACTGCTCATGTGCTGGGACCTCTGGAGGTGACTATCTGAGCCTGACTGTTAGTACAGCGGTTTCCTCCCTTTCTTGCTGACATTTCAATACAGAAAATGTATTTTTTTCTACTTTATTCTGAATCTGCTAGGAGATAAAAAAAAATCATAATTATGAGCCTGTCACTGATGTGATTGTAACTATTTTCTCCAGCATGGCAATTTGAGAGACTGACAGTCATTGTGTTCTTTTTTATGTGCTGTTCATATTACTCACTACTTGAAAACATATATTTCTTAAAGAAGTAGTCTAGTCTTAAACTACAAGTCTGCAGTCACTCTATGTGATTGTAGACTTGTGAATCCTGACATCGCACCCAGTGCGCACTGTGAGGATTCTCTGGTGTCAGCGTCAAGAGCGGATGGTCATGTGACCTCAAGTATGCAATATGCATACTCCCTGCCACAATCCCGGCCTTGCTCAATGGAACTGTTTTGAGCGAGGCCGGACACAATTTAGTCGAAATGTGGCCAGTATATCTTGGCACTGATGCCAGGGAATCCTCACAGCATGCATGCCTGATGTGAGGATTCACAAGTCTACAGTCACATAAAATGACTGCAGACTTGTAGTTTATGACTGGACAACCCCTTTAAGTCCCCTATGGACTAAAGTGGGCCGACCCTGCCGATATTGCTGGGATGGGGTTAACAGTCTTGTGTGTAGAGGGCATCCTAACTGTTTCTTGACAGATGATGTTGGGGGTGATAATGATCGAGCAGTTTGCATTTTTACGGTCAACCCTTTTGTTATTCAGGAGATAAGCCGCTGCCAGAAGTGTGTGGCAGAGGCTTTCTCAGCTCTCATCTTCAGACACATGAACTTTCAGCTAACCAAACTTGTGAATGGGGGGGTCAAGAGATCTAGTTGTTTGGCTGACAGCGATCCAATATGTATGAGGGCATTTAGTCATGAAGAACAGCAAAAGAAAAAACCTCTTTTTGTTCAAATACTGGCTTTCATTGTTCATTCTTTTTTAAACCTTCTTTTTTCATTTTGTTATAAACAAAAAGCTTTTTAATGTCTATTAAAGATACTATTAGATGTTAAATGTTGCATTGCCAGCTATTTTCTACAGTACCATCATGTTTTGTGGCAAGAATCCCTGAATAATCTGTATATCCTTCCTATAGATTTCCTGTTAGGGTCAAGAAATCTGAATCAAAGAAATACACTAAACACCTTGACATATCTGTAATCGATTACCGGTACATTATATGTGATGCTGGGAGTGACCTCTGTTTCCTCACAGACACATTTCCATGCGGCGCTTCATGTTTCTGAACATATCGTCAGGCCTATCAGTGGGGATAGCGGTAATCTCACGTTGGAGGGTTTCCTTCATATTGTACATAATGTGAGGCCTGTTCAATAGACTTTTCCTTTGAAGCCTGATGGTGTGAGATCCGGTGACCATCATGGCCAAAGCCCCTTTGACATTAGCCTGTTGCAGATGTCTGACACCTTACTCCGTCCTTCTGTTACCTCGTCACTCCAACGTGAAGACTTGCTGGCTTCTTCGAAGCTCCATGTACTGAGGAGCACATTACACATTGTTTGGTTCAGATTGCTTCATCCATTACAGAATATTCGGGGTCTCTTTCACGTGAATCTCCCTGTATAATACTTATTTTGAACAAACTGATAGATGGAAAATACACTATACAAATGAATATGTTCAGACAACTTGCAATTCAGATACGATGTAACGTAGATACTGCTCATAGGTGCGTACAATCTGTACAGAAGGAAGGCTGCATTGGTCCATCAGCCTGATTGTGAAGAGTGTAGAGCGGGCTATATAACTGTAGGTCTGATGAATGGTGGACGACATCAAAAAGGGAATTCTAGGAAGGTTGGGGTGCCGCAAAAATTACATTTGACAAGGTAAGAGATAGATCATGGGTAGAGAAAAGTTTACATGTCGGGTATTATTTAGAGATAAAAGGTAATTTATCCCTCCATCAGCTATTTGATTGTGCATAGATGGCTGAAGATGGGAGAACGTGAGACAAAACTAACTGGTAGACATGGCGTGGCAGGGAAATGACTGAAAGACTTTCTTATTCCCTTTTTTTTTTCTTCCCTAAGGCCGGGATCACACATGCGAGAAACACGTCCGTGTCTCGCATGTGAAATCCAAGCTCTGGCGCCGGCACTCCAGAGCGGAGCGTGCGGCCGCATAGCAACACATGGAGCCGCATGCTCCGCTCCGGAGTGCCGGCTCCAGAGCTTGGATTTCACATGCGAGACACAGACGTGTTTCTCGCATGTGTGATCCCAGCTTAACAGTGGTAGTTAACCTAGCACTTTTAGGCTATGTTCACACATTGCGGTTTTTACCGCGGAACCGCGGCGATTTTTTGTCGCTGCGGGTCCGCAGCAGTTTCCATAGCATTTACAGTAACATGTAAACCCTATGGAAACCGCAAACCGCTGTGCACATGCTGCGGGAAAAACCGCGCGGGAACGCAGTGGTTTACAACCCACAGCATGTCACTTCTTTGTGCAGAATCGCAGCGATTCTGCACCCATAGAAATGCATTGATCCGCTTACTTCCCGCATGGGGCTGTGCACACCATGCGGGAAGTAAGCGGATAATGTGCGGGTTATACCCGGGGTGGAGGAGAGGAGACTCTCCTCCAGGCCCCAGGAACCATATTTGAGTAAAAAAAAAAAGAATTAAAATAAAAAATAATGCTATACTCACCTCTGAAGTCTCAGCGCTGCACGCGGCCGTCCGGTGACGTCACGAAGGTCCTGGTCGCACAGCATCTTTGGAACCGGACCGCCGCCTGCAGCGCCGAGGAGATCGGGACGTCAGAGGGTGAGTATATCATGATTTTATTATTTTTAACATTACTATTGATGCTGCATATTGCTGCATATGCAGCATCAATAGTAGGGGTAAAATCCCGCAGCGGAACCCGCAGGACAAACCGCGATAAATCTGCAGGGATAACCGCAGCGGGTTTGCCCTGCAGATTTATCAAATCCGCTGCGGGAGAACCCGCAGGGACAGGACGCAACGTGTGAACATAGCCTTATAGACATCTCCGTTAACTGCCACATACAGTGGCATGTAAAAAGTTTGGGTTCCCTTGGTCAATATTACTGATATTGTGAACAGTTAAAGCAAGTTGAAGATGAAATGATCTCTAAAAGGACTAAAATTAAAAATGACACATTTCTTTTGCCGTTTAGGCAAACAATATATATTTTCATTTTTTACATTTCAAAAATTGCAAAAAGGAAAATGGTACAGTGCAAAAGTTTGAGTTAGTACCTAGTAGCACCCCCTTTTGAAAGTATCACAGCTTGTAACTGCTTTTGTAGCAAGTCAAGAATCTTTCAATTCTTGTTTGAGGGATTTTCATCCATTCTTCCTTGGAAAACTCTTCCTGTTCTGTGAGATTCCTGGGTCGTCTTGCATGCACTGGTATTTTCAATAGCACATATTTTCAATGATGTTCAGATCAGGGGACTGTGAGGGCCATTGTAAAACCTTCAGCTTGTGCCTTATGAGGTAGTCTATTGTGGATTTTGTTGTGTGTTTAGGATCATTATCCATTTGTAGAAGCCATCCTCTAATCAACTCAGCTTTTTTTAAAGATGGTGTTATGTTTGCATCAAGAAATTGTTGAAATTTCATTGAATCCTTTCTTCCCTCTACCTGTGAAATGTTCCCCATGCCATTGCATGAAACAGAACCCCAAAGCATGATTGATCCACCCCCTTGCTTAATGGTCGACGAAATGTTCTTTTCCTGAAATTCTGTGCCCTTTTTTCTCCACACACATACCTTTGATCATTGTGGCCAAATTGTTCTATTTTAACCACATCGGTCATTGCCCTTTCGAAATTAGGAAAGGCCAACCTGAAAATGCTTTGCATACTTCTTATAGCCTTCTCCTGCTTTGTTGCTTCCACCATTTTCATTGTTTTATTGCACAAGGTTATAAGAGGTTGGGTTTTTATAAAGCTGGGAAAGTTTGCAGGGTGTCCAAACTTTTGCATCAGGCCAGTTTCCTTTTTGTAATTTTTAAAATGTAAAAAATAACACATTTTTTGCCTAAAATACAAAGGAAATGTGTTAACTTTAGCCCTTTTAGAGATCATTTAATCTTCAGCTTGCTTAACTGTTCACAATAACAGTAATTTTGACCAGGGGTGCCCAATTTTTTACATGCTACTGTATGGTCATTGCAGAATTTGCAGTGACAGAAATCTACCTCAATAAGATGTTGATACCCACACCAAGAAAATGTGATGGTTTGATGAAAAATGGAGAGTCTATGGCTTGAAGTTGATATACAGTTGTGCTCAAAAGTTTACATACCCCTGCAGAATTTTCGCTTTCTTTGCCTTTTTTCATAGAATATGAATGATAACACCAAAACTTTTTCTCCACTCATGGTTAGTGGTTGGGTGAAGCCATTTATTGTCAAACTACTGTGTTTTCTCTTTTTAAATTATAATGACAACCCAAAACATCCAAATGGCCCTGATCAATAGTTTTTTGGAGAAAAAGTTTATCATTCATGTTCTCTGAAAAAAAGGCAAAGAAAGCAAAAATTCTGCCGGGTTATATAAACTTTTGAGCACAACTGTATTTTAGTACATAGACATTACACTGCTCCTAGCACTTGCTCTGCCACCCTATCAATATGCCAGTCACTAAAGGGCCGCTGTGCCCACCATTGCTCTGCATTGAGAAAATTATTATTTATTATTATAGCGCTATTTATTCCATGGCGCTTTACATGTGAGGAGGGGTTTACAGAATAAAAACAAGTAAAGTAATTTTAAACAATAGAATTCACAACCCTGCCCGCGAGGGCTCACAATCTACAAGGGATGGGTGAGGTTACAATAGGTGAGGGCAGAGCTGGTTGTGCAGTGATTTGGTGGATCGGTGGTTACTTCAGGTTGTAGGCTTTTCGGAAGAGGTAGGTCTTCAGGTTCTTTTTGAAGGTTTTGATGGTAGGCGAGAGTCTCATGTATTGGGGTAGAGAGTTCCAGTGTATGGGGAATGCGCGGGAGAAAGCTTGTATACGATTATGGGAAAAGGAGATAAGAGGGAAGTAGAGAAGGAGATCTTGTGAGGATCGGAGGTTGCGTGCAGGTAAGTAACGGGAGACGAGGTCACAGATGTATGGAGGACACAGGTTGTGGATGGCTTTGTAAAACATGGTTAGGGTTTTGAACTGGAGTCTTTGGGTAATGGGGAGCCAGTGCAGGGATTGATAGAGGGGAGAGGCCAGGGAACAGCGGGAGGGGGAGGGGGGGGTCAGGTGGATTAGTCGGGCAGCAGAGTTTAGAATAGATTGGAGGGGTGCGAGAGTGTTAGAGGGGAGGCCACAGAGCAGGAGGTTGCAGTAGTTAAGGCGGGAGATGATGAGGGCATGGACTAGGTTTTGCAGATTCTTGATTGAGGAATGTACGGATCCGGGAATTATTTTTGAGTTGAATGCGGCAAGAAGTGGAAAGGGCTTCGATCTGTGGTTTGAAGGAGAGATCAGTGTCAATGATTTCCCCGAGGCAGCGAGCTTGTGTCACTGGGGAGAGTGGGCAGCCATTTACTGTAATGGATAGGTCCATTGGGGGTGTCGAGTGAGATGGGGGAAAGATGATGAATTCTGTTTTGTTAATATTAAGTTTTAGAAACCTAGCCTAGAAGAAGGGTGAATTAGCAGACAGACATTGTTGGATTCTAGTTAGTAGGGAGGTGATATCTGGTCCAAAGATGTAGATTTGAGTGCCATCAGCATAGAGGTGATACTGAAAGCCGTAAGAGTCTATTAGCTGTCCCAGGCCGAAGGTGTAATATAATTGAAATATCTAACTATCATCTGATACCATGTTCTGTCTTATCCTATCCATCCCCATTTCATGAACATATTGTAATACATATCACCATGTTTCCCTTTTTGCACCCAAATGAGCCCATATCTGTGTCTTTTGCAGATGTCAACATAAAAGTCCAGGTATACGAGAATGGAGACCTGTCGCCTCTGGCATCTGCTGTGGTGGAGATATTCGGAAATCACAGTGGTCTGGCTTCTGGAGTAACCGACCAGGATGGCATGGCAGTGCTGGGCATCAGCTACAGACTGGGGACCTGGGTTCTTGTAACTGCTAGCAAGAGAGGTTACGTGACCAACTCTGTGCCCTGGCATGTGGACAAACTTCCACGTAAGGCTTGTGAAACATACTATAGATCTGTATGTAATGTTGCTCCGGTGCAAATCCAATGGGTAATATGTTACTGGGACACATACTGTTGAAAAAGCAAACCCTTTGCAGATCATTTTGGCTGGTAGTTTTATCTAACTCTCACTTGGGTTCAGAATAGTAAATGTTGGGATCATTCCGTTTTCACAGTCATTTGATTAATTAAATTAGAATGCAGAATTAAGTAAGTTACGAGGGTGGTCCAGGTAAAATTTGCATTTTGAGTGTGGGCTTAAGGTGATGTTTCATGGCGGGGTCAATCATTTACACCTTCTTGTTTCTCCATCTATCTCTGCCCTTCTCTGGCTCTATGAGACCAGAGCTGTCAGTAAAAGAAGAGGAGAGGTGGAGATAGAGGGAAAACAAGGCCATGGGAAGGTATTTTTAAATGACTGGCCCCGCCGTGATGAACCGAGTGGTGGTACTTAGTCCCTTTAAAACTATACTCCATAATTAAAGAACCCGTAAAAATGAACTACTCATATATTAAAGATATGGCCAAAGTTCGGTGCTGATTGACGTGGTTTCCAGGATATACGATTATTTTCACAGGGTTCCAACTGGTTAAAAAAAAAAAACATAACGAAAAACACTACTTACTTTCACCGAACCCCTGAAGCTGCTTTATGGATGTGATCTGGTCCTCTTGTTCCTGGTCCCATCTTGACACCGCAGAAATGGCCGCTCAGCCAATCTCTCGCTGAGGTAGGTCATCCTTGAGGCTAGTTATTTGCTGAGTGGGCATTTCTGTCCATTTTTTGTGTATTGAGATGGGACCAGGAGAACAGCAAGGACAAGGGAAGCATTGTAATTAGTGATGAGCGAGTATACTCGTTGCTTGGGTTTTCCCGAGCAAGCTCGGCTGGTCTCCGAGTATTTGTTAGTGCTCGGAGATTTCGTTTTCGTCACCGCAGCTGAATGATTTGTGGCTGCTAGACAGCTTGAATACATGTGGGGATTCCCTAGCAGCCAGGCAACCCCCACATGTATTCAGCCTGTCTATCAGCTGTAAATTATGCAGCTGCATCAACAAAAACTAAATCTCCGAGCACTTACAAATACTTGGAGACCACCCGAGCATGCTCGGGAAAGCCCGAGCGACAAGTATACTCTCTCATCACTAGTTGTAATAGCTGCTGCAGGGGATCAGTAAGAATATGTTTGATTTTTTTTTTTTTAACCACTTTGGACCGTTTAATTTTTATTTTCCAGAAAACACCTTTAATTCTATAATACAATATATAATGTATAGAGGCGTTCTATTTTTGTGACTTGATAAATCACAAAACACTGACTCCTTGAAACCACCACTAAAGGGAGCTATTTATGCGTGAATTTATTAATTGTTGGTTGTCCCGTTTTCTGATAAAACTTTGCAGTCACTCTATGTGACTGACGACTTCTGAATAATTTCAGTGTGTGGTGCACACACTGTCAAGATTCTCAGGTATTGCCCGTGAGAACAGTCAGTTACGTGACCGCAAGTCTGCGTTTTGTATACTTCCGGCTGCATTCTGCCTAAACGTGCTTGACCTCTTTCTATACAATTAAATTTAGAGAGGCTGAGCACGGTTAGTTGGCACAGCACATGATTGCTCGATTCTCTCTGACAATACTGGAGAATCCTAACAGCGTCTGCGCTACATTCTGTAAGGATTCAGAATTATGCAGTCACATAAAGCAACTGCAGACTTTTATCAAATGACCGGACATTCCCTCATTGAACATATGGGACCAATATTTATTGTAGTGAGCCACCTCCAGTGATATCTGCAGATTGGTACAACCAAGTCCCATACACTGGAGGCTCCAAACCAGTAACATCTGATATCTGACTCCATAGGTCATATGTATTCATATATATACAGTGGGGCAAAAAAGTATTTAGTCAGTCAGCAATAGTGCAAGTTCCACCACTTAAAAAGATGAGAGGCGTCTGTAATTTACATCATAGGTAGACCTCAACTATGGGAGACAAACTGAGAAAAAAAAATCCAGAAAATCACATTGTCTGTTTTTTTAACATTTTATTTGCATATTATGGTGGAAAATAAGTATTTGGTCAGAAACAAAATTTCATCTCAATACTTTGTAATATATCCTTTGTTGGCAATGACAGAGGTCAAACGTTTTCTGTAAGTCTTCACAAGGTTGCCACACACTGTTGTTGGTATGTTGGCCTATTCCTCCATGCAGATCTCCTCTAGAGCAGTGATGTTTTTGGCTTTTCGCTTGGCAACACGGACTTTCAACTCCCTCCAAAGGTTTTCTATACGGTTGAGATCTGGAGACTGGCTAGGCCACTCCAGGACCTTGAAATGCTTCTTACGAAGCCACTCCTTCTTTGCCCTGGCGGTGTGCTTTGGATCATTGTCATGTTGAAAGACCCAGCCACGTTTCATCTTCAATGCCCTTGCTGATGGAAGGAGGTTTGCACTCAAAATCTCACAATATATGGCCCCATTCATTCTTTCATGTACCCGGATCAGTCGTCCTGGCCCCTTTGCAGAGAAACAGCCCCAAAGCATGATGTTTCCACCACAATGCTTTACAGTAGGTATGGTGTTTGATGGATGCAACTCAGTATTCTTTTTCCTCCAGACACGACAAGTTGAGTTTCTACCAAACAGTTCCAGTTTGGTTTCATCAGACCATAGGACATTCTCCCAAAACTCCTCTGGATCATCCAAATGCTCTCTAGCAAACTTCAGACGGGCCCGGACATGTACTGGCTTAAGCAGTGGGACACGTCTGGCACTGCAGGATCTGAGTCCATGGTGGCGTAGTGTGTTACTTATGGTAGGCCTTGTTACATTGGTCCCAGCTCTCTGCAGTTCATTCACTAGGTCCCCCCGCGTGGTTCTGGATTTTTGCTTACCGTTCTTGTGATCATTCTGGGATTTTGCGTGGCGCCCCAGATCGAGGGAGATTATCAGTGGTCTTGTATGTCTTCCATTTTCTAATTATTGCTCCCACTGTTGATTTCTTCACTCCAAGCTGGTTGGCTATTGCAGATTCAGTCTTCCCAGCCTGGTGCAGGGCTACAATTTTGTTTCTGGTGTCCTTTGACAGCTCTTTGGTCTTCACCATAGTGGAGTTTGGAGTCAGACTATTTGAGGGTGTGCACAGGTGTCTTTTTATACTGATAACAAGTTTAAACAGGTGCCATTACTACAGGTAATGAGTGGAGGAAAGAGGAGACTCTTAAAGAAGTAGTTACAGGTCTGTGAGAGCCAGAAATCTTGATTGTTTGTTTCTGACCAAATACTTATTTTCCACCATAATATGCAAAAAAAATGATAAAAAAACAGACAATGTGATTTTCTGGATTTTTTTTTCTCAGTTTGTCTCCCATAGTTGAGGTCTACCTATGATGTAAATTACAGACGCCTCTCATCTTTTTAAGTGGTGGAACTTGCACTATTGCTGACTGACTAAATACTTTTTTGCCCCACTGTATAGATAGATGAAAAAGGTACACACTCTTTTTTGGGACCGAAACGTCGCCATATGGGCAATTAAACTGCACGTAGATTGACTTTACCATGGTGTGCTGCTACCATTTTTGTGGATATAATAGATAGATAGATAGATAGATTGATAGATGATAGATAGATGATAGATGATAGATAATATAGCAGATGGATCAAGGTATTGCAGGCCGTGAGAGATCACATACCGCTGCTTTCTTTATGGTAGGAGACGGCCACAGATACTGCATTGTCTCACACGTGAGATGTAAATACGTTTTTGGAGAAAATACTCATAATCTCATATATGGGTTATATTGAGCCAGTCATTAGAAGGAACACAGTAATGAAAGGTATTAGCCCATGTCAGAAGTGAACACCGGCTCCTGGCCTGAACTCAACACTCAATCATATACAAGACCATATGGGGCTGCTGAGTTTGGGTAAGGTGACCCGCAGATGGTCCAGACACTGAGGTCCATATTCAGACCTTGAAAGTTGGATATGTGAAACTGGACCATGCCATTGTCAGACGTTATTCCGTTTCCTACTTCTCCACTCACACATAAAGCTGTCCTCTGAATTCACCCCATGACCCTTTTAGCTCTTGTGGACTTTCTCCATAGTCCTGGATGTAGCTGGGGTTACATGATGGCATCTGCTGTTATTTTGATCTAGGAAAGCTTATTTAGCCACCTGTCCACACCGGTCAGATGCACCAACATTCCTGGCACGCCGCGGCACAGCTGTCCCCGGGAGTGGTCACAATGTTATGCTCTTGCTTCTTGGCTGTTGTATAGTTCAGCCTTATTGTAGACCTGCCAATTACAGCGGAGGCAGCATGAAACCTCTCGATTCACTGAGGTTTATTGTGCCTCAGTAATATAGTAATTCCTAATGTGTAAATTCATTTTTTGCACATGGCTGCTTCTCCTGTGTGCAGGTAGTCCAGTGAACTGTGAATGTTCCCAGTTCCTCCATCATAGCCTCGTAGTCATCTATTTCCTTCTGTCTTGCTGAGAAGGCCCTTTTGGACACTTTTATGTTGAATATTGTCATTGTCGCATTGTTTGCTGCTTTCTTTTCCTCCCCCGGTCTGTCAGGATGTATCTTGTTTCCTGTCTTCTATCCAAGGTCACAAAAAGAAAGAAATTATCATTTTTGTCACAGTTTTCTTTCATCCATCTCCCTGGTTTTCAGAAAGTTCTCCTCGTCTTTCTGTACACCGCATTCTCCATAACATCTCGGAATAATGGAAATACATCCGGTGGCGAAGATTGTGGTCAATTCCTCTAAGTAGATTTCTCAAATTTAGTCTCTATAGACAAACATTAACGCCAACACATGGAGGAATTCAGTCACTTTTGTCACTGGATGCCATCGGTCCCACAAGTCAGTATTGCGAAGGGAGAACCCCACTGACAGGAAATGCCACAGAATGAGACCACCGATCAGACACCTTCTGGTCCTGTCTGCTCCTAGAAGCACATTACAGGTCTCCATGAACGTTGTATCTAGGCTTTCCATGACTGAAAACCTGCACACAAGCCCACCATGTGCAATGCCAGCTGGCAGGCGGGGGGCTATCAAGCATACCACATTACGGCAAACGCGCTTTTACTTACCTTTTGGTAGTCTGATTGATGAAGCTGGTTTTAATAGATGACAGCAAAAAAATTGCTTATTAATACCTGGTAGCAGCTACGCCATATTGTGGTGTAGACTGGGCCCTGTGCTTTCATTGAAGAGAAATGTTAATACCATGTACTGTACATGTGTCCTTCATTATCTTTCCTCTCCAAATATCCCCAGATAAATGCTACGACATCACGGCTTTCAGGAAAAAAAAAGACTTTGCCTTCAGTCCAATAATTCAGGAGCGAGTGCTCGTAGGAATGACTATCCCGGCTATCAGCCCTTCTAAACTGGCCAGCATAGCCTGACAATTGAGCAAATGCTCGATGATTTTTAAGCAGGGTTAAAACCATCAATTTTGTCAGCACGCAGTCAGATGTTAACAAGACGTGCTGCAGATAAGTGCAGAGAAAGATCATATTAAAGGGGTTATCCAGGACGAAATTATTTTTTTTATATGAGCCAATAAAACTGACAGACTGATAGTTTCTAACTAGTTATCAACTACCTGTCTGTTCAATCCGGTGCCAGCTCAGAGTGGTCACTGTCAGCTCCTGCTGGCGATTTAACTGCTTCTCCTCAGCAGAGGAGCTTTTCTTCTTCCGGGCAGTTCTGTCAGTGGGGTGGTACTGTCAATGTCACAGTGAGCCGGCTGTCAATCAGCATTACGTTGGCAAACACGTCTCGTCAACATAGCAGAGCGGAAGAGAAGCGGCTGCTCCGTCGAAATAACATCAGTGGACGCTGCAGAATCAGGCTGGTTTCACACTTGCGGTTTTTTTTTGCGTTCTTGCGCTAAAAAACGCAAAAAAAGCATGCGTTTTTTTCCCTATACTTAACATTAAATACGCATGCGTTTTTTTGCATGCGTTTTGATGCGTTTTTGCAATGCATGCGTTTTTTTCTCTGCATGCGTTGTATTGCAGAAATGCAACATGTAGTAATATTAGCGGCGTTTTTTTGCCGCAAAAAAACGCATGCTTTTTTTGCGGCAAAAAAACGTATTGATGTCTATGTAAATGCATGCGTTTTTAAGCACATGCGTTTGCATGCGTTTTTATAGAAAAACACAAGAATACACACTGATAAGCCACCCCCAAACCCTAACCCTAAGGGATCCTAACCCTAACCCTAAGGGTTAGGATCCCTAGGGTTAGGGTTAGAGTTTGGGTTAGGGTTTGTGTTAGGGTTAGAGTTTGTGTTTTAGGGTTAGGGATAGAGTTTGTGTTTTAGGGTTAGGGTTAGAGTTTGTGTTTTAGGGTGAGGGTTAGAGTTTGTGTTTTAGGGTTAGGGTTAGAGTTTGTGTTTTAGGGTTAGGGTTTGTGTTAGAGTTTGTTAGAGTTTGTGTTTTAGGGTTAGAGTTTGGGTTAGGGTTAGAGTTTGTGTTTAAGGGTTAGAGTTTGTGTTTTAGGGTTAGGGTTAGAGTTTGTGTTTTAGGGTTAGGGTTAGAGTTTGTGTTAGAGTTTGTTAGAGTTTGTGTTAGGGTTAGGGTTAGAGTTTGGGTTAGGGTTAGAGTTTGTGTTTTAGGGTTAGAGTTTGTGTTTTAGGGTTAGGGTTAGAGTTTGTGTTTTAGGGTTAGGGTTAGAGTTTGTGTTTTAGGGTTAGGGTTAGAGTTTGTGTTTTAGGGTTAGGGTTTGTGTTAGAGTTTGTTAGAGTTTGTGTTTTAGGGTTAGAGTTTGGGTTAGGGTTAGAGTTTGTGTTTTAGGGTTAGAGTTTGTGTTTTAGGGTTAGGGTTAGAGTTTGTGTTTTAGGGTTAGGGTTAGAGTTTGTGTTAGAGTTTGTTAGAGTTTGTGTTAGGGTTAGAGTTTGGGTTAGGGTTAGAGTTTGTGTTTTAGGGTTAGGGTTAGAGTTTGTGTTTTAGGGTTAGGGTTAGAGTTTGTGTTAGAGTTTGTTAGAGTTTGTGTTAGGGTTAGTGTTAGAGTTTGGGTTAGGGTTAGAGTTTGTGTTAGAGTTTGTTAGAGTTTGTGTTAGGGTTAGAGTTTGGGTTAGGGTTAGAGTTTGGGTTAGGGTTAGGGTTAGAGTTTGTTTTTTAGGGTTAGGGTTAGGGTTAGAGTTTGTGTTTTAGGGTTAGGGTTAGGATCCCTAGGGTTACTAGGGATCCTAACCCTAACCCTAGGTATTTCTGTTTATAGTGGGTTTTCTAGTTGATTTTGATGATTGGCAGCTGTCACACACTTCTCATCATGCGTTTCAAAAACGCAAACGCAGGAAAAAACGCTTGTAAACGCGTCAAAATGCCGCGCTTGCGTTAAAACATGCAAAAACGCATGCGCCTTAAAAACGCAGCGTTTAAACGCGTTTAAATGCGTTTTTGCACCAAATGCGTTTAAATGCGTTTGCGTTTAAAACGCTGCAAATCAAAACGCAAGTGTGAAACCAGCCTTAGTGCCTGCTTTATGCCAGTAGAAATCTGCGCTGGGCAAAACAGGCAGGTGCTTAGCAACTACCTGCCTGTTAGTTTTTAGACCCATAGTAAAATGTTTATATAGTCCTAAATAATTAAAGTTTAAACAATTGTTCTGTACCCATGAGGTTGTGGTTAACATGTCTAAAAAGGCTACTAAACGAACACCTTGCATGTAGCCGATCGGTAGTTGTTTAACGGCTGCGTCTGGTACTTCTGGCACTTCTAAACCCAGCACTCTTATGCTGAGATAATAGAGTTCTTAGGGGAATTCCATCAATAAGGCAAGGGAGGCTATGCTTGCATGTATATATATATATATATATATATATATATATATATATATATGTGTGTATACATATATATATCTATATATATATACTAGATGGTGGCCCGATTCTAACGCATCGGGTATTCTAGAATATGCATGTCCTCGTAGTATATTGCCCAGTCACATAGTATATTGCCCAGTCACATAGTATATTGCCCAGTCACATAGTATATTGCCCAGCCACGTACTATATTGCCCAGCCACGTACTATATTGCCCAGCCACGTACTATATTGCCAAGCCACATACTATATTGCCCAGCCACGTACTATATTGCCCAGTCACGTAGTATATTGCCCAGCCAGGTAAAATATTGCCCAGCCACGTAGTATATTGCCCAGCCACGTAGTATATTGCCCAGCCACGTAGTATATTGCCCAGCCACGTAGTATATTGCCCAGCCACGTAGTATATTGCCCAGTCACGTAGTATATTTCCCAGCCAAGTAGAATATTGCCCAGCCACGTAGAATATTGCCCAGCCACGTAGGATATTGCTCAGCCACGTAGAATATTGCCCAGCCACGTAGTATATTGCCCAGACAGGTAGAATATTGCCCAGACACGTAGAATATTGCCCAGCCACGTAGAATATTGCCCAGCCACGTAGTATATTGCCCAGCCACGTAGTATATTGCCCAGTCACGTAGTATATTGCACAGCCACGTAATATACAGCACAGAGCCACGTAGTATATTGCCCAGCCACATAGTATATTGCACAGCGACGTAGTATATTGCCCAGCCACGTAGTATATTGCCCAGTCACATAGTATATTGCCCAGTCACGTAGTATATTGCAAAGCCACGAAATATACAGCACAGAGCCACGTAGTATATTGCCCAGCCACGTAGTATATTGCACAGCGACGTAGTATATTACACAGCGACATAGTATACAGCACAGAGCCACGTAGTATATTGCCCAGTCACGTAGTATACAGCACAGACACGTAGTATATTGCCCAGTCACATATGTAACAGGTTAAAAAATAAAAAAGAAACATACTCACCATCCGAAGAGCCCGGTTTAGTTCCGGAGCTTGTGTGCGGTGTCCGGTCCCAGGATTGGTATGAGTGCAGGACCTTCCATGACGTCGCGGTCACATGACCGTGACGTCGCGGTCACATGACCATGACGTCATGGAAGGTCCTTCTCCCTAGTAAATAGAGCGGGGGTACCATAGAAGGAACAGGGATCCAACCTGGTCTATATTAGAATGAACCATAAACAGACAACACAAGCAATAGACCAAAAAAGGGGATCACCCAAGGCAATGGATTACATGTAAAAAAAATACAAATTTTGTTGATAAACACCAATGGACACAGAAAAAACCTCATGGAGCACACAATTAAAAACATTTAAAATTGGTCACACATGTGACCTACACACAATAACAAGTGGCCCATAATGGAGCCCTCCCCCTCAACACAAACACTCCCCAGACAAAATACAAAGGCTAGTTTTAATGAGCACAGTAGAGATGTCTGCATGAACAGCAGTCCTGAGCTATCAGGTGACGTGTCACTGCCTTGAAGATATAGTTATATCTGTTAAATATCAGTACATGAATGATTATCACTGGCAGGCTTAACTAAATACCATAGCAGATCAAATATAAGCAACCAAAACCTATTGCAATCAAGCCTGACAAAAAAAAAAAAAAGCTTGTGGGAACCCATATACTGTGTTAGATTGAATTCCCTTCAGACCAGCAAAAATAACAAGTAATGGTACCTTCACACATAACGATATCGTTAACGATATCGTTGCTATTTGTGACGTAGCAACGATATCGTTAATGAAATCGTTCTGTGTGACAGCGACCAACGATCAGGCCCCTGCTGGGAGATCGTTGGTCGCTGAATAAAGTCCAGAACTTTATTTCGTCGCTGGACTCCCTGGAGACATCGCTGGATCGGCGTGTGTGACACCGATCCAGCGATGTCTTCACTGGTAACCAGGGTAAACATCGGGTAACTAAGCGCAGGGCCGCGCTTAGTAACCCGATGTTTACCCTGGTTACCATCCTAAAAGTAAAAAAAAAAAAACAGTACATACTTACCTACCGCTGTCTGTCCTCCAGCGCTGTGCTCTGCACTCCTCCTGTACTGGCTGTGAGGCGGAAAGCAGAGCGGTGACGTCACCGCTCTGCTTTCCGGCTCCCAGACAGTACAGGAGGAGAGCAGAGAAGCAGAGCGCAGCGCTGGAGGACAGACGGCTGTAGGTAAGTATCTAGTGTTTGTTTTTTTTTACTTTTAGCATGGTAACCAGGGTAAACATCGGGTTACTAAGCGCGGCCCTGCGCTTAGTTACCCGATGTTTACCCTGGTTACCGGCATCGTTGGTCGCTGGAGAGCGGTCTGTGTGACAGCTCTCCAGCGACCAAACAGCGACGCTGCAGCGATCCGGATCGTTGTCGGTATCGCTGCAGCGTCGCTAAATGTGAAGGGGCCTTAAGTGTGCTCTCAGAAGGTACACAATGACATATTATGCTGGTTTGATCAAATAAAGGTTCCACTAAGCTAGTTAAACAGGGTATAGAAACCATTGTGCTACAATACAGAGAATCCCCATGATGAGGAGTATATAAGAGACCTGCTGAGGAGTGAAAACCCAGGTTACCATATGACCAAATCTAGGATGCAAACCTAGGTGCTGTTCCCAGCCTGTGCTGAGCCCTGGGGAGTGTTGGCAGGAGGAGCAGAGACCCAACGCGTGTCGCCACAGCAGTGGCTTCGTCAGGGGTCATGGAAGGTCCTTCTCCCATAGCATCTTTGGAAGCGGAACCTGTCGCTTGCAGTGCCGAGGAGAGGACGCGAAGGCGGAAGGTGAGAATAAGGTTTTTTCTTTTAATTATTATTATTTTTAACATTAGATCGTTTTACTATTGATGCTGCATACGCAGCATCAATAGTAAAAAGTTGGGGACACACAGGGTTAATAGCGGCGGTAACGGAGTGCGTTACCTGCGGCATAACGCGGTCCGTTACCGCCGGCATTAACCCTGTGTTAGCGGTGACCGGAGGGGAGTATGCGGGCGACAGGCACTGACTGCAGGGAGTAAGGAGCGGCCATATTCTTCCGGACTGTGCCCGTCGCTGATTGGTCGCGGCAGCCATGACAGGCAGCTGCCGAGACCAATCAGCGAATGAATAACCGTGACAGACAGAAGGACAGACAGACAGACGGAAGTGACCCTTAGACAATTATATAGTAGATATATATATATATATATATATATATATATATATATATATATATATATAAAATTTAGAGGAAACACCTTGAGAAATGCTTCCTTTTTCATGCCTACTACATAGAGAACGAGGTACAGTATATAAAAATGTCTTTTTAGGTTTGAAGAACATGACTGACCCTAGGCTAAAACTTTAAGGCCGGCGTCACACTGGCGTTATAAACAGCCGAGTGCAATGCGATAAAAAATCGCATTACACTCGGACCAATGTTAACATATGGTGCCGCTCCCAGCAGCCGACTTTTTGTCGGCCGTTTTCCTCGGTCCGAGACAATTGCAGCATGCTACGATTGTCTCGGACTGAGGAAAACTCGCGGCTCACTCGCACCCATATAAGCCTATGGGTGCGAGTGAGACAGCGCACATCGGATAACATCTGAGTGATGTGCGCTATAAGCGGACCCCAGCAATGGAGGAGATGGAGAAATTCATTTCTCCGCCTCCTCCGCAGCTGTGCTCCGATCCTCCCTGTGCGAGAGAATCGGAGCACAGACGCATGACACTCGGCTCCTGCTCTGCTGCGAGCAGGAGCCGAGTGTCATTAGCATATCGCATCCGATGCTCTCGCATCCGATGCGATACGCCAGTGTGACGCCGGCCTAAAGGGAACCTCTGAATGTGAGAATGGTGTCGGATCTGCAGGCAGGATGTTATAGAGGAGGAGCTGACCAGATTGATATTTATTTTTGTGAGAAATTTTTCAGTAAGGCAGGGGCAAACAACAACATTTGCTCAGCCAAAGTTCGCTAGGTGTCGCTGCGCAATACAACCCACTGCGACCTAGAGGATACTGCAACTGTGACAAGCAAGTCTCAACTAATCTGGTGTGGTTGGAATTATTGAGACTTGCTTGTTGCAGTACCTGGTCACAATGTGGTCCCATGTGTTGTGCTGCAATGTAGTATGCCAACATTTCCACGTACTTTTAGCCTAAAACTTGTATTTTAGTCATTGAAATCTCTGGTACTTTTATGTATTTGAGTCCAGTGGGCGGTCCTACTAGTGATTGACCGTCTTCCCTGTGACTGTGCATGCAGTATAGCTATCAATCACTAGTAGGACCGCCCACTGGACTCCTATACATACAAACGCCACTGATTTCAATGAATAAAATACAAGTTATACTGAACATTTTCCAACAATCTATCTAGCATTCTGCTCAGCTTCTCCTTCTCTTTACTATGCCGTCCACAGATTGGACTCCATGTACAACATGACAAGTTCCCTTTAAGAGAAGAGTTTCCCATTAGACCCTTACAAGAAGCCATTGGGTCCCATTCATATCTTTCCTTTTCAGTCTCTCGCTCACATAATGTTATTTTTATTTCCTTGCAGTGTACGCCTCTGTTAGCCTGTACCTGGTTCCTGAGCGGCCGGCCACACTCATCCTCTATGAAGACGTTGTGCAGATCCTGCTGGGATCGCCAGGTACTTCTTACATATCAGGAAGAATTGCATAAGAAGCAGAAGCAGCTTACATGGTGTGTCCCTCCTGCCGTGGGGTGACCATCCATACATGACCTTGTGACCTGCCTGATTTAGTGACACAGAACCTGGAAAGCCTGTACCAAGAGCACAACTGTAATCCCTGTGTCTAGAAATTGTGGCTTACACTGTCCTGTCCGCCCACGTAGTGCCGGGGCTTGTGAGGATGTATAGAGAGCGGCCTAAACACTGTACAAACCGGCTTATGGCCTCTTCCCTCTACGGCATTATCATTATTGGGTCTGCAGTGAGAGCTTTTCTTGTCTGTAGACCCAATGTGGCCCTGTTCACATTTTGCAATACATTTTATCACCAGACACTAATGAAGGGACTATTTTGGAGCTGACATGAGCGGCACTTGGCTCGGGCCTTCCAAAAATTGGTAGTTTTGAGGTAAACTGGACTAAATGGCACCACTGGCGGAGACAGCGGGGTCACACATTACACCACTGCTCCCATAGAAGTAGATAGAGCGGGGTCACACATCACACCACTGCTCCCATAGGAGTAGACAGAGCGGGGTCACACATTACACCACTGCTCCTATAGAAATAGACAGAGCGGGGTCACACATTACACCACTGCTCCCATAGCAGTGGACAGAGCCGGGTCACACATTACACCACTGCTCCCATAGAAGTGGACAGAGCGGGGTCACACATTACACCACTGCTCCCATAGCAGTGGACATAGCCGGGTCACACATTACACCACTGCTCCCATGGAAGTAGACAGCGGGGTCACACATTACACCACTGCTCCCATAGCAGTGGACAGAGCGACGTCACACCTTACACCACTGCTCCCATAGAAGTAGACAGCGGGGTCACACATTACACCACTGCTCCCATAGCAGTGGACAGAGCGACGTCACACCTTACACCACTGCTCCCATAGAAGTAGACAGCGGGGTCACACATTACACCACTGCTCCCATAGCAGTGGACAGAGCGACGTCACACCTTACACCACTGCTCCCATAGAAGTGGACAGAGCGACGTCACACATTACACCACTGCTCCTATAGAAATAGACAGAGCGGGGTCACACATTACACCACTGCTCCCATAGCAGTGGACAGAGCCGGGTCACACATTACACCACTGCTCCCATAGAAGTGGACAGAGCGGGGTCACACATTACACCACTGCTCCCATAGCAATGGACATAGCCGGGTCACACATTACACCACTGCTCCCATGGAAGTAGACAGCGGGGTCACACATTACACCACTGCTCCCATAGCAGTGGACAGAGCGACGTCACACCTTACACCACTGCTCCCATAGAAGTAGACAGCGGGGTCACACATTACACCACTGCTCCCATAGCAGTGGACAGAGCGACGTCACACCTTACACCACTGCTCCCATAGAAGTGGACAGAGCGACGTCACACATTACACCACTGCTCCCATAGAAGTGGACAGAGCGGGGTCACACATTACACCACTGCTCCCATAGAAGTGGACATAGCCGGGTCACACATTACACCACTGCTCCCATGGAAGTAGACAGCGGGGTCAGACATTACACCACTGCTCCCATAGCAGTGGACAGAGCGACGTCACACCTTACACCACTGCTCCCATAGAAGTGGACAGAGCAACGTCACACCTTACACCACTGCTCCCATAGAAGTAGACAGCGGGGTCACACATTACATACATTACTGTATAAACTGTGTATCTAATCCCACCAAGTGTGATACACTCCGCTGAGCCCTATATCTAATCCCATCATGTGATATACTACCCTGAGCCCTGTGTCTAATCCCAGCATGTCTTACTCTAAGCATATCTAATCGCAGCACGTTTTACACTCCCCGCATCTAACCCCAACTTATGATACAGCGAGAAGCACGAACTAACAGAATCGGTGCTGCCGGCCGTCCTCAGTGACACTGTCTACGGGCTCCTTTCCACTTGCGAGATAAACGTCCGTGTCTCGCATGTGAAAGCCAAGTTGTGGCGCCGGCACTTGGGAGCGGAGCGTGCGGCTCCATGTGTTGCTATGCAGCCGCACTCTCCGCTCTGGAGTGCCGGCGCCACAACTTGGTTTTCACATGTGAGACACGGACGTTTATCTCGCAAGTGGAAAGGAGCCCTACTTGTCAGTATCTCGCTGAGGATCTGTTTATGCCAAGGAAGGTGACGGGCACAAGGGGGCATTCTTTGCGTCTGGAGGAGAGAAGGTTTTTCCACCAACATAGAAGAGGATTCTTTACTGTTAGGGCAGTGAGAATCTGGAATTGCTTGCCTGAGGAGGTGGTGATGGCGAACTCAGTCGAGGGGTTCAAGAGAGGCCTGGATGTCTTCCTGGAGCAGAACAATATTGTATCATACAATTATTAGGTTCTGTAGAAGGACGTAAATCTGGGGATTTATTATGATGGAATATAGGCTGAACTGGATGGACAAATGTCTTTTTTCGGCCTTACTAACTATGTTACTATGTTACTATGTCAGTATCAATGGCAGTCAGCAACAAAATGGCTCTGCCCTGTGATCCTAAACTTCATCCTCTGTTATCTTTTTACAAACACCCAGGAGAGGAGTGATGTCACACATGTCTGAGCAGATCCCGCCCCCCTTTACAGCAGTCACAATGTGAGCTAGCAGTACATTAGGTTTTCATGGCAAATTTCAGCAACTGCTCCCCCTAGTGTTTAAAAGTGGAAGCCATCAAACTTTTTAAAATTATTTTTCAGATTTTACTCCATTAAAAACAAATGATAATATTTTTTTGTAAATTAGAACAGTAATACTTTACGGTTTTTCAATTCTTTAAAACATTTTTTATGGCGTCTTCCCTTTAAGGAAACAGCAAAACATAGGACATCCCTCATACAAAATGACGGAGAGAGACATATTCACACATTTATGCACAACCTTCTCTTCTTTGGGAGTACTGAACAGAGAGGAGTCCCAAATATGGTGGTGCTGGGGGCCAAACAGAATGACATCACAGGTTGTGCACCCCTGGTCCTGAGTTCAGGCATGGGACACCAGGGCAGCAGACAGATCTCAGAGAACTTCTGCTCCTTTATACAAGACTTCATTCGCGTTAATAAGTCCATGTACAGTGGATAACAAAGTCTATACTCGCCTGTTAAAAAAAACAATTTTTGTCATGTAAAAAAAATCTCCACTTTTAATGGCACCCATAATTTGTACAATTTACTAAAAAAAAATATACTGAAATATTTTTGGGTGGAAAAATAAAAATAAAGAACTAAAACAATGTGGTTCATAAATATGAACACCCTTAAAGGGACACTGTCACCTGAATTTGGAGGGAACAATCTTCAGCCATGGAGGCGGGGTTTTTGGGTTTTTGATTCACCCTTTCCTTACCCGCTGGCTGCAATATTGGATTGAAGTTCATTCTCTGTCCTCCATAGTACACGCCTGCACAAGACATGATTGCACCTTGTGCAGGCGTGCACTATGGAGGACAGAGAATGAACTTCAATCCAATATTGCAGCCAGCATGCAGCCAGCGGGTAAGGAAAGGGTGAATCAAAAACCCAAAAACCCCGCCTCCATGGCTGAAGATTGTTCCCTCCAAATTCAGGTGACAGTGTCCCTTTAAACTAATACTTTGTTGAAGTACCCTTTTGAATTTATGAGAGCATTCAGTCTTTTTAGGTAAATGGGTAAGAGTCTCTCAGCATGGTATATCTAGAACTGGCAACCTTTGCTCACTCTTCCTTCCAAATCTGTCAGATTGTGAGGGCATCTCCTGGGTACAGCGCCTTCTTTAGGTCAACACAGATTTTCAATTGGAGTCAAGTCGGGGCTCTGGCTTAGCCATTCCAAAACTTTGATCTTCTTCTGGGGAAATCATTCTTTTGTTGATTTGGAGGTATGCTTAGTGTTGTTGAAGTCCTGAAATTCTTCTTCATCTACAGCTTTTTAGGAGAGGCCTGAACGTTTTGTTGTAGAATTGACTGGTATTTAGAACTGTTCATAATTCCCTTCACCTTGACTATAACTCAAGTTCCAATTGTCAAAAAAATGCCCTAAAGCATAATACTGCCTACACTATGCTTCACTGTGGGTCTGGTGTTTAGTGATGCGCATTGTTGGCTTTGAGACAAACATACCTTTTGGAATTGTGGCCAAAAACTTTTGTCATACCCGATGAAGGTTCTGGCAAGACATAGCCAATTGTTGGTGACCATCTTCACAGTGTTCCATGGTATGTCTAATGCCTTGTAAAATTTTGTACCTTTCTCCTCAACTTTCAACTGTGATTTCCCTTTGCTGTGTTATAAGCTGTTTACGGACCATGACTTTTGTTGTAACATAATACTGAGAAAATATCTGGAAAATCCTTCTAGGACAGCTAAACTTTATATGGGGTTAATTAGAATCACTGTAAATGACGGCAACTGTTTACTGACTACTATTTCACATGGGATTCAATGCGATTGGCTAGTTCTGAACACAATCACGTCCCCAATTATATGAGGTTGTTCACACTTATGCAACCGCATTATATATATTTCCTTTCTCAAAATAATTTCAGTTTGTTTTTCAATGGATTTGTACAGATCGTGATGTTAGAGATGAAAAAAAAGTTCTGAAATGACGTCTATTGGTACTGTATGATTATTTTACATGACCAAAACCTGGTCGTTTAACAGAGGTGTGTAGACTTTTTACACACACACTGTGTACACCGATCTCAGAAATTTCACATAATTCACTATAAAAGATTTAAAAGGAACCAAAGCAGTGTCGAGCTTAAAAAAAATCATATTTAGATGCTTCCCTAATCTGAATTCATAGAATTTACTAATACTTTTGGTGCTAACATCTTCAGGTATCATCCCGATTCCTCTATCATGGCAGCTGTACTTCCAGGATTTGCTTTATGATAATTTCAGCAATATTGTAATTAAAGGGGCTGCACATTTCATTAGCTAAGCCAGCCCCATTTCTTTATCATTCTTGATTTATAAAGGGCTTGATTCATTGTTGAAAAGAGCAGTCAGCCAGCCCCCTTCATACAAAACCTGAAATGGAGCTTCTGGACCAAGGATGATGGCTGAAATAAAAATGTGTTAGTAATTCTATATATTTAGGAATAGATCTAAAATATATATATATATATATATATATATATATATATATATATACATATATATATATATATATATATATATATATATATATTGATTTTTAAATGGACAACCCCATATATGCTTGACATGCATAGCTCATACCATGTTTTAGTGGTAAAATACACTATTCTATGTTATCGTTGGTGCAAACCCAACCTAAACCAATGCGAGAACATGGTGGAGATAGGGTAATCACATAAAAAGCTCTGCCTCCGACATTGTACACAGAACCTCGTATGTATGTAATGTTTAATATAATGTGAGTATATAGTGTGATATATCATGTCAATATATTGTGTACTCAGCTTTTTCCTTATCTGGTTTTACAGGCGTCCGCAGTCAGCCCTTGGTTCAGTTCCTGAGAAAGTCTGCCCGCTTACCCCGATCTTCCACATATAACCAAATGTCCTCTTCACTCACCACTGCCAACAATCTCCATCAAATGAGAGGATTCCCAGCGTTTATTGGAGCCGACCCTGATTCCAGCAATGGGGGTAGGGACAGGGGGTGTATGGGTGCTGCTATGATTCTAAAATATTAGCTTTCAGGTTGCCTAAACCATGATATAAAGGGTCATTTTCAACAATGTTTTCTACTTTGGGAAACTTGATGTCTGGACATGAGTTCTCTTGTCACCATGCTATAAATAGTGGGGGCTTCCTATTGTTGAGAACAGCTGATATTTTGGGGGCAGCTGCCATATTGCTGTGCAGTTGTAGGTGATTGACAGCCTTCCCTGTGTAAACGTGTTATACAGAAATAGCTGTCAATCACCAAATAGCCCCCTGGACCCGACCCTGTGAATCGGCAGAGTTATAAATGAATGCAATACTAAAGATTTCCCTGCAAAACTATACATCAATCTGCTGTATAATATTTTTGAAGATTTAAAGGGAAGGTGCCATCAACATTTTTTTTCCAGCGATTGAAAAAGTCTAAAGAATTAATGTGTAAATTTTCTTAAAAAATATTATCATTTGTTTATAATTTAGAAAATATGAAAAATAATTTTAAAAGGTTTGGCATTTCCACTTTTAAACACTAGGGGGAGCAGCTAATGAAATTTGACAAAAACCTAGTGTACAACTAGCTCACATTACTGCACTGCAGTAATTATGGGCCGAGTCTGCTGACGTGTGTGAGTGTGTGTGTGTGTGTGTGTGTGTGTGTGTGATGTCTCCTCCTCTCCTGGGTGTTTTCTAAGGGATTAGAGGATGATATTCAGGAACCCAGTGAGCAGCCATTTTGTTGGTGACTGCAGAGTAAGGCCGGGATCACACATATGCGAGATACAGCTGAGTCTCACAGGTGAAAACTGAGCTCTGGCGCCGACACTCCGGAGCGGAGCGTGCGGCCGCACAGCAATACATGGAGCCGCACACTCCTCTCCGGAGTTCCGGCGCCAGAGCTGGGTTTTCACCTGTGAGACTCAGCTGTATCTTGCGTATGTGTGATCCCGGCCTTATACTGACAAGTAGACAGTCACAGAAGATGGCAGGCAGCAAGGATTCTGGGAGATATATGGCGGTGGGAGCAGGGTGACAGCAGCACAGAGTATTTCAGGAGAGCCGTGTGCTGGTGTATGGAGGCACCATGTTTGGTGCGGGGAGCAGCCAGGATTCTATGCTGTCTTTTATACACATGGATGGACCGTCTGCTCCACAGAAATCCAGGAAACATTTCTGCAGTTGACGGCCTGTTCTGATCCAGACATTGCTAAGACCCCATTCCCCTCCTCAGACCCTGTCCTGGCGATGTGTGAAAGCGAGGCGACAGGCGCAGTCCAGGGTGACGCTGAGGGGAAATGTAGCCATATAGTAATGATAAAAATGAGACCCCTCTCTTCAGCTGCCTCACCAACCTTCCCCTGACTGCACCTAACTGGAGGTCATGCTGCCCCCTCTATCACCCTCTATTACCCCAGACCCGTGTGCAGCTACTCAACCAGAACCACCCTAGATTGGGTCCCCTTTCTGAAGATAATACTGCCATAGTGTTCTCACATAATACCGCCATATAGATTACACATAATACTGTCCTATAGTTCTCACATAATACCATCATATAGATCGCAAATAACGCCATAGTGTTCTCACATAATACCGACATACAGAGCACACATAATACCGCCATATAGAGCACACATAATGACGCCATATAGATCTCACATAATACCGCCAGTGTTCTCACATAATACCACCATATAGATCACACATAATACTGTCCTATAGTTCTCACATAATACCATCATATAGATTGCAAATAACGCCATAGTGTTATCACATAATACCGACATATAGATCACACATAACACTGTCCTATAGTTCTCACATAATACCACCATATAGATCACACATTATACTGTCCTATAGTTCTCACATAATACCATCATATAGATCGCAAATAACGACGCCATAGTGTTCTCACATAATACCGACATATAGAGCACACATAATACCGCCATATACTTCTCACATAATACCGCCATATACTTCACACATAATGACGCCATATACTTCTCACATAATACCGCCATATACTTCTCACATAATACCGCCATATAGATCACACATAACAGGGTGGAGAAAGGAGTGCATAGGAGAGGATTAGATATATGGCCCCTCAGCAGACTGTATCACACAGGAGAGGATTAGATACACGGCTCAGCAGACAGTATCACACAGGAGAGGATTAGATACACGGCTCAGCAGACAGTATCACACAGGATAGGTTTAGATACACGGCTCGGCAGACATTATCACACAGGGTAGGATTAGATACACGGCTCAGCAGATAGTATCACACAGGATAGGTTTAGATACACGGCTCAGCAGACAGTATCACACAGGATAGGTTTAGATACACGGCTCAGCAGACAGTAACACACAGGAGAGGATTAGATACACAGCTCAGCAGACAGTATCACACAGGATAGGTTTAGATACACGGCTCGGCAGACATTATCACACAGGGTAGGATTAGATACACGGCTCAGCAGATAGTATCACACAGGATAGGTTTAGATACACGGCTCAGCAGACAGTATCACACAGGATAGGTTTAGATACACGGCTCGGCAGACATTATCACACAGGGTAGGATTAGATACACGGCTCAGCAGATGGTATCAAACAAGCTGATTTTTATACACGGCTCAGCAGACTATCACACAGGAGAGTATTTGATACACGGGGTCGGCAGACTGTATCACACAGAATAGGATTAGGTACATGGGTCAGCAGACAGTGTCACACAGGAGAGGATTAGATACACGGCTCAGCAGACAGCATCACACGGTGTAGGAATAGATACATGGCTCATCACAGTATCACACAGAATAGGTTTAGATACATGGGTTAGAAGTCAGTATCACAGTATAGGATTAGATACTCGGCTCAGCACAGTATCACACAGAATAGGTTTAGATACATGGCTCAGCACAGTGCAGGAATAGAAACACCACGGTCTGATGTCCTGATGAGGAGCTACAGTGAAAGGCAGGACAGGAGCAGCACAGAGCCTCCCCCTCCCCCCTCTGTTACCTCTGCAGCTCATAATAACGACATCAGCCAGCAGCACTTCATACTCTCTAGAGATTACAGCCAGCGCAGCAGGCAGCATAGAAGAGGACAGGGAATGCCCGCTGATAGTGTGAAGGGGGAGACAGATAGAGCTGGCCCTCCAGCAGCGCAGCTCTCACGTTGAGCTCACAGATACACAGCAATCACATCTCCAGAAAGATGGCACCGATCTCCTGCCTCTGCTGTGGTGTGGACGGCCCAGGGGGCGTAGCCAGATCACAGCAGGGAGCAGCTCAATGATAGGTATGGGGTCGGCATCCGACCGCAGATGTCTATGCCCAGGGCTGCCGTGTTTGCAGAATGTAAGTGTCGTGCTGGGCCTCTTACACTCCTGCAAAGCAAAATGGCGGCGCCCAGTGGCTGAAAAAAAAATTAATAATAAAAAAGATATAAAAGTAAAAAAAAATTATTTTGTATTATAAATAATTGTTATATAAACACTCATTTTTAATGCAAAAAAAATTGCGGCACCTTCCTTTTAAGTTAAAAGGGTGTTCCCATCTCCAAGATCCTATGCCAATATGTAGTAGGTGTAATCAGGCTCGGACTGGTCCACAGCTGAACAGGAGAATCCTCCGGTGGGCCACCACCCTCCTATATGAGCTGTGCATTGCACAGTACAATTGTTTCACTATGTACAGACAAAAGCAGCATCTTTTTTATTCAACAATCAACCCATTTTATTGCTATGTAAATTTGTGAATGAGGATAAAGTCATATTTGCTGAAATGTGGCGTCCTGGAGTTGATGTTGCTGGTGGGCCCTTGGCTACCCCAGTCTGACATTGTGTGTAAAAATAATAATATTAGCATATACCTCAAACTAGAAATGCAGTGTATATCTTCATATTTTTTATGTCGCTTACCCCATGTGCAGGGCATTGCAGTAGTTTAGGTAACCATGGTTACAACCACTAAGAGCTGTCTAACTAACTAACTGTCTATATGAGTTGTCAGAACCATGGATACCTAAGCTACTGCAATGTCCTGCACATGGGGTAAACTATATAGCAAATCAGGAGAACTATACTACATTTCTAATTGGAGGTATTTGCTAATATTATTAATATTACACCTATTACATATTGGGATGGGATCTGGGAATATCCTTATAAATCTGCTAGGTCACCCATTACTGAAAATGGTTATTTTTTAATTCATTTTGTGATTTTGTGCTGAATAAAGATTTATGTTAGAGATGAGCAAAACACATTTGCTGGACTGCCATCCACTTTAAACCCTCAATAGGTTGCAAAGGCTGAGCAATCACAAGTGGTGCCCAACATGTCAGCAATCGAATACCGGCCAAGTAAGTTCCACCTACCCTGGTCCGACTGCCATGGAGTACCAAAGTGGACGCTGGACTAGGGTAGGGTGAATCATTTTCCTCATCTATTCGTGGGGAAGGGTGGGGAGCTATATATAGACATGTCAAGGTGTAACGCGACAAAAGAAGGGATGCAATACTAGTAGAGTGTGGGTTTTCTGTGCACTACTCTGCACAAATACATACTGTATATACATACATACAGTGGGTACGGAAAGTATTCAGACCCATTTAAATTTTTCACTCTTTCATTGCAGCCATTTGGTAAATTCAAAAAAGTTCATTTTTTTCTCATTAATATACACTCTGCACCTCATCTTGACTGGAAAAAACAGAAATGTAGAAATTTTTTGCAAATTTATTAAAACAGAAAAACTGAAATATCTCATGGTCATAAGTATTCAGACCCTTTGCTCAGTATTGAGTAGAAGCACCTTTTTGAGCTAGTACAGCCATGATTCTTCTTGGGAATGATGCAACAAGTTTTTCACACCTGGATTTGGGGATCCTCTGCCATTCTTCCTCGCAGATCCTCTCCAGTTCCGTTAGGTTGGATGGTGAACGTTGGTGGACAGCCATTTTCAGGTCTCTCCAGAGATGCTCCATTGGGTTTAGGTCAGGGCTCTGGCTGGGCCAGTCAAGAATTGTCACAGAGTTGTTCTGAAGCCACTCCTTTGTTATTTTAGCTGTGTGCTTAGGGTCATTGTCTTGTTGGAAGGTGAACCTTCGGTCAAGTCTGAGGTCCAGAGAACCCTGGAAGAGGTTTTCATGCAGGATAAATCTGTACTTGGTCGCATTCATGTTTCCTTCAATGACAACCAGTCGTCCTTCCCTGCTGCTGAAAAAACACCCCAATAGCATGATGCTGTCACCACCATGTTTCACTGTTGGGATTGTATTGGGCAGGTGATGAGCAGTGCCTGGTTTTCTCCACACATACCGCTTAGAATTATAACCAAAAAGGTCTATCTTTGTCCCATCAGACCAGAGAATCTTAGTTTTTTTAGCAAATTCTATGCGGGCTTTCATATGTCTTGCACTAGGGAGAGGCTTCCATCGGGCCACTCTGCCATAAAGGCCTTCTTGTGGAGGGCTGCAGGGATAGTTGACTTTGTGGAACTTTCTCCCATCTCCCTACTGCATCTCTGGAGCTCTGCCAGAGTGATGTTGGGGTTCTTCTTTACCTCTCTCACCAAGGCTCTTCTCCCACGAATGCTCAGTTTGGCTGGACTACCTGGTCTAGGAAGACTTCAGGTGGTCGCAAACGTCTTCCATTTAAGGATTATGGAGGCCACTGTGCTCTTAGGAACCTTGAGTACTGCAGAAATTCTGTTATAATCTTGGCCATATTTGGGCCTTGCCACAATTCTGTTTCTGAGCTCCTTGGCCAGTTCCTTTGACCTCATGATTCTCATTTGGTCTGACATGCACTGTGAGCGGTGAGGTCTTATATAGACAGCTGTGTGCCTTTCCAAATCAAGTACTATCCATTTACCGTAATTTAACACAGCTGGACTCGAATGAATGAGTAGAACCATCTCAAGAAGGATCACAAGGAAATGGACAGCATGTGAGTTAAATATGAGTGTCTGAGCAAAGGGTCTGAATACTTATGACCATGTGAGATTTCAGTTTTTCTTTTTATTAAATTTGCAAAAATTACTACATTTCTGGTTTTTTTCAGTCGAGATGGGGTGCAGAGTATACAGTAATGTGAAAAAAAATGAACTTTTTTGAATTTACCAAATGGCTGCAATGAAACAGAGTGAAAAATGTAAAGGGGTCTGAATACTTTCCGTACCATTGTATATGAAAGTAGACTATGGTTAGTAGAATCCCTCTCTACACTCCTCATAGAAAACCCATACCCTGCCAGGATTGTGTCCCTTCTTGTGTTGTGTTACACATGCACGTGGCTATGTATAGCCTCTCACCCTATGAAGCTTGTCCTGGGAATGACATTTACAATGCTGCTTATGAAAAACCTACTTTGAGTCAAGGGAGATGCTTTAATGTTCACATTCTCAATTATTTATGGTGTCTTCTAATGTGCAGCAGTCGAAAAGTAATAATTGCAGCATAATCCCAATCACATGCTGAAACCTTCCTGTCTACAGGGAGTCTTGGAAGCAGCAGAAATGGTTATCTCCCCAGTTATTGAGCCCATATATTCAGGTTCACATAGACATTACATTGACATAAAAGATTTTCTTTTTTTTTTAATGTATTTATTAAAATTTTGACATAAGTGAAATAATGAATAGAAAAAACAGACTATAAGAAAATATCAAGAGGGATTCGGGAAATACATTTCTAGTAATGTAGAAATTCATTAGAATGGACATCTGAAGTAAGTTCCATACATTCAGAGAAAACCATTGTCTAGAACTTACCCTCTACACCTTGTTAAAGTGAGTTCGTATACATTTAGGAAGTAAATTAACCACATAGATGTATTATATATATATATATATATATATACACACACACACTGGTATATGTATATATATATATATATATTACCATGTACTGTTGTCTGATATCCAACTTAAAATGACCTATTGGTGTACTATCTGTCAATGGCACTCAGCCAAACAGGATTTCTCCCTGCAATTCTGGTTGGTTGAGAGCAGCTGCTTGTGCTCCTCCCAAGTGTTCTTTTCATCTGGATGCCAGGCAGCCATATATCCCTTCCTAAACTCGATTAAACTTCAGATTTTCAGAGATCAACGTTGTTGCACATGCTAATTTTGTTATTATTGGCTACTTATGGTCTACATTCTTCCTTCAATTGGCCTTTGTTTTCTTCTCTTTATTGTACTTATAACCAGGTAACTCCAGCTGGTTGGAGCTGCTGCCCATTGCCGCAGTGAGCGTCCATCTATTTACAGGGAATGGCTCTGAAGTCCATCTGACGGGCCCTGCTCAGCTGTATCTTCCCCTCCCCTCAGACAGTGGTCTGCTACCTTCTAGCAGCATACCTGCCTGGAAATTTGAGCCAAAGACCGGTAGGTGAACAGCTAGGTGAAAACTTGCATATTTTTAATATCCTTTGGCGCTTGTTGTCTTTACTAGCCTGGCTTCTTCTCTTTTTGTGCTTTAAGGTCGGTGGCTGCGTGCTGGCATGGGGGTAGTGCGGAAAGATGGACAACAGTTATATTGGTCATTTTCCTACCCCAAACTGGGTTACTGGGCAGCAGCAATCCCATCTACTGGTCGTGGTTAGTTTTTTTTATTGTACTTATTTTTTATATATAATTTAACTTCTTTAATTATTGGTATTTTCTCACAAGCTTCATACTTGTAGGACTGGATCTAATAGATTACTTACACTGTGGTCTGTTCTCAGGTATGCTGTCACTTATGAGCGACATTGCTGGGTACCATACTATCTTCCTGCTCTCCATTCTGGGCGCTCTTGCACTCCTGGTCCTCATCCTACTGTGCCTATTAATATATTACTGCAGGTAATAGCTTCTTTATGCCAATTACAGTTTTTCAGTGTAACATTGCTTGAGCCTTCTCTTGAGCCTTGGATTTGCATATTTGCACAGTTGTGTGTTTCCTTTTATAATCTAACCACAATTTTGACTATTTCTATCACATAGACTTCAGTCTTATCGCAGTTTTCTTACAATCTATTTTTTTGGCAGAAGGCGATGCCTAAAACCAAGACAACAGCATCACAAGCTGCAGCTCTCCGGCCTTAACGAGCCCAAACGAGACCAGGCAACCTCGACCTCCCACCTTAACCTTATTAGTACCAGCCACTTAGACTCCACCTCCACAGCTGACAGTGACCTTCGGACTCCAGTTTTGCGCTCTGCCTTTTCTTCTCGAGAGGACTTTTGTAAGTCTGGTGGACGTTCTATTCAGCATTCTACAGATACGCTCCCATTAAGACCAGGTCCTCGAGATGAATATCCATTAAAATCGGCCCGCTCTGGTGACTTGCTGGATTCTGATGATATGAAAAGAAGCTATGGAACTGGTGGAAAGGGGCAGAGGAGGAGAGGAAGGGGTGGAGCTAGGGATCCTCCTCCATCTCCTCCTCCACTTCCGCCACCTTTCAAGCATGTTATTGGGGACTCAAAGCCACCTGATTATTTGATGACGCAGTCTGCAGATCCATTGTCACGTCCTACGTCTTTGACACAGCCTGGTCAACTTATATTTTGCGGATCCATTGATCACATGAAGGAAGGAGCCTACAGACATGCTATGCCTACACTGGTCATTCCAGCTCATTATGTGAGATTATCAGAAGAAAATCCCAGTGGACAAGGTGAAGAGGTGACAGAAAGTGAATTGGGATCCACACAGATTTCACATGCTCATCATTTTGCACCTCAAGATTATGCCCAACGCCAGCAATTACTTCAACAAGTTCATAACTACCAACAAGGGGCATCTACTGGACCCTCACAGGACCAAGATGGCAAAAGCTGGGGCAACCACTCTTCACAAATGAGCGGTTCTGTCACCATTCCTGTAGTTTTCAATGAATCCACGATGGCACAACTGAATGGAGAGCTTCAAGCATTGACCGAGAAGAAGCTTTTAGAACTTGGAGTGAAGCCTCATCCACGAGCATGGTTTGTGTCACTAGATGGACGCTCTAATGCACAGGTGCGTCATTCTTATATTGACCTGCAGGCTGGAGACAAGACACGTAGCAATGATGCCAGTCTGGACTCGGGTGTGGATGTCAATGAGATTAAAATAAAACCTGGGTCAGAGGAAGGGAGAGGTGGGAGGTCACAGCATCAGCCTTCTAGCTTGACCTACTCCAAATTGGTCTTTGCTGAAGAAGGCGAACAGAGCCTAAGTGAGAGTCGGACTGCTGGTGGCTGCTCCCCAGAAGACAGCTCACTCACACCACTTCTCGATGAGGCCTCTGAGTCTTGCCCAGTAATGAACAGGAGAGGGCGCAGCAGAGGCGACAGTTCCCGCAGCAGCACCAGTGAGCTAAGAAGGGATTCTATGACCAGCCCAGATGAGGACCTTAATGACCAATCTGAAGGTGGGGATGACCAAGATAAGAAGAGCCCCTGGCAAAAGAGAGAGGAGAGACCACTGATGGTGTTTAATGTGAAATAATGAGGGATTTCTCAATTCTCATTCTGTGTATAGGATATACCCCTCAAAGGACTTCGGGGAGAAAACGCAGGGATATCCCTTGAATCCGAAGCCTGGGGCTTGGAGAGTGACAACACCCTGCCCCCAACTCTCCCCTATCTTCGAGGCACAGCCCCAGCATTGGAGAGACTCCTGTGTGTAAGGCCAGAGGCACCATGATATGATACCTACAGACACCATGTACATACACATTTACACATTATATACGCATGCATACACACACACACACACATACATACATACATACACAAGAAAGCAGTACACACTCAGATACAGCATACGAACGTAGTAGTCCCTCTGTGAACTGGGAGTCTATGACACTGCACAGTGAGACTCTCAGCGGGACCAGTCCCCTCATGTTGGGTGGGACAAGATTTTTGGATTGGATATGTACTCTTGATTCTTCTCTTCATTCCTGTTAACATAGTGATACAAGGACAGCAGGTGCAGGTTCGGTCGGTTCGGAATTGACGTTGGCTCAGTCATTATCATCATTGCTGCGGAGATGGTCTCAGCACCTGTGCAGCAGGGTATGCATAATCCGGTAGAAACATGACATCTCCCAGTAGCTTGAACATTGTGGTCCTAGTGTTTTATTTGTGTAAGGTGTGTGAAACATCATAGCTTGCAATGCATTCTGGTCCTTCAAGTTCTGATGTAGGGAGCCATGCAAATCCTACAGATTTTTCTACTTCAATGGCTCCACTCTTCATTGCATTGTGGTTCCATTTTCCCCCGTACCATGGAGACCACGGCTACCGACCATGATGCACTAAGATCCTTGTAGATCTCAGTCCTATAACATGCCTGGCAATGCATTGTACTCATTGTAACCCTGCCCCACCCCACTACATCTCAATATTAGCCGATAATGTGTAATGCATTCTGGTCAACATAGTATTAATATATTATAGGAATACCATGTTCCTGCCTTTTTGCAATGCATTATGGTCTTTGGAACCAGTTGTTTCTAAGGGTATTCAGACTTATTTCATCAAGCATTCCGGCACGTGCGGTTACGTTCCTTCACAGGGAAGCGATTTGTATTGCAAGAAGCCAATCCCTTGAAATTTCCCAAGGAGAACAGCACAAGAAAAGTGTATTTGTCATGTTGAACTATTACTGCCGTTTCCTACAAACATTACTAATAAAACATAAAAGTAAAAAAAAAATTCAGTGCAAATTAGTGAAATTATAATATTCAAGTACTGACTATGGGGATTAGTGCAGAATCTCGGGACTAGGACCCAACGCCTGCAGCTCTCACATCTGATACCAGAGTGAACTTAGTTCTTCTGATACAGAGCTCCAGATACCTTACATAGGCCGGGGTCACACTTGCGAGAAATTAGCACGAGTCTCGCGACTCAGTACTCGGCACTGCCGCCTGCACTCTAACCGGAGCGCTCAGCTGCATAGAAATACATGCAGCCGCACGCTCCGGTCCCGAGTGCTGGCGGCAGTGCCGAGTATTGAGACGTGAGACTCGTGCAAGTTTCTCAAAAGTGTGACCCCGGCCCTAGAGACAGAATAGTAGTGGTAGTAGGAAGGTCAACCTCTGATTATACAGAAAAACATACATAGTATCGGAGACCTCACAAAAATGATTTCTCCAAACCACTTTATATTACAGATCATGCTCTCATCTGAGCAGCATCAACGACTTGTCGTCCATGACATCTCCTAGGTCTTCATCTCCAGTGCTGTAGAATGCAGCGTAAATGTACAGTACTATAGAGCCTAAGTGACAGTACAGGTCAAAATCTGTATTGAAAGGGATTTAGAAAAAATATTATAGTGCAGGTACCAAGCTACTGTGTGATTTTTTTTTTTCCTAAGTTGGGGTACACTTTGAAGTTGCACTCCAGCAATTTTTATCCATATTGTACAGCACAAAAGGACTGTTTAATCCAAGTACAGGCACTTGGTACATCGTGGGGTGGCCAAACATTTAACTGCACCTTCCAACCTCTCAGCCCTTCTCGGGCTCTCTCAAGGCAGAGTTTTCAATCAACGAAGAGGAGGGAAAACAAGCAGGTGGGAACGAGTATATAAATGATTGGGCCCGCCGTGATGCAGAACAATTATTGTGCTGACAGAATCCCTTTAAAAAATAATGTAGAGGCTCGTTTGTGCCTGTCTTAGTTGAGGCACAATTTCCCAAGTGTGTGCAATTTTAAATTCCTTCTTCCCTGCCATATGGTTCCCCTAATGCAGACTACATTTCCCATTATACCTCTGACTTTACATAGTGTCATCACACTGCACTTGCTTTGCCTGGAGTCCTATTTAAAGGCAGCAGTTATAGATCACTGACATACAGTAGAACTGCTATCCTCTAACTCACAATGCAGTCTCAGTGTATTGTATGTGGTACAATTTCAGCATGATTTGCTTGTGATAAGAACTCACATGGAGAAACCTATTGCAAGCAGGAGACAGACTGAAACTACATCTCATTAGATACACTGGAGATTCTACACACACCAGTTACACATAGTATAGACAGGGTACCCTACACCTAATTATTGTATTGACTCCTCTACGCTATATTACTGTCTGAATCTTGGCCAGCTGAAGATATAATTTTATGTAAGAGAGCAGAGAAATCTGGAGGGTCGAGCTGTCTGAGACCAACTAGGAGGGATTTGATGGGTGATGTAATCTAGTAATACATAGGAAGTTAGAGACTAACCTTACCATGTACTAGACGGGCAGTGAAAATGGCGAGAACATGACCCAGCAGCTCCTAATAGAGCATAAACTATATGACACAGAGCTAGAATTAAATAAATTACACCTCTAGAATGGTGACAAAGCAATACATGTGCTAAAGTAATTTGTAGGAATGCTGCTTTAAAAGATAGCATGATGGCTGCAGGCAGCCGGATCTAGAGGTAACAGAGAATATGGTTTTACATTGAACTCAATAATACAGTATGCAGTTAGCTACATCTAGTAGCATTTGCTGGACATTTGTCCCCCAAGTGTGGGATAATTACCCATGGCCTCATAAATCTGTACTTTGGACATCAAGCCATTCTGAGTCCTATTCTGCGCAATGAATCAATGAGGCTGGGATGACAGCATCCAGCCAGAAGACAACTTTGCATTTTTGGAGTTTAGAACAGCTTATGATGTTGTGTCCCTGCTCATGGCACTTTAAGTCAATATGGGTGTTATAAGGGAACAGTCATCTGTTGACTCAAGCTGCTGCACCTTCACCATTTCAAGAAACTCATTTGTATACATCAAGTACGGTTTTCAAAGTACATCTTTTCAAGAATGCAGGTATTGATTAGAGTCAGAAAAAAATATGCAGGATCCTGGCCCATTGGCCACGATGATAGTTTAAGTTCTGGACCAGAGCCCTGTGAACTTCCTCCTCCATGTTAGTATTTCCAAGGTCTCTTGTGATTTATTGGCTTGCGACAATGTCATACGTGCATCATACTGCAACAAGGTAGATGGAGGATCTCAGAGCTCTGGTCTGATGAATCTTTTTGATCAAATCAAGTAATATGTATATATGTATTACACACAGAATGCAAACATTTGAAGTAGGCGTGAAAAAATGCTGCAAAGTAAGAATGTTTTCATAAATAGGAGTGTTATTTGCATTTTGTTAATTAATCCAAATAAGCTAAGAGAATGAACAAAAGAGAAATTTGAATCAAATCAATGTTTGGTGTTACCACTTTCACTTTTTTAAAGGAACTCAGCAGGGAAGTTGCCAAAAACATTTTGAAAACTGAACCACAAATCTTCTGTGGATGTAGGTCTGCGTAAATCATTCTGTATTTTCTTGTAATCCCAGATAGTCTTGATTATGTTTGAGATCAGGGCTCTGTTAGGGCCATATCATCACTTCCGGGCTTCTTGTTCTCCATTACACTGAAGATAATTCTTAATGACACTTACTGCCAGAGCCAGACGCCTCAGTGATAGCGAACCTATGGCACGCGTGCCACAGGGGGCACACAGAGCCCTCTCTGTGGGCACGCATGCCAGTTCTGCCACCGCAAACACCCCACTCCCTTCCGATGTTCAAATGTATTTGCATCTTTTAGACGCTAATACATTTAAACCGGAGGCAGAGAACGGCGGGCAGGTCACCAGAGTCAGCAATGTGCATGGTAGGCAGCGTTCATTACAGACCGCTGCCTGCACATGAATGATTATGTCATCGGGGTGGGCGGGGCTAGCACCCAATGCTCTCCCATCATCCTTTCCCAGAAGAGGAGCTGATGCCAGAGTCCAGAGCGATCTGTGTGCTGGTGGTTTCTGTGCCTGCAGCTCTGTGCCTTTCTGCTGATCTGTTCCCCTGAGCTATATGGCCCCTGTGATCTCTGTGGCCCAGTGTGATCTGTGGCCCCATCTATCTGCCGCCCTGTGATCTCTGTTCCCCGTGATCTCTCTGTCCCCAGCTATATGCTCCCCTGTGATTTCTGTGCCCTCCAGCTATATACCCACATGTGATCTCTGTGCCCCCCAGCTATGTGAACCCCTGTAATCTCTGTGGCTACCAGCTTTGTGCCCCGTGTCCCACTGCTATGTACACCCCATGATATCTGTGCTCCCATGTGACCTCTGTGATCTTCGTGCCAACCCCCGGTGATCTATGTGCCTCCCTGGCGATGCTGTCAGCCCCAGGTCCAACGTGCAACATTGCTGCCGGGGCCAAAGAGGCGTAAAGACAGTGTGGACGTGCACTGGTTACAGCTCCAGCAGGAGCTGGACATTAAATGTATTAAGCTTAGTTTTAAGTGAGATGGGTATGGCCGGGCTGCTTCATTCAGAGGAAGCGTGTGTTTGTATATATTTTGCAGGGGGGCAGTGTGTGTGTGTGAGTGTAAATATTTTGCAGAAAGGTAGTGTGTGTGTGTATATGTTACATATCTTGCATAGGGGTAGTGTGTGTGTGTGTGTATATATATATATATATATATATATATATATATATATATATAGGGCCGGGGTCACACTAGTGTAGAATACGGAAGAGTGCTTATGCGCTAAAACATCACATAACACTCGGACCACTGTTAATCTATGGAGCAGCTCGCATCTCCATTTTTTTTCTCGGGCGTATTCAGAATGTATGCAAAATCACAGCATGCTGCGATCGTACGCGTATATCGCCTGAGTCTTGCCAATGCAAGTCTATGGGTGCGAGAAAAAGATTAAAAAAATCGGACACCACACAGACCATCAGTGTGACTGAGAAATAACACACATTTTCCCAATTTCAGCCCATTGAGCCATTAAATTCAATGGTGAAAAGCAGTGAGAAATGTAAAGTCATACGCATGTTATACAGATGTCATACGGATACATAGGTGCGAGAAAATTGCATCATCGCATTGCAAACTCATCACACACGGATGACCATATGGAGAACACTGGTGCGACTCTCGGCAGGGAGACTCGGACCGATTTTCAATATGGTAAGTGTGATCCCGGCCTAAGGGGGAGTATTTTGCAGGTCTTCTGTGATGTGATGTTAAATTGCCGTATCGGCACTTTCTGATAAATAAGTGGGTTTTGGGTTGCCGTTTTGGCACTCGATCTCTAAAAAGTTCACCATCACTGGTATAGTGGATATGTATCTGCCTGTATTTCTCAGCATTAAGGACACCATTAGTCCTTTATTAAATTTTTTTACATTTTTTCCTTTTTCAAACAAACTTTATAAAAAAAAATTACAACACCATTAGTCCTGACCAAATCTCCAACTCCATTTGCTGAAATGCAGCTCAAACTTGTAAGGAGGCTTCAACATGCTTCACCATTGTCTGCAGACACTCATTGTATTGCTCTTTAGCCCCTTTAGGGAAACAAACTGCCTTCTGTTACAGCCAAATATTTCACATTTTATCTCATCAGTCCAGTGCACCAGCTGCCATTTTCCTGCGCCACAGTTCCTATGCTGAGTCGCTGGTCCTTGTATCCATGTCAAAAGGTATGGCTTCCGGCAAGTCTTCTCCAAACACTAAATAGGTGTAGGTGGGTCCCACTTGTTACTACTCGATCTGAGCAGATGTTGCTGTTTGATATATCCTGATTTTTAAGGGAAGCATGATGTGCCTTTCATCTGCTGTACTAACTTTCCATGGCCAACCACTATGTTAATGGTCCTTAACGTTGCCCATTTCTTCGTCCAACTTCAAAAGCTCTTTACCAGCACATCTTGAAACCCCAGTCTGCTCTGAAATCTTTGCCAGGGGGAGACCTTGTTGATGCAGTGCCTTGTTCCTGTGCTTAGTCTTGCTATGATATATGGCAGAGGTGTAGCTAAGGTTGGTTCAGGGGAGGCAAAACTGAGTGGGTCCCTAACCAAGTAACCTTGATTACAACTGTGTGGCGCCTCCTAATAATTCATGTAGAAGAACCTCAGCAGATGACCGCGCTGTTGCTGAAAATAATCTCTATACAAAGACCAATATTGATATTAGTGCCATATGGTCAGTGGTAGATACCAGTCCTACAGAACATATAAGAGATCACAGTACACGTTACACATATTAACTTACAGCTGACGTTCTTTCTGATGGAATAGATCACTTTTTCTGTCTGGCCCAGACCGACAAAACTTCTCCAGCCAAGTTTTGGCTGCAGAGATTACAACAAAGACACATTTCACTTCTCATATTTCCAGCACTGTCACCAGTGGGACTATTCCCAACCTGCACAAACTCCTCATCCTGCTGATACCCCAATGTGGAGCCGCTGCTGCCATATGTGTCCCTATTACTGCCCCTGCTCTGTGGAACAGTGTGCCTCTAGATCAGTGGTCCCCAACTCCAGGCCTCGAGGGCCGCCAACAGTGCAGGTTTTCAGGATTTCCTTAGTATTGCATAGGGGTTGGAATCATCACCTGTGCAGATGATCACATTACCACCGATGCAATACTAAAGAAATCCTGAAAACCTGCACTGTTGACGGCCCTCGAGGCCTGGAGTTGGGGACCCCTGCTCTAGATAGTAAAACAAACCTCTAGAATATAGTCATGTCGTGTGCAAGTGCCCTAGAAAACAGTGCCCACATTTTGCCCCATAGAAACCTAGAAGGTAATAATGCCCTGTATCCCCTTTTGACAGTCACAGTAACCTGAGTTCCCCTTTAACAATAAGTGCACACTTTACATTTAACCCCTTCATGACCCAGCCTATTTTGACCTTAATGACCTGGCCGTTTTTTTGCAATTCTGACCAGTGTCCCTTTGGGAGGTAATAACTCGGAAACGCTTCAACGGATCGTAACGGTTCTGAGATTGTTTTTTCGAGACATATTGGGCTTCATGTCAGTAGTAAATTTAGGTCAATAATTTTTGCATTTATTTGTGAAAAAAATGGAAATTTGGCTAAAATTTTGAAAATTTCGCAATTTTCAAATTTTGAATTTTTATTCTGTTAAACCAGAGAGTTATGTGACACAAAATAGTTAATAAATAACATTTCCCACATGTCTACTTTATATCAGCACAATTTTGAAAACAAAGAAGCAACATTTTTTTTTGCTAGGAAGTTATAAGGGTTAAAATTTGACCAGCGATTTCTCATTTTTACAACGAAATTTACAAAACCATTTTTTTTAGGGACCACCTCACATTTGAAGTCAGTTTGAGGGGTCTGTATGGCTGAAAATACCCAAAAGTGACACCATTCTAAAAACTGCACCCCTCAAGGTACTCAAAACCACATTCAAGAAGTTTATTAACCCTTCAGGTACTTCACAGCAGCAGAAGCAACATGGAAGTAAATGAACATTTAACTTTTTAGTCACAAAAATGATGTTTTAGCAACAATTTTTTTATTTTCCCAAGGGTAAAAAGAGAAACCGGACCCCAAAACTTATTGTACAATTTGCCCTGAGTACGCCGATACCTCATATGTGGGGGGGAACCACTGTCTGGGCGCACGACAGGGCTCTGAAGGGAAGGAGCGCCATTTGACTTTTTTAATAAAAAATTGGCTCCAATCTTTAGCGGACACCATGTCGCGTTTGGAGAGCCCCTGTGTGCCTAAACATTGGAGCTCCCCCACAAGTGACCCCATTTTTGAAACTAGACCCCCCAAGGAGCTCATCTAGATACATAGTGAGCACTTTGAACCCCCAGGTGCCTCACAAATTGATCCTTAAAAATGAAAAAGTACTTTTTTTTTCACAAAAAAATTATTTTAGCCTCAATTTTTTCATTTTCACATGGGCAACAGGATAAAATAGATCCTAAAATGTGTTGGGCAATTTCTCATGAGTACACTGATACCCCATATGTGATCACAAACCACTGTTTGTGCACACGGCAAGGCTCGGAAGGGCAGGAGCGCCATTTGACTTTTGAATGAAAAATTAGCTCCAATCGTTAGCGGACACAATGTCGCGTTTGAAGAGCCCCTGTGTGCCTAAACATTGGAGCTCCCCCACATGTGACCCCATTTTCGAAATTAGACCCCCCAAGGAACTTATCTAGATGCATAGTGAACACTTTGAACCCCCAGATGCTTCATAAATTGATCCGAACAAAATGAAAAAGAACTTTTTTTTTCACAAAAAATTTCATTTAGCCTCAATTTGTTCATTTCCACATGGGCAACAGGATAAAATGGATCCTAAAATGTATTGGGCAATTTCTCCTGAGTACACCGATACCTCACATGTGGGGGTAAACCACTGTTTCGGCACGAGGCAGGGCTCGGAAGGGAAGGAGCACCATTTGACTTTTTGAATGAAAAATTAGCTCCAATTGTTAGCGGACACCATGTCGCGTTTGGAGAGCCCCTGTGTGCCTAAACATTGGCGCTCCCCACATGTGACCCCATTTTGGAAACTAGACCTCCCATGGAACTAATCTAGATGTGTGGTGACCACTTTAAACCCCCAAGTGCTTCATAGAAGTTTATAATGCAGAGCCGTGAAAATAAAAAATCATTTTTCTTTCCTCAAAAATTATTTTTTAGCCTGCAATTTTTATTTTCACAAGAGTAACAGGAGAAATTGGACCCCAAGAGTTGTTGTCCAGTTTGTCCTGAGTACGCTGATGCCCCATATGTGGGGGGGAACCACTGTTTGGGCACACGTCGGGGCTCAGAAGGGAAGTAGTGACTTTTTAAATGCAGACTTTGATGGAATGGTCTGCGGGCATCACGTTGCATTTGCAGAGCCCCTGATGTGCCTAAACAGTAGAAACCCCCCCACATGTGACCCCATTTTGGAAACTAGAGCCCCCCCAAGGAACTTATCTAGATGTGTGGTGAGCACTTTCCAGCCCCAAGTGCTTCACAGAAGTTTATAATGCAGAGCCGTGAAAATAAAATATAATTTTTCTTTCCTCAAAAATTATGTTTTAGCAAGCAATTTTTTATTTTCGCAAGGGTAACAGGACAAACTGGGCAACAACTATTTGGGTCCAATTTCTCCTGAGTACGCTGGTACCCCATATGTGGGGGTAAACCACTGTTTGGGCGCACGTTCGGGCTCGGAAGGGAGGGAGCACCATTTGACTTTTTGAACGCAAGATTGGCTGGAATCAATGGTGGCGCCATGTTGCGTTTGGAGACCCCTGATGTGCCTAAACAGTGGAAACCCCTCAATTCTAACTTCAACACTAACCCCAACACACCCCTAATCCCAACTGTAGCCATACCCCTAACCACAACCCTAACCCCAACACACCCCTAACCCTAATTGCAACCCTAACCCTAATCCCAACCCTAACCACACCCCTAACCCCCACACACCCCTAACCATAACCCTAACCACAAGCCTAATCTTAACCCTATTTCCAACCCTAGCCCTAATTCCAACCCTAAGGCTATGTGCCCATGTTGCGGATTCGTGTGAGATTTTTCCGCACGATTTTTGAAAAATATGCAGGTAAAAAGCACTGCGTTTTACAGCGGATTTCCAGTGTTTTTTTGTGCGGATTTCACCTGCAGATTCCTATTGAGGAACAGGTGTAAAACGCTGCGGAATCTGCACAAAATTGACATGCTGCGGAAAATACAACGCAGCGTTTCCGTGCGGTATTTTCCGCACCATGGGCACAGCGGATTTGGTTTTCTATAGGTTTACATGGTACTGTAAACCTGATGGAAAACTGCTACGAATTCGCAGCGGCCAATCCACTACGGATCCGCGGCCAATCCGCTGCGGATCCGTAGCCAAATCCGCACCGTGTGCACATACACTAACCCTAACCCTAGTGAAAAAAAAATATATATATATTTTCTTTATTTTATTATTGTCCCTACCCTATAAAGGGGGGAGGGGGTTCATTTACTATTTTTTTTATTTTGATCACTGTGATAGGTTATATCACAGTGATCAAAATATACCTGGAACGAATCTGCCGGCCGGCAGATTCAGCGGGCGCACTGCGCATGCGCCCGCTATTTTGGAAGATGGTGGCGCCCATGGAGAAGACAAATGGACATCGGGAGGCTTGGTAAGTATGAGGGGGGGATTGGAGCATGGGGGGGATCGGAGGACAGGGGGTGGCATCGGAGCACAGGCGGAGCGGGCAGGAGGACAGGGGAGCAGACAGGATGACGGAGGGGAGCGGAGCACAGGACAGAGGACTGTGGAGGAGATCAGTGGCGTTGGGGCGGGGCACATCAAGGTTTCCAGCCATGGCCGATGATATTGCAGTATCGGCCATGGCTGGATTGTAATATTTCACCAGTTTTTATAGGTGAAACATTACAAATCGCTCTGATTGGCAGTTTCACTTTTAACAGCCAATCAGAGCGATCGTAGCCACAGGGGGGTGAAGCCACCCCCCCTGGGCTGAAGTACCACTCCCCCTGTCCCTGCAGATCAGGTGAAATTGGAGTTAACCCTTTCACCCGATCTGCAGGGACGCGATCCCTCCACGACACCACAGGTTGGATTGGCACCGACTTTCATGACGTTGGGAAGGGGTTAATAATGTCCCGAGTCTCCCCGTGTACAGCTCTCCTTTACACAGTATAATGACCCCACGCTGCATAGTACCATCCATAGTATTCTAACCGCTTAGTAGCCCCCAAACTGAATGATGGCCCTCTCAAAGTAATCTCCACACTGTATGATGACCCCTAGATAGACTCCATATAGTGTAATGCAGCAAATAGTTCTCAATATAGTATAATGCACTCCCCCTTAACCTCTATAGTATAATGCACTCCCCATTAACCTCTATAGTATAATGCACTCCCCATGGGCAGACCCTCTTTCGTACAATGCACTCCCCATGGGCAGACTCTATAGTAAAAAACCTACAAGAGAAAAAAAATGAGCAAAAACCCTGCTGTAACTAAGTAATAAAAATCAAAAAGTGCATTTAAATAACAGAGTTTTTTAGTAATACTATTTCTGATCAAAAATAGCATAAAAGCCAGGTAACTCTGATCGGGACTGCCCTACACTGTTTAATATTAAAATCTTATCATGTGTCAATGTTGACCTCAGTGTGAATAAGGGCAGACAAAAGGACAGGGCCCAACCAGTGAAACACCAGTCTGGGAAAGCCTTATATACAATCTCTAGCTCAGAAAAGGGAGGCCACACCCCGGCTTGCACAGAATGCAATAATACAAAGAAAAAAAACCACAAAAATTGAGCTTCATTTGAGTTGGTACACATGCAGCTAATACTCTATAGTATAATGCACCCCCCATAGGCAGAATCTATTGTATAATGCACCCCCCATAGGCAGACTCTATTGAAATCAAAACTCAATGTAAGCCTAGCAAACTCTAGAGTCAGTCGGCAGGCCACAACCTGCAGATGACAACCAAAGCGGAACCAATATCTGATGAAGGTGGAGGCTGGTGAGTGTAATGTTATGGGCAGGAAACTTACATTAGTGATACCACTCTAGCGGTAAAATAAAAAACCGTTGCTGTGGTGCTTTAATGTGTATGAAATGAGCTCCCTGAGAATCGGCCTCCAGAGTTTATTTTAAAGGGAACCTGTCACCTGAATTCGGCAGGACCGGTTTTCGGTCATATAGGTGGAGTTTTCAGGTGTTTGATTCACCCTTTCCTTACCCTCTGGCTGCATGCTGGCCGCAATATTGGATTGAAGTTCATTCTCTGTCCTCCGTAGTACATGCCTGCACAAGGCAATCTAGGAGACTGGCTAGGCCTTACCAGGACATTGAAATGCTTCTTATGGAGCCACTCCTTAGTTGCCTGGCTGTGTGTTTCAGGTAATTCTCATGCTGGAATTTATATATATATCGTAGGCACTACTAGGAAGTGGTGCCCAAGCCGTGATACTAGCAACGATAAACTTGGCACACCCAAATATGTAGATGCAGTGAAGAGATTTAATGAGGTATCGTACATGCAGTGACGTTTCAGTCTATATACAAGACCTTCATCAATGTACTGAAAATAAAATACAGAGAACATAATGAAAAGGAAATATATACAAAATGGGTCCAATGTACTAACAATTAATTGTAACATTTAGCGCAATTAATTTACGACAGAGTTGCCAAAGAGGTAGGTTTAGACAATGAAGTTCATAAAAATAAATGGTTGAATACATCATAAACATCATAGCAAAACCTGTTGATAACTATTGTAATATCGACCTAGTGAGGAATGCAGTAGCGCGGTTAGTATATTGGACCCATTTTGTATATCCTTCCTTTTCATTATGTTCTCTGTATTTTATTTTCAGTACATTGATGAAGGTCTTGTATATAGACTGAAACGTCACTGTATGTAAGATACCTCATTAAATCTCTATTCACTGCATCTACATATTTGTGTGTGCCAAGTTTATCGTTACTATTGTCATGCTGGAAGACACAGCCATGACCCATCTTCAATCCTTACTGAGGGAAGGAGGTTGTTGGCCAAAACCTCACGATACATATCCCCATCCATCCTGCTTTCAATGCAGTGCAGTCATCCTGTCCCCTTTGCAGAAAGCACCCTCAAAGTGTTGTTTCCCCCACCATGTTTCACGGTCGGGACAGTGTTCTTGTGGCTGTTCTCATCATTCTTCCTCCAAACACAGCGAGTGGAGTCATTGTCAATAAGTTTCATTTTGGTCTCATCAGACTACATGACCTTCTCCAATGCCTCCTCTGGATCATCAGGATGGTCATTGATGAACTTCAAATGGGCCTGGATATGTGCCGACGCGAACAGGGGGACTATGTATGCCCTGCAGGACTTTAATCCATGACAGCGTAGTGTGTACCAACAGTAATGTTTGAGACTGTAGTCCTAAGTCTTTTCAGGTCATTGATCAGGTCCTCCCGTGTAGTTCTGGACTGATTCCTGACCTTTATCAGAATCATCCTTACCCCACATGGGGAGATGCTGTATGGAGTCAGAGACCGAGGAAAATTGATAGTCATCTTGTCTTCCTTACATTTTGTAATAATTGTGCCAACAGTTGTTGCCGTGTCACCCAAGTTGCTTGCCTAATGCTTTGTAGCCTATCCTAGCTTTGCGCAGGTCTACAACTTTGTCCCTGGTGGCCTTGGACAGCTCTTTAGTCTTGGCCATGGTGGAGAGGTTGAAGAGTGATTGATTGAGTGTGTTAATAGGTGTCTTTTATACCGTTAACGAGTTAAAGGGAACCTGTCACCCCGTTTTTTGAGATATAAATACTGTTAAATAGGGCCTGCGCTGTGTGTTACTATAGTGTATGTAGTGTACCCCGATTCCCCACCTATGCTGAGAAATACATTACCAAAGTCGCCGTTTTCGCCTGTCAATCAGGCTGGTCAGGTCGGGTGGGCGTGGTGACATCGCTCTTTTCTTCCCCAGCTTTCCGTTGGTGGCGTAGTGGTGTGCGCATGTCCAGAGTTCCGAATCCCCTGCGCGCACGTGAAGCAAAAGCGCGCGTTCTGCGGTATTGCCCCTGTCATCGGTGGGGGCGGCCATCTTCCTGGGGCCGCGCGTGCGCAGATCGAGTGCTCTGCTGCACGGGGCTTCAGGAAAATGGCCGCGGGATGCCGCGCGTGCGCATTAGAGATCGCGGCGGCCATTTTCCCAAAGCCGAGATGCAAACTCGGCTTTGGGAAAATGGCCGCCGCGATCTCTAATGCGCACGCGCGGCATCCCGCGGCCATTTTCCTGAAGCCCCGTGCAGCAGAGCACTCGATCTGCGCACGCGCGGCCCCAGGAAGATGGTCGCCCCCACCGATGACAGGGGCAATAGCGCAGAACGCGCGCTTTTGCTTCACGTGCGCGCAGGGGATTCGGAACTCTGGACATGCGCACACCTCTACGCCACCAACGGAAAGCTGGGGAAGAAAAGAGCGATGTCACCACGCCCACCCGACCTGACCAGCCTGATTGACAGGCGAAAACGGCGACTTTGGTAATGTATTTCTCAGCATAGGTGGGGAATCAGGGTACACTACATACACTATAGTAACACACAGCGCAGGCCCTATTTAACAGTATTTATATCTCAATCTCAAAAAACGGGGTGACAGGTTCCCTTTAAAACAGGTACAATTAATATAGAGAATGAGTGCAGAGTAGGAGGGCTTTTTAAAGAAAAAACAAAAACGTCTGTGAGAGCCACAATTCTTGCTAGTTGGTAGGTGATCAAATACTTATTTCATGCGATAAATCTATATATATAATTGTCTAAGGGTTTTTCCGTCTGTCTGTCTGTTTGTCCTGGAAATCCCGGCTCTCTGATTGGTCGAGGCCGCCAGGCCTCGACCAATCAGAGAGCGGCACAGCATCGACGTAGAAATCCCGCGTTTCTGATTGGTCGAGGCCGCCAGGCCTCGACCAATCAGCAACGGGCACAGCGACGATGATGTCATAATGGTTGCCATGGCGACGATAAAGGTTGCCTCAACCAATCAGCGACGGGCACAGTCTGCCGCGAATTCTGGAATCATCATTGTCCATATACTACGGGGACATGCATATTCTAGAATACCCGATGCGTTAGAATCGGGCCACAATCTAGTTGCAATATAATTATTTAAAAATCCTACAATGTTATTTTCTGATTTTTGTTTTTAAGATTCTGCCTTACAGACCTCTCCCATTCTCTGTAAGTGGGAAAACTTATAAAATCATCAGTGTATCAAATACTTATTTTCCCCACTGTACAAAGTTCTACAGCATGCAAAACTCCAAATAAGCAAAAGTATCATCCAAATAATTACTATATTGTACATGGCAGCAAAACTGACCCCAGATTGCTGAGCGTCGCCCAGTGGTCAGCGCTCATTGCAAATGAGCATTTCTGCTACCCACAGACGATCTGATCAATGCCTGTGTGTAGCAGAGGCAATCGAAGTACTACAGCTTCTAGTCTCTCACCACGCTTTCACCCCATTAAAAATAAACAATTAAAAAAATTGACCAATCTAGCAATTTTAAAAAATAAATAAAAATTAAGCCGATCGCTAATCGGGGTAACGAGAAAAAAATTAAAAAAACTCAAAGACACCAGAATTACGTGTTTTTTTTTGGTTGCCGCAACATTGCATGAAAATTCAACAACGGGCGTATCTGCAACAAAATAGTATCATTAAAAACGTCAGCTTGGCATACAAAAAAAGAAGCTCTCACCCAAACCCAGATAACGAAAAATGGAGACGCTACAGGTATTGGAAAATGGCACTTTTTTTTTAAAATTTTATACAAATTTTGGATTTTTTTTACCACTTAGATAAAAAAGAATCTAGACATGTTTGGTGTCCTTGAACTCGTAATGACCTGGAGAATCATAATGTTAGGTCAGTTTTAGCACTTAGTGAACATGGTTAAAAAAAACCCCCAAAAACTGGAATTACTTTTTTTTGCTATTTCACCGCACTTGGAATTTTTTCCCCAATTTTCCAGTACATGATATAGTGAAACCAATGGTGTCCTTGAAAAGTACACCTTGTCCCACCAAAAAACAAGCCCTCACATGGCCATTTTGACCAAAAAATAAAATAGTTATGGCTCTGGGAAAAAGGGCTGCGGCGTGAAAGGTTTAAAGCAGGGGTGTCAAACTGCATTCCTCAAGGGCTGCAAACAGGTCATGTTTTCAGGATTTCCTTGTACTGCACAGGTGATAATTTAATCACCTACACACATAATGATTACAGCACCTTGTGCAAAGCTAAGGAAATCTTGAAAACACGCATGGTTTGCGGCCCTCGAGGAATGCAGTTTGACACCCCTGGTTTAAAGGAAACCAGTCACCATATTGCAGCACAAGCCAGAGGGTTGCATAAATCAGAGGCTGACTTCATGAGTATAGTCAGGTACATTTTTCTATAAAGCTCTCCTGGCCAGGACCATAGCTGGATATGAGACTAGTCCGACATCACCACCACCTGCAGGATTCCCCCTCCATTACCTCAGGTGATTGACAGGTCTCTCCCTTATCTGTTCCAAGGGTGGGATTCCAATATTATTCTGCTGAATAGCTTTATTGTCATTGTAACATTCATAAAAACCAAATGCCAATAAAGATGGTGTTCGAATAGAATAAAAAACTGCAGATTTGAACCACAGATAATGTTAAACTTACTGGCAAGTGTCATAATCTCGTAAGTAACTCAGACCCAGAGACATTTTGCAGACAGATCATGTGCAATGATCCTATCACTTTTGATGGGGGCATCTGTTGTCGTTTGCAGGAAACATTCTCTTCCTTCTGCATACTTCTAAAGAAATTTACTCACCCTCTTACCAATACATTTCAATACAAAGAATTTAGCAGTACTTATTCTGTGGTCCTCCGACCACTAACGAGCGGCAAGTGACCCTCTTCAGATTTAGCACAATGTAACAGACTTTGGCTACAAGGCATCTAAAAGTCACCGTACCCTATAGTTGGCATGTAGCCCATGCCCAGCTGTAAGTGTATTGAGGCAACCCTTGCCTTGGCTGAACCACCCTTGATTTACCAAACCATTGTGGGAACGTATTAGACACCAACTTTTAGTGTTGTTCCATGGAGGAGAAGCCTTCAACAAGTGAAGTGCAACCAGAACTAGAAATTCTGGGGTGCGCCATTACAGCAGTCGTCAACATATATACTGCCTATGGCAATGCTTGGCAAAAAGAACTGCTGTGGACAAGAGTGGCACCCAGACCCCTAAGTTAAATGCTATTTTCTATTCTTTTAGCAGTCTTACTGTGGTGAGAGACAACACAGGCATGGTTGTGCCATCCTGACAGGATAGGATGACCCTAGGCACTACTCCTGCTGCGGTCAAGGAGGAACAGATTTGGCACTCTTCTGCATCAGAGAAGTAACAGGAAGTAAACCACTAATGGTTTTCATTAAAAACATGAATATTCATGCCCATATTTGTTGCAATGACACCTTCTACCCATAGACACGATTTAGCTACAAGTGGGCGTTATCTGTACTGTAAAGACAGTCTTTGTTGGCCACAGAAACCAATCAGAACTCATCTTTCATTTTATAAGTACCTCTGCATTGCATTTCCATACAAATGTCTCCTCCTGTCTGCTCAGCCTGTATTAAACCACTACTAGTGTTTTTTTTTTGTTTTTTTATTGTAGAGCTGGAGTGGTATCAGTAATGTAAGTTCTCTGTCCCCAGTATTATACTCACCAGCCGCATCCTTCTTCGTCTGTTCTTTGCACGGCTCCGGTCGTCTTCTGCAGGTTGTGATCTGCTACATCGCTCCAGTCTTTGCAAGGTGAGACAAAGTCACAAGTAAATGAGAGCCAGAACAAGGATCTCAGACTTAGGCTGCCATCACACTAGCAGTATTTGGTCAGTATTTTACATCAGTATTTGTGAGCCAAAACCAGGAGTGGGTGATAAATACAGAAGTGGTGCATATGTTTCTATTATACTTTTCCTCTAATTGTTCCACTCGCTGCCGTCACACTAGCAGTATTTGGTCAGTATTTTACATCAGTATTTCTCAGCCAAAACCAGGAGTGGGTGATAAATGCAGAAGTGGTGCACATGTTTCTATTATACTGTTCCTCTAATTGTTCCACTCCTGGTTTTGGCTTACAAATACTGATGTAAAATACTGACCAAATACTGCTAGTGTGACGGCAGCCTTACACTGTGTGCAGAATTATTAGGCAAGTTGTATTTTGATCACATGATACTTTTTATACATGTTGTCCTACTCCAAGCTGTTCAGGCTTGAGAGCCAACTACCAATTAAGTAAATCAGGAGATGTGCATCTCTGTAATGAGGAGGGGTGTTGTCTAATGACATCAAAACCCTATATAAGGTGTGCTTAATTATTAGGCAACTTCCTTTTCTTTGGCAAAATGGGTCAGAAGAGAGATTTGACTGGCTCTGAAAAGTCCAAAATTGTGAGATGTCTTGCAGAGGGATGCAGCAGTCTTGAAATTGCCACACTTTTGAAGTGTGATCACCGAACACTCAAGCGTTTCATGGCACATAGCCAACAGGGTCGCAAGAGGCGTGTTGAGTAAAAAAGGCGCAAAAAAACTGCCCATTAATTGAGGAAAATCAAGCGTGAAGTTGCCAAGATGCCATTTTCCACCAGTTTTGCCATATTTCAGAGCTGCAATGTTACTGGAGTAACAAAAAGCTCAAGGTGTGCAATACTCAGGGACATGGCCAAGGTAAGGAAAGCTGAAAACGACCACCTTTGAACAAGAAACATAAGATAAAAATGTCAAGACTGGGCCAAGAAATATCTTAAGACTGACTTTTCACAGGTTTTATGGACTGATGAAATGAGAGTTACTCTTGATGGGCCAGATGGATGGGCCAGAGGCTGGATCAGTAAAGGGCAGAGAGCTCCACTCCGACTCAGACGCCAGCAAGGTGGAAGTGGGGCACTGGTATGGGCTGGAATCATCAAAGATGAACTTGTGGGACCTTTTCAGGTTGAGTTTGGAGTGAAGCTCAACTCCCAGACCTACTGCCAGTTTCTGGAAGACAACTTCTTCAAGCAGTGGTACAGGACGAAGTTATCGTTCAAGAAAAACATGATTTTCATGCAGGACAATGCTCCATCACATGCGTCCAACTACTCCACAGCGTGGCTGGCCAATAAAGGTCTCAAAGAAGAAAAAATAATGACATGGCCCCCCTTGTTCACCTGATATGAACCCCATAGAGAACCTGTGGTCCCTCATAAAATGTGAGATCTACAGGGAGGGAAAACAGTACACCTCTCAGAACAGTGTCTGGGAGGCTGTGGTGGCTGCTGCATGCAATGTTGATCGTGAACAGATCAAGGAACTGACAGAACCTATGGATGGAAGGCTGTTGAGTGTCATTATAAAGAAAGGTGGCTATATTGTCACTAATTTTTGGGGTTTTGGTTTTGCATGTCAGAAATGTTTATTTCTAAATTTTGTGCAGTGATATGTGTTTACCTGGTGAAAATAAACCAGTGAGATGGGAATATACTTGGTTTTTATCAAGTTGCCTAATAATTCTGCACAGTAATTATTACCTGCACAAATAAATATCCTCCTAAGATAGCCAAATCTAAAAACACCCACTCCAACTTCCAAAAAACATTAAGCTTTGATATTTGAGTCTTTTGGGTTGATTGAGAACATAGTAGTTGATCAATAATAAAAATAATCCTCTAAAATACAACTTACCTAATAATTCTGCACACAGTGTACATTGAGAGGTTGTGACCATTACCTCCGACTTCTGGTCAGGCAGAAGTTACAGACACAAGATGGTGGAACGGGACAAGATGAAGACGGTGGCTGAGAAGTATAAGACTCGGGGCAGCTAACTTAGATTAGTAACACCACTCTAGTGCTGAAATAAAAATCCTGCTGGAGTGGTGCTTTAATAGATCACAGGAGATTGTAGGCATTGCTACTATAATACAGCTAACAGAGTGCAGGGAGCCAGAAGATGGGTACTTGCGAGTGACTAAATTACTTACCAGTAATAGGATTTTCCAGAGCCCACGACAGCACCACACGAGAGAGGAGACCTGGCCATCAAGGACACAAACAAGCTGAATAGAAGGGCAGAACCTCTCCCTTGCATCAGTTGGGTTACAGAGCATGAGAGGACCTCAAAGACAGTTATATATACATACTGTCACCAGACTAACTACAAAACCCAACTCTACACCTAAATCTTTTAGTGTACACCAAAATTCCATAACTGGTAAGTAATTTAGTCTTTTCGTTTCCCTCATGACAGCACCACTTGGGAAATTTACAGAGAAACCAAACCCAACTAAGGGAGAGACAACCGCTTGTAGAAACCTTCAGCAGAGGAGGTCAGATCAAGCCCATTGTGCATATAGAAGGTTGAAGGAGACAACCATGTTGCTGCCTTACATGTCTGATCGATAGACACCTTTGCCTTCTCTGCCCAAGAGGTTGTGACACCCAGAGTAGAATGAGCTTTTATACTCTCTAGGACAAATACCACAAGAGGAGTAGGCTAACCTACTGGCTTTCGAAATCCATCTAGTTAGGGTACCCCTTAAGACTTTGGCCTTTCTTAGCACCCTGGAAGGAAACAATGACTGAAACTTCCTGCATTGTTTCATTACGGACATGTCATCTTGGATAATATGTTATCCAAGTATTTTGTATCTTGGGCATGCTCGAATAATATGTTCGAGGTCCTGCAGCTCCAGGTTTTGCAGCTGTTACACAGCCTCAACATGTGGGGATTCCCTAACAGTTTTGAATCATGCAGCCGTGGGGACTCAAGCATTATTTGAACATGCCCAAAATACTCAGATAACACATTATCTGACCAACTTCGCTCATCACTTGTAATTTATTAAAGCCCTCCTAACAACCAGTGTGTGGAATTTTCCCTCCTTTGCATTCCTAGGATTAATACTAAAAGGAGGGAAGAATAATCTCCTGACTCTTATGAAAATTTCATATCTACTTTTGGAAGGCAGGCTGGAGCTGGTAACCCTCATCTTCCAAAAATCTGTGTAAATGGGGGATTGACTGAAGGCTTTCATATCACTGACCGTACGGGCTGAAGTCAGTGCTAACAGAATTAATGTCTTTAATATAAGATGGCATGCACGTGGTTGTGGAACCACCATTCCACAGTCCAGGGAGAGACTGAAGTGGCATAACTAAGCAAGCACCTGGTTCTTCACTAGAGCCCCTGACAGTGTGACTAAACTTGAACCCTGGTGGACGCCATGCACCACTCCAGGACAGACCCCAGAGCCGCAGCAGCTGACCCTCTAAAAGGGTGCAGGGGAGAAGGGATGGACTTCCAGAGTCAAGATGCGTAACGCATGACTTGTAGACAAGATGGGAACTGGAACACAGGAACAGATGGGGCAGGTACAGTAACACAGGACTTTGTTCAGACTAGGCAGATGAGGAAGGCAGTGACAGGTGAGGACCAGGCGTGTCAGGAGCAGGGTCAGACAGGACAGATTGGAGCAGGATCAGGGAGCATGGGTACAGGGAGTGAACTATTTAGACTGGCGTGTACAACACTAATGGACTAGAGTGTAACTAAAGCAACTCCCTATAGGGGTGGGTGCAAAAAGGTGTGTGCACACGTTGCGGATTTTGCTGCGGATCTGCAGCAGTTTCTCATGAGTTTACAGTACAATGTAAACTTATGGGAAACCAAAAACAATGTGCCCATGCTGCGGAAAAAGCCGCGTGGAAACGAAGCGGATTATTTTCCGCAGCATGTCAATTCTTTGTGCGGAATCCGCAGCGGCTTTTCATCTGCTCCAATAGAAAAATGCAGATGGAAAACTGCAGCAGAATCCGCATTAAAAACCGTGATAAATCTGCAGTAAAAACCGCAGCGGTTTTGCACTGCTTATTTATCAAATCCGCAGCGGATTTTTTTACGTGTGCACATAGCCTAAGGGTATGTGCACACGCTGCGGATTTTGCTGCGGATCCGCAGCGGTTTCCCATGAGTTTACAGTACTATGTTAACCCATGGGAAACGAAATACGCAGTGCACATGCTGCGGAAAAAACGCGCGGAAACGCAGCGGATTACATTCCGCAGCATGTCAATTCTTTGTGCGGATTCCGCTGCGGTTTTACACCTGCTCCAATAGAAAACTGCAGGTGTAAAGCCGCAGCGGAAGATCGCAGTAGAAACCGCGATAAATCCGCAGGAAAAACCGCAGCGGTTTAGCACTGCGGTCTTTCCAAATCCGCAGTCCTCCAGAATACGCGTGCACATACCCTTAAAGGGAATCTGTCACCCCAAAATTCGCCTATAAGCTAAGCCCACCGGCATCAGGGCCTTATCTACAGCATTCTGTAATGCTGTAGATAAGCCCCTGATGGCACCTGAAAGATAAGAAAAACAGGTTATATTATACTCACCCAGGGGCAGTCCCGTCCTATGGGCATCATGGTCCGGGTCCAGCACCTCCCATCTTCATACGATGACGTCCTCTTCTTTGCTTCCGGCCGCGGCTCCTGCGCAGGCGTACTTTATCTGTCCTGTTGAGGGCAGCGTAAAGTACTGCAGTGCGCAGGGCCTCTCTGACCTTTCCCGGCGCCTGCGCACTGCAGAACTTTGCAGATAAAGTACGCCTGCACAGGAGCCGTGACAGGAAGCAAAGAAGATGATGTCATCGTATGAAGTTGGGAGGCGCTGGACCCGGACCGCGATGCCTATCGGACCGGACCCCATCGCCCCTGGGCGAGTATAATATAACCTGTTTTTCTTATCTTTCAGGTGACATCGGGGGCTTATCTACAGCATTACAGAATGCTGTAGATAAGCCCTTGATGCCAGTGGCCTTAGCTTATAGTCAAATTTTATGACAGATTCCCTTTAAATACCTGATGTCTCCCAGCCATTGGATGGGTTTTCTGAAACACAAGCTGCCCCTTTAAAAAGCAGGGAGTGCATGCATCCCAAGAGACCTGCGTGCCTGGGAGGAAGCAGACGCGGCAGAAACTGAAGCAGCGCAGGAGGGTAGGTGAACACACCAATTTCCCTGTCAAAAAGGAGGAAGGGGAGTTGTGCAGCCCCAACAAGATTTTTATCAAGGCGGAATCTTTTGACTGGGGATTGGCTTAGGCCTGTCACATGCTTTAATAAACTTCGTTATTCATATATTGCCTCCCAAATCACAGTTATACAAATGCCCGTAGGGCAGAGATCTGCACTTTTAGGCTAGGTTCACATTGCGTTAATGGGTTAACGCTAACACTCCGTTGCACGGCGAAATTGTCGCAATTAACGCCATGCAATGGGTCAGTTAGCGCACCCATTGACGGCAATGTGATTTTTATCTGTAGGGCATCGCTAGCGCATGCCATTTTCGGCACGTGCTAGCGATGTGCCGTTATTTTGTGACAGACCTCGGACGCTGCTCGGACGCTGCTTGCTTGATCGGAGATCTGTGCTAGCGGGATCGGCAAACGCGATCCCTCTAAAGACATTGCGTTAGCACAATCTACTAGCGCAATGCACTTAAAGGGAAGGTGCCATCAAAAAATTTTTTTTTCAGAAATTGTAAAAAATTAATGATTACATTTTCTTAAAAAAATATCATTTGTTTATAATTTAGTAAAATATGAAAAATAATTTGAAACGTTTTGGAATTTCCACTTTTCAACACTAGGGGGAGCAGCTGCTGAAATTTCAGAAAAACCTAGTGTACAAATAGCTCACATTACAGCACTGCAGTAAATATGGGCGGAGTCTGCTGACGTGTGTGATGTCTCCTCTCCTCCCCTTATGGGTGTTTGCTAAGGGATTAGAGAGGATGATATTCAGGAACCCAGTGAGCAGCCATTTTGTTGGTGACTGCAGAGTATGGCTGCCGTCACACTATCAGTATTTGGTCAGTATTTTACCTCAGTATTTGTAAGCAAAAACCAGGAGTGGAACAAATAGAGGAAAAGTATAATAGAAACACATGCACCACTTCTGTATTTATCACCCACTCCTGGTTTTGGCTTACAAATACTGAGGTAAACAACAAACCAAATACTGCTAGTGTGACGGCAGCCTTATACTGACAAGTAGACAGTCACCAAGGATGGCAGGCAGCAAAAGGATTCTGGGAGATATGTGGTGGAGGGAGCAGTGTGACAGCAGCACAGAGTATTTCAGGAGAGCAGTGTGCTGGTCTATAGGGGCCCCCTGTTTGGTGCGCGGAGCAGCCAGGGATTGTACATAGAGCGCTGTCTTTTATACACATGGATGGACCGTCTGCTTCACAGAAATCCAGGAAACATTTCTGCGGATTGATGGCCTGGTCTGATCCAGACTTTGCATGCAGACCCCATTCCCCTCCTCAGATCCTGTCTTCTCCATCCTGTCAATGTGTGAAAGCGAGGCGACAGGCGCATTCCGGGGTGACGCTGGGAAGGAAATGTAGCCATATAGTAACGATAAAAATGAGACCCCTCTCTTCAGCTGCCTCACCAGCCCTGACTGCACCTAACTGGAGGTCATGCTTTACCCTCTATTACCCCAGACCCGCGTGCAGGTGCTCAGCCAGAACCACCATAGAATGGGTCCGCGTTCTGAAGATAATACTGCCATAGTGTTCTCACATAATACTGCCATATAGATCACACACAATACTATCAAATAGATCACACAATACTGTCATACAGTTCTCACATAATACCACCATATAGATCACACATAATACCGCCAGTGTTCTCACATACCGCCATATAGATCACACATAATACCGCCAGTGTTCTCACATACCACCATATGCTTCTCACATAATACCGCCATATAGATCACCCATAATGCCGCCACATAGATCTCACATGTATTGTAAATAAAGACTCGGCCAGAATAAAGTCCTTTATTAATCTTTTTTATACCATACCGAACGCATAATCCTCGACTCCCTCATCTCCCACAACAAAAATAATAAACCACAATGGGGAAAGACACGCAGGGGGGGAGAGGAGTGCATAGGAGAGGATTAGATACTGACTGCTGAGCCGTGTATCTAATCCTGTCCTGTGTGATACTGTGCTGCGCCGTGTATCTAGTCCTATCTTGTGTGATACTGTACACAGGACAGGATTAGCTACACAGGATTAGATTAGCTACACAGGACAGAGGTAGCAGTGGTAGATGGTATATAGAGGCAGGCAGCAGTGGTAGATGGTATATAGAGGCAGGCAGCAGTGGTAGATGGTATATAGAGGCAGGCAGCAGTGGTAGATGGTATATAGAGGCAGGCAGCAGTGGTAGATGGTATATAGAGGCAGGCAGCAGTGTTAGGTGGCATACAGAGGCAGGTAGCGGTGGTATACAGAGGCAGGTAGCGGTGGTATACAGAGGCTGGTAGCGGTGGTATATAGGAGCAGGTAGCAGTGGTATATAGGGGCAGGTAGCAGTGGTATATAGGAGCAGGTAGCAGTGGTATATAGGAGCAGGTAGCAGTGGTATATAGGAGCAGGTAGCAGTGGTATATAGGAGCAGGTAGCAGTGGTATATAGGAGCAGGTAGCAGTGGTATATAGGGGCAGGTAGCAGTGGTATATAGGGGCTGGTAGCAGTGGTATATAGGAGCAGGTAGCAGTGGTATATAAGGGCTGGTAGCAGTGGTATATAAGGGCTGGTAGCAGTGGTATATAAGGGCTGGTAGCAGTGGTATATAGGGGCAGGTAGCAGTGGTATATAGGAGCAGGTAGCAGTGGTATATAAGGGCTGGTAGCAGTGGTATATAAGGGCTGGTAGCAGTGGTATATAGGGGCAGGTAGCAGTGGTATATAGGAGCAGGTAGCAGTGGTATATAAGGGCTGGTAGCAGTGGTATATAGGAGCAGGTAGCAGTGGTATATAGGGGCAGGTAGCAGTGGTATATAGGGGCAGGTAGCAGTGGTATATAGGGGCAGGTAGCAGTGGTATATAGGAGCAGGTAGCAGTGGTATATAGGAGCAGGTAGCAGTTGTGTATAAGGGCTGGTAGCAGTGGTATATAAGGGCTGGTAGCAGTGGTATATAAGGGCTGGTAGCAGTGGTATATAGGAGCAGGTAGCAGTGGTATATAGGAGCAGGTAGCAGTGGTATATAGGAGCAGGTAGCAGTGGTATATAGGGGCAGGTAGCAGTGGTATATAGGAGCAGGTAGCAGTGGTATATAGGGGCAGGTAGCAGTTGTGTATAAGGGCTGGTAGCAGTGGTATATAGGGGCAGGTAGCAGTGGTATATAGGGGCAGGTAGCAGTGGTATATAGGAGCAGGTAGCAGTGGTATATAGGAGCAGGTAGCAGTGGTATATAGGAGCAGGTAGCAGTGGTATATAGGGGCAGGTAGCAGTGGTATATAGGAGCAGGTAGCAGTGGTATATAGGGGCAGGTAGCAGTGGTATATAGGAGCAGGTAGCAGTGGTATATAGGGGCAGGTAGCAGTGGTATATAGGGGCTGGTAGCAGTGGTATATAAGGGCTGGTAGCAGTGGTATATAGGGGCAGGTAGCAGTGGTATATAGGAGCAGGTAGCAGTGGTATATAAGGGCTGGTAGCAGTGGTATATAGGAGCAGGTAGCAGTGGTATATAGGAGCAGGTAGCAGTGGTATATAGGGGCAGGTAGCAGTGGTATATAGGGGCAGGTAGCAGTGGTATATAGGAGCAGGTAGCAGTGGTATATAGGAGCAGGTAGCAGTTGTGTATAAGGGCTGGTAGCAGTGGTATATAAGGGCTGGTAGCAGTGGTATATAAGGGCTGGTAGCAGTGGTATATAGGAGCAGGTAGCAGTGGTATATAGGAGCAGGTAGCAGTGGTATATAGGAGCAGGTAGCAGTGGTATATAGGGGCAGGTAGCAGTGGTATATAGGAGCAGGTAGCAGTGGTATATAGGGGCAGGTAGCAGTTGTGTATAAGGGCTGGTAGCAGTGGTATATAGGGGCAGGTAGCAGTGGTATATAGGGGCAGGTAGCAGTGGTATATAGGAGCAGGTAGCAGTGGTATATAGGAGCAGGTAGCAGTGGTATATAGGAGCAGGTAGCAGTGGTATATAGGGGCAGGTAGCAGTGGTATATAGGAGCAGGTAGCAGTGGTATATAGGGGCAGGTAGCAGTGGTATATAGGAGCAGGTAGCAGTGGTATATAGGGGCAGGTAGCAGTGGTATATAGGGGCAGGTAGCAGTGGTATATAGGAGCAGGTAGCAGTGGTATATAGGAGCAGGTAGCAGTGGTATATAGGGGCAGGTAGCAGTGGTATATAGGGGCAGGTAGCAGTGGTATATAGGGACAGGTAGCAGTGGTATATAGGGACAGGTAGCAGTGGTAGATGCATAAGAAAATAAAAACTCTGTACTTACCTTCAGTCCTCTCCCAGGAAGTGCTGAGTCATGTTCAGGGCAGAGCAGTGTGACGATCTCCCTGCTCTGCTCTGAACAGGTCGGCAGTGAGCAGTGATTGCAGCCTGTGCTGTAATACTAAGTACAGGCTGCAATCACAGCTCCTGGCTGCAGATACTTACCTCAGACCCTCGCTCCCAGCAGCAGCTTCTCCCTGGCAGCTCCTGCTATGATCGCACACACTGAGCTGTGTGTGCGATGACAGAGGAAAAAAACAAAATGGCCGCAATCTCCTCTCACAGCTGTGACGTAGCAGCCCAGTGGGCGTGCCCAAGTCACAGCAGAGAGGCAGGAGGAGCGGTCGGAGCCCGACTGTTGGCTCCTATGCCCATGGCTGCCGTAAGTGAGGTGTGCAAGTGTCGTGCCCAGACACTTACACCCACACTAATGAAAATGGCGGCCTCCAGTGGCAAAAGTAAAAATGAATAAATAAAAAAGTATTAAAGTAGTACATTTACTTTTGTATTAAAAATAATTGATTATATAATCAATAATTATTAATACAAAAACTAAAATCACGGCCCCCTCCCTTTAACGGATTGCCCTAACGCAATGTGAACCTAGCCTAAGAGTGCTAGTGAGTAGACCAAGTTCTAATCATTTAGAGAGAAACTCTAGGATAGATTTAATGAGAATTTCCTTACCCAGACAGGAACGGTTTCCAGGTTCTAGAATTTGTTTTTGTCACTACCAGTTTCCAGCTCTTAAAGGGACACTGTCACTTGAATTTGGAGGGAACAATCTTCAGCCATGGAGGCGGGGTTTTTGGGTGTTTGATTCACTCTTTCCTTACCCGCTGGCTGCAATATTGAATTGAAGTTGATTCTCTGTCCTCCGTAGTACATGCCTGCACAAGGCAAACTTGCCTTGCGCAGGCATGTACTATAGACTCTATAGTATAGAGGACAGAGAATGAACTTCAATCCAGTATTGCAGCCAGAATGCAGCCAGCGGGTAAGGAAAGGGTGAATCCAACCACCAAAAACTCCGCCTCCATGGCTGAAGATTGTTCCCTCCAAATTCAGGTGACAGTGTCCCTTTAAGTAGATAGTAAACTAAAAAATCCTCTCTGGATTAACCGTGACCTTTCAAATTGCAGTCTGTCAAATGAAGGCCCAGTGCTCACGAATGCCAGACCGAAGCTTGGTTGAGTAAATCTGGGGTGTCTGGTAAGATCCATGGATTGGAGACGGAGATTAGCCTCATTCATGAAAACCACGGTTTTGGGGGCAAGAATGGTGCCATCAGGTTTGGTCTTCCTAGAGCTTTCTTTGTACTGCTGAGATCATAATTACAGGAGGAACGGCATAGGCTAGATCAAAGTCCAATGGAAGGCATCCACTTCACAAGATTTTTCCATGGGATTTAGCAAGCAGAATTCTTTTACATTCCTGTTCCACCTGTTTGTGAACAAGTCTATACTTGGAAGCAGTAGCGTAGCTACCAGGGGGGCAGAGGGGGCCATTGCCTCAGGCCCCGTGCTCTGAGTGGGCCCACCGGGAGCTACGCTACTGTAACTGCATCGGTGCGCGCAGCGCGCCGATGCAGTTACATTCTGCACAGAGCAGGGAGAAATCGATCTCCCTGCTCTGCCGCTATGGGGCCCCTGAGCAGGCGGGGGGAGCCCGGTGCCAGCAGTGGCCCCCCCCCCCCCCCCCGCCTGTCATCGCATGGTGAGCTGTATCAGCATCTAGCCGATACAGCTCACCGCAGTGATGAGGGAAGGAGCGCTGCGCTGCACTCCTCCCATCATCCCCCACACCGTCTGACAGAGGGCGCGATGACGTCACCGCCCAGCGCCCCCACTGTCAGATCAGCGGGAGCAGGAGCAGGAAGCACCGCTGGAACAAGGAGGAAGAGAGGTACTTATTTGCTGTGTTTTTATGGGGGCTGCCTTATTCTACAGTATCTGCCTATAGGGGGGTGGGTGTTATGGGGAGTGCTGCCTTATATACAGGATCAGCCTATAGGGGAGGGAGTGCTGCCTTATATACAGGATCTGCCCATGGGGGGGGGGGGGAAGAGTGCTGCCTTATATACAGGATCTGCCTATGGGGGGGCTGCTGCCTTATATACAGGATCTGCCTATGGGGGGGTGGGATGACGTCACCGCCCAGCGCCCCCACTGTCAGATCAGCGGGAGCAGGAGCAGGAAGCACCGCTGGAACAAGGAGGAAGAGAGGTACTTATTTGCTGTGTTTTTATGGGGGCTGCCTTATTCTACAGTATCTGCCTATAGGGGGGTGGGGGTTATGGGGAGTGCTGCCTTATATACAGGATCAGCCTATAGGGGAGGGAGTGCTGCCTTATATACAGGATCTGCCCATAGGGGGGGGGGGAAGAGTGCTGCCTTGTATACAGGATCTGCCTATGGGGGGGCTGCTGCCTTATATACAGGATCTGCCTATGGGGGGGTGGGATGACGTCACCGCCCAGCGCCCCCACTGTCAGATCAGCGGGAGCAGGAGCAGGAAGCACCGCTGGAACAAGGAGGAAGAGAGGTACTTATTTGCTGTGTTTTTATGGGGGCTGCCTTATTCTACAGTATCTGCCTATAGGGGGGTGGGGGTTATGGGGAGTGCTGCCTTATATACAGGATCAGCCTATATGGGAGGGAGAAAGAGTTCTGCCTTATATACAGGATCTGCCTATGGGGGGGCTGCTGCCTTATATACAGGATCTGCCTATGGGGGGGTGGGAGTGCTGCCTTATACTACAGGATCTGCCTATAAGGGGGGGGGGGGGGAGTGCTGCCTCATATACAGGATCAGCCTATGGGGGGGGGGGGGGGGGGAGTGCTGCCTCATATACAGGATCAGCCTATGGGGGGGTTAGTGCTGCCTTATATACAGGATCTGCCTATGGGGGGGGAGTGCTGCCTTATATACAGGATCTGCCTATAGGGGGGAGTGCTGCCTTATTCTACAGGATCTGCCTATGGGGGGGGTGCTGCCTTATTCTACAGGATCTGCCTATGGGGGGTGCTGCCTTATACCACAGGGTCTGCCTATAGGGGTGCTGCCTTGTGCTATATTGAGGACTATCTGGCACATACTATATGGCGGTTATCTATGGGGCCATCATACAGTGTGGGGATTACAGTGTTGGAGCCATCAAACAGTTTGAAGGCTACTAAGGGGTCAGTATACTGTGTGGGTGATACTATACAGGTAGGGGGCATTATACTGTGTATAGGGGAGCTGTACGGGGGGGGGGAGGCACGGGACATTAAATTTAAAGTGGGCACTTATTGTAATAGGGGAACTCAGGTTACTGTGACTATCAAAGGGGCACACAGAGGGCATTATTACTTTCTAGGGGGCAAAATGTGGGCTGTTTTCTAGGGCACTTGCACCCGGAATTACTATATTATAGAGTGGTGCTTTAGAATTTAGAGGGTACAGAGAACCACAGAGTAGGTGCAGTAATAGGGTCACATACGGCAGCAGAGGCTCAGTATCGGGGTATCAGGTGTAGTAATAGGGACACATACGGCAGCAGCGGCTCAGTATTGGGGTATCAGGTGCAGTAATAGGGACACATACAGCAGCAGCGGCTCAGTATTGGGATATCAGGGGCAGTAATAGGAACATATACGGCAGCAGCGGCTCAGTATTGGGGTATCAGCAGAATGAGGGGTTTGTGCAGGTTGGAAATAGATGGTGATGGCTGGAATGTGAGAAGTGAAACGTGTCTGTTGTTTTCTCTGCAGACAAGTTGTAGCTGGAAGAAGTTGTCATGTCGGTCTGGGCCAGACGGAAAAGACAGGAAAAGTGACAATTCCATCATAAAGAACGTCAATGGTAAGTCATTATCTATAACTGGGCTGTGATCTCATACCGTATGCTCTGTAGGACTGGTATCTACCACGGACCATATGGCGGTAATATCCATGCTGGTCGTTATATGGAGATTATCTTCAGGAACAGCGCGGTCATCTGCTGAGTTTCTCCTCCACTATTAGCACACCCCAATTCTGAGTATAAAGGGGAGGGGGGGGGGGTTGGGGGGTTGAATCACCGGATGACCATGCTGTGATTGAAAAAAAATCTATGTAAAAATGAACACTAATCTTACTATATGGAGACCATATAGAAATCTGATTATTACTCCCGCTAGAGGGTACACAATAGTACAACACATATTGTAAAGGTGAAAATATAGGCAATTATTGTGTCCAAGTTGGATGATGTAGATAACTGTTCTACGCAAAATTCATGTAAACATATAGACAAAAGCGTATTTTGAACAACGCTAGCAAAAACCTTTATTAGTCCATTAAAACTTGTAACCATTTAAAAAGTAGCCAATAGTGCTTATAATGAGCCAAAAAGACAAAGTGGCATCACCATAGGGTTGGTAATACTATCACATCAATGTAACCATAATTAAATAGTGCAACGTGTCAATAAATTTACAGTAAAGCCAGAGACAGGAGGAGGGCACTATTAGTGCATCAGACTATATTGAATCAGTTACGCCATATAGCATGCCCAAATCTCATAACTATCGCTGGACCGTACTAATACATAGACATATTGCACAAACAGTAAAGTTCAAATCAAATATAAATATACCTTAATAATGCCCAAATGATGGTGCCACTGCCCCTACGCACGTTTCGGTGGTGTGCCTTCGCCAGGGGGAGAATCCAAACCTTTCTAGTGGACACATGCATATAGCCAACGTGGTCACATGACCGTCTGATAACACCAGTGATATTGTGGACTGATGCAGCAGGTGCTCCCTGTCATGATTTGACAGTCTGCAGTCACAAAGTGACTGTAGACATTTATTCCAAGCAGTAAATAACTTTATAATAAATAGCTTATCTTATTTTTAAATTATTAAAATACAACTCCAGCGGGGTTTTATTTTTTTCACCGCTGGAGTGGTGCTTTAAGTGCAAGTCCCCCTGCCCCGACCATATACTCCTCCTCCGGGATATTCACCATTATTTTTGGCACTGCTCCAGTCCCACTGGCCAGAAGTTAAAAGCTATGTCACAAGCGCTCAATGTAAGTCTATGAAAGGCAGAAAGAGGAGAATGAGGCCAGAAAAAAAAGCTCTCAGACTTGCGTTGATTAGAGACCTCTGTGCCACTCCATGAAACACTGGAGCAGCGGACAGGTCACAAACTGAAGGAGATGGAGCCTAGGGGCGACCCGTAATCCCACGCCTGCGCCCTGCACTCCCTCAGGAATACATACCTCATCCTCCTCCCTTCTGTGGGCACTGCATTCAGGGATCTTCTGCGCAGGTTAGTCACTGCGACCTCCGATGTGCGCCTGTGCTGAAGATCCCTGAATGCAATGCCAATAGAAGGTAGGATGAGGTATGCATTTCTGAGGGAGTGCAGGATTCAGGCGCAGGGGACATAACTGATGCTAATTGGAGGAGAGTAGTATTACAATGAAGGCAGGCAGAGATTTTTTACAGCACTACACAACCTGAAGCCTGGAAGAAATCATTAACATATACAGGTCCTTCTCAAAAAATTAGCATATAGTGTTAAATTTCATTATTTACCATAATGTAATGATTACAATGAAACTTTCATATATTATAGATTCATTATCCACCAACTGAAATTTGTCAGGTCTTTTATTGTTTTAATACTGATGATTTTGGCATACAACTCCTGATAACCCAAAAAAACCTGTCTCAATAAATTAGCATATCAAGAAAAGGTTCTCTAAACGACCTATTACCCTAATCTTCTGAATCAACTAATTAACTCTAAACACATGCAAAAGATACCTGAGGCTTTTATAAACTCCCTGCCTGGTTCATTACTCAAAACCCCCATCATGGGTAAAGGTACTGTCACACTAGACGATATCGCTAGCGATCCGTGACGTTGCAGCGTCCTCGCTAGCGATATCGTCCAGTGTGACAGGCAGCAGCGATCAGGCCCCTGCTGGGAGATCGCTGGTCGGGGAAGAAAGTCCAGAACTTTATTTCGTCGCTGGACTCCCCGTAGACATCGCTGAATCGGCATGTGTGACACCGATTCAGCGATGTCTTCGCTGGTAACCAGGGTAAACATCGGGTAACTAAGCGCAGGGCCGCGCTTAGTAACCCGATGTTTACCCTGGTTACCATCCTAAAAGTAAAAAAACAAACAGTACATGCTTACCTACAGCCGTCTGTCCTCCAGCGCTGTGCTCTGCTCTCCTCCTGCTCTGGCTGTGAGCGTCGGTCAGCCGGAAAGCAGAGCGGTGACGTCACCGCTCTGCTTTCTGGCTGCCCGGCGCTCACAGCCAGACCAGAGAAGCAGAGCGCCGAGGACAGACAGCGGTAGGTAAGTATGTAGCGTTTGTTTTTTTACTTTTTAGGATGGTAACCAGGGTAAACATCGGGTTACTAAGCGCGGCCCTGCGCTTAGTTACCCGATGTTTACCCTGGTTACCGGGGACCTCGGGATCGTTGGTCGCTGGAGAGCTGTCTGTGTGACAGCTCTCCAGCGACCAAACAGCGACGCTGCAGCGATCCGGATCGTTGTCGGTATCGCTGCAGCGTCGCTATGTGTGACGGTACCTTAAGACTAGCGACCTGACAGATGTCAAGAAGGCCATCATTGACACCCTCAAGCAAGAGGGTAAGACCCAGAAAGAAATTTCTCAACAAATAGGCTGTTCCCAGAGTGCTGTATCAAGGCACCTCAATGGTAAGTCTTTTGGAAGGAAACAATGTGGCAGAAAACGCTGTACAACGAGAAGAGGAGACCGGACCCTGAGGAAGATTGTGGAGAAGGACCGATTCCAGACCTTGGGGAACCTGAGGAAGCAGTGGACTGAGTCTGGTGTGGAAACATCCAGAGCCACAGGTGTGTGTAGGAAATGGGCTACAGGTGCCACATTCCCCAGGTAAAGCCACTTTTGAACCATAAACAGCGGCAGAGGCGCCTGACCTGGGCTACAGAGAAGCAGCACTGGACTGTTGCTAAGTGGTCCCAAGTACTTTTTTCTGATGAAAGCAAATTTTGCATGTCATTCGGAAATCAAGGTGCCAGAGTCTGGAGGAAGACTGGGGAGAAGGAAATGCCAAAATGCCTGAAGTCCAGTGTCAAGTACCCACAGTCAGTGATGGTGTGGGGTGCCATGTCAGCTGCTGGTGTTGGTCCACTGTGTTTCATCAAGGGCAGGGTCAATGCAGCTAGCTATCAGGAGATTTTGGAGCACCTCATGCTTTCATCGGCTGAAATGCTTTATGGAGATGAAGATTTCATTTTTCAGCACGACCTGGCACCTGCTCACAGTGCCAAAACCACTGGTAAATGGTTTACTGACCATGGTATTACTGTGCTCAATTGGCCTGCCAACTCTCCTGACCTGAACCCCATAGAGAATCTGTGGGATATTGTGAAGAGAAAGTTGAGAGACGCAAGACCCAACACTCTGGATGAGCTTAAGGCCGCTATTGAAGCATCCTGGGCCTCCATAACATCTCAGCAGTGTCACAGGCTGATTGCCTCCATGCCACGCCGCATTGAAGCAGTCATTTCTGCCAAAGGATTCCCGACCAAGTATTGAGTGCATAACTGAACATTATTATTTGATGGTTTTTTTGTTTGTTATTAAAAAACACTTTTATTTGATTGGATGGGTGAAATATGCTAATTTATTGAGACAGGTTTTTTGGGTTATCAGGAGTTGTATGCCAAAATCATCAGTATTAAAACAATAAAAGACCTGACAAATTTCAGTTGGTGGATAATTAATCTATAATATATGAAAGTTTAATTGTAATCATTACATTATGGTAAATAATGAAATTTAACACTATATGCTAATTTTTTGAGAAGGACCTGTAGTGGGTACAGAAAGTATTAAGACCTCTACATTTTTCACTGTTTCATTGCAACCATTTGGTAAAGTAAAAAAAGTTTATTTTTTTCCTCATTAACGTACACTCTGCACTAGGGTTGAGCGAAACGGGTCGGCCACTTTCAGAAGTCGCCGACTTTTGGCAAAGTCGGGTTTCATGAAACCCGACCCGACCCCTGTGTGGGGTCGGCCATGAAGTCGGCGATCTTCTGAATGTGGAATCGGAATTCCGATACCGATTCCCGATATGTTTAAGATATCGGGAATTGGTATCGGAATTCAGATTTAAGTGTAAAATAAAGAATAAAAATAAAAAATATCGCTATACTTACCCTCTGACGCGCCCTGGTACTAACCGGGAACCTTCCTTCATTCGAATCAGCGCTTTCAGGACCTTGCGGTGACGTCGCGGCTTGTGATTGGTCGCGCGACCGCCCATGTGACCGGCGCGCGACCAATCAGAAGCCGTGACGTCACCGAAGGTCCTGGAAGCGCTGATTCTTAGGAAGGAAGGCTGCCGGAAAGAAGCAGGGCGCATCCGAGGGTGAGTATATACCTAATAGGAATATACTCACCCTCGGACGCGCCCTGCTTCTTTCCGGCAGCCTTCCTTCCTAAGAATCAGCGCTTCCAGGACCTTCGGTGACGTCGCGGTGACATCGCGGTGACGTCACGGCTTCTGATTGGTCGCACGGCGGTCACATGGGCGGTCGCGCGACCAATTACAAGCCGCGATGTCACCGAAGGTCCTGGAAGCGCTGATTCGAAGGAAGGAAGGTTCCCGGTTAGTACCAGGGCGTGTCAGAGGGTAAGTATAGCGATATTTTTAATTTTTATTCTTTATTTTACACTTAAATATGGATCCCAGGGCCTGAAGGAGAGTTTCCGCTCCTTCAGACCCTGGGAACCATTGGAAACCCAATGCACTGCATTGGGTTTCGAGTTTCGGCCGACCCCGACTTTTTTATAGGATCGGCCGATTTCACTCGACCCGACTTTTGAAAAAGTCGGGTTTCGTGAAACCCGACCCGATCCTATAAAAGTAAAGGTCGCTCAACCCTACTCTGCACTATCGTGACTGCGAAAAAAAAAAAATTTTTGCACATTTAATTTAAAAAAAACGGAAATATCACATGGTCATAAGTATTCAGTCCCTTTGCTCAGGCACTCATATTTAAGTCACATTTTGTCCATTTCTTTGTGAACCTTCTTGAGATGGTTCTACTCCTTCATAGGAGTCCAGCTGTGTTTAATTAAACTGATAGGACTTGATTGGGAAAGGCACACGCCTGTCTATATAAGACCTCACAGCGCATGTCTGACCAAATGAGAATCACGAGAGAATCAAAAAGGAGCTGGCCAAGGAGCTCAGAGACATAATTAGGCAAGGCACAGATCTGGCCAAGGTTACAACAGAATTTCTGCAGTACTCAAGGTTCCAAAGAGCACAAAAGCCTCCATAATCCTTAAATGGAAGAAGTTTGGGACCGGGGGCGTGGCCTGAGTGTCCATGTGAGCGGACGTGCGGCAGAGAGCTCCCGCTGCTGTGCATAATAAAATCCTGTATAGCCGCCGCTGAACGGCTCCAGGAGAGGCTTACCGGCTGCGGGGTGACCCAGAGAGCTCGGCGGTGCTGAGCGGCAGCTCCGTGAACGGAGAGAATGACCAGGAGAAGGCAGAAGGACGCGGGAGCCGGGGATGCAGGCGCAAGCCAAGATGGCGCCGATGCAAGGGAGAAGGCGGATAAAGAGAACGCCGCATGTAAGAAACGCATGGAGGTGGCGGCAAAGCTCCAGCAGTTTGTAAGAGTGGAGGCTGCAGAGGGGGAAACCGGAGCTGATACAGAGGAGGAAGAGGAAGAGAACCCAGCAGGAGAGCATGAGGTACAACAGGGGAGAAAGGAGAGCAATATGGCGGTGGCAGTAGGGGGACCTGAGGATATGGCGCCAGAAGCGGAGCCTACCCTAAGAGACGTTTTTGCGTTGGTTTCTTCATGTAAACAGTCTCTGACCCTACAGATACAGAAGGTTAAGGGGGACACAGCCCAGATAAACGCAGCCATGCAGAAGATTGACAAACGTGTGGGGGAGGTAGAGGAGAGCGTGAGCACTGCAGAAGATCATATAGTGCAGCTGCAAAAAGCTGAGAAGTTCACTCAAGCAATAGCTGAATTGGCGGCAAAAAATGAGGATCTTGAGAATAGGTCCAGAAGAAATAATATACGCATAGTGGGCATCCCTGAAAAAGCTGAAGGGAGGAATCCAACTGAATATATTGAAAAATGGCTGTTAGAGACTTTTGGAGATACGGCGCTGACAAAAGTGTTCGCGGTGGAGAGAGCGCATAGGGTCCCACCGAAACCACCTGTCCCTGGAGCGAATCCTCGTACCATGCTCGCCAAAATCCTAAATTACAGAGACAGAGACATTATCCTGAGGAAGGCTAGAGATATGACGGATCTGACAGTTGAAGGCCAAAGAATTGCTATTTACCCAGACTATTCTGCCCTGGTTCAGAAACAACGGATGATGTTCATGGGTATCAAGAGACGGCTGAGGGAGCTGGGAGTGCAATACTCCATGATGTTTCCAGCAAGACTGAGGGTGGTGGCGTTTGACAAAATTCACTTTTTTCAGAAGCCGGAGGAAGCTACTCAGTGGATTGACATTAATGCTAAAAGGCTTAAAGGAAAAGGAGACTGAAACTGAGGGGGGATTCTGAATGTGATTACTTCTCTGTCAGTTGGAAAAGAGACTTGGGACTAACAACTCAGGGGTTATGGGATGTGAAAGTTGAAGGGTGGAGCTGGGTTGTAATCAGCTACAGTTAAGGGAATGCTATAATGGCTGCTGGGAAAGGGGGAGGAAGGGTAAGCGGCGTATTATAAGTTTGTTTAGGTTTCTTGCATTTGCAGGTTACTCGATGTTGAAATCTTGCGACATGTTAAAGAATGTATGGAATTCTGCTATGTACAGTGGCAGGAGGAGGGTTGGGAAGGTACTGCCAATCGGAGTGTTCGCTATGGGCGATGATGCCCCACTCTTGAAAAGAGGCGGAATGGTTAGTTGTGAGGGGGGAAGGGTGGGAGGGAGAGTTGGGATAGGGGGGGTTAGGGATGTTAGACAGCTCATGGTCAAGAATAATGATATATTTAGAGAAGATGAGCCAATTGATGGGGGGCCGTTTTAAGATTTTGAGCTGGAATGTGAGAGGCCTGGCGGAGAAATCCAGACGAGCCGCGAGTTTGCAGTATGCAAGAGACCAACGGGCCTCAATGATATGTTTGCTGGAGACGCACTTGGTAAGGGAGAAAGTGAATGTCTTAAATAGATGTTGGATTCAGAAGGGATATCACTCTACCTTCTCCACGTATGCGAGAGGTGTGTCAATTTTGATTCCAGCGGGGGTACAGTATGAGGAGGTGAAGATTTGTGTAGATGCGGATGGTCAGTATGTACTAATACAGTGTATATTGTATGGAGTGAGAATATGTATTGCAGCTATGTATATTCCACCTCCCTACTCAAGCAGGAAGATTAGAGAAGTATTGGAGCGAGTGGAACGATGGGGGCCGACACCACTGATGATTATTGGGGACCTAAATAACATCTGTGACGACTTTTGGGATAAAAATAAAAACACCCAGAATAGGTCGGGGGGACATACTACAACATTTGGCACCTATGTACATGAGATAGGTATGATTGACCTTTGGAGGGTCAGACATGTTGGGGAGAGAGGGTATTCATGTTATTCGCCGGCACATGCCACGCTCTCTAGAATTGACATGGCTCTGGGAAATAGGCTATTAGACACACTGGTTGGGGAGGTGAGATATCTCCCAAGGGCCTTGTCGGACCACAGTCCAATTGAGGTGGAGTTTAAATTGGCGGGGACACAGTCTGTAAATGGGAGAGAATGGAAGATACATCCTAGTTGGTTACATAGTATTGAGATGGAAAGTATAGGACGGGAGGTGGCGGAGTTCTTCGTTTTGAATGATGGGAGTACAGACGCTCTTACGATTTGGGATGCAATGAAGGCGTATCTTAAAGGACTACTGTTTAGAGACATTAGTAGGTGTAAGCGAAGGACGAGAGAGGCAGAAAGGGCGGCAGTTGATGAGTTGAAGGATGCAGAGGATGGGATGGCTATACTGGGAACTCCTGAGGCTGGAAAAAAGGCTGAAAAATGCACAAAATCAATTGGAAAAAGTACTGTTGGAAAAAGCTGATAGGAAGCAGGAATTTCAAAGAGTGTTATATTATCAGGAGGGAGAAACAGTGGGTCATATGCTGTCGCTGGTGGTGGCTGCTCAGAGAAGTACTTCATATGTGCACTCATTGGAGCCTGTAAGTGGAAGCAGAGTATCTGAAACACCTGAGATTTTGAGGACTTTTGCGGACTTTTATGCAGACTTATATTCCTCCCGGGTCGGTGAGTCGGTCGGAGATACATTGACTTTCTTGGAGGGTCTGGATCTGCCGAGACTGAACGAGGTGGATAGGGAGAGCTTGGAAGCCCCTATCACGGAGGAGGAACTGAGTCGGGCATTGATGTCCATGGCCAATGGGAAGGCGCCTGGTGTCGATGGATTGCCCGCCGAGATCTATAAAAGTTTGGGAGAAGTGTTGATTCCTAGATTAAAGACGGTTCTGGAGGAAGCTAGGTCCCGGGGGTGTTTGCCAGCTTCTATGAGGGAGGCCATAATAGTGGTTTTTCCAAAGGAGGATAAGGATTTGGGGAAACCTGAGTCATATCGCCCAATATCTTTGCTAACTATTGATGTCAAGCTTCTGGCCAAGGTGTTAGCTTCCCGTCTGTCTAGTGTCATTACGGGCCTGGTGCATCCGGATCAGTCTGGCTTTATGCCTGATAGGTAAACGGCGATTAATCTGCGGAGGTTATATGTGAATCTGCAGCTGAAGTCTGACAACTGTGGCCGGAGGGTGATTGCGTCACTGGATGCCCATAAGGCGTTTGACAGTGTAGAGTGGGGATATCTCTGGCAGGTGTTGAAGGGTATGGGTTTTGGTCCGCAGTTTGTGGCTTGGATTCAGCTGTTTTATTCGCTGCCGACGGCTAGAATCAGGGTGAACGGGGAATTGTCTCAGCCTATAAAGTTGGCTAGAGGCACTAGGCAGGGATGTCCGCTTTCGCCTCTCTTGTTTGCGTTGGCTGTGGAACCACTTGCCAAGATTCGACAATCTGATGGGGTCCCTGGGTTTAGATATGGGGAAGTTGAGGAAAAGATAGCGCTATATGCAGATGACGTTTTGCTGTTTTTGGCTGATCCGGTTGATTCACTGAGAGGGGCCATTGAAATTGTTGAAAGATTCGGTTCCGTATCGGGGCTAACAATTAATTGGGACAAATCGGTTCTGTTTAAGGTAGATGGTGTAGGAGAGAATGCGAGTGAGAATGTGGGTGATGAGCGGCTTAAGGTGGTATCATTTTAAATACCTTGGGATATGGATTTCGATTCCAGTCGCGGAGTTCGTACATAGAAATCTGACTCCTGTTATGGGGGTGCTCAAGGCAAAGGTAGATGCTTGGAATAAGTTACATTTGTCGGTGGTTGGAAGGGTCAATCTTATTAAGATGGTCCTGATGCCTAAAATTTTATACGTTTTACATAATGCGCCAATTTGGATCCCGCGGGGGAAATTACGACAGATTAATGCCCTCTTTAGAAGTTTGATATGGGGGAGACAATACCCACGTATTAGCCTGGAGACGCTTCAGCGACCCAAGGAAGATGGTGGTTTGGCTTTGCCCAACCCTGAAATATACTTTCTTGCAGCCCAGAGTCAGCATTTGAAGGGCTGGGTGCAGGAGGCGTCATCCAGTGCAGTACAACACCTGATGGAAGGGGTGACAGGCCGACGCCCGGTAATACAATGCTTAGAGGATGGCTCCTTGGGAGCATTGGGGAAGCTATATCCAACCCTGTTTCTGATACGTAAATTATGGAACAGATTGAGGCAGATTCAGGGGGTTACAAGGTTAACCAAATTTACACCAATATGGTCTAACAGTAATTTAAAGGAATTTGCGGCTCTGGGAGGTCTGATAGAGTGGCAGACTAAAGGAATTTGCTTTGTACACCAAATAGTCCAACAACGAGTGTTGAAGTCCTTTTCCCAATTACAAGCAGAGTTTGGTCTGAGGCCCACAGGAGAATATCAGTATGCACAGATGAGACATGCTTTTGGAGCTCAAAATAAGAGTACTGACATCGGGATTCAGGAGGACATAGTATTGGAGTATGTATGTGGTGACGGGACTACAAAGGGAGTTATTTCCACCCTATATAAGGACCTTATGCACACGTATCTGTTAGATTTTCCCATAAAGGCTAGAGCTAAGTGGGAGAGGGACTTGGGCCCGGTGGAGAATGAAACCTGAGAATCGGTGCTGGAGTGGGTTCTGCGATTGTCATTGAGTGAGCCGTATAGGTTGTCGCAGCTCTATATTTTGCACAGAGTATATAAATCTCCGGAAGTGCTACATAAAGCGGGGTTGCGTGCTGACTGAGTGTCCAAGGTGTGGGAGTGAGAATGCAGGAATTTATCATATGATGTGGACGTGTCCTAGACTGGCCGCTTTTTGGGTGGTAGTTTTGAGTCGGGTGGAAGGAGCGTATAAATGTAGTGTCCTGAGAGATCCGATAATATGCCTGTTGGGATATGTGGATGAAATAGGAGTGGACAACACCTGGAAGATTGCAATTGCTAGGTTACTGTATATGGCTCGGAAAGTGATAGCACGGAACTGGATAAAGGCAGAACCACCTGCGAGGAGGGAATTTCTTCAATATGTACAATATGGTCTAAAACTGGAAAAAGGTGTTTACAAGAGACGGGGGAAAATAGAAATGTTTAATAAAATGTGGTCTCCATGGCTTGAGTTGGGATGAGGAGTAATAGAAGTTGGGAACTATAGCCTTCAGATAGGTGAGAACTACTTGAGGCACTGGTGGCCTCAGGGGAGTTTAGATTTGGGATGAGCTGTCCTGTGGGGGGGGGGGGGGGGGGGGGTTTGTTGTGGGTATGTTGGGGATTCTTAAAATTAAGAAAAGGTGTATGTAACATATTGAATTGTGGATGTGAAAGTGATGTTTTCTCTTTTTTGTTTATTGTTAATAAAAATCTATTTAAATAAAAAAAAAAGAAGTTTGGGACCACTAGAAGTCTTCTTAGACCTGGTTGTACAGCCAAACTGAGCACTCGTGGGAGAAAAGCCTTGGTGAGAGGTAAAGAAAAACACCAAGATCACTGTGGCTGAGCAGTAGGGAGATGGGAGAAAGTTCCACAAAATCAACTATCACTGCAGCCCTCCACCAGTCAGACCTTTATGGTCGAGTGGCCCGGCGGAAGCCTCTCCTCAGTGCAAGACATATGAAAGCCCGCATAGAGTTTGCTAAAAACACATGAAGGACTCCCAGACTATGAGAAAGAAGATTCTCTGGTCTGCTGATACGAAGATAGACCTTTTTGATTATAATTCTAAGTGGCATGTGTGGAGAAAACCGGGCACTGCTCATCACCTGCCCAATACAATCCCAACAGTGAAATATGGTGGTGTCAGCATCATGCTATGGGGGTGTTTTTCAGTTGCAGGGACAGGATGACTGGTTGTCATTGAAGGAAACATGAATGCGGCCAAGTACAGAGATATCCTGGATGAAAACCTCTTCCAGAGTGCTCTGGACCTCAGACTTGGCTGAAGGTTCACCTTCCAACAAGACAATGACCCTAAGCACACAGCTAAAATAACAAAGGAGTGCCTTCAGAACAACTATGACCATTCTTGACTGTCCAAGCCAGAGCCCTGTCCTAAATTCAATTGAGCATCTCTGAAGAGACCTGAAAATGGCTGTCCACCAACCAACCTGATTGAACTGGAGACGATCTGCAAGGAAGAATGGCAGAGGATCCCCAAATCCAGGTGTGAAAAACTTGCATCATTCCCAAGAAGACTCATGGCTGTACTAGCTCAAAAGTGTGCTTCTACTCAATGCTGAGCAAAGGGTCTGAATACTTATGACCATGTGATATTGCAGTTTTTCTTTAACCCCTTTCTGCCATTAGACGTACTATTGCGTCCATGTGGGGTGGGCTTTACTTCCCAAGGACGCAATAGTACGTCATATGCGATCGGCAGCGCTCACGGGGGGAGCGCCGCCGATCGCGGCCGGGTGTCAGCTGTTTATCGCAGCTGACATCCGGCACTATGTGCCAGGAGCGGTCACGGACCGCCCCCGGCACATTAACCCCCGGCACACCGCGATCAAAGATGATCGCGATGTGCCGGCGGTACAGGGAAGCACCGCGCAGGGAGGGGGCTCCCTGCGGGCTTCCCTGAGCCCCCCGCAGCAACGCGATGTGATCGCGTTGCTGCGAGGGTCTCACCTCCCTCCCTGCTCCCTCCAGCCCCGGATCCAAGATGGCCGCGGATCCGGGTCCTGCAGGGAGGGAGGTGGCTTCACAGAGCCTGCTCAGAGCAGGCACTGTGAAGCAGCCTGCACTCCTATCAGATCAGTGATCTGACAGAGTGCTGTGCAAACTGTCAGATCACTGATCTGTGATGTCCCCCCCTGGGACAAAGTAAAAAAGTAAAAAAAAAAAATTTCAAATGTGTAAAAAAAAATAAAAAAAAATATTCCAAAATAATGAAAAAAAAAAATATATATTATTCCCATAAATACATTTCTTTAAATAAAAAAAAAAAAACAATAAAAGTACACATATTTAGTATCGCCGCGTCCGTAACGGCCCGACCTATAAAACTGGCCCACTAGTTAACCCCTTCAGTAAACACCGTAAGAAAAAAAAAAAAAAAACGAGGCAAAAAACAACGCTTTATTATCATACCGCCGAACAAAAAGTGGAATAACACGCGATCAAAAAGACAGATATAACTAACCATGGTACCGCTGAAAGCGTCATCTTGTCCCGCAAAAAACGAGCCGCCATACAGCATCATCAGCAAAAAAATAAAAAAGTTATAGTCCTTAGAATAAAGTGATGCAAAAATAATTATTTTTTCTATAAAATAGTTTTTATCGTATAAAAGCGCCAAAACATAAAAAAATGATATAAATGAGGTATCGCTGTAATCGTACTGACCCGAAGAATAAAACTGCTTCATCAATTTTACCAAACGTGGAACGGTATAAACGCCTCCCCCAAAAGAAATTCATGAATAGCTGGTTTTTGGTCATTCTGCCTCACAAAAATCGGAATAAAAAGCGATTAAAAAATGTCACGTGCCCGAAAATGTTACCAATAAAAACATCAACTCGTCCCGCAAAAAGCAAGACCTCACATGACTCTGTGGACCAAAATATAGAAAAATTATAGCTCTCAAAATGTGGTAACGCAAAAAATATTTTTTGCAATAAAAAGCGTCTTTCAGTGTGTGACGGCTGCCAATCATAAAAATCCGCTAGAAAACCCGCTATAAAAGTAAATCAAACCCCCCTTCATCACCCCCTTAGTTAGGGAAAAATTTAAAAAATGTATTTATTTCCATTTTCCCATTAGGGCTAGGGTTAGAGTTAGGGCTAGGGTTAGGGCTAGGGCTAGGGCTAGGGTTAGGGCTAGGGTTAGGGCTAGGGCTAGGGCTAGGGCTAGGGTTAGGGTTAGGGCTAGGGCTAGGGCTAGGGTTAGGGCTAGGGTTAGGGCTAGGATTAGGGTTAGGGCTAGGGCTACAGTTTGGGTTGGGGCTAAAGTTACAGTTAGGGTTTAGATTACATTTACGGTTGGGAATAGGGTTGGGATTAGGGTTAGGGGTGTGTTTGGATTAGGGTTTCAGTTATAATTGAGGGGTTTCCACTGTTTAGGCACATCAGGGGCTCTCCAAACGCGACATGGCGTCCGATCTCAATTCCAGCCAATTCTGCGTTGAAAAAGTAAAACAGTGCTTCTTCCCTTCCGAGCTCTCCCGTGTGCCCAAACAGGGGTTTACCCCAACATATGGGGTATCAGCGTACTCAGGACAAATAGGACAACAACTTTTGGGGTCCAATTTCTCCTGTTACCCTTGGGAAAATACAAAACTCGGGGCTAAAACATATTTTTTGTGGGAAAAAAAAAGATTTTTTATTTTCACGGCTCTGCGTTATAAACTGTAGTGAAACACTTGGGGGTTCAAAGTTCTCACAACACATCTAGATTAGTTCCCTGGGGGGTCTAGTTTCCAATATGGGGTCACTTGTGGGGGGTTTCTACTGTTTAGGTACATTAGGGGTTCTGCAAACGCAATGTGACGTCTGCAGACCATTCCATCTAAGTCTGCATTCCAAATGGCGCTCCTTCCCTTCCGAGCTCTGCCATGCGCTCAAACGGTGGTTTCCCCCAACATACGGGGTATCAGCGTACTCAGGACAAATTGGACAACAACTTTTGGGGTCGAATTTCTCCTCTTACCCTCGGGAAAATACAAAACTGGGGGCTAAAAAATAATTTTGGGGGGAAAGATTTTTTTTTTTAATTTTCACGGCTCTGCGTTACAAACTGTAGTGAAACACTTGGGGGTTCAAAGCTATCACAACACATCTAGATGAGTTCCTTAGGGGGTCTAGTTTCCAAAATGGTGTCACTTGTGGGAGGTTTCTACTGTTTAGGTACATTAGGGGCTCTGCAAATGCAATGTGACACCTGCAGACCATTCCATCTAAGTCCTCATTCCAAATGGAGCTCCTTCCCTTCCGAGCCCTCCCATGCGCCCAAACAGTGGTTCCCCCCCACATATGGGGTATCAGCGCACTCAGGACAAATTGGACAACAAATTGTGGGGTCGATTTTCTCCTGTTACCCTCGGGAAAATACAAAACTGGGGGCTAAAAAATAATTTTTGTGGGAAAAAATTTTTGTTTTATTTTTACGGCTCTCCATTATAAACTTCTGTGAAGCCCTTGGTGGGTCAAAGCGCTCAGCACACATCTAGATAAGTTCCTAAGGGGGTCTACTTTCCAAAATGGTGTCACTTGTGGGGGGTTTCTACTGTTTAGGTACATTAGGGGCTCTGCAAACGCAATGTGACACCTGCAGACCATTCCATCTAAGTCTGCATTCAAATGGCACTCCTTCCCTTCTGAGCCCTCCCATGTGCCCAAACAGTGGTTCCCCCCACATATGGTGTATCATCGCACTCAGGACAAATTGGGCAACAAATTTTGGGGTCCAATTTCTCCTGTTACCCTCAGGAAAATACAAAACTGGGGGCTAAAAAAATAATTTTTGTGGGAAAAAAATTTTGTTTTATTTTTACGGCTCTGCATTATAAACTTCTGTGAAGCACTTGGTGGGTCAAAGTGCTCACCACACCTCTAGATAAGTTCCTTAGGGGGTCTACTTTCCAAAATGGTGTCACTTGTGGGGGGTTTCAATGTTTAGGCACATCAGTGGCTCTTCAAACGCAACATGAGGTTCCATCTCAATTCCTGTCAATTTTGCATTGAAAAGTCAAACGGCGCTCCTTCCCTTCCGAGCTCTCCCATCCGCCCAAACAGTGGTTTACCCCCACATATGGGCTATCAGCGTACTCAGGACAAATTGTACAACAACTTTTGGGGTCCAATTTCTTCTCTTACCCTTGGGAAAATAAAAAATTGGGGGCGAAAAGATAATTTTTGTAAAAAAATATGATTTTTTATTTTTACGGTTCTACATTATAAACTTCTGTGAAGCACTTGTTGGGTCAAAGTGCTCACCACACCTCTAGATAAGTTCCTTAGGGGGTCTACTTTCCAAAATGGTGTCACTTGTGGGGGGTTTCAATGTTTAGCCACATCAGGGGCTCTCCAAACGAAACATGGCGTCCCATCTCAATTCCAGTCAATTTTGCATTGAAAGTCAAATGGCACTCCTTCGCTTCCGAGCTCTGCCATGCGCCCAAACAGTGGTTTACCCCCACATGTGGGGTATTGGCATACTCAGGACAAATTGTACAACAATGTTTGGGGTCCATTTTCTCCTGTTACCCTTGGTAAAATAAAACAAATTGGAGCTGAATTAAATTTTTTGTGAAAAAAAGTTAAATGTTCATTTTTATTTAAACATTCAAAAAATTCCTGTGAAGCACCAGAAGGGTTAATAAACTTCTTGAATATGGTTTTGAGCACCTTGAGGGGTGTAGTTTTTAGAATGGTGTCACACTTGGGTATTTTCTATCATATAGACCCCTCAAAATGACTTCAAATGAGATGTGGTCCCTAAAATAAAATGGTGTTGTAGAAATGAGAAATTGCTGGTCAACTTTTAACCCTTATAACTCCCTAACAAAAAAAAATTTTGTTTCCAAAATTGTGCTGATGTAAAGTAGACATGTGGGAAATGTTATTTATTAAGTATTTTGTGTGACATATCTCTGTGATTTAATTGCATAAAAATTCAAAGTTGGAAAATTGCGAAATTTTCATAATTTTCGCCAAATTTCCGTTTTTTTCACAAATAAACGCAGGTACTATCAAATAATTTTTACCATTGTCATGAAGTACAATATGTCACGAGAAAACAATGTCAGAATCACCAGGATCCATTGAAGCGTTCCAGAGTTATAACCTCATAAAGGGACAGTGGTCAGAATTGTAAAAATTGGCCCGGTCATTAACGTGCAAACCACCCTTGGGGGTGAAGGGGTTAATAAATTTGCAAAAATTACTTTTGTTTTTTTTCCCACTCAAGATGGGGTGCGGAGTGCACATTAATGAGAAAAAGTTAACTTTTTTGATTTACCAAATGGCTGCAATGAGAGTGAAAAATTTAAAGGGGTCTGAATACTTTCCGTACCCACTAAAGAAAAAATATAACATCTCTTTACAACAAAACAATTACTATAAGGTATACAGGTAGGATTAGTGTAACATTTCTATTACCTGTATGCCCATATTAATAGGCCATATACGTCGTGGCGCGGGGGGGGGGGGGGGGGGGGAGGGTGACAGATTCCATTTACATGTGATGCAGCTCATGGTTACTTTATGGGGGCTTGTTATAGTGATACTTAATCAATTGGGTCTTTTATGAGTATCAAAAGCCCCCCCAAGCTCCCCAGACAGCAATTATTACAGTAATCGAGTGCATATAATCTAAACAAAACAGTATAATAATCAGCCCCCCCCCCCCCCCAGTGCCCTGTTGCACCTCAGCCCTCACATTACCCCCATCCTCTCACCTTCAACCCCAAGTGCCCAGTCCCCCCTGGGGTGATGGCCCCCTCTGCCACCCCAGTAGCTATGCTGCTGCTGGGAGGGAAAACTGTACAAACTCCATCCAGGTCAGAACGAGCCACTGACGCTTGCAAGATTCTCCTACCTAGGCTGAGAACCAGTGATATACTCAAAGGAGCCCCATGCAGCAAACGAGGTCCAAGGCAGAACACGAGGGGGAAGAGATGGCGCATTAGGTCGCAGGCAGCATACAGAGCCCCGGGAAGCACACTGGGGGCAGAGACAGCAAACGGGGGTCCCAGGCAGCGCACGGGGGGGGGGGGGGGGGGCGGATTGGGGCAGAGACAGCGAACGGGGCCTCAGGCAGCACATGGGGGGGCTGAGACAGCAAACACGGCCCCAGGCAGCGCACATGGAGGCAAAGACAGCTCACAGGGGCCCTGCACACTGTCTCTGCCCCCCTATGCGATGTCTGGGGCCTTGTTCTTGAGTATATCACTCAATCATGTGCGATGTTTGTGGCCCCATGAACTGTCTCTGCCCCCTGTGCGCTGCTTGGGGCCCCTGTGCATTCACGGGGCCCCGTTATTAAGTATATCACTCAATGGTTCTCAAAAGCGTGAAAAATCTGATCTACAGCGGCTGGGGTATACTCTGGCCCTGGAGGGGTATAATCTGGCCTAGGCCAATTTATACCCCAGGGTATAGTGTGATGCCTGGGACCCCTATGCGCTGCCTGGGGCTCAGTTATTGAGTATATCACTCAATGGTTCTCAAAAGCCTGAAGAATCTGATTTATAGCAGCTGGGGTATATTCAGGTCCTGGAGGGGTATAATCTGGCCTAGGCCAATTTAAACCCTAGGGTATAGTTTGGCCTAGGCCATAATATACCCAGGGTATAATCTGGCCTAGGCCACTTTAACCCCGGGTATATTCTGGGCGGGGGGGGGGGGGGTGTGTGTTAATCTGGCCTGTTTCACCGGATCCAGCGAGCAATCATGGCCTTTGTTGTTTTTAAGGGTACGTGCCCACATTCCGGATTTTTTGCACGTTTTTTCGGTGGATTTCCGTGGCAAAAACGCATACATTAAGCATCCCATCATTTTGAATGCATTGGCAATTTGTGCACATGCTGCGTATTTTTCCATACTAAAAACGCATTGTGGAAAAATACGCAGCATGTTCATTAATTTTGCGGAATTATCGTGGATTTCCCGCTATTTAATGAATTGGGAAGCTCTGGATTAAAAGGCGAGAAATCCTCAAAACGCGAGAAAAACTCGTGCGGATTTTATGCAGAAAATCTCCGGTTTTGTTCAGGAAATTTCTGCATAAAATCCTGACGTGTGCACATACCCTTAGGCTGCCGTCACACTAGCAGTATTTGGTCAGTATTTTACATCAGTATTTGTAAGCCAAAACCAGGAGTGGGTGATAATGCAGAAGTGGTGCATATGTTTCTATTATACTTTTCCTCTTTGTTCCACTCCTGGTTTTGGCTTACAAATACTGATGTAAAATACTGACCAAATACTGCTAGCGTGACGCCGGCCTTAGGGTTCTCAGAGGTCTTCTGCCAAAGTATCGTCTTACGGAAGGTTATGGAAAGGTAAACGCGAGTTGCCCTGACCAGGTCCAATCTGTTTAGAGAGCACTCCCAGGGGATAAACTGGAGAAGGACAGAAGGAAGGAAAGAAAGAAGGTCAGATGATGCCCACATTGAGATGAAAGGCGGAAACTACCTTACCCTGATGTAGAATAAGGAAGGGGAATGACAAAGCACTGCTAGCTCTGACACACGCCTGATGGAAGTAATGGCCACGAGAAAAACAACCTTCCATGATAGGAAGGACAGACTGTGCGGTTCAAAAAGTGCACACCTGAGAGCTTTCAGAATCAGGTTAAGGGGGAGCTGCATGAGCCACTCCTTGAAGAAAAGTTCTGACCTGATAGCGAGAAGCCAAATTCTTTTGGAAGAGTAGACAACACAGATTTGGCCCTGCATCTAATCATGCTTAAAGGAAGGCCCAAATGGCAGGAAGGAAGAAGGCCATAGGCGTCGTCTGATTAGACTCACACCAATGGAAAAAGGCTTTCTATGTCTGATAGACTTGAGATGATGTAGGCTTCAGAGTTTTGATCATCGTCTGAATCACACGGCCAGATGCTCTTAGAACTGTGGTTTTAACAGTCACACCAAAAAATCGAACAACTGACAATTCTGTTGGCAGATGGGACCCTGAGAAAGGAGGAGATCTGGTCTGTCTGGGAGTCTCCAAAGAGTGTCTGAGAATAGATTGATGACCTCTGCATACTAGGCCTTCATGGGCCAATCCAGTGCCATCAGGATGTCTGGCACCCTTTCCATAGCTTGGAAAGAAGGGGAAGTGGTGGAAACAGGTAATGAATTGTGAACGGAGACCCAAGACCAGAGTATTGCCAGAGCAATACCATCCACTGCAAGAGGGTCATGGGATCTGGAGACAAGTTTAGGGACCACTCTTCATACGGATCTCCATGCGATCCACGTTCGGCGTGCCCCACCGGAGACAAATATGTCGAAAGACATCCTGATGCAGGGACCATTCTCCCACCACAAGACCCTCGCAACTGAGAAAGTCGGCGGCCCAATTGTCTACGCCAGGGGATCTGAACTGCTCATGTGGAGGAGAATCTGCTAGGTCTGCTCCTAGAGGATCTGGCTTGCGCATTGCAGGGGCACAAGGAAGGAGTCAGCTTGAAGGAAGGTCTTCTCCTTTCCTGATGTATTTGCGGTCTCACCTGACGAGAGATCTCCGTAGACAAGAAATGGCAAAAGTGCCAAAATTTGCCCTTGGGGGGAGGGTGCCGAGATTTATACTGATGGAGAGAACTCTTCACTAGTGGCCTCCATTATGATCTGGTCCATCTTAGATCCAAACAGTTTTGATCCCTGAAAGGGCAGGCTGGTCAGGGACTTTTTGGAGGACAAATCCACCTGCCATGCCTTTAGCCATATGTTTCAGTGGATGGCTACTATATTACTGGATGCTTGAGCTGCTCAGGAGGCAGCGTCTAGGGAGGCTGCCACTACATATTTTCCAGCTTGTAGGATCTTGTCCGCTAAGCTGGCTAACTAGTCAAGGATGCAGTGACGGTTTTGCTTAGCCTATGCAGAGACTGTCACCCATGCGGTAGAAAAGGCAGGGCATAAGGAAGAACCTGCAGCTTCAAAGGCTGACTTGGCAGCAAATGACTCCATGAGTGTCATTGGTGTCCTTAAGTGATGTTCTGTCTAATGGGAAGAACAGAGATCACTAACAAATGCCAGAGGTTAGGGGGATCGCTGGCTGGATGGGCTCCCGAGAGAAGAGGGCACCCAGCTTCCCACGCTGCAGAAGGATAAGAGGGGGAGTGTTCAGAAAAAGCCCACACGATAAGGAGGGCGTGAGGGATGGAGCCAAACACCACAGCAAGGTCATAGTGAAATCAGGGCCTTGAGTGAGAAGAGGGGGAGGCGCGGAGCAGAGAATATATACAGTGAAGTAAAGTTGAAAATGGCCAGATACAGTAAAAAAAAAAAAAAAAAAAACCAGGTACACAACTACAATCCCAAAAGATAGATTCATCACATTAGAGCCCAGATATCAGCATAGTAACATAGTAACATAGTTAGTAAGGCCGAAAAAAGACATTTGTCCATCCAGTTCAGCCTATATTCCATCATAATAAATCCCCAGATCTACGTCCTTCTACAGAACCTAATTGTATGATACAATATTGTTCTGCTCCAGGAAGACATCCAGGCCTCTCTTGAACCCCTCGACTGAGTTCGCCATCACCACCTCCTCAGGCAAGCAATTCCAGATTCTCACTGCCCTAACAGTAAAGAATCCTCTTCTATGTTGGTGGAAAAACCTTCTCTCCTCCAGATGCAAAGAATGCCCCCTTGTGCCCGTCACCTTCCTTGGTATAAACAGATCCTCAGCGAGATATTTGTATTGTCCCCTTATATACTTATACATGGTTATTAGATCGCCCCTCAGTCGTCTTTTTTCTAGACTAAATAATCCTAATTTCGCTAATCTATCTGGGTATTGTAGTTCTCCCATCCCCTTTATTAATTTTGTTGCCCTCCTTTGTACTCTCTCTAGTTCCATTATATCCTTCCTGAGCACCGGTGCCCAAAACTGGACACAGTACTCCATGTGCGGTCTAACTAGGGATTTGTACAGAGGCAGTATAATGCTCTCATCATGTGTATCCAGACCTCTTTTAATGCACCCCATGATCCTGTTTGCCTTGGCAGCTGCTGCCTGGCACTGGCTGCTCCAGGTAAGTTTATCATTAACTAGGATCCCCAAGTCCTTCTCCCTGTCAGATTTACCCAGTGGTTTCCCATTCAGTGTGTAATGGTGACATTGATTCCTTCTTCCCATGTGTATAACCTTACATTTATCATTGTTAAACCTCATCTGCCACCTTTCAGCCCAAGTTTCCAACTTATCCAGATCCATCTGTAGCAGAATACTATCTTCTCTTGTATTAACTGCTTTACATAGTTTTGTATCATCTGCAAATATCGATATTTTACTGTGTAAACCTTCTACCAGATCATTAATGAATATGTTGAAGAGAACAGGTCCCAATACTGACCTCTGCGGTACCCCACTGGTCACAGCGACCCAGTTAGAGACTATACCATTTATAACCACCCTCTGCTTTCTATCACTAAGCCAGTTACTAACCCATTTACACACATTTTCCCCCAGACCAAGCATTCTCATTTTGTGTACCAACCTCTTGTGCGGCACGGTATCAAACGCTTTGGAAAAATCGAGATATACCACGTCCAATGACTCACCGTGGTCCAGCCTATAGCTTACCTCTTCATAAAAACTGATTAGATTGGTTTGACAGGAGCGATTTCTCATAAACCCATGCTGATATGGAGTTAAACAGTTATTCTCATTGAGATAATCCAGAATAACATCCCTCAGAAACCCTTCAAATATTTTACCAACAATAGAGGTTAGACTTACTGGCCTATAATTTCCAGGTTCACTTTTAGAGCCCTTTTTGAATATTGGCACCACATTTGCTATGCGCCAATCCTGCGGAACAGACCCTGTCGCTATAGAGTCCCTAAAAATAAGAAATAATGGTTTATCTATTACATTACTTAGTTCTCTTAGTACTCGTGGGTGTATGCCATCCGGACCCGGAGATTTATCTATTTTAATCTTATTTAGCCGGTTTCGCACCTCTTCTTGGGTTAGATTGGTGACCCTTAATATAGGGTTTTCATTGTTTCTTGGGATTTCACCTAGCATTTCATTTTCCACCGTGAATACCGTGGAGAAGAAGGTGTTTAATATGTTAGCTTTTTCCTCGTCATCTACAACCATTCTTTCCTCACTATTTTTTAAGGGGCCTACATTTTCAGTTTTTATTCTTTTACTATTGATATAGTTGAAGAACAGTTTGGGATTAGTTTTACTCTCCTTAGCAATGTGCTTCTCTGTTTCCTTTTTGGCAGCTTTAATTAGTTTTTTAGATAAAGTATTTTTCTCCCTATAGTTTTTTAGAGCTTCAATGGTGCCATCCTGCTTTACTAGTGCAAATGCTTTCTTTTTACTGTTAATTGCCTGTCTTACTTCTTTGTTTAGCCACATTGGGTTTTTCCTATTTCTAGTCCTTTTATTCCCACAAGGTATAAACCGCTTACACTGCCTATTTAGGATGTTCTTAAACATTTCCCATTTATTATCTGTATTATTAGTTCTGAGGATATTGTCCCAGTCTACCAGATTAAGGGCATCTCTAAGCTGGTCAAACTTTGCCTTCCTAAAGTTCAGTGTTTTTGTGACTCCCTGACAAGTCCCCCTAGTGAAAGACAGGTGAAACTGTACAATATTGTGGTCGCTATTTCCTAGATGCCCGACCACCTGCAGATTTGTTATTCTGTCAGGTCTATTAGATAGTATTAGGTCTAAAAGTGCTGCTCCTCTGGTTGCATTCTGCACCAATTGTGAAAGATAATTTTTCTTGGTTATTAGCAGAAACCTGTTGCCTTTATGGGTTTCACAGGTTTCTGTTTCCCAGTTAATATCCGGGTAGTTAAAGTCCCCCATAACCAGGACCTCATTATGGGTTGCAGCTTCATCTATCTGCTTTAGAAGTAGACTTTCCATGGTTTCTGTTATATTTGGGGGTTTGTAACAGACCCCAATGAGAATTTTGTTACCATTTTTCCCTCCATGAATTTCGACCCATATGGACTCGACATCCTCATTTCCTTCGCTAATATCCTCCCTTAAAGTGGACTTTAGACAAGACTTTACATAGAGACAAACCCCTCCTCCTCTCCGATTTTTACGATCCTTTCTAAACAGACTGTAACCCTGTAAGTTAACTGCCCAGTCATAGCTTTCATCTAACCATGTCTCGGTTATTCCCACTATGTCAAAGTTACCTGTAGATATTTCTGCTTCTAGTTCTTCCATCTTGTTTGTCAGGCTTCTGGCGTTTGCAAGCATGCAGTTTAGAGGATTTTGTTTTGTTCCAATCTCCTCGCTGTGGATTGTTGTAGAAATGTTCTTACCTCCCTTCTGAGTATGTTTTCCTGGGTCTTCTTTGTTCAAGTCTAATGTTTTTCTTCCCGTCCCCTCTTCTTCTAGTTTAACGCCTTCCTGATGAGTGTAGCGAGTCTTCTGGCGAATGTGTGTTTCCCAGGTTTGTTGAGGTGTAGTCCGTCTCTGGCGAGGAGTCCATCGTACAAGTAATTCACACCGTGGTCCAGGAATCCGAATCCTTGTTGTCTGCACCATCGTCTTAGCCAGTTGTTTGCATCAAGGATCCTGTTCCATCTCCTGGTGCCATGCCCGTCTACTGGAAGGATAGAAGAAAAAACTACCTGTGCATCCAGTTCCTTTACTTTCTTCCCCAACTCTTCAAAGTCTTTGCAGATTGTCGGTAGGTCCTTCCTTGCCGTGTCATTGGTGCCAACATGTATCAGAAGAAATGGGTGGACGTCCTTGGAGTTGAAGAGCTTTGGTATCCTATCGGTCACATCCTTGATCATCGCACCTGGAAGGCAGCATAGATCTTCTCATGGCCAGACACTACTCTGAGACTGGACCTCTTCGTCCCTGAAGAGAACTCTGATGTAGCAGCAGACTTCCAAAGCTCAGATTGTGAGAGGTCTGTGAAACTCATGTGAAGTGTGTGGGGGAAACAGATGTTGAGATCACATGGACACTGTTAGGGGCTGTGGTCCTCTGCCAGATGGACAGACGAGGATACGCGTCAGTCCACCCCATACTCTGGCCAAAAACCGAAGTAGATATGGGTCTAATGAAATACCTGTATCCACCTCCTACTGACACCAAGCTAAACCGATTAACTTGTTGCCAGTTGGTGGTGTGTACACTGCTTAGGAGGAGCTAAATTTTGTGCATATTGTCAGCCTTCTATGCCAGCAGGATAGACCCATGGTTACCCATGTCCCCCAGTGAAACGACAGAGCAAGTCTTGGATACTTACCAGTAATGGTAATTTTTCGGAGCCCATGAAATCATCCCGAGAGAGGGGACCCGCCCTTCAGGGAAGGAAACCTACAGATATAAATGGGCAGCACCTCTCCCACGCATGAGTTGGATTACAGAGTCCGAGAGGAACTCCATGGTTAATTGCAGAAATATATACAATACTCTAACACCGAACAATTTCACACGTGAAAACAAGTGCAGGATAAGGAGGAGGAGACGACCATGTAGCTGCCTTACATATCTGGTCGATTGAGACCTCCGACCTTAACGTCCATGAGGTTGCCATAGCTTGAGTGGAATGCACTCTTAACGTACCGTCACACTGAACGATATCGTTAACGATATCGTTGCTTTTTGTGACGTAGCAACGATATCGTTAACTAAATCGTTCTGTGTGACAGCGAGCAACGATCAGGCCCCTGCTGAGAGATTGTTGGTCGCTGGGGAAAGTCCAGCACTTTATTTTGTCACTGGATCTCCCGCTGACATCGCTGAATCGGCGTGTGTGACGCCGATTCAGCGATGTCTTCACTGGTAACCAGGGTAAATATCGGGTTACTAAGTGCAGGGCTGCGCTTAGTAACCCGATGTTTACCCTGGTTACCAGTGTAAATGTAAAAACACAAACACTACATACTTACATTCCCGGTGTCTGGTCATGTCCCTCGCCTTCAGCTTCCCGCACTGACTGGTGAGCGCCGGCCAGCCGTAAAGCAAAGCACAGCGGTGACGTCACCGCTGTACTTTACGGCCGGCGCTCAGTCAGTGCTGGAAGCTGAAGGCGAGGGACCTGACCAGACACCGGGAATGTAAGTATGTAGAGTTTGTTTTTTTACATTTACAACGGTAACCAGGGTAAACATCGGGTTACTAAGCGCGGCCCTGCGCTTAGTAACCCGATGTTTACCCTGGTTACCCGGGGACTTCGGGATCGTTGGTCGCTGGAGAGCTGTCTGTGTGACAGCTCTCCAGCGACCAAACAGTGACGCTGCAGCGATCGACATCGTTGTCGGTATCACTGCAGCGTCGCTTAGTGTGACGGTACCTTTAGACCCTCTGGTGCCAGCCTGTCACTCAATGTATATGCTAAAGAAATATCCTCCCTAATCCACCTAGCCAAAGTACACTTTGACACTTTAAGACCCTTCTTGGCCCCCTGGAAGCACACAAACAAGGCATTATCCTTCTTCCAAGGATTAGTGACCAATACTCCTCTAACATCCAGAGTATGAAGCTTCCTTTCCTTCTGGTTAGTAGGATTGGGGAAGAAGGTAGGGAGAACCATCTATTGTGACCTGTGGAATCTGGAGGCTACTTTGGGCAAGTAAGCTGGATCTAGCCTAAACACCACCCTGTCATCCAGGAACTGTGTATATGGAGAGTCTACAAAAAGCCTGGATATCACTCACCCTCAGCGCTGATGCTAATGTGACCAAGAAGGCTACCTTAAGGGAGAGCACCTTCACTGAAGCAGAGATATGGGGCTCAAACAGGGGCTCCGTCATAGCTGTGAGAACCAAGTTCAAGTCCCATGGCATAATCTTTACGAATGGGCCTAGATCTGCTTGACGCTTTAATAAATCTGGTGACCCAGTAATTACCCGCAATGTCACAGCTAAGGCCCCTTTCACTCAGTTTTTTTTGCAGTCAGTCACAATCCGTTGGCTCGACAGATTGTGAAAAACAGATGCGGTGGATCAGTCTTTTGGACAGATCCGACTAGCGGATCTGGCTAATTGGATTAGAGCATGCTCAGTTAAAGAAAAAAAAAAAAAAGGACAAAAAAACCCGGAATCAGTCACCTGATTCTGTCATTTGACGGATCGGTGCCATAGGCTTCCATTCTAGCAAACTATGGACGGTGACGGATCAGTCACTGTCAGTTTTAGATGTACACAAAAAAGTTACTTTGTCAGTTGTCTCCAACCACCGTACAATTTGACGGATCCGGTGAACGACGGATGAAACGTGAGGCCATCCATCGCAAATACAAGTCTGAGGAAAAAAAAAAAAAAGGATCTGGCGACTGATGCTCCCGCATCCGTTTTTTTTCTCATAGACTTGTATTAGCGACGGATGGCCTCACGTTTCATCCGCCGCTAATACAAGTCTATGAGAAGAAAAAAAAATGGATCCAGCGCCATCAGTCGCCGGATCAGTTTTTTCAAAACTTGACGGATTGCAACTGATGGCAAATAACGGATGTGTGAAAGGGGCCTAAATAAGGCCCCCAGGGCAGACACTGGGCCTTAAGGGTAAAATCCTCTACTTCTCTGGCCCAGGACCTCCTTATGCCATAGCTCCAGGGCTCCCTGTTCCGAGGGGGATGACCAGGAAGAGCTTATGAATTTGTCCCGTGGGATAAAAGAAGGAAATTCCCATCTCAGCCCTGATATCAGGCTAGTGAGTTGCAAAATACTCCGGTCACATGGGAGCGCACAGGACACAGATGAAAGGATTAAAAGTTTCTTTGTTTATTGAAATCCACAACGCGTTTCGACGGAACAGCTCAGTCTTCATCAGGTGACAGTATACAGAGAGTGGGCCACAGTGAGTATATAAAGGAGCACCAACCAATGAGATTTAAGGAGCAATTGTTCAGAACACATGATTAGATGGAATCACATGATTAAGATACAAGTCGCAAACGCAGTTTAAAAACATCAAAAAAGATTAAAAAAACGGATATAGCATAATATAAAATCAACTAAAATAAAACCAATAAAATGCATAAAAATAATAAAAGAATGGGGCAAAAGTGCAGCCATTTGTGACCTTTTCAATTATGAGATTTAACCCCTCAGGTGCCAGTGTGCCAAGTTTAAAAATCCAATATCTTTCTCTTCTTACTAAATTGGTAAAGCGATCAGGCATATCATTTGGTATCTGATCTATGATGGTAAGCTTTAGTGAACTTGGGTTCCTATTATGTACTGCGAGGAAGTGTTTTGACAGACTATGCATTAAATACCCATTCCGGATGTTCTGACGGTGCTTATTCATCCCTGCATGCATAGCCTGTATCATCCGCCCAACATATTGCAGCCCACAACCACATTCGATCAGATAACTACATAACTAGAGCGGCAATTTACATGACAATTAATATTAAAACTGATGCCCGTAGTGTATGACCGAAATTCTTTCGCTCCATTACTGATGGAACCACAACATAAACACTTAGCTGCCCTGCAAGCAAAGCAACCCGGATTATGGTGTGTCAGGCAAGTAGACGTGGATGAACACTCACGAGTTACGTTGCTGGGAGCAACAATGTTACAAAGGGTGCGATTTTTTCTGAAGATGGTTCTACGTTGCGCAGGAATATGTGTTGATAAAACTGGATCCCCTTTCAAGATGAACCAATATTTTTTCAAAAGGTTTCGTACAACCCCATGTGATTGGTTAAAGGTAGTTATAAAACTCCATTTAGTGAAATCAGAGGGTTTAACAGACCTATTATATTCTTATTTTTAATCTGTTCAATGCATTCTTTTTGTGTGAAAGCTCTGGCTCTTGTGAATGCATCAGAAACCAATTTTTTAGGGTATCCTTTACTCTTAAAACGGTGTTTCAGGATATCGGCTTCTTTGAAGAAATCACTGTCTTTAGTGCAGTTCTTCCTGATCCTCCAGTACTGCCCATAAGGGATATTTAAAATCCAATTAGGGAGGTGACCACTGCTAAAATTTAGATAGCCATTTACGTCTACCCTTTTGAAATGCGTGGATGTTGAAAAGTGACCATGCGGGTCAACATGTACCAATAAATCTAGAAATTGGATTGCTGTACTAGATAAGTTGGCTGTGAATTTTAGTCCCCAAGAATTCATATTCAGGGACTGAACAAAATCCAGTGCTTCTAGTTCGGAACCCGTCCAGATAATAAAAAGATCATCAATAAAACGGCGGTAGAGGGCAATTTTGCCCACCGCCAGTGGGGACTGCGCGATGAAGACGGACTCAAATGCCCCCATGAACAAATTAGCGTAACTGGGGGCAAATCTCGTCCCCATCGCGCAGCCCCTCACCTGGCGGTAGAAAGCCCTTTCAAAAGAAAAAACGTTATTGCTAAGGACAAACATTACCGCTTTTTTAAGAAACTCAATTTGCATAGGAGGTAATTGGCCATCAGTCAGCAAAAATTGAGTTACCGCTTCAAGGCCTAAATCATGAGGGATATTTGAATAAAAGGCCTGTACATCCATGGTTAGTAAAAAGCAACAGGGGACTATCCATGACGACCACCTGTTGTCACAATCTTCTACACAGTTTACTATCCATGACGACCACCTGTCGTCACAATCTTCTACACATTCTATTTCATTTCTTGCTCTTCCCTCCACTGTCACCCCCTCATTTCCTATAATTGAAACTATCGAGCCCACCGATATGCTGAGGAGCAATTTGGTGGTCTCATCCCGTATAAAAACGTTTTCCACACTTTTAGATCCCCCCCCCCCACTATGTCCAGTACCCCCTGAGTCTCCTATCCCAGGCCATACACGGACAGTCACTAATGATAGCTCTGGTAATACCAAAATCACACAGTTTTTTCGGCTGGCCCCGGGCCACTCTTCCAAAATAAAAAGAAAAAGAGAAAGCGAGGAAGCAGAGGAAGAGGAAAAGTCAGATTCAAACTCCAAAGCAAAAAAACTTTTGCTGGCACAAGTGACCTAATTGAAAAATCCAGTGTTTTTAATCTCTTAAATTACACACTTTCTGACACAGAGAAATCGCTCCTTGAACGGGGATTATCTTTCTGTCCGGATGCGCCACTCAACACTTTTAATCTGTTTTTAGATCTAAATGAGTTCATCAGAAAACTGACTACACAACGCCACTTCATAATTGAAGAAAAGAATAAGTTCCTCTCCAGTATTCTGGTATCCTCTTCTACTAATGATGCTGACACCTTCTTACATGTTAATCTGAAAATTAATTCTAGTAAATTTTACCCCATTCATCACAGGGGCTCCCATATTGAAACCTTCCAGCAGTTAATTTTCAAAGAGCTCCGCTCCCTCCCCCCTATTTTAAAAAAATCTTCCAATCTTATTTTCGCTGAAAAAATGGCCCTCAAATCTCTACGAGCTAACAATAATATAATCATAAAAAATGCAGATAAGGGGGGTGGGGTTGTTATCATGGATAGGGCTTGGTATGTCAATGAGGGCATTAGAATCTTGAGTGACTCCGAATATTATGTTAAACTGGAGAATGACACTTCGGCTACAATCTTTTCCCAATACACTGGGTTCATCAAAGAAGCTTGGTCCCTTGGGATTCTGAATAAAAAGGAATTCAAATTCCTCAACATCTCCAGATTTAAGACCCCCTTTTTTTATTTTTTACCCAAAATCCATAAGGACCCCAAAAATCCCCCCGGCCGGCCCATCATTTCGGGTATCAACTCCATCACCAGTAATCTCTCACATTATGTAAACCTGTTCTTGCAAAAATACGTTATGGACCTAAATTCTTATCTTGGAGACTCCTCATTTAATTGACCATCTTTTATCTCTACCCAATGTCCCCTGTTGCTTTTTACTAACCATGGATGTACAGGCCCTTTATTCAAATATCCCTCATGATTTAGGCCTTGAAGCGGTAACTCAATTTTTGCTGACTGATGGCCATTACCTCCTATGCAAATTGAGTTTCTTAAAAAAGCGGTAATGTTTGTCCTTAGCAATAACGTTTTTTCTTTTGAAAGGGCTTTCTACCGCCAGGTGAGGGGCTGCGCGATGGGGACGAGATTTGCCCCCAGTTACGCTAATTTGTTCATGGGGGCAATGGAGTCCGTCTTCATCGCGCAGTCCCCACTGGCGGTGGGCAAAATTGCCCTCTACCGCCGTTTTATTGATGATCTTTTTATTATCTGGACGGGTTCCAAACTAGAAGCACTGGATTTTGTTCAGTCCCTGAATATGAATTCTTGGGGACTAAAATTCACAGCCAACTTATCTAGTACAGCAATCCAATTTCTAGATTTATTGGTACATGTTGACCCGCATGGTCACTTTTCAACATCCACGCATTTCAAAAGGGTAGACGTAAATAGCTATCTAAATTTTAGCAGTGGTCACCTCCCTAATTGGATTTTAAATATCCCTTATGGGCAGTACTGGAGGATCAGGAAGAACTGCACTAAAGACAGTGATTTCTTCAAAGAAGCCGATATCCTGAAACACCGTTTTAAGAGTAAAGGATACCCTAAAAAATTGGTTTCTGATGCATTCACAAGAGCCAGAGCCTTCACACAAAAAGAATGCATTGAACAGATTAAAAATAAGAATAGGTCTGTTAAACCCTCTGATTTCACTAAATGGAGTTTTATAACTACCTTTAACCAATCACATGGGGTTGTACGAAACCTTTTGAAAAAATATTGGTTTATCTTGAAAGGGGATCCAGTTTTATCAACACATATTCCTGCGCAACCTAGAACCATCTTTGTAACATCGTTGCTCCCAGCAACGTAACTCGTGAGTGTTCATCCACGTCTACTTGCCTGACACACCATAATCCGGGTTGCTTTGCTTGCAGGGCAGCTAAGTGTTTATGTTGTGGTTCCATCAGTAATGGAGCGAAAGAATTTCGGTCATACACTACGGGCATCAGTTTTAATATTAATTGTCATGTAAATTGCCGCTCTAGTTATGTAGTTATCTGATCGAATGTGGTTGTGGGCTGCAATATGTTGGGCGGACGATACAGGCTATGCATGCAGGGATGAATAAGCACCGTCAGAACATCCGGAATGGGTATTTAATGCATAGTCTGTCAAAACACTTCCTTGCAGTACATAATAGGAACCTAAGTTCACTAAAGCTTACCATCATAGATCAGATACCAAATGATATGCCTGATCGCTTTACCAATTTAGTAAGAAGAGAAAGATATTGGATTTTTAAACTCGGCACACTGGCACCTGAGGGGTTAAATCTCATCATTGAAAAGGTCACATAATGGCTGCATTTTTGCCCCATTCTTTTATTATTTTTATGCATTTTAGTGGTTTTATTTTAGTTGATTTTATATTATGCTATATCCGTTTTTTTAATCTTTTTTGATGTTTTTAAAGTGCGTTTGCGACTTGTATCTTAATCATGTGATTCCATCTAATCATGTGTTCTGAACAATTGCTCCTTAAATCTCATTGGTTGGTGCTCCTTTATATACTCACTCTGGCCCACTCTCTGTATACTGTCACCTGATGAAGACGGAGCTGTTCCGTCGAAACGCGTTGTGGATTTCAATAAACAAAGAAACTTTTAATCCTTTCATCTGTGTCCTGTGCGCTCCCATGTGACCGGAGTATTTTGCAACTCACTGTTTATTCCTCTCCTGAGGCACCCGGCAGGAGCTGCATCGGACCTCTCTCAATCAACTTCTCCCCTGACCGCCAGGCTCCGTTAGCCTGTCTTTTCTGTATCTATTTGCTGATATCAGGCTACACACCCAGGTCAGTATTGGTAATCTTCAACCAGCCTACCCCCACTGGAGTCGGCAGTCATTGGGGCAGTTTAAAACACTCTGAGGAGCCTCCAAACATGGCCCCGTACCTCTTTTCTTCCTCTCATCCCACTTGGCTCAGTCCCTGGAAGGCTTCCTTTGACCTGGCCGTACATGTGGATGCTACTGCTGGTCTCAGGGATCCGGACATCTCCCATGCCCCCTTAAGGAACATGTCTTCCTTCTTATCTACAGGGTGTTTTAGGTTCCCCAGGTGCCAAAAAGGCAACAAGGATTTTTTTTTTGATGCCTTCGCCACTGCTGCATCAAGCTTTGGGGCTTTATCCCAAGTGTTGGCTACAGGATCCCCAAAGAGGTATCTTCTCTTAAATGCCAGAGGAAGAGAGCCCCTCTTCTCCAGCCTCTTCCACTCCCAGCATACCAGAGCCTGCATTTTTACATTCAAGGGGAAGGACCTGCGCTTCCTTTGATCCAGCCCCCCAAACATGCTATCCTGAACAGAACATTCTAGCCTAGACTCCACTATCCCCATAGTGCGCCAGAGTCCTCCTCCGAAGAGGAAGATGATGAGTCAGAAGAGTCCTCATTTCCCATATAATCAAAAGAGGAGTCTGACTTAGCACCCCGTTTTACGTCCTTTCCTTCCCTTTGGGGCATTCTCCCCGAGACATGGACCTCACGGACTCACTTCCGCTCTAATAATCTTTCAGGCTTGAGGCAAAGGTAGGCGTCGTCTCTACTACAGTCTGCTGGATATAGGAGTGAATCTTTTTGAACAGGAGTCCGGCAAGGGGGACCTGCAAAGGGCACATTCCTTGCATTTTGAGTTCCCTGTACACTTCTTCCCTGGCACGAGGACAGGAGAAATAAGGGGAAGACTGCATCACCGATTGAACATTCAATATCACTTACCAGTGTTGCAGTGAGTAGGTACCAGATTATGAGTGGGGCACATCTCAGCCGATGCTGCTGACTCGTCCACTCTTGAGGAGATCCTGCGGCTGGATAGATCACTTGCCCGGCCATTACCTGTATCGTCATGGGTCTTTTGCCAGGCTGTACGGGGTTTCTGAACAGGTTGTATCTGCAACTGTGCAGGGATTACCTGCTCCTGCTGCACACTTGCTTACAATCTCAGAAATGAGCTCAAGCACTGGAGCCTGGACAGCGTTCCGGATATCTGGGGGAGGATAAAGGGGATCAGCAGGTCCTGGCCCAGGCCCCTCTCTCTCCCAGACCTGTCACGCCCCCAGCGCAGCGTAACCATCCCAACACCCCGCAGACCTTGCCACTGGTCCTGGGTGCCCCCCAGACACTGGCCGCAGCCCACCGGCTGTACAGTGTGCGCGACCACAGCACCGTCATCCGGCCGGCATCCCGGACACATTGCTATAGTGATCCCAGCCATGTCACCAGGGATGCCGACCGCATAATAGGGCCCACCCAGGACATGTCACCTGGTACGCCGCCGGCCCCAGGACACCACAGCCCCGGCAGCACGCCTGGCAGCACCATGCTGGAGACAATCTTCAGAGGCACTCACCTTTCAGCGCTGGCCCTCCGAAGTTGGTAATCCACCGGACACTACTCAACCTGCCCCACTCCCTGTCATGCAGTCCACCCTGAACCCACTGTGGCGCTTCCAGGCACCCCCGCTACCTGAACTAACCGGCCGGGCCTGGGATCCGTCAAACCTGACTTCACAGGTATGTCTGTAGGAAAAGGTTCTGGTCAGGGACAGGAAACCAACTGATGCATGGGAGAGATGCCACCCTTTTATATCTATAGGTTTCCTGTCCCTGAAGGGCAGATCCCCACTCTCGTGGTGCAGTCATAGGAGACCGAATAAACAAAAATTTTATAGATTTTATTGACTCCATTTTGAAAGGTTGTTATATCATGAATTTGATCAGACTCTTCAAATTGACAATGCTTCTCAAGGTGTCATCTAGCGCATCAAGAAAGGGGGACAGGGAATAGAATACTTTTGCATCCAGGACTAACTGTTCAAGATTTCCGAGAGGGACATTACTGCAAATGTTTGGAGGAACAGTCTGAAATTCCACCCCCATACCCAATTCCACTATCCCTAGAATACAGCCATTGGCTGAAATTTTTGCCTAGGCAGGGGAGGAATGGGGGAAAAAAAAAAAAAAAAAATGTTTCCCCCTACCTGGGAAATGGCATCATTGGGAAACCTTCCATCCAGAGTCGGCTGTACAAGTCAGATCGCTTTTTTAAGGGCTCCCAGGCACTATATCCAGAGGGTATTTCAGGATGCCTATGTCTTTCAAGAGCAACAGACTTTTTTGAAGATTTGGCTGTTGCTATGTCCATCTTTGGAACTTCATCCCAGGGGGACTTTTTGTCAAAGGGACATCTTATCTGTTTTTTCCCCATTCTTTGATGAGACCTTGAATTCTTATTTATTGGAAATCATCATCTCTTCTGTTTGAACCACCAAACATAATATTCTGTACCGATCTATGATGCCCATGGTAACCCTTACAGCCTTAACCAACTTTATCTTCTACAGGGAAGCATAGTCTTACCATGTACTACATAGTAACAATTAGTAAGGCCGAAAAAAGACATTTGTCCATCCAGTTCAGCCTATATTCCATCATAATAAATCCCCAGATTTACTTCCTTCTACAGAACCTAATAATTGTATGATACAATATTGTTCTGCTCCAGGAAGACATCCAGGCCTCTTGAACCCCTCGACTGAGTTCGCCATCACCATCTCCTCAGGCAAGCAATTCCAGATTCTCACTGCCCTAACAGTAAAGAATCCTCTTCTATGTTGGTGGAAAAATACCGGATTACTCACCGGTAATGCTCTTTTATAGAGCCCACGATAGCACCAACGAGAGAGGGGATCCGCCCCTAGGAACAGGAAACCTACAGAGAAATAAAAGGGGCGGCCCCCCCTCGCTCCTCAGTTGTTTTACAGAGAATAGGAGGAACCGCCGCCAGGTTTTAGTTAATAGGTTCAGAATATTATTATACATATATATACATATATATACACACACATATATACACATATATACACACACACACACACACATATTTACAACCTTACACTATTTTTCTAATATTTACACCTCACCAAAAAGCACCACGTGCAACTATATAAAGAAAAGGGAGGGATGTGAATGGGTGCTGTCGTGGACTCTATAAAAAAAGAGCATTACCTGTGAGTAATCCGGTATTTTCTATTCGCCACGACAGCACCCACGAGAGATTTACAGAGACTATAGATTGGGTGGGTTAACTGAGTCAAGAACCAAAACTCCAAAGGTGAGAAGCAGCAGATAGGTCTAATCTATAGTGCCTATAAAAGGTACCAGGCGAAGCCCAAGTTGCGGCCTTACATATAAGGTCTATTGGCACGTTCCCCCTTTCTGCCCAGGAAGTCGATAAGGCCGTTGTAGAATGCGCCTCCACATGCATTGGAGGATCTCTTCCTTTGGCTCTATATGCCAAGATTATGGCTTCTCTGATCCAGCGAGATAACGTGCTTTTCGTGACTCTGGATCCCTTGGTTTTACCCTGGAAAGACAAAGAGAGCCCTACTCTTCCTCCAGTCCCTAGTTCTCTCTAAATAGGCCAGAATAGTCCTCTACATCTAGGGTATGAAGTCTTACTTCCTCTGGAGTTGAGTGGTCTTTATAAAAAGTAGGCAATAGGATCTCCTGGGATCTATGAAAACTAGTGGCTACCTTAGGCAGATAACATGGGTCTGTTTTCAAAACTATTCTATCAGGTGTTACCGATAGGAATGGAGGATCTATTGACAAGGCCTGTAGGTCGCTCACTCTTCTAGCAGATACCAATGCTACTAATATCGCTTTTAACGAGATGTTCTTTAATGAGGCTGCATGAATAGGCTCAAACGGGCTTTGTGTCAATGCATCCAGGACCAAAGATAGATCCCACTGGGGCACCTGTGGTATATTTATTGGTTTCAACCGTTCACATGCAGATATAAAACGGGATATCCATCTATCACCTGCGACATCATAACTGAAGAGGGCCCCTAACGCCGAAACTTGAACTTTCAACCTATTAACCGAAAGTCCCAATTCTAGTCCTTTTTGCAAAAACTCTAGTATTGAAAATATAGGCACCTCTGAAGAAATTTGTGTGGTATGAAACTCAAGAAATTTTTTCCAGACTATCATAAATTTTGGTAGTAGAAGGCTTTCTACTCTTCATGGGGGTATCTATCAACCCACTGGAAAAACCCCTCCTACTTAGTAACTGCCTCTCAAATTCCAGACAGTTAAGTTCATGCCTTTCACCGGAGGATGGAAAAATGGACCCTGAAACAGCAGGTCCTTGGTCTGAGGCAGAATCCAAGGGTCTGTAATTGACATGGCTCTGAGCTATCAATATCCATCCAGTTCAGCCTATATTCCATCATAATAAATCCCCAGATCTACGTCCTTCTACAGAACCTAATTGTATGATACAATATTGTTCTGCTCCAGGAAGACATCCAGGCCTCTCTTGAACCCCTCGACTGAGTTCGCCATCACCACCTCCTCAGGCAAGCAATTCCAGATTCTCACTGCCCTAACAGTAAAGAATCCTCTTCTATGTTGGTGGAAAAACCTTCTCTCCTCCAGACGCAAAGAATGCCCCCTTGTGCCCGTCACCTTCCTTGGTATAAACAGATCCTCAGCAAGATATTTGTATTGTCCCCTTATATACTTATACATGGTTATTAGATCGCCCCTCAGTCGTCTTTTTTCTAGACTAAATAATCCTAATTTCGCTAATCTGGGTATTGTAGTTCTCCCATCCCCTTTATTAATTTTGTTGCACTCCTTTGTACTCTCTCTAGTTCCATTATATCCTTCCTGAGCACCGGTGCCCAAAACTGGACACAGTACTCCATGTGCGGTCTATCTAGGGATTTGTACAGAGGCAGTATAATGCTCTCATCATGTGTATCCAGACCTCTTTTAATGCACCCCATGATCCTGTTTGCCTTGGCAGCTGCTGCCTGGCACTGGCTGCTCCAGGTAAGTTTATCATTAACTAGGATCCCCAAGTCCTTCTCCCTGTCAGATTTACCCAGTAGTTTCACATTCAGTGTGTAATGGTGATATTGATTCCTTCTTCCCATGTGTATAACCTTACATTTATCATTGTTAAACCTCATCTGCCACCTTTCAGCCCAAGTTTCCAACTTATCCAGATCCATCTGTAGCAGAATACTATCTTCTCTTGTATTAACTGCTTTACATAGTTTTGTATCATCTGCAAATATCGATATTTTACTGTGTAAACCTTCTACCAGATCATTAATGAATATGTTGAAGAGAACAGGTCCCAATACTGACCCCTGCGGTACCCCACTGGTCACAGTGACCCAGTTAGAGACTATACCATTTATAACCACCCTCTGCTTTCTATCACTAAGCCAGTTACTAACCCATTTACACACATTTTCCCCCAGGCCAAGCATTCTCATTTTGTGTACCAACCTCTTGTGCGGCACGGTATCAAACGCTTTGGAAAAATCGAGATATACCACGTCCAATGACTCACCGTGGTCCAGCCTATAGCTTACCTCTTCATAAAAACTGATTAGATTGGTTTGACAGGAGCGATTTCTCATAAACCCATGCTGATATGGAGTTAAACAGTTATTCTCATTGAGATAATCCAGAATAACATCCCTCAGAAACCCTTCAAATATTTTACCAACAATAGGAGGTTAGACTTACTGGCCTATAATTTCCAGGGTCACTTTTAGAGCCCTTTTTGAATATTGGCACCACATTTGCTATGCACCAATCCTGCGGAACAGACCCTGTCGCTATAGAGTCCCTAAAAATAAGAAATAATGGTTTATCTATTACATTACTTAGTTCTCTTAGTACTCGTGGGTGTATGCCATCCGGACCCGGAGATTTATCTATTTTAATCTTATTTAGCCGGTTTCGCACCTCTTCTTGGGTTAGATTGGTGACCCTTAATATAGGGTTTTCATTGTTTCTTGGGATTTCACCTAGCATTTCATTTTCCACCGTGAATACCGTGGAGAAGAAGGTGTTTAATATGTTAGCTTTTTCCTCGTCATCTACAACCATTCTTTCCTCACTATTTTTTAAGGGGCCTACATTTTCAGTTTTTATTCTTTTACTATTGATATAGTTGAAGAACAGTTTGGGATTAGTTTTACTCTCCTTAGCAATGTGCTTCTCCGTTTCCTTTTTGGCAGCTTTAATTAGTTTTTTAGATAAAGTATTTTTCTCCCTATAGTTTTTTAGAGCTTCAATGGTGCCATCCTGCTTTACTAGTGCAAATGCTTTCTTTTTACTGTTAATTGCCTGTCTTACTTCTTTGTTTAGCCACATTGGGTTTTTCCTATTTCTAGTCCTTTTATTCCCATAAGGTATAAACCGCTTACACTGCCTATTTAGGATGTTCTTAAACATTTCCCATTTATTATCTGTATTCTTATTTCTGAGGATATTGTCCCAGTCTACTAGATTAAGGGCATCTCTAAGCTGGTCAAACTTTGCCTTCCTAAAGTTCAGTGTTTTTGTGACTCCCTGACAAGTCCCCCTAGTGAAAGACAGGTGAAACTCCTTGATGAAGAGTGTGACGGCTGAGGAAATCGGCCCGAAAGTTGTCTATGCCTCTTATGTGTACCGCTGACAAGGACAACAGTGGCGCAGGGGTTAGCACAGCAGCCTTGCAGCGCTGGAGTCCTGGGTTCAAACCCCACCAAGGACAACATCTGCAAAGCGTTTGTACGTTCTCTCCGTGTTTGCGTGGGTTTCCTCTGGGTTCTCCGGTTTCCTCCCACATTCCAAAGACATACTGATAGGGAATTTAGATTGTGAGCCCCATCGGGGACAGTGATAATGTGTGCAAAATGTAAAGCACTGCGGAATATGTTAGCGCTATATAAAAATAAAGATTATAAAAATAAAGATTATATTTTCGGCTAACACTATGATGTGTGATGCCACCTCCATGAGTGTCCGACCGTGTACCTCCTTGACGGTTTAGATAGGCCACCGCAGAGATGTTGTCGGAGAGGACCCTTGTGTGAGAGCCTCGCAGCTGAGGAAGTGGAGCAGGGAATAATATATAGCTCTTAATTCTTTAACATTAGAAGAATTATTATACTCTGATCTGGACCAGAGACCTTGAACCATCTGATCCCGAAAATGTGCTCCCCAACCTTCAGGACTAGCATCCGTGGTAACTATATTTGAAGGAGTGATTACCCATAGGACTCCTTTTGACAGATTTTCCCAATCCAACCACCATGTAAGGGAGTGTACCACTTCTGACGGTAGAAAAACTATCTGATCTAAACGTCCCTGATTTTTAGTACTCTCTTGTAACACAAATCTTTGCAGCTGCCTGGTATGGAACTGTGCCCACTCAACTGCAGGAATACAAGAAGTCAAAGACCCCAGCACTGACATGGCACTTCTTAAAGACATACTACGCCTATTAATTGCTAAGCTCACTTTATTAATTATGGAGGTTTTTTTTATTATCTGGCAGCCAACAGACTTGATTAACCGAATCTAAAAGGACACCAAGGAACTTCTGACATGTAACAGGACGGAGCCTGGATTTTTCCCAATTAATAATCCAACCCAGTGATTGTAAAGAAAATACTACTTCCTCTAATCTTTGCTCACACTGTAGAGTCTTTCCGCACTATTAGAAGATCATCTAGATACGGGATGACTAGTGTGTCTTTTAATCGCAAAAATGACATTACCGCAAACAATAATTTAGTGATCACCCTCGGAGCCATTGATAGGCCAAAGGGCATTGCCCTGTATTGTAGATGACAAACCTGACCATCCATTACAACTGCTACCCTAAGAAACTGCTGGTGTAACTGGTGTATAGGCAGATGGTATTAAGCATCCTCAAGATCCAGTACCACCATGTAATAGTTGGGAAATAAATTTTTAATGGCTGACCGAATGGACTCCATCTTAAAGGCTTTAGGTCTTATGAAGGTGTTCAACTTCCTCAAATTTAATATAGTCCTAAAGGACCCATCAGGCTTTGTAATTAGAAATAAGGGAGAATAAAAGCCCTTTCCCATTTCAGATGATGGAACTTTTATTAGAACTCGTTTGGACAAAAGAGATTTGATTTCAGTCTCCAGTGCCTGTTGCTGTAACCTGGATTTTAGGGAGGTGAGAAGAAAAGAATCCGGAGGTGTCCGGATGAAGTCTAAGGTGAGACCTGACCTGACGAAATTAAATCTAAGGCCCATGTATTAGCCGTTATTTCTTTCCACTGTTCAACAAACTGTAGTAGTCTACCGCCCACCGGTGGAATAGGGTTCTCGGGAACTTATCCGATGGTCTGAAGGGACGCTTATTGAACAAATTGCCCTTCTGCCTGAATTCCCTGTTACTCCAGCGGTCTTTAAAGCCTCCTTTCCTTCCAAATGGCGGCTTCCTGAACGCCCTTCTATAGGAAGAAATAAAGGGATTAGGAAACCCCTTTTTCCTTTTGCCCGCCTTAGTGAGTATGTCATCCAGGACAGCTCCAAAGAGGTACTCACCCTGGCAGGGTATGGCACACAACTTAGACCTGGATTGGGCATCTCCGTTCCAGTTCTTTAGCCATAATGTCCGACGAGCCGTATTAGAGAAGTTAGCTGATCTAGCCGCTAGGCGGAGAGAGTCTATTGAGGCATCGGATATATACGCCGCAGCCCCCTTAATCAATGGAATAGAGGCTCTTATCTTCTCTCTGGAAACGCCACTTCTGATGTTTTGATCTAGTTGTTCCAGCCAGACCAACATGGATCTACTATTACATGTGGCCGAGATTGCTGGTTTAAATGCCGTAACACAGGCTTCCCATGATTTTTTAAAAAGCGCATCAGATTTTCTGTCCATTGGGTCGGACAAAGAACCCGCATCCTCTACTGGCAAAGAGGAACGGCAAGCGGTAGCTGCTACAGCTGCATCAACTTTCGGTACTTTAGCACAGGTGGCCAAGTACTCGTCATCAAAGGGGTAGCGTCTTTTACAGGACACTGGCACAAACCCCTTCTGACCTTTTCCCCATTCTTTCTTGACAAGGTCTTTTATAGCCTGGTTTACTGGAAACACATGGCCTTTCTGTTGAGAAAGGCCCGCGAACATCACCTCCTGCTGAGTTTGAGGTTCTTTTGACTCCGAAACCCCCATGGTACTCCTTACTGCTTTAACCAGGTTATTTATGCCATCAGTAGGAAAGCAGACAGTCGTCTTCATCTGATGAACCCGATAATTGAGAGACATCTGACTCGACCTCCCCACTCTCTGCCGATGTGTCAGCTTTAGGCGAGGATACTCTGTTAACTCTCCTCTCAATATTTACGGATGGACCGCTTCCTAAATTCTGAAGCTCCTCCCGAATCATAAGGCGTATTTCATTCATTTTAACTGACTCTTCCTGTTGCAGGGTGTCCTCTATACAAGCCTGACAGTTTTTTACTATACGAGTCAGGCAAGGGCTCGGTACAAACTGCACACTGCTTGTGCTTGGTCTTCCCAGTCCTCTTCGCCTATGAAACATAAGGAGGGGAGACCCATAAGCGTCCATGAGGCTAAATAAACACTCACCCTGAAGTATCCTTATATACCGGGCCTCGGCTCTTTTGCTCGGTCTGGGGTGTGCCACGGGACGACCTCCTTCCTGACTTGTCAGTGGAGTCGCTCACTTTTGATAGTCCACTGCTTCTCTAACATGGTCACTGGGTGCCAGTAACTCCTCCACAGGGCGCTCACAGACTTCCTCATGGGACGGCATGCTGACGCACCTTGTGCCCAGCTGAGCTGTAATTTATAGCGCCAGAGGCACACACCCCTTCCCTTCTTTTTTTTTTTACCTGCGCAAAGACCTTGCTTCAGCAGCGTCAGGGGATGACAACCACCTAGAGGAAACCAATATGGCGGTTCCCCCGGAAATGAAACGCCGACCTCAGAGGTTCAGGGAACTACATCCGGGAACCGCCTGTACTGCGCATGCGCCGGCGTCCCTGCGGCCTGCCGGCAGAAGCGCTACACTGCACCATGCGCCATCATACCTGAGGGACTGGGGAAAGCTCCACATCAATCGGAGGCCACCGCTACCTGACCTAGGTCCGGGTCGGACCAGGTACATGCCGCTCCTTCGGCCGTCCCATACAACGATGTCCCAGCAGGGAGATCGTTGCTAAACTTTAGGCCTCGCAGCAGGCCGCAGCAGAAGAGGGGGGAGCCAGCAGGAACCCCCGACTGTCTACCCGCTCTGGAGCCCCTGTCGCTCAGAGACGCACAGGCGGCATCCAGGCGAGTTCTCCTCTTCTTTAGTAACTCCATGGAGTCTTCTCTGTGGGTTCCCTTCCAGGAACAGGAAACCAACTGAGGAGCAAAGGGGGGCCGCCCCTTTTATTTCTCTGTAGGTTTCCTGTTCCTATGGGCGGATCCCCTCTCTCGTGGGTGCTGTCGTGGCGAATAGAAAACCTCTCCTCCAGACGCAAAAAATGCCCCCTTGTGCCAGTCACCTTCCTTGGTATAAACAGATCCTCAGCGAGATATTTGTATTGTCCCCTTATATACTTATACATGGTTATTAGATCGCCCCTCAGTCGTCTTTTTTCTAGACTAAATAATCCTAATTTTGCTAATCTATCTGGGTATTGTAGTTCTCTCATCCCCTTTATTAATTTTGTTGCCCTCCTTTGTACTCTCTCTAGTTCCATTATATCCTTCCTGAGCACCGGTGCCCAAAACTGGACACAGTACTCCATTTGTGGTCTAACTAGGGATTTGTACAGAGGCAGTATAATGCTCTCATGTGTATCCAGACCTCTTTTAATGCACCCCATGATCCTGTTTGCCTTGGCAGCTGCTGCCTGGCACTGGCTGCTCCAGGTAAGTTTATCATTAACTAGGATCCCCAAGTCCTTCTCCCTGTCAGATTTACCCAGTGGTTTCCCGTTCAGTATGTAATGGTGATATTGATTCCTTCTTCCCATTTGTATAACCTTACATTTATCATTGTTAAACCTCATCTGCCACCTTTCAGCCCAAGTTTCCAACTTATCCAGATCCATCTGTAGCAGAGTACTGCCAGAGTATGAAGAAGAGTCAGATTCACCATCTGACTTCAGAATGTTGTCATCTGATTCAAATTAATCTGGTTTTATTTTGCCTTCTTTATGGATTAGGGTTTTAAGGGAATCTTACTTCTGCCCTAATAACAGATTTTGAAGTCCATGGTGAAATTTGAGGATTCTTTAAATAGTTTTCTGGATACATGAGCAGAGTTTCTTCTGCCATGAGGTGGGAAATGTATGCCTGCAAAGCACACACTCGTTATTTAAGCTTTGTGCTATATTTTAGGCCTAAAAAGGACCTAGTTACCATGGAGAACTTTCACAAAGATCAATCAGTTTAGTAAGGGATTCAGAGGATGGATCAAATCACACAATTGTTCTCTCTGGAGGTGATAGATCCATGATCCACTGTTTCTCTGGCTGGCTTTGCCATCACTTCTGTTAATTGTGCAACTGTCATGCTCACCGACACCGATGTTGCTACTGCAACATAACCACATCCTTCCACATGGATGCCTGCTCTGGACCCCCTGGAAGTGAAGCTACTACTTTTGGGTCAGAAGTCACTAGTGCTTGCCATGAAGCTGCATACAGACACGAGGACAAGGTGGCCAGCAGACACAGAGTCTCCGCTGCTTGCATCTGCACAATTCCCACTAGATATGGTGGTGCTTCCAGGACCTGGCCCAGGAAAGATTTTTCTGTTCCTTTCTACACCTGATACTTCAAATACAAGTTCCATCACTGACAGGAAACCAACTGATGCAGGAAGGGTTGAGGAAACTTTCCTGTCCTTGATTAGCAGGTCCCCTCTCATGTAGCGCTGTCATAGGGGAAAGAAAAATTTAGCTTACAGTGGTCAGCCACGAGAAAAGTTTTGGAGAAATTAAGAGCCAGAAAAGAATAGGAATGTAGCCACAAAGGCACTTTGCTACAAAAGCAGTTTGAAGAAAAAAAAACAGAAGCACACACCCACACCATAATTTTGCATCAATCAGGCAACCAAAAAAAAAGGTAGTGTCTAGTTTCACTCTACAATTCCATAGACGATAAGTCCTGATGTGTAAATGCCTGTAGTGGAAAAAAAAATAAAAATTTTAACTTCAGTGCAGAAAGATTTATAGAACACACACAAGACTTGATGTCCGACAAAGATCTGTACACACACACGTAGCAAAATAGATGAAGCATGAATACAGAGAAAATGCCAATACTCATCCCAATAAGTTTAAAATCGCCATAGTTAAGTTGTAGCAGCAAAATACGTAGGGTTCCCTCCTGTGTGTCCGATTCTTAATTTATTTGGATGTGTATTTAGCATTTTTTACTTTGCATTATTTCTGCTTTTATCCATTAATTTTTTTTTTTTACTAGTGGAGTCATGAGAAAGCAGTTGTAGCTCATGATCTAGTCAATACGTGCATGGACGTCTGTCTGAGGTCCACAGGTTAGAAATAGTTTTTAGTGCTTTGATTAATGGCCTTTTGTACAGTCTTAAAAAATTTCTGACCAATTTAAACTAAGCAGTCTAAAATAGTGCCACATTTATCAAAAATCCTCATGTGCTTTTTCAAATTTGGTGCATCTTTAGACTCAAGTCTATGCCTGGAAATTAGGCAGTATTACCGTATATACTTGAGTATAAGCGGAGATTTTCAGCCCATTTTTTTAGGCTGAAAGTGCCCCTCTCTGCTTATACTTGAATAATTTTCCCAGGGGTTGGAGGGGGAGCAGCAGAAGTGGCAGCTGTCACATCATACTCTCCCTCCCGGCGCGGTCTCTGCACCTCCCTGCTTCTCAGATGGTCTCTGGTGCTTGCAGCTCTTCCTGTGTTCAGCAGTCATGTGGTACCACTCATTAAAGTACATATGGATGCGACTCCCCTCCCATAGATGGAGCGCATATTCATTACTTTAATGAGCGGTACCATGTGACTGCTGAACACAGGAACAAGCTGCCGGCACGCGCCAGAGACCAGAGAAGCAGGGACTTAGAGACCGCACCAGGATAGGGCGAGTAGGACAGTGGAGGGTGAGCCATGCGATATTCACCTGTCCCCGTTCCACTGCCTCGCTGTATCTTCCACGTCCTCTGGCTGTGACGTTCAGGTCAGAGGGTGCGATGATTTGTTTAGTGCGCGCCCTCTGCCTGAACAGTCACTGCAGAGACCCGGAAGACACAGTGGCGCACGGCGGAGCCAAGGACTTGAGCCTGTGGCGACACCAGCACCTGACCCACATAGCGCACCAGTGTCCCCATTTGCTCAGGACCCCGGCACCCAGCGATGAGGCGAGTTTTTTTTTTTTTTTTTTTTATATATAATCGCAGCAGCATATGGGGCATATGCTATGGAGCATCTTATGGCGACATCAACCTTTATGGAGCATTATAAGGGGCATATTATATGGAGAATCTTATGGGGCCATTATTAACCTTTGTGCAGCAATATATGGGGCATTTTTTTTTTTATGGAACATCTTATGGGGTTCCTGATTCAATATGGATATTCGAAAACATTTGACCTACTTATGTCTCAATCAATTTTACTTTTATTGGTATTTATTTTTATTTTTGAAATTTACCAGTAGATTCTGCATTTCCCACCCTAGGCCTATACTTGAGTAAGTTTTCCCAGATTTTTGTGGCAAAATTAGGGGTCTTGGCTTATACTTTAGTATATACGGTAGTTTATCTGCCCATTGTACGTAGCAGAAGCCCCACATTTTCAGTCTGATGCCCACAACGTGCATTATGCTGGCATAACTGGGCATGTTTTGCACAGCTGAAATTGGTTTGTATATGCTACAACATGCCCAGTTGTGGACCGGTTACAGTCAATTTCTAATGTATGGTGTTTGTCCTTGAAATGGAGGGGGTGGGTGAAGCTTTGTTTACATCGCAAAATAAATCACATCATCATTCATTGGTTTAAATACAAAATTTTATTCCAGTGTTCAGATTGCATGATTGGATGTGTTTAGTGCAACGATACAGACAAAAGGAAAATAACCCCTCAAGTTTCTCACAGCCGAGACTTCTGCTCTCTCCATATGAGATCCCACCGCAGACCTTCACTACGACTACACTGTGCTCCATAGTTTAGACATACATGGCCATAAGGACAGCAGTGCAACCTATCAGGACAGCACACACCCTGCAAAAAAACAAACAAAAACACAACATGTGCCAACGTCATGAGAAACGGCTACGTATGATCATCAAGATTGCAGTAATGTTGCCCAAATACTCACATTAGGGAAAGGGCAGCATGCCCAATCTGCATAAGGTCCTCTGCAACAAGTCTGCCCATCAGGGCAATAATGACCTGCGTCACACCACACATAGCCCAATGGTTGGATTGGAGAAGCCTTTTTGAGGGCGTCAGATGGTTTATTGCAGCTGGCCGTTGCCACATCACAGGTGTATCCAGAAGGACAACAGTGGAGGTGGTCTGAACAGCACACCGCCTTACAAGGGTGAGAAGAGTCAGAAGGTCAGTGGGAGCAGTGCACGGATGTAGTCAGAACATGGACCAAGACAAAATGTGGCTTGTACATGTCGCAAGTACTGAACAGATGGTCTTCTCATGGCTCCATAGAAAAAAAGTGAAGACTCCGTTTGTAAGCAAACAGACAATACCAAGATTACAAAGGGAGATTAAAAACCTGCCCCCGCAGGCCAGTAGTGTCAGTACAGGTGAAAAGTGGAAGATTTCATTATGAAGCAAGACAGAGAAGATTAAGGACAAAGTGCAAGATCAGGATACATGTGTGCAGTGGCATGTAGAAGTCTGGGCACCCTTGGTCAAAATTACGGTTATTGTGAACAGTCAAGTTGAAAGCTAAAGGAATCACAAAAAGGACTAACGTTAATGACTCATTTTAGGCAAAAATAATAATTTCACATTTTCATTTTTTACATTTTAAAAAACTACAAAAAGGAATAATGAGGTGATGCAAAAAGCTTGGGGAACCTGCATGGTTAGTACCTAGTAGCACCCCCCTAAGCCTAGCCCGACAAGAGTCTTTCAATCCTTTGAGGGATTTTCATCCATTCCTCCTTTGTTCTGAGAGATTCCTGGGTCGTCTTGCATGCACAGCCATTTTATTCCCTTTCTGACCTTGGATGTACACAGTACATCATGGTAGACTGGTACTTACTGACCTTGGACATACAAGCATGGCCAGGTGAATTTTCATGCACAGAGGCTGTGGCAGCGGATTCTGACAGCTGACACTCCCTGCAGGAATGGTGCATGCCCTGCTCCTGGCACTTTAGCAGGTGTGCAGAGGCAGGGAGGACCCTTTGCACTCTGATCAGCTCCCCCGAGATTTGCACTGTGCCTGAAAAGTAGCTTTTATTTACTTGTAGGATATTGGTGCACTCAGGAGAATTTTAACCTCCTAAGGTACATTTTTTCCCCATTAGCCTTTAGAAAAATGTGAAACTTGGAGCCAAAACATTTTAGTAGTAAAAAGATTATTCTTTCTTCACCACCCAATAGTATAAAAATCTGATGCACATGGTGTCAATATGATCACTGCACCCCTGGATGAATTCACTGGGGAGCGAAGATTATAAAACGAGTTCATATATGGGGAGGGTTCTGTTCGGCATGTGCATGGCACCCTCAATCCATCCTGCAAAATCTGAACTCTATGGTGTTTCTTCCCTTCTGAGCTTTGCATTGTGCCTTTAAAGTAGTATTCCCCCACATATGGTTATCTGCATGCTCATGAGAAATTGCACAAGTTTTGGGCCTCATTTTGTTTTATTACCCTTGTGAAAATAAAAATTTGTGGTCATTTTTTCCTTCCACATTTTAAAAATTCCAGTGAAGCACCTGAAGGGTTAATCAACTTCTTGACTGTGGTTTTGAGCACCTTGAGGTGGTACAGTTTAGAACCCTGACACTCTGGGGGATTTTCTGTCATATAGACCCCCCCCTCAAAGAAACTTTAAATGTAATGTGGCACATTAAAAAAGGGTTTGCAAACATGAGACATGTCATGAAAAAAAAAATTTCAGAATCATAAAGTCATAAAGTGTCACTTGTCTGAACTGTAAAGTTATACCTGGTTTTGAAAGGTGCAAACAGCATTGGGAGGGGTAAAGCACTAGCCATGGATTTTCAAAGATGTCCAGATCATGGGACTGAATGCCATTAGAAAACCTTCAGTTTGCACCTCTTGAGGTAGTGCATTGTGGATTTTTATGTGTTTAGGATCAGTGTCCATTTGTAGAAGCTATCCTCTTTTCTATTTCAGCTTTTTTTGTACAGATTGTGTTTCAGTGAGTATCCCTCACTAATGTTTTGCTTGGTCTTCCACTGTTCCCATTAACTGCCATTCGTTAATTACATTTCAAACTGAGGAAAGGGCAACTTTATAAATTTAATAAAGCTGGGAAATTGTCATCAACTGGTCTATCACAACGATGATTGTGAACAAGCCTTAACTGTTACAGGCTAAGATCTGAAGACTTGGTCAAGGTTATGAGCACACAAACCTCAAAGTATGCTTAAACTTTTACATTGGCTTATTTTTTTGGTAATTTTTAAAGTGCAAAAGATATTTATATGTTTGCCTAATATACAAAGGAAATGTGTCATTTTTAATTTTAGACCAAGTTTAGATTAAATTGATTGTTTACAATAACTAATTTTGACCAATGGGGTTTAAACTTTTACCTGCCACTATAGATTTATATAACAGCTGAACACCCAATCACTGGTCGGTTTAAATATTCACCAATTTAAGAGGCACTAGGTACAATGCCACCTCTTCTGGTCACCTTGGTAAACATTTCAGTGTGCTCACCTCCTCCAGTGGGCAGCATGCCCAGCCTCCACCCTCTGTATGGCAGCATGTGGTCCCCTGGGCACAGCTGTGAGACTTATCACACTTTACCTCAGGGGCATGTGCATTGTTCTTGCCAGGCCATGGGGATGAGAACTGACCTAACACACAGGGAGCCTGTTCAGGACAAGTCAACCCACTGGGACAGCAGGTGGCCTATTTAGGGGAAAGACACATGAACTATAGAAATGCAGAAGACAGAAGCAGAGAAGATTAGTCAGTGTTGGGGGCAGTTTATTACACAACACAGGACATGATACCTGCTCATAGGGGCAGCAACCCCATTCCCCAGATTCAAGTCGGCAACAAGTTGTCCCATCAGGACAAGCGCTTTCATCATCACAATCGACGTCGGTACCTATAAGAGTAGAAGCTTGGTGGTGACTAGTGCACATAACCAAGCTCATAACCTGCATGGTGCTACAGGTGATATTTGCATACATTTGACACAACCATTAGGCCTTTTAACCATAGAAAATAATTGAGAGACAAAAGCTAGCACTCATCTAAAAGTGCTTCTTGACAGAACGTTCAGCTTAGTTCATTAGTAATTAAACTTACTTTTCGCTTTCATTGCTGGAATCTTCTCAGACCAAGGGATTGACAACGCCTCTTGCTGACATTGTCCCTGGATACAGGTGTACCCATTTGGACAGCAGTGCTGATGATCATCACAACACACGCCCTGGGGGTGGGAGGAAAAAACAAAAAAACACTAAAATGTAACTGTTCCTTTACTATCAACTCTGCAAAGATACTGGTAAAAACATGTTCACATGTTACCTTCTCGTAAGGACAACAACCCCATTCTCCAGAGGCCAGACGACAGCAGGTGGCAGTGCCAGGACAGGAGGCTGTATCATCACATTTAACAGTGGCTGCCGAAGAGGTGAGAAGGATGTAAAAAACAAAAATAAAACCATTGTCAACTTGACTTTGCCCATTAGGTATCTCCAGTCTGATCCTAGCTACTGGTCAGTATGATAACCCACATTAACAGTAATTTTTAAGTGTGTTTTGACATATCTGGGACATTGTATATGGGGGAGGGGCACATGTTCTTGAAACAAAAAGGTGACTGTCAAAGTGTCTACAGAATTATATTTGGAATCCAGACTTGCCTTCCTCCTTAATTGCTGGTGTCTTCTCAGACCAAGGGATGGACAGCACCCCTAGCTGACATTCACCATGGACACAGGTGAACCCATTGGGACAGCAGTGCTGATGATCGTCACAGCACACAGCCTACAGAGAAAGAGTTCAAGTGCTCCATAGCGAGTTAAAACTCCCTACCTATCCCCCAAAAGCTACTGGTACAAACCTTCTCGTAAGGACAACAACCCCATTTTCCAGAGGCCAGGCGGCAGCAGGTGGCAGTGCCAGGACAGGCGGATGTATCATCACATTTAACAGTGGCTGCAGAGGTAGAGCATATTAAGACATGTCCATTAAACATCTTTATCAAAAAACTGACCGCCACATCCAAACACTAAATGTGAACAGGTGCTAACCTAGACCAACTCATGTACAATAAAATGAATAAGGCAGCACACTGTAGCACCAAAACTCGCAAAAATGAAATATGAAGAGTGCTGCCTTATACATTTTATTGTACACGAGTTGGTGACTAGGTTAGCACCTGTTCACATTTAGTCTATGTTTGGATGTGACGGTCAGTTTTTTGATGATATTTGTATTCATTAGCCTTCTAACTGAGCACTCCACCTCTTCACTTCAGATGTTTTTAATCAAGACAGGACCCTACCCCTCCACAGAGATGTAGATTTTTAGTCAAAGAGGACAGGTTCCCATACAGATGAAGACTTTTCTAAGTGAGGATGGCATTGCTAGGTCCTTGGTAAACAAGAAACGCCTTACTGTGGCTACCAGCTCCACATGAATTGGCCAGTTTATGCACTAAACTCCATTTTTCATGTTTCCAGTGCAGTAATGCAATTCAATTTTCAAATTTCTTGTTTGCAAGTTTTGGCGCTACCTTATTCATTTCATTAAACATCTTTAGTCTGAACCCCGATTGACTGTCCTGTGACTATACAGAATTTGAGGATAAAGGCTCTAACCCATTGTGCAATTTAGAAACCAGACTTGCCTTCCTCCTTAATTGCAGAAATCTTCTTAGCCCAAGGGATTGACAGCTCCTCTTGCTGACATTGCCCCTGGACACAGGTGTACCCATTGGGACAGCAGTGTTCATGATCACCACAGCACACAGCCTAGAACGAAGAGATCAAATATTCCAGAGCAAGTCCTCAAAACACAATCTACCCAAAAGCTACTGGTACAAACCTTCTCATAAGGACAACAACCCCATTCTCCAGAGGCCAAGCGGCAACAGGTGGCAGTGCCAGGGCAGGAGGCTGTATCATCGCATTTAACAGTGGCTGCAGAGATGGGAAAAGTCACTTTGAATTGTAAATTCAGCACTTTGATATCTGCAGCCAATCCCTGCTAATTGGGATTGGACATTAGACTAGTAAACCCAAAATCAGGCTTAATTTGACCTAGCAGAGATCTCCCTTGTAGAAATCTGCTTTGTGAGTACACAAGCTTCTAGAAAAGAGCAGTCCCAGAGCTAAAACTCAGCTGCAGTAAGTGGAAGATTATTAATAAAATCTGGCTACAAAGAATTGGGGTACAGACATCTATGAGAGGTTCTGAAAATATGTTAATGTGATTTTTTTCAATAACTCCTTGCTATTCTATTCATCAGGAGACAATGTAATTACAGATGTTGGAGGTTGCCATTAATGTGGCATGTTACATATGGAGCACTAATCTCATTATACCAATCTAGTACAATATTCACAGACAGGAGAGTTTATTACCTTCCTCACGTAAAGCTGGGATCTTGCTGTACATTGGAATCTCAAAGATCGCATTCACACACTTCTTATGGAGAACATCACATGTGGTCCCAGAAGGACAGCAGTGGACAAGGTCACTACAGCACACAGCCTGCAACAGTCTGACATGGATTAGCAAAACGAGATCTACCCATTATAGAGATATTTGTAGTAACCACAATTATACTTACAGACAGGAAGGGGCAGCACCCAAAATGCTTATCCTCAGTTTGGCAGCAGGTTGTTCCATCAGGACAAGAAGATCCATCAAGACAATTTATATCTTGGACAATTTCTGTGAAGTCAATTAAGAAAGTTTTAAACATGTCGTTTAGTCAGAGGCTTAGCAAAAAGTGCGCAGCTGTTATTGGAAGTAAAGCAAAAGTTTGGTGTGTAAAAAACAAACAAACCAAAAACGACCATTTATCTCTTCCATGTTGAAGTGGAAACACTTAAAAGGAACCTGTCAGCAGGATTGTGCACAGTAACCTACACAGTGTCAGGTCAGCACCGTTATGCTGATTACAATGATACCTGGGTGATGAAATCAGTCTTGTGGTGGTTTAATCTTTATCAGTTTTCAGTTAATGATATGCCCGTACCCCGGGTGGCCTGTGGTGGGATGGGTGTCTTCATGTGGTGCTCTGCTTAGGTATTCATAATTGAGACTGCCGACAGGTCACTGACCTGCCCCATAGTTTGAAGTGATTCATACGAGAAAAAAAAAAAAAAAAGCTGGGGAAAAGTTCCAGCTCCTTCTTGATAAAAGAAATCTTTAATCCAGAATCATTAAAGTACAAACAGGCTCCTTAGACATCACCATGGCCCTAGTGAGGAAAGCGACGCGTTTCGACTGTTGCTGCGGTCTTTGTCAAAGCTAAACTACCATAGATACAATAGAAATAAATAGGATCTCAGTATTAATCAAATGTCAAAGTCATGTCACATGATCGAACGTCCTAGTGCATATAAAAACATGTATACCATATATACTCGAGTATAAGCCGAGAATTTCCAGCCCATTTTTTTAGGCTGAAATTGCCCCTCTCGGCTTATACTCGAGTCATACCCAGGGGTCGGCAGGGGAGAGGGAGCAGCAGCTGTGTAATCATACTCACCAGCTCCTGGTGTGGTCCCTGCACGTCCCTGGTTCTCCAGGCGCTGACCACTTCTTCCTGTATTGAGCGGTCACATGGTACCGCTCATTACAGTAATGAATATGGACCCGACTCTACTCCTATAGGGGTGGAGCTGCATATTCATTACTGTAATGAGCGATACCATGTGACCGCTCATTACAGGAAGAAGCTGCCAGCGCTGGGAAACAGACGTGCAGGGACGGCGCCAGGAGCAGGAGTGTATAGCGCAGTGCGTGATATTCACCTGTTCCCCATTCCACCGACGGCCGTCACTGCGTCTTCCCCGTCCTCTGCAGTGATGCTCAGGTCAGAGGGCGCGGTGACGCAATTTGTGTGCGTGCCGCCCTCTGCCTGAACAGTCAGTGCAGAGAATGTGGAAGACAGCAGTGGCAGTCGGTGGAATGGGGAACAGGTGAATATAGCAAGTGCTGGGGGCCTGAGGCGAGTAGGTCTTTTTTTTTTAATCGCAGCAACAGTATATGGGGCAAATATCTGTATGGAGCATCTTATGGGGCTATAATCAGCATTTGTGCAGCATTATATGGGGCAAATGTCTGTATGGAGCATCTTATGGGGCCATAATCAACATTTGTGCAGCATTATATGGGGAATATTTTAATATGGAGCATCTTATGGGGCCATCATGAACTGTATGGAGCATTATATGGGGCTCCTGATTCAATATGGATATTCAAAAACACTTAACCTACTGAAGTCTCAATTTTACTTTGATTGGTATCTATTTGTATTTTTGAAATTTACCAGTAGCTGCTGCATTTCCCACCCTAGGCTTATACATGAGTCATTAAGTTTTCCCAGTTTTTGTGGCAAAATTAGGGGCCGGCTTATACTCGGGCCGGCTTATACTCGGGCCGGCTTATACTCGGGCCGGCTTATACTCGGGCCGGCTTATACTCGGGCCGGCTTATACTCGGGCCGGCTTATACTCGGGCCGGCTTATACTCGGGCCGGCTTATACTCGGGCCGGCTTATACTCGGGCCGGCTTATACTCGGGCCGGCTTATACTCGGGCCGGCTTATACTCGGGCCGGCTTATACTCGGGCCGGCTTATACTCGGGCCGGCTTATATAGTTTAGAAGAATTAGACCAAAAAAATTGAAACAAAAAACAATAATGTATAAAAATATACAATACAGGCTGCATTATGTCATTGTTCTCAATGAAACATGATCTCATTTCGTCTATTCAATCCATCAGGGAACCTGGTTCCTAGATTTAAAATCCAATATGCTTCCTGGTTTAACAGGACTACTGATATTGCCACCACAAAGCGATTTTTTTATTTTTTCTAAACCTGTGATTATCAATGAATTGATGTTACGTGAGTGGTGATCTATAAAATATTTGGCTGCGGAAGATATATTACGATTGTGGTTTCTGATATTGGAGTTGTCATAAGTGCTCGGTAATGCGAGTTTTTAATTTCCTAGTGGTGCACCCTACATAGGCTTTATTGAATGTAATACAGTCAATTTTGTATATGACAAGTCGTGTATTACAATTGATAAAATCATGAATCCTGGATGTATTGGTATTAGGATTACTAAATTATTTAGTTACTACAGTTTGTTTGCAAGTAGTGCAATTTGTTGTACCGCATTTGTAACTACCGTTACAGTCTAGCCAAGTTCCTTGATGTTTGTTGGAACTTAGCATGCTGGGAGATCAAACATTCCGGAGCGTGGGTGTGCCCTTCTTGCTACAATATTGCAACCTTTTTGTAAAACTTGCCAGCATAGGATCTTCATATAAAATTGGGATAGATTTGTTGATAATAGTTTTGATTGCATTAAACTGGGGACTATTGTAAACATACAAATGGTTTGTCAGAAATCTCATGTTGTCTTTTGTTCTTGTTGTAACATACCTGTGACGAAATAAGATCCTGCTCATCCTTGATGGAAACTAATGTTGAGCCGTCTATTTCTATTGGATCTATGGTCGTTTAGCTTTGACAAAGACCACAGCAAAGGTCGAAACGCGTCGCTTTCCTCACTAGGGTCATGGTGATGTCTAAGGAGCTTCTTTGTATTTTAAGGATTCTGGATTTAAGGTCTTTTATCAAGAAGGAGCTGGAACATATCCCCTTTTTTTCTCGTATGAATCACGTCTCATCAAGAGGGAGTCCTGGGAGCCTTCATAGGAACGGTGAGCTGGCCATTTCTTTTCAATTTTTGTAGGTTACCTGCTCACAGGTTCACCAAGAAAAAAAAAGTTGGTGATGACAAGATAGTGAGATGGGAATACCTCAAGTGGTGGCCATTACTGCTAGGATACGATATACACTATGAACTATGGGGGTCACACTACATCTTTGACCACTGATACCAAGAATAAAAAATGCACCAGGGAGTCTTGTGCCTGGCCTTTAGTCTCCCACTTTGCAGGGGAACTGAAGCACAATTCCATTTAATGGGGTTTTCCCACCCCTTTCCGACATTGGGCGTAATACGCCAGTGTCGGACACCATTCCTTTGATGTGGGCTCCTGTGGTGAGCCCACATCTTTTCTGGCACATGTCAGGTGTTTGGAACAGCCGACATGTGTCACTAACAGCCACGTGAGGAATTGCGATCCACCCATGGTTGTTAATCCATTTTGACAGTGGCATTTAACGCACTTCCAGCCAGCGCCGGTTTGCTATGAGTGCCGCTCGGTGTTCAGCGCTCATAGCAAGTGAGCAATTCTGCTACATACAGGCAATCTGTTAATCGCCTGTATGTAGCAGATCCGATTGGGTTATGGCAGCTTCTAGTCTCCCATGGAGACTATTGGAGCATGCCAAAAGTTAAAAAAAAAAAAAAAAAAAAAAGTTCAAATCACCCACCTTTTGCCCCATTCACAATAACAAAAAAAAAAAAAAAACACATTTGGTATCGCCGTGTTCAGAATCACCTAACCAATATAAAGAATTCACCCAATCGCTAACTACGTAGCGAGAATTAAAAAAAAAAAAAGTGAAAACACCATAATTACTTTTTTGGTCACAGCGACATTGCATTAAAATGCAATAATGGGCAATCAAAGGATCGCATGCATCAAAATGGTATCCTTAAAAACATCAGCTCATCAGGCAATAAAAGATAAGCCCTCACCCAACCTGAGATCACGAAAATGGAGACACTATGGGCGTTGGAAAATTACGCAATTTTTTAGCCAAGTTTGGATTTTTCTTCACCACTTCGATCAAAAAATAAAGCTAGACATGTTTGGTGTCTATGAACTCATAATGACCTGGAGAATCATAATGGCAGGTCAGTTTTAGCATTTAGTGAACCTAGCAAAAAAGCCACCCAAGAAAAAAAAATATAACTCTGGGATTGCACTTTTTTGCAATTTCACCGCACTTGAATTCCCCTCCCCCATTTTCCAGTACAAAACATGTTAAAACCAATGGTGTCATTTAAAAGTACAACTCATCCCGCAAAAAAAAAGTCAAGCCCTCACATGGTCATATGACCGAAAAATAAAGTTATGGCTCTGGGGAGAAGGGGACCAAAAACCGAAAATGCAAAAGTGAAAATACCTCCTGTCATTAAGGGGTTAATCAACATTTTTATCAATGGATCTTTGAAAAGTAAGTTCCACAACTGTATGTGTTAAAAAAAAGTTCCTGTGCTGAGAGTTTCAGGCTATGTGCACACGATGCGGATTTTGCTGCGGATCCGCATCAGTTTCCCATGCATTTACAGTTCAATGTAAGTGTATGGAAAAAAAAAAAATGCTCTGCACATGCTGCAGAAAAGGCTACTTTCACACTAGCGTCGTACTCGGCCCGTTGCAGTGCGTCAGGCCGACGTACTGATGCTAGCAGTGGATGCATTTTTCCAGTGCATCCGCTGCCCCATTGTGAGGTGCGGGGAGGTGGGGGCGGAGTTCCAGCCGCGCATGCGCAGTCGGAAATGGCGGACTGTCGGCAACAAACAACGTTACATGTAACGTTTTTTGCAGCCGACGGTCCGCCACAACACGGTGCAACCCGTCGCATGACGGTTGCGACGTGTGGCAAAGTATCGCAATGCGACGCTAATGCAAGTCAATTGAGAAAAAAACGCATCCTGCAAGCACTTTTTTGCAGGATGCATTTTTTCTACAAAACGACACATAGCGACGTGCAGTGCACGACGCTAGTGTGAAAGTAGCCAAAAACCGCGCGGAAACAGCGGTTTACATTCCGCAGCATGTCACTTCTTTTGTGCGTTTTCTGCAGCGGATTTACAACTGCCCTTATGGAAAACCGCAGTTGTAAATCCGCAGTGGAAACTGCAGGAAAACCGCGGTAAATGCGTGACAAATCCACAGCGGTTTTCCACTCAAATCTGCTGGAATCCGCTGCAGAAAAATCCGCAGTGGACCCAGACTACGTGTGCACATAGCCTCATACATGTGCCCCCACTGTGTACAGGGGCTAGTGTAGCACTTCTGGCATACAAAATGTTGACATTTGATGGGCACCTGCCATTTTTCTGACAAAAACATTGATGACTTGTCCCATCTAACTCAAGCTACCTCCACCATCAAGTCTGGCTAACAAATGTATACTCAACATGCTAGTAATAGAAGAGAAAATTTAAAAAACAAGTCAGATTGAATGACACTAACTGGCACGGATCAGCTTCACCCTGGCTGGAACCTTCTTCAGCAAAGGAACATCCCCATTCTCAGACACACATCTGCCATGTTCCAAGTCGCACACAGAAGAGTGTGGGCAGCAGTGCAGGTGATCATTACAGCACGTTGCCTACAAATATAAAGTTAGTTAAGCATCCATGTCAGAAGCAAGGTTTGTTATACATACTGGACCTGTTCACAGGTTGTTTCTGCTGCTGATAAACCTCATTTACATCAATGAAGCCAAGATGCAGTGTCAATGAAGCCAAGATGCAGGCATGGCTAGGACATGGGCAAGACTAACACAACCCTTTAAATGGTCTCTCCTAAAATTAATGCACCATTCAAGGCTACATTACTATTCATCTGTGATAAGGATTTTGCTCAAATCAGGCCTATAAAACCAAAGTTTAGGAACAGTAAGTGTTCAGAATATGGCCTTCACATTCTGAAGAATTAGAAGCCCCAACAAAAGTCACCCATCTCCTCACCTGCGGCATAGGGCAACAGCCCCAGGTTTGGTCAGAAATTTGACAGCAGGTTGCATCAATAGGACATTCTGATTTTCCATCAGGACAGACTATGGCTGATATGTTTGAAGCTGAAAGAAGCAGAACATGAGCCAGAGCAGAAAAGCCATGCCGAAACAAGTCATTGAGAGACTTCTCACCTGGGACACAATGATGACCATCTTCAGAGCAATGGCTGCCGGAAGGACAGCAGTGATGTCCATCATGGCAAGATGTTCCCTGGTTATACAGAGAAACTCATTTATAATTGTGGTAGACTAAAGTCAGCAGAAAGAAGCATACATTCACATGAGATTCAGTGGTAACATTTGTGCATTTGCAGTGGAATCCACTAATCATTCTATGCCAATGCTCAGATTTCTGCAGTTTATACTTCCATGGGTCTACACATGGACTTGCCACATTCAATGAAGCCAATTCATGAGCTGCTTACCTATGATCCCAATTAAGTAACATCGCTTAAAGCAGTTTTCAAACCCATCGCTTGCATGGCAATGCAGACTTCCCACTTAACAGTTGGTTGTGTGTCAATCTCAGATTTGTGCACGAACTTAAAATTAGGTTAACTGCACCCTGAGAGTACCTGTTGCCAGGATTTCCCAGTAACCTACAGTGTCAGGTCGACACCATTACACTGATTAAAGTCATACCTTGGTTGATGAAATCAGTCTTGTGGTTGTTTAATCTTTGCTTGAAGTTTTCAGTTAGATTCTTGTGCCTTGGGATGGCCTGTGGGGGGGGGGGGGGGGGGGTTTACATATGCAATCTTAAGGGCTTATTACTGGTCACACTGATCCTTTAGTGACCTGCCCCCCATCCATTTTACATAATATTGCATTGCTGGCTTTAAAGGAAAAAAATGTTTACTTCAGCAAAATGGCGCTGGCGCAGTAGCATCTATCACTTTCCAATAAATGTTACTGCGCAAGCGCCACCATATTTTTTCCTCCCCCCCCAAAAAAAATGGTGCCAGCACTTGTTATGCTTTGCTTATATAGCGCTGTCTTATTCCACAGCGCTTTACATATATCACTAAACGATATTTACATATATCGGCAAACGATGGCAGCGCATGCGCAGTTGCATCTATTTTGCTAAAGTTACTTTTTTTTCCCCAAGCCATTATATTCATTATGTGCAACAGAGGCATGTTAGTGAGGGATCAGTGACCTATAAAGCCAAACAGATGCATATGTAATAAGCACCACATGAAGACCCCCCCCCCCCCCCCCCCCACACACACACACACACACACACACACACACACACACACACACGCCACCCCGAAGCAAGGGAATCTGATTAATCTGTATTTGTAGTTTTCAGTTAAGATTACATCAACCCAGATATTGTAATCAGTATAACGGTGCTGACCCGACAGTGTATGTAGGTTACTGTGCACAATCCTGCTGACAGGATCCCTTTAAAATAACACTACTTGCTACAGATCTCAAGTGCCATCAACTCCTTGGGCAGCACATGCACGGATTAATCATCTGGGTCTAGCTAAGCCCCGCAAGACTTTACTGTGTATGCAGGACAGCAGGGAATGACAGCACCTGCAAGAGATCTCTGCAGGTCCGAAGAGCGACCCCAAACTGAGGCAGAGCCAGAGTCCTGTGATTGCAGGGCCAAGCACCCTGTACTTGCACATCAGTTCCATAACAATTGGAAAAGCAATTAAGGAATGGAATAAAGAATCGAGAAAAAGATTTGGATTTAATCCACATTACAACCTAACAGAATAGATCAGTTGGGGTACTAAAACCTGCTGACTTTAAAATACCATACATTGTCCAATAGGTCACATGTCTACAGTAGCCATGTCTGAACATTGGTGGCCTGATTATTGCCCCTTGTATTAACACAAGGATTATAGCTGCAGAGCATTACCACTGCCTCCTCCATACAGGAATTTTGCAAAATTATTACCTGAGTAAAAGGACAGCAGGCGGATTCTCCCTGCGGAGTGACAACACATGAATATTCGGCAGGACAACCCTCATCATTGGAGCAGGAAACCCCAGATGTGATCATTGGGAGGGAACGAGTCACGACCTGAAAACAATGAGAACCTTTCTGGATTATTACAGATAAAACCAAATGCCGGTCATTAACCTGCAACATGACCAATACTGTCATGTGAACTGTGCCGGGCATACTAGGGAACCCATTTCCCAATGCTGGGGATACTGATTGTGATCTGTTACTCCTGTGAGGTTCTCCACCATGTTTAAGGGTCTAGCATCCATTAAAAGGGTTCTCCAGGCTAGGAATAGGTTCTAGTCACTTGGTTCAGATGCCTGTGATGCCCCTGTATCTGCAGCACAAGTGGGGAACATGACCATATCAGACTTGTGGCCACATACAGATTAGACTCCGGTGCTTCGCAATAGATCATTGAGAGAAGCAGATGAGAATTCAATTCGCACGTACCTCAAGTATGGAAGTCTCAGACGTGGTCATGTGGCTCCACTCGCACGTCACATACCCGGGACTGTGTGCAATGTTCACACTCAATCAGGATTAACAAGTCACATAGTACAGCTGGAGACTTCCGTGCAAATAAAGATGCCAAATCTGATCAAAAACTGGATTGGGTTTTAATACATTGCAGCCATGGCTTTTTCTATGTATGAGAAGTGACAGATCATATGACAGAAGTCTCAGATTTTGCTGCAGACCCAGTGATCATTTTCTGACAATCATTAACCAAGTCAGCCATGTTTTACCCCAAGAGAAGCCTGTTTAAAGCTATGGCAAAGGCACAGGGACAACAAGGCTTCCTCCCGCAGTCTAATCTGATGACTGCCACCCCATCTTACCTCATTCTCTGGACAGCACCCATAGCTCTTCCCATCTGACAGCTCACAGCACAGCGTTTCTTCACCACAGGCTGTCCCATCAGGGCATCGTAATGCAACAGTGGAGGCGACCAACAACAGGAGAGACCAAGGAGGAACCATTCTGCAATAAAAGAAATATGCATAGATAATCTGATCACCATCTGCAGTTACTGCTTTATCTACTTCCTGTTAATTTCACTTTCACTGCTGAGACTTGTCACTTCCCATCCTGGTGACAAACCGCTGCCACCGCTACCAGCAGATTTCTTCCTCTATTATATCACTATCAGCTCGGCCGCTGCGCTGTGGTTTTTAGATTAATTCTCGCAGACAATCACTGCAGCAATAGATGCTATGGCGCCAATATAGTACCTGTTGCCATACACACCATTGTATACTGGGGCTTCTTTTTTGGTCGGAAAGTGGAGAAGGTGGGGACTTAAATATCAGCCTTTAGTTTTCCGCATTTGGAAAAGTAGACGACCACCATGTTTGTTCATTAATATTTTCAGAAGGCAAAACCAGGACATAAAACAGACCTGTATTGCAGGATCTGGATAATATAATAGCCCATAGTGGGCACTGTGAGAATCTGCAGTGGGCATACAGTTCTACCTGAAGCCATTACAGCAGTGCACGACCACACATCCCTCCATTCCCTGTATATTAGCATGGCGCAGTATGTTACATAAGGTCAGATATTGTATAAAGCTCTATATAGCAAGTCAGCGCTGTATAAATCAGACTGACTGCTGGGTTCTCATTTTAGTGGCCATGCAGAAATCTCACATGAGGATTTCTTGAGCAATAGGCTTTGAGTCATTTCCTTTTACTTATATATCCTGAATTGCACAAACCCAATCACTAGTCTCCTCTCCCAACACCATCAGCACTTTCCAAAAATATTCACACAAGCACCAACACTGTCCCAAAGCTCCTTCCTTATATTAAAATGCTTCTCTGGGTAACAATGGTTTCTTCTAATACAGTCCGTGACAAGTTCCCCTTCTACAAATGAACATGAATCATTCATGCCCCTGCCCACCCCCCACAAAATAGACATGATCCACATATGCCGGCCCTCACACCGCCATAGACAGTCTATGTAGTAGAATACAGGTAAATTGATAGGTTTAACATTTGGGAAAAAGAAAAGCTTAACCTGTGCAGGGACCTGGAATGATCATACCACAACTCTGGGCAGGAGAGGAAGCAAAAGAGTATACAGACAGGTCAGCAAGGGATCGCAGCAGATTATGTGGGGAAAGACAGGTCACTGGCTGTTTTTAAGCAAGGTTTTACCTTAAAGAATCCACTGCGACCCCCTTCTGTCCTGTCTGTATCCTCTTTTGCTTCCTCCCCTGCCCAGGGGCTGCGATATGATCAGACTATGTCCCTGCATGGTCAGACACGGCCATTACACAGCAGGGGCACATTTATAAGGTTCTCAGTGCAGGAATATTTTATTTATCCCATTCAACGATGAAACTTCTAACAAGATCCATTAATTAAAATTAACTTTTTTGATAGGAAAACCCCTTTAACTTGCCCACACCAATAAAGTTTCAGCTGTAATTTTTCACATGTCTGCTGGATAATGAAAGTAGCAACCTGGTTGATGTTATCAGCAGCAAGAGCAGATTTTGGATGAAATAAGATCTTTGTGTTTTCCCAAATGAAAATAGATTTTTCCCACATTACCTGGATATTCCCAAAATAAGGACAACATCTGAGGGGAAACCGCTGCGCCGATTACAGACTTGTAGCTTAGCACTGCGTGTTACCAGTACAAACACTAAAATGTGGCCCCGATCCTGACACCGCTGCGCACCAGGAGTCACCTATAGCAATGAGTGTGCAAGTGTTCCAGACCAGACATATGTAGGACCCCCACAACTACAAACTCTGGTGGAGTGTATACCCCATAAGCCATCTACATACAAAAACTTTAAAGCACCACCAAGCTCCTCACCCCTAGCCTACTTACCAGTTGTCATTTTCATCTTTATCGGTCATCTTCTGCAGATTGTGACCTGCTGGATCGCTCCAGTCAACCCCATGTAAGTCAATGAGGGCCAGGACGAGGCTCACAGACTTACCCAGAGTTTGTGACCAGTACCTCTGACTTCTCTGGTTAGTCAGAAGCTGTGGTCACAAGATGGTGGAGATGTACCAGAGCAGGGCCGGGAATAGCTTACTTTAGTGCCACCATTCCAGCACTGACATCCAATAATACCCTGGAGTGGTGCTGTAAGGATGCCCCCTGTGTAAACACTGGTTCTACACTTCAGGTGCCCCCAGGTGTCCTTCCCATTCCCACCTCTGGTTTCTAGTCCTGACTGTCACATTCGTAGCAGCTGCAGCGATTCCTGCTACTGTACAGGCCAGACAGTGACATGTCCATGTTTATCAAGCAAAGTTCTGACAAACTGGAAAAACATTAGCCCATCATTGACGCTACAGAGCAGCCCCCTAACCCATCAGCAGACTGTGCTACCAAATTATAGCAGACAAGCCTAAAAGGCAGCCTGTACTCTGCAGGTCTAAGAAAAACCAAGAAGTGAGGGATCTTGAAGGGTTATTGCTACAATTCAGCTTCCCATGAAATGTTACTGTAACCAGTGCCCCCTCCCTCCATCATACTTTCCTCTTCCCCAAATTCACTTAGCCCCTGTACACGAGCCAGTCAAAATCCCATATTTTTAATATTTAAGCACCATTAATTCCATGGTGCAGCACGTGAGGACAAGAAGCCAGCAGTGACAGACAGGTACACAGGGGAGAGGCCCTGATCTTGCACTTTAGGAATAAGTGACCTGTTTTACAAATGGATGCAGATGACCCATCCACTACTTGGATTATTTAAGGGTTAAAAACCCCAAACACAAACAGCATCTATCTGGCAGTTAAGTTCTTTTTAAGTCCTATTGTACATTACAACTATGAGCCGTGGCCGGCACAGGAGTGGCGCAGTACAAACTCCAGCAAGGCGCCATCTGACCACATTCTGCCCATGGTGCTGAGCAAACAAGGAAGTGAAAGAAAACTTAAAACCAAGTCACCCGTCCTCTCCAGCAGGAAACCCCCCGCCCACAGCCTGATCCGTTTTCATAAAGCAATTAAAACTACAGAACAGCAGACATGAACAGAATGGTCTGTAATTCGGAGAATCTGGAACTTGTAGTTCCTCAAACTGGTAGCATAGAAAGTTTGTTGCCACCCATCTTTCCCAGACTGGGAAATCAGAGGAGAGAGATCATGAAGAATTTGCAAAGTTTAGAGCAGACATCAAGGAGGGTCTGGCAAATACTATGGCTGCTTGAAACAGATAGTAGGAAACTACTAGAAAACCCTACCCAAACCCAACAGCCCCTGTGGGAAGTACTAACGCCAGGAAGAGCGCACACCCACGTCCTGCAGCCGATCCACCCTTTCTTAGGCCAAAGTCACTTCCACATTCACTTTTGAGGAACAGAAACTGAATTCATGTGCAAGATGGATCCTTTGTGTAAATGATGCCGGAGGGGGGCCATTTCATTACGGGGTCAATCTGGATTCAGGACTTAAGAGCCTTCAATCCCAAAAGCTGACAACAGAACCGAGCCAGACCCCCACAAAGAAGAGCCAGACCCCCACAACGAAAAGCCAGACCCCACAACGAAAAGCCAGACCCCACAACGAAAAGCCAGACCCCACAACGAAAAGCCAGACCCCACAACGAAAAGCCAGACCCCACAACGAAAAGCCAGACCCCACAACGAAAAGCCAGACCCCACAACGAAAAGCCAGACCCCACAACGAAAAGCCAGACCCCACAACGAAAAGCCAGACCCCCACAACGAAAAGCCAGACCCCCACAACGAAAAGCCAGACCCCCACAACGAAAAGCCAGACCCCACAACGAAAAGCCAGACCCCCGCAGCAGTTGTGCAACAGATCCTTCTGCACATGAACGGTTTGTTCTTCTAAACAGACAGCTAGGACCCCCAATCATTAAGAACAAGGGGGCCTCAGAGGCAGTTGTATAAATGACCGTGCACCAATCACTTCTATGGGACACCGCAGTCTGGGATTACAGGGTGTCAGCCACTACAGGGCAGGCTCAGCACTGTCAGATTGTAAGAGAACAGCGCCAATTAACCCCTCCCAGGTCACAGTCTGGCCCCAGGCATTCCACAGCACAGGCATGGAATGGGGCGCCCACACGGAAGTCAGAGCGAAAAACAAGACAACAGGCGGCACCTATAGGGCACAAAAGGCTGATCGCTGGGGGGCAACCTAACAGTATGGGGGGGAGCAGTCAACACTGCATGTAGAGGCTCAGCAGCCCCAGTGTCTCCCTACACCCTGCACCCCTCTAACCGCAGGGCACCATGCAGACTGGTCAGTACTGCGACTGCCTGTGCGCTGGGGACAGTCACGGGAAAGCAGCTGCGTGTAAGGAGATTTTCCCTAGAGCAATAGTGCACAGCCCCGGATATCTGCAATACAGAGCCCTGCCTGTCATGGAGGAGACACCCCCAGCTAGAGTAATGGCAGAGGTGAGACACCTGCACTGAGAGGAGCCAAGAGACAAACTCAGCTCTGCTACACCTGGGCCGCACTACACACAGCTCCTCACCTGTCCGCAGCGTCAGAGTCGCAGCCTGCCCTCCGCCAGTGTACGGCCTCTTATAAACCTTGCCCCGCCCACTCCAAACTCCCATTGGCTGATTCTCGTAAGTACGTTTCAGTCACAAGCTTCAGGCGTCACGTGATCAAGCAGTCACATGACTGCACATACACACGTGACTGCTGGGAAGCCGACGGAGGGCTGGGGCTTGGTCTGAGGTCGGCTCTCTCTGTGGCTCGCAGGGCATGATGGGAAATGCGATGTCACGGCAGACTGCGACCCCCCCAAGTATACAGTGTAGGTAATAGGTAATGTGTACTGTCTGCTGCTGTGTAATCAAGTTTATTTAAAGGGGGAGATTGATGAAAGCTGGATAAAATAAAAGCTTATGGAGTCCATAGCAACCAGTCTCCATGCTTGGTTACTGTAGACACCAAAGAGTTTTACTGTGAAGGGTTATTCCTCACTTCACAGATGGGCATTGTTCGATAGTGCACCGCTGTCATTTACTATTTATTACAATTTGCAGCTCTTCTTGAGAAATAATACAGCTCATTGCCTAGGAGACCGACCACCGCTGCGGTTTAACAGCGGTGACCAAATATACACAGTTCTTGAGCCATTATCACTTTGTCTTTCTAGAGAGCTGATTTCTTAGGAGACCGACCACCGCTGCGGTTTATCCGAACGTGCCCAATGCTTACAAGCTCTTTTCCACTGAGCCTGTGTCATGTCGGACACTATTCACACTAGGGCGTCCGACAGACAGCGGTAATTACATTTACGTCCACTATACGCTCAGTGGCGCCGGCTAGACTTTATCCAGGTTTCTCGGGGTTAATTTAGTTGGTAATCGGGTTGGAGGTTGGGTTATGCCCATGGCCTTTAACCCCTTTCTGCCATTAGACGTACTATTGCGTCCATGTGGGGTGGGCTTTACTTCCCAAGGACGCAATAGTACGTCATATGCGATCGGCAGCGCTCACGGGGGGAGCGCCGCCGATCGCGGCCGGGTGTCAGCTGTTTATCGCAGCTGACATCCGGCACTATGTGCCAGGAGCGGTCACGGACCGCCCCCGGCACATTAACCCCCGGCACACCGCGATCAAAGATGATCGCGATGTGCCGGCGGTACAGGGAAGCACCGCGCAGGGAGGGGGCTCCCTGCGGGCTTCCCTGAGCCCCCCGCAGCAACGCGATGTGATCGCGTTGCTGCGAGGGTCTCACCTCCCTCCCTGCTCCCTCCAGCCCCGGATCCAAGATGGCCGCGGATCCGGGTCCTGCAGGGAGGGAGGTGGCTTCACAGAGCCTGCTCAGAGCAGGCACTGTGAAGCAGCCTGCACTCCTATCAGATCAGTGATCTGACAGAGTGCTGTGCAAACTGTCAGATCACTGATCTGTGATGTCCCCCCCTGGGACAAAGTAAAAAAAAAAAAATTTCAAATGTGTAAAAAAAATAAAAAAAAATATTCCAAAATAATGAAAAAAAAAAAAAATATTATTCCCATAAATACATTTCTTTATCTAAATAAAAAAAAAAAACAATAAAAGTACACATATTTAGTATCGCCGCGTCCGTAACGGCCCGACCTATAAAACTGGCCCACTAGTTAACCCCTTCAGTAAACACCGTAAGAAAAAAAAAAAAAAAACGAGGCAAAAAACAACGCTTTATTATCAAACCGCCGAACAAAAAGTGGAATAACACGTGATCAAAAAGACAGATATAACTAACCATGGTACCGCTGAAAGCGTCATCTTGTCCCGCAAAAAACGAGCCGCCATACAGCATCATCAGCAAAAAAATAAAAAAGTTATAGTCCTGAGAATAAAGTGATGCAAAAATAATTATTTTTTCTATAAAATAGTTTTTATCGTATAAAAGCGCCAAAACATAAAAAAATGATATAAATGAGGTATCGCTGTAATCGTACTGACCCGAAGAATAAAACTGCTTCATCAATTTTACCAAACGCGGAACGGTATAAACGCCTCCCCCAAAAGAAATTCATGAATAGCTGGTTTTTGGTCATTCTGCCTCACAAAAATCGGAATAAAAAGCGATTAAAAAATGTCACGTGCCCGAAAATGTTACCAATAAAAACATCAACTCGTCCCGCAAAAAACAAGACCTCACATGACTCTGTGGACCAAAATATGGAAAAATTATAGCTCTCAAAATGTGGTAACGCAAAAAATATTTTTTGCAATAAAAAGCGTCTTTCAGTGTGTGACGGCTGCCAATCATAAAAATCCGCTAAAAAACCCGCTATAAAAGTAAATCAAACCCCCCTTCATCACCCCCTTAGTTAGGGAAAAATTTAAAAAATGTATTTATTTCCATTTTCCCATTAGGGCTAGGGTTAGAGTTAGGGCTAGGGTTAGGGCTAGGGCTAGGGTTAGGGCTAGGGTTAGGGCTAGGGTTAGGGTTAGGGCTAGGGTTAGGGTTAGGGCTAGGGTTAGGGCTAGGGTTAGGGCTAGGGTTAGGGTTAGGGCTAGGGTTAGGGCTAGGGTTAGGGCTAGGGCTAGGGTTAGGGCTAGGGCTACAGTTTGGGTTGGGGCTAAAGTTACAGTTAGGGTTTAGATTACATTTACGGTTGGGAATAGGGTTGGGATTAGGGTTAGGGGTGTGTCAGGGTTAGAGGTGTGGTTAGGGTTACTGTTGGGATTAGGGTTAGGGATGTGTTTGGATTAGGGTTTCAGTTATAATTTGGGGGTTTCCACTGTTTAGGCACATCAGGGGCTCTCCAAACGCGACATGGCGTCCGATCTCAATTCCAGCCAATTCTGCGTTGAAAAAGTAAAACAGTGCTTCTTCCCTTCCGAGCTCTCCCGTGTGCCCAAACGGGTTTACCCCAACATATGGGGTATCAGCGTACTCAGGACAAATAGGACAACAACTTTTGGGGTCCAATTTCTCCTGTTACCCTTGGGAAAATACAAAACTCGGGGCTAAAACATATTTTTTGTGGGAAAAAAAAAGATTTTTTATTTTCACGGCTCTGCGTTATAAACTGTAGTGAAACACTTGGGGGTTCAAAGTTCTCACAACACATCTAGATTAGTTCCCTGGGGGGTCTAGTTTCCAATATGGGGTCACTTGTGGGGGGTTTCTACTGTTTAGGTACATTAGGGGTTCTGCAAACGCAATGTGACGTCTGCAGACCATTCCATCTAAGTCTGCATTCCAAATGGCGCTCCTTCCCTTCCGAGCTCTGCCATGCGCTCAAACGGTGGTTTCCCCCAACATACGGGGTATCAGCGTACTCAGGACAAATTGGACAACAACTTTTGGGGTCGAATTTCTCCTCTTACCCTCGGGAAAATACAAAACTGGGGGCTAAAAAATAATTTTGGGGGGAAAGATTTTTTTTTTTAATTTTCACGGCTCTGCGTTACAAACTGTAGTGAAACACTTGGGGGTTCAAAGCTATCACAACACATCTAGATGAGTTCCTTAGGGGGTCTAGTTTCCAAAATGGTGTCACTTGTGGGAGGTTTCTACTGTTTAGGTACATTAGGGGCTCTGCAAACGCAATGTGACACCTGCAGACCATTCCATCTAAGTCTGCATTCAAATGGCACTCCTTCCCTTCTGAGCCCTCCCATGTGCCCAAACAGTGGTTCCCCCCACATATGGTGTATCATCGCACTCAGGACAAATTGGGCAACAAATTTTGGGGTCCAATTTCTCCTGTTACCCTCAGGAAAATACAAAACTGGGGGCTAAAAAAATAATTTTTGTGGGAAAAAAATTTTGTTTTATTTTTACGGCTCTCCATTATAAACTTCTGTGAAGCCCTTGGTGGGTCAAAGCGCTCAGCACACATCTAGATAAGTTCCTAAGGGGGTCTACTTTCCAAAATGGTGTCACTTGTGGGGGGTTTCTACTGTTTAGGTACATTAGGGGCTCTGCAAACGCAATGTGACACCTGCAGACCATTCCATCTAAGTCTGCATTCAAATGGCACTCCTTCCCTTCTGAGCCCTCCCATGTGCCCAAACAGTGGTTCCCCCCACATATGGTGTATCATCGCACTCAGGACAAATTGGGCAACAAATTTTGGGGTCCAATTTCTCCTGTTACCCTCAGGAAAATACAAAACTGGGGGCTAAAAAAATAATTTTTGTGGGAAAAAAATTTTGTTTTATTTTTACGGCTCTGCATTATAAACTTCTGTGAAGCACTTGGTGGGTCAAAGTGCTCACCACACCTCTAGATAAGTTCCTTAGGGGGTCTACTTTCCAAAATGGTGTCATTTGTGGGGGGTTTCAATGTTTAGGCACATCAGTGGCTCTTCAAACGCAACATGGCGTCCCATCTCAATTCCTGTCAATTTTGCTTTGAAAAGTCAAACGGCGCTCCTTCCCTTCCGAGCTCTCCCATCCACCCAAACAGTGGTTTACCCCCACATATGGGGTATCAGCGTACTCAGGACAAATTGTACAACAACTTTTGGGGTCCAATTTCTTCTCTTACCCTTGGGAAAATAAAAAATTGGGGGCAAAAAGATAATTTTTGTGAAAAAATATGATTTTTTATTTTTACGGTTCTACATTATAAACTTCTGTGAAGCACTTGGTGGGTCAAAGTGCTCACCACACCTCTAGATAAGTTCCTTAGGGGGTCTACTTTCCAAAATGGTGTCACTTGTGGGGGGTTTCAATGTTTAGGCACATCAGTGGCTCTTCAAACGCAACATGAGGTCCCATCTCAATTCCTGTCAATTTTGCATTGAAAAGTCAAACGGCGCTCCTTCCCTTCCGAGCTCTCCCATCCGCCCAAACAGTGGTTTACCCCCACATATGGGCTATCAGCGTACTCAGGACAAATTGTACAACAACTTTTGGGGTCCAATTTCTTCTCTTACCCTTGGGAAAATAAAAAATTGGGGGCGAAAAGATAATTTTTGTGAAAAAATATGATTTTTTATTTTTACGGTTCTACATTATAAACTTCTGTGAAGCACTTGTTGGGTCAAAGTGCTCACCACACCTCTAGATAAGTTCCTTAGGGGGTCTACTTTCCAAAATGGTGTCACTTGTGGGGGGTTTCAATGTTTAGCCACATCAGGGGCTCTCCAAACGAAACATGGCGTCCCATCTCAATTCCAGTCAATTTTGCATTGAAAGTCAAATGGCACTCCTTCGCTTCCAAGCTCTGCCATGCGCCCAAACAGTGGTTTACCCCCACATGTGGGGTATTGGCATACTCAGGACAAATTGTACAACAATGTTTGGGGTCCATTTTCTCCTGTTACCCTTGGTAAAATAAAACAAATTGGAGCTGAATTAAATTTTTTGTGAAAAAAAGTTAAATGTTCATTTTTATTTAAACATTCAAAAAATTCCTGTGAAGCACCAGAAGGGTTAATAAACTTCTTGAATATGGTTTTGAGCACCTTGAGGGGTGTAGTTTTTAGAATGGTGTCACACTTGGGTATTTTCTATCATATAGACCCCTCAAAATGACTTCAAATGAGATGTGGTCCCTAAAATAAAATGGTGTTGTAGAAATGAGAAATTGCTGGTCAACTTTTAACCCTTATAACTCCCTAACAAAAAAAAATTTTGTTTCCAAAATTGTGCTGATGTAAAGTAGACATGTGGGAAATGTTATTTATTAAGTATTTTGTGTGACATATCTCTGTGATTTAATTGCATAAAAATTCAAAGTTGGAAAATTGCGAAATTTTCATAATTTTCGCCAAATTTCCGTTTTTTTCACAAATAAACGCAGGTACTATCAAATAATTTTTACCATTGTCATGAAGTACAATATGTCACGAGAAAACAATGTCAGAATCACCAGGATCCATTGAAGCGTTCCAGAGTTATAACCTCATAAAGGGACAGTGGTCAGAATTGTAAAAATTGGCCCGGTCATTAACGTGCAAACCACCCTTGGGGGTAAAGGGGTTAAATAGTTCTGCTGGACTTTGGGCATCACCGATTATAGCTTGTGCCTCGTGCCTAGTGATTCCGGTCTGGAGTCGTGGTCTAGGAGAAGGAATATCGTATCTGGTGGTGTATTATCCTTTGTCATATTTCTCCTTCCTATATTTGTGTTTATTTTTGCCCTGTGCACATTATAGTGTTTTCCTGTGTGTCTGCGGCGTGGTGCGTTTTTAGTTTTCCCTGTCTGTACTTTCTGTGTAGGTTGGTGTGCGGTCTCTTCACTGGGTGGCGGGAGGTGGTTTCAGCATAGGGCTGAAACAGGAGTTAGGGCCAGGTCTGGCGGCCCAGACAAGCACACCATCAGTGTAAATTCTGGGAGAGGGACAGACAAGGTTTTCCCTAGTCTGAGGAATATCGCAGGGGCCCGGGTAATCAGCTTTAGTCTACCCAATACCCCCGTGACATTATAATCGACCTAAATAAATTTTGGATGCCATGGATCCCATGACTTCCATTACCCGCCAGTTGGAGGCGCTGTCCTTACAGGTCACTGAGTTGAAGGGGGCAGTTCAGCAACAGGGTCTTGTAGTATCTAATGTGCAAGCTGAAACTGCAGGTAGAGTCGCAGAGCCAAAGATCCCTTTACCTGAGAGGTTTGCTTGGGAACGCAGTAAATTTGTTGTTTTCCGTGAAGCTTGCAAATTATATTTTTGTATGCGTCCGGTTTCCTCAGGTAATGAGGCTCAGCGTGTGGGCCTGGTATTGTCATTACTGAACGGAGACCCCCAAGCATGGGCGTTTTCATTACCATCTGATTCAGCTGCATTTAACTCAGTGGAGAGTTTTTTTTCTGCTCTTGGACTCATATATGATGATCCTGACAGACTGGCTCTAGCAGAGTCTAAAATACGCGCTCTCCGCCAGGGGGAGAGAATGGCGGAGGATTACTGTTTTGAATTTCGCCGCTGGGCAGTGGACACACAATGGAATGACCCTGCGCTGCGGAGTCAATTTGTACATGGGGTTTCGAAAAGGGTTAAACAAGCCCTCGTTATGTATGAGACTCCTGCTTCTCTAGAGTCTGCCATGAGTCTTGTGGTCCACATTGATCGCCGCTCCGTTTGCGTCAGGGGGCGCAAGAGACGCCGCCTATGGGGGAGATCGTAGGTGCACGTGTGGTTGCTGCAGGTGAGCCCACGGAGCCTATGCAAATCGCAGGGGTGTCACATCATCTTGCCTCCTCACTCAGGAAGAAGGGAGCCTGTTTTTGCTGTGGTAAAAAGGGGCATTATGTAAATGCTTGTCCTCTGTTTTCTAAGAAAAGCGCAACGGCTGAAAACTTCTAAGCTCAGAGGGTGTGGAGGAGGCCAATCTGAGCTTATGCATATCCTCCATGGTGGTCTCTCAATGTATGCTCCCTGCCAGAGTTATTGTCGCTGGCAGAGAGCTGCCAATCACTGTTTTTGTGGATAGTGGGTCGGCCACTAATCTCATTGATGCGGAGTTTGCGTGCACGGCCGGGTTCACGTCGATAAACTGCCTTATCCTATCCGGGTGGTCACCATCAATGCTACTCCACTCCCACAGGGGGAGATTACTGAGTTTGTGGCTGAGGTTAAACTCCACATTGGGGTCCTACATTCTGAGCAGGTTACATGTAGGGTGCTCAGTAATCTTACTGCACAAATGGTTCTGGGTTTTCCATGGTTGTCTATGCACAACCCGGTGACTGACTGGAAAACTCAGGATATAATTCAGTGGAGCGGATTCTGCCAGGAGAATTGCCTGGCCACATGTGTGTCCGCTGTGTCTCCAAGCATTCCTGAGTCACTGCTGGATTTCGCGGATGTGTTCTCTGAGAAGGGTTGCTCTGAATTGCCACCACATCGCCCCTATGACTGTACTATTAGGTTTAAACCAGGGGCCAAGTTGCCGAAAGCTAGGATGTTTAACATCACTGGTCCTGAGAGGCAAGCCCTAAAGGACTACATTGCTGAGAGTCTGAGCAAAGGGCACATCAGGCCTTCATCCTCGCCGGTGGCAGCTTGGTTCTTCTTCGTTAAGAAGAAAGATGGCGGACTACGCCCGTGTCTTGATTTCAGGGAGTTAAACCAGATTACGGTTAGTGATCCATACCCTATGCCACTGATACCTGAGTTGTTCAACCAGGTGGCTGGTGCTAAGTGGTTTTCCAAGCTTGACCTCAGGGGGGCGTACACCCTCATAAGAGTCCGTCAAGGTGATGAGTGGAAGACGGCTTTTAATACTCCTGAGGGTCATTTTGAAAATTTGGTGATGCCATTTGAGTTGACAAACGTGCCTGCTGTATTCCAACATTTCATAAATGATGTGTTCTCGCATGTACTGGGGAAATTCGTTATTGTGTACCTAGATGACATTCTCATTTATTCATGCGACCATGATACTCATTTAGAGCATGTGAGGCAGGTGTTACAGCTACTCAGAGAAAATAAGCTTTATGCAAAACTTGAGAAATGTGTTTTTTCGGTTCAGGAGTTGCCTTTCTTGGGTTATATTGTGTCTGCTTCAGGGTTTAAAATGGACGCCGCTAAGGTGCAAGCGGTGCTGCATTGGGAACGGCCTGATAACCTAAAAGCACACCTAATACGATCTCCGGGTCCGGATGGCATACACCCACGAGTACTAAGAGAACTAAGTAATGTAATAGATAAACCATTATTTCTTATTTTTAGGGACTCTATAGCGACAGGGTCTGTTCCGCAGGATTGGCGCATAGCAAATGTGGTGCCAATATTCAAAAAGGGCTCTAAAAGTGAACCTGGAAATTATAGGCCAGTAAGTCTAACCTCTATTGTTGGTAAAATATTTGAAGGGTTTCTGAGGGATGTTATTCTGGATTATCTCAATGAGAATAACTGTTTAACTCCATATCAGCATGGGTTTATGAGAAATCGCTCCTGTCAAACCAATCTAATCAGTTTTTATGAAGAGGTAAGCTATAGGCTGGACCACGGTGAGTCATTGGACGTGGTATATCTCGATTTTTCCAAAGCGTTTGATACCGTGCCGCACAAGAGGTTGGTACACAAAATGAGAATGCTTGGTCTGGGGGAAAATGTGTGTAAATGGGTTAGTAACTGGCTTAGTGATAGAAAGCAGAGGGTGGTTATAAATGGTATAGTCTCTAACTGGGTCGCTGTGACCAGTGGGGTACCGCAGGGGTCAGTATTGGGACCTGTTCTCTTCAACATATTCATTAATGATCTGGTAGAAGGTTTACACAGTAAAATATCGATATTTGCAGATGATACAAAACTATGTAAAGCAGTTAATACAAGAGAAGATAGTATTCTGCTACAGATGGATCTGGATAAGTTGGAAACTTGGGCTGAAAGGTGGCAGATGAGGTTTAACAATGATAAATGTAAGGTTATACACATGGGAAGAAGGAATCAATATCACCATTACACACTGAATGGGAAACCACTGGGTAAATCTGACAGGGAGAAGGACTTGGGGATCCTAGTTAATGATAAACTTACCTGGAGCAGCCAGGCAGCAGCTGCCAAGGCAAACAGGATCATGGGGTGCATTAAAAGAGATCTGGATACACATGATGAGAGCATTATACTGCCTCTGTACAAATCCCTAGTTAGACCGCACATGGAGTACTGTGTCCAGTTTTGGGCACCGGTGCTCAGGAAGGATAAGAAGAGAGAGTACAAAGGAGGGCAACAAAATTAATAAAGGGGATGGGAGAACTACAATACCCAGATAGATTAGCGAAATTAGGATTATTTAGTCTAGAAAAAAGACGACTGAGGGGCGATCTAATAACCATGTATAAGTATATAAGGGGACAATACAAATATCTCGCTGAGGATCTGTTTATACCAAGGAAGGTGACGGGCACAAGGGGGCATTCTTTGCGTCTGGAGGAGAGAAGGTTTTTCCACCAACATAGAAGAGGATTCTTTACTGTTAGGGCAGTGAGAATCTGGAATTGCTTGCCTGAGGAGGTGGTGATGGCGAACTCAGTCGAGGGGTTCAAGAGAGGCCTGGATGTCTTCCTGGAGCAGAACAATATTGTATCATACAATTAGGTTCTGTAGAAGGACGTTGATCTGGGGATTTATTATGATGGAATATAGGCTGAACTGGATGGACAAATGTCTTTTTTCGGCCTTACTAACTATGTTACTATGTTACTCCAGCGGTTCTTTGGATTTTCTAATTATTATAGAAAATTTATCAAAGATTTTTCTACCATTGCTAAATCGCTTACTGACATGACGAAAAAGGGTACCGATTTCTCCGCCTGGCCTGAGGCTGCTGTGCGTGCATTCAAATTTCTGAAGAACAGTTTTGCTTCAGCCCCCATTCTGGTGCAACCGGACATATTGAAACCGTTTATCGCGCAAGTCAATGCGTCTGAGGTTGGAGTGGGGGCAGTGTTATCACAAGTCTCATCATTGGGCGAGTTGCGTCCATGCGCCTACTTCTCCAAGAAGCTGTCGCCCGCCGAACGTAACTACGATATCGGCAACAGGGAGTTGTTGGCTATCAAGTTAGCTTTTGAGGAATGGCGTCACTTCTTGGAGGGATCAGTCCACCAGGTTACAGTTTTCACTGACCATAAAAATCTACTTTATTTGGAGTCAGCCAAGCGTCTGTCCCCCAGGCAGGCTCGTTGGGCATTGTTTTTCACACGTTTCTACTTTGTTGTTACTTACCGTCCTGGGTCTAAAAACACTAAGGTGGACGCCTTATCCAGGTGTTTTCCAGGGGGAGAACCTCGGGAAGATCCGGTACCTATCCTCCAAAAGGGTGTAGTGGTCTCGGCTCTCACGACCGAGGTTGAGGCTGAGATTGCCGAGGCTCAGGAGGAGGTACCACCAGGGCTTCCCATTAACAAATCATTTGTACCGCTCCATCTTCGCCTAAAGGTGTTGGGTGAGCATCATGATGCTGTTCTGGCCGGCCATCCGGGGGTGAGGGGTACCTTGGAGTTGGTGTCGCGTCGGTTTTGGTGGCCTAAAATCCGACAAGACGTGGTCTCGTATGTGTCAGCATGCACCACGTGCGCTAGGGCTAAGACGCCCCGTTCCCGTCCTGCTGGCACACTCCATCCTCTCGGGGTACCTAGTAGACCATGGACGGAGATCTCCATGGATTTTATCACAGATTTGCCCTCCTCAGCTGGGAGCACGGTCATTTTGGTGGTTGTTGATCGTTCTCAAAGATGTCGCACTTTGTGTCCTTGCCTTCGTTGCCTAATGCTAAAACTCTGGCTCAGGTATTTGTGCAGGAGGTGGTCAGACTTCACGGGGTCCCGTCTGACATCGTGTCTGATAGGGGTACTCAGTTTGTGGCAAAATTTTGGAAGGCATTTTGCTTACGGTTGGGGATCAAGTTGTCGCATTCTTCGGCGTTTCATCCTCAGTCAAATGGTCAGACCGAGCGTATGAACCAAAAACAGTATTTACGCTGCTTTGTTTCTGACAACCAGGAGGAGTGGTCGACGTTCCTTCCTTTGGCTGAGTTTGCCATAAATAATCACCGCCAGGAATCGTCTGGGGTGTCCCCGTTCTTTTGTGTTTACGTGCACCATCCTCAATTTTGTACTCTACGTCAGGGGGGCTCTGCTGGCGTTCCGGAGGAGGACCAGCTAGGAGCACAACTGTCATCCGTCTGGAGGAGAGTGAAACAGCGCTTGCTAAGCATGAGTGCAAGGTACAAATGTATGGCTGACAGCAGACGTGTGCCAGGTCCGGACCTGAGTGTGGGTGACTGGGTGTGGTTGTCCACAAAAAACATAAAACTCAAAATACCATCTTTGAAATTGGGTCCAAGGTTTATTGGTCCATTTAGGGTCGCCGCCATCATCAACCCGGTAGCCTACCGATTGGAGCTTCCTACGGTATATAAGATACACAACGTGTTTCACAGATCTTTATTAAAAAAGGTGCCGATGCCACCTCCAGTCTTGGTGGATGGCAATTTGGAATTTGAAGTCTCCAAGGTGGTTGACTCTCGAGTAGTGCGTCGCACATTACAGTACCTGGTACACTGGCGTGGTTATGGATCAGAGGAGAGGTCCTGGGTACCAGCCTCGGACATACATGCAGACCGGCTGGTCAGTATGTTTCACCGCCGTCATCCAGACAAGCCGGGTCCTATAAGTCGTGAGGGCCCTGGGGTCCCTCGTAGAAGGCGGGGTACTGTCATGTCGGACGCTATTCACACTAGGGCGTCCGACAGAGAGCGGTAATTCCATTTACAACCACTATACGCTCAGTGGCGCCGGCTAGACTTTATCCAGGTTTCTCGGGGTTAATTTTGTTGGTAATCGGGTTGGAGGTTGGGTTACGCCCATGGCCTTTAAATAGTCTTGCTGGACTTTGGGCGTCGCCAATTATAGCTTGTGCCTCGTGTCTAGCGATTCCAGTCTGGAGTGGTGGTCTCGGAGAAGTAAGGCTACTTTCACACTAGCGTCGGAATCTCCCCGTCGCAATGCGTCGGGCAGAGATTCCGACGCTAGCGTTTGACACACTGCACAACAGGTGCAGCGGATGCATTTCTCCGGCGCATCTGCTGCCCCATTGTGAGGTGCGGGGAGGTGGGGGCGGAGTTCCGGCCGCGCATGCGCGGTCGGAAAAAGCGGTCCGTCAGGAGCAAAAAAACGTTACATTTAACGTTTTTTTGCTCCCGGCGGTCCGCCACAACACGGTGCAACCGTCGCACGACGGTTGCGACGTGTGGCAAAGCGTCGCAATGCGTCGCCAATGTTAATCTATGGGGCAAAAACGCATCCTGCAAACAACTTTGCAGGATGCGTTTTTTGCCATAAATGACGCATTGCGATGTCTGGCAAAAAACGCCAGTGTGAAAGTAGCCTAATATCGTATCTGGTGGTGTATGATCCGTTGTTATATTTCTCCTTCCTATATTTGTATTTGTTTTGCCCTGTGCACATTATTGTATTTTCCTGTGTGCTTGCGGCGTGGAGCGTTTTTAGTTTTCACTGTCTGTGCTTTCTGTGGGGGATTGGTGTGTGGTCTCTTCACTGGGTGGCGGGTGGTGGTTTCAGCATAGGGCTGAAACATGAGTTAGGGCCAGGCCTGGCGGCCCAGACACGCACACCATCAGTGTAAATTCTGGGAGAGGGACAGACAGGGTTTCCCCTAGTCTGAGGGATAACGCAGGGGCCCGGTTAACCAGCCTTAGTCTCTCTTGGCAGCCCCGTGACAGCCTGTAAGCTCTACTTGGGAGCTGGCCAGAATGGCTGGAGCACGCTGTTAACTCCTAAATATGCTAGACTGCAACGGTGGTCGGTTTCCTAGGTAACAACATGTAAACAAAAGGGAAAAAATGTAAATGGGTTGTCCACTTCCAGGAAGCTGCACAAAATGCATGAAAAACTCCGCTTAGGCCTCATTTTTCTGAAAGTTGGCAACCCTTTTAACATGACTTTTTTCTTTTGTAGCCCGTTGACTGAGAGACTGACCACCACTGCTCTCTAGCTTGTAAGCGCTGCACTGAAGCTGGCCAGAATCTGGATGTACCAGGAGCACTCTGGCTATTCTGGTCAGCTTCATTGCAGTGCTTACAAGCTCAATAGAAACGAGCTTGTAAGCACTGCGCATGTTCAGGCAACCGCTGAAAGACAGCAGCAGTGGTCGGTCTCCCAGGCAAAAAGCTCCATAAAAAAGTGTTAATATCTCAAAAACGAAAAAAAAATGTAGTAAACAGTAAATTGCAAAACTTCTTGTTTTCCTAAGCACTATCCAACTATACCAATCTATGAGATGGGACTAAGTCTTCATCCCCTTCCCACCTATTCCAGGTTTACCTTATTGCATTTTTACTTTTTTTTCCTCGTCTTCCAAGAGCCATAACTTTTTTATTTTACCGTCAGTGTAACCGTGTGAGGGCTTATATACATGTCATGTGCTGGAACATGGAGACAAAAAATTCCAACTGTGTTGAAAACTTGAAATTCTGGTATTTTTTGTTTTGTTTAAGTGGCTTTATTTTGTGGTAAACATGCCCCGGCAGCCAGTACAATTACATTATTAGCAAACGTAGGGGTTTTTGTTATCATTTTAGTCGTTATAAAATTCAGAACTTTGGAAAAAAATGGTGTCTTTTCTGAGACTTTAATTAAACGTTTATTTTTTTTTTTTTTCATATATTCATTTTTCCTTTTATTTTTTACTCCTCCAAGAGGACTTGAATTGATGTTCTCATATGACGCCAAACCACGGGCTGAGCTCATAGCAGGACTGAGATTGCAGGTACGGGAGCCTTCGGTAGGCTTCTGGCTGCCAAGGCAACCCACTATAATCTATGATTATCGGTGGTATCTAAATGGTTAAACAGCAGCATAACACAGCGGGCACCTTCACACGGTCACCCTCACTGTGATGGACCGGTATGTCATAGGGCTCAAAAGGGTTAAGGGGGTAGAAAAACATGGCTGCTTTATCCCAAAAATAGCACCAAACCTGTCTGCCGGTCTTTTGGTACTGTTCCTATGCCATTTTTATTTCAGTAAAGCTCAGCTGCAATACCAGACACCACCCATTGGCAGCCGTGGCGCTGTTTTTGTAAGAAAGCTGCCATGTATCCTGTGGAACAAATACCTGTCATTTTCTTCCCCTTTGCATTAGGCAGAACCGTGTAGCATTTTTGCATGGAGTAAATAGTTAAATAAATTCACTACGATTTATCTTGTGAAAAATACATTTGGACATGTCAGAAACCTGCGGCTCTCTAGCTACTTCTCCAGGCTGTCAAGGCATGCTAGGACTTGTAGTTTCAGTGCTGCAGTTTGATGACTCATGGTAGTTGGTTTCACGTTTATTGCAGCAAATAACAGACACAGTGATAGAAAATCTGTCCTGCTGGTGACGTACTGTCCATGTATTTACCTGGAAAAGCCAAAAAGTTGTCAATAACAAAGTCACAGATCTATATACACTGCTCAAAAAAATAAAGGGAACACTTAAACAACAGAATATAACTCCAAGTAAATGAAACTTCTGTGAAATCAAACTGTCCACTTAGGAAGCAACACTGATTGACAATCAATTTCACATGTTGTTGTGCAAATGGAATAGACAACAGATGGAAATTATTGGCAATTATCAAGACACACTCAATAAAGGGGTGGTTCTGCAGGTGGGGAGCACAGACCACATCTCAGTACCAATGCTTTTTGGCTGATGTTTTGGTCACTTTTGAATGTTGGTTGTGCTTTCACACTCGTGGTAGCATGAGACGGACTCTACAACCCACACAAGTGTCTCATGTAGTGCAGCTCATCCAGGATGGCACATCAATGTGAGCTGTGGCAAGAAGGTTTGCTGTGTCTTTCAGCGTAGTGTCCAGAGGCTGGAGGCGCTACCAGGAGACAGACCAGTACACCAGGAGACGTGGAGGGGACCGTAAGAGGGCAACAACCCAGCAGCAGGATCGCTACCTCAGCCTTTGTGCAAGGAGGAACAGGAGGAGCACTGCCAGAGCCCTGCAAAATGACCTCCAGCAGGCTACAAGTGTGCATGTGTCTGCACAAACGGTTAGAAACCGACTCCTTGAGGATGGTCTGAGTGCCCGACATCAACAGATGGGGGTTGTGCTCACAGCCCAACACCGTGCAGGACACGTGGCATGTGCCACAGAACACCAGGATTGGCAAATTCGCCACTGGCGCCCTGTGCTCTTCACAGATGAAAGCAAGTTCACTCTGAGCACATGTGACAGAGTCTGGAGATGCCGTGGAGAGCGATCTGCTAGCTACAACATCCTTCAGCATGACCGGTTTGGCAATGGGTCAGTAATTGTGTGGGGTGGCATTTCTTTGGAGGGTCGCACAGCCCTCCATGTGCTCGCCAGAGGTAGCCTGACTGCCATTAGGTACTGAGATGAGATCCTCAGACCCCTTGTGAGACCATATGCTGGTGCGGTTGGCCCTGGGTTCCTCCTAATGCAGGACAATGCCAGACCTCATGTGGCTGGAGTGTCTCAGCAGTTCCTGCAAGATTAAGGCATTGAAGCTATGGATTGGTCCGCCCATTCCCCAGACCTGAATCCGATTGAACACATCAGGGACGTAATTTTTCTCTCTCTATCCACCAACGTCACATTGCACCACAGACTGTCCAGGAGTTGGCGAATGCTTTAGTCCAGGTCTGGTAGGAGAACTATCAGGAGACCATCCGCTGCCTCATCAGGAGCATGCCCAGGCGTTGTAGGGAGATCATACAGGCACGAGGAGGCCACACACACTACTGAGCATCATTTCCTTGCCTTGAGGCATTTCCACTGCAGTTGGATCAGCCTGTAACTTCATTTTCCACTTTGATTTTGAGCATCATTCCAACTCCAGATCTCCGTGGGATATTAGTTGTGATTTACGTTGATCATTTTTAGGTTTTATTGTTCTCAGCACATTCCACTATGTAATGAATAAAGATTTACAACTGGAGTATTTCACTCAGTGATATCTAGGATGTGGGATTTTAGTGTTCCCTTTATTTTTTTGAGCAGTGTATATTGTAAATGATAAGAAAAATAACAACTAGATTCTATCTAAAATAGCTAAGAAAAGGAGACAGAGGTAGCATTCTCAGTATAATCACCCAGGCAGCATTTCAGCTAACAAGCTTAACTAAGGCCTCATTCACACGTTCTCATTAAAATCTTTGGTGCTATTCACAGATCCATGTTCTTTCATGGTGTGTCTGTGTAAGGCCGGTTTCACACGTCAGTGGCTCTGATACGTGAGGTGACAGTTTCCTCACGTACCGGAGCCACTGACACACGTAGATGCATTAAAATCAATACATCTGTGCAGATGTCATTGATTTTTTGCGGACCGTGTCTCCGTGTGCCAAACACGGAGACATGTCAGTGTTCGTGGGAGCGCACGGATTACATAGACCCATTAAAGTCATTGGGTCCGTGTAAAACACATACCGCACAAGGACATTGTCCGTGTGCAGTCCGTGTGCCGTGCAGGAGACAGCGCTACAGTAAGCGCTGTCCCCCCACTGGTGCTGAAGCCGCTATTCATATCTTCTCTTCAGCAGCGTTTGCTGTAAAGAAGATATGAATAATCCTTTTTTTTTTTTTGTTTCTCGTGTTTAAAATAAAGGTCCATGTCCCCGCCCGCTGTTCTTAAAATACTCACCCGGCTCCCTTGCTGTCTGGCACTGTGGGACTGCCCTAAAACTCCATTTTTTTTTTTCTGGGATCACAGATGAGAAGTGCCAATACAAGTCTAAGGGTCAGTGAAAAACACGTCCAGCACATAGATGGCAGCAGGGTACAGTCTGTGCTGTCTGTATATAACACTGCAAAGGGAAGAGGAAGCCTGGTCATTACTTATCCACTAATAAGACTGATGGTAAGAACGGATACATATATGCTAGCCACCTTAGGGAGAGACCCAAGTTGGGCTAAATGTAGCGGGACGAAAGAGACCGAAAAGCCCTCTACTTAACCCCTTAGTGACAGAACCAATTTGGTACTTAACCCCTTCCCGACCTTTGACGCCACGTAGGCGTCATGAAAGTCGGTGCCAATCCGACCCATGACGCCTATGTGGCGTCATGGAAAGATCGCGTCCCTGCAGGCCGGGTGAAAGGGTTAACTCCCATTTCACCCGATCTGCAGGGACAGGGGGAGTGGTAGTTTAGCCCAGGGGGGGTGGCTTCACCCCCTCGTGGCTACGATCGCTCTGATTGGCTGTTGAAAGTGAAACTGCAAATCAGAGCGATTTGTAATATTTCACCTATTATAACGGGTGAAATATTACAATCCAGCCATGGCCGATGCTGCAATATCATCGGCCATGGCTGGAAACACTAATGTGCCCCCACTCCACCCCACCGATCGCCCCCCCCAGCCCCCCGATCTGGCCGGTCCTCTGCTCCGGCTCCCCTCCGTCCAGTGCTCCGCTCCCCCCGTGCTTTTGTCCGCTCCCCCCGTGCTCCAATCACCCCCCCGTGCTCCAATCACCCCCCCTGCACTCCGATCCACCCCCCCGGTGCTCCGTTCCACCCCTCCGTGCTCCGTTCCACGCCCCCCGTGCTCCGTTCCACCCCTCCCGCGCTCCGATTCCCCCCCCCGTGCTCCGATCCCCCCCCACCGTGGTCCCCCCCACCCCATCATACTTACCGATCCAGCCGGGGTCCCGTCCGTCTTCTCCCTGGGTGCCGCCATCTTCCAAAATGGCGGGCGCATGCACAGTGCGCCCGCCGAATCTGCCGGCCGGCAGATTAGTTCCAAAGTGCATTTTGATCACTGAGATATAATCTATCTCAGTGATCAAAATAAAAAAAAAATAAATGACCCCCCCCCCTTTGTCACCCCCATAGGTAGGGACAATAAAAAATAAAGAAATTTTTTTTTTCCACTAATGTTAGAATAGGGTTAGGGGTAGGGTTAGGGTTAGGGGTAGGGTTAGGGTTTCGGTATGTGCACACATATTCTGTTCCTCTGCGGATTTTTCCGCTGCAGATTTGATAAATCCGCAGTGCTAAACCGCTGCGGATTTATGGCGGATTTACCGCGTTTTTTTCTGCGCATTTCACTGCGGTTTTACAACTGCGATTTTCTATTGGAGCAGTTGTAAAACCGCTGTGGAATCCGCACAAAGAAGTGACATGCTGCGGAATGTAAACCGCTGCGTTTCCGTGCAGTTTTTCCGCAGCATGTGTACAGCGATTTTTGTTTCCCGTAGGTTTACATTGAACTGTAAACTCATGGGAAACTGCTGCGGATCCGCAGCGTTTTCCGCAGCGTGTGCACATACCTTTAGAATTAGGCTATGTGCACACGGTGCGGATTTGGCTGCGGATTGGCCGCTGCGGATTCGCAGCAGTGTTCCATCAGGTTCAAAGTACCATGTAAACATATGAAAAACCAAATCCGCTGTGCCCATGGTGCGGAAAATACCGCGCGGAAACGCTGCGTTGTATTTTCCGCAGCATGTCAATTCTTTGTCGGATTCCGCAGCGTTTTACACCTGTTCCTCAATAGGAATCCGCAGATGAAATCCGCACAAAAAACACTGGAAATCCGCGGAAAATCCACAGGTAAAACGCAGTGCCTTTTACCCGCGGATTTTTCAAAAATGGTGCGGAAATATCTCACACGAATCCGCAATGTGGGCACATAGCCTTAGGGTTAGGGTTGGAATTAGGGTTGTGGTTAGGGTTGTGATTAGGGTTATGGCTACAGTTGGGATTAGGGTTAGAGGTGTGGGGGGGTTAGTGTTGGAGGTAGAATTGAGGGGTTACCACTGTTTAGGCATATCAGGGGTCTCCAAACGCAACATGGCGCCACCATTGATTCCAGCCAATCTCGTATTCAAAAAGTCAAATGGTGCTCCCTCACTTCCGAGCCCTGACGTGTGCCCAAACAGTGGTTTACCCCCACATATGGGGTACCAGCATACTCAGGACAAACTGCGCAACAATTACTGGGGTCCAATTTCTCCTGTTACCCTTGTGAATCTAAAAAAATGCTTGCTAAAACATAATTTTTGAGGAAAGAAAACGTATTTATTATTTTCACGGCTCTGCATTATAAACTTCTATGAAGCACTTGGGGGTTCAAAGTGCTCACCACACATCTAGATAAGTTGCTTTGGGGGTCTAGTTTCCAAAATGGGGTCACTTGTGGGGGGTTTCTACTGATAAGCCACATCAGGGGCTCTGCAAACGCAACGTGACGCCCACAGAGCATTCCATCAAAGTTTGCATTTCAAAACGTCACTACTTCACTTCCGAGCCCCGGCATGTGCCCAAACAGTGATTTACCCCCACATATGGGGTATCAGCGTACTCAGGAGAAACTGGACAACAACTTTTGGGGTCAAATTTCTCCTGTTACCCTTGGGAAAATAAAAAATTGCAGGCTAAAAGATCATTTTTTTGAAAATAATTTTTTTTTTTTTTTCATGGCTCTGCGTTATAAACTTCTGTGAAGCACTTGGGGGTTCAAAGTCCTCACCACACATCTAGATTAGTTCCTTTGGGGGTCTAGTTTCCAAAATGGTGTCAATTCTGGGGGATCTCCAATGTTTAGGCACACAGGGGCTCTCCAAACGTGACATGGTGTCCGCTAATGATTGGAGCTAATTTTCCATTTAAAAAGCCAAATGGCGTGCCATCCCTTCCGAGCCCTGCCGTGCGCCCAAACAGTGGTTTACCCTCACATATGGGGTATCAGCGTACTCAGGACAAACTGGACAACAATATTTGGGTTCCAATTTCTCCTATTATCCTTGGCAAAATAGGAAATTCCAGGCTAAAAAATCATTTTTGAGGAAAGAAAAATTATTTTTTATTTTCATGGCTCTGCGTTATAAACTTCTGTGAAGCACCTGGGGGTTTAAAGTGCTCAATATGCATCTAGATAAGTTCCTTGTTCTAGTTCTAGTTTCCAAAATGGGGTCACTTGTGGGGGAGCTCCAATGTTTAGGCACACAGGGGCTCTCCAAACGCGACATGGTGTCCGCTAGCAATTGGAGCTAATTTTCCATTCAAAAAGTCAAATGGCGCTCCTTCCCTTCCAAGCCCTGCCTTGCGCCCAAACAGTGGTTTACCCCCACATATGAGGTATCAGCGTACTCAGGACAAATTGGACAACAACTTTCATGGTTCAGTTTCTCCTTTTACCATTGGGAAAATAAAAAAATTGTTGCTAAAAGATAATTTTTGTGACTAAAAAGTTAAATGTTCATTTTTTCCTTCCATGTTGCTTCTGCTGCTGTGAAGCACCTGAAGGGTTAATAAACTTCTTGAATGTGGTTTTGAGTACCTTGAGGGGTGCAGTTTTTAGAATGGTGTCACTTTTGGGTATTTTCAGCCATATAGACCCCTCAAACTGACTTCAAATGTGAGGTGGTCCCTAAAAAAAATGGTTTTGTAAATTTCGTTGTAAAAATGACAAATCGCTGGTGAAATTTTAACCCTTATAACTTCCTAACAAAAAAAAATTTTGTTTCCAAAATTGTTCTGATGTAAAGTATACATGTGGGAAATGTTATTTATTAACTATTTTGTGTCACATATCTCTCTGGTTTAACAGAATAAAAATTCAAAATGTGAAAATTGCGAAATTTTCAAGATTTTCGCCAAATTTCCGTTTTTATCACAAATAAACGCAGAATTTATTGACCTAAATTTACCACTAACATGAAGCCCAATATGTCACGAAAAAACAATCTCAGAACCGCTAGGATCCGTTGAAGCGTTCCTGAGTTATTACCTCATAAAGGGACACTGGTCAGAATTGCAAAAAACGGCAAGGTCTTTAACCCCTTTACCCCCAAGGGTGGTTTGCACGTTAATGACCAGGCCAATTTTTACAATTCTGACCACTGTCCCTTTATGAGGTTATAACTCCGAAACGCTTCAACGGATCCTGGTGATTCTGACATTGTTTTCTCGTGACATATTGTACTTCATGATAGTGGTAAAATTTCTTTGATAGTACCTGCGTTTATTTGTGAAAAAAACGGAAATTTGGCGAAAATTTTGAAAATTTTGCAATTTTCAAACTTTGAATTTTTATGCAATTAAATCACAGAGATATGTCACACAAAATACTTAATAAGTAACATTTCCCACATGTCTCCTTTACATCAGCATAATTTTGGAACCAATTTTTTTTTTTGTTAGGGAGTTATAAGGGTTAAAAGTTGACCAGCAATTTCTCATTTTTACAACACCATTTTTTTTTAGGGACCACGTCTCATTTGAAGTCATTTTGAGGGGTCTATATGATAGAAAATGCCCAAGTGTGACACCATTCTAAAAACTGCACCCCTCAAGGTGCTCAAAACCACATTCAAGAAGTTTATTAACCCTTCAGGTGTTTAATAGGAATTTTTGGAATGTTTAAATAAAAATGAACATTTAACTTTTTTACACAAAAAATTTACTTCAGCTCCAATTTGTTTTATTTTACCAAGGGTAACAGGAGAAATTGGACCCAAAAAGTTGTTGTCCAATTTGTCCTGAGTACGCTGATACCCCATATGTGGCAGTAAACCACTGTTTGGGCGCATGGGAGAGCTCGGAAGGGAAGGAGCGCTATTTGACTTTTCAATGCAAACTTGACAGGAATTGAGATGGGACGCCATGTTGCGTTTGGAGAGCCACTGATGTGCCTAAACATTGAAACCCCCCACAAGTGACACCATTTTGGAAAGTAGACCCCCTAAGGAACTTATCTGGATGTGTGGTGAGCACTTTGACCCACCAAGTGCTTCACAGAAGTTTATAATGCAGAACCGTAAAAATAAAAAATCATATTTTTTCACAAAAATTATATTTTTGCCCCCAATTTTTTATTTTTCCAAGGGTAAGAGAAGAAATTGGACCTCAAAAGTTGTTGTCCAATTTGTCCTGAGTACGCTGATACCCCATATGTGGCAGTAAACCACTGTTTGGGCGCATGGGAGAGCTCGGAAGGGAAGGAGCGCAGTTTGACTTTTCAATGCAAAATTGACAGAAATTGAGATGGGACGCCATGTTGCGTTTGGAGAGCCACTGATGTGCCTAAACATTGAAACCCCCCACAAGTGACACCATTTTGGAAAGTAGACCCCCTAAGGAACTTATCTAGAGGTGTGGTGAGCACTTTGACCCACCAAGTGCTTCACAGAAGTTTATAATGCAGAACCGTAAAAATAAAAAATCATATTTTTTCACAAAAATTATATTTTTGCCCCCAATTTTTTATTTTTCCAAGGGTAAGAGAAGAAATTGGACCTCAAAAGTTGTTGTCCAATTTGTCCCGAGTACGCTGATACCCCATATGTGGCAGTAAACCACTGTTTGGGCGCATGGGAGAGCTCGGAAGGGAAGGAGCGCCGTTTGACTTTTCAATGCAAAATTGACAGGAATTGAGATGGGACGCCATGTTGCGTTTGGAGAGCCACTGATGTGCCTAAACATTGAAACCCCCCACAAGTGACACCATTTTGGAAAGTAGACCCCCTAAGGAACTTATCTGGATGTGTGGTGAGCACTTTGACCCACCAAGGGCTTCACAGAAGTTTATAATGCAGAGCCATAAAAATAAAACAAAATTTTTTTCCCACAAAAATTATTTTTTAGCCCCCAGTTTTGTATTTTCTCTAGGGTAAGAGGAGAAATTGGACCACAAAAGTTGTTGTCCAATTTGTCCTGAGTACGCTGATACCCCATATGTGGGGGGGAACCACCGTTTGGGCGCATGGGAGGGTTCGGAAGGGAAGGAGCGCCATTTGGAATGCAGACTTAGATGGAATGGTCTGCAGGCGTCACATTGCGTTTGCAGAGCCCCTAATGTACCTAAACAGTAGAAACCCCCCACAAGTGACACCATTTTGGAAAGTAGACCCCCTAAGGAACTCATCTTGATGTGTTGTGAGAGCTTTGAACCCCCAAGTATTTCACTACAGTTTATAACGCAGAGCCATGCAAATAAAAAATATTTTTTTTTCCACAAAAATTATATTTTAGCCCCCAGTTTTGTATTTTTCCAAGGTTAGCAGGAGAAATTGGACCCTAAATGTTGTTGTCCAATTTGTCCTGAGTACGCTGATACCCGATATGTGGGGGGGAACCACCGTTTGGGCGCATGGGAGGGCTCGGAAGGGAAGGAGCATCATTTGGAATGCAGACTTAGATGGATTGGTCTGCAGGCGTCACATTGCGTTTGCAGAGCCCCTAATGTACCTAAACAGTAGAAACCCCCCACAAGTGACCCCATATTGGAAACTAGACCCCTCAATGAACTTATCTAGATGTGTTGTGAGAACTTTGAACCCCCAAGTGTTTCACTACAGTTTATAACGCAGAGCCGTGAAAATAAAAAATCTTTTTGTTTTCCCACAAAAATTATTTTTTAGCCCCCAGTTTTGTATTTTCCCAAGGGTAGCAGGAGAAATTGGTCCACAAAAGTTGTTGTCCAATTTGTCCTGAGTACGCTGATACCCCATATGTTGGGGTAAACCCCTGTTTGGGCACACAGGAGAGCTCGGAAGGGAAGGAGCACTGTTTTACTTTTTCAACGCAGAATTGGCTGGAATTGAGATCGGACGCCATGTCGTGTTTGGAGAGCCCCTGATGTGCCGAAACAGTGGAAACCCCCCAATTATAACTGAAACCCTAATCTAAACACACCCCTAACCCTAATTCCAACGGTAACCCTAACCACACCTCTAACCCTGACACACCCCTAACCCTAATCCCAACCCTATTCCCAACTGTAAATGTAATCTAAACCCTAACCCTAACTTTAGCCCCAACCCAAACTGTAGCCCCAACCCTAACCCTAGCCCTAACCCTAACCCTAGCCCTAATCCTAGCCCTAACCCTAGCCCTAACCCTAGCCCTAACCCTAGCCCTAACCCTAGCCCTAACCCTAGCCCTAACCCTAGCCCTAACCCTAGCCCTAACCCTAACCCTAGCCCTAACCCTAGCCCTAACCCTAGCCCTAACCCTAGCCCTAACCCTAGCCCTAATGGGAAAATGGAAATAAATACATTTTTTTTTATTTTTCCCTAACTAAGGGGGTGATGAAGGGGGGTTTGATTTACTTTTATAGCGAGTTTTTTAGCGGATTTTTATGATTGGCAGCCGTCACACACTGAAAGACCCTTTTTATTGCAAAAAATATTTTTTGCAATACCACATTTTGAGAGCTATAATTTTTCCATATTTTGGTCCACAGAGTCATGTGAGGTCTTGTTTTTTGCGGGACGAGTTGACGTTTTTATTGAAAACATTTTTGGGCACGTGACATTTTTTTATCGCTTTTTATTCCGATTTTTGTGAGGAAGAATGACCAAAAGCCAGCTATTCATGAATTTCTATTGGGGGAGGCGTTTATACCGTTCCGCGTTTGGTAAAATTGATAAATCAGTTTTATTCTTCGGGTCAGTACGATTACAGCGATACCTCATTTATATCATTTTTTTATGGTTTGGTGCTTTTATACGATAAAAACTATTTTACAGAAAAAATAATTATTTTTGCATCGCTTTATTCTCAGGACTATAACTTTTTTATTTTTTTGCTGATGATGCTGTATGGCGGCTCTTTTTTTGCGGGACAATATGACGCTTTCAGCGGTACCATGGTTATTTATATCTGTCCTTTTGATCGCGTGTTATTCCACTTTTTGTTCGGCGGTATGATAATAAAGCGTTGTTTTTTGCCTCGTTTTTTTTTTTTTTTTCTTACGGTGTTTACTGAAGGGGTTAACTAGTGGGCCAGTTTTATAGGTCGGGCCGTTACGGACGCGGCGATACTAAATATGTGTACTTTTATTGGTTTTTTTTTTTTATTTAGATGAAGAAATGTATTTATGGGAATAATATTTTTTTTTTTTTTTCATTATTTTGGAATATTTTTTTTTATTTTTTTTACACATTTGGAAATTTTTTTTTTTACTTTTTTACTTTGTCCCAGGGGGGGACATCACAGATCAGTGATCTGACAGTTTGCACAGCACTCTGTCAGATCACTGATCTGATAGGAGTGCAGGCTGCTTCACAGTGCCTGCTCTGAGCAGGCTCTGTGAAGCCACCTCCCTCCCTGCAGGACCCGGATCCGCGGCCATCTTGGATCCGGGGCTCGAGCAGGGAGGGAGGTGAGGAGACCCTCGCAGCAACGCGATCACATCGCGTTGCTGCGGGGGGCTCAGGGAAGCCCGCAGGGAGCCCCCTCCCTGCGCGGTGCTTCCCTGTACCGCCGGCACATCGCGATCATCTTTGATCGCGGTGTGCCAGGGGTTAATGTGCCGGGGGCGGTCCGTGACCGCTCCTGGCACATAGTGCCGGATGTCAGCTGCGATAAGCAGCTGACACCCGGCCGCGATCGGCCGCGCTCCCCCCGTGAGCGCGGCCGATCGGCTATGACGTACTATCCCGTCCAGGGTCAGATAAGCCCAGGGCACCTCGACGGGATAGTACGTCTAAGGTCACAGAGGGGTTAAGGTCAAAATAGGCTGGGTCATGAAGGGGTTAATGACCGAGCCAATTTTTGCAATTCTGACCACTGTCACTTTATGAGGTTATAACTCTGGAACGCTTCAACGGATCCCGCTGATTCTGAGATTGTTTTTTCGTGACATATTGTACTTCATGTTAGTGGTAACATTTCTTCGATATTACTTGCGATTATTTATGAAAAAAACGGAAATATGGCGAAAATTTTTAAAATTTTGCAATTTTCAAACTTTGTATTTTTATGCCCTTAAATCAGAGAGATATGTCACGAAAAATAGTTAATAAATAACATTTCCCACATGTCTACTTTACATCAGCACAATTTTGGAAACAAAATTTTTTTTTGTTAGGGAGTTATAAAGGTTAAAAGTTGACCAGCAATTTCTCATTTTTACAACACCATTTTTTTTTTAGGGACCACATCACATTTGAAGTCATTTTGAGGGGTCTATATGATAGAAAATAATGAAGTGTGACACCATTCTAAAAACTACACCCCTCAAGGTTCTCAAAACCACATTCAAGAAGTTTATTAACCCTTTATGTGCTTCACAGGAACTGAAACAATGTGGAAGGAAAAAATGAACATTTAACTTTTTTTTGCAAACATCTTAATTCAGAACCATTTTTTTTATTTACACAAGTGTAAAAACAGAAATATAACCATAAATTTTGTTATGCAATTTCTCCTGAATACGCCAATACCCCATATGTGGGGGTAAACCACTGTTTGGGCGCACCGCAGAACTTAGAAGTGAAGGAGCGCCGTTTGACTTTTTCAATGCAGAATTGGCTGGAATTGAGATTGGATGCCATGTCGCGTTTGGAGAGCCCCTGATGTGCCTAAACAGTGGAAACCCCCCACAAGTGACCCCATTTTGGAAACTAGACCCCTTAAGGAACTTATCTAGATGTGTGGTGAGCACTTTGAACCCCCATGTGCTTCACAGAAGTTTATAATGTAGAGCCGTGAAAAAAAAAAAAAATCGCATTTTTTCTACAAAAATTATCTTTTTGCCCACAAATTTTTATTTTCACAAGAGAAATTAGACCACTAAAGTTGTTGTGCAATTTCTCATGAGTACGTTGATACCCCATATGTGGGGGTAAACCACTGTTTGGGCGCACCGCAGAGCTTGGAAGAGAGAGTGCCGTTTTACTTTTTCAATGTAGAATTGGCTGGAATTGAAATCGGACGCCATGTCGCGTTTGGAGAGCCCCTGATGTGCCTAAACAGTAGAAATCCCCCACAAATGACCCCATTTTGGAAACTAGACCCCCAAGGAACTTATCTAGATGTGTTGTGGGAACTTTGAACGCCCAAGTGCTTCACAGAAGTTTAGAATGCAGAGTCGTGAAAATAAAAAATATTTTTTTTTTTCACAAAAAAGATTTTGTAGCCCCCAAGTTTTTATTTTCACAAGGGTAACAAGAGAAATTGGACCCCAGAAGTTGTTGTCCAATTTATCCCGAGTACGCTGATGCCCCATATGTGGGGGTAACCCACTGTTTGGGCGCACGGCAGAGCTCAGAAGGGAGGGAGCACCATTTGATTTTTTGAGCGCAAAATTGGCTGTCGTGTTTGGAGACCCCCTGATGTACCTAAACAGTGGAAACCCCCCAATTCTAGCTCCAACCCTAACCCCAACACACCCCTAACCCTAATTCCAACCTGATCCATAATCCTAATCACTAACCCTAACCATAATCACAACCCTTACCCCAAAACAACAATAATGTCAACCCTAACCATAACCCTAATCAAAACCCTAAATCCAACACACCCCTAATCCTAATCTCAACCCTAACCTCAAACCTAACCCTAATCCCAATACACCCCTAATCACAACCCTAACCTTAACCCTAATCCCAAACCTAACCCTAATCCCAAGCGTATCCCTAATGCCAACCCTAACCCTAATACCAACCCTAATCCAAACCCTAACCCTAATCCCAACTCTAACCCTAACTTTAGCCCCAACCCTAGCCCTAACTTTAGCCCCAACCCTAACGCTAGCCCTAAGGCTACTTTCACACTTGCGTCATTTGGCATCCGTCGCAATCCGTCGTTTTGGACAAGAAACGGATCCTGCAAATGTACCCGCTGGATGCGTTTTTTGCCCATAGACTTGTATTGCCGACGGATCGTGACGGATGGCCACACGTCGCGTCCGTCGTGCACTGGATCAGTTGTGTTTTGGCGGACCGTCGACACAAAAAAAGTTCAATGAAACTTTTTTTTTGTACGTCGCATCCGCCATTTCTGACCGCGCATGCGTGGCCGTAACTCCGCCCCCTCCTCCCCAGGACATAGATTGGGCAGCGGATGCGTTGAAAAACTACAGCTGCTGCCCACGTTGTGCACAATTTTCAAAACATGCGACGGTATGTCGGGCCGACGCATTGAGACGGCCCCGTACCGACGTAAGTGTGAAAGAAGCCTAACCCTAAATTTAGCCCCAACCCTAACCCTAAATTTAGCCCTAGCCCTAACCCTAGCCCTAAACCCTAACCCTAGCCCTAACCCTAATTTTAGCCCCAACTGCTGTTCTCCTGCCGGCCAGCAGATGGAGACAGATGGCGGGCGCACTGCGCATGCGCCCGCCATTTTCTTTTGCCGGCGGCCAGGAGGAGCAGCAGGAGGATCCAGGGACACAGGTGAGTATGATAGGGTCCCCGAATCCCCCTATTTCTCTGTCCTCTGATGTGCAATCACATCAGAGGACAGAGAATTACACTTTACTTTTTTTTTTTTTTGCGGCCGCCGGTAAACCGTTAATTACCGGCGATCGCAAAACAGGGGTCGGTTAAACCGATCATGCTCTTTGGGGTCAAAGATTCTCGCGGGGCCGGCTGGCGGGCGCACTGCGCATGCGCCCGCCATTTTGAAGATGGCGGCGCCCACCGGGAGCCACAAGGAGCACCGGGGGAGATAGGTGAGTATTGGGGGGCTACCTGGGACCCCTTTTCTCTGTCCTCCGATGTGCGATCACATCGGAGGACAGAGAAATTAAAAAGAGATCGCGGTTTTGTTTTGTTTTTGCGATCGCCGGTAAACGGTTAATTACCGGCGATGGCAAATGCGGGGTGGGTAAAAACCTCTCCCGAATCATGTTCTCTGGGGTCTCGGCTACCCCCGGCAGCCGAGACCCCGGAGAAAATCCGACTCTGGGGGGCGCTATTTACTTTTTCCACAGCGCCGTTAATTAACGGCGCTGTGGTTTAAGTACCCTTAGCGGCCGCCGTTAAAAGGCGTATCGGCGGTCGCTAAGAGGTTAAAGGAAATACATAGTGGATGCTTTCCTGAAACGGAAAGTACTTGCAAGCAGCATAATACAAAGAATAGCAGGTTTACCCAGAATCCTTTGCAGTAGGAGGAGCTATGCAAATCATCTCTTTCCACCCCAGTCTAATCCACAGCGCTTGGAACCGCCAAGCGTGCAATGCTGCGGATTAGTTTCTAAATTTACACAAAGAGCAGATGTGAATCTGCAGCATTTTTGTACCCATTCCATTATAGAAAACCGCAGGGGTAAAAACCGCAGCAAATCCGCAAGAAAACCACAGCAAAAACGCACAAAAAACGCTGCGGAACCGCACAAAAAAACACTGCGGACCCGCTGGTGCATTTTCTGCCAGGAGAGGCAGAATCCGCACCAGAAATTCTTAAGCCTAATCTGCAACGTGTGCACTTAGCCTATGTGTTTAAACAGCGACGTGTGAATGACACCTAACAGTGTATAAGGTGACCGATTTATACTCCCCCTTGTGCACCATTTATAATTAATTAGTGATTAATTGAACAGACATTTCCAAAAATATCCAGGATCATGTGTCATACAGTATATTTCACTATATAAAACTACAAAGTCACACAGTAAGAACGTGTGATAAGTGAATTATATAATATGGATTCATAAACAATAAATGTGCTCATAAACATCTTGTGTCAAAAGTGTTACCCAAACAGTGCTCAGGCGCTTCAACATTTTTGCAAAAATTGCATTTAAAAACTTTGCTTGAAAACCCCCATTAGCCTCGCAGTGTCTGTCACCGCATAGGGCTCATGTCAGACACATTCTCTTGTGTACACACACTCCTCTATCAACTGGCTGTGTGTGCAAACGTGCACCTGCCCAGCAATAAAAGGTGGTAAATCACAGCCATCTCTAGATATAGAAAGAAGAAACGGTATCCCGCCACCTCCTCGCTGCCTTCTTTACTATGGTGATGACATTTTTTATGCTTGTGTTCATTGTTATTGGTCACTGGCTGTGTTTGGCTATGTGCACACGTTGCGGATTCTCTGTGGATCCGCAGCATTTTTTGCAGTGCAGAAACGCTGCAGATCCGCAATTGATTTACAGTACAATGTAAATCAATGAGAAAAAAAAAGCTGTGCACAGGTTGCGGAAAATCCGCTGCGGAAATGCTGCGGTTTAAAAGAAGTAGCATGTCACTTCTTTTTTGCGAATCTGCAGCGTTTTTGTACCCATTCCATTATAGAAATTCCCAGGGGTAAAAAACACACCAAAATCCGTAAAAAACGCAGCAAAAATGCTGCGGATCCGCACAAAATCCGCAGCTGCGTTTTCTGCCAAGAGAGGCAGAATCCGCACCAGAAATTCCTAAGGCTAATCCGCAACGTGTGCACATAGCCTTTAAAGGTATTTTCTCATTTTGGAAAACCCCTGTTCCCTGGCTCCATTTAGTTTTTTTTAAAAACAAACAAAGTTGTTCTTTACCCACCCACCCTCCCCAGGTTTATCGCTGAGCCTCCACTGCTGCTCCAGGTGTCGATTGCAGCGCTGACATGAAGACATGAACAGCACTGCAGCCAATCATTGAGTGTATCTGCTCTACATGCCTTGTTGTTGTGAATTCTGTTGTCGGGCTCCCTCCTGTGGTCATGAATGGTACTTCGGCTGGTTCTGTCCATGGACTTCCTCTGGTGGGTGTTTCTGAGTTTCCTTTCACAGGTGACGAGGTTAATTCGTTAGCTGGCTGCTCTATTTAACTCCACTTAGATCTTTGCTCCATGCCACCTGTCAATGTTCCAGTATTGGTCTAGTTCACTCCTGGATCGTTCTTGTGACCTGTCTTCCCAGCAGAAGCTAAGTTCCAGCTTGTATTTCTTTGGTTTGCTATTTCTGTCCAGCTTGCTATTTTTATTGTTGTCTTGCTTGCTGGAAGCTCTGGGACGCAGAGGGAGTGTGTTTGATAGGATTAGGGATTGCGGTCAGCAGAGTTCCCACGTCCCAGAGCTCGTCCTTTATTATCAGTAACTATCAGGTCATTCCGTGTGCTCTTTACCACCAGGTCCATTATTGTCCTGACCACCAGGTCATAACAGTACAGGTGGCCCAAAGTACTAATGCATCCCAATAGAGGGATAAGAGAAGTTCTGAGACCATTTTTTTTTCTTTGCAGTGTGTTTTGTCTCTCTTTTCCCCTTTACCTCTGGGTGGTTCAGGATACAGGTGTAGATATGGACATTCAAGGTCTGTCCTCTTGGATGGATAATCTCACTACAAGGTTACAAAACATTCAAGATTTTGTGGTTCAGAATCCGATGTCAGAGCCTAGAATTCCTATTCCTGATTTGTTTTTTGGTGATAGATCTAAGTTCTTGAATTTCAAAAATAATTGTAAATTGTTTCTTGCCTTGAAACCTCGCTCCTCAGGTGACCCTGTTCAACAAGTAAAGATCATTATTTCTTTGTTACGTGGTGACCCTCAAGACTGGGCATTTTCCCTTGCACCAGGAGATCCGGCATTGCGTGATATTGATGCATTTTTCCTGGCGCTTGGATTGCTTTATGACGAACCTAATTCAGTGGATCAGGCAGAGAAAATCTTGCTGGCTCTGTGTCAGGGTCAGGATGAAGCGGAGATATATTGTCAGAAGTTTAGAAAGTGGTCTGTGCTCACTCAGTGGAATGAATGTGCCCTGGCGGCAATCTTCAGAAAGGGTCTCTCTGAAGCCCTTAAGGATGTCATGGTGGGATTTCCCATGCCTGCTGGTCTGAATGAGTCTATGTCCTTGGCCATTCAGATCGATCGACGCTTGCGTGAGCGTAAAGCTGTGCACCATTTGGCGGTACTATCTGAGCATGGGCCTGAGCCTATGCAATGTGATAGAACTTTGACCAGAGCTGAACGGCAAGAACACAGACGTCGGAATGGGCTATGTTTTTACTGTGGTGATTCCACTCATGCTATCTCCGATTGTCCTAAGCGCACTAAGCGGTTCGCTAGGTCTGCCACCATTGGTACGGTACAGTCTAAATTTCTATTGTCCGTTACTCTGATTTGCTCTTTGTCATCCTATTCTGTTATGGCATTTGTGGATTCAGGCGCTGCCCTGAATTTGATGGACTTGGAGTATGCTAGGCGCTGTGGTTTTTTCTTGGAGCCCTTGCAGTATCCTAGTCCATTGAGAGGAATTGATGCTACGCCTTTGGCCAAGAATAAGCCTCAGTACTGGACCCAATTGACCATGTGCATGGCTCCTGCACATCAGGAGGATATCCGCTTTCTGGTGTTGCATAATCTGCATGATGTGGTCGTTTTGGGGTTGCCATGGCTACAGGTTCATAATCCAGTATTGGACTGGAAATCTATGTCTGTGTCCAGCTGGGGTTGCCAGGGGGTACATGGTGATGTTCCATTTTTGTCTATTTCGTCTTCCACTCCTTCTGAAGTTCCAGAGTTTTTGTCGGATTACCGGGATGTATTTGATGAGCCCAAAGCCAGTGCCCTACCTCCTCATAGGGATTGCGATTGTGCAATTAATTTGATTCCTGGTAGTAAGTTTCCTAAGGGCCGATTGTTCAATTTATCTGTGCCAGAACACGCCGCTATGCGGAGTTATATAAAGGAATCCTTGGAGAAAGGCCATATTCGCCCGTCGTCATCACCGTTAGGAGCAGGGTTCTTTTTTGTGGCCAAGAAGGATGGTTCTTTGAGACCTTGTATTGATTACCGCCTTCTTAATAAAATTACAGTCAAATTTCAGTATCCTTTGCCGTTGCTATCTGATTTGTTTGCTCGTATAAAAGGGGCTAGTTGGTTCACCAAGATAGATCTTCGAGGGGCGTATAATCTTGTGCGTATTAAACAAGGCGATGAATGGAAAACAGCATTTAATACGCCCGAGGGCCATTTTGAGTACCTGGTTATGCCATTCGGGCTTTCCAATGCTCCATCAGTATTTCAGTCCTTTATGCATGACATCTTCCGAGAGTACCTGGATAAATTCCTGATTGTGTATTTGGATGATATTTTGGTCTTTTCGGATGATTGGGAGTCTCATGTGAAGCAGGTCAGAATGGTGTTCCAGGTCCTTCGTGCGAATTCCTTGTTTGTGAAGGGGTCAAAGTGTCTCTTTGGAGTTCAGAAGGTTTCATTTTTGGGGTTCATTTTTTCCCCTTCTACTATCGAGATGGACCCTGTTAAAGTCCAGGCCATTTACGATTGGACTCAGCCGACATCTGTGAAGAGCCTGCAGAAGTTCCTGGGCTTTGCTAATTTTTATCGGCGCTTCATCGCTAATTTTTCTACTGTTGCTAAACCGTTGACTGATTTGACCAAGAAGGGTGCTGATGTGGTCAATTGGTCTTCTGCAGCTGTAGAGGCTTTTCAGGAGTTGAAGCGTCGTTTTTCTTCTGCCCCTGTGTTGTGCCAGCCAGATGTTTCGCTCCCGTTTCAGGTTGAGGTTGATGCTTCTGAGATTGGAGCAGGGGCTGTTTTGTCGCAAAGAAGTTCTGATGGCTCGGTGATGAAGCCATGTGCTTTCTTTTCTAGAAAGTTTTCGCCTGCTGAGCGTAATTATGATGTTGGTAATCGTGAGTTGTTGGCCATGAAGTGGGCATTCGAGGAGTGGCGTCATTGGCTTGAAGGAGCCAAGCATCGCGTGGTGGTCTTGACAGATCACAAGAATTTGACTTATCTTGAGTCTGCCAAACGGTTGAATCCGAGACAGGCTCGATGGTCGTTATTTTTCTCCCGTTTTGATTTTGTGGTTTTGTACCTTCCGGGCTCTAAGAATGTGAAGGCTGATGCCCTGTCAAGGAGTTTTGTGCCTGACTCTCCGGGTGTTCCTGAGCCGGCGGGTATTCTCAAAGAGGGGGTAATTTTGTCTGCCATCTCCCCTGATTTGCGGCGGGTGCTGCAAAAATTTCAGGCTGATAGACCTGACCGTTGCCCAGCGGAGAAACTGTTTGTCCCTGATGGACTAGTAGAGTTATCTCTGAGATTCATTGTTCAGTGTTGGCTGGGCATCCTGGAATCTTTGGTACCAGAGATTTGGTGGCTAGATCCTTTTGGTGGCCTTCTTTGTCACGGGATGTGCGTTCTTTTGTGCAGTCCTGTGGGACTTGTGCTCGGGCTAAGCCCTGCTGTTCTCGTGCCAGTGGGTTGCTTTTGCCCTTGCCGGTCCCGAAGAGGCCCTGGACGCATATTTCTATGGATTTTATTTCGGATCTCTCAAAAGATGTCGGTCATTTGGGTGGTTTGTGATCGCTTTTCTAAGATGGTCCATTTGGTACCTTTGTCTAAATTGCCTTCCACCTCTGATTTGGTGCCATTATTTTTCCAGCATGTGGTTCGTTTACATGGTATCCCGGAGAACATCGTTTCTGACAGAGGTTCCCAGTTTGTTTCGAGGTTTTGGCGATCCTTTTGTGCTAGGATGGGCATTGATTTGTCTTTTTCCTCGGCTTTCCATCCTCAGACAAATGGCCAAACCGAACGAACTAATCAAACTTTGGAAACATATCTGAGTTGCTTTGTTTCTGCTGATCGGGATGATTGGGTGTCCTTTTTGCCGTTGGCTGAGTTCGCCCTTAATAATCGGGCCAGCTCGGCTACTTTGGTTTTGCCGTTTTTCTGCAATTCTGGTTTCCATCCTCGTTTCTCTTCAGGGCAAGTTGAGTCTTCGGACTGTCCTGGTGTAGATACTGTGGTGGATAGGTTGCAGCAGATTTGGACTCATGTGGTGGACAATTTGACATTGTCCCAGGAGAAGGCTCAACGTTTCGCTAACCGCCGGCGCTGTGTGGGTCCCTGACTTCGTGTTGGGGATTTGGTTTGGTTGTCGTCTCGCTATGTTCCTATGAAGGTTTCCTCTCCTAAGTTTAAGCCTCGTTTCATTGGTCCGTATAAGATTTCTGAGGTTATCAATCCTGTGTCATTTCGTTTGGCCCTTCCTGCTTCTTTTGCCATTCATAATGTGTTCCATAGGTCGTTATTGCGGAGATACGTGGCGCCTGTGGTTCCATCCGTTGATCCTCCTGCCCCGGTGTTGGTTGAGGGGGAGTTGGAGTATGTGGTGGAGAAGATTTTGGATTCTCGTGTTTCGAGACGGAAACTCCAGTACCTGGTCAAGTGGAAGGGTTATGGTCAGGAAGATAATTCCTGGGTTTTTGCCTCTGATGTTCATGCTGCCGATCTGGTTCGTGCCTTTCATTTGGCTCATCCTGGTCGGCCTGGGGGCTCTGGTGAGGGTTCGGTGACCCCTCCTCAGGGGGGGGTACTGTTGTGAATTCTGTTGTCGGGCTCCCTTTTGTGGTCATGAATGGTACTTCGGCTGGTTCTGTCCATGGACTTCCTCTGGTGGGTGTTTCTGAGTTTCCTTCCACAGGTGACAAGGTTAATTCGTTAGCTGGCTGCTCTATTTAACTCCACTTAGATCTTTGCTCCATGCCACCTGTCAATGTTCCAGTATTGGTCTAGTTCACTCCTGGATCGTTCTTGTGACCTGTCTTCCCAGCAGAAGCTAAGTTCCAGCTTGTATTTCTTTGGTTTGCTATTTTTCTGTCCAGCTTGCTATTTTTATTGTTGTCTTGCTTGTTGGAAGCTCTGGGACGCAGAGGGAGCGCCTCCGCACCGTGAGTCGGTGCGGAGGGTCTTTTTTGCGCCCTCTGCGTGGTCTTTTTGTAGGTTTTTGTGCTGACCGCAAAGTAACCTTTCCTATCCTTGGTCTGTTCAGTAAGTCGGGCCTCACTTTGCTAAATCTATTTCATCTCTGTGTTTGTATTTTCATCTTTACTCACAGTCATTATATGTGGGGGGCTGCCTTTTCCTTTGGGGAATTTCTCTGAGGCAAGGTAGGCTTTATTTTTCTATCTTCAGGGCTAGCTAGTTCCTTAGGCTGTGCCGAGTTGCATAGGGTGCGTTAGGCGCAATCCACGGCTATTTCTAGTGTGTTTGATAGGATTAGGGATTGCGGTCAGCAGAGTTCCCACGTTCCAGAGCTCGTCCTTTATTATCAGTAACTATCAGGTCATTCTGTGTGCTCTTTACCACCAGGTCCATTATTGTCCTGACCACCAGGTCATAACACCTTGTGCAATCAGCTCCTGCAAAGCTGCCGAGCTTAGTTATTGGCAGCAGGGCTGTTTATGTGATGTTAACGCTGCAGACAATAGCAGACACCAAGAACAGTGGTGGAGACTCAGCGTTTAGCCCTGGATGGTGAGTAATGCACAGTTTATTTTTTTAAACAAATTGCAGCCAAAGTTCAAATCACTTTTCCCAAACTGGAAAACACCTTTAAACACAGCCAGCAATTAAAGACAATGAACGCGAGCATAAAATTGTCACCACCAGTCCCAAAGACAGAAGTATATAATAAGTAAAATGATATATTTGTCGAAAAGGAAAAAGAGAAACAAAATTATAACATAATGTACTATCTTGAAGCACTATTTATTGTTACATAGTCATATATACAATGCTTATCATAAATGAGTACACCCCAACAGATTTGTCACAACCTTTAGTTTTAATTTTGTGGTCATCATTTTCTATGGAATACCATACTACAAAATACACAAATGTGGGCTATTGATTGCAAACAAGATTTGTTCTTTTGCACACTCACAGATTGAATTTTTCTAACAAATTAACTCACGACCCTGTTGCAAAAATGAGTACATCCCAATGAAAGTCTTAGGAGCAAATATAAAGTTTAGACTGCAAAATTCCAATTAAAAGAAATTCAACCACAGGTAAGTATAGTTATTCACTGGACAGTTGACTATAACAGGAGTTTATCTAACAAATAAAACCCCTTCCAAATTCATGCTGTTAGCAATGGCACCACATGGAAGAGAAATGTCATAAAACCTGAGAAAGAAAGTAAGAAAGGTGGAGGCCATGAGAAAATCAGCAAAGCTTTACTAATCAGTCAGAATACTGCAGCAAACGTGACCCACTTGTGACGTGGTGCTACATTTCATTGATGAAATTCAAAGATGCTGCCATCACTTTGTGCCCTTGGTAGATGTACAATTTTTGAAAAATGACAAGGATTCAAAACACACATCTAAGGGAATGTGCACAAGTTCAGTAATTGGCAGCGCTTTGGACGCAGCACCCGTTCACTGCGTCCAAAGCGCTATCGGCTATTGAACACAGGTGAATCCGCATGTGATCACTGAACCGTGTGGAATCACTGCGTCCAATACATTGTACAGGTGAAACTTATCTTGCGAAGGCTCGCGTCTCTGCAAGATAAATAGACATGCTGCGGTCTGGAAAGACGCGCCGAATGTCCGCCTCCGCGGGTGAGCCACGGACGTCTCTGAATGCATAATGGACATGGAATTTCTTGAAATCCCATCCATTATGCTGTAACATCTGGACGCTGCCGATTGGACGCTGCACAAGTACACAGCGTCCATCCCGCAGCGTTTACTGACTGTGTTCACATACCCTAAGGCAACTGTTGCCTTTCTGAAGAATTAGGTGAAAGTGGTTCAGTGGCCAAGTATGTCTCCTGATCTAAACTCAACTGAACAGTGACACCTATGGCAGAAAACACCGACACCTACAGAAAAAAAAGAAAAGAGAAAGTGCCAGCCGACACCACACCCCAGGAATATTAAACCGCGTTGGAGAAGGAGATATTCTTACTTACAGCACAGGGGGAGGAAGGAAGCCGCCTTACCCCCCAATCCTAGTGAATCTTGTGAGCCCCCAGGTCAGGTCCCTCACCGTTCCATTCCACAGACCTCACAAACTCACTCTCGGCTCTTACGGATTATCTCACCCGATCTCCATTCCTCAGGTGGATGACAACTCCACCATGAGCTGAGCTGCTGTGATGGACCTCTCTCTCTAGGAGAATGTATGTGAATACTAAGAAAGGGGTTTGTTTATTGCTAAAAAACAACAACCATAAAAGCAACAACCTTGGTACGCATTTCAGGATTAACCCTCCTTCAGGCATTTTAACAGTATGGCTAATCCTCTTCTATACACTCCCTTCTATCCCAGAAGTCACTTGAACCTATTAACCCATTCTAATCCCCTCCTATTTTAACATATATAAAATATAAAAACAGTACGAAAAAATACAAATCCTCCAATATATATAATCTAAAAGAACCATTTTTGTCTCCCCTTTTCCTCATAGTCTGTAAGCTTGCGAGCAGGGCCCTTATTCCTCCTGGTATCTGTTTTGAACTGTATTTCTGTTATGCTGTAATGTCTGTTGTCTGTACAAGTCCCCTCTATAATTTGTAAAGCGCTGCGGAATATGTTGGCGCTATATAAATAAAAATTATTATTATTATATTTTTGGGTATTCTACCAATCCATTTACCAAACGCATAATGAAAGCATAAAATGCATTCATTTAAAAGGAATCGTCACCCTATTGAGTTTTTAGTATGGGCATACAGGTTGTACTGTATACAGCTGACATAAGCCACACCTGTATGCCTCCTGGATGATGCCTAGACCAGTAAAAATCATCTTTTATAGTTTTGATCTTCCAGGCTATGGGGGTACACTGCCTGCAATATAAGACTGGCTCCGGTCTTCATTATAAAAGATTTCTGTTGCCCTTCCCTTCTGTATCCCATTAACATCATGTGTGCAGCTGGAAATCCCACACCTGCGCATTCTGTGGGAACTGTCTTTAATTTTGACGTGCGCAGGCGCTGGAGAGTTGCTGTAACTTCCGGTCCCAATGATCTCTGGTGCACAGTGAAGGTGAATTCCCCATGGTGCAGAGATGTGACTTTTATTGTGCTTTAATCACCAGTATTTACCATAGAATAATGATGTGATATGCTGTAATTTTTTATATGTCTGATGTTATATCCATGCTTCTTAATCCTTTCCCTCAGTGTCATGGTTGTTCTGTCCACATATTGCAAGCCACATGGACATTCCAACATACAGTGGGTACGGAAAGTATTCAGACTCTTAAATTTTTCACCCTTTGTTTCATTGCAGCCATTTGGTAAATTCAAAAAAGTTCATTTTTTTCTCATTAATGTACACTCTGCACCCCATCTTGACTGAAAAAAAACAAATGTAGACATTTTTGCAAATTTATTAAAAAATAAAAGCTGAAATATCACACGGTCATAAGTATTCAGACCCTTTGCTCAGTATTGAGTAGAAGCTAGAACAGCCATGAGTCTTCTTGGGAATGATGCAGCAAGTTTTTCACACCTGGATTTAGAGATCCTCTGCCATTCTTCCATGCAGATCCTCTCCAGTTCCATCAGATTGGATGGTGAACCTTGGTGGACAGCCATTTTCAGGTCTCTCCAGAGATGCTCAATTGGGTTTAGGTCAGGGCTCTGGCTGGGTCAATCAAGAATGGTCACAGAGTTGTTCTGAAGCCACTCCTTTGTTATTTTAGCTGTGTGGTTAGGGTCATTGTCTTGTTGGAAGGTGAACCTTCAGCCAAGTCTGGGGTCCAGAGCACTCTGGAAGAGGTTTTCATTCAGGATATCTCTGTACTTGGCCGCATTCATTTTTCCTTCAATGGCAACCAGTCGTCTTATCCCTGCAGCTGAAAAACACCCCCATAGCATGATGCTGCCACCACCATGTTTCACTGTTGGGATTGTATTGGGCAGGTGATGAGCAGTGCCTGGTTATCTCCACACATACCACTTAGAATGATAAAAAAAGGTCTATCTTCATCTCAGCATACCAGAAAATCTTATTTCTCATAGTCTGGGAGTCTTTCATGTGTTTTTTAGCAAACACTATGTGGGCTTTAATATGTCTTGCACTGAGGAGAGGCTTCCGTCGGGCCACTCTGCCATAAAGGCCCGACTGGTGGACGGGCTGCAGTGATAGTTGACTTTGTGGAACTTTCTCCCATTTCCTTACTGCATCTCTGGAGCTCAGCCACAGTGATCTTGGGGTTCTACTTTACCTCTTTTACCAAGGCTCTTCTCCCACGATTGCTAAGTTTGGCTGGACGGCCAGGTCTAGGAAGACTTCTGGTGGTCCCAAACTTCTTCCATTTAGGGATTATGGAGGCCACTGTGCTCTTAGGAACCTTGAAGTACTACAGAAATTCTTTTGTAACCTTGGCCAGATCTGTGCCTTGCCACAATTCTGTCTCTGAGCTCCTTGGCCAGTTCTTTTGACCTCATGATTCTCATTTGGTCTGACATGCACTGTGAGTTGTGAGGTCTTATATAGACAGGTGTGTGCCTTTCCAGATCATGTCCTATCAGTTTAATTAAACACAGCTGGACTCCAATGAAGGAGCTAAATACAAAGCCAACGCCAGGATGAAAATTCGTAGTGAAAGCCGGAGGTCAGGAGAATCGGGATTAAGCCCCGCCAATCGGACCGGGGTGATTGACAGCAGAAAACGACGAGATTACTACGATATTTTCTCTGCAAAGGTGGGGAATCAGGGGATAATAAAAGCACTCTTGTAAAGCAGAGCTCAGGCCCTATTGAACGATATTTTTATCTCATATCGCAAAAACAGGGTGACAGGTTCCCTTAAATGAGAAAAAAATGAACTTTTTTTAATTTACCAAATGGCTGCAATGAAGCAAAGAGTGAAATATTTAAAGGGGTCTGAATACTTTCCGTACCCACTGTATAAATGACAAATTCACTCCCACAATTAAACCCTTTCCTGACATGCACCATACTAGTACTGCTCTGCGGGAAACTGCAGTACTAGTATGGCGGCACGATCGCGCGGTCTCAGTGTGCGCCGCGGTGATCGCGTACGGGTGTCAGCTGCATGTGACAGCTGACACCCAGCAGCAATGCACACGGTCGATGCTAGCGCCGATCGTGAGCATTTAACCCCTCTGATGTTGCTGTCAGTAGTGACAGCGGCATAGAATACAATCGTGCAGGGAGGGGGCTGCTTGCGCTCTCCCACCGGAACAACGCGATGCGATCGCATTGTTCCGGTGGTCTCCATGGAGACCCTGGATCCAAAATGGCCGCGGGGTCCTTCCGAGTCCTTCAGTGAGGTGGCTGCTCATCTCCTGCTCAGAGCAGGCATCGGCAAGCCTCCTACACTGCCTGTCAGATCGTTGATCTGACACAGTGCTATGTAAAGTGTCAGATCACTGACTTTATATAGTAATGTCCCAACCAGGGACAATGTTATAAAGTTAAAGTTAAAAAAAAATTAGAATGTATAAAAATATATTTTACCATTATGTATTTATGTAAATAAAAAAAAACAATATAAGTACACATATTTGGTATTGCCTCGTCTGTAACGACCCGCTCTATAAAACTAAACCACTAGTTAACACCTTCAGTGAACTCTGTAAAAAAAAAAAAAAAAAAAAAAAGGGGCAAAAAACAATGCTTTATCATCATACTGCCGAGCCATAAGTGCAATAAAACATGATCAAAAAGACAGATGTAAATAAAAATGGTACTGCAGAAAATGTCATCTTGTCCTGCAAAAAACAAGCTGCCATACAGCTCCATCAGCAGAAAAATAAAAAAGTTATAGCTCTCAGAATAAAGCGATGCAAAACAATTATTTTTTTTAAATAAAATAGTTTTTATCGTGTAAAAGTGCCAAAACATAAAAAAACTTAGATTCATCTCCACATTCAATCACAAGTGGGATACCATGAGATCCATATTGGACCGTCATTGGCCGATACTAAAAACTGACCCTGTCCTGTGGGGATGCCTACCACATAGACCTCTGATGACCGCACGGAGGAGTCGAAACCTTAGAGACATCGTAGTAAAAAGTCATTATATACAGAAACAACCTAATATTTTTGGAGTTGGTAATCCCAGAACGGACTTCTACCCATGTGGTGGATGTTTGGCCTGTAGGAATTTGAGACGTGCCACATCCTTCATGTCATCGGACGGAAAGAAGGAATATACTATAAGGGACCACATTACCTGTACCACAATGAATGTAGTGTATTATGCAGTGTGCCCCTGCAATTTGGTGTATGTAGGTCTTACGTCCAGAGAGCTGCGTGTTCGCATACGCGAGCACGTGAGGGACATAAAGGCCGCACGTGACATGGAGGATGTGGCTACGTTGAAACCAATTCCAAAACATTTTCGTCTCAAGCATAATAGTAATCCAGATGGCTTTATGGCTTGGGGGATCGACAGAATCCGTGTGGGCATCAGGGGTGGTGACGTAAAGCGCCTGCTGGCCCAGAGGGAGTGCCGGTGGATCACGGTACTTAATACCGTGGCGCCGGCAGACCTGAATGAACAGGTGAGCTTTGGCTCATTTTTGTAAGTTTTTGTGCAGCATCCCAGTTTTGGTTTTTAATATTGTGTGTCTTTTGTGGTTTATGTCTGTTATGTTTTGGATAGTAATTTTGTCTTTTTATTCACAGTTTTGTTCTAATTTTATTATCATCCCCTTGATGTGTGAAATGCATAACCACCTGGGCCATATAGTTATGCTGGAAATAACATTCTAGGAGCAGGAAGTGGAAATTCGGAGGATGGGCTGAACTGCTGAACACGCTATAATTAACTACTTCAATAATATCACTGATTATGTTATATTTATATTTATTTTGGTTTATATTTATTTAATTATTTTTGTCAATTAATATTTAGGCATTGTATGATTATTTTTAGACACGTACACAGTTGTTGAATATAATTATTAGTATATATGATGTGTTTCACTGTATTTACTGTAAAATTGTACATTTTTATATATGTTACACTTATCAGTTTGTCTGACCCGACCTCTGATCTGACATCTTCTATTGCTTCACCGGATCCTGTAGTGCGCATGTCTGATGTGGCACGGCCTGGAGCATTGCCAAGGGCGAATTGGGATGACACATGCGTTCCAATGACGTTATATCGTCATGGACGCTGACACGCAGTGTTGCCCCTCCCGCCGGAAGTGATGCGTACCACGGCGTGCAGGACAGAGGACATGCGCCGACTATACAGTTTCCGGCGCGGATTGTTATTTAGTGCGCATGTCTGATGTGGCACGGCCTGTAGCATTGCCAGGGGCGAGTTGGGACGACACATGCGTTCCAATGACGTCACATCGTCATGGACGCTGACACGCAGTGTTGCCCCTCCCGCCGGAAGTGATGCATACTACGGCGTGCAGGTCAGAGATATGCGCCGACTATACAGCTTCCGGCGCTGACTGCTATTTAACCCCGGCCCTATCACACAATACCACCGCACCTTGAAGAAGAACTGCGAAACGCGCGTCGGTGGCGGTGCAACACAGACCCGGTCTTTTACCACATGATGGGTAAGCCCCCTTAAAGAGTACTATCACTCTATTGGGCTACAAGTGTGTAGCAATCTCCAATCCCTGACTCTAGTGGGTATACATTATTGGGGAAGCTTCCCATCCAAATTTAGAGCACTATGCACTTTACGTTGTGATATATGATTGTGCCGGTGTAACTGTGACTACCCTAACCCTCTAATTATGTAATGTTGTTATACATGTTTCTACAAGTGATGTAATAAAGTACTATATACGTTTATATGAAATATCTGGACTGAGTACTCCTAGTTTCTTCTGGGTTTATGACCCGATGAATAAAACTGCTTTATCAATTTTACCAAACACGGAACGGTGTAAACGCTCCCCCCAAAAGAAATTCAGGAATTGCTGGTTTTTGTTCATTCTGCCTCCAAAAAATCAGAATAAAAAGCGATCAAAACATGTTATGTGCCCGAAAATATCAACTCTTCCCACAAAAAAAAAGACCTCACATGACTCTTTGGGCCAAAATATGGATAAATTATAGCTCTCAAAATGTGGTGATGCAAAACCTATTTTTTGTAATAAAAAGCGTTTTTTAGTGTATAACAGCAGCCAAACATAAAAGCCTGCTATAAATAGTAAATCAAACCCCCCTCTAAAACCCCTTAGATATAGAAAAATAATAAAATAAAAAGTATTTATTTCCATTTCCCGTTAGGGTTAGAGTTAGGGTTTGGGCTAAAGTTAGGGTTAAGGTTGGGGCTAAAGTTAGGGTTAGGGTTGGGGCTAGAGTTGGGGTTAGAGTTTGGATTATATTTACGATTGGGGTTAGGGTTGGGATTAGGGTTAGGGGTGTGGGGTTAGGGGTGTGTCAGGGTTAGGGGTGTGGTTAGAGCTATGGATAGGGTTGAGAATAGGGTTAGGGGTGTGTTGGGGTTAGAGGTGTGGTTAGGGTTGGGATTAGGGTTAGGAGTGTGTTCATGTTAGTGGTGTGGTTAGGGTTATGGTTAGGGTTGGGGGTGTGTTGGGGTTAGGGTTGGAGGTAGAATTGGGGGATTTCCACTGTTTAGGCACATCAGGGACTTTCCAAACGTGGCATGGCAATTCCAGCCAATTCTGCGTTGAAAAAGTAAAATGGTGCTCCTTCCCTTCCGAGCTCTGCCGTGCGCCCAATCAGTGGTTTACCCCCACAATATGGGGTATCAGCTTACTCAGGACAAATTGGACAACAACATTTGATAAGTTGCTCGCAGGGATCTATTTTCCAATATGGGGTCACTTGTGGGAGGTTTCTACTGTTTAGGTTCCTTCCTCGCCATCACTGAAACCTGGCTCACCCCTTCTGAAACCTCTCCTGCTGCACTTTCCTATGGTGGCTTCCACCTTTCTCACACACCCAGCCCCAGCAGCAAGCATGGTGGAGGAGTTGGTTTTCTCCTGTCAGATTACTGCTCCTTCACCCCAATCCCACTGCCACCCTCTGTTACCCTCCCTTCCTTTGAGGTGCACTCTGTGTGCATCTATGCCCCCACCAACCTCCAACTGGCTGTCATTTACCGCCCCCCCAGGGCCAGCCACCACCTTCTTTGCCCACTTCACAACCTGGCTACTTCATTTCCTTTCTGCGGACATCCCCACTATCATCATGGGCGACTTCATCATACCCATTGACATTTCCCTCTCCGCTGCCACTAAACTTCTATCTCTCACTTCCTCCTTCATCCTCACTCAATGGTCTTCTGCAGCCACTCACAAAGATGGTCACACATTGAACCTCATTTTCACCCGCTTCTGCTCCCTATCTAACCTCTCTAACTCACCTCTTCCTCTTTCTGACCACAACCTACTCACATTCTCTTCCCGCTCCACTCCTTGTCTACAATCCCCACCCCACAAACTTGCACACTCTCGCAGAAATCTTAAACACCTTGATCTACATTCACTCTCTGAATCCCTCCTCCCTCTCACAGACATAAGTTCCCTATGTAACACCACAATAGCTGCAGCTTTGGAATCTCTTGCCCCTCTCACACGTACCAAAGCTCGCAAAATCAACAGACAGCCCTGGCACACCAGCCTGACCAAAGAACTGAGGCGAACTTCCAGGGCTGCAGAGCGGAGATGGAAAAGATCCCACTCCAACGAGCACTTTATCGCATTCAAACAGTCCCTCACTACTTTCAAGACCACACTCGCCACAGCTAAACAAACCAACTTCTCATCTCTCATATCCTCCCTGTCTCACAACTCTAAACAGTTATTCAACACCTTCAACTCTCTCCTCCGTCCCCCAGCACCTCCTCCCTCCCCACTCATCTCAGCTGAAGACTTTGCCTCGTTTTTCAAGCAGAAGATTGAAAACATCAGACGGTTTTAGTCAACAACCCCCAGAGCCCATCCTCCCAACTACCCAGCCCTCCACCTCGAAAACCAACTTCTCCAACATTACAGAAGATCGACTCTCCACTCTACTCTGAAGATCGCATCTCACCATCTGTGCAATTGACCCGATCCCTTCCCACTTCATCCCAAACCTCGCCACAGTCTTCATCCCAACTCTAACCCATCTCTTCAACCTATCACTAACAACTGGTGTTTTCCCCTCAAGCTTTCAACATGCCTCAATCACACCTATCCTCAAAAAGCCCTCTCTTGACCCATCCTCTGTATCTACCTATCGCCCTATATCACTTCTCCCCTATGCCTCAAAACTACTGGAACAACACGTCCATCTTAAACTGTCCTCCCATCTATCTTCCTGCTCAATTTCGACCACTTACAATCAGGCTTCCGGGCACACCACTCCACTGAAACTGCCCTAACTAAGGTCACCAATGACCTATTAACCGCCAAGAGCAAGCGACACTACTCTATCCTCCTGCTCCTGGACCTGTCCTCTGCCTTTGACACAGTGGACCATTCCCTATTACTACAGACCGTCTCATCCCTTGGCATCACATACTTGGCCCTATCCTGGATCTCATCATACCTAACTGACCAAATATTCAGCGTCTCCCATTCACACACCACCTCCTCACCTCGCCCCCTATCTGTCGGAGTCCCGCAAGGTTCAGTTCTAGGGCCCCTGCTCTTCTCCATTTACACTTTTGGCCTGGGATAGCTTATAGAATCTCACGGTTTTCAGTATCATCTCTGCTGATGACACACAGATGTACATCTCTGGACCAGATATCACCACCCTACTAACCAGAATCCCTCAATGTCTATCCGCTATTTCATCCTTCTTCTCCGCTAGATTTCTTAAACTTAACATGGACAAAACAGAATTCATTGTCTTTCCCCCATCTCACACGACCCCCCCAACGAACCTATCCATTACAGTAAACGGCTGCCCACTCTCCCCAGTCCCACAAGCTTGCTGTCTCGGGGTAATTCTTGACACTGATCTCTCCCTCAAACCGCATATCCAAGCCCTTTCCACTTCCTGCTGCCTTCAACTCAAAAATATTTCATACATTCCTAAACCAAGAATCTGCAAAAACCCTAGTCCATGCCCTCATCATCTCCCGCCTCAACTACTGTAACCTACTGCTCTGTGGCCTCCCCTCTACCACTCTCGCACCCCTCCAATCTATTCTAAACTCTGCTGCCCGACTAATCCACCTGTCCCCCCGCTATTCCCCGGCCTCTCACCTCTGTCAATCCCTTCACTGGCTCACCATTACCCAGGGACTCCAGTACAAAAGCCTAACCATGACATACAAAGCCATCCACAATCTGTCTCCTCCATACATCTGTGACCTCGTCTCCCGGTACTTTCCTGCATGCAACCTCCGATCCTCACAAGATCTCCTTCTCTACTCCCCTCTTATCTCCTCTTCCCACAATCGCATACAAACTCTCTACCACACCACAACATATCAGACTCTCACCTACCATCGAAACCTTCAAAAAGAACCTGAAGACCTACCTCTTCCGGCAAGCCTACAACCTGCAGTAACCACCGATAGACCAAACCACTGCACGACCCGCTCTATCCTCACCTACTGTATCCTCACCCATCCCTTGTAGATTGTGAGCCCTCGCGGGCAGGGTCCTCTCTCCTCCTGTACCAGTTGTGACTTGTATTGTTCAAGATTATTGTACCGGTTTTTGTTATGTATACCCCTCCTCACATGTAAAGCGCCATGGAATAAATGGCGCTATAATAGTAAATAATAATAATAATCAGGGGCTCTGCAAAAGCAACGTGATGCCTAAAGACCATTCCATCAAAGTCTGCATTCCAAAATGGTGCTCCTTCTCTTCCGAGCGCTGCCATACGCCCAAACAGTGGTTTACCCCCACACATGGGGTATCAGGGTACTCAGGACAAATTGTACAACAACTTTGGGTCCATTTTCTCCTGTTACCCTTGGTAAAATAAAAAAAATCAAAACAGCTGACATATCCCGGCTTTGATGCGGGCTCACTGCCGGAGCCCGCATCAAAGCGGGGGTTCTGACCTCGGACTTCCTATCCCGTCCGAGGTCAGAAAGGGGTTAAAGATTTTTCTGTATTTTCATGACTATGAAAATTGTACATTCACACTGTAGGCATCAAAACTATGAATTAACACGTGGAATTATATACTTAACAAAAAAGTGTGAAACAACTGAAATTATGTCTTATATTCTAGGTTCTTCAAAGTAGCCACCTTTTGCTTTGATGACTGCTTTGCACACTCTTGGCATTCTCTTGATTAGCTTCAAGAGGTAGTCACCGGAAATGTTCTTCCAACAATTTTGAAGGAGTTCCCAGAGATGCTTAGCACTTGTTGACCCTTTTGCCTTCACTCTGCGGTCCAGCTCACCCCAAATCATCTCGATTGGGTTCAGGTCTGGTGACTGTGGAGGCCAGGTTATCTGGCGTAGCACCCTATCACTTTCCTTCTTGGTCAAATAGCCCTTACATAGCCTGGAGGTGTGTTTGGGGTCATTGTCTTGTTGAAAAATAAATGCTGGTCCAACTAAACGCAAACTGGATGGAATAGAGTGCCGCTGCAAGATGCTGTGGTAGCCATGCTGGTTCAGCATGCCTTCAATTTTGAATAAATCCCCAACAATGTCACCAGCAGTGCACCCCCACACCATCACACCTCCTCCATGCTTCACGGAACCAGGCATGTAGAGTCCATCCGTTCAAATTTTCTGCGTCGCACAAAGACACGGTGGTTGGAAACAAAGATCTTAAATTTGGACTCATCAGACCAAAGCACAGATTTCCACTGGTCTAATGTCCATTCCTTGTGTTCTTTAGCCCTAACAAGTCTCTTCTGCTTGTTGCCTGTCCTTAGCAGTGGTTTCCTAGCAGCTATTTTACCATGAAGGCCTGCTGCACAAAGTCTCCTCTTAACAGTTGTTGTAGAGATGTGTCTGCTGCTAGAACTCTGTGTGGCATTGACCTGGTCTCTAATCTGAGCTGCTGTTAACCTGTGATTTCTGAGGCTGGTGACTCGGATAAACTTATCCTCAGAAGTAGAGGTGACTCTTGGTCTTCCTTTCCTGGGGCAGTCCTCATGTGAGCGAGTTTCTGTGTAGCGCTTGATGGTTTTTGCCACTGCACTTGGGGACACTTTCAAAGTTTTCCCAATTTTTCAGACTGACTGACCTTCATTTCTTAAAGTAATGATGGCCACTCGTTTTTCTTTACTTAGCTGCTTTTTTCTTGCCATAATACAAATTCTAACAGTCTATTCAGTAGGACTATCAGCTGTGTATCCACCAGACTTCTGCACAACACAACTGATGGTCCCAACCCCATTTATAAGGCAAGAAATCCCACACCTGTGAAGTTAAAACAATTCCCGGTGACTACCTCTTGAAGCTCATCAAGAGAATGCCAAGAGTGTGCAAAGCAAGCAGTCATCAAAGCAAAAGGTGGCTACTTTGAAGAACCTAGAATATAAGACATAATTTCAGTTGTTTAACACTTTTTTGTTAAGTATATAATTCCACATGTGTTAATTCATAGTTTTGATGCCTTCAGTGTGAATGTACAATTTTCCTAGTCATGAAAATACAGAAAAATCTTTAAATGAGAAGGTGTATCCAAACTTTTGGTCTGTACTGAATATACAGTTACGTCCATAAATATTTGGACAGAGACAACATTTTTCTAATTTTGGTTATAGACATTACCACAATGATCTTTAAACAAAACAATTCAGAGGCAGTTGAAGTTCAGACTTTCAGCTTTCATTTGAGGGTATCCACATTAAAATTGGATGAAGGGTTTAAGAGTTTCAGCTCCTTAACATGTGAAACCCTTTTTTTAAAGAGACCAAAAGTAATTGGACAATTGTCTCCAAGGCTATTTCATGGACAGGTGTGGGAAATCCCTTCGTTATGTCATTCTCAATTAAGCAGATAAAAGGCCTAGAGTTGATTAGAGGTATGGTGCTTGCATTTGGAAGGTTTTGCTGTGAAGTAAACATGTGATCAAAGGAGCTCTCCATGCAGGTGAAACAAGCCATTCTTAAGCTGCGAAAACAGAAAAAACCCATCCGAGAAATTGCTACAATATTAGGAGTGGCAAAATCTACAGTTTGGTACATACTGAGAAAGAAAGAAAGCACTGGTGAACTCATCAATGGGAAAAGACCTATGCGCCCACTGAAGACAACAGTGATGGATGATCGCAGAATAATCTCCATGGTGAAGAGAAACCCCTTCACAACAGCCAACCAAGTGAACAACACTCTCCAGGAGGTCGGCATATTAATATCCAAATCTACCATAAAGAGAAGACTGCATGAAAGTAAATACAGAGGGTTCACTGCACGGTGCAAGCCACTCATAAGCATCAAGAATAAAAAGGCTAGACTGAACTTTGCTAAAAAACATCTAAAAAAGCCAGCACAGTTCTGGAAGAACATTCTTTGGACAGATGAAACCAAGATCAACCTCTACCAGAATGATGGAAAGAGAAAAGTATTGCGAAGGCGTGGTACAGCTCATGATCCAAAGCATACCACATCATCTGTAAAACACGGCGGAGGCAGTGTGATGGCTTGGGCATGCATGGCTGCCAGTGGAACTGGGTCACTAGTATTTATTGATGATGTGACACAGAACAGAAGCAGCCGAATGAATTCTGAGGTATTCAGAGCCATACTGTGTGCTCAGATCCAGCCAAATGCAGCCAAACTGATTGGTCGTCGTTTCATACTACAGATGGACAATGACCCAAAACATAAAACCAAAGCAACCCAGGAGTTTATTAAAGCAAAGAAGTGAAATATTCTTGAATGGCCAAGTCAGTCACCTGATCTCAACCCAATTGAGCATGCATTTCACTTGTTAAAGACTAAACTTCAGACAGAAAGGCCCACAAACAAACAGCAACTGAAAACCACCACAGTGAAGGCCTGGCAGAGCATCAAAAAGGAGGAAACACAGCGTCTAGTGATGTCCATGAGTTCAAGACTTCACGCAGTCATTGCCAACAAAGGGTTTTCAACCAAGTACTAGAAATGAACATTTAATTGAAAATTATTTAATCTGTCCAATTACTTTTGGTCCCTCTAAAAACAGGGCGGCACATGTTAAGGAGCTGACACTCCTAAACCCTTCATCCAATTTTAATGTGGATACCCTCAAATGAAAGCTGAAAGTCTGAACTTCAACAACATCTGAATTGGTTTTTTTTTAAATTCATTGTGGTAATGTCTATAACCAAAATTAGAAAAATGTTGCCTCTGTCCAAATATATATGGATCTAACTGTATATATAATAATAATAATAATAATTTTTATTTATATAGCGCCAACATATTCCGCAGCGCTTTACAAATTATAGACGGGAATTGTACAGACAATAGACATTACAGCATAACAGAAATATAGTTCAATACAGATACCAGGAGGAGTGAGGGCCCTGCTCGCAAGCTTACAAACTATGAGGAAAAGGGGAGACACGAGAGGTGGATGATAACAATTGCTTTAATTATTCGGACCGGCCATAGTGTAAGGCTCAGGTGTTCATGTAAAGCTGCATGAAGCAATTATCTGCCTAAGTATGTAGCAGTACAGACACAGAGGGCTAATACTGCATAAAGTGTATGAGAACATGATGCGAGGAACCTTTTTTTTTTTTTTTTTTTTAAATAGGCCACACAGGGATCGTTAGGTTAATGCATTGAGGCGGTAGGCCAGTCTGAACAAATGAGTTTTTAGGGTACGCTTAAAACTGTGGGGATTAATCGTATTAGCCTATATGTATATATTATATATTTATTTACATATAGCACAGTGGTTAGCACTGCAGCCTTTCCGTGCTGGAGTTCTGGGTCTAAATCCCACCAAGGACAAAATTTGCAAGGAGTTTGGAGATTTTCCCTGTGATTGCCTGGGTTACCTCCAGGTTCTCTGGTTTCCTCCCACACTCCAAAGACATACTGATGGGGAATTTACATTGTGAGCCCCCAATGGAGACAGCAATAATGTCTGTAAAGTGCTGTGGAATTATTGGTGCTATGTAGCCAAGTAAAATAAATAACCATATAAACATTACATACACTCCATAACATTTAAATTGTAATACCAAGATGGAAGAGGCGTGGAATGATGTAAATTACAGAACTAATGTTACTGATATGCAAATGATTATAAAATGTGAACAGTTTTCAAACATCTTGGTGTATTCAGTATTGAGTATGTGCACACACTAAGTATTTGGTGCAGAAATTACCGCATCTCTTGGCAGGAAAAACTCTTCATAAAATAGGTGTTTTTTTAATGTGTTTTTTTTTTTTTTTACATGCGTTTAGGTGTTGATTTTTTCCCACTCATTACTATGAGTAAAATCGGCAGCAAAAATGCTGAACAAATCGACATGGTACAGATTTAAATCTGCACCAAACCTGCAAGTCAAAAATAAGCAACGTGTGCATGACACTTCAGGATTCTCATTCACTTTGCTGGCATCAGGAAACTCAGGTTTTTTTACATATCTGAGAAGAAAAAAAGCGACAAATCTTAAACATGTGAATAAGCCCTAACAATGTTACTCACAGAAATCCCCACGCTTATGGAGCGCCCCCAGACACAGGGCCACAGGTTACTCGGTACCGGTCCTCTCTGTCTCGGTGCTGGGGTTGTCACGGTGGCTGGACCCGGTCTGTGACCCTGCTAAGGGGCGTCCAATAAAAGGGGTGATGGTAGTTTGTCAAGGATTCGTGACGCCACCTGTGGTATTCGGTCAGGGTGACTAACGCTGCTTAGGGGTCCGCTGGGGTGATGGAATGGCAGCTAGATGGTATACCTTCCCACAGGTGAAGTATATCCCCAGGGCTTCCCAGTAGTGTAGGTGGCGATGATGTGAGGCGCAGTTAATAACGAGGACACAGGGTTGCAGTCTCTTTACCTTTTACTGAAGACTTCGGGATCCTCAATCCAGAACACTGTTAACAGGGCTGTCTGAGACCGGCCGGTCCGAAGGCACATCCAGAGTTCCCTTTGCAGGTGGAAATCAGTGCCTGCCAGGATCTTGAACGCTGACTGCGGGGCCTTGCGCTGCGGCGTTGTCATCTCTGTTTGCAGTGTCTTGCTTTCCGGCAGGGCCTTGCTTTCTGGCTTCGGAGCGCTGGAACTTCTTTCTTGCTCCGGACCAGACGAGGCTGCCGACAGACGTCTGGCGAGGCCCCCGATGACGGTCTCCTTCCACCCGGCCTCAGTGCTCAGCTGCGTCCGCCGGAGTTGATCGCTGAGCTCGTCCACTCCGGCCTGCAGGAAGTCGGGGCCAACGGGTGACGCCTGGCCGCGGTATCTCTCTGGGTAGCTGGGGGAGTCCTCGGCTCCGACCCCACGCTCTGATCCCGGGCGGCTGGCCATGGCGTCTCCCACGTGGCTCACTTCTTCTCCCTCCTTGTCCTTTTCCCGCTCTCTCCTCCGTGGGCAGTTTTGTTTCTTTGGTCTCCGCCCCCCATTGAGGATCAGGAGGTAGATCTCGGCTGCTGACGGGCACGTCGTCAAGTTACAGAAATATTTAGACTGGGCGGCCATTACTTTTCGCGCTTCTCAGTCCGTTCACGCCCACAACTCCACACCCTTCTTCTCCTGCGCTCCTCGTAGCGCGGCAATGGCAGCGGTTTTGGCGGGAATCTTTGCGGCAGTTAGCAATACACAGTCTTTGCAATAAATCACAGTTCAAGCACAATTCAATCACAGTTCCAAGGCACACATGACCTGATTCTTCAGGCTTAAGTATATCCTGTTCGTGACGCCAAGTTGGAGCGCCCCCAGACACAGGGCCACAGGTTACTCGGTAGCGGTCCTCTCTGTCTTGGTGCTGGGGTTGTCACGGTGGCTGAACCCAGTCCGTGACCCTGCCAAGGGGCGTCCAATAAAAGGGGTGATGGTAGTTTGTCAGGAATTCATGATGCCACCTGTGGTATTCGGTCAGGGTGACCAACGCTGCTTAGGGGTCCGCTGGGGTGATGGAATGGCAGCTAGATGGTATACCTTCCCACAGGTGAAGTATATCCCCAGGGCTTCCCAGTAGTGTAGGTGGCGATGATGTGAGGCGCAGTTAATAATGAGGACACAGGGTTGCAGTCTCTTTACCTTTTACTGAAGACTTCGGGATCCTCAATCCAGAGCACTGTTAACAGGGCTGTCTGAGACCGGCCGGTCCGAAGGCACATCCAGAGTTCCCTTTGCAGGGGGAAATCAGTGCCTACCACTAGAGCCTGTGTGTTGTAGTTCTTCCCTGCTGAGCATTCGGGATAGTCCTCACAACTCTCGTGTTCGTTCTTTCTCTCTCTCTTTCTCCATCCCCCAAGTTTCTCTGGATAGGATGCACCCATTTGACGGGAAGGCTCGGAGCTATTCTGGGACCCTAGAGATGCCCCTCTCCACGCTTGCCCCCTATGTCTTCTTAGGTGATGTATGGTAGACAGCCAACCTATAATCAACTGTCCTGCAGTATTTGAAGTAATGCTTGAAGTCAGTTACTCCCTCGGTGTTGCGGTCACCAGCTACGCGCCTCAGTAGGATGTTGCCGTTCACGGGGCACGACTCCTACTGGCTCTCCTTTGTGCTTTGATCTTGTTTCTCGCTTTTCCACAATATCCTTCTCTTCGTGTCCTTCCTTGGGATACCGCCGCAAGGTAGTGCAGACGCGGTTCCGTCACTCTCTATCCTTTCTGCTAGGCCCCTGTCAGGAACCCACCCCTGACAGGTCCTCCCTGGAGCTCTCCCAGGCTGCGTTCTCTCTAACTTCCTGTCCAACCCCCAGTTTTACCAGAGTGTGAGGAGTGGCCTAATACATAGAGCCTTTTGCTCCCCATGGTGGCTGCAGTGTGAAGTGTAATGTGTGCTTGTGATACCTGGTCAGGTGAACTCCTTTAGTGCAATCAGACATAACATCACTCCCCTTAGTGGTAGAGCGACATTACTTCAACGACCAGGACTCTGGGGCGCTGCACTTACATGCCTTGGCTGCAATCAATGAGGTTATTACTGGTTGTCTGAGGAATGTTCTGCCACGATGAATGCACTTGGGGCAAATCATCAAGATCCACTGCTGGCAGCTGTCTTTTCAATTGCCGACCAATGACGGCTCGGGGACTGCGTGGTTCTCCTCCCAAAATTCTGGTCTATGTATTACCACTGGTTTCTTGCACATCTGTTCCTTTTCCCAGGGTGACATATCTTCTTCATGTTCATCTATTGTTTATTACGTTTAAATTTTGTGATCGATAAAATTGATTATATACATCTGACATCAGCACTCCAATTTCTTAGTTTTTTATTTCATTGAGTAGGAGTTTCTTCTATACTAAATCCAGAATTGTAATACTGATAGGGTACCATGTTATTTGCATAATGAATGTGCTTACAGCCTATTATCAGCTTTTCTGTGAACTAGTTAATTCTCATTCACTTTGCTGGCATCAGGAACTCCTTCAGGTCTCTTGACAAATCTGAGCAGAAATAAAAGCGACAATTCTTAAACATGTGCATAGGCCCTAAGGGTGTTACTCTAAGAAAATCCATACACTTGTGTGCCTTTGTTGCAATCAATGAGATTATTACTGTTTGTCTGAGGAATGTTCTGCCACGATGAATACACTTGGGCAAATCATCAAGATCCACTGCTGGCAGCCGCCTTTTCAATTTCCTTCCAATGACAGCTCGGGGACTGTGTGGTCTGCCACCATGGACGGTATACCTCTGAGATAGATATACACACAAACATATTATATACTTTTACGCACCTGTCCTCGCCTCCTACACCTGGTGCTGCTGTCCTCTTTTAAGTTCCAGCCTGGTTTTTCGAAGATGCTTGCCATAGCTCTATGATATCATCTCCCTAGGCCTCTTAAGGCCCACTAACACATATACCTGTGTCTTTGGATTAAGATTCCTAGTCCTGTGTTTGGTATGCTCTCACTCTGAAAGACCTCTGAGTTGCTGCACTTCTTTGGCCTTCGTCTACCTGTCAAGTGTAATCTCTTGGATTATCCTTCAGCCGCATTAGCTTTCACACTATATTGGACTTTGTTCAATCTATTCACTAAGCCATGCTACATATCTGTGGTTCCTTTGCCTATCCCTGAGTGCTGCTTCCGACTGACTATGTCCTCTCTACATTTGTACTACAGTAGTCTTCAGTGTGCAAAGTCCTTGCTCCCCACGCACCTACCTGTCTTCTGCAGCAATGCCTGGGGTCTGTGTGCCCACCCAGACCTAAGGCTTCATGGATCCACCTCACCAGGTGAGTCTAACAATTACTATATAAAACATACACTTCAATACATATTTGATATACCGTATAGTATAATAACACTAAATACTGCACTGGCTAAGGCTACATTTCATTTAGTGCGTATTCTAAACTCAGCTGCCCGACTAATCCACCTGTCCCCCCGCCATTCCCCGGCCTCTCCCCTCTGTCAATCCCTTCACTGGTTCCCCATTACCCAGAGACTCCAGTACAAAAGCCTAACCATGACATACAAAGCCATCCACAACCTGTCTCCTCCATACATCTGTGACCTCGTCTCCTGGTACTTTCCTGCACGCAACCTCCGATCCTCACAAGATCTCCTTCTCTACTCCCCTCTTATCTCCTCTTCCCACAATCGCATAGAAGATTTCTCTCGCACATCACCCCTATTCTGGAACTCTACCACAACATATCAGAATCTCACCTACCATCGAAACAGTCAAAAAGAACCTGAAGACCCACCTCTTCCAACAAGCCTACAACCTGCAGTAACCACCGATCGACCAAACCAATGCACAACTAGCTCTATCCTCACCTATTGTATCCTCACCCATCCCTTGTAGATTGTGAGCCCTCGCGGGCAGGGTCCTCTCTCCTCCTGTACCCAGTTGTGACTTGTATTGTTCAAGATTATTGTACTTGTTCTTATTATGTATACCCCTCCTCACATGTAAAGTGCCATGGAATAAATGGCGCTATAATAATAATAATGGGCCCACAGCTCTCCTATACACAGTATGATGGACCCACAGCTCCCTTATACATTGTATGATGGGCCCACAGCTCCCCTATATACAGTACGATGAGCCCACAGCAACTCCTATATGCAGTGGGGTGGGACCATATCTCCCCTATACACAGTATGATAGACGAACAGCTCTCCTATGCACAGTATAATGGGCACGCAGCTCCGCTATACACAGTATGATAGACCAACAGCTCCCCTATACAAAATATAATTGACCCACAGCTCCTATACAGTATACACAGTATGATGCTCCTACAGCTCCCTTATACACAGTATGATGCCCCCACAGCTCCACTATACACAGTATGATGTCCCCACTGCTCCATCAAAACACAATATATTGGTCACCAATAGGGTTGAGCGAAACGGATCGGACAAATTGAAAAATCGCCGACTTTCGGCAAAGTCGGGTTTCATGAAACCCGACCTGATTCTAGTGTGGGATCGGCCATGAGGTCGGCGATCAGTGAGCAAAAGTCGCGTTTCGTATGATGCTTTCAGCACCATTTTTCAGCCAATGAAGGAGGACGCAGAGTATGGGCAGCGTGATGACATAGGTCTCGGTCCCCACCATCTTAGAGAAGGGAATGACAGTGATGGGCTTGCTTTCTGCGGCATCACAGGGGCTATAAAGGGGCGTGCACGCCAACCGCCATCTTCTGCGATCATCTTAGCATAGGGAGAGGTTGCATCAGAAGAAGGGATATAGTTAGGGAGGGAAGATTAACCCCCAAACTGCTTGTGCTGTAGCGATTTCCACTGTCCAACACCACCATTTTTTTTTGCAGGGACAGTGGAGGCTATATTTTTGTGCATCAGCTCTGTAGCTTATTAGGCTGCCTTATAAGACTCCCTGATAGCTGCATTGCTGTTTGCACGCTGCTGTGCAAACCAACTGCTTTTTTAAAAGCAAAAATCCTGTTGTTCCTTTCTGCACAGTTATCTTGTTTATTTGTCCACACTTTTGTGTGCAGCAGTCCTTTTTATTGCTGCCATACTTTTCCTGAGATTATTGTAGGGAGATTAAAATTGTACTACAGTCCTTGTATTTTTTCATATATCTTCCAGACACTTTCTGCCACTTACATTGTGTTGGTTTATGCACTGGGCCTGAGATTTGGTTCAGTCTCCCCCCAAAAAAGTGAGATTCAAATTCTCACAAAGTGGATATACTGCAGTCCTGTTAGTTTGTCGTATGTCAGCCAGCCACTTTCTGCCACTTAGATTACGTTGTTATATACATTGGGCCTGAGTTTTGGTTCAGTCTCCCAAAAAAAAAGGGAGATTTATATTCTCAACAAGTTTATATACACCTTCTACCTTGTTTTACAGTATCATATAATGGTTGTTATTTTGGTTAGATTTTCTAAAAAATGAGGAAGTCTGGTGGAAGGGCCCGTGGGCGGTGGTTGCCAGCTGGTACTGATGGTGGTGGTGCATCTGGTGGTAGTGGCAAAAGCACAATAGCACCTAAGGCTGGAGGTGTTGAGCCAGCGTCATCGTCTGGCTACACAAGGCCTCGAAGGCTGCCTTATCTGGGAGTAGGAAAACAGCTCTTAAAGCCGGATGATCTAACCTTTAATAAAATGAACCAATCATGGATTTCAAATTATTTTGCCCCACCTTCTCCTGCTGACACTTAGCTTGCCTGAAAAATGTCTTGCTTTTGGCCTCCTCTTACTGACTTCTCCAATTCCTCCATTTGCAGCTGCTGAATGTCCACCATAGGCCATTTTTATACCTCCCTAAATGGGCTGACTCCCCCCACAGGGCCGTGGTCACCACCTGGCGCAAGCACCCGTGCGAGTGCCGTTTGCCTGGACAGGTGGGTGTGCCCACTCTTGGGCGACGGCACTGGCACAGGGTCCCTCATAGTACAATGAAGTGTCTCTGACGGTGGTGGTGCACAACCAACGTCAGACACACCGTCGTAATATGAGGGGCCCTGTGCCAGTACCGCCGCCCACGAGAGAGTGTTCTCCCCCAGCTCGAACAGTGCTCTACCACTTGCAATACTTACCCCTCCCTGCTCCACCACTGTGTAGTCTGTGCTGTTAAATCCTTCAATTGCACTGCCAATGCAAATTTGTTGAAATGATAGATGATAGTTAAAATATACAGGGATCCTGGCCTCCATTTAGACCAGTTTAAACTTTGCGCCAACCACCACTGTCTGCTACTCAGCAGAGGAGCCCACCCCTGTACCTAGCTATGCCACCTGTTTAGTCCTGTTACCAATTTTGAACTGCATTTAGCCTACTTTATTATTTGGGCCTACTAACTGTGTCTGCCATTCATTACAGTTGTCCTCCACTGAACAAAGCAATGCCGCCCATTTAGTCCTATTACCAATTTTGAACTGCATTTAGTTTACTTTAGTATTTGGGCCTACTAACTGTGTCTGCCACTCATTACAGTTGTCCTCCACTGAACAAAGCAATGCCGCCCGTTTAGTCCTGTCACCAATTTTGAACTGCATTTAGCCTTCTTTAATATTTGGGCCTACTAACTGTGTCTGCCACTCATTACAGTTGTCCTCCACTGAAAAAAGCAATGCCGCCTGTTTAGTCCTGTTACCAATTTTGAACTGCATTTAACCTACTTTATTATTTGGGCCTATATCTGTGTTTCCTCCTCATCCTGCCCATTGCCCAGCCACTGCTAGATGAGCCTGCTGGTACATTGACCCAGACCACTACATTTCCCTTGCACTCTACACAGCCAGAATCTGACCCTGCTGAAAGTCAGGTTCCCCTTCCCGCATACTATACCACCTTACACGGGGGCAAAGAGGAAGGTGCAGATGAAAGTGCAGGTTCCTTCATCAGGTGGGGGGCATACTCGTTTGAGACGTCACTGGCACAGGGCCCCTCATAGTACGCAAAAGTGTCTCTGCCAGTGGCAGGCGCCACCTGCCATCAAACACACCGCCGTACTATGAGGGGCCATGTGCCAGTGCCAACAAGTAGGCCCCCCCATGCTTGCTCTGGATCATAGCACTTGCAAAGTTGAAATACTTACCTCTACCTGCTCCACCGCCGTGACGTATTCCGTGTTTCCTGGGCCCACGAAGATCTTGAGCCAGCCCTACCCCCCACAACTTTAGCCAAATGACCCCCAGTTTTCAATTCCTAACTATTATTATAAAGTAAATTAAGATTGACAAGCTTAAGTAATAAGAATTTATATTTTTGGCATTAAAATGGGCACTGTAGGTGTTTTACTGTCCACTCACTGCCGACTTTGATTTCCCATTGATTTGCATTGGGTTTTGTGTTTCAGTCGGCCCCCGACTTTTCGCAATAATCGGCCGATTTCACCCGACCCGACTTTTGACAAAGTCGGGTTTCGCGAAACCCGATTTGATCCGAAAAAAGTAAAAGTCGCTCAACTCTAGTCACCACAGTAGCCCCCGCAATGTACGATGGTCTCTACAGTAGCCGCCACACTGTATAATTGTCTCTCATTATCTCCCACGCTGTATAATGGCCTCATATTGGCTCCCACCCTGAATAATTGCCTCGCATTGGCTCCCATGGTATATAATCATCCCACATTGGCTCCTACGCTGTATGATTTCCGCATATTGGCTCCCACTCTGTGTAATGACCCCATATTAGCTCGCACTCTGTATAATGGCTGCACATTAGCTCCCACACTGTTTATTGGCCCCACATTAGCTCCCATGCTGCATAACGGCCACACATTAGCTCCCACTCTGTATAATGGCCCCAAGGGCAATTCATTGGGACTCTGATGTCCTGTGTGTGGACCCATGTCTCGGAAAGTTCTGTAGATCGCAGGATTAACCCCTTTGTGACATGTGCCATAGTATTCTCTCTCTTTGATGTGGGCTTCGGCGGTGAGCCTACATCTTTCCCAGGACATGTCAGCTGTTTTAAACAGCTGACGTGCCCGGAAAAGCCCCTGGTGGAATCGCGATCCACCCGTGCCTATTAACCAGTTAAATGCCACTGTCTAACTCTGACAGCGGCATTTAACATGCACTTCCGGACATCGGGCCAGAAATCCACCAACCCCCCGTCATGTGATCACGAGTCACTGGTGCATTGGCATGACAACCAGAGGTCTCCTGGGGACCTCTATGGTTGTCACTGCCAGCTTGCTGTGAGCATCACCCCGTGGTCGGCGCTCATAGCAAGTGAGGTATTTGCTCCATAGAGGCGATCTGGTCATCTCCTCTATAACAGAGCCGATCGGGTTATGTCAGCTTCTAGTCTCCCATAGAGACTATTGAAGCATGCCTCAAGTAAAAAAAAATGTTTTTAAAAATATTGAAAAAATAAAAGTTTAAATCACTCCCCTTTTACCCCATTCAACATAAAACAATAAAAAAATAAAACATACATATATTTGGTATCGCCGCGTTCTGAATCGCCCGATCTATCAAAAAAAAAAAAGGATTAACCTGATCGCTAAATGGCATAGCAAGAAAAAAAGTAAAAACGCCAGAACTATGTTTTTTTGGTCGCCACGACATTGCATTAAAATGCAATAATGGGCAATCAAAATCAGGGCTGTGGAGTCGGAGCCCATTTTGGTGGAGTTGGAGTCGGTGTTCTGTCTCCGCCATCTAATATTGTTACCCTGATTATCTGTTTGCGTAATTGCAGGTTTCTCAGTATGGATGTTCATATATTTATTTGTTTTTAGTGCTTTGGCTCCCTCTAGCGGTCAGAGTTATGTTGGCAGTTCAATCTTGTTTTTGTATTATACATGTCTGATTCTCCTCCTCCTTTGCAATGCATTATGGTAGCTCAGCCTCCATTTCCCTCCATTTTTCCTTTCACTTTCTTCGGTTTGCCTTCAAGGAAAGACGCTTCACTTCATCCCCCTTGCGATTGCATTGCCAGTATGTCTATATGCTTCCTATAGATATTTCTGCTCTATATTAGCTTAGTTTAACCAGTTGTACTCCTAGTTTAGTCACTAGCTTTCTAAATGTTATGCATAATGTATATCATGTGTATTATGTATCTGTTCTATGCCATGCACTGATACTATGTATATCATTGTTCAGTTTCACCGCATCAATATACCACTACGTTTAATAAAGCACAGACTCAACCACAGTCTCCTTATTGGACCTCCGGTATAGCGGTTTAGCTGACTGTATAACTAAGTATGAGCCTGCCTCATTTAGTGAGGACAGAACAGTAAAACGGCAGCCATCCAACTAGTGGGATTCAAGTCACCGGCTACTCAGAGACTAAATACAGCTACAGCAATCTCTGCACAGCCAAGCACTTTCCCAAGACACCATGTCTCACAAATCGCATAGGACAAGATCTGTTACTTCCGTCTCCTCAAAAACAACATCCATCAGCAGCGCTGTCGCCATTGCCCGCGCAAATGCTGAAGCTGCCAAAATACGAGCGAGCTTTGCTGACCAAGAGATGCAACTTAAAGGGAACCTGTCACCTGAATTTGGCGGGACCAGTTTTGGGTCATATGGGCGGAGTTTTCAGGTGTTTGATTCACCCTTTCCTTACCCGCTGGCTGCATGCTGGACGAAATATTAGATTGAAGTTCATTCTCTGTCCTCCGTAGTACACGCCTGCGCAAGGCAAGATTACCTTGCGCAGGCGTGTACTACGGAGGACAGAGAATGAACTTCAATCCAATATTGCGGCCAGCATGCAGCCAGCAGGTAAGGAAAGGGTGAATCAAACACCTGAAAACTCCGCCCATATGACCCAAAACTGGTCCCGCCAAATTCAGGTGACAGGTTCCCTTTAAATTAGAAAAAGCACGCCTAGATGACGAAGAGAGAAGGTCGCGCTTAGAGAGAGCCAATCAAGAGAGAAGGTTGCAGTTAGAAAAAGCACGCATAGATGATGAGAGAGCCGATCAAGAGAGAAGGTTGCAGTTAGAGAAGGCACATGTGGATGCCACCTTAGAAAGCCTAGCAGCAAAAAGGGAAGCTGCCGCAGCCCTCGCTGGAGCAGAATCGCTAGAAGCCGCGCAAAATCCCAAGCTGCATAGCCAAAGCAGTACGTCGAGTCTGGAGTTTCCACTGCAAGACTCACCACAATGCACATCTCAGTATGTTAATGACCTTCCTGATCCAAACTATAACCCTGAACCAGTACCAAAACCAGAATACGACACCTCCAGCGAAGTGAGCGAGAGTCGTCACGAGGCTCAGGACAGAAACAAACTCGAAAATGTGAGGCAAAACAACTCTGCTAATGACTACCTTGCCCCTCATCAGGTAACCAACGTGGATCACCCTGCTGACGCACCGTACATCAGGCCGAAGCAATACGACACCGGCTGGCGCCACCATGAGGACACTAACAGGTACGAACGCACCTCACATCACTATCAGGGCGACCCATCACCAGTATACTCTGCTGACAACCGGTTCACGACAGAATTTGCCAAGTTCTTCACACGACGTGAACTGGTTGCCAAGGGACTCATGAAATTCACTGACCGAGCTGAAGGTTACAGAGCTTGGAAAGCTTCCTTCCAAAATGTCATTAGAGACTTGGGGCTACAACACAGGGAAGAGATAGACCTGTTAGTCAAATACCTGGGAGAAGAGTCAGTCAAACACGCAGTAAGGATCAGAGACATTAATATAAACCGCCCTGAGACTGGCCTCAAAGAGATCTGGAAAAGGCTGGATGAGTGTTACGGCTCAGCAGAAGTAATAGAAAGAGCCTTGTTCAAAAGAATCGATGACTTTCCTAAAATATCTAACAAAGGTCTCCAGAAACTTAGAGAGCTAAGCGACTTGCTAAAGGAAGTCCAAGTTGCCAAATACGAGGACGACCTACAGGGACTTGCATTTCTCGACACAGCCAGAGGTGTTAACCCTATAGTCCAGAAGTTGCCCTACAATCTACAGGAGAGGTGGCTCACACATGGTTCCACGTACAAATACAAACACAGCGTTCCATTCCCTCCATTCTCCGTTTTTGTAGACTTCATACACCAACAAGCGAGAATTAGAAACGATCCCAGCTTTGACTTTGCAATACCATATGCCACACCATCACCACCTGCAAATCCACGCAGAACATCTGTAGCAGTACACAAGACTTATGTTTCTCCTCCAGATTCTAATTACAGGTCTGCTGGCTGCTCCCAATCAGAGACAAAGGTGCAGGACCCTGACAAGCAGTGCCCTCTTCATCAGAAGCCTCATTCTCTCCTGAAATGCAGAGCCTTCAGAGGAAAATCTATGCCAGATCGCAGAAGCTTCCTGAAAGAAAACGGTATCTGCTACAAGTGCTGCTCGTCCACAGCTCATCTCGCCAAGGATTGCAAGGTCAGTGTAAAATGCACAGAATGTGGCACCACAGACTATAACACCGCTCTACACCCTGGCCCAGCTCCATGGAGTACACAAAACACGCCAGCTGACAGTGAGCATGGCGGGGAGGAAAGGAGCACTGATACAGCTACGCCACAGATCACTTCACAATGTACCGAGGTCTGCAAAGGGACAATAGACAGTAGGTCCTGTTCAAAAATATGCCTCGTCAGAGTATACCCGAAGGGCCATAGAGACCAAGCTGTAAGACTGTATGCTATCTTTGATGATCAAAGTAATCGATCCTTGGCTAGATCAACGTTCTTTGACCTATTCAACATCAAAGGGCCAAACACTCCCTACTCCTTAAAGACGTGTGCAGGTACTGTGACAACAGCAGGCAGGAAAGCTACTGACTACCAGATCGAGTCTTTAGATGGACAATTCTGCCTACCACTACCTACGATCATCGAATGTAACCAGATCCCAGACAATAGATCTGAAATCCCTACACCAGATGTAGCAATCCATCACGCTCACTTAAAACGAATAGCACACCTTATACCAGAACTCGACCATCAGGCCCAGATAATTCTGCTGTTGGGGAGAGATATCCTGCAGGTTCATAAAGTGAGACGTCATATCAATGGACTCCACAATGCTCCCTATGATCAAAGGCTAGACCTAGGATGGGTCATAATTGGCAACGTATGCTTGGGACGCATGCACGCCCCATCTTCTGTGACAAGCATGCTGACAAATACATTGGAGAAAGGACGTCCATCTCTGTTTCAACCTTGTAACAATGAGTTCCATGTCAGGGAACTGCCACACAGCATCCAACTGCCCAACCATTTAATAGACTTTACTCACGACAGCAGTATAGTGTCGGGAAGCTATGAGGATCAGTTAGGGTGCACAGTCTTCCAGAGAACTAAGCAGGACAACCAAGTGGCAATGTCGGTAGAGGACAAGTTGTTCTTAGAGGTAATGGACAAGGGACTCGTTAAAGATGAGACCAACAGCTGGGTCGCACCTCTTCCCTTCAAAACCCACAGACCACGTCTACCGAACAACAGAAATCAGGCATTACAACGTTTCTCCTCTCTCATTCGTAATCTGCAAAAGAAACCAGAGATGAAAGATCACTTTTTCTCCTTCATGTCAAAGATTTTTGAAAACTGTCACGCAGAACTAGCTCCCACTCTAAAAGACTCTGAAGAATGCTGGTTCCTACCCATGTTCGGAGTATACCACCCTAAGAAACCAGGCCAGATCAGAGTCGTGTTTGATTCCAGTGCTAAATTTAATGATGTCTCCCTGAATGACGTTCTGCTGACAGGACCAGACCTCAATAACAAACTACTGGGTGTACTTATGCGCTTCCGTAAGGATTCCATTGCCTTCATCGCTGACATCCAGCAAATGTTCCATTGTTTCTTTGTGAGAGAGAGAGAGACAGGAACTTCCTAAGATTCTTCTGGTACAGAGACAATGATCCTACTAAAGAAGTCACAGAGTATCGCATGAGACTGCACATCTTTGGCAACAGTCCTTCACCTGCAGTCGCCATTTACGGACTCAAAAGGTCGGCTCAGGAAGGAGAAGCAGAATACGGAGCAGATGTCAGACAATTCATAGAAAAGGACTTTTATGTCGACGACTGTCTAAAAGCCATGCCTTCAAATGAGACTGCCATCAGTCTTCTCAGGAGAGCTCAGGAAATGCTTGCCTGCTCGAACCTTAGGCTTCATAAAATAGCCTCAAACAGCCAAGAACTGATGGAAGCGTTCCCTTCTCAGAACCTATGTAATGGTCTCAGAGACCTGGACCTGGGGTCAGACCCCGCACCAATGCAACGCAGCCTCGGGCTTCTCTGGAATCTACAATCAGACACTTTCACCTTTCAGGTCAGCCAGGAAGAAAGGCCTTTCACACGTAGAGGCGTCCTGTCTACCATCAACAGTCTGTACGACCCCTTGGGTTTCGCAGCTCCTGTTACTATACAAGGCAAGGCCCTACTAAGAGACTTAACTAGGGAAACATCTGACTGGGATGCACCTCTGCCACCTGATAAGAGGATCCAGTGGGAAGAGTGGAAGAACTCGTTAGCGGCACTCTCCAACTTGCATATGCCAAGACCATACACCCCTGTGCCATCTACTGAGATACAGAGCTGTTGTGGATTCTGTTTTTGGGCTCCCTCTGGTGGTTACAGATGGTACTGGGTGACTTGTGTTCTCTGCGGTCTCTGGTGTCCACCTGTTCTATCAGGATATGTTAGTTTCCTATTTAACCTGGCTTTCTTGTCATTTCCTCGCCGGCGAACAATGTAATCAGTGTGTCTTGTTACCTCTGCTTCCCGCTTCTGTAATCTTCAGGACAAGCTAAGTTTTTGATTTTCCTGTTCCACGTTTTGCTATATTTTTGTTTTAGTCCAGCTTGCAGTTATGTGATTCCTTGTTGCTGGTTGCTCTAGTGGGCTGATATTACTCCTCATGTTCCATGAGTTGGCACATGAGTTCAGGTAATTTCAGGATGGTTTTTTGTAGGGTTTTTCGCTGACCGCGCAGTTCACTTTTGTATCCTCTGCTATCTAGTTTTAGCGGGCCTCATTTTGCTGAATCCGTTTTCATTACTACGTATGTGCCTTCCTCTCATTTCACCGTCATTACATGTGGGGGGCTGCTATTTCTATGGGGTGTTTCTCTGGAGGCAAGAGAGGTCTTTGTTTCTTCTAATAGGGGAAGCTAGTCCTTCGGCTGGCGCGAGACGTCTAGAATCATCGTAGGCACGTTCCCCGGCTACTGCTAGTGTTGTGAATTAGGTTCAGGATCGCGGTCAGCTCAGTTTCCAGAGCTTGTTCTGTTTTTTTGTGTGCTTGTCCTTTTGTGATCCCCTGCCATTGGGATCATGACAGTATCGCCGGCCCAAAAGTGGTAATCGTATTGGCTGAAGTAGGAGGAAAAGTAGTCTGAGGAAGTTTTTTTGTTTTTTTTTTTCCTTCCCTCAGAGTTTGCTGCCTAGCCTTAATTGCAGTCTGGCTGCGTCTTACCTCCTCTTAATCCTTGAATGGCTCTGACCTCAGCTGTTTATCATGGACGTCCAGAGTTTGGCTTCCAGCCTGAATAATCTTGCTGCTAAGGTTCAAAATATACAAGATTTTGTTGTACATGCTCCTATGTCTGAACCTAGAATTCCTATCCCAGAGTTTTTTTCTGGAGATAGATCTAGTTTTCTGAATTTTAGGAACAATTGCAAGTTGTTTCTTTCTTTGAAATCTCGCTCCTCTGGAGACCCTGCTAAGCAAGTCAAAATTGTAATATCTTTCCTGCGGGGTGACCCTCAGAATTGGGCATTTGCATTGGCACCAGGGGATCCTGCGTTGCTCAATGTGGATGCGTTTTTTCTGGCATTGGGTTTGCTCTATGAGGAACCTAACCTAGAGATTCAGGCTGAAAAAGCTTTATTGGCTCTCTCAGGGGCAAGATGAAGCAGAAATATATTGTCAGAAATTTCGGAAATGGTCGGTGCTTACTCAGTGGAATGAGTGCGCTCTGGCTGCAAAATTCAGAGATGGCCTTTCTGAGGCCATTAAAGATGTTATGGTGGGGTTCCCGGCGCCTACAGGTCTGAATGAGTCTATGACTATGGCTATTCAGATTGATCGGCGTTTACGGGAGCGCAAACCTGTGCACCATTTGGCGGTGTCTTCTGAACAGGCACCTGAGACAATGCAATGTGATAGAATTCAGTCCAGAAGTGAACGGCAAAACTATAGGCGGAAAAATGGGTTGTGTTTTTATTGTGGTGATTCAGCTCATGTTATATCAGCATGCTCTAAACGCACAAAAAAGGTTGATAAGTCTGTTGCCATTAGTACTTTACAGTCTAAGTTCATTCTGTCTGTGACTCTGATTTGTTCATTATCAGCCATTTCCGTCGATGCCTATGTAGATTCAGGCGCTGCCCTGAGTCTTATGGATTGGTCATTTGCCAACCGCTGTGGGTTTAGTCTGGAGCCTCTGGAAGTCCCTATTCCTTTGAAAGGAATTGACTCTACACCTTTGGCTAGGAATAAACTTCAGTACTGGACACACGTGACCATGCGTATGACTCCCGTTCATCAGGAGGTGATTCGCTTCCTGTTACTGTATAATTTACATGATGTCTTAGTGCTTGGTCTGCCATGGTTACAAACTCATAACCCAGTCTTGGAGTGGAAGGCGATGTCTGTGTTAAGCTGGGGATGTCAGGGGGTTCATGATGATGCACCTCCGATTTCTATCGCTTCATCTACTCCTTCTGAGGTTCCTGTATTTTTGTCTGATTATCGGGATGATGTTTTGTTTTTTTCTGATGACTGGGAGTCCCATGTTCAGCAGGTCAGGAAGGTGTTTCAGGTCCTGCGGGCCAATTCTTTGTTTGTAAAAGGTTCAAAGTGTCTCTTTGGAGTCCAGAAGATTTCTTTTTTGGGGTATATTTTTTCCCCTTCTACTATTGAGATGGATCCCGTCAAGGTTCAAGCTATTTGTGACTGGACGCAGCCTACATCTCTTAAGAGTCTACAGAAGTTCTTGGGCTTTGCTAATTTTTATCGTCGTTTCATAACTAATTTTTCTAGTGTTGTTAAGCCTTTGACGGATCTGACTAAGAAGGGTGCTGATGTTGCTGATTGGTCTCCTGCGGCTGTGGAGGCCTTTCAGGAACTTAAGCGCCGGTTTTCTTCTGCTCCTGTGTTGCGTCAGCCAGATGTTTCGCTCCCTTTTCAGGTTGAGGTTGATGCTTCTGAGATTGGAGCGGGGGCGGTTTTGTCACAGAGAAGCTCCGATTGCTCGGTGATGAAGCCATGTGCGTTCTTTTCTAGAAAGTTTTCGCCCACTGAGCGGAATTATGATGTTGGTAATCGGGAGCTTTTGGCCATGAAGTGGGCATTTGAGGAGTGGCGTCATTGGCTTGAGGGTGCTAGACATCGTGTGGTGGTCTTGACTGATCACAAAAATCTGATTTACCTTGAGTCTGCCAAGCGTCTGAATCCTAGACAGGCTCGTTGGTCACTGTTTTTCTCCCGTTTCGATTTTGTGGTTTCATACCTGCCAGGTTCAAAGAATGTGAAGGCGGATGCTCTTTCTAGGAGTTTTGTGCCTGATTCCCCTGGAAATTCTGAGCCCACTGGTATCCTTAGGGATGGGGTGATTTTGTCGGCTGTCTTCCCAGACTTGCGACGTGCTTTGCAGGAGTTTCAGGCGGATAAACCTGATCGTTGTCCGCCTGAAAGACTGTTTGTTCCGGATAATTGGACCAGTAGAGTCATCTCCGAGGTCCATTCTTCTGCGTTGGCAGGTCATCCTGGAATATTTGGTACTAGAGACTTGGTGGCCAGGTCTTTTTGGTGGCCTTCCTTGTCGAGGGATGTGCGTTCTTTTGTGCAGTCTTGTGAAGTTTGCGCTCGGGCTAAGCCTTGCTGTTCTCGGGCCAGTGGATTGTTGTCACCTTTGCCTATCCCGAAGAGGCCTTGGACGCACATTTCCATGGACTTTATTTCGGATCTCCCTGTCTCTCAAAAAATGTCCGTCATCTGGGTTGTGTGTGACCGCTTTTCTAAGATGGTTCATCTGGTCCCCTTGCCTAAGTTACCTTCCTCCTCTGAGTTGGTCCCTCTGTTTTTTCAGAACGTGGTTCGTTTGCATGGGATTCCGGAGAACATTGTTTCTGACAGGGGATCCCAGTTTGTGTCTAGATTTTGGCGGACGTTCTGTGCTAAGATGGGCATTGATTTGTCCTTTTCGTCTGCATTCCATCCTCAGACGAATGGCCAGACGGAACGAACTAATCAGACCTTGGAAACTTATTTAAGGTGTTTTGTTTCTGCTGATCAAGATGACTGGGTTACCTTTTTGCCGCTTGCCGAATTTGCCCTTAATAATCGGGCTAGTTCTGCTACCTTGGTTTCTCCTTTCTTTTGTAATTCGGGGTTTCATCCTCGTTTTTCCTTTGGTCAGGTAGAGCCTTCTGATTGTCCTGGAGTGGACATGGTGGTGGATAGGTTGCATCAGATTTGGAGTCATGTGGTGGACAATTTGAAGTTGTCCCAGGAGAGGGCTCAGCAGTTTGCTAATCGCCGTCGCCGCGTGGGTCCTCGACTTCGTGTTGGGGACTTGGTGTGGTTGTCTTCTCGTTTTGTTCCTATGAAGGTCTCTTCTCCTAAGTTCAAGCCTCGGTTTATCGGTCCCTATAGGATCTTGGAAATTCTTAACCCTGTGTCGTTTCGTTTGGATCTCCCGGCATCGTTTGCTATTCATAATGTGTTCCATCGGTCGTTGTTGCGGAAGTATGAGGTACCTGTTGTTCCTTCGCTTGAGCCTCCTGCTCCGGTGCTGGTGGAGGGAGAATTGGAGTATGTTGTGGAGAAGATCTTGGATTCTCGTGTTTCCAGACGGAAACTTCAGTATTTGGTCAAGTGGAAGGGTTATGGTCAGGAGGATAATTCTTGGGTGGTTGCCTCTGATGTTATGCTGCTGATTTGGTCCGTGCATTTCATAGGGCTCATCCTGGTCGCCCTGGTGGTTCTCGTGAGGGTTCGGTGACCCCTCCTCAAGGGGGGGGTACTGTTGTGGATTCTGTTTTTGGGCTCCCTCTGGTGGTTACAGATGGTACTGGGTGACTTGTGTTCTCTGCGGTCTCTGGTGTCCACCTGTTCTATCAGGATATGGGAGTTTCCTATTTAACCTGGCTTTCTTGTCATTTCCTCGCCGGCGAACAATGTAATCAGTGTGTCTTGTTACCTCTGCTTCCCGCTTCTGTAATCTTCAGGACAAGCTAAGTTTTTGATTTTCCTGTTCCACGTTTTGCTTTATTTTTGTTTTAGTCCAGCTTGCAGTTATGTGATTCCTTGTTGCTGGTTGCTCTAGTGGGCTGATATTACTCCTCATGTTCCATGAGTTGGCACATGAGTTCAGGTAATTTCAGGATGGTTTTTTGTAGGGTTTTTCGCTGACCGCGCAGTTCACTTTTGTATCCTCTGCTATCTAGTTTTAGCGGGCCTCATTTTGCTGAATCTGTTTTCATTACTACGTATGTGCCTTCCTCTCATTTCACCGTCATTACATGTGGGGGGCTGCTATTTCTATGGGGTGTTTCTCTGGAGGCAAGAAAGGTCTTTGTTTCTTCTAATAGGGGAAGCTAGTCCTTCGGCTGGCGCGAGACATCTAGAATCATCGTAGGCACGTTCCCCCGGCTACTGCTAGTGTTATGAATTAGGTTCAGGATCGCGGTCAGCTCAGTTTCCATCACCCTAGAGCTTGTTCTGTTTTTTGTGTGCTTGTCCTTTTGTGATCCCCTGCCATTGGGATCATGACACAGAGCCAAAGACTGTACGTATTTGCAGATGCTTCTGTCAAAGCAATTGCCGCTGTTGCCTACCTCAAAACTGTAGACTCCAAATGTCAGTGCCACATTGGTTTCGTCATGGGAAAGGCCAAACTCGCACCACAACCAGAGCACACTATACCCAGGTTAGAGCTTTGTGCCGCAGTCTTAGCCGTTGAGTTAGCGGAGTTCATCGCATCCGAAATGGATATCGACCTGACACAGGCCAAGTTCTACTCAGACAGCAAAGTAGTCCTGGGATATATCCACAACGAAACCAGGCGATTCTACGTTTATGTCAATAACAGAGTGCTACGAATCAGGAGATCAGTTCACCCACAGCAGTGGCATTACATACCCACAGACCAGAATCCCGCAGATCATGCAACTAGAGCAGTTGACGCAAGTCGACTAGGAAGCACAACATGGCTCTCTGGACCAAAACTATTGTACATTGAGGAATGTTTTCCAGACACCTTCGAACTTGTAGGAGAGGACTCAGATGCTGAAATCCGCCCTCAGGTGTCTACACTACATACAATGACCTGTTATCCAGCTTGGATCTTGCAGGTTCGACAGATTCTCAAGTTGGAAGTCACTTACTCGAGCCATTACCTGCCTGACACATATAGCTCGCTCATTCATGGCTACCAGAACTTGTGGCACAGAAAAATGTAAAGGTTGGCATCTTTGTAAAAATACCTACGTTACCTCCGACTTAGAGTTCTCTAGAAATCACATCATCCTCACTGTTCAAAGAGAAACCTACTTTGCAGAAATCCAATGTCTTACTAACAAAGCTCCAATACCAGCGAGCAGCGTATTGAGAAAACTCGACCCATTCATCGACAACAGCGGCTTGCTGAGAGTAGGAGGCCGAATCAAAGAAGCTGAGATGGAGTTTGTGGAGAAATTCCCTCTTATACTTCCCGGAAAATGTCATGTTGCCTACCTAATCGTACAACATTACCACAATCTGGTCAAGCTCCAAGGAAGACTATTTACAGAAGGAGCCATCAGATCTGCTGGCTTGTGGATCATCGGTGCAAAAAGACTCATCAGTAGTGTCATCTACAAATGTGTTACCTGCCGTCAGCTTCGTGGTTCAACTCAAACCCAAAAGATGGCTGACCTACCAGCAGATAGACTCAGCCCAGACCCTCCCTTTACTAGCGTTGGTCTCGATGTGTTTGGGCCTTGGTCAGTTGTTACACGTCGAACGAGAGGCGGCCAAGCCAATAGTAAACGTTGGGCAGTCATGTTCACTTGCATGTCAATCAGAGCCATCCACATAGAGGTCATCGAGTCCCTTGACACGTCAAGCTTCATCAATGCCTTAAGACGTTTTATGGCCATCCGTGGTCCTATCAAGCACATACGTTCAGACAGAGGTACTAACTTCGTTGGTGCAGCAAAGGAATTAGGAATACCCTCAAATCTAAACTGTAAGACTCTCGAGAGGTTCCTCAGTGACCAAGGCTGCACATGGTCATTCAACCCACCTCACTCTTCACATATGGGAGGATCTTGGGAACGAATGATTGGTCTAGTACGGAGAATTCTTGACTCCACTCTTCTTCAAGAAGGAGCAGCGAGACTCACCCACGAAAGTCTCATAACCTTCATGGCTGAAGCTGCAGCTATAATTAACGCAAGACCCCTGGTTCCAGTTCCTAACAACCCTGAGGAGCCTTTGTTATTGACTCCAGCTACTTTACTTACCCAGAAAACAGGACTGTCCAGTGCCCCTCCAGGAGGATTTGACGCGAAGGACCTCTACAAGCGTCAATGGAGACAGGTACAAAGTCTTGCAAATACTTTCTGGGACAGGTGGCGCAAACAATATTTGTCTACCCTGCAGCCACGGACGAAGTGGCAATCTACTAAACCTAATCTGAACATAGGTGACGTTGTTCTTGTGAAAGACTGTCAGATTCACCGGAACCAGTGGCCACTTGGTCTAGTTACCGCAACGTTCCCGAGCAAGGACGGCAACGTCCGCAAAGTTGAGCTAAGGATGACCAAAGGGAATGAACCTAAGACATTTTCCAGACCGGTATCTGAACTGGTCCTATTGTTGCCTTCGGAAGAAAGGAGTAGTGACATCCGTTGATGCCAGACGGGGAGTGTTCTGTCTCCGCCATCTAATATTGTTACCCTGATTATCTGTTTGCGTAATTGCAGGTTTCTCAGTATGGATGTTCATATCTTTATTTGTTTTTAGTGCTTTGGCTCCCTCTAGCGGTCAGAGTTATGTTGGCAGTTCAATCTTGTTTTTGTATTATCCATGTCTGATTCTCCTCCTCCTTTGCAATGCATTATGGTAGCCCAGCCTCCATTTCCCTCCATTTTTCCTTTCACTTTCTTCGGTTTGCCTTCAAGGAAAGACGCTTCACTTCATCCCCCTTGCGATTGCATTGCCGGTATGTCTTTATGCTTCCTATAGATATTTCTGCTCTATATTAGCTTAGTTTAACCAGTTGTACTCCTAGTTTAGTCACTAGCTTTCTAAATGTTATGCATAATGTATATCATGTATATTATGTATCTGTTCTATGCCATGCACTGATACTATGTATATCATTGTTCACAGTTTCACCGCATCAATATACCACTACGTTTAATAAAGCACAGACTCAACCACAGTCTCCTTATTGGACCTCCGGTATAGCGGTTTAGCTGACTGTATAACTAAGTATGAGCCTGCCTCATTTAGTGAGGACAGAACAATCGGTGTCATAGCAATTGAGGAGTCGGAGGTTTGGCTTACCGACTCCACAGCCCTGATGAAAAGATCGTATCTGCACCAAAATGATATCAATAAAAAGTCAGCTCGGCACGCAAAAAATAAGCCAACCCGAGATCACGAAAATTGGAGACGCTGCGGGTCTTGGTAAATGGTGCAATTTTTTTTTTTTCACAAATTTTAGATTTCTTTTTCACCACTTAAAAATAAAAAAGAACCTAGACATGTTTATGGTGTCTTGTTTTAGCATTTAGTGAACATGATAAAAAAAATCCCCAAAAAGTTGTGGAATTGCACTTTTTTTTGCAATTTCACCGCACGTTTTTGAGTACATGATATAGTAAAACCAATGGTGTTGTTTAAAAGTACAACTTGTTTTGCAAAAAACAACCCCTCACATCATGGCCATATTGACGGAAAAATAAAGAAGTTATGGCTTTGGGAAGAAAAATGGGCTGTGGCACAAAGGGGTTAAAGTGACCTGCAGTTTACAGAAAGGAAAGCAGTAGTGCTGGTAATGTCCAGTTTGCTCTCCCCTTATAGGGAATCTGTCAGCAGGTTTTTGCTACCTCATCTGAGAGCAGCATGATGTAGGCAAAGATAAACTGAATCCAGTGATGTATAACTTAGATTACTGGGTGCAGCAGTTCTCACACAGAGATTATACAGAGATTATATCTTTTCAGATTATAGCAGGTCACAATACTAATGAAATACAGCAGGTTGGCAAAACATATGCCGCATGCTGCCAGCTGAACGATGTGCGGCCTTTGGAGCTGTCCGGGAGACACTGCTCCTTCCAATATTCAAATATATTTCCGTCTTTCTGACATAAATATATTTGAACACTACAGCGCTGGGACTAGGGCAGAGCAGCTTGCGTCTGATCTTGTACACATGTAGCAATCCATCACGCGTTTCATGGTAATGTTAAAACTTGGTGTCAACACTTAGATTTGAGATTATGAGGATGATTTTTTTTCTGCTAAAAAAAAACCCAAATCCTTCTAAAATATTCAAAATTTGGTTCTGGTGATGTGTTAATGTACTGATGGCAATTCTGATGATGTACTGTAACTCCCCCTTTAAAAAAAATTGCGGCTCTTGGGATTGTTTCAGTGTTGCGATGTAGCCCTTGGACCAAAAGATGTTGTGCACCGTTGTAATACGGGATGCAGCAAGACCCCAAGATCAAAAATAGAGGGAGCACATTTACAAAATACTGCTAAAACAACCACTCACACACCTATCAATGCTGAGAAAAATAGGTCGATACTTACCCATAATGCAGTACCATCAGGAGGTAGTTGAGTGGCTCCAAATATTGTTATAGAATATTCAGTGATGTAGATTTATTGTTAGTTCATTCACTTTGCATTTTTTTAATTGATAAAAATAAACTGTTAACACTATTTATAGAAGCATTCTTACTTTGCAGCATTTTTTTCTACACCTTGCCAAAACTTTTGCAAGCAACTAGGTCTTAAGGTTTGTAAAAATGAAATAAATGCTGCTTAGGGAAGAGTCAGACGGCTGTATAACTTGGATTGCATCACAATGCTCGGACTGGCTGGCGGCTCTCCCGACTCGAGCTTGACAGCATGTATTTCTATGCAGCTGTAACGCCCAGGTCAGGAGAGCTGCCAGCCATTCCAAATATTGCATTGTGATTCTGAGTTCTACGGTTGTCTGATTCTTCCCTTAGTATGAGCAGACACAAGGGTGTATCTAATTGGGCCTTAAAAGGCCTTGGTAAAGGCAAAGGGTGGAAGCCATAGGGAAAGGGAGAGGAGCCCTGCTCTGAAGATGAAGCAAGTGCGTAGAAAGACGTTTGCCTAAGCTGAATCTTTATTTTTTACATACTGCATCTCTGCTGCTAGAAACCACAAAATTAGCCACAACAAGTCTTTGGCAGTAACTGAAAAGCTGAATTTGTGTGCATGTTTGTCTACCTAAGATGTAGCCAGGTCCTTTACAATCGAGACCCACAAAAGACCAACCCACCCAAGCTCATCTTTCAATGCTGACACTGGAACCAGGCAGTCAGCTAATGCTGTAACAAGTTTCCAGCCAATTATTTATAGCCTTTACCAAATGTAAATCCTTACCAACAAGATAGAAGAGGTCGGGATACACATGGGCCTACTACATCATGATATGTATACCCTGAGGTACCCACTACTTGGACAACCCTTTCACCATCTTCATGATTCCCTCTTGTAAGACAATAACACTTCTACTCTCCTCTTGTCTCGTCACTGGCTCTGCTAGGGATCAAGTGACATTGTTGTCATGTGATCCCTGTGGCCAATCAGAGGCTACTTGAGTCTTACCGCCTTCTGATGAAAAACGAACATCCGGCGGAAGTGACAGAGCGGCCGCAGCCACTTCCTAAATAAATTTCCTCCTTGCAATGGAGCTCTGGCACAAAAAGTCAGATGATTTAGAGAACCAGAACAATTTCCATATTCTTAGGCTCCCAAAAAGTGCTTAATCCTATAGCTCCATTTTCAGCAGCTAAACTTTATGAGGTTAATCAGAATCACTGTAAATGATGACAGCTGTGTACTGACTACTATTTAACATGAGTGTAAGGCTAGGGTCACACAACCATCTCTCTCCATCTGAAAAAATCAGTCCAATTACACTAATCACACAGCTATGTTTTTTTGCTTCGGACCACTCGGTCTTAAGAAAAAAATTGGATGCGTGCACAGACCCATAAATCAACATGAGTATGAGTGCTATCAGTCAAAACCACAGATAGTACTCTTCCGATTCTAAATGTGATTGCCTAATTCTGACCACCACCACATCTCCAACTACAAGAGGGTGTTCACACTTATGTCTCCACATTATTTTAGTTCTGTATATTTATTTTACCACGCAAAAAGATTTCAGTTCATTTTTCAATTGAATCGTACAGGTTATGAGTGACAGTAAAAAGTTCTGCAATGATTCTTAATGGTATTTTTTATATTTGTATGAAAAAAAATGGTATTTTAACTGGTTTTAACTGGTAGACTTTTTATATTCCCTATATATATCATGGGGCAGTGAAGAGGGCATCACAAACCTTGACTAAAACCTTTGCAAAATCACAGTTCCCACTGAAATTTTCAGAATGTGATTTAAGACCTCTGAAATGTTATAGAACTGCTACTTACATCTGGAGGTAATGGGGAAACTGTACAATGTAACATCTCGTGTTATACCTTCCATCCACAGAAGTCTAAACATACCCACAGATTACATGTGATTGAACGGTCTCTCCCCGACATCATCTGTTGGGTCAGAGTGGGGTGGCCACCATACACAATTGTCTGTCAGTTGAGCCTGCAGATACTGGGAGGTTCGACTGAGTTTTAGCCAACTTTGAAGTGGTCACGTTCTTAGCCAGCAGAGCCAAAGTTTTACAGTACAGACTTCCCTCAACATTAAATATAAACACGTGGCTATTTTACTCTGTGTGTTATTGGTTTAAAGCACGAATTGTAGGCCATGATGCAAGTGTCGTATCAGATATAAAATTATGTTTTTTTCAAGCTTCTTTATGGCTTTACTATTTGAGGCATAAATGATCTAGTGTACACAGTAGTATCACTTCCCCTGTATAATTTGCAGAAGGGTAAAATGGAGAAATCAGTTTGTGCTGTGTCAAGTTCATGCACAATGTGGTAATGGTAAAATGTCACAGAATGTGGTGGTTGGACTCTCCTAGAAAAAGAATGACAGTGTTCCTGCCTTTTATGCTTCTTTTACACTTACCGTTTTTTGTTTTTTTTTTAATATTGCATGCCTCAACGCCTCACTTTTCAGTTTTTGAATTTCCACAAAAATTTTAAATAACCAATAAATTTCTTTCAACTTCACAATTGTATTCCACTGGTTGTTGATTCTTCACCAAAATTTTACATTTGGTATCTTTATGTTTGAAGCATGATATGTGGGAATAGGTTGAAAAGTTCCAGGGAGCCGAATACTTTCGCAAGGCACTGTATATATATATATATATATATATATATATATATATATATATATATATATATATATATATATATATATATATATATATATATATATATATATATAGAGAGAGAGAGAGAGAGAGAGAGAGAGAGAGGGGGGGAAATAAGTATTTGATCCCTTGCTGATTTTGTAAGTTTGCCCACTGACAAAGACATGAACAGTCTATATAATTTTAAGGGTACGTTAATTTTAACATTGAGAGATAGAATATAAAATATCCAGAAAATCACATTGTATAAGTAATATATATATTTATTTACATTTTACAGTTAGAAATAAGTATTTGATCCCCTACCAACCATTAAGAATTCAGACTCTTACAGACCAGTTAGATGCTTCTAATCAACTTGTTACCTGCATTAAAGACAGCATTAAATTACAGACTTTTCATGTCTTTGTCAGTGGGCAACCCTGCAAAATCATCTTATTTCCCCCCACTGTATATGCATACGTATATATATATATATATATATACAGTGGGGCAAAAAAGTATTTAGTCAGTCAGCAATAGTGCAAGTTCCACCACTTAAAAAGATGAGAGGCGTCTGTAATTTACATCATAGGTAGACCTCAACTATGGGAGACAAACTGAGAAAAAAAAATCCAGAAAATCATATTGTGTGTTTTTTTATAATTTTATTTGCATATTATGGTGGAAAATAAGTATTTGGTCAGAAACAAAATTTCATCTCAATACTTTGTAATATATCCTTTGTTGGCAATGACAGAGGTCAAACGTTTTCTGTAAGTCTTCACAAGGTTGCACACACTGTTGTTGGTATGTTGGCCCATTCCTCCATGCAGATCTCCTCTAGAGCAGTGATGTTTTTGGCTTTTCGCTTGGCAACACGGACTTTCAACTCCCTCCAAAGGTTTTCTATAGGGTTGAGATCTGGAGACTGGCTAGGCCACTCCAGGACCTTGAAATGCTTCTTACGAAGCCACTCCTTCGTTGCCCTGGCGGTGTGCTTTGGATCATTGTCATGTTGAAAGACCCAGCCACGTTTCATCTTCAATGCCCTTGCTGATGGAAGGAGGTTTACACTCAAAATCTCACGATACATGGCCCCATTCATTCTTTCATGTACGCGGATCAGTCATCCTGGCCCCTTTGCAGAGAAACAGCCCCAAAGCATGATGTTTCCACCACCATGCTTTACAGTAGGTATGGTGTTTGATGGATGCAACTCAGTATTCTTTTTCCTCCAAACACGACAAGTTGTGTTTCTACCAAACAGTTCCAGTTTGGTTTAATCAGACCATAGGATATTCTCCCAAAACTCCTCTGGATCATCCAAATGCTCTCTAGCAAACTTCAGACGGGCCCGGACATGTACTGGCTTAAGCAGTGGGACACGTCTGGCACTGCAGGATCTGAGTCCATGGTGGCGTAGTGTGTTACTTATGGTAGGCCTTGTTACATTGGTCCCAGCTCTCTGCAGTTCATTCACTAGGTCCCCCCGCGTGGTTCTGGGATTTTTGCTCACCGTTCTTGTGATCATTCTGACCCCACGGGGTGGGATTTTGCGTGGAGCCCCAGATCGAGGGAGATTATCAGTGGTCTTGTATGTCTTCCATTTTCTAATTATTGCTCCCACTGTTGATTTCTTCACTCCAAGCTGGTTGGCTATTGCAGATTCAGTCTTCCCAGCCTGGTGCAGGGCTACAATTTTGTTTCTGGTGTCCTTTGACAGCTCTTTGGTCTTCACCATAGTGGAGTTTGGAGTCAGACTGTTTGAGGGTGTGCACAGGTGTCTTTTTATACTGATAACAAGTTTAAACAGGTGCCATTACTACAGGTAATGAGTGGAGGAAAGAGGAGACTCTTAAAGAAGAAGATACAGGTCTGTGAGAGCCAGAAATCTTGATTGTTTGTTTCTGACCAAATACTTATTTTCCACCATAATATGCAAAAAAAAATGATAAAAAAAACAGACAATGTGATTTTCTGGATTTTTTTTTCTCAGTTTGTCTCCCATAGTTGAGGTCTACCTATGATGTAAATTACAGACGCCTCTCATCTTTTTAAGTGGTGGAACTTGCACTATTGCTGACTGACTAAATACTTTTTTGCCCCACTGTATATATATACCTACACCCCATTGAAAACCTCTGGAATGTAATCAAGAGGATGATGGATAGACACACGCCATCAAACAAAGAAGAACTGCTTATTGCTTGGAACTTTGGAGACATGTTGTCAGACGTTTATAGAATAAGGGAACAATTTACAGTTTACTAAAAAATATACCTTGTGAGGATACGCTACCTGAGTGTGTTGGGGGACACTCGCTTGTCACAAGATTCAAGCACTCAGGCACGGTACCTCACATGAGTCTGGTTTATTAAACTGCATAAACCATATTATGTACAGTCCATTGCAATCCAGCCACGGAACATTAAAGGACATCAGACAGTTCATGTAGCAGATAGGCTTCTCTGCTGTATATTACAATTCCGCCAGTCCGGGGTTACCTTTCAGGAGTCCACTCCTCACACTGACTTCACGTCAGTCCCAGGTCCTCAACACAGATCATCCAGGTCTACGGTCTCCAGGTGCTTCCAGGAGGACTCCACTCCTAGGAGCCTCCAACACCGACCGTCCAGGACCTTGCAGCACCCAGGCCACTCTGTAGTGTCCAGCCAGGACACATGGAAGTCTGTCCACAGTTGCAGTCTCCCAAACACTCCCACCGTGTGCTACACACACCTACTTTTCATAGGTGTAACCACACCCAGGTACCTGTCACATGGCTAGTCAGGTGAGTGTGACATCACCACAGGTCCTTCAACACAAAACCCACTTACGTATTCAGACACGCCTCTTTGGGTGGGTTTGTAGGTGACTAGACCCACCCATCTCTCCAATCACCTGGAAGCCTTCCCAATGTAAACAAATCCCTCAGTAGTAGATCTGCTTGAGCAAAACATACCCAGGCTTCCATCACAGGGCCACCTACCTCTGTGATACATAGCGTCCATCAATCACATGACCAGTTGCTGTTTCAACCCAATTATGTCTCCATGTGCATCCCGAAGTGCACATGCAGCGCCCCCTGGCTGCAACACTTGTCACTGCACCACAACCTATAAAGAGGAAAATCAGACAAACTGAACATTTTGCAGTGGTCTCTTAATTTTTGTCAGAGCTGTGTATGTATATATAATATATATATATATATACATATATATATATATACACAGCCTGTACATATATACATATATATACATACAGTCCTGTGTCTACCTCTGTGAGCAGCTGAGTAAGCCAATCTACCACACTACCACAATATATACAGTTGTGAAAATAAGTATTTCATACATGGCCGATTTTACAAGTTTTCCCACCTACAAAGAATGGAGAGGTCTGTAATTTTTATCGTAGGTACAGTACAGACCAAAAGTTTGGACACACCAAATTTAAAGATTTTTCTGTATTTTCATGACTATGAAAATTGTACACTCACACTGGAGGCTTCAAAACTATGAATTAACACATGTGGAATTATATACTTAACAAAAAAGTGTGAAACAACTGAAATTATGTCTTATATTCTAGGTTCTTCAAAGTAGCCACCTTTTGCTTTGGTGACTGCTTTGCACACTCTTGGCATTCTCTTGATAAGCTTCAAGAAGTAGTCACTGGGAATGGTTATCAATTCGCAGGTGTGCCCTGTCAGGTTCAGTAAGTTGGATTTCTTGCCTTATAAATGGGGTTGGGACCATCAGTTGTGTTGAGCAGAAGTCTGGTGTATACACAGCTGATAGTCCTACTGAATAGACTGTTAGAATTTGTATTATGGCAAGAAAAAAGCAGCTAAGTAAAGAAAAACAAGTGGCCATTGTTACTTTAAGAAATGACTGGTTTTCAATGGGGTTTAGGTCTATATATATATATATATCAGTCACTCCGAAAAATTTAGCAAACTTTGAAAGTGTCCCCAAGTGCAGTGGCAAAAACCATCAAGGGCTACAAAGAAACTGGCTCTCATGAGGACCGCTGTTGTGAATTCCGCTCTTGGGCTCCCTCCGGTGGTTGTAAGTGGCACTTTTGTGAGTTCTGCTCTTGGGCTCCCTCTGGTGGTTTTAAGTGGAATGGCTGCTCCTTGGATTTAGCAGTCTGCTGCTGCTTCCACTGATTGTCTTTCTGCTCGGCTATTTATGCCTGGCTCTTCCCTTCAGCCAGTGCCACTTGTCAATGGTTCCTGGTTGGATTCACATCTCTGCTTGGATTTCCCTGATATCCTGACCAGTTCAGCAAAGATAAGTCCTTGTTTTGCTCTTTTCTGTCCACATGTTGTGGACTTATTCGTTCTGTGCATTCTATGTTTTGTTCAGCTTGTCAGTATAGATTAATTCAGTTAAGCTGGAAGCTCTGGGAAGCAGATTTACCCTCCACACCTTTAGTCAGGTGTGGAGATTTTTGTAAACTCTGTGGGGATTTTTGTAGTTTTTAATACTGACCGCACAGTATTCTATCCTGTCCTATCTATCTAGCTAGACTGGCCTCCTGTGCTACATCCTGGTTTCATTCTGTGTATGTCTTTTCCCTCTCCACTCACAGTCATTACTTGTGGGGGGCTATCTATCCTTTGGGGATTTTCTCTGAGGCAAGATAGTTTTCCTGTTTCTATCTTTAGGGGTAGTTAATTCTCAGGCTGTGACGAGGTGTCTAGGGAGTGACAGGAACATCCCACGGCTATTTCTAGTTGAGCTTAGGGACTTGTTATGACCTGGTGGATAGGAGCACCCGGAATGACCTGATAGTTAAACCTCATACAGGACGAGCTCTGGGGTGTGGGAACTCTGCTGACCGCAAGCCCTAATCCTATCACACACACTAGAAATAGCCGTGGAGCGCTCCTGACCAGACCTAGGCGCCTCGTCACAGCCTAAGAACTATCTAGCCCTAGAGATGGAAAATAAAGCCTACCTTGTCTCAGAGAAATTTTCCAAAGGTAAAGGAAGCCCCCCACATATATTGACTGTGAGTAAAGATGAAAGTCACAAACGCAGAAATGAAACAGGTTCAGCAAAGGGAGGCCAGACTTACTAAATAGACAGAGGATAGGAAAGGTAACTTTGCGATCAGCACAAAAACCTAAAAAAGACCACGCAGAGTGTGCAAAAAAGACCTCCGCACCGACTCATGGTGCGGAGGGCCACTCTGCATCCCAGAGCTTCCAGCTAGCAAGACAAAATCATGATAACCAGCTGGACAAGAAAACAGTGAACAAATAATGACTATCAGGAACTTAGCTTCTGCAGGAGAAGGCAGGTCACCAGAGAGATCCAGGAGCGAACTGAACAAATGCAAAAACATTGACAGCTGGCATGGAGTAACGATCTGAGAGGAGTTAAATAGAGCAGCCAAGCAAAGGATAAACCACATCACCTGTGTAAGGAGCCTCAGAAGCCGCAGCTTCACTCATAGCCACCAGAGGGAGCCCATAGACAGAACTCGCCGAAGTACCATTCACGACCACAGGAGGGAGTTCGACAACAGAATTCACAACAGTACCCCCCTTGAGGAGGGGTCACCGAACCCTCACCAGAGCCCCCAGGCCGATCAGGATGAGCCAGATGAAAGGCACGAACAAGATCGGCAGCATGAACATCAGAGGCAAAAACCCAGGAATTATCTCCCTGACCATAACCCTTCCACTTGACCAGTTACTGAAGTTTCCGTCTCGAAACACGAGAATCCAAAATCTTCTCCACCACATACTCCAACTCCCCCTCAACCAACACCGGGGCAGGGGGATCAACGGAGGGAACCATAGGCGCCACGTATCTCCGCAACAACGACCTATGGAACACATTATGGATGGCAAAAGAAGCTGGAAGGTCCAAACGAAATGACACAGGATTAAAAACTTCAGAAATCTTATAAGGCCCAATGAAACGAGGCTTAAACTTAGGAGAGGAAACCTTCATAGGAACGTGACGAGATGACAACCAAACCAAATCCCCAACACGAAGTCGGGGACCAACACAACGCCGGCGGTTAGCGAAACGTTGAGCCTTCTCCTGGGACAATGTCAAATTGTCCACCACATGAGTCCAAATCCGCTGCAACCTGTCCACCACCGCATCCACACCAGGACAGGCTCAACCTGCCCTGAAGAGAAACGAGGATGGAAACCAGAATTACAGAAAAAAGGAGAAACTAAAGTAGCCGAGCTGGCCCGATTATTGAGGGCGAACTCAGCCAAAGGCAAGAAGGACAACCAATCATCCTGATCAGCAGAAACAAAGCATCTCAGATATGTCTCCAAGGTCTGATTAGTTCGTTCGGTTTGGCCATTAGTCTGAGGATGGAAAGCCGAAGAAAAAGACAAATCAATGCCCATCTTAGCGCAAAAGGACCGCCAAAACCTCAAAACAAACTGGGAACCTCTGTCCGAGACGATGTTCTCTGGAATGCCATGCAAACGAACCACATGCTGGAAAAACAATGGCACCAAATCAGAGGAGGAAGGCAATTTAAATAAGGGTACCAAATGGACCATCTTAGAGAAGCGATCACAAACCACCCAAATGACCGACATCCTTTGAGAAACAGGGAGATCTGAAATAAAATCCATGGAAATATGCGTCCAGGGCCTCTTCGGGATCGGCAAGGGCAAAAGCAACACACTGGCACGAGAACAGCAGGGCTTAGCCCGAGCACAAGTCCCACAGGACTGCACAAAAGAATGCACATCCCGTGACAAAGAAGGCCACCAAAAGGATCTAGCCACCAAATCTCTGGTACCAAAGATTCCAGGATGACCAGCCAACACTGAACAATGAATCTCAGAGATAACGCTACTAGTCCATCTATCAGGGACAAACAGTTTCTCCGTAGGACAACGGTCAGGTCTATCAGCCTGAAACTTTTGCAGCACACGCCGCAAATCAGGGGAAATGGCAGACAAAATTACCCCTTCTTTAAGAATACCTGCCGACTCCGGAACACCCGGAGAGTCGGGCACAAAACTCCTTGACAGGGCGTCAGCCTTCACATTATTAGATCCCGGAAGGTATGAAACCACAAAATCAAAACGGGAGAAAAAGAGTGACCATCGAGCCTGTCTAGGATTCAACCGTTTGGCAGACTCGAGATAAGTTAAATTCTTGTGATCCGTCAAGACCACCACGCGATGTTTAGCTCCTTCAAGCCAATGTCGCCACTCCTCGAATGCCCACTTCATGGCCAACAACTCCCGATTGCCCACATCATAATTGCGCTCAGCAGGCGAGAATTTTCTAGAAAAGAAGGCACAGGGTTTCATCACCGAGCCATCAGAACTTCTTTGCGACAAAACAGCCCCTGCTCCAATTTCAGAAGCATCAACCTCAACCTCAAAAGGGAGCGAAACATCTGGCTGGCACAACACAGGGGCAGAAGCAAAACGTCGCTTCAACTCCTGAATAGCCTCTACAGCCGCAGAGGACCAATTGACCACATCAGCACCTTTCTTGGTCAAATCAGTCAACGGTTTAGCAATACTGGAAAAATTAGCGATGAAGCGACGATAAAAATTAGCAAAGCCCAGGAACTTCTGCAAGCTCTTCACAGATGTCGGCTGAGTCCAATCGTAAATGGCCTGAACTTTAACAGGGTCCATCTCGATAGTAGAAGGGGAAAAAATTAAACCCAAAAATGAAACCTTCTGAACTCCAAAGAGACACTTTGACCCCTTCACAAACAAGGAATTCGCACGAAGGACCTGGAACACCATTCTGACCTGCTTCACATGAGACTCCCAATCATCCGAAAAGACCAAAATGTCATCCAAATATACAATCATGAATCTATCCAGGTACTCTCGGAAGATGTAATGCATAAAGGACTGAAACATAGATGGAGCATTAGAAAGCCCGAATGGCATAACCAGGTACTCAAAATGGCCCTCGGGCGTATTAAATGCCGTTTTCCATTCATCACCCTGTTTAATTCGCACAAGATTATACGCACCACGCAGATCTATCTTGGTGAAACAACTAGCCCCCTTAATCCGAGCAAATAAATCAGACAGCAGCGGCAAAGGATACTGAAATTTGACTGATCTTATTAAGAAGGCGGTAATCAATACAAGGTCTCAAAGAACCATCCTTCTTGGCCACAAAAAAGAACCCTGCTCCCAAATGGTGACGACGACGGACGAATATGACCCTTCTCCAAGGATTCCTTTATATAACTCCGCATAGCGGCGTGCTCTGGCACAGATAAATTAAACAGACGGCCCTTAGGAAACTTACTAGCAGGAATCAAATTAATAGCACAGTCGCAATCCCTATGAGGAGGTAGGGCACCGGATTTGGGCTCTTCAAATACATCCCGGTAATCTAATAAAAACTCAGGGACTTCAGAAGGAGTGGAAGGCGAAATTGACAGCAATGGAACATCACCATGTACCCCCTGACAACCCCAGCTGGACACAGACATAGATTTCCAATTCAACACTGGATTATGGACCTGTAGCCATGGCAACCCCAAAACGACCACATCATGCAGATTATGCAACACCAAAAAGCGAATATCCTCCTGATGTGCAGGAGCCATGCACATGGTCAATTGAGTCCAGTACTGAGGCTTATTCTTGGCCAAAGGCGTAGCATCAATTCCTCTCAATGGAATAGGATACTGCAAGGGCTCCAAGAAAAAACCACAGCGCCTGGTAAACTCCAGGTCCATCAAATTCAGGGCAGCGCCTGAATCCACAAATGCCATTACAGAATAGGATGACAGAGAGCAAATCAGAGTAACGGACAAAAGAAATTTAGACTGTACCGTACCAATGGTGACAGACCTAGCGAACCGCTTAGTGCGCTTAGGACAATCGGAGATAGCATGAGTGGATTCACCACAGTAAAAACACAGCCCATTCCGACGTCTGTGTTCTTGCCTTTCAGCTCTGGTCAAAGTCCTATCACACTGCATAGGCTCAGGCCTATGCTCAGAGAACACCGCCAGATGGTGCACAGCTTTGTGCTCACGCATGCGCCGATCGATCTGAATGGCCAAAGACATAGACTCATTCAGACCAGCAGGCGTGGGAAATCCCACCTTGACATCCTTAAGGGCTTCAGAAAGACACTTTCTGAAAATTGCTGCCATAGCACATTAATTCCACTGAGTAAGCACAGACCACTTTCTAAACTTCTGACAGTACACCTCCGCTTCATCCTGACCCTGACACAAAGCCAGCAAGATTTTCTCTGCCTGATCCACTGAATTTGGTTCATCATAAAGCAATCCAAGCGCCAAAAAAAAACGCATCAACATCACGCAATGCAGGATCTTCTGGCGCAAGGGAAAATGCCCAGTCTTGAGGGTCACCACGCAACAAAGAAATAATGATTTTTACTTGTTGAGCGGGGTCACCAGAGGAGCGGGGTTTCAGAGCTAGAAACAGTTTACAATTATTTTTGAAATTCAACAACCTAGATCTATCCCCAGAAAATAAGTCAGGAATAGGAATTCTAGGCTCTAACATAGGATTCTGAACCACAAAATATTGAATGTTTTGTACCCTTGCAGTGAGATGATCCACACAAGAGGACAGACCTTGAATGTCCATATCTACACCTGTGTCCTGAACCACCCAAAGGTCTAGGGGAAAATAAAAACAAATCACAGTGCAAAGACAAAAAAATGGTCTCAGAAGTTCTCTTATCCCTCTATTGAGATGCATTAATACTTTGGGCCAGCTGTACTGTTATGACCTGGTGGTTAGGAGCACCCGGAATGACCTGATAGTTAAACCTCATACAGGACGAGCTCTGGGATGTGGGAACTCTGCTGACCGCAAGCCCTAATCCTATCACACACACTAGAAATAGCCGTGGAGCGCTCCTGACCAGACCTAGGCACCTCGTCACAGCCTAAGAACTATCTAGCCCTAGAGATGGAAAATAATGCCTACCTTGCCTCAGAGAAATTCCCCAAAGGTAAAGGAAGCCCCCCACATATATTGACTGTGAGTAAAGATGAAAGTCACAAACGCAGAAATGAAACAGGTTCAGCAAAGGGAGGCCAGACTTACTAAATAGACAGAGGATAGGAAAGGTAACTTTGCGATCAGCAGAAAAACCTACAAAAGACCACGCAGAGTGTGCAAAAAAGACCTCCGCACCGACTCACGGTGCGGAGGGCCACTCTGCATCCCAGAGCTTCCAGCTAGCAAGACAAAATCATGATAACCAGCTGGACAAGAAAACAGTGAACAAATAATGACTATCAGGAACTTAGCTTCTGCAGGAGAAGGCAGGTCACCAGAGAGATCCAGGAGCGAACTGAACAAATGCAAAAACATTGACAGCTGGCATGGAGTAACGATCTGAGAGGAGTTAAATAGAGCAGCCAACCAAAGGATAAACCACGTCACCTGTGTAAGGAACCTCAGAAGCCGCAGCTTCACTCATAGCCACCAGAGGGAGCCCATAGACAGAACTCGCCGAAGTACCATTCACGACCACAGGAGGGAGTTCGACAACAGAATTCACAACAGGGACTGCAGTCAGTACAGGTACCACCTCCTTCAGAGCTCGTCCCATGTTGCTCCGAAACCACCAGTTCATAACAGTACAAGTGGCCAAAAATGAATTACATGCATCTCAAAAGAAGGAAAAAAAAATTCTGAGCCATTTTTTTTCTGTGCTCTGTTTTGTCTTTTTTTTCCTCTTGATCTCTGGGTGGTTCAGGATTTATGCTCTGGCATGTAGGGTTGAGCGAAACGGGTCGTTCATTTTCAAAAGTCGACGACTTTTGGCAAAGTCGGGTTTCATGAAACCCGATCCGACCCCTGTGCGGGGTCGGCCATGCGGTACGCGACTTTCGCGCCAAAGTCGCGTTTCAATGACGCGAAAAGCACCATTTCTCAGCCAATGAAGGTAAACGCAGAGTGTGGGCAGCGTGATGACATAGGTCCTGGTCCCCACCATCTTAGAGAAGGGCATTGCAGTGATTGGCTTGCTGTCTGCGGCGTCACAGGGGCTATAAAGGGGCGTTCCCGCCGACCGCCATGTTACTGCTGCTGATCTGAGCTTAGGGAGAGGTTGCTGCCGCTTCGTCAGAAGCAGGGATAGCGTTAGGCAGGGTCCATTAACCACCAAACCGCTTGTGCTGTAGCGATTTCCACTGCCCAACACCACCTTCGGTGTGCAGGGACAGTGGAAGCTACATTTTTTTTTTTCCCCCTCAGCGCTGTAGCTCATTGGGCTGCCCTAGAAGGCTCCCTGATAGCTGCATTGCTGTGTGTACGCCGCTGTGCAAACCAACTGCTTTTTTCAAAGCACAAATCCTCTTGTTCCTTCCTTTCTGCACAGCTATCTTTTTGGTTTGTACACACTTTTTATTTAATTTGTGCATCAGTCCACTCCTTATTGCTGCCTGCCATACCTGGCTGAGATTACTGCAGGGAGATAGTAATTGAAGGACACTCCCTGTTTTTTTTTTTTTTTTTTTGTGGGAGATTAAGATTGACATTTCTGCTAGAGTGCCATCCCTGTCTGTGTCATCTCTCACTCAGTGGGCCATAGAAAGCCTATTTATTTTTTTGCTTGATTTTGGTTCTAAAATCTACCTGAAAAAATCACTACATCAATCAGTGGGAGAAAAATATTGGCCTCAGGGCTTGTGTGCCACTCCTGACTCCTGTGTGCATCATCACTCACTCAGTGGGCCATAGAAAGCCCATTTTTTTTTTTTTTTTTTGCTTTATTTGGGTTCTAAATTCTACCTGAAAAAATCAATAAATCAATCAGTGGGAGATTAATATTGGCCTTTGGGCTTGTGTGCCAGTCCTAAGCGTGCCATCTCTCTCTCTCAGATAGTGGGCCATAGAAAGCCTATTTATTTATTTTTTTTTTTATTGGGTTTATAAATTTTCCCTGGAAAAAAAAAAAAAAAAGTGGGAGATTAATATTGGCCTCTGGGCTTGTGTGCCAGTCCTGAGCGTGCCATCTCTCTCACAAATAGTGGGCCATAGAAAGCCTATTTATTTTTTTTTTTTTTGGTTTTATAAATTCTCCCTTAAAAAAAAAAGGGAGATTAATATTGGCCTTTGGGCTTGTGTGCCAGTCCTAAGCGTGCCATCTCTCTCTGTCTCTCAGATAGTGGGCCATAGAAAGCCTATTTATTATTTTTTTATTGGGTTTATAAATTTTCCCTGGAACAAAAAAAAAAAGTGGGAGATAAATATTGGCCTCTGGGCTTGTGTGCCACTCCTGACTCCTGTGTGCGTCATCTCTCACTCAGTGGGCCATAGAAAGCCTTTTTTTGTTTTATTTGTTTTCTAAATTCTCCCTGAAAAAATCATTTTATTTTCTTTGGTTTCTAAATTCTTCCTGAAAAAATCATTTTATTCTATTATTTTTTTTCCTAAAGTCTCCCTTAAAAAAAAAAAAAAATCAAATCAGTGGGAGATTAATATTTACATTTGTGCTTCAGTGACAGTCCTGCGTGTGTGGCATCTCTCTCATTTGTTGCCACCAACAACAGAGTGTGTAACATTGTGCCTGATTTTCGTTGTGGTCTCACTCACCTGTAAAGGGGTAGCTAAATCATACTGAAGTTATAGCTCACCGTGTAATTTGTGTGACAGCAACAAATACCGTTAGTTTGTTTACGTTTTTAAAACAATGAGGAAGTATGGTGGAAGAGGTCGTGGCCGGGGGCGTTCATTGTCAGCTGGTAATGAGGGTAGTGGTAGTGGTGGAGCATCAGCTGGTCGTGGGAAAAAAAATATTGCACCTAAGTCTGGAGCTGTGGAGCCAGGTTCGTCGTCTGGCTACACAAGGCCTCGAACGCTCCCTTTTCTGGGAGTAGGAAAACCGCTTTTAAAGCCGGAGCAGCAAGAGCAAGTTTTGGCTTATCTTGCTGACTCAGCCTCTAGCTCTTTTGCCTCCTCTCGTGAAACTGGTAAATGTCAAAGCAGCGCGTCGTTAGTGGATGTTCACGGTCAGGGACAAGTCGCTTCCTTGTCCTCTTCAGCAAAAACAACAACAGAGAAGAATGCAGCAGGCGACACAACGGGTTACTCCATGGAGCTCTTTACACATACCGTCCCTGGCTTAGAAAGTGAAGCAGTTAACAGTCCATGCCCATTACAAGTTGAATCTGACATGGAGTGCACTGATGCACAGCCACAGCCAGACTACTATGCTGGTCCTTTGACTCAGACCACAACATTGCCCTCGCAGGGTGCTGATCAAGAATCAGACCCTGATGAGACTATGTTGCCCCATCACGAACGCTATACCACCGACCGACACGGTGACACAGATGAAGTTGCACACGAGCTACAAGAAGAGGTAATAGATGACCCAGTTCTTGACCCCGATTGGCAGCCATTGGGGGAACAGGGTGCAGGCGGCAGCAGTTCTGAAGCGGAGGAGGAGGGGCCGCAGCAGGCATCAACATCGTAACAGGTTCCATCTGCCGGGCCCGTATCTTGCCCAAAACGCGTGGCAAAGCCAAAACCTGTTGGAGGACAGCGTGGCCATCCGGTTAAAGCTCAGTCTGCAATGCCTGAAAAGGTATCCGATGCTAGAAAGAGTGCAGTCTGGCATTTTTTTAAACAACATCCAATTGATCAGCGCAAAGTCATCTGTCAAAAATGTTCAACTACCTTAAGCAGAGGACAGAATCTGAAAAGTCTCAATACAAGTTGCATGCATAGACATTTAACCACCATGCATTTGCAAGCCTGGACTAACTACCAAACGTCCCTTAAGGTTGTAGCACCCTCGGCCAATGAAGCTAGTCAGCAACGCAACATCCCTTCCGGCAGTGTAGGGCCACCATTTTCCGCACCACCTGCAGTATCTGTGCAGGTTTCTTTGCCAGGCCAAAGCAGTCAGGGTCAGGGAATCACCAGTTTCGTAGTAGGAAACACTGCATCTAGGGCACCGGTGGCAACAATACCATCTCCCACCGTCTCTCAGTCTGCCATGTCCACCGGCACCCCCGCTAGTTCCACGATCTCCAGCTCTCCAGTCCAGCTCACCCTACATGAGACTATGGTTAGAAAAAGGAAGTACTTAGCCTCGCATCCGCGTACACAGGGTTTGAACGCACACATAGCTAGACTAATCTCGTTAGAGATGATGCCCTACCGGTTAGTTGAAAGCGAAGCTTTCAAAGCCCTGATGGACTACGCTGTACCACGCTACGAGCTACCCAGTCGACACTTTTTTTCCAGAAAAGCCATCCCAGCCCTCCACCAGCATGTTAAAGAGCGCATCGTCCATGCACTCAGGCAATCTGTGAGCACAAAGGTGCACCTGACAACAGATGCATGGACCAGTAGGCATGGCCAGGGACGTTACGTGTCCATCACGGCACACTGGGTAAATGTGATGGATGCAGGGTCCACAGGGGACAGCAAGTTTGGGACAGTTCTGCCTAGCCCACGGTCTAGGAAACAATTGGCTGTAGCCGTTCGCACCCCCTCCTCCTCCTCTTCGTCCTCCTGCAGAAGCGAGAGCTCGTCCACAGACCGCAGTCGCACAACCACTCCATCCGCAGCTGCCACTGTTGCACACCAGGTCTCCCATTATGGGGCAGCTACTGGCAAACGTCAGCAGGCTGTATTGGCTATGAAGTGTTTGGGCGACAACAGACACACCGCGGAAGTTCTGTCCGAGTTCTTGCAGAAAGAAACGCAGTCGTGGCTGGGCACTGTAGATCTTGAGGCAGGCAAGGTAGTGAGTGATAACGGAAGGAATTTCATGGCTGCCATCTCCCTTTCCCAACTGAAACACATTCCTTGCCTGGCTCACACCTTAAACCTGGTGGTGCAGTGCTTCCTGAAAAGTTATCCGGGGTTATCCGACCTGCTCCTCAAAGTGCGTGGACTTTGCTCACATATCCGCCGTTCGCCTGTACACTCCAGCCGTATGCAGACCTATCAGCGTTCTTTGAACCTTCCCCAGCATCGCCTAATCATAGACGTTGCAACAAGGTGGAACTCAACACTGCACATGCTTCAGAGACTGTGTGAACAGAGGCGGGCTGTTATGTTTTTGTGGGAGGATACACATACACGGGCAGGCAGTAGGATGGCAGACATGGAGTTGTCAGGTGTGCAGTGGTCGAAGATTCAAGACATGTGTCAAGTCCTTCAGTGTTTTGAGGAATGCACACGGCTGGTTAGTGCAGACAACGCCATAATAAGCATGAGCATCCCCCTAATGCGTCTGCTGATGCAAAGTTTGACGCACATAAAGGATCAGGCGTCTGCAGCTGAGGAAGAGGAAAGCCTTGATGACAGTCAGCCATTGTCTGGCCAGGGCAGTGTACAGGACGAGGTAGCGGGCGAAGAGGAGGAGGAGGACGAGGAGGATGATGGGGATGATTATATTTTTAATGAGGAAGCTTTTCCGGGGCCACTGGAAATTGGTGGCGCGGCAAGGCCGGGTTCTGGTTTTTTGAGGGACACAAGTGACGTGGATTTGCCTGAAACTGCCCCTCAACCAAGCACAACCGCAGATTTGAGAACTGGAACTTTGGCCCACATGGCGGATTATGCCTCACGTATCCTCAAAAGGGACACACGCATAACTAAAATGATGAATGATGACGATTACTGGTTGGCCTGCCTCCTTGATCCTCGCTATAAAGGCAAATTGCAAAATATAATGCCACATGAGAACTTGGAACTAATATTAGCAACCAAACAATCAACTCTTGTTGACCGTTTGCTTCTGGCATTCCCTGCACACAGCGCCCGTGATTGTTCTCACACGAGCTGCAGGGGCCAGCAGACCAGAGGAGTTAGAGGGGCAGAAATCAGAAGTGGCGTTGGCCAGAGGGGTTTTCTGACCAGGTTGTGGAGTGATTTTGCTATGACCGCAGACAGGACAGGTACTGCAGCATCAATTCAAAGTGACAGGAGACAACATTTGTCCAGTATGGTTACAAACTATTTTTCATCCCTTATCGATGTTCTCCCTCAACCGTCATTCCCATTTGATTACTGGGCATCAAAATTAGACACCTGGCCAGAATTGGCAGAATATGCATTGCAGGAGCTTGCTTGCCCGGCAGCTAGTGTCCTATCAGAAAGAGTATTCAGTGCTGCAGGTTCAATACTAACAGAAAAAAGGACTCGTCTGGCTACCCAAAATGTAGATGATCTAACCTTCATTAAAATGAACCACAACTGGATTTCGAAATCTTTTGCCCCACCTTGCCCGGCTGACACCTAGCTTTCCTATGAAAAGGTCTTGCCTGTGGACTATTCTGAATGCCTTTTCCAATCTCGTAATTTTCTGCACCTGATTGTCCAGCATACGACATGTTTACACCTCACTAAATGGCCAAACTCCCCACACGGGGCCGTGGTATCGACACTTGGCGACAGCACCCGTGAGAGTGCAGTTTGTCTGAAGAGGTGGGTGAGCCCGCTTTTGGTCGACGGCACTGCCACTGGGTCCCTCCTAGTACAATAAAGTGTCTCTGGCGGTGGTGGTGCGCACCCAACGTCAGACACACCGTTGTAATATGAGGGGCCCTGGGCCTGTACCGCCGGCCACAAGACAGTTTCCCCCCACCCCAGCTCAAACAGTGCTCTACCACTTGCAAAATTATCTCACAGCTCCACCAATGTTTAGTCTATGCGCTGACATCCTTCAATGCCTGCCACTGACAATACCATTGTATTGACATTTTTGTTATGTTAGGCCTTCGATGCCTGTCTGTGGTCACTCCTTCCACTAGGCCTCCACTGACCACACCACTGCTGCCCGTGTACCCCTGTAACCAATTTAAAATTGCCTACAGCCATGTGTTATTATTTTAGGCCTTCGATGCCTGTCTGCGGTGACTCCTTCCACTAGGCCTCCACTGACCACACCACTGCTGCCCGTGTACCCCTGTAACCAATTTAAAATTGCCTACAGCCATGTGTTATTATTTTAGGCCTTCGATGCCTGTCTGCGGTGACTCCTTCCACTAGGCCTCCACTGACCACACCACTGCTGCCCGTGTACCCCTGTAACCAATTTAAAATTGCCTACAGCCATGTGTTATTATTGTAGGCCTTCGATGCCTGTCTGCGGTCACTCCTTCCACTAGGCCTCCACTGACCACACCACTGCTGCCCGTGTACCCCTGGAACCAATTTAAAATTGCCTACAGCCATGTGTTATTATTTTAGGCCTTCGATGCCTGTCTGCGGTCACTCCTTCCACTAGGCCTCCACTGACCACACCACTGCTGCCCGTGTACCCCTGGAACCAATTTAAAATTGCCTACAGCCATGTGTTATTATTTTAGGCCTTCGATGCCTGTCTGCGGTCACTCCTTCCACTAGGCCTCCACTGACCACACCACTGCTGCCCGTGTACCCCTGTAACCAATTTAAAATTGCCTACAGCCATGTGTTATTATTTTAGGCCTTCGATGCCTGTCTGCGGTCACTCCTTCCTTTAGGCCTCCACTGACCACACCACTGCTGCCCGTGTACCCCTGGAACCAATTTAAAATTGCCTACAGCCATGTGTTATTATTTTAGGCCTTCGATGCCTGTCTGCGGTGACTCCTTCCACTAGGCCTCCACTGACCACACCACTGCTGCCCGTGTACCCCTGGAACCAATTTAAAATTGCCTACAGCCATGTGTTATTATTTTAGGCCTTCGATGCCTGTCTGCGGTGACTCCTTCCACTAGGCCTCCACTGACCACACCACTGCTGCCCGTGTACCCCTGGAACCAATTTAAAATTGCCTACAGCCATGTGTTATTATTTTAGGCCTTCGATGCCTGTCTGCGGTCACTCCTTCCACTAGGCCTCCACTGACCACACCACTGCTGCCCGTGTACCCCTGGAACCAATTGAAAATTGCCTACAGCCATGTGTTATTATTTTAGGCCTTCGATGCCTGTCTGCGGTCACTCCTTCCACTAGGCCTCCACTGACCACACCAATGCTGCCCGTGTACCCCTGGAACCAACATCAGAAAATATAAAAATAAGTATTTTGCTTATAAAAAAGAAAATACTGGAGAGATATCAAATGCAGACATTTTAACATTAAAAACAAACACATAAAAACAAAAATCTGGTACAGTACTAAAAATGGCCACCAGCTACAATAACTTTCTCCTGCAAGTAGTTAACTGAAAGGTTTTTTCAATTTTAAACACAGATATGGCATCCACCGAGTGTTGTCCTGTCGCGTCTTCTTTATATTATTGCCAAGAAGATGCAAAACAATGAAAATAATAAAATCATTATTTACCAAAAAAATAGAGTAAGTCAAAACCACATTGCAAATAAACATTCATTACAAATAAAGAAGCAGGGCGCGTCCGAGGGTGAGTATATACCTAATAAGAATATAATCACCCTCGGACGCGCCCTTCTTCTTTCCGACAGCCTTCCTTCCTAAGAATCAGCCCTTCCGTGGTGTAGAGAGAGGGTTTGTTACACTCCAAGGTGTTCCCCAGGTTGCCTTTCCTGAGCTTCGATCTTCCGGCTCTCGTTTAGTAGTTGTTGGAAACTACGCTGCATTGGGCCTACAAATTGGGTATGGGGTGTAGAGAGATGGTGTGTTCCACTCCAAGGTGTTCCCCAGGTTGCCTTTCCTGAGCTTCGATCTTCCGGCTCTCGTTTAGTAGTTGTTGGAAACTACGCTGCATTAGGCTTACAAATTGGGTATGGGGTGTAGAGAGATGGTGTGTTCCACTGTAGAGAGATGGTGTGTTCCACTCCAAGGTGTTCCCCAGGTTTCCTCGCCAATGCTTCGATCATCATGCTTTCGTTTAGTAGTTGTTGGAAACTACGCTGCATTAGGCCTACAAATTGGGTATGGGGTGTAGAGAGATGGTGTGTTACACTCCAAGGTGTTCCCCAGGTTTCCTCTCCATTGCTTCGATCTTCATGCTCTCGTTTAGTAGTTGTTGGAAACTACGCTGCATTAGGCCTACAAATTGGGTATGGGGTGTAGAGAGATGGTGTCTTACACTCCAAGGTGTTCCCCAGGTTTCCTCTCCATTGCTTCGATCTTCCGGCTCTCGTTTAGTAGTTGTTGGAAACTACGCTGCATTAGGCCTACAAATTGGGTATGGGGTGTAGAGAGATGGTGTGTTACACTCCAAGGTGTTCCCCAGGTTTCCTCTCCATTGCTTCGATCTTCCGGCTCTCGTTTAGTAGTTGTTGGAAACTACGCTGCATTAGGCCTACAAATTGGGTATGGGGTGTAGAGAGATGGTGTGTTACACTCCAAGGTGTTCCCCAGGTTTCCTCTCCATTGCTTCGATCTTCCGGCTCTCGTTTAGTAGTTGTTGGAAACTACGCTGCATTAGGCCTACAAATTGGGTATGGGGTGTAGAGAGATGGTGTGTTCCACTGTAGAGAGATGGTGTGTTCCACTCCAAGGTGTTCCCCAGGTTTCCTCGCCAATGCTTCGATCATCATGCTCTCGTTTAGTAGTTGTTGGAAACTACGCTGCATTAGGCCTACAAATTGGGTATGGGGTGTAGAGAGATGGTGTGTTCCACTCCAAGGTGTTCCCCAGGTTTCCTCTCCATTGCTTCGATCTTCATGCTCTCGTTTAGTAGTTGTTGGAAACTACGCTGCATTAGGCCTACAAATTGGGTATGGGGTGTAGAGAGATGGTGTGTTACACTCCAAGGTGTTCCCCAGGTTTCCTCTCCATTGCTTCGATCTTCCGGCTCTCGTTTAGTAGTTGTTGGAAACTACGCTACATTAGGCCTACAAATTGGGTATGGGGTGTAGAGAGATGGTGTGTTACACTCCAAGGTGTTCCCCAGGTTTCCTCTCCATTGCTTCGATCTTCCGGCTCTCGTTTAGTAGTTGTTGGAAACTACGCTGCATTAGGCCTACAAATTGGGTATGGGGTGTAGAGAGATGGTGTGTTCCACTCCAAGGTGTTCCCCAGGTTGCCTTTCCTGAGCTTCGATCTTCCGGCTCTCGTTTAGTAGTTGTTGGAAACTACGCTGCATTAGGCCTACAAATTGGGTATGGGGTGTAGAGAGATGGTGTGTTCCACTGTAGAGAGATGGTGTGTTCCACTCCAAGGTGTTCCCCAGGTTTCCTCGCCAATGCTTCGATCATCATGCTCTCGTTTAGTAGTTGTTGGAAACTACGCTGCATTAGGCCTACAAATTGGGTATGGGGTGTAGAGAGATGGTGTGTTCCACTCCAAGGTGTTCCCCAGGTTTCCTCTCCATTGCTTCGATCTTCATGCTCTCGTTTAGTAGTTGTTGGAAACTACGCTGCATTAGGCCTACAAATTGGGTATGGGGTGTAGAGAGATGGTGTGTTACACTCCAAGGTGTTCCCCAGGTTTCCTCTCCATTGCTTCGATCTTCCGGCTCTCGTTTAGTAGTTGTTGGAAACTACGCTGCATTAGGCCTACAAATTGGGTATGGGGTGTAGAGAGATGGTGTGTTACAATCCAAGGTGTTCCCCAGGTTTCCTCTCCATTGCTTCGATCTTCCGGCTCTCGTTTAGTAGTTGTTGGAAACTACGCTGCATTAGGCCTACAAATTGGGTATGGGGTGTAGAGAGATGGTGTGTTCCACTCCAAGGTGTTCCCCAGGTTGCCTTTCCTGAGCTTCGATCTTCCGGCTCTCGTTTAGTAGTTGTTGGAAACTACGCTGCATTAGGCCTACAAATTGGGTATGGGGTGTAGAGAGATGGTGTGTTCCACTGTAGAGAGATGGTGTGTTCCACTCCAGGGTGTTCCCCAGGTTTCCTCGCCAATGCTTCGATCATCATGCTCTCGTTTAGTAGTTGTTGGAAACTACGCTGCATTAGGCCTACAAATTGGGTATGGGGTGTAGAGAGATGGTGTGTTCCACTCCAAGGTGTTCCCCAGGTTTCCTCTCCATTGCTTCGATCTTCATGCTCTCGCTTAGTAGTTGTTGGAAACTACGCTGCATTAGGCCTACAAATTGGGTGTTGGGTGTAGAGAGATGGTGTGTTACACTCCAAGGTGTTCCCCAGGTTTCCTCTCCATTGCTTCGATCTTCCGGCTCTCGTTTAGTAGTTGTTGGAAACTACGCTGCATTAGGCCTACAAATTGGGTATGGGGTGTAGAGAGATGGTGTGTTACACTCCAAGGTGTTCCCCAGGTTTCCTCTCCATTGCTTCGATCTTCCGGCTCTCGTTTAGTAGTTGTTGGAAACTACGCTGCATTAGGCCTACAAATTGGGTATGGGGTGTAGAGAGATGGTGTGTTACACTCCAAGGTGTTCCCCAGGTTTCCTCTCCATTGCTTCGATCTTCCGGCTCTCGTTTAGTAGTTGTTGGAAACTACGCTGCATTAGGCCTACAAATTGGGTATGGGGTGTAGAGAGATGGTGTGTTCCACTGTAGAGAGATGGTGTGTTCCACTCCAAGGTGTTCCCCAGGTTTCCTCGCCAATGCTTCGATCATCATGCTCTCGTTTAGTAGTTGTTGGAAACTACGCTGCATTAGGCCTACAAATTGGGTATGGGGTGTAGAGAGATGGTGTGTTCCACTCCAAGGTGTTCCCCAGGTTTCCTCGCCAATGCTTCGATCATCATGCTCTCGTTTAGTAGTTGTTGGAAACTACGCTGCATTAGACCTACAAATTGGGTATGGGGTGTAGAGAGATGGTGTGTTCCACTCCAAGGTGTTCTCCAGGTTGCCTTTCCTGAACTTCTATCTTCAGGCTCTCATTAAATTGTGGTTAAACGGAACAACTGCATTTGGCGTACTAGTTGGTTTGGGGCCTACTATCGGTGTCTGCCGCTCCTTGCTGTTCTCCTGGTTTCCTGTCCTTAAATTCCGTTTTCAGGCGCTCGTTAAGTAGTTGTTAATGTTAGACTGCATTTGGCCTACTAGTTGGGTTGGGGCCTACTATCGGTGTCTGCCACTCCTTGCTGTTCTCCTCCACTGAACAAAGCTGTGCCGCCTGTTTACTACTGTTGCCAATTTTGAACTGCATTTCGACTACTTACTGATTTGGGCCTACTCTCTGTGTCAGCCTCTCATTCCAGTTGTCCTCCACTGCAATGCCCCCTGATTAGTCCTGTGTTACCAATTTTGAACTGCATTTAGCCCACTTTATTCTTTGGGCCTATATCTGTGTTTCCTCCTCATCCTGCCCATTGCCCAGCCAGTGATAGATGAGTCTGCTGGTACATTGACCCATAACGCAACATTTCCCGTGCACGCTACACTGCAAGATTGTGACCCTGCTGAAAGTCAGGTCCCCTTTCCCGCATACCATACCACCTTACACGGGGACAAACAGGAAGGTGCAGATGAAAGTGCAGGTTCCTTCATCAGGTGGGGGGAGGAATACTAGTTGGCGACGTCACTGGCACAGGGCCTCTCATGGTACGCAAAAGTGTTGCTGCCGGTGGGAGGCGCCCCCGCCGTGCAAACACACTGCTGTACTTTGAGGGGCCCTGTGCCAGTGCCAATGCCAACGAGTGGGCCCCCCCTGCTTGCTCAGGTTCACAGCACTTGCAAAGTTGAAATACTTACCTCTCCCTGCTCCACTGCCGTGACGTGGTCCAGATTTCCTGGGCCCACTAATTACTTGAACCAGCCCTACCCACCACAACTTTAGCCAAATGACCCCCAATTTCAAATGCCTTCCAATTATTATAAGGTAAATTACGCTTGACAAGCTTCATTCAGAAGAATGGATGGTTTTGACATTAAAATGGGCACTCTAGGTGTTTTCCTGGCCCCCACTCACTGCCGATTATGCTGCCCCATTGACTTGCATTGGGTTTCGTGTTTCGGTCGATCCCGACTTTACGTCATAATCGGCCGATTTCACTCGACCCGACTTTTGAGATAGTCGGGTTTCGCGAAACCCGGCTCGACTCTAAAAAGGTCAAGGTCGCTCAACTCTACTGGCATGGATGTTCAGGGTTTGTTTTCTCGTGTGGATCAACTTGCTGCAAAGAGTACAGAGTATCCAAGATTATGTTCTCCAGACTCCGGCTTTGGAGCCTAAAATTCCTACTCCTGATTTGTTTTTTGAGGACAGATCCAAGTTTTTGAACTTTAAAAATAACTGCAAATTGTTTTTTGCTTTGAAACCCCGTTCTTCTGGTGATCCCATTCAGCAAGTTAAAATCATCATATCCTTGCTGCGTGGTGACCCTCAGGACTGGGCATTCTCCCTTGAATCAGGGGATCCGGCATTGCTGAATGTAGACGCATTTTTTCAAGCGCTCGGATTATTGTATGACGAACCTAATTCTGTGGATCATGCAGAAAAAACCCTGTTGGCCCTGTGTCAAGGTCAGGAACCGGCAGAATTATACTGCCAGAAATTTAGGAAATGGTCTGTGCTCACTAAATGGAATGAGGATGCTCTGGCTGCTATATTCAGAAAAGGTCTTTCTGAAGCCCTTAACCCCTTCATGACCCAGCCTATTTTGACCTTAAAGACCTTGCCGTTTTTTGCAATTCTGACCAGTGTCCCTTTATGAGGTAATAACTCAGGAACGCTTCAACGGATCCTAGCGGTTCTGAGATTGTTTTTTCGTGACATATTGGGCTTCATGTTAGTGGTAAATTTAGGTCAATAAATTCTGCGTTTATTTGTGATAAAAACGGAAATTTGGCGAAAATTTCGCAATTTTCACATTTTGAATTTTTATTCTGTTAAACCAGAGAGTTGTGTGACACAAAATAGTTAATAAATAACATTTCCCACATGTAAACTTTACATCAGCACAATTTTGGAAACAAAATTTTTTTTTGCTAGGAAGTTATAAGGGTTAAAATTTGACCAGCGACTTCTCATTTTTACAACGAAATTTACAAAACCATTTTTTTTAGGGACCACCTCACATTTGAAGTCAGTTTGAGGGGTCTATATGGCTGAAAATACCCAAAAGTGACACCATTCTAAAAACTGCACCCATCAAGGTACTCAAAACCACATTCAAGAAGTTTATTAACCCTTCAGGTGCTTCACAGCAGCAGAAGCAACATGGAAGGAAAAAATGAACATTTAACTTTTTAGTCACAAAAATTATCTTTTAGCAACAATTTTTTTATTTTCCCAATGGTAAAAGGAGAAACTGAACCACGAAAGTTGTTGTCCAATTTGCCCTGAGTACGCTGATACCTCATATGTGGGGGTAAACCACTGTTTGGGCACACGGCAGGGCTTGGAAGGGAAGGAGCGCCATTTGACTTTTTGAATGAAAAATTGGCTCCACTCTTTAGCGGACACCATGTCACGTTTGGAGAGCCCCCGTGTGCCTAAAAATTGGAGCTCCCCCACAAGTGACCCCATTTTGGAAACTAGACGCCCCAAGGAACTTATCTAGATGCATAGTGAGCACTTTGAACCCCCAGGTGCTTCACAAATTGATCCGTAAAAATGAAAAAGTACTTTTTTTTCACAAAAAAATTTCTTTTAGCCTCAATTTTTTCATTTTCACATGGGCAACAGGATAAAATGGATCCTAAAATGTGTTGGGCAATTTCTCCTGAGTACACCAATACCTCACATGTGGGGGTAAACCACTGTTTGGGCACTCGGCAGGGCTCGGAAGGGAAGGCGCGCCATTTGACTTTTTGAATGGAAAATTAGCTCCAATTATTAGCGAACACCATGTCGCGTTTGGAGAGCCCCTGTGTGCCTAAACATTGGAGCTCCCCCACAAGTGACCCCATTTTGGAAACTAGACCCCCCAAGGAACTTATCTATATGCATATTGAGCACTTTAAACCCCCAGGTGCTTCACAGAAGTTTATAACGCAGAGCCATGAAAATAAAAAATAATTTTTCTTTCCTCAAAAATGATTTTTTAGCCTGGAATTTCCTATTTTGCCAAGGATAATAGGAGAAATTGGACCCCAAATATTGTTGTCCAGTTTGTCCTGAGTACGCTGATACCCCATATGTGGGGGTAAACCACTGTTTGGGCGCACGGCAGGGCTCGGAAGGGATGGCACGCCATTTGGCTTTTTAAATGGAAAATTAGCTCCAATCATTAGCGGACACCATGTCACGTTTGGAGAGCCCCTGTGTGCCTAAACATTGGAGATCCCCCAGAAATGACACCATTTTGGAAACTAGACCCCCAAAGGAACTAATCTAGATGTGTGGTGAGGACTTTGAACCCCCAAGTGCTTCACAGAATTTTATAACGCAGAGCCATGAAAATAAAAAAATATTTTCTCAAAAATGATCTTTTAGCCTGCAATTTTTTATTTTCCCAAGGGTAACAGGAGAAATTTGACCCCAAAAGTTGTTGTCCAGTTTCTCCTGAGTACGCTGATACCCCATATGTGGGGGTAAATCACTGTTTGGGCACATGCCGGGGCTCGGAAGTGAAGTAGTGACGTTTTGAAATGCAGACTTTGATGGAATGCTCTGTGGGCGTCACGTTGCGTTTGCAGAGCCCCTGATGTGGCTTAACAGTAGAAACCCCGCACAAGTGACCCCATTTTGGAAACTAGACCCCGAAAGGAACTTATCTAGATGTGTGGTGAGCACTTTGAACCCCCAAGTGCTTCATAGAAGTTTATAATGCAGAGCCGTGAAAATAATAAATACGTTTTCTTTCCTCAAAAATAATTATTTAGCCCAGAATTTTTTATTTTCCCAAGGGTTACAGAAGAAATTTGACCCCAATATTTGTTGTCCAGTTTCTCCTGAGTACGGTGATACCCCATATGTGGGGGTAAACTACTGTTTGGGCACATGCCAGGGCTTGGAATTGAAGTAGTGACGTTTTGAAATGCAGACTTTGATGGAATGCTCTGCGGGCGTCACGTTGCGTTTGCAGAGCCCCTGATGTGCCTAAACAGTAGAAACCCCCCACAAGTGACCCCATTTTGGAAACTAGACCCCGAAAAGAACTTATCTAGATGTGTGGTGAGCACTTTGAACCCCCAAGTGCTTCATAGAAGTTTATAATGCAGAGCCGTGAAAATAATAAATACGTTTTCTTTCCTCAAAAATAATTATTTAGCCCAGAATTTTTTATTTTGCCAAGGGTTACAGGAGAAATTGGACCCCAAAAGTTGTTGTCCAGTTTCTCCTGAGTATGCTGATACCCCATGAGTGGGGGTAAACCACTGTTTGGGCACACGTCGGGGCTCAGAAGGGAAGTAGTGACTTTTGAAATGCAGACTTTGATGGAATGGTCTGCGGGTGTCACGTTGCGTTTGCAGAGCCCCTGGTGTGCCTAAACAGTAGAAACCCCCCATAAGTGACCCCATTTTAGAAACTTGACCCCCCAAGGAACTTATCTAGATATGTGGTGAGCACTTTGAACCCCCAAGTGCTTCACAGACGTTTACAACGCAGAGCCGTGAAAATAAAAAATCATTTTTCTTTCCTCAAAAATTATGTTTTAGCAAGCATTTTTTTAGATTCACAAGGGTAACAGGAGAAATTAGACCCCAGTAATTGTTGCGCAGTTTGTCCTGAGTATGCTGGTACCCCATATGTGGGGGTAAACCACTGTTTGGGCACACGTCAGGGCTCGGAAGTGAGGGAGCACCATTTGACTTTTTGAATACGAGATTGGCTGGAATCAATGGTGGCGCCATGTTGCGTTTGGAGACCCCTGATGTGCCTAAACAGTGGTAACCCCTCAATTCTACCTCCAACACTAACCCCAACACACCCCTAACCCTAATCCCAACTGTAGCCATAACCCTAATCACAACCCTAACCACAACCCTAATTCCAACCCTAACCCTAAGGCTATGTGCCCACGTTGCGGATTCGTGTGAGATATTTCCGCACCAAATCCGCGGGTAAAAGGCACTGCATTTTACCTGCGGATTTTCCGCGGATTTCCAGTGTTTTTTGTGCGGATTTCACCTGCGGATTCCTATTGAGGAACAGGTGTAAAACGCTGCGGAATCCGCACAAAGAATTGACATGCTGCGGAAAATACAACGCAGCGTTTCCGCGCGGTATTTTCCGCACTATGGGCACAGCGGATTTGGTTTTTCATATGTTTACATGGTACTGTAAACCTGATGGAACACTGCTGCGAATCCGCAGCGGCCAATCCGCAGCCAAATCCGCACCGTGTGCACATAGCCTAATTCTAAAGGTATGTGCACACTGCGGAAAACGCTGCAGATCCGCAGCAGTTTCCCATGAGTTTACAGTTCAATGTAGACCTATGGGAAACAAAAATCGCTGTACACATGCTGCAGAAAAACTGCACGGAAATGCAGCGGTTTACATTCCGCAGCATGTCACTTCTTTGTGTGGATTCCGCAGCGGTTTTACAACTGCTCCAATAGAAAATCGCAGTTGTAAAACCGCAGTGAAATGCGCAGAAAAAAACGCGGTAAATCCGCCATAAATCCGCAGCGGTTTAGCACTGCGGATTTATCAAATCCGCAGCGGAAAAATCCGCAGAGGACCAGAATACGTGTGCACATACCGAAACCCTAACCCTAACCCTACCCCTAGCCCTAACCCTAGCCCTAACCCTACCCCTAACCCTAACCCTACCCCTAACCCTACCCCTAACCCTACCCCCAACCCTAACCCTAACCCTATTCTAACATTAGTGGAAAAAAAAAATTTCTTTATTTTTTTATTGTCCCTACCTATGGGGGTGACAAAGGAGGGGGGGTCATTTATTATTTTTTTTATTTTGATCACTGAGATATAATCTATCTCAGTGATCAAAATGCACTTTGGAACGAATCTGCCGGCCGGCAGATTCGGCGGGCGCACTGCGCATGCGCCCGCCATTTTGGAAGATGGCGGCGCCCAAGGAGAAGACGGACGGGACCCCGGCTGGATCGGTAAGTATGATGGGGTGGGGGGGACCACGGGGGGGGGATCGGAGCACGGGGGGGGGAATCGGAGCGCGGGAGGGGTGGAACGGAGCACGGGGGGCGTGGAAAGGAGCACGGGGGGGCTGGAATGGAGCACAGGGGGGGTGGAACAGAGCACCGGGGGGGGGTGGATCGGAGTGCAGGGGGGGTGATTGGAGCACGGGGGGGTGATTGGAGCACGGGGGGAGCGGACAAGAGCACGGGGGGGAGCGGAGCACTGGACGGAGGGGAGCCGGAGCAGTGTACCGGCCAGATCGGGGGGCTGGGGGGGCGATCGGTGGGGTGGGGTGGGGGTACATTAGTATTTCCAGCCATGGCCGATGATATTTCAGCATCGGCCATGGCTGGATTGTAATATTTCACCAGTTATAATAGGTGAAATATTACAAATCGCTCTGATTGGCAGTTTCACTTTCAACAGCCAATCAGAGCGATCGTAGCCACGAGGGGGTGAAGCCACCCCCCCTGGGCTAAACTACCACTCCCCCTGTCCCTGCAGATTGGGTGAAATGGGAGTTAACCCTTTCACCCGGCCTGCAGGGACGCGATCTTTCCATGACGCCACATAGGCGTCATGGGTCGGATTGGCACCGACTTTCATGACGCCTACGTGGCGTCATGGGTCGGGAAGGGGTTAAAGATGTTATGGTGGGCTTCCCTACGCCTGCTGGTTTGAGCGAATCTATGTCTCTAGCCATTCAGATTGATCGGCGTCTGCGTGAGCGCAAAGCTGTGCACCATATGGCAGTGTCCTCTGAGCAGAGTCCTGAGCCTATGCAATGTGATAGGATTTTGACTAGAACAGAATGGCAGGAATTCAGACGTCAGAATAGGCTGTGTTTTTACTGTGGTGATTCTGCTCATGTTATTTCTGATTGCCATAAGCATACTAAGAGGGTTCGGGTACCTTTGCCTAAGTTGCCTTCCTCCTCAGATTTGGTTCCATTGTTTTTTCAGCATGTGGTTCGTTTGCATGGCATTCCGGAGAATATTGTGTCTGACAGAGGTTCTCAGTTTGTCTCTAGGTTTTGGCGGGCCTTTTGTGCTAGGATGGGCATTGATTTGTCTTTTTCTTTGGCGTTTCATCCTCAGACTAATGGCCAAACTGAGCGAACTAATCAGACCTTGGAAACCTATTTGAGATGCTTTGTGTCTGCTGATCAGGATGATTGGGTGGCTTTCTTGCCGTTGGCCGAGTTTGCCCTTAATAATAGGGCTAGTTCGGCTACTTTGGTTTCACCTTGCTTTTGTAATTTTGGTTTTCATCCTCGTTTTTCTTCGGGGCAGGTTGAGCCTTCTGATTGTCCTGGTGTGGATTCTGTGGTGGACAGGCTGCAGCAGATTTGGACTCATGTGGTGGACAATTTGACGTTGTCTCAGGAAAAGGCTCAACGTCTTGCTAACCGCCGTCGGTGTGTTGGTCCCCGGCTTCGTGTGGGGGATTTGGTTTGGTTGTCTTCTCGTCATGTTCCTATGAAGGTTTCTTCCCCTAAGTTTAAGCCTCGGTTTATTGGTCCTTATAAGATTTCTGAAATTATCAATCCGGTGTCTTTTTGTTTGGCTCTTCCAGCCTCTTTTGCCATTCATAATGTTTTCCATAGATCTTTGTTGCGGAGATATGTGGTGCCCGTTGTTCCCTCGGTTGATCCTCCTGCCCCGGTGTTGGTTGAGGGAGAGTTGGAATATATGGTTGAGAAAATTTTGGATTCTTGTTTTTCGAGGCGGAGGCTTCAGTATCTTGTCAAGTGGAAGGGTTATGGCCAGGAGGATAATTCTTGGGTTGTTGCCTCCGATGTCTATGCCGCCGATTTGGTTTGTGCTTTTCACTTGGCTCGTCCTGATCGGCCTGGGGGCTCTGGTGAGGGTTCGGTGACCCCTCCTCAAGGGGGGGTACTGTTGTGAATTCCGCTCTTGGGCTCCCTCCGGTGGTTGTAAGTGGCACTTTTGTGAGTTCTGCTCTTGGGCTCCCTCCAGTGGTTTTAAGTGGAATGGCTGAAAGAGGTTCTCAGTTTGTCTCTAGGTTTTGGCGGGCCTTTTGTGCTAGGATGGGCATTGATTTGTCTTTTTCTTCGGCATTTCATCCTCAGACTAATGGCCAAACTGAGCGAACGAATCAGACCTTGGAAACCTATTTGAGATGCTTTGTGTCTGCTGATCAGGATGATTGGGTGGCTTTCTTGCCGTTGGCCGAGTTTGCCCTTCATATTAGGGCTAGTTCGGCTACTTTGGTTTCACCTTTCTTTTGTAATTTTGGTTTTCATCCTCGTTTTTCTTCGGGGCAGGTTGAGCCTTCTGATTGTCCTGGTGTGGATTCTGTGGTGGACAGGCTGCAGCAGATTTGGACTCATGTGGTGGACAATTTGACGTTGTCTCAGGAAAAGGCTCAACGTTTTGCTAACCGCCGTCGGTGTGTTGGTCCCCGCCTTCGTGTGGAGGATTTTGTTTGGTTGTCTTCTCGTCATGTTCCTATGTGATGTGATGCGATGTGATCGCGTTGCTGCGAGGGTCTTACCTCCCTCCCTCCCTGCTCCAGGCCCGGATCCAAGATGGCCGCGGATCCGGGTCCTGCAGGGAGTGAGGTGGCTTCACAGAGCCTGCTCAGAGCAGGCACTGTGAAGCCTGCAGTGCTGTAAGTGAGATCGGTGATCTGACAGAGTGCTGTGCAAACTGTCAGATCACTGATCTTTGATGTCCCCCCCGGAACAAAGTAAAAAAGTTAAAAAAAAAATTTCCAAATGTGTAAAAAAAAATTAAAAAAAATATTCCTAAATAATGAAAAAAAAATAATATATTATCCCCATAAATACATTTCTTCATCTAAATAAAAAAAAAAACAATAAAAGTACACATATTTAGTATCGTCGCGTCCGTAACGACCCGACCTATAAAACTGGCCCACTAGTTAACCCCTTCAGTAAACACCGTAAGAAAAAAAAAAAAAAAAAACGAGGCAAAAAACAACGCTTTATTATCATACCGCCGAACAAAAAGTGGAATAACACGCGATCAAAAAGACAGATATAACTAACCATGGTATCGCTGAAAACGCCATCTTGTCCCGCAAAAAACGAGCCACGATACAGCATCATCAGCAAAAAAATAAAAAAGTTATAGTCCTCAGAATAAATGGATGCAAAAATAATTATTTTTTCTGTAAAATAGTTTTTATCGTATAAAAGCGCCAAAACATAAAAAAATGATATAAATGAGGTGTCGCTGTAATCGTACTGACCCGAAGAATAAAACTGCTTTATCAATTTTACCAAACGCGGAACGGTATAAACGCCTCCCCCAAAAGAAATTCATGAATAGCTGGTTTTTGGTCATTCTTCCTCACAAAAATCGGAATAAAAAGCGATCAAAAAATGTCACGTGCCCGAAAATGTTACCAATAAAAACGTCAACTCGTCCCGCAAAAAACAAGACCTCACATGACTCTGTGGACCAAAATATGGAAAAATTATAGCTCTCAAAATGTGGTAACGCAAAAAATATTTTTTGCAATAAAAAGCGTCTTTCAGTGTGTGACGGCTGCCAATCATAAAAATCCGCTAAAAAACTCGCTATAAAAGTAAATCAAACCCCCCTTCATCACCCCCTTAGTTATGGAAAAAAAAAAAAATGTATTTATTTCCATTTTCCCATTAGGGCTAAGGTTAGGGCTAGGGTTAGAGCTAGGGTTAGGGCTAGGGTTAGGATTAGGGCTAGGGCTAGGGTTAGGGTTAGGGCTAGGGTTAGGGCTAGGGTTAGGGCTAGGGTTAGGGTTGGGGCTACAGTTAGGGTTGGGGCTAAAGTTAGGGTTAGGGTTTAGATTACATTTACAGTTGGGAATAGGGCTAGGGCTAGGGTTAGGGCTAGGGTTAGGGCTAGGGTTAGGGCTAGGGTTAGGGTTAGGGCTAGGGTTATGGTTAGGGCTAGGGTTAGGGCTAAAGTTAGGGTTAGGGTTTAGATTACATTTACAGTTGGGAAAAGGGTTGGGATTAGGGTTAGGGGTGTGTCAGTGTTAGAGGTGTGGCTAGGGTTACCGTTGGAATTAGGGTTAGGGGTGTGTTTGGATTAGGGTTTCAGTTATAATTGGGGGGTTTCCAAACACAACATGGCGTCCGATCTCAATTCCAGCCAATTCTGCGTTGAAAAAGTAAAACAGTGCTCCTTCCCTTCCGAGCTCTCCCGTGTGCCCAAACAGGGGTTTACCCCAACATATGTAGTATCAGCGTACTCAGGACAAATAGGACAACAACTTTTGTGGTCCAATTTCTCCTGTTACCCTTGGGAAAATACAAAACTGGGGGCTAAAAAATAATTTTTGTGGGAAAACAAAAAGATTTTTTATTTTCACGGCTCTGCGTTATAAACTGTAGTGAAACACTTGGGGGTTCAAAGTTCTCACAACACATCTAGATAAGTTCATTGAGGGGTCTAGTTTCCAATATGGGGTCACTTGTGGGGGGTTTCTACTGTTTAGGTACATTAGGGGCTCTGCAAATGCAATGTGACGCCTGCAGACCAATCCATCTAAGTCTGCATTCCAAATGATGCTCCTTCCCTTCCGAGCCCTCCCATGCGCCCAAACGGTGGTTCCCCCCCACATATCGGGTATCAGCGTACTCAGGACAAATTGGACAACAACATTTAGGGTCCAATTTCTCCTGCTACCCTTGGAAAAATACAAAACTGGGGGCTAAAATATAATTTTTGTGGAAAAAAAATATTTTTTATTTGCACGGCTCTGCGTTATAAACTGTAGTGAAATACTTGGGGGTTCAAAGCTCTCACAACACATCTAGATGAGTTCCTTAGGGGGTCTACTTTCCAAAATGGTGTCACTAGTGGGGGGGTTTCTACTGTTTAGGTACATTAGGGGCTCTGCAAACGCAATGTGACGCCTGCAGACCATTCCATCTAAGTCTGCATTCCAAATGGCGCTCCTTCCCTTCCGAGCCCTCCCATGTGCCCAAATGGTGGTTCCCCCGCCACATATGGGGTATCAGCGTACTCAGGACAAATTGGACAACAACTTTTGGGGTCCAATTTCTCCTGTTACCCTAGGGAAAATACAAAACTGGGGGCTAAAAAATAATTTTTGTGGGAAAAAACTTTTGTTTTATTTTTATGGCTCTGCATTATAAACTTCTGTGAAGCCCTTGGTGGGTCAAAGTGCTCACCACACATCCAGATAAGTTCCTTAGGGGGTCTACTTTCCAAAATGGTGTCACTTGTGGGGGGTTTCAATGTTTAGGCACATCAGTGGCTCTCCAAATGCAACATGGCGTCCCATCTCAATTCCTGTCAATTTTGGCATTAAAAGTCAAACGGTGCTCCTTCCCTTCCGAGCTCTACCATGTGCACAAACAGTGGTTTACCCCCACATATGGGGTATCAGCGTACTCAGGACAAATTGTACAACAAGTTTTGACGTCCAATTTCTTCTCTAACCCTTGGAAAAATAAAAAATTGGGGGCAAAAATATAATTTTTGTGAAAAAATATGATTTTTTATTTTTACGGTTCTGCATTATAAACTTCTGTGAAGCACTTGGTGGGTCAAAGTGCTCACCACACCTCTAGATAAGTTCCTTAGGGGGTCTACTTTCCAAAATGTTGTCACTTGTGGGGGGTTTCAATGTTTAGGCACATCAGTGGCTCTCCAAACGCAACATGGCGTCCCATCTCAATTCCTGTCAATTTTGCATTGAAAAGTCAAACGGCGCTCCTTCCCTTCCGAGCTCTCCCATGCGCCCAAACAGTGGTTTACTGTCACATATGGGGTATCAGCGTACTCAGGACAAATTGGACAACAACTTTTGGGGTTCATTTTCTCCTCTTACCCTTGGTAAAATAAAACAAATTGGAGCTGAAGTAAATTTTTTGTGAAAAAAAGTTAAATGTTCATTTTTATTTAAACATTCCAAAAATTCCTATTAAACACCTGAAGGGTTAATAAACTTCTTGAATGTGGTTTTGAGCACCTTGAGGGGTGCAGTTTTTAGAATGGTGTCACACTTGGGTATTTTCTATCATTTAAACCCCTCAAAATGACTTCAAATGAGATGTGGTCCCTAAAAAAGAAATGGTATTGTAAAAATGAGAAATTGCTGGTCAACTTTTAACCCTTATAACTCCCTAACAAAAAAAAAATTTGGCTCCAAAATTATGCTGATGTAAAGTAGACATGTGGGAAATGTTACTTATTAAGTATTTTGTGTGACATATCTCTGTGATTTAATTGCATAAAAATTCAAAGTTTGAAAATTGCGAAATTTTCATAATTTTTGCCAAATTTCCGTTTTTTTTCACAAATAAACGCAGGTACTATCAAATAAATTTTACCACTATCATGAAGTACAATATGTCACGAAAAAACAATGTCAGAATCACCAGGATCCGTTGAAGCGTTCCAGAGTTATAACCTCATAAACGGACAGTGGTCAGAATTGTAAAAATTAGCCTGGTCATTGACGTGCAAACCACCCTTGGGGGTAAAGGGGTTAAGCCTCAGTTTAGTGGTCCTTATAAGATTTCTGAAATTATCAATCCGGTGTCTTTTCGTTTGGCTCTTCTGTTTTCCATAGATCTTTGTTGCGGAGATATGTGGTGCCCATTGTTCCCTCGGTTGATCCTCCTGCCCCGGTGTTGGTTGAGGGAGAGTTGGAATATATGGTTGAGAAAATTTTGGATTCTCGTTTTTCGAGGCGGAGGTTTCAGTATCTTGTCAAGTGGAAGGGTTATGGCCAGGAGGATAATTCTTGGGTTGTTGCCTCCGATGTCTATGCCGCCGATTTGGTTTGTGCTTTTCACTTGGCTCGTCCTGATCGGCCTGGGGGCTCTGGTGAGGGTTCGGTGACCCCTCCTCAAGGGGGGGTACTGTTGTGAATTCCGCTCTTGGGCTCCCTCCGGTGGTTGTAAGTGGCACTTTTGTGAGTTCTGCTCTTGGGCTCCCTCCAGTGGTTTTAAGTGGAATGGCTTAATGGATTAATTCAGTTAAGCTGGAAGCTCTGGGAAGCAGATTTACCCTCCACACCTTTAGTCAGGTGTGGAGATTTTTGTAAACTCTGTGTGGATTTTTGTAGTTTTTAATACTGACCGCACAGTATTCCGTCCTGTCCTATCTATCTAGCTAGACTGGCCTCCTGTGCTACATCCTGGTTTCATTCTACGTATGTCTTTTCCCTCTCCACTCACAGTCATTACTTGTGGGGGGCTATCTATCCTTTGGGGATTTTCTCTGAGGCAAGATAGTTTTCCTGTTTCTATCGTTAGGGGTAGTTAATTCTCAGGCTGTAACGAGGTGCCTAGGGAGTGACAGGAGCATCCCACGGCTACTTCTAGTGTTATGTTGAGCTTAGGGACTGCGGTCAGTACAGGTACCACCTCCTTCAGAGCTCGTCCCATGTTGCTCCTAAACCTCCAGTTCATAACAGTACAAGTGGCCAAAAATGAATTAAATGCATCTCAAAAGAAGGGAAAAAAAATTCTGAGCCATTTTTTTTTCTGTGCTCTGTTTTGTCTTTTTTTTCCTCTTGATCTCTGGGTGGTTCAGGATTTATGCTCTGGCATGGATGTTCAGGGTTTGTTTTCTCGTGTGGATCAACTTGCTGCAAGAGTACAGAGTATCCAAGATTATGTTGTCTAGACTCCGGCTTTGGAGCCTAAAATTCCTACTCCTGATTTGTTTTTTGGGGACAGATCCAAGTTTTTGAACTTTAAAAATAACTGCAAATTGTATTTTGCTTTGAAATCCTGTTCTTCTGGTGATCCCATTCAGCAAGTTAAAATCATCATATCCTTGCTGCGTGGTGACCCTCAGGACTGGGCATTCTCCCTTGAATCAGGGGATCCGGCATTGCTGAAGGTAGACGCATTTTTTCAAGCGCTCGGATTATTGTATGACGAACCTAATTCTGTGGATCATGCAGAAAAAACCCTGTTGGCCCTGTGTCAAGGTCAGGAACCGGCAGAATTATACTGCCAGAAATTTAGGAATTGGTCTGTGCTCACTAAATGGAATGAGGATGCTCTGGCTGCTATTTTCAGAAAAGGTCTTTCTGAAGCCCTTAAAGATGTTATGGTGGGCTTCCCTACGCCTGCTGGTTTGAGCGAATCTATGTCTCTAGCCATTCAGATTGATCGGCGTCTGCGCGAGCGCAAAGCTGTGCACCATATGGCAGTGTCCTCTGAGCAGAGTCCTGAGCCTATGCAATGTGATAGGATTTTGACTAGAACAGAACGGCAGGAATTCAGACGTCAGAATAGGCTGTATTTTTACTGTGGTGATTCTGCTCATGTTATTTCTGATTGCCCTAAGCGTACTAGGAGGGTCGCTAGGTCTGTTACCATCAGTACTGTACAGCCTAAATTTCTCTTATCTGTGACCCTGATTTGCTCATTGTCGTCCTTTTCTGTCATGGCATTTGTGGATTCAGGCGCTGCCCTGAACTTAATGGACTTAGAATTCGCCAGGCGCTGTGGTTTTTCCTTGCAGCCTTTGCAGAGCCCTATTCCTTTGAGGGGCATTGATGCTACACCATTGGCCAAGGATAAACCTCAGTACTGGACGCAGATGACCATGTACATGGCTCCAGCACATCAGGAAGATTGCCGTTTTCTGGTGTTGCATAACCTGCATGATGTTGTTGTACTGGGTTTTCCATGGTTACGGGAACATAATCCGGTGCTGGATTGGAAAACTATGTCTGTGTCTAGTTGGGGTTGTCAAGGGGTACATAGTGACGTTCCTTTGATGTCAATTTCCTCTTCCCCCTCTTCTGAGGTCCCTGAGTTTTTGTCGGATTTCCAGGATGTATTTGTTGAGCCCAAGTTCAGTTCCCTTCCTCCACATAGGGACTGTGATTGTGCTATTAACTTGATTCCAGGTTGTAAGTTCCCTAAGGGCCGACTTTTCAATCTGTTTGTGCCAGAGCATGCCGCCATGCGGAGTTATGTTAAGGAATCTTTGGAGAAGGGGCATATTCGGCCGTCTTCGTCACCATTGGGAGCGGGTTTCTTTTTTGTTGCTAAGAAGGATGGCTCCTTGAGACCCTGTATAGATTATCGTCTTCTTAATAAGATCACGGTCAAATTCCAATACCCCTTGCCTTTGCTTTCTGATTTGTTTGCTCAGATTAAGGGGGCTAGTTGGTTTACTAAGATTGACCTTCGAGGGGCATATAATCTTGTTCGTATTAAACAGGGTTACGAATGGAAAACTGCATTTAATACGCCCGAAGGCCATTTTGAATACCTCGTGATGCCATTCGGGCTCTCTAATGCTCCATCTGTGTTCCAATCTTTCATGCATGATATTTTCCGCAATTATCTTGATAAATTCATGGTTGTATATTTGGATGATATTTTGATTTTTTCCGATGATTGGGAGTCTCATGTGAAGCAGGTCAGGATGGTATTCCAGATCCTTCGTGATAATGCTTTATTTGTGAAGGGGTCTAAGTGCCTATTCGGAGTTCAGAAGGTCTATTTTTTGGGTTTTATTTTTTCTCCCTCGTCTATGGAAATGGATCCTGTTAAGGTCCAAGCTATTCATGACTGGATTCAACCCACATCTGTGAAGAGCCTTCAAAAATTTTTGGGCTTTGCTAATTTCTATCGCCGTTTAATTGCCAACTTTTCCAGTGTGGTTAAGCCCCTTACTGATTTGACGAAGAAAGGCGCTGATGTGACGAATTGGTCCTCTGCGGCTGTTGAGATCTTTCGGGAGCTTAAACGCCGATTTACTTCTGCCCCTGTGTTGTGTCAGCCGGATGTTTCTCTTCCTTTTCAGGTTGAGGTTGACGCTTCTGAGATTGGGGCAGGGGCCGTTTTGTCTCAGAGGGATTCTGATGGTTCTTTGATGAAACCGTGTGCTTTTTTTTCCAGAAAGTTTTCGCCTGCGGAACGCAATTATGATGTCGGCAATCGGGAGTTGTTGGCTATGAAGTGGGCGTTTGAGGAGTGGCGACATTGGCTTGAGGGAGCTAAGCACCGCGTTGTGGTCTTGACTGGACATAAGAATCTGATTTACCTCGAGTCGGCCAAGCGGCTGAATCCTAGACAGGCTCGATGGTCCCTGTTTTTCTCCCGTTTTGATTTTGTGGTCTCGTATCTTCCGGGATCTAAAAATGTTAAGGCTGATGCCCTCTCTAGGAGTTTTTGCCTGATTCTCCTGGAGTCCTTGAGCCGGTTGGCATTCTTAAGGAAGGGGTGATTCTTTCTGCTATCTCCCCTGATTTGTGGCGGGTGCTTCAGGAATTTCAGGCTGATAAGCCTGACCGCTGTCCAGTGGGGAAGCTGTTTGTTCCTGATAGATGGACAAGTAAGGTAATTTCTGAGGTTCATTGTTCAGTGTTGGCTGGTCATCCTGGGATTTTTGATACCAGAGATTTGGTTGCTAGATCCTTTTGGTGGCCTTCTTTGTCGCGGGATGTGCGTGCTTTTGTGCAGTCCTGTGGGACTTGCGCCCGGGCCAAGCCTTGCTGTTCCCGCGCTAGTGGGTTGCTTTTGCCTTTGCCGGTCCCTGAGAGGCCCTGGACGCATATTTCCATGGATTTTATTTCGGATCTTCCTGTTTCCCAGAAGATGTCTGTTATCTGGGTTGTTTGTGACCGGTTCTCTAAAATGATCCATCTGGTACCTTTGCCTAAGTTGCCTTCCTCCTCAGATTTGGTTCCATTGTTTTTTCAGCATGTGGTTCGTTTGCATGGCATTCCGGAGAATATTGTGTCTGACAGAGGTTCTCAGTTTGTCTCTAGGTTTTGGCGGGCCTTTTGTGCTAGGATGGGCATTGATTTGTCTTTTTCTTCGGCGTTTCATCCTCAGACTAATGGCCAAACTGAGCGAACTAATCAGACCTTGGAAACCTATTTGAGATGCTTTGTGTCTGCTGATCAGGATGATTGGGTGGCTTTCTTGCCGTTGGCCGAGTTTGCCCTTAATAATAGGGCTAGTTCGGCTACTTTGGTCCGCCGTCGGTGTGTTGGTCCCCGGCTTCGTGTGGGGGATTTGGTTTGGTTGTCTTCTCGTCATGTTCATATGAAAGTTTCTTCCCCTAAGTTTAAGCCTCGGTTTATTGGTCCTTATAAGATTTCTGAAATTATCAATCCGGTGTCTTTTTGTTTGGCTCTTCCAGCCTCTTTTGCCATTCATAATGTTTTCCATAGATCTTTGTTGCGGAGATATGTGGTGCCCGTTGTTCCCTCGGTTGATCCTCCTGCCTCGGTGTTGGTTGAGGGAGAGTTGGAATATGAGGTTGAGAAAATTTTGGATTCTCGTTTTTCGAGGCGGAGGCTTCAGTATCTTGTCAAGTGGAAGGGTTATGGCCAGGAGGATAATTCTTGGGTTGTTGCCTCCGATGTCCATGCCGCCGATTTGGTTCGTGCTTTTCACTTGGCTCATCCTGATCGGCCTGGGGGCTCTGGTGAGGGTTCGGTGACCCCTCCTCAAGGGGGGGGGTACTGTTGTGAATTCCGCTCTTGGGCTCCCTCCGGTGGTTGTAAGTGGCACTTTTGTGAGTTCTGCTCTTGGGTTCCCTCCGGTGGTTTTAAGTGGAATGGCTGCTCCTTGGATTTAGCAGTCTGCTGCTGCTTCCACTGATTGTCTTTCTGCTCGGCTATTTATTCCTGGCTCTTCCCTTCAGCCAGTGCCACTTGTCAATGGTTCCTGGTTGGATTCACATCTCTCTTGGATTTCCCTGATATCCTGACCCGTTCAGCAAAGATAAGTCCTTTCTTTGCTCTTTTCTGTCCACATGTTGACGAGGTGCCTAGGGAGTGACAGGAGCATCCCACAACTACTTCTAGTGTTGTGTTGAGCTTAGGGACTGCGGTCAGTACAGGTACCACCTCCTTCAGAGCTCGTCCCATGTTGCTCCTAAACCACCAGTTCATAACACTCACCCCTATAATCCTTCACTTTCTGCTAAACCCCCCTAATCCCTACACCTAGCAAGGAACCCGGTCATCTCTACCTCCATCCTACCCATCCATCTCACCTCCTCAGATCTCTTCCTCAACATACAATCCTATGTCTCCAAACACAGACAGCCCCCTCATGCCCTTTCCTACTCCCACCTGCTAACACTCTCTCTGCTCCTCCTGACTGCCGGTGATATCTCTCCAAATCCTGGTCCTCCTCACCACATCCCCATTTGCCCGGCCCCCATTTTCCCGGTCCCACTAACAGAAGCTCTGTGGAACGCTCGCTCTGTCTGCAACAAACTTTCTAATATCCATGAGATTTTCATTATTGACAAACTTTCCTTCCTCGCTATCACCGAAACCTGGCTCACCCCCTCTGACACAGCCTCTCCAGCTGCACTTTCGTACGGTGGATTCCACTTTTTCCACACACCTCGCCCCAGCACCAAGCATGGCGAAGGAGTTGGTTTTCTCCTGTAGGATAACTGATCCTTCACTCAAATCCCACTGCCACCCTCCGTTACCCTCCCTTCCTTTGAGGTGCACTCTGTGCACATCTACTCCCCTTCCAACCTCCAACTGGCTGTCATTTACCGCCCCCCACGGCCAGCCACCACCTTCTTCGACCACTTGTCTTCACCACCTAGCTACTTCAGTTCCTCTCCGTTGCCATCCCTGTTATGATAGGCAATTCAGTATCACCATGGACATGGAGGTCAGAGCACATACAGTGATCTGACAATAACCCAAAATAATAGAACGAGCTCTGAGACGTGGGAACTCTGCAGACCGCAATCCCTGATCCTCTCCAAACACAACTAGAGGCAGCCGTGGATTGCGCCTAACGCTCCCTATGCAACTCGGCACAGCCTGAGAAACTAACTAGCCTGACGATAGAAAAAATAAGCCTACCTTGCCTCAGAGAAATACCCCAAAGGAAAAGGCAGCCCCCCACATATAATGACTGTGAGTAAGATGAAAAGACAAACGTAGGGATGAAATAGATTCAGCAAAGTGAGGCCCGATATTCTAGACAGAACGAGGATAGGAAAGATAACTTTGCGGTCTACACAAAACCCTAAAGAAAACCACGCAAAGGGGCAAAAAGACCCTCCGTACCGAACTAACGGCACGGAGGTACACCCTTTGCGTCCCAGAGCTTCCAGCAAAACAAATAGACAAGCTGGACAGAAAAAATAGCAACAAATAGCAAAGAAGCACTTAGCTATGCAGAGCAGCAGGCCACAGGAATGATCCAGAGAAACACAAGTCCAACACTGAAACATTGACAGGAAGCATGAATCAAAGCATTAGGTGGGGTTAAGTAGAGAAGCACCTAACGACCTCACCAGATCACCTGAGGGAGGAAACTCAGAAGCAGCAGTACCAGTTTCCTCCACAAATGGAAGCTCCCAGAGAGAATCAGCCGAAGTACCACTTGTGACCACAGGAGGGAGTTCTGCCACAGAATTCACAACAGTACCCCCCCCTTGAGGAGGGGTCACCGAACCCTCACCAGAGCCCCCAGGCCGACCAGGATGAGCCACATGAAAGACACGAACAAGATCGGGAGCATGGACATCAGAGGCAAAAACCCAGGAATTATCCTCCTGAGCATAACCCTTCCATTTAACCAAATACTGGAGTTTCCGTCTTGAAACACGAGAATCCAAAATCTTCTCCACAATATACTCCAATTCCCCCTCCACCAAAACCGGGGCAGGAGGGTCAACAGATGGAACCATAGGTGCCACGTATCTCCGCAACAATGACCTATGGAAGACGTTATGTATGAAAAAAGAATCTGGGAGGGTCAGACGAAAAGACACAGGATTAATAACCTCAGAAATCCTATAAGGACCAATGAAACGAGGTTTAAACTTCGGAGAGGAAACCTTCATAGGAATATGACGAGAAGATAACCAAACCAAATCCCCAACACGAAGTCGGGGACCCACACGGCGTCTGCGATTAGCGAAACGTTGAGCCTTCTCCTGGGACAAGGTCAAATTGTCCACTACATGAGTCCAAATCTGCTGCAACCTGTCCACCACAGTATCCACAGCAGGACAGTCCGAAGACTCAACCTGTCCTGAAGAGAAACGAGGATGGAACCCAGAATTGCAGAAAAATGGCGAAACCAAGGTAGCTGAGCTGGCCCGATTATTAAGGGCGAACTCAGCCAAAGGCAAAAAGGACACCCAGTCATCCTGATCGGCAGAAACAAAGCATCTCAGATAGGTTTCCAAGGTCTGATTGGTTCGTTCGGTCTGGCCATTAGTCTGAGGATGAAAAGCCGAGGAAAAAGACAAGTCAATGCCCATCCTACCACAAAAGGCTCGCCAAAACCTCGAAACAAACTGGGAACCTCTGTCAGAAACGATATTCTCTGGAATGCCATGCAAACGAACCACATGCTGGAAGAACAATGGCACCAAATCAGAGGAGGAAGGCAACTTGGACAAGGGTACCAGATGGACCATCTTAGAAAAGCGATCACAGACCACCCAAATGACTGACATCTTTTGAGAGACGGGAAGATCTGAAATAAAATCCATAGAGATATGTGTCCAAGGTCTCTTCGGGACCGGCAAGGGCAAAAGCAACCCACTGGCACGAGAACAGCAGGGCTTAGCCCGAGCACAAATCCCACAGGACTGCACAAAAGAACGCACATCCCGCGACAGAGATGGCCACCAAAAGGATCTAGCCACTAACTCTCTGGTACCAAAGATTCCAGGATGACCAGCCAACACCGAACAATGAACCTCAGAGATCACTTTATTTGTCCACCTATCCGGGACAAACAGTTTCTCCGCTGGACAACGATCAGGTTTATTAGCCTGAAATTTTTGCAGCACCCGCCGCAAATCAGGGGAGATGGCAGACACAATTACTCCTTCCTTGAGGATACCCGCCGGCTCAGATAAACCCGGAAAGTCGGGCACAAAACTCCTAGACAGAGCATCCGCCTTCACATTTTTAGAGCCCGGAAGGTACGAAATCACAAAGTCAAAACAGGCGAAAAACAGAAACCAACGAGCCTGTCTAGGATTCAAACGCTTAGCAGACTCGAGATAAGTCAGGTTCTTATGATCAGTCAATACCACCACGCGATGCTTAGCTCCTTCAAGCCAATGACGCCACTCCTCGAATGCCCACTTCATGGCAAGCAACTCTCGGTTGCCCACATCATAATTCCGCTCAGCAGGCGAAAACTTCCTGGAAAAAAAAGCGCATGGTTTCATCACTGAACAATCAGAACCTCTCTGCGACAAAACAGCCCCTGCTCCAATCTCAGAAGCATCAACCTCGACCTGGAACGGAAGAGAAACATCAGGTTGACACAACACAGGGGCAGAAGAAAAACGACGCTTCAACTCTTGAAAAGCTTCCACAGCAGCAGAAGACCAATTGACCAAATCAGCACCCTTCTTGGTCAAATCGGTCAATGGTTTGGCAATACTAGAAAAATTGCAGATGAAGCGACGATAAAAATTAGCAAAGCCCAGGAACTTTTGCAGACTTTTCAGAGATGTCGGCTGAGTCCAATCATGGATGGCTTGGACCTTAACAGGATCCATCTCGATAGTAGAAGGGGAAAAGATGAACCCCAAAAATGAAACCTTCTGCACACCAAAGAGACACTTTGATCCCTTCACAAACAAAGAATTAGCACGCAGGACCTGAAAAACCGTTCTGACCTGTTTCACATGAGACTCCCAATCATCCGAGAAGATCAAAATGTCATCCAAGTACACAATCAACAATTTATCCAGGTACTCTCGGAAGATGTCATGCATAAAGGACTGAAACACTGATGGAGCATTGGCAAGTCCGAATGGCATCACTAGATACTCAAAATGACCCTCAGGCGTATTAAATGCAGTTTTCCATTCATCGCCTCGCCTGATTCGCACCAGATTATACGCACCACGAAGATCAATCTTGGTGAACCAACTAGCCCCCTTAATCCGAGCAAACAAATCAGATAACAAAGGCAAGGGGTACTGAAATTTAACAGTGATCTTATTAAGAAGGCGATAATCTATACAAGGTCTCAGCGAACCATCCTTTTTGGCTACAAAAAAGAACCCTGCTCCTAATGGCGACGATGACGGGCGAATATGCCCCTTCTCCAGGGATTCCTTCACATAACTGCGCATAGCGGTGTGCTCAGGCACGGATAAATTAAACAGTCGACCTTTTGGGAATTTACCACCAGGAATCAAATTGATAGCACAATCACAATCCCTATGCGGAGGTAGGGCATCGGACTTGGGCTCATCAAATACATCCCGGTAATCGGACAAGAACTCTGGAACCTCAGAAGGGGGGGATGACGAAATTGACAGAAATGGAACATCACCATGTACCCCCTGACAACCCCAGCTGGACACCGACATGGATTTCCAATCCAATACTGGATTATGGGCTTGTAGCCATGGCAACCCCAACACGATCACATCATGCAGATTATGCAACACCAGAAAGCGAATATCCTCCTGATGTGCAGGAGCCATGCACATGGTCAGCTGGGTCCAGTATTGAGGCTTATTCTTGGCCAAAGGCGTAGCATCAATTCCTCTCAATGGAATAGGACACTGCAAGGGCTCCAAGAAAAACCCACAACGCTTAGCATATTCCAAGTCCATCAAATTCAGAGCGGCGCCTGAATCTACAAACGCCATGACAGAATATGATGACAACGAGCAGATCAAGGTAACGGACAGAAGAAATTTTGACTGTACCGTACCAATGGTGGCAGACCTAGCGAACCGCTTAGTGCGCTTAGGACAATCAGAGATAGCATGAGTGGAATCACCACAGTAGAAACACAGCCCATTCAGACGTCTGTGTTCTTGCCGTTCAACTCTGGTCAAAGTCCTATCGCACTGCATAGGCTCAGGTTTAAGCTCAGGTAATACCGCCAAATGGTGCACAGATTTACGCTCACGCAAGCGTCGACCGATCTGAATAGCCAAAGACATAGACTCATTCAAACCAGCAGGCATAGGAAATCCCACCATGACATCCTTAAGGGCTTCAGAGAGACCCTTTCTGAACATAGCTGCCAGCGCAGATTCATTCCATTGAGTGAGCACTGACCATTTTCTAAATTTCTGGCAATATACCTCTATCTCATCCTGACCCTGACAAAGAGCCAGCAAATTCTTTTCTGCCTGATCCACTGAATTAGGCTCATCGTACAGCAATCCGAGCGCCAGGAAAAACGCATTGATATTACTTAATGCAGGATCTCCTGGCGCAAGAGAAAATGCCCAGTCCTGAGGGTCGCCGCGCAAAAAAGAAATAATAATCAAAACCTGTTGAACTGGATCACCAGAGGAACGAGGTTTCAAGGCCAGAAATAACTTACAATTATTTTTGAAACTCAGAAACTTAGTTCTATCTCCAAAAAAACAAATCAGGAATAGGAATTCTTGGTTCTAACATAGATTTCTGATCAATAGTGTCTTGAATCTTTTGTACTCTTGCCGAGAGCTGATCCACAAATGAAGACAGACTTCTAATGTCCATCGCTACACCTGTGTACTGAACCACCCAAATGTCTAGGGGAAAAAAAAGACAAAACACAAAGCCAAGAAAAAAAATGGTCTCAGAACTTCTTTTTTCCCTCTATTGAGAATCATTAGTACTTTTGGCTTCCTGTACTGTTATGATAGGCAATTCAGTATCACTATGGACATGGAGGTCAGAGCACATACAGGTGATCTGACAATAACCCAAAATAATAGAACGAGCTCTGAGACGTGGAAACTCTGCAGACCGCAATCCCTGATCCTCTCCAAACACAACTAGAGGCAGCCGTGGATTGCGCCTAACGCTCCCTATGCAACTCGGCACAGCCTGAGAAACTAACTAGCCTGACGATAGAAAAAATAAGCCTACCTTGCCTCAGAGAAATACCCCAAAGGAAAAGGCAGCCCCCCACATATAATGACTGTGAGTAAGATGAAAAGACAAACGTAGGGATGAAATAGATTCAGCAAAGTGAGGCCCGATATTCTAGACAGAACGAGGATAGGAAAGATAACTTTGCGGTCTACACAAAACCCTAAAGAAAACCACGCAAAGGGGCAAAAAGACCCTCCGTACCGAACTAACGGCACGGAGGTACACCCTTTGCGTCCCAGAGCTTCCAGCAAAACAAATAGACAAGCTGGACAGAAAAAATAGCAACAAATAGCAAAGAAGCACTTAGCTATGCAGAGCAGCAGGCCACAGGAATGATCCAGAGAAACACAAGTCCAACACTGAAACATTGACAGGAAGCATGAATCAAAGCATTAGGTGGGGTTAAGTAGAGAAGCACCTAACGACCTCACCAGATCACCTGAGGGAGGAAACTCAGAAGCAGCAGTACCAGTTTCCTCCACAAATGGAAGCTCCCAGAGAGAATCAGCCGAAGTACCACTTGTGACCACAGGAGGGAGCTCTGCCACAGAATTCACAACACATCCCCACTATCATCATGGGTGACTTCAACATACCCACTAACACATTCCACTTAGCTGTCACTAAACTTTTATCTCTCACGTCCACCTTTGGCCTCACTCAATGGACTTCTGCAGCCACTCACAAAGATGGCCACACACTGGACCTCATCTTCACCAGTCTATGCTCCCTATCTAGCCTTGCTAACTCACCTCTTCCTGTTTCTGACCACAACCTACTTACATTTTTTTCCCTGTCCTCTCCAGGTCTACAATCCCCACTCCACAAACTAGCACACTCTCGCAGAAATCTTAAACACCTTGATTTACACTAACTTTCTGAATCGCTTCTCCCTCTTAAAAACATAAGTTCCTTACACAATGTGGACACTGGTGCCACTTTATATAACATTACAATTGCTGCAGCTCTGGAATCGGTCTCCCCTCTCACACATACCAAAGCTCGCAAAATCAGGAGACAACCCTGGAACACTAGCCTGATCAAAGACCTGAGGCGAGCTTCCAGGATTGCTGAGTGGAAATGGAAAAGATCCCATTCCAACGAGCACTTCATCGCAATCAAACAGTCACTCAGTACTTTCAAGGCCACACTCGCTGCAGCAAAGCAAACCTACTTCTCATCTCTCATATCCTCCCTGTCTCACAACCCTAAACAGCTAATCAAAACACTTTCAATTCTCTTCTTCATCCCCCAGCACCTCCTCCCTCTCCACTCATCTCACCTGAAGACCTAAAAGGCCCCTTCACATTTAGCGACGCTGCAGCGATACCGACAACGATCCGAATCGCTGCAGCGTCGCTGTTTGGTCGCTGGAGAGCTGTCACACAGACCGCTCTCCAGCGACCAACGATGCCGGTAACCAGGGTAAACATCGGGTAACTAAGCGCAGGGCCGCGCTTAGTAACCCGATGTTTACCCTGGTTACCATGCTAAAAGTAAAAAAAAACAAACACTAGATACTTACCTACAGCCGTCTGTCCTCCAGCGCTGCGCTCTGCTTCTCTGCTCTCCTCCTGTACTGTCTGGGAGCCGGAAAGCAGAGCGGTGACGTCACCGCTCTGCTTTCCGGCTCACAGCCAGTACAGGAGGAGTGCAGAGCGCAGCGCTGGAGGACAGACAGCTGTAGGTAAGTATCTAGTGTTTGTTTTTTTTACTTTTAGCATGGTAACCAGGGTAAACATCGGGTTACTAAGCGCGGCCCTGCGCTTAGTTACCCGATGTTTACCCTGGTTACCAGTGAAGACATCGCTGGATCGGTGTCACACACGCCGATCCAGCGATGTCTCCAGGGAGTCCAGCGACGAAATAAAGTTCTGGACTTTGTTCAGCGACCAACGATCTCCCAGCAGGGGCCTGATCGTTGGTCGCTGTCACACATAACGATTTCATTAACGATATCGTTGCTACGTCACAAATAGCAACGATATCGTTAACAATATCGTTATGTGTGAAGGTACCTTTTGCCTCATTCTTCAAGCAGAAGATTGATAACATCAGAGAAAGCTTTGGCCTTCAACCCCCACAACCTCTCTTCCTAACTGCTCAGACCTCCTCCAAAACCAACTTCTCTACCAACACAGAAGATCGACTCTCCACACTACTCTGAAGATCCCATCTCACCACCTGTACACTCGACCCAATTCCATCCCACTTCATCTCAAACCTCACCAGAGTCTTCATCCCAACCCTAGCCCATCTCTTCAACTTATCACTAACAACTGGTGTTTTCCCTCATGCTTCAAACATGCCTCAATCACACCCATCCTCAAAAAAACCCTCTCTTGACTCATCCTCTGTATCTAGCTATCACCCCATTTCACTTCTCCCCTATGCCTCAAAACTACTGGAACAACACGTCCATCTTGAACAGTCCTCCCACCTCTCTTCCTGCTCCCTCTTTGACTGTTTACAATCCATCTAAGGACACCAAAGACAAAATTGTAGACCTGCATAATGCTGGGATGGGCTACAAGACAATAGGCAAGCAGCTAGGTGAGAATGCAACAACTGTTGGCATAATTATTAAAAAATGGAAGAAACAAAAGATGACTGTCAATCTTCCTCTTCTGGGGCTCCATGCAAGATCTCGCCTCTTGAGGGAGGGAAGATTCTGAGATACATCAGGAATCAATCCAGAACTACACGGGAGGACTTGTCAATGACCTGAAGAGAGCGTGGACCACAGTTTCAAACATTACCGTTAGAAATACACAACGCTGTCATGGATTAAAATCGTGCAGGGCACGCAAGTTCCCCCTGCTCAAGCCAGCACATGTCGAGGCCCGTTTGAAGTTCACCAATAACCATCTGAAAGAGCCAGAGGAAGCATGGGAGAAGGTCATGTGATCAGATGAGACCAAAATAGGACTTTTTGATATCAACTCCCCTTGCCATGTTTGGAGGAAGAAGGATGAGTACAACCACAAGAACATCATCCCAACTGTGAAGCTTGGTGGGGAAACATACTTTGGGGGGGTGCTTTTCTGCAAAGGGGACAGGACAATTGCACCGTATTGAAAAGAGGATGGATGGGGTCATGTATGCAACATTTTGGCCAACAACCTCCTTCCATCAGTAAGAGCATTGAAGATGGATGGTGGCTGGGTCTTTCAGCATGACAATGACCCGAAACACACAGCCAGGGCAACTAATGAGTAACTCTGCAAGAAGCATTTCAAGGTCTTAGAGTGGCCTACTCTGTCTCCAGACCTGAACCCAATAGAAAATCTATGGAGGGAGCTGAAACTCATTGTTGCCAAGTAACAGCATCAAAACCTGAAACATCTGGAGAAGTTCTGTATGTAGGAGTGGGCCAAAGTCTCTGCTGCAGTGTGAGCAACCTTGGTCAACAACAACAGGAAACATCTTACTTCTGTAATTGCCAAGAAAGATTTCTGTACCAAATATTAAGTTCTGTTTTTCTATTGTGGAAGATACTTATTTCATGCAATAAAATGCAAATTGTATGATTCTGGCTCTCACAGTTGAAGTGCACCTATGATAAAAATTCCAGACATTATAGACCTTTCCATATTTAGCCCCCAGTTTTGTATTTTCCCAAGGGTAACAGAAGAAATTGGACCCCAAAAGTTGTTGTCCAATTTGTCCTGAGTATGCTGGTACCCCATATGTGGGGGGAACCACCGTTTGTGTGCATGGGAGAGCTCGGAAGGGAAGGAGCGCCATTTGGAATGCAGACTTAGATGGAATGGTCTGCAGGCGTCACATTGCGTTTGCAGAGCCCCAAATGTACCTAAACAGTAGAAACCCCCCATAAGTGACCCCATATTGGAAACTAGATCCCCCAAGGAACTTATCTAGCTGTGTTGTGAGAACTTTGAACCCCCAAGTGTTTCACTACAGTTTATAACGCAGAGCTGTGAAAATAAAAAATCTTCTTTTTTCCACAAAAATTATTTTTTAGCTCCCAGTTTTGTATTTTCCCAAGGGTAACAGGAGAAATTGGACCCAAAAAGTTGTTGTCCAATGTGTCCTGAGTACGCTGATACCCCATATGTTGTCGGGGAGAGCTTGGAAGGGAAGGAGCACCAAAAACCAGCTATTCATGAATTTCTTTTGGGGGGGGGACGTTTATACCGTTCCGCGTTTGGTAAAATGGATAAGGCAGTTTTATTCTTCAGGTCAGTACGATTACAGCGATACCTCAATTATATAATTTTTTTATGTTTTGGCGCTTTTATACGATAAAAACTATTTTAAAGAAAAAATAATTATTTTTGCATCGCTTTATTCTGAGTACTGTAACTTTTTTTATTTTTTTGCTGATGATGCTGTATGTGGCTCTTTTTTGCGGGACAAGATGACGTTTTCAGCAGTACCATGGTTATTTATATTCGTCTTTGATCGCGTGTTATTCCACTTTTTGTTCGGCGGTATAATAATAAAGCGTTGTTTTTTGCTTTTTTTTTCCGGTGTTCACTGAAGGGGTTAACTAGTGTGACAGTTTTATAGGTCGGGTCGTTATGGACGCAGCAATACTAAATATGTGTACTTTTATTGTTTTTTTTATTTAGATAAAGGAATGTATTTACTGGAAGAATATATATATATATATATTTTTTATTATTTATTTAGGATTTTTTTTTTCACATGTGTAATTTTTTTTTTTTTTTTTTTTTTTTACTTTGCCCCAGGGAGGGGCATCACATTATTTTGACGGATCGCTGATCTGACACTTTGCTGTGCACTGTGTCAGATCAGCGATCACACAGGCACAAGCAGGGAGGCTTACCAGCGCTTGCTCTGAGCAGGAGCTGGTAAGCCACCTCCCTGCAGGACCCGGATGCAGCCCCGTGGCCATTTTGGATCCAGGCCTGAAGGGAGGAGGTAAGAGACCCTCGCAGCAACGTGATCACATCGCGTTGCTCCGAGGGTCTCAGGGAAGCACGCAGTGAGCCCCCTCCCTGTGCGATGCTTCCCTATTCCGCCAGAACACTGCGATCATGTTTGATCGCAGTGTGCTGGGGGTTAATGTGCCGGGGGCGGTCCGTAACCGCTCCTGGCACATAGTGCCGGATGTCAACTGTGATAGTCAGCTGACACCCGGCCGTGATCGGCCGTGCTCCGCCCGTGAGCGCGGCTGATCGCTCTGGATGTACTATTCCGTCCTTGGGAAGTAGGGCCCACCCCACATGGACGGAATAGTACGTCCAATGGTAGAAAGGGGTTAAACTTCATAAACCGCACCACGAACAGTTCATTATTTACATCAACGGAACACATTAACCACCGATAGTCTGTTTCAATGGCAGATACTTCTCTGTCCGTAACCCCCTTTATCTGGAGTTACCTTACAGGAGCTCCGGCTCCACATACTGACTCCTGTCAGTTCTGGTTCCCAGGGAAAAGCTGCCTCACTGGGATCACCGTCCTTGTGACCAGGGCACCTCAGACAATCCAGACCCGCAGTCGGAATTGTACCTTCCCCAACACAGTAGCCTTCCCAGGCTCTGCAGATACGGCCTCTCCGTGTGCTTTTCAGTAAGTCCAGTCACAGGTACTTCCAACACAATGGCCTTCAGTCCATGGTCTGAACATGTGCTTCCAGGAATCCAGTCCACTCCAGGACATTCCAACACACTGACCATTCTGTCCATAGCCTCAGCAGGTGCTTCCAGGAATCCAGTCTACTCCACGACATTCCAACACACAGGTTGTGCACTCTCAACCATGTGACCAAACCCTGGTTCTCAGGCAGTCTTTCTGACAGATCTTCAAGTGAACAGCATTTTGTGGCTTACTACGCATTGTTATACATTGATGCTGTAGAAGAAAATCATGACCTTTTTATGGGAAACCCAGTTACATACATGTTTTTTAGGCAAAATTGAATGATTTTCACCAAACTAAATGCTGTAGATGTCTCAATTGACCTAATATTTACAAATGTTGTAACTATGGTGGTTGTCAGGTAGGTTTTCTTGTTATTTTGCGTTGTGTCCAGTAGGCTGGAGGTGACATCTTCTACTACAGTTTCTCACTGGATAGCCACCACCACCACATTTTCATTTTCTTGAAATTTCCATTTTGATAATATGAAGACCACAGTGTAGAGAATGCAAAAAAGCAGGTAATACCGGGAATAAATATAACAGCACAAGGGCAACGGGAAGTTACATTTGTTAAAATGTCTCACATTTCTATTTCCCAGGAGTGATATTTAAAATTCAAATCGCTGCACGCACATGTGAAATCACACATGCCTGTCATGTAGGAAGCCCAATTTCTGAGTAAAAATTCTGTGGTGTTGATGATATAATCGATTTAGGGCTTCAGTCTCGGGCTGCTAGCAGACGATGACAGCCATCGGCATGCCAAGAGTGGTAATTACAGATAGACAGCTACACACTGAAAAGTGGGCCTCAGATATGACATACTGTATGTGTAATCGACGGAGCTTCATTTGTCAGGACTAACCCCTTTCTCAATGTACAGGGGGTTGTGGCCACAGAACCACGGTGAATGACCTCCATGGCACAACTAATGGACATTTACAACCGCTACTATAGGTTTGATCTTTTCTTGGCAGATATATAATCATGGGTAGAAGCAAGTGAAGCCCAGTATCATTAGGCCTTTGCGATTTATGAAAATTCTACAAGGCAAGGAATAATCTACCCTGTAGACTGAGGATACCAGGAGGATGAGAGCAACCAAAGAGCAAGGAGACATCAGAGAGGATACAGAGGTACTTTTTAAAGGGAACCTCTCTATCCATGCTGTCCAAACCATTGGACAAATATGCTTTCCCCTAAAATGCTCTGACCTTGAAAAGCCGACCAAGGACTATAGAAATAGATGAGACTTTTCTGATGCTGCTCCTGACCAGATTCTCCCTGCACTGCTCCAGTTGATTGACTGCTATCTTTTATGTGTGTACATAGAGAGATCTGTCAATCACCTTGAGCTCTTCAAATTGTTGTTTTCTAACATTTTGGAACATTTCAAAGAAAAATACACCTGATTCATGTTGCCCCTGGTTTGGGCAGTATGGATTGACTGACAGCTTCCCTTTAAGATAATGAACCAAACTATTTCAGAAATTAAAATGCATCTCTTGTTAGGCCTCATTCAAATGTCCAAATTTCACATACTTGTCCTATTTATTATAGTACTTATTAAAATCTATGGGGCTGTTCACATGCTTATATTTTTTTGCAGACCGTGGGGCAGATTAATCCGAACGGTCTAAAAGACAAACTGCCTATGTTGCTCAAACTAGACATGTTTAAAGGGAATCTGTCAGCAGGTTTTTGCTATGTAATGTTAGAGCAGCATAAGGTAGACACAGAGAGCCTGATTGCAGCAATGTGTCACTTACTAGGCTGTGTTCTGCAGGTTCAATGCAATAAATACAACCCGTGGCAAAAATTATGGAATCATCAGCCTTGGAGGATGTTCATTCGGTTGTTTAATTTTGTAGAAAAAAAGCAGATCACAGACATGGCACAAAACTAAAGTCATTTCAAATGGCAACTTTCTGGCTTTAAGAAACCCTAAATGAAATCAAGAACAACAAATGTGGTAGTCAGTAATGGTTACTTTTTTTAACCAAGCATAGGGAAAAAATTATGGAATCACCCTGTAAATTTTCATACCCATTAATAACACCTGCATCAAATTAGATCTGCTCGTTAGTCTGCATCTAAAAAGGAGTGATCACACCTTGGAGAGCTGTTGCACCAAGTGGACTGACATGAATCATGGCTCCAACACAGAGATGTCAATTGAAACAAAGGAAAGGATTATCAAACTCTTAAAGGAAACCTGTCACCCCTCCCCCCCCCCCCCCCCCCCCAGGCGTTTGTAACTAAAAGAGACACCTTGTGTAGTACTAATGCTGCATTCTGACAAGGTGGCTCTTTTAGTTAATGGTGCTGTAACTTCAGAAATAATTCATTTTATAATTTGTCCCAAATACCTTGAATTAGTCCTGGATGCAGGTCTTTCCCCCCCTGCTGCAAACGGAGCACCGCCGTCACTCAAGTCTTCTTGGCGCCGGTCGCCGCCTCCTCAGCGCTGTTTTCAAATGAGCCTACGCTCTTTTCTCATGCCTTGGGCATGCGCAGTGAGCGCTGCCCGTCCTCTGTCCTCATTTGCAGCCTAGCTGACTGTGCCTGTGCGGACACCCTGCCCGAGATCCCGCCCCGCAGTGTCTTCTGATTTATTCTCACTGCGGGGCTGGGATTCCTGGGCATGCGCAGTGCATATCTAAGTCTCTCACTCATCTCCCTCCGCCTTCTTCAGACTGTGCGGCGTCAGCTGATCCCTAATCGCATGCCACGGCGATTAGGGATCAGCTGATTCCGCTCAGTCTGAAGAAGGCGGAGGGAGATGAGTGAGAGACTTAGATATGCACTGCAGCAGGGGGGAAAGACCTGCCTCCAGGACTGATTCAAGGTATTTGGGACAAATTATAAAATGGATTATTTCTGAAGTTACAGCACCAATAACTAAAAGAGCCACCTTGTCAGAATGCAGCATTAGTGCTGCACAAGGTGGCTCTTTTAGTTACAAATGCCTGGGGGGTGACAGGTTCCCTTTAAAAGAGAGTAAATCATCACGCAACATTGCAAAAGATGTTGGTTGTTCACAGTCAGCTGTCTCTAAAATCTGGACCAAATACAAACAACATGGGATGTTTGTTAAAGGCAAACATACTGGGAGACCAAGGAAGACATCAACGCATCAAGACCAGAAACTTAAAGCAATATGTCTCCAAAGCAGGAAATGCACAACAAAACAAATGAGGAATGAATGGGTGGAAACTGGAGTCAACGTCTGTGACCGAACTGTAAGAAACCGCCTAAAGGAAATGTGATTTACAAACAGAAAAGCTAAATGAAAGCCATCATTAACAACTAAACAGAAAAAAATAAGGATACAATGGGCTAAGGAAAAGCAATCTTTTACTGTGAATGACTGGATGAAAGTCATATTCAGTGATGAATCACGAATTTGCATTGGGCAAGGTGATGATGCTGGAACTTTTGTTTGGTGCCGTTCCAATGAGATTTATAAAGATGACTGCCTGAAGAGAACATGCAAATCTCCACAGTCATTGCTGATATGGGGCTGCATGTCAGGTAAAGGCACTGGGGAGATGGCTGTCATTGCATCTTCAATAAATGCACAAGTTTATGTTGATATTTTGGACACTTTTCTTATCCCATCAATTGAAAGGATGTTTGGGGATGATGAAATCATTTTTCAAGATGATAATGCATCCTGCCATAGAGCAAAAACTGAAAATATTCCTTGAAAAAAGACACATAAGGTCAGTGTCATGGCCTGCAAATAGCCCGGATCTCAATCCAATTGAACATCTTTGGTGGAAGTTGGAGAAAATGGTCCCTGACAAGGCTCCAACCTGCAACGCTGATCTGGCCACAGCAATCAGAGAAAGTTGGAGCCAGATTGATGAAGAGCACTGTTTGACACTCATTAAGGCCATGCCTCAGAGACTGCAAGCTCCAAGGCCGGTGATTCCATAATTTTTGCCAGGGGTTGTATATATTATATATATATAAATAAGTATTTTATTGGCAGGAGATTATTACTACTGGATCATGCCTCATAGACCTGCTGTTCTGTGTAACCTTGCCTTGAGCACTGATTTTGAGCTTTCTCTCAATGCACAGTATACACAGAAATCTCTCAATCAGTGGTGTGGGCGGCATTATAAACAAATCAACTTTCTGAGCTCTGCTAGATCTGTAGTAGAGAAACAATGATTTGATCAAAACTGCTGCACCCAGTAAACTAAGTGATACTTTGCTGCAATCAGGGTCTCTGCTCATACATCATGCTGCTCTCTGATGGGATAGCAAAAACTTGGTGACAGATTCCCTTTAAGAAATTAAAGCTGAGCTCTGATTGGTTGCTATGTGCAACAAAGACAATTTTTCTTTTAGGCAGTTTTTATAAATGAGACCCTGTGTGTCCGTGTAAAAGTCATGGAGACATTTCCATTTTTTACAGGGAGCATAAATGAAAAGTGCCAATACAACTCTATGGGTATGACATCAATGTTAGTCAGTGTAAAAAACAGTGACGTCTGAATTAGACCTTATAGGCACAGTCCAGACTGTAGAATCTATAGATTAGCACCAAATTAGCAGTAAGTTAAGGGGACTATGAGATCTTAATAAGGAGCATTGCTTTCTTATCTTTGACAAAATTCAACATTGAAATTAAAGTGTTAGTCTGTGTGGAAGCTAAAATGGCATAAATACCATCAACAGAATCAATTTCTCTTACAAGATGGATAATTTACACCAAAGATTTCTCACTAGAGGTTACCCTGACCAGATGCTGAGGGAGGCCTTTGGGCATGCCAATAAACAGAAAAGAGAGGCTAATATTAGGACTAATAGGACTAATAACATGGACAAACAGGCACGACTTATACTGTATATGCTTTTGACAATGGAGCCCCTGTTGTTAGAGAAATTGTGAAATAGCACTGGAGCATACTCCACATGGACCATGACATCAAAGATTTTGTGGGGGAAAGACCGCAATTAACATACAGGAGAAGCAAGACAATAGGAGATCGTATAGTGTACAGCCACTTTGTCCCCCCTGTGGCGAACAGTACATGGTTACCCGCCAAACCGAAAGGTTCTTTCAAATGTGGGGGATGTGTAGCTTGTGAATTTGTCCAAACAGGCAAAAGGTTCAGCATTAAAAATACCGGTGAAACATTTGAAATTAAAAACTTTATTAATTGCAAAACAAAAGGGGTCAACTATAAAGTCACGCGCAATTGTGGGAAGTCTTACATTGGGAAAACCATCAGGGAATTCAGGAGGAGGGTGGGGAAGAACTTGGGAGACATTCGTAATAAAAGAGAAACACCGTTAGCGAGACATGTCAATGACGTGCACGGTGGAGACATGAAAATGATAACATTTATGGGTATTGAAAAAGTGAAACCATTAAAGAGGGGAGGAAACCTTCGCAGGATTATCCTACAAAGAGAATCAAGGTGGATTTTCCGCTTGGATACCTGCTAGTACTCATTATAATCTCCTGTGGAATGGCTATAATATGCCTTCTATATACACTATCAATACCATATAAATAAATATGTTTGCCCCGTAGTTGGCTTAAATAAAATAAGAGGACAAAAGATGGTGATTTATACCCCTTATGGTCCAAATACTGGAAATAATGGTGCACATTTTGAGAGGGCACATACTGCTCCAATTTGCCCTCTATGGACTAGAATGAGCTTGTTTTGTAGATGCTTCCTACTGGGGATGAGAAGGCACAGTGTGTTACTTCTGTATGCTTGTCTGGTGCACAGGGGAGTTCCATCTTCTGGGTGTGTGTACTTGATTATCACACGAGAGACCACCGGCTGGTGAGGATGTGACAAGATGTGTCACTTCCAACGTGCCTGTGCTCCACAGTGCGGTCCAATTACCGGATGTGAGGGAGCACATCACTTCCGGGGACCTGTGCCTCACCAAGCGGTCCTATCACCGGAGGTAGTCAACGCCTCCCTTCTGGGGACCTGCGCCTCACCATGCTGTCTAAAGTGTGGGAGTGCGTCACTTCCGGGGACCTGCACCTCACCGTGCGGTCCAATCACCGGAAGTGGTCAGCGCATCACTTCCGGTAGACCTCCGCATCACCTTGCGGTCCAATTTACCGAAAGTGACTGGATACATACAACAGATGGGTACAGGCACATCACTTCCGATAGACCTGTGCTCCACTGTGCAGTCCAAATACCAGAATTGACAATAGATGCAGAGGGGCACACTAACTATGACTTTTATGTACCAGGCTTCAAAAGAGCAGGTTCTAACTTAAACTAGCTGGACCTGACATGCGAGTTACCTGCCAATGCAGGAACTCTGAATTCCCCCACACATATATTTTTACTCCCCCTGATGAATCCCCCAAAAGGGTGAAGGAAACGCGTAGGGAGTTTTGACATGATCTGGTCGGTTCTTCTTAGTAGCCTAACTTGGGGACTGTCCTTGTAAGGGCAGGGGCAATACAGGGGCATGACAGGGGATATTAGAAACCCTCCCCTCCTTTTTACAGTCATCCTCTGAGCTCCTGTGTACCTGCGACCTGCAGAAAATTACTACAACAGTGGTGAGATCAAACCATTTATTATTGAACACTGGTAACTTTTTAGCACTTGCACTTTATCACTTTTGTTTGTTTGTTGTGATTTATCCAGTTTTAGACTACATATTAAAAGTTATGTTTTAGCTTATACTGTCTCTCCTCACTAATTAGTCAAGGTTTCTACTCACTCAGCTGCGGTTGAGGTAGGCCTGGGAAGCGGTGTCATCAAAATGTTCAGGCTGGTTTATTAAACTTCATAAAACCGCTCAGCATAAACAAAACAAAAAGACAGCTTTTTCTGGCACAGAGTGAAAAAACAGTAAGTAAACAGTCCATATAGTACTGCGGGTCTGCCTACTCATGTTAGTGTCTTTTAGCAAATACACTGGAGGTCTCCACGCCTCCAGTCACAGTCTCCATTTTATTTGCCATACCACGCTCCCGGGGTGGAATATGTGAGCAGTCAGTCCCACCTATTTCTTTGCTTGTAAAATTAGGCCCTGATATGCCCTAATAACTCTCTTAGCATTATTTGTGCTGGAGCCTGCTTTCCCAGGCTTATATCACCGAAGCTACCAACCTTGATGATACATACCTCCACTCAAGGATACATACCCCTCATTCTGCCAAAAGCCAGGGGGCTTGGCACCTTCCACCATCAAACAGTGGACCCTCAACAGTGTGTCAGCATTCCCATGCAGTTTCCTGGGTCTATACTCTACATGGAAGTGCTCGGAACCACCTGGTCACTCAGGTGTTGTTTGCATTCTTCTCCCTCATCCACCTCAGTGGGGTATGGTCTGGTATAGATGCCCCCCCTAGATTTGGTTCTAATTCCCCTCTTTTGGGTGTCAGCTCCCCTTTGGGAACCTCAGTATGGAGATGCTAAGACCCCTTGCTTCCCCAAGGAACTCTTTACCGCTTGGTACCTATCCATCAGGACCCCCCAGGTCATCGGCATTCCAGATATCTCCCTGGGCAACCCAGGATTGCACCGGCCTTGGAAGGGAGTGTATGAACCTGTTGATGATGACCCTTTCCACTTTCTGCGCTGCACAGCAAGGACACAGCTGCACTACACGTCTCAATTACATATAAGAAAATCATGGATTTCTCTGGAATAAGACATCGGTGTCACGATTCCTCTGCTCAGAGTGTCTGTGGCTCAGGGATGGACACCTATGTCATCCTATCCTCTGCTAGGGCATGCTGAGCTATCGATGCTTTGATTGAGTCTCAGCTGACGTATCTGAGACTGGAAGGTGCAGAAATTTCTCCAGGTGCTCCCTATTCGTAATTGCCCTGATATATAGGTGAGCTGTCTGGCCCACATCAGTGCCAGTCAAAAGCTTATGCTGTCTGGTTTGTGTTTGCTTGATTCCTATGCTGTGAGTTCTGATCTACTGCTGTGAAGCGATGGCCGGGGGACCACCACGATGCAGGAAGACTACCGTACACAAGATGAGGTGCAAACAACAAAGGGTGGATTTATTGTTAGGCAAGGAATGAAGTGGATGAGGAAGATGTAAACAAGGGTATGCAATGGCAAAAGATAATTTAAAAGAGTTATGTTCTTTAGCTTGTCCGTAAAATAGCACAGTGCTCCAACTGTTACAGACTCAATATATGTCACACAAATAAATGCAAACAATAAACAAAGAATGATGCTACTCTACGTATAACCTCCCTGGCCTTTACTAAGCAGGCCTCACGGCAGCCGTGTTCTGACTATTGAAGCCTACACTAGGCCCTGACATGTGCACAAAACAGGAACAAACTCACAGTGATGTTGGGGACTCAGATCCAGTCCCGGGGGGCCCCCAGCAGTCTAGTACGGTGGTGTTCATGGCTTTCTGCCAGCTCTGTGAAACGTGGTCTTCTCCTTGCTTCGGGGTCCTGGAGGTGCTCCTGGAAACTGTAAATCCCTTCCTCGGTATCTTCGTGGCTGCTCAAACTCACACAGGACAGCCACTCTTGCTGCACCCGGAAAAGTCTGTCAAATTTCACAAGTCCACTCCGTTACAGGCTGTGGGTCCTCTCTTGCAGCGAACAGCACAAAGTTCTATCTGCAGCAGCTTCAGCTCTCACACGCTGTCCAGGCTCCACCCCCACCCTCTGCTCAGTCCAGTTCATTCACACAGTCTATTGCAGGGGAAAAGCAGAACATTCCATCACGCCAGACAAGGGAGTGCAGTCTCTTAAAGTGACAGCATGTACCTTACTGTCCATAACAGCACCACCCTCATACAGCTAAATGAACTTTGGGCTCTATGTAGAAAGGTCAGTTTGTTCTGCACAAGTCCATGACTCACTGCAAAAGTCTATGGCAGGTGGGAAAAGTGGAGCAGCTGGGTCAGAATTTGAAGAGGTGAATGAGTCATGAAAGGACAAGAGACTTCCTGTTTCTACAATGTGCAGAGAAAAAAGAATTAAGTGCAGAGAAAGGCAGAATGAGCAATTGTAAGTACACAATGCTATGCAATATGATGATTGCAATATATTAATAAGGATAAAAACTTTGATGGTGGTGCTTCTTTAAGTGCACCTTCCCACCTGTTTCTTATCCCTTTATCTCCATGCCCTCCAACTTCTTTGATTGACAACTCTGGCTTTATAGAGCCAGAGGGTAGAGATAGATAGAAAACAGGTCAGGTGGGAAGATACAATTAAAGAGGTCGTCCACTACTTTAGCATTGATGATGTATCCCTAGGGTAGGTCATTGTCTGCTTGGTCGGAGTCTGCCGCCGAACAGCTAATATCAATGGCAGTGGTCTCTGGCCGGAAGGACTCGCTTGTGAAGCTGAACTTCTTCTGATAGTGGTCACCATAGGGTACTACATATCCAAGACCTAGTTATTTGCACAGAAGGTGGATGTGTAGTACTAAGGCTTGGCCACTATCAGAAGATGGCCAGCTCCTGAAGTGAGTACTTCCGTCCTACCTCTGACAACAGCTGAACAACGGAGATGCCGGGTGTTGGACCCTGACAGATCAGACATTGATGACCTTTCCTGAAGATCTGTCATCAATGCTAAAGTAGTGGACAACCTTTTTAAATGTTTGGCCCCGCCATGATGCAATGAGGATCGATACTTGGTTTGAACAGACATTCTGTACTGACAGATTCCCTATAATAAATGTTCCCCTATGATAATCAGATATGTAACCACCATGTTTCTTGTACCATCATTTGTGGTGATGAATCTGCTACTGTTTAAACCCTTAAGGACCAGGGGTATTTTCATTTTTGCATTTCCATTTTTTGCTCCCTTTCTTCCGAGAGCCATAACTTTGTTATTTTTCCATCAATATGGCCATGTGAGGGCTTGTTTTTTGGGGGACGAGTTGTTTTTTTGAACGGCACCATTGATTTTACCATATCATGTACTGTAAAACAGGAAAAAAATTCAAAGTGCGGTAGAATTGCAAAAAAGTACAATTCCACAATTGCAAAAACTGACCTGCTATTATGATTCTCCAGGTCATTACGAGTTCGTAGACACTAAATATATATAGGTCCTTTTTAAAGTGGTGAATAAAAATCCAAAGTTTGTAAAAAAAAAAAAACTAATAAAATTTTGCCATTTTCTGAGAATCGTATCATCTCCATTTTGATGTAGATACGATCTTTTGATCACCTCTTATTGCATTTTTTTGCAAGGTTGCAGGGACCAAAAAAACTTAATTCGAACGTTTTGATTTTTTTTCTCTACGCTACTTACAACACTGCTGCTGCGTCTCCTGTTTCCTTTCTTCTCCACCATCACGAAGTGCACCACTCAGGGCAGCATCCAGAAATTTCAGGGCGCCATACTGGCAAAATTTTTGGGCCCTCCTTGAGACTCCACTCAGGCTTCACCCCACCCCTCAAATCTTTCACAGTACCTCCACACACTCTTTAAAAAACTCCACTTTTGCGCCACCATTTTTTTATTTACTTTTCTTTAAGGGAATGTGTCACATAATTTTTTTTTTAAAAGACCAATAATACCACATACAAGGAACAAATACAGCCACACCATGACCAGACCACATATCACCAACACATAGTGACCAAATAGTACCACATAGAAGAAACAAATACTCCCACACAATGACCAGACCGCATTATCACCACACAGTGCCCGAATACTACAATACTGACCGTGAATTAAAAAAAACAATACTAATATTAATATAAGTTCCATTATACACAGGAGCATCAGGAGCATTGTACATAGCATACAGTATATAGTGTCAGTGTACAGGTAATACAGTGATATTATACACAGGAGCTCTGTATATAGTGTATAGGTAATACAGGGATCACCAGTGACATTATACACAGTAGCTCTGTGTAATGTAAATAGTGTACATGCTCTGTATATAGTGCATAGTGTACAAGTAATGCAGGGATCACCAGTGATATTATACACAGGAGCTTTGTATACAGTATACATAGTATAATGTCAGTGTATAGGTAATGCAGTGATTACCGGTGCCATTATACACAGGAGCTTTGTATATAGTGTACATTTGTATAGTGTCAGTGTACAGGTAATACAGTGATCACTGGTGTCATTATACACAGGAGCTCTGTACATAGTATACAGTATATAGTGTCAGTGTACAGGTAACACATTGACTCACCCATGAAGTCTCTAGTTGAAGATTATTTTGGCCCAGGAGAAGCATGTCGTGTGGGATGTATGGGACACCTGCTACAGTGGCAAGCATAAAAAGCAGACAGCTTGGTCAGAAATTTATTTGGACCTCTGCCCTGAATATGTCACCAGCAGTTCAGACAAAAAATCATCAATATGAAATGTGCCTACCAATAGCAATACATGATGTAATGATCCCCTTTTTTGGTCCATTTAGTAACAATATAAGTTGTGTTTGTATTTTCATGATAAAACTTGCATTTTTTTTACATTGTGTTTTTATTATTATTTTTCCTTTACAAACTCATATGATTACGTTACCAAACATTGACGCAGTCCATATCACCAAGCAAAGTAGCAGAACGCCAAAAGTGGTTATGCACCCCCAAAATAGAAGCCATCCATGTACTTGTAACAGCTCAGTTTCCTTTCACAAGGCTTGGATAGATATGCGTGGGTAGATTTCTTCCTTTGGGGCAACTTTTGGCTTCCTCTGACTTTTTTTTTAGCTCCAATGCAGTTGCTTTTTTTATTTTTTCCCTTTTATCATTTTCGCAACTTTCCATTTTTCTGAACTGCTAATCAAGGTTGTAAGAATATTGTGCTGTCCTCACCAAACTACTCCAATATACCGTACATTTAGTATATTATATGTGGTGATTACAAACACAATGTTTATTGATAATGTGATGTGTATTATTGCACGCTATGATAAATTCCATGTTTTTTGGCCCTATTTTTGGTGGACATTGGAAATCGCCTTGTGGAAACTGCCTTTTGGAAACCATGAAGTATCACATCTTGCTAATTTTGCATATTTACTCATCTCTACTTTTTGGCAGGTTTTAATTTAGGACGGAGACAAACTGCTGTTCACAAACGATCTCAATCAAACCTCACTGAGCTTGAGCTGTTTGCCAAGGAAGAATGGGCAAGAATTTCAGTCTCTCGATGTACAAAACTGATAGAAACATACCCCAAGCGACTTGCAGCTGTAATCCCAGGAAAAAGTGGAGCAACAAAGTATTAAGTTAAAGGGGCTAAATAATATTGCACGCTCCACTTTTCAGTTTTTGAATTTCCACAAAAATTTAAAATAACCAGTAAATTTTGTTCAACTTCACAATTGAGTTCCACTTGTTGTTGATTCTTCACCAAAAATTTACATTTGGTATCTTTATGTTTGAAGCATGATATGTGGGAAAAGGTTGAAAAGTTCCAGGAGGCCGAATACTTTGGCAAGGCACTGTATGTATTTACCAAGCCATGATTGGACACCTTCTTATTGTGTCCAGAACCAGAAACCATGTTTTTTAGTCAAACAAACCCGGATTCCTCTTATGCCACCCTTCACACTTAATCCACCCATCAAAGCTCATGTTATGTGTCCACTCAATCTACATATGGTGGGTATTCTACTTTACAAACACATTTTGTTTTCTGGGCGTTTGGTGCAGTTGTTGTTTTATTGTTGTTTGATATAGATTATGTTGTTTGATTTATTATGTTGAGGCGTATGAGCCTGGAATATTGCTTTTCCCAGACTACCAGTAAACTCACTACCATACCCTTTTCCTTCTAGGGTCATTCTGAAATAATATGCTCTCCTATGTGATGGTTTGGAGACACTAGAAACCGGCTTTTTTACTGCATACCCACGAAGGCTATTTATTTTTATTTTATCCTAGGTTGGATTTTCTCCCTTCAGTACTGGTGGATGTGCTCACAATGTATTTTTCAGTCTGACTCCACCTGGAAGCCAACTGAGAATACCACTAAAATAATTAATAAAACTCACAGTTATGTCAAAACGACTTGCTGTGCATATGTTCCGTCTTTGGTCACTTCTCACTGCTTAAGCCTTCGAAAGCTGGGAAGTGGCCAAAAGTGACCGGTCTAATCTTCTGGTGGGCTTTTGGTTGGAAGCCAACTGTTTTATATATTAAATGTAAAAAAAAAAGACGCTACAAAAAAAGATGTTAAGAAAGATATCACAAAAGACGCTTCAGAAAAAACACCAATTTTATGTTTTCCTGAAGCATCTTTTCCTTGCAAAACTCCATTGATTTGCCAGCATCTAAAAGCATATATTTGTCCTGGAAAATACTCAGATACAGGTAGCAAGTATTTTTAAATATCTGGGGGTAGTGGTTACAGCCAGGCCCCAAGAATACTATTTTCTTAACCTGACTCCCATATTGCTAAAATTCAGAACTAAGAGGGAGAGGCAATTTGATAAAAATGATTCTTATGCAACTTTTATATCTCTTACATAATACCCCAGTATGTATCCCCAAAACCTTCTTTTATAAAAATCCATAGCTTGTTCCAAGAACTTATATGGAAAAAGAAACAGGCCAGAATTAAACTAGAGACCCTGCAGAGAGGAAAAGATAACGGTGGATTGGCTATCCTGAATGCCTGGATCTACTTCTTGGCCTCACAAATGCAACAGTTTGACGGCTGGGGAACAACTGAGCACTGTGGAATATCTGGTCAGCTACTTAGAGAATGAACTAAATGGAAACTGCCAATGTCAGTATTAGACATGGGTCCTCCTCAAGAGAATGTCCCAAACTGACCCACGCTAAACTTGATATATAAAGTGTGGGATAGAGGTAAGATGGCGGGAATTGGTAAATTCACAAACTACACACCTCTATGGTATAACTACAACATGCCAGAGATATACAAGCTAAAAGGCTTCAACAATTGGGAAGATAGGGGTATTTTTATTTTGTCACAACTCCTGAATGAGGGTATATTTAAAAACTTTGAATAAATAAGAGCATGATACGATCTTACTCACAAAATGTTTTATCAATTTTTGCCTTCTTAGAAACACAATGATGGACCGTCTGTGCCTTTCATTGTCATAAACCTGTAAAATATCCTAACTCAGGGGTGGGAAACCTCCGGGCCGTGGTGGCTTTTCATGCGGCCCGAAGGAAGGTCCCCGGAATCTGGGTGGCAGCCGCATCCTGCCGGCTGCTGGCCCTTTAACTCCAAGTGCACGGCATGCAGTGTTCATCACAGAATGCTGCCTGCCCTACACATAAATGGTGTCATCATGGTGGGTGGGGGTTAGTGATGGGGTGGGCGTGGTTAGCGCCGGGGTGGATATGGCTATTATCGGGGTGGGCTGGGCTATCACCGAGTGGGTGGGGTCAGTGCCAAATGTTCTCTGGTCCTCAGGGCCGTATTTAGAGTTTCTGCTGCCCTAGGCACTTTTAGTGCTGCCTCCCCCTTTGGTGAGTATGACACTATCGGCAGTGACTTTGTAAAAAATCGCTGATGTGAAAGTAGCCTTTTCCAGCAGATCCGGCAGTTTTTCCACATCTGCTGCATAACGGATCACTTACGGCAACACTGAGTTCAGCCTCATTCATTCCCTATGGGATTTCGGCACTTGCCACGATCTGGCAAATGCGGTATCATACCTCCCAACTTTTGAAGAAGGGAAAGAGGGCAAATTTTAGGCCATGCCTCTGACCACATCTATTTCACAACTAGTCACACCCATATCCACGTCCCAACCACACCCATTTAGCACTGCTGATCACACTGTTTCATAAACAAAAAAATATGGCCACACAGTGCTCCATACTGTATAACGACCCCACATGATGCTCAATACTGTATAATGGCCCCACATGATGCTGCGTACAGTAGAATGGCCACACAGTGCTCTATACTGTATAATGACCACACATGATGCTCAATTCTGTATAATGGCCACACATGATGCTCCATACTGTATAATGGCCACACAGTGCTCAATACTGTATAATGGCCCACATGATGCTCCATACTGTATAATGGCCACACAGTGCTCTATACTGTATAATGGCCACACATGATGCTCAATACTGTATAATGGCCACACATGATGCTCCATACTGTATGATGACCCCACCTGATGCTCAATACTGTATAATGACCCCACATGATGCTCCATACTGTATAATGGCCACACATGATGCTCCATACTATATAATGCCCCCCCCTCCCATTTTGTATGCATGGCTCATCTCCCCCCTCCCATATTGTATTAATGGATCATCTGTTGTGAATTCTGCTCTTGGGCTCCCTCCGGTGGTTGTTGATGGTAATGCAGTTATTCCTGAGCAGCAGTCTTGGACAGGTGTTTCTGCTAATTGCAATTCGGACTGGGGTATTTAGCTGTGCAGGACTCATTAGTCCTTGCCAGTAGTCAATGTTCCTTTGGAAGTGTTGGTCCTCTGCCTGGCCCCTCCTGCTTGCTGCCAATTCAGCTAAGATAAGTGTTTTCTTCATTTTTTAGACACACTGCTGTGTGTTTTCTGTGCTTATCTTGTTTCTATTTTTGTTCCTGCTAGACTGTGCCTGTTGTTTTTTCTCAGTCTAGTTGGACTCACTCTCCACATCTTTAGTTAGGTGGTGGTTTTTGTATTTTTCTGCTGTGGATATTTTGTAGTGTTTTATGCTGATCGCATAGTATCCTGTACTATCATTTCCTATCTAGGTAGAAGTGGCCTCTTTTGCTTATCCCTGTTTTCTGTCTGCGTGTGTCTTTTCCTCTCCTACTCACAGTCATTATTTGTGGGGGGCTACCTATCCTTTGGGGGTCTACTCTGAGGCAAGAGAGTTTTCCTATTTCCATCTTTAGGGATATTTAGTCCTTAGGCTGTGTCGAGGTGTCTACGTCTGGTTAGGCACACCCCACGGCTACTTCTAGTTGCGGTGATAGGATCAGGGGTTGCGGTCAGTAAAGTTACCACTGCTCCAGCGAAGGTCATTTCATGCTGCTCCAAGGCCACCTGATCATAACACTCATCCCCCCTCCTGTATGCATGGCTCATCTCCCCCTCCCATCCTATGTGCATGGCTCATCTCACCCCCCCTCCCATCCTGTATGCATGGCTCATCTTAGCCCCCCTTCCATCCTGTATGCATGGCTCATCTCCCCTCCCCTCCTGTATGCATGGCTCATCTCCCCCTACATGTATGCATGGGTGGCTCATCTTCCCCTCCCTGAATGCATGGGTGGCTCATCTCCCCCTCCCTGTATGCTTGGCTCATCTCCCTCCCTGTATGCATGGATGGCTCTTCTCCCCCCCTCCCTGTATGCGTGGCTCATCTCCCCCTCCCTGTATGCATGGGTGGCTCTGGCTCATCTCCCCCCTCCCTGTATGCATGGCTCATCGGCTGCCATTTTGCATGGCTCATCTCTCCCCCTTGGCCCCCTCCATGCATGGCTCATCGGCTCGGCTCCCCACCACTCCCATCTTGTATGGCTCATCTCTCCTCTCCCCCCTGGCCCCCTCCATGCATGACTCATCGGCTCGGCTCCCCGCCGCTCCCATCTTGTATGGCTCGGCTCCCCATCCTCCTTCATCCTCATTCCTCCCCCCATCCTCCCTGGCTGGCTGTCATACTCACCTTCCACACCGCGCAGAATGGAATCCTCCATCTCCACCTCTGTGCCGACTCCCGACGCAGCACCTTCTGCCTGCGTGAGCGGTCACGTGGTACCGCTCATTAAGGTCATGAATATGTGTCCATATTCATCACCTTAATGAGCGGTACCACGTGACCGCTCACACAGGACGAGCTGCAGTCGCTGAGACCAGACCAGGCATCGCTGGAGTAGGTGAGTACGAATCATACTGTATAATGTCTTCAAGTAGGCAAGCGGGCGGGCAGACGGGTGCGCAAGGGAAGGTTTAAGGTGACCCCGGCCGGACTTTATAAAAAAAACTTGCTCAGGTGCCGCCCCCCCCAATCCTGCCACTCTAGGCACGTGCCCTCAAGTGCCTAGTGGCAAATACGGCCCTGCCAGTCCTACTGTCCCAGAAGAGGAGCTGCTGCATCCAAAGAGTCCAGAGCGATCTCTGTGCTGGCAGCTCTGCAGGTGATCAGTGTTCCTCAGCTAATCTATGTGACCACTGTGATCTCTGTGCCCCCCTGCTATGTGCCCCAATATGATCTCTTTGCTTCCCCAACTATAAGCCCCCTGTGATCTCTGTGCCTCCCAGCTACGCGCCCCATGTCATCTGTGCCCCTCCTGTAATCCCTGTGCCCCTCAGCTATTTGCCTCCTGTGATCTCTGTGCCCCCCGCTATGTGCCCCAAAATGATCTCTTTGCTCCCCCAACTATAAACCCTCTGTGATCTCTCTGCCTCCCAGCTATCTGCCCCGTGTCATCTCTGTTCCCTTCCAGTGATCCCTACACCCTCCCAGCTATGTGCTCCCATGTAATCTCTGTGCCCCTCTTGTGATCCCTGTCACCCCCAACTATGTGCCCTGTTGTGAATTCTGTGGTCAAGCTCCCTCCTGTGGTCATGAGTGGTACTTCGGCTGGTTCTGTCTATGAGCTTCCTTTGGTGGATGTGAGTGGGGCTGCAGCTTCTGAGTTTCCTTCCTCAGGTGACGAGGTTAAGTCGTTAGGTGCTGCTCTATTTAACTCCACCTAGTTCTTTGTTCCTGGCCTCCAGTCAATGTTCCAGTATTGGTCTTGCTTTCTCCTGGATCGTTCTTGTGGCCTGTCTACCCTGCATAAGCTAAGTTTTGCTTGTGTTACTTTTGTTTGCAATATTTTCTGTCCAGCTTGCTATATTGGTTTTTCTTGCTTGCTGGAAGCTCTGAGACGCAGAGGGAGCACCTCCGTACCGTTAGTCGGTGCGGAGGGTCTTTTTGCGCCCTCTGCGTGGTTGTTGGTAGGTTTTTGTGTTGACCGCAAAGCTATCTTTCCTATCCTCGGTCTATTCAGTAAGTCGGGCCTCACTTTGCTAAAATCTATTTCATCTCTGTGTTTGTATTTTCATCTTAACTCACAGTCATTATATGTGGGGGGCTGCCTTTTCCTTTGGGGAATTTCTCTGAGGCAAGGTAGGCTTATTTTTCTATCTTCAGGCTAGCTAGTTTCTCAGGCTGTGCCCGAGGCGCCTAGGTCTGGTCAGGAGCGCTCCACGGCTACCTCTAGTGTGGTATGATAGGATTAGGGATTGCGGTCAGCAGAGTTCCCACGTCTCAGAGCTCGTCCTATGTTATTAGTAACTATCAGGTCACTTTGTGTGCTCTTAACCACTAGGTCCATTGTGGTTCTGAATCACCAGTTCATAACAGTACTGGAGGCCCAAAGTACTAATGCTTCTCAATAGAGGGAAAAGAGAAGTTCTGAGACCATTTTTTTTTCTTTGCACTGTGTTTTGTCTTTCTTTTCCCCTAGACATTTGGGTGGTTCAGGACACAGGTGTAGTGATGGGCATTAAAGGTCTGTCTTCTTGTGTGGATCATCTCACTGCAAGAGTACAAAATATTCAAGACTTTGTGGTTCAGAATTCTATGTTAGAACCAAGAATTCCTATTCCTGATTTGTTTTCTGGAGATAGAGCTAAGTTTCTGAGTTTTAAAAATAATTGTAAACTGTTTCTGGCTTTGAAACCCCGCTCCTCTGGCGACCCAGTTCAACAAGTTAAGATCATTATTTCTTTATTACGTGGCGACCCTCAAGACTGGGCATTTTCCCTTGCGCCAGGAGAACCTGCATTATGTAATATTGATGCGTTTTTTCTGGCGCTCGGATTGCTCTATGATGAAGCTAATTCAATGGATCAGGCAGAGAAAAATTTGCTGGCTCTGTGTCAGGGTCAGGATGAGGTAGAGATATATTGTCAGAAGTTTAGGAAGTGGTCTGTGCTCACTCAATGGAATGAATGTGCGCTGGCAGCAATTTTCAGAAAGGGTCTCTCTGAAGCCCTTAAGGATGTCATGGTGGGATTTCCTATGCCTGCTGGTCTGAATGAGTCTATGTCTTTGGCCATTCAGAGCGGTCGACGCTTGCGTGAGCGTAAAACTGTGCACCATTTGGCGGTATTATCTGAGCATAAACCTGAGCCTATGCAGTGCGATAGGACTTTGACCAGAGCTGAACGGCAAGAACACAGACGTCAGAATGGGCTGTGTTTCTACTGTGGTGATTCCACTCATGCTATCTCCGATTGTCCTAAGCGCACTAAGCGGTTCGCTAGGTCTGCCACCATTGGTACGGTACAGTCGAAATTTCTTTTGTCCGTTACTTTGATCTGCTCTTTGTCATCCTATTCTGTCATGGCATTTGTGGATTCAGTCGCTGCCTTGAATTTGATGGACTTGGAGTATGCTAGGCGCTGTGGGTTTGTCTTGGAGCCCTTGCAGTGTCCTATTCCATTGAGAGGAATTGATGCTACGCCTTTGGCCAAGAATAAGCCTCAGTACTGGACCCAGCTGACCATGTGCATGGCTCCTGCGCATCAGGAGGATATTCGCTTTTTGGTGTTGCATAATCTGCATGATGTGGTCGTGTTGGGGTTGCCATGGCTACAAGTCCATAACCCAGTATTGGATTGGAAATCAATGTCTGAGTCCAGCTGGGGTTGTCAGGGGGTACATGGTGATGTTCCATTTCTGTCTATTTCATCATCCACCCCTTCTGAGGTCCCAGAGTTCTTGTCAGATTACCGGGATGTATTTGATGAGCCCAAGTCCAATGCCCTACCTCCGCATAGGGATTGCGATTGTGCTATCAATTTGATTCCTGGTAGTAAGTTTCCTAAAGGTCGACTGTTTAATTTGTCTGTGCCTGAGCACGCCGCTATGCTGAGTTACGTAAAGGAATCCTTGGAGAAGGGTCATATTCGCCCGTCGTCATCCCCATTGGGAGCAGGGTTCTTTTTTGTGGCCAAGAAGGATGATTCGCTGAGACCTTGTATTGATTACCGCCTTCTAAATAAAATCACGGTCAAATTTCAGTACCCCTTGCCGCTGCTGTCTGATTTGTTTGCTCGGATTAAGGGGGCTAGTTGGTTCACCAAGATAGATCTTCGTGGTGCGTATAATCTTGTGCGTATTAAACGGGGCGATGAATGGAAAACAGCATTTAATACGCCCGAGGGCCATTTTGAGTACCTGGTTATGCCATTCAGGCTTTCTAATGCTCCATCAGTGTTTCAGTCCTTTATGCATGACATCTTCCGAGAGTACCTGGATAAATTCCTGATTGTATACTTGGATGACATTTTGGTCTTCTCGGATGATTGGGAGTCTCACGTGAAGCAGGTCAGAATGGTGTTCCAGGTCCTGCGTGCGAATTCTTTGTTTGTGAAGGGGTCAAAGTGTCTCTTTGGTGTTCAGAAGGTTTCATTTTTGGGTTTCATTTTTTCCCCTTCTACTATCGAGATGGACCCTGTTAAAGTTCAGGCCATTTATGATTGGACTCAGCCGACATCTCTGAAGAGTCTGCAAAAGTTCCTGGGCTTTGCTAATTTTTATCGGCGCTTCATCAATAATTTTTCTAGTATTGCTAAACCGTTGAATGATTTAACCAAGAAGGGTGCTGATGTGGTCAATTGGTCTTCTGCTGCTGTGGAAGCTTTTCAAGAGTTGAAGCGTCGTTTTTCTTCTGCCCCTGTCTTGTGCCAACCAGATGTTTCGCTCCCGTTCCAGGTCGAGGTTGATGCTTCTGAGATTGGAGCAGGGGCTGTTTTGTCGCAAAGAGGTTCTGATGGCTCGGTGATGAAACCATGCGCCTTCTTTTCCAGGAAGTTTTCGCCTGCTGAGCGTAATTATGATGTTGGCAATCGAGAGTTGCTGGCCATGAAGTGGGCATTCGAGGAGTGGCGTCATTGGCATGAAGGAGCTAAGCATCGCGTGGTGGTCTTGACTGATCACAAGAACTTGACTTATCTCGAGTCTGCCAAACGGTTGATTCCTAGACAGGCTCGCTGGTCGCTGTTTTTCTCCCGTTTTGACTTTGTGGTTTCGTACCTTCCGGGCTCTAAAAATGTGAAGGCGGATGCCCTGTCTAGGAGTTTTGTGCCCGACTCTCCAGGTTTGCCTGAGCCGGCGGGTATTCTCAAAGAGGGGGTAATTTTGTCTGCCATCTCCCCTGCTTTGCGGCGGGTGCTGCAAAAATTTCAGGCTAATAGACCTGACCGTTGCCCAGCGGAGAAACTGTTTGTCCCTGATAAATGGACGAGTAGAGTTATCTCTGAGGTTCATTGTTCAGTGTTGGCTGGTCATCCTGGAATCTTTGGTACCAGAGATTTGGTGGCTAGATCCTTTTGGTGGCCGTCTCTGTCGCGGGATGTGCGTTCTTTTGTGCAGTCCTGTGGGATTTGTGCTCGGGCTAAGCCCTGCTGTTCTCGTGCCAGTGGGTTGCTTTTACCCTTGCCGGTCCCGAAGAGGCCTTGGACACATATCTCTATGGATTTTATTTCGGATCTCCCCGTCTCTCAAAGAATGTCAGTCATTTGGGTGGTTTGTGATCGCTTCTCTAAGATGGTCCATTTGGTACCCTTGTCTAAATTGCCTTCCTCCTCTGATTTGGTGCCATTGTTCTTCCAGCATGTGGTTCGTTTACATGGCATTCCGGAGAACATCGTTTCTGACAGAGGTTCGCAGTTTGTTTCGAGGTTTTGGCGAGCTTTTTGTGCTAGGATGGGCATTGATTTGTCTTTTTCCTCGGCTTTCCATCCTCAGACAAATGGCCAGACTGAACGAACCAATCAGACTTTGGAAACATATCTGAGATGTTTTGTTTCTGCTGATCAGGATGATTGGGTGTCCTTTTTGCCTTTGGCTGAGTTCGCCCTTAATAATCGGGCCAGCTCGGCTACTTTGGTTTCGCCGTTTTTCTGCAATTCTGGTTTCCATCCTCGTTTCTCTTCAGGGCAGGTTGAGTCTTCAGACTGTCCTGGTGTGGATACTGTGGTGGATAGGTTGCAGCAGATTTGGACTCATGTAGTGGACAATTTGACATTGTCCCAGGAGAAGGCTCAACGTTTCGCTAACCGCAGGCGCTGTGTGGGTCCCCGACTTCGTGTTGGGGATTTGGTTTGGTTGTCATCTCGTTATATTCCTATGAAAGTTTCCTCTCTTAAGTTTAAGCCTCGTTTCATTGGTCCGTATAGGATTTCTGTGGTTCTTAATCCTGTGTCTTTTCGTTTGACCCTTCCAGCTTCTTTTTCCATCCATAACGTATTCCATAGGTCATTGTTGCAGAGATACGTGGCACCTGTGGTTCCATCCGTTGATCCTCCTGCCCCGGTTTTGGTTGAGGGGGAGTTGGAGTATATAGTGGAGTAGATTTTGGATTCTCGTGTTTCGAGACGGAAACTCCAGTATCTGGTTAAGTGGAAGGGTTATGGTCAGGAAGATAATTCCTGGGTCTTTGCCTCTGATGTCCATGCTGCCGATCTGGTTCGTGCCTTTCATATGGCTCATCCTGGTCGGCCTGGGGGTTCTGGTGAGGGTTCGGTGACCCCTCCTCAAGGGGGGGTACTGTTGTGAATTCTGTGGTCAAGCTCCCTCCTGTGGTCATGAGTGGTACTTCGGCTGGTTCTGTCTATGAGATTCCTTTGGTGGATGTGAGTGGGGCTGCGGCTTCTGAGTTTCCTTCCTCAGGTGACGAGGTTAAGTCGTTAGGTGCTGCTCTATTTAACTCCACCTAGTTCTTTGTTCCTGGCCTCCAGTCAATGTTCCAGTATTGGTCTTGCTTTCTCCTGGATCGTTCTTGTGGCCTGTCTACCCTGCATAAGCTAAGTTTTGCTTGTGTTACTTTTGTTTGCAATATTTTCTGTCCAGCTTGCTATATTGGTTTTTCTTGCTTGCTGGAAGCTCTGAGACGCAGAGGGAGCACCTCCGTACCGTTAGTCGGTGCGGAGGGTCTTTTTGCGCCCTCTGCGTGGTTGTTGGTAGGTTTTTGTGTTGACCGCAAAGCTATCTTTCCTATCCTCGGTCTATTCAGTAAGTCGGGCCTCACTTTGCTAAAATCTATTTCATCTCTGTGTTTGTATTTTCATCTTAACTCACAGTCATTATATGTGGGGGGCTGCCTTTTCCTTTGGGGAATTTCTCTGAGGCAAGGTAGGCTTATTTTTCTATCTTCAGGCTAGCTAGTTTCTCAGGCTGTGCCCGAGGCGCCTAGGTCTGGTCAGGAGCACTCCACGGCTACCTCTAGTGTGGTATGATAGGATTAGGGATTGCGGTCAGCAGAGTTCCCACGTCTCAGAGCTCGTCCTATGTTATTAGTAACTATCAGGTCACTTTGTGTGCTCTTAACCACTAGGTCCATTGTGGTTCTGAATCACCAGTTCATAACAGTGCCCCCTGTGATGTATGTTCCCCTCAGTAATCTGTGTTCCCCCTGTGATCTCTCTGCTCCCTGCAGCTATATGCCCCTTGTGATTTATGTGACCTCCAGCTATATGCCCCCTGTGATCTCTGTGCCCCCAACTATTTGCCCTCTGTGATTTCTGTTCCCCCTGTGATCTCTCTGCTCCTCGAGCTATGCCCCCTGTGATCTGTGCCCCCAGCTATGTACCCACCTGTGATCTCTGTTCACCCTGTGATCTCTGTGCCCTCCAGCTATATGCCCCCTGTGATTTCTGTGCCCCCAGCTATATGCCCCCTGTGATCTCTGTGCCCCCCAGCTATGTACCCCTTGTGATTTCTGTGCCCTCCAGCTATATGCCCCCTGTGATGTCTGTGCCTCCCATCTATGTGCGCCATGTCATCTTTGTGCCCCTCCTGTGATCCCTGTGCCCCTCAACTATATACCCCCTGCAATATTTGTGCTCCCATGTGATCTGTCCCCTCCAGCTATGTACCATCTAGCTATGTGCCCCTCTGTGATTTCTGTACCCCCAGCTATGTGCCCTCCTTTGATCTTTGTGCCCCCCGGTGAGTTCTGTGCTCTCCAGCTATATGCCCCCTTTAATTTCTGTGCCCTCCAGCTATATGCCCCCCTGTGATCTCTCTGCCCCCAGCTATGTGCATCCCTGTGATCTCTGTGGCTCCCAGCTTTGTGCTCCCTGTGATTCCTGTGCCCCCTTCTATGTACCCTCTGTGATATTTGTGCTCCCATGTGGTCTGTCCCCTCCAGCTATGTGCCCCCCAGCTATGTGCCCCTCCGTGATCTCTGTCCCCCCAGCTATGTGATCTCCTTTGATCTTTATGCCCCCTGTGATTTCTGTGCCCCCCTGTGATCTTCGTGCCACCCCTGGAAAAGCAACTGTGAGAAGCAACATGATAAACATCACCTAACATCACAGCTGCATCAAAGAGAATCAGCTCCAGCCGTCACATTAAGGGTGAGTTACCGTAATTAATTGTCTGACTAAATATACCGGGGTAATTTTCTAGGTGACAATTTTTATGTAGCCCCCTGATGATGGTAGAATTTTCCAAATGGCTGGAAAAAGGTTCACCACCCCTGTCCTAACTCATCTCAGATCCTTAACTCATTTGTCCAAAGTGTTAGATTTTGGTTCTGGGAAACAAAGTGGTCCTAGATAGCTATGTCCAAATGCTGTGATTCTCTGTATTTTGGCGCCATACACGGGCAGTCAGTTGGTAATCATTTATATTTGCATTTAAGTATGTAAACAGTAGTACGCAAATGATAATACCTACGATGAATGTTAATGAGAACCGTTTTTTATTTGGTTTGTAATGTTGTATATGTTTATTTGCGTATTTGTTCCATTTAGTTTTGATAGTTTGAAAAAAAACAAAAAATTTAAATGTGAATATATGCTGATATTTTTCACAATAAAAAATGATCTGATTGAAAAAAAACTACATATCTTTGTAAATACTGTGCCATGCCTGGCTACAGTCCATTTACTTTAACAAACCTGAGCTGCAATAGCAGAAGATTTGTGTTTGTCAGGAACACAAGACCTTTCACCAGCTCCTGATAGTCACATATGCAGAAGTGTTTGCCATTTACTTCCTTGTCATTTGCACGTAGGTTACCGTTGGGTCTAGAGGTTTGCATATTAGGTGGAACAGAAACTAAATTTCTGAGAATTAAACCCTGAAAATTCTCAAAATGTTGAACTGACTATTTTTGCTAGGATGACTTCCACATTAAGCAGCCTGTGCAGCCCTAAAATGTCTTGCCTATGTTTAGAGCTACAGTGCCTACAAGTAGTATTCAACCCCCTGCAGATTTAGCAGGTTTACACATTTGGAATTAACTTGGCATTGTGACATTTGGACTGTAGATCAGCCTGGAAGTGTGAAATGCACTGCAGCAAAAAAGAATGTTATTTCTTTGTTTATTTTTTTTTTTTAATTGTGAAAAGTCTTTTCAGAGGATCATTTATTATTCAACCCCTCAACCCACCAGAATTCTGTTTGGTTCCTCTAAAGTATTAAGAAGTAGTTCAGGCACAAAGAACAATGAGCTTCACATGTTTGGATTAATTATCTCTTTTTCCAGCCTTTTCTGACTATTTAAGACCCTCCCCAAACTTGTGAACAGCACTCATACATGGTCAACATGGGAAAGACAAAGGAGCATTCCAAGGCTATCAGAGACAAGATCGTGGAGGGTCACAAGGCTGGCAAGGGGTACAAAACCCTTTCCAAGGAGTTGGGCCTACCTGTCTCCACTGTTGGGAGCATCATCCGGAAGTGGAAGGCTTATGGAACTACTGTTAGCCTTCCACGGCCTGGACAGCCTTTGAAAGTTTCCTCCCGTGCCGAGGCCAGGCTTGTCTGAAGAGTCAAGGCTAACCCAAGGACAACAAGGAAGGAGCTCCGGGAAGATCTCATGGCAGTGGGGACATTGGTTTCAGTCAATACCATAACTAACGTACTCCACCGCAATGGTCTCCGTTCCAGACGAGCCCGTAAGGTACCTTTAATTTCAAAGCGTCATGTCAAGGCTCGTCTACAGTTTGCTCATGATCACTTGGAGGACTCTGAGACTGACTGGTTCAAGGTTCTCTGGTCTGATGAGACCAAGATCGAGATCTTTGGTGCCAACCACACACGTGACGTTTGGAGACTGGATGGCACTGCATACGACCCCAAGAATACCATCCCTACAGTCAAGCATGGTGGTGGCAGCATCATGCTGTGGGGCTGTTTCTCAGCCAAGGGGCCTGGCCATCTGGTCCGCCTCCATGGGAAGATGGATAGCACGGCCTACCTGGAGATTTTGGCCAAGAACCTCCGCTCCTCCATCAAGTATCTTAAGATGGGTCGTCATTTCATCTTCCAACAAGACAACGACCCAAAGCACACAGCCAAGAAAACCAAGGCCTGGTTCAAGAGGCAAAAAATCAAGGTGTTGCAGTGGCCTAGTCAGTCTCCTGACCTTAACCCAATTGAAAACTTGTGGAAGGAGCTCAAGATTAAAGTCCACATGAGACACCCAAAGAACCTAGATAACTTGGAGAAGATCTGCATGGAGGAGTGGGCCAAGATAACTCCAGAGACCTGTGCCGGCCTGATCAGGTCTTATAAAAGACGATTATTAGCTGTAATTGCAAACAAAGGTTATTCCACAAAATATTAAACCTAGGGGTTGAATAATAATTGACCCACACTTTTATGTTTAAAATTTATAAAAATTTAACTGAGCAACAAAACTTTTTGGTTTGTAAGATTTATGCATCTGTTAATAAATCCTGCTCTTGTTTGAAGTTTGAAGGCTCTAACTTATTTGCATCTTATTAAACCTGCTAAATCTGCAGGGGGTTGAATACTACTTATAGGCACTGTATATTACCTTACACCTAAGATCTCGATTCTGTTCATTTTGATGGAGCATCTAGCAGACGTAAAAGTCTGGATATTCAGGCCATTTGATAAGTCACACACCATTAGAAATTAGCTTTATATGCTGATGATTTATTATCATATGTTACAAATTCACTAATTTAAATTTCTTCAATAATTAAGAAGTTTGAAGAATTTGGCATTTTTGGCAGTTACTAAGTAAGTCAATTATTCTTAAACAGAGTCCATGAATATAAGCTATAGTACAGAATTGGCACAACAATTAGCCTTTAATTTTTCTTTTAAGTGGCAGATACAATGAAATATCTGGGAAGACAAATTCCTAAGAACCTAGATGACATATCATCTAAATTGTATTCCTATTCTTTATCAAAACCTTAAGAATCTAACAATGTATAATTTGAAGCTTATGTCTTGGTTTGGTCGCATTAACACGATCAAAGTGGAGATATTACCAAAACTTCTTTATATATTCCAGACTGTCCCTGTTTGTGTTTCTTGGACCTTTTTTCTCTGTCTCAACAAAGCTATTAGCAAATTTGTTTGGGGAACATCCGCGAATATGTTTTAAGGTGTTGTGTCATCCTAAAAGCAAAGAAGGAACAGGACAGGCAAATTTGATGAAATATCAACAGTCTGTGATCTCAGTGGAGAATTGGTTTAGGTCCTGTGGAAAATAAGCAATGGGAAAGAGTAGAAAATTATTTTCCCCATGGAAACTAATATCACTCCCTTCGATAGACACGTCACATGTACAAACACAACAACTTCCATTACTCACTCACCACATTTCACAGAGTTTGGGAATCCACTGTAACCTCATGCTCTTTAGGCCACAAATGGGGCCCATTCATGCCTATACTTGAGAACTGAGATTTTCCTCCTGCTGAGGGAGTGGATTCCTTCTTAATTTGTGACAAATCTGTTATAACTAGACTGAAAGATATCTTTGGAAACACAGATTGGTTTCTGCCCTTTGAAACAAGAAAACACGGAGCATATAATCCTCCAAAAAATATCAATATTAAAAAAGGAATACTTTAATAACAAATAGTCAACAATGTAACACCCATATCAAAAAAGTTGTCAATGCCAGAGCTGTTCAAATCAGGTCAAAAAGGTGCACCAAAAAATGTGGTGTCACCCCACAAGCATGAATACAGGAATCAAAGATCCTTCACATTAAACTTAATGTATACATAAAGTGACAGTGCAGTTACAAAAAGCAGTTAGAGAATGGCAGACTCCAACATCTCATAGGGAAAAACAATTGTGCTGTACATCTTATAAAGTCAGTGACCATCAAAGCACTGTCCCTAAAAGTGGTCAAGCAAGTCATATCATTGCTGGCTCTTACCCATATTCACAGTTGTTGATGTAACACGCGCCCCTATGCGCGTTTCGCGTTGGCTTCCTCAGGGGACCAAGATGATATAACTTTTCCCAATGCCCTTCTTATATATTCCTCCTTCAGTATCAGTTGTTGAAAATTGCATTGGAAAATGGCGCATGTGGACGATCAAGCAAGCTCCAGAAGTTACATCACCTCCGGCGCCATCATGGTGGTGCGGGTCATGGGGAACTCCCCGATGACGTCAGTGACCAGCATATGTCACTAACAGGTCCTGGAAGTGATGCTTCGGCCGCACTTGTGTCAGAGACATGTGCACTAGTGTCTACACTGATCTGATACCGCTGACTCTTAGAGAAAGTATTCTATCTGTACAGATCCACCATGTTGCCTAGGGAAAAGAAAGGGGCAAGTACCAATTTTATAACTATACACTATTGGTAAGTCATAAGTTAGTACGAAAAAGTCTCATAGGATCACAGGGTCATATAATGACCACCTCACGATGTGCAGTGCATGTCAGAGTATAAAATGCAGAAACATTAATGTGCCAGTTCATAACCATACAGAAGTGTACAGATAATATTCCAGTGCCAAAGTAGAATCATAAAGGGATACAGACAAAAGCACAATTACTAAATATTTGTAATTGTTAAATAAAGTGCAGTTTACAAATCCTTGAATATTACAAGTCATTGCATCAGTTACAAGGCGCAATGTAGAAGAGGAACACTCATAACCATTCTAATCATAATACAGTGAAAATTACATATAGTAGTACTACCATCATACCATTATTTATTATATGACCATAGTAAACATATAAAAAGATTAAAATAGAAAGTAGTAAAGATAATATACTGTATATAACACAATAGATGGTGGCCCGATTCTTTTTTTTTTTTTTTTTTAAATAGATTTTTATTGAAAGCGAATATGAACAATACAATTTATGCATTTTCCAGTATATTACAAAATTTTTACATTTTCCAAACCCCCAACAATCCCAACAAAACCCAAACCTCCCCCTCCCCTGACAGCTCATACCCAGTTATACTTTGTTACCAGTATTGATGGCTCTTTGAGCCATTTGAATCACTTATGTCCGCTTGTTCTTTAGCACTCTCTTCCTTTCAGAGGCCCTCATCCTCCCATTTCCCATACCTACTATCCCAGCTCGAGCCACGGAGACCACATTTTATCAAACGTTTCTATTTTCCCACGTCTTTTGTATACCCCCTTTTCCAAATTGAGACCATGTTTAACATATTTCAGGAATTCACCCCTTGTAGGCGGCTCATCCTTGATCCAGTTCCTTGCTATTACCTTCCTTGCCATATATAATAGCCTAGCTATTGCTATCTTCCAGGTGTTATCCACTCTAATTTCCTCTACATGTCCCAGTATACACACTATCGGATCTCTCGGCACTCTGCATTTATACGCCCCTTCCACACGGCTCATTACCACCAACCAGAAAGCAACCAGTCTTGGACATATCCACATCATGTGGTATATTCCTGCATTCTCAGTCTTACATCTCGGGCATTCAGAGTCCGCACGCAACCCCGCTCTGTGCAACACTTCCGGTGATTTATAGACTCTGTGCAAGATGTACAGCTGCGATAGTCTATACGGCTCGCTCAGTGACACTCGTGGAACCCACTCCAACACCGACTCCCAGGTTTCATCCTCCATTGGGCCTAAATCTCTTTCCCATTTCGCTCTCGCTTTTAGAGGGAAGTCTAGTAAATATGCATGTAGAAGGTCCTTATAAAGGGTGGTAATGACTCCCCTTGTGGACCCTTCCCCACATACGTATTCCAGAACTATGTCCTCCTGGATCTCAATACCACCGCCCTTGTTTTGCGCTTTAAAGGCATGTTTCATCTGAGCATATTGATACTCCCCAGTCGGTCTCAATCCAAACTCCCCCTGCAGCTGCGAAAAGGACTTTAATCCTTGTTGTTGAATTATCTGAGCCACCAAGTGGATTCCTTTGGCCTGCTACTCCGCCAGCACTCCAAGAGCCGCAAACTCAACCAAATTATTATTAAGCCATATCGGTGTAAATTTAGTCAGCCCCGTAACCCCCCGAATATGTCGCAGTCTGGTCCATAATTTATGTATCAAAAACATAGTTGGGTATAATTTCCCCAATACTCCCAAGGAGCCATCCTCCAGACACTGCGCCACCGGTCTTCGGTTTGTCACCCTCTCCATCAAGTGTTGTACCGCACTGGTAGACGCTCCCCGCGCCCAGCCCTTCAAATGCTGGCTCTGGGCTGCAAGAAAATATAACTCAGGATTGGGTAAAGCCAATCCTCCATCTTCCTTGGGTCGCTGAAGCGTCTCCAGGCGAATACGTGGGTACCGCCTCCCCCATATCAGGCTTCTAAAAAGAGCATTAATCTGCCGGAATTTCCCACGTGGAATCCAAACTGGCGCATTATGTAGGACGTAAAGTAATTTGGGCATCAGAACCATTTTAATGAGATTAACCCTACCCACCACCGATAGGTGTAATTTATTCCACGCATCCACTTTTGCTTTAAGGGCGCCCACGAGAGGAGTCAAATTCCTATACAAAAACTCTGTAACTGGGATCGAGATCCATATTCCCAGGTATTTGAAAAGGGATGCCACCTTAAGCCGCCCCTCTCCCAATGGCTCACTTCTGCTCTCCTCCACCCCATCCACCTCGAAGAGGACCGATTTATCCCAATTTATCCTCAATCCCGACAAGGCTCCAAATTTCCCAATGATCTCGATAGCCCCATTCAAGGCTTCATCCGGGTCCGCCAGGAACAGTAAGATGTCATCTGCATATAACGCGATCTTCTCCTCAACACTCCCATATCTGAACCCAGGAACCTCATCCGATTGTCGGATCTTAGTGGCCAGTGGCTCCACAGCTAAGGCAAACAGAAGGGGCGACAGTGGGCAACCCTGCCTCGTACCTCTGGCCAACTTTATAGGCTGAGAAAGTTCCCCATTCACTCTAATTCTAGCTGTTGGTAGTGAATATAACAGTTGAGTCCATGCCACAAATTGCGGACCAATACCCATACACTTCAACACCCGCCAGAGATATCCCCACTCCACACTGTCAAACGCCTTATGGGCATCCAAGGATGCAATAACCCTTCGGCCACAGTTGTCAGACTTCAGCTGTAGGTTCATATGCAGCCTCCGCAGATTAACCGCTGTAGACCTGTCAGGCATAAAACCAGACTGATCCGGATGTACAAGGCTAGCAATGACGCTGGACAAACGGGTAGCTAACACCTTGGCCAAGAGTTTGACATCGATGGTTAACAGAGAGATTGGTCGATATGACTCAGGCTTCCCCAGATCCTTATCCTCCTTCGGAATAACCACTATAATAGCCTCCCTCATAGATGCTGGGAGATACCCTTGGCATCCAGCCTCCTCCAGTACTAACTTTAATCTGGGAATCAGCACTTCCTCCAAACTTTTATAGATTTCGGCTGGTAACCCATCAACCCCAGGTGCCTTCCCATTAGCCATAGACTTCAGCGCCCGACTCAGTTCCTCCTCGGTGATAGGGGCATCGAGGCTCACCCCATCCTCCTCACTCAATTTCGGAAGACCCAGACTCTCAAGGAAAGTCTCCGTATCTCCGGCTGACTCATTGACCCTGGAGGAATATAAGTCCGCGTAAAAGTCCGCAAAGACCTTTATAATTTCAGGTGTTTCAGATACCCTGCTCCCCCCATCTGAAACCAACGAATGTACATACGAGGTACCACGCTGAGCCGCGGCTACCACCGATAGCATGTGTCCCACTGTTTCTCCCTCCTGAAAATAAGCCACCCTCTGAAACTCCCGCTTCCTTTCAGCTTTTCCCAGCAGAATCTTTTCCATACAATTTTACGCTGTTCTCAACCTTTTCTCTGCCTCAGAAGTCCCCAGCACTACCATCTCGTCCTCTGCGGCTTTCAGCTCCTCCATCGCCACTCTCTCCGCCTCCCTTGTCCTCCTCTTACACCTACTAATGTCTCTAAATAGTAACCCTCTCAGGTACGCTTTCATTGCATCCCAAACAGTTAGAGCATCTGTACTCCCATCATTTAAAGCAAAGAATTCCGTCACCTCCTTCCCTATACCGTCCAAATCAATACTCTGTAACCAGTTAGGATGGATCTTCCATTCTCTCCCACTTGCGGTCCGTGTCCCCAACAACCTAACCTCCACCTCAATTGGACTGTGATCCGAAAGGGCCCTCGGCAGATAACGCACCTCTCCCACCATTGTGTCCAACAGGCGGTTACCCAACGCCATATCAATTCTGGATAGCGTAGCATGAGCCGGCGAGTAGCACGAGTACCCTCTCTCCCCAACATGTCTAACTCTCCATAGATCAATCATGCCTATTTCACGCACATAGGTACCAAATGTTGTAGTGTGCCCCTCCGACCTGTTCTGGGTGTTCTTATTTTTATCCCAAAAGTCATCACAGATATTGTTCAAATCCCCAATAATTAAGAGTGGTAGTGGTTCCCATCGTTGCACCCTCTCCAACACCTCCCTGATCTTCTTACTTGAATATGGAGGTGGAATATACATTGCCGCCACACACAATCTCACTCCATACAATATACATTGTATCACCACATACTGACCCTCAGCATCCACGCATACTTTCACCTCTTCATACTGCACTCCCACCGGCACCAACACTGACACACCTCTTGAGTACGTCGAAAAGGTAGAATGATACCCTTTCTGTATCCAACGTCTATTCAGTACGTCCACTTTCTCCTGTATCAAGTGCGTCTCTAGCAAGCATATCATAGAAGCCCGCTGATCCTTCGCATACTGCAAGCTCGCAGCTCTCCTAGATTTATCCGCCAGACCTCTCACATTCCAACTCAAAATCTTAAAGCGGTCCCCTATTATGTGACTCATCATCTTTAGTTATGTCTTTACTCCCCGTTCTGAGCTGTCTAACTTCCCTCCCCACCCTTACCCCTACCCCCCCTCCCCCACACCCCCCAATACTATACATTCTGCCTCTTATCAAGAGTGGGGCACCATCACCCATTGCGAACACTCTTGTTAACGTAACCTTCTCCTTCCGCCTCCCGCTACCGTTTATAACAGAATTCGGCGCAATTCTTAGAAGAACAATATAATTCAACCTGTATTAAATTACAACTGCAAGAAACTAAATAAACTTTTAGTACGCTGCACACCCTTCCTCCCTCGTACTTCTCCGCCGCATCAGCACACCCAGTACATTCCCTGAATAATACCCAGCTCCACCCTCCAACCTTCACATTTCAATTACCAATGTACTGTCAATCCATCTCTTTTTCCCCTTTTTGAAAGAATTAAAATACCTCCCGACTAACCCACCCCACATTTTCAATCTCCTTTCCCTTTAAGCTTTTTAGCGTTAAGATCTATCCACTGGGTAGCGTCCTCCGGCGTCTGGAAAAAATGAATCTTATCCAGCGCTACCACTCTCAGTCGTGCCGGAAACATCATGGAGTATTGCACTCCCAGTTCTCTCAGCCGTCTCTTGATACCCGTGAACATCATCCGTTGTTTCTGTACCAGGGCGGAATAGTCAGGGTAAATAGCAACTCTTTGACCTCCAATTGTCAGATCCGTCATGTCTCTAGCTTTCCTCAGGATAATGTCTCTGTCTCTGTAGTTTAGGATTTTGGCAAGCATGGTACGGGGATTTGCTCCAGGGACAGGTGGTTTCGGTGGGACCCTGTGGGCTTTCTACCGCAAATACTTTTGTCAGTGCTGCATCACCAAAGGTCTCAAGGAGCCAGCTTTCAATATACTCCGTGGGATTCCTCCCCTCAATTTTTTCAGGGACACCCACTATACGAATGTTATTTCTTCTGGACCTATTCTCCAGATCCTCATTTTTTGCAGCCAGCTCCGATATTGCCTGAGTAAACTTCCTCTCCGCTTTCTGCAGCTGCACTATATGGTCTTCTGCCGTGCTCACTCTTTCCTCCACAGCCCCCACACGTTTGTCAATCTTCTGCAGGGCTGCATTTATCTGGGCTGTATCCCCCTTGACCTCCTGTAGCTGCTGGGTGAGGGATTGTTTGCATGCTGATACCAGTGCAAAAACATCTCTAAGAGTGGGCTCTGCTCCTGACTCCTTATCTTCAGATCCCCCTATTACCACTGCCATGTCACCATCCCTGCTCCCCTGTTGTACCTCCTGCTCCTCTGCTGGGCTTTCCTCCTCTCCTTCTGTGTCTGTGTCTGCTCCGGCATCCTCCTCTGCTTTTCCTGTGTTCCCTGCGGCCTCCACTCTAGCAAACTGCTGGAGCTTTGCCGCCGCCGCCATTCTCTTCTGGCATGCCGCGTTGTCCTTCTCCGCCTTCTCTCTGGCGTCGGCGCCATCTTGGCTGATCCCAGCCTCGCCGGCTCCTGCATCTCTTTGCCTCCTCCTGGTCATATTTGTTGACCTCGAGGCCGCCTCTATTCACCGCCGCACTCCCGGGACTTTCCTGCAGCCGGTAAGCGCCTTGAATCGCCGCTCAGCTGCGGCTTATAAGGATAAATTGAGCGTTAGCAGCGGGAGCGCTCTGTCACACGTCCGCTCACATGGACGTTCAGGCCACGCCCCGATGGTGGCCCGATTCTAACGCATCGGGAATTCTAGAATATGTACAGTGGGGCAAAAAATAATTTAGTCAGTCAGCAATAGTGCAAGTTCCACCACTTAAAAAGATGAGAGGCGTCTGTAATTTACATCTTAGGTAGACCTCAACTATGGGAGACAAACTGAGAAAAAAAAATCCAGAAAATCACATTGTCTGTTTTTTTAACATTTTATTTGCATATTATGGTGGAAAATAAGTATTTGGTCAGAAACAAAATTTCATCTCAATACTTTGTAATATATCCTTTGTTGGCAATGACAGAGGTCAAACGTTTTCTGTAAGTCTTCACAAGGTTGCCACACACTGTTGTTGGTATGTTGGCCCATTCCTCCATGCAGATCTCCTCTAGAGCAGTGATGTTTTTGGCTTTTCGCTTGGCAACACGGACTGTCAACTCCCTCCAAAGGTTTTCTATAGGGTTGAGATCTGGAGACTGGCTAGGCCACTCCAGGACCTTGAAATGCTTCTTACGAAGCCACTCCTTCGTTGCCCTGGCGATGTGCTTTGGATCATTGTCATGTTGAAAGACCCAGCCACGTTTCATCTTCAATGCCCTTGCTGATGGAAGGAGGTTTGCACTCAAAATCTCACGATACATGGCCCCATTCATTCTTTCATGTACCCGGATCAGTCGTCCTGGCCCCTTTGCAGAGAAACAGCCCCAAAGCATGATGTTTCCACCACCATGCTTTACAGTAGGTATGGTGTTTGATGGATGCAACTCAGTATTCTTTTTCCTCCAAACACGACAAGTTGTGTTTCTACCAAACAGTTCCAGTTTGGTTTCATCAGACCATAGGACATTCTCCCAAACCTCCTCTGGATCATCCAAATGCTCTCTAGCAAACTTCAGACGGGCCCGGACATGTACTGGCTTAAGCAGTGGGACACGTCTGGCACTGCAGGATCTGAGTCCATGGTGGCGTAGTGTGTTACTTATGGTAGGCCGTGTTACATTGGTCCCAGCTCTCTGCAGTTCAATCACTAGGTCCCCCCTCGTGGTTCTGGGATTTTTGCTCACCGTTCTTGTGATCATTCTGACCCCACGGGGTGGGATTTTGCATGGAGCCCCAGATCGAGGGAGATTATCAGTGGTCTTGTATGTCTTCCATTTTCTAATTATTGCTCCCACTGTTGATTTCTTCACTCCAAGCTGGTTGGCTATTGCAGATTCAGTCTTCCAAGCCTGGTGCAGGGCTACAATTTTGTTTCTGGTGTCCTTTGACAGCTCTTTGGTCTTCACCATAGTGGAGTTTGGAGTCAGACTGTTTGAGGGTGTGCACAGGTGTCTTTTTATACTGATAACAAGTTTAAACAGGTGCCATTACTACAGGTAATGAGTGGAGGAAAGAGGAGACTCTTAAAGAAGAAGTTACATGTCTGTGAGAGCCAGAAATCTTGATTGTTTGTTTCTGACCAAATACTTATTTTCCACCATAATATGCAAAAAAAATGATAAAAAAACAGACAATGTGATTTTTTGGATTTTTTTTTTCTCAGTTTGTCTCCCATAGTTGAGGTCTACCTATGATGTAAATTACAGACGCCTCTCATCTTTTTAAGTGGTGGAACTTACACTATTGCTGACTGACTAAATACTTTTTTGCCCCACTGTATGTCCACGTAGTATATTGCCCAACCACGTAGTATATTGCCCAGCCACGTAGTATATTGCCCAGCCACGTAATATATTGCCCAGCCACATAGTATATTGCCCAGCCACGTAGTATATTGCCCAGCCACGTAGTATATTGCCCAGCCACGTAGTATATTGCCCAGCCACGTAGTATATTGCCCAGCCACACAGTATATTGCTCAGCCACATAGTAAATTGCCCAATCACGTAGTATACAGCCCATAGCCACGTAGTATACAGCACAGACATGTAGTATACTGCCCAGTCACGTAGTATATTGCCCAGTCACGTAGTATACAGCACAGACACGTAGAATACTGCCCAGTCACGTAGTATATTGGCCAGTCACGTAGTATGCACCATATCCCTGTTAAAAAAAAAAGAATTAAAATAAAAAATAGTTGCATACTCACCTTCAGGAGCCTACGGATCAAAGCAGCCGGTTACCGATGGTCCTCGCGCACTCCGGTCTGAAGAGTGCATTGCGGTCTTGCGAGATGATGACGTAGCGGTCTCGCGAGACCGCTACATCATTGTCTCGCGAGATCGCTGCGTGGACCGGTTACTGGAGCATCGTGAGCGGGAAAGGCCGGTTGTGGGTCTGAGGGGCCGACGGACGGTGAGTATATAACGATTTTTTTTTTTTTTTATTATTTTTAACATTAGATCTTTTTACTATTGATGCTGCATAGGCCGCATGAATAGTAAAAAGCTGGTCACACAGGATTAATAGCAGCGTTAATGGAGTGCTTTACACCGCGGTCAACGCTGCCATTAACCCTGTGTGAGCGCTGACCGGAGGGGAGTATGCAGGTGCTGGGCACTGACTGTGGGGAGGAAGGAGCGGCCATTTTCTTCTGGACTGTGCCTGTCGCTGATTGGTCGTGGCTGTTTTGAATATCTGTGACAGACAGACAAACAGACAGAAGTGACCCTTAGACTATTATAGAGTAGATATGACATGCATTGCAAGACATGATAATTGGGTCTCATCCACAGTGGGTGTGACAGTCTATAATTGCGGTCCAGGTCTTATGGAGATCAGCTAATTTTCTGAGATTAATACTTTGAAGGGCTTACTTTAAACAAAGTTCTTTAATGCCTCACGATACTGCATTATAAACCTAAAGGAGGCAAAAATAATTAAAATACAAATATGATCCGCATTCATCAGTCCAGACTTGGTGTTCCCCCTTATAAAAAGGAGGCAAAACTAAGTTGCTCATTTAACCCCACAGGTACCATTGTACCCAACACGGCAATCCAGACACTCTTTCTGCGTATTTGTATTTTATCACCTCCTCGAATTCCCAAATGTACACAGTCGATACCCCATATCTTTAAGTCCCCAGAATTACACTTATGTGTATATGTCTAATCTAAAGTGTCAGGGAATTGTTTTCAAAGAATCCACGTCGTCCACATCACGGGCGGCCTCAATATCTCTATTGTACTCTTGTGTTCTAATACGTAATTCACAGGAAGTTAGTCCAATGTAAATTAAGTTACAGCTACATTTTGCATAATATACTACATGTATATACTACATAATATACTGCATCTTGGCCCCCTGAGCCCCTGAGGAATCTGACATGAAACGCGCGTAGGGGCGTGCTATATCCACAACCGTGAATATGGGTAAGAACCAGCAATGATATATCAGTTCTGTTATTGACAACTTTTTTGATATGTGTATTGCATTGCTGACTATGAACTATTTGTTATTAAAATATACCTTTTATAATATCGATTTTTTTTTTTTGATGGATTATATGCTCCGTGTTTTCTTGCTTCAATGTCAGTTATGAGCTCCAAAAGGGCTTTAGCTTATAGCAGTCCTAGTAGACAGGTTTTACATTTTAAAAATTACAAAAAGGGAAATGATCCAATGCAAGTTTGGGCACCCTGCATGGTTAGTACCTAGTATCATCCCCTTTTGACAATATTAAAGCTTGTAAACACTTTTCGTAGCCAGACAAGAGTCTTTCATTTCTTGTTTGAGTGATTTTCATCCATTCTTCCTTGGAAAATTCTTCAAGTTCTGTGAGATTCCTGGGTTGACTTGCATGCACTGCTATTTTGACATGTAGCCACAGATTTTCAATGATGTTCAGATCAGGGGACTGTGAGGGCCATTTTAAAACCTTCAGCTTGTGCCATTTGAGATTGTAGATTTTAATGTGTGTTTAGGATCATTATCTTTTTGTAGAAGCTAACCTCTTTTCAACTTCTGCTTTTTTAAAAATGGTGCTATGTTTGCATCAAGAATTTGTTGAAATTTTGTGGAATCCATTCTTCCCTCTACCCGTGAAATGTTCCCTGTGCTATTGGCTGCAGCACAACCCCAAAGCAGGATTGATCCACTCCTATGAATAATGGCTGGCAAGATGTTCTTTTCCTGAAATGTTGTGCCATTTTTTTCTCCACACATGCCTTTGATCATTGTGGCTAAAGAGTTCTATTTTAACCTCATTGGACTATAGCCTTCTCATGCTTTGTGGGTTTCCACCATTTTCATTTTCAGAGTGCTAGGCAGCTGCTTAGAGGAACCCATTGCTGCTGTTTTTTGGCACAAGGTTAGAGGAGGCTGGGTTTTTATTAAGTTGAGAAATTTGCATCACCTGGCCTTTAACAACGATGACAGTGAACAAGCCATAACTCTAAAAGGCTAAATTAGGTCTGAAATCTTATTCAATGCTATCTGAGCGTACAAATCACCAAAGGTGCGCAAACCTTTGCATCAGCCCATTTTCTTCTTGTAATTTTTAAAATCTAAAAATTCACAATTTTTTTTGCCTAAAAAAAGGAAATGTGTAATCTTTAACATTAGCCCTTTTAGACATCATTTCACTTTCAATTTGCCTAACTATTCACAATAACTAACAGCTAACACAATAATAGTAATTTTGACCAGTTGTGCCCAAACTTTTACATGTTACTGTATATCTTTTCATGAGCAGGTGAACAGTCGGGCCTGTGTCCTGCTCTGTAACAGGCTATTGAAGCCTACTGGCGCATATAGAAGTTTTACACAAGAGATGGGACCATTCTATTTTCGTTCTGAACCTGCCCAGGGCGCGCCCTGTGAGCCCCGTCAAAGGGAAATTTTTCTGACAGTGTTTTTTTTTTTTAGGATTTTCACTTGGTTTTTATGACTTATTTTTTCCTCTTGCATTCCATTCTTTTTTTCCCCTTCATTAAATGATGAAGAAACTGCTAGCGGCTTGCTATGCCAAAACAATGGCAAAAGGCTCCAAAAGACTTTGAATGTCCCATTGACTTGTATTGTAGAGCATACGAAATGCAAGTCATTTATATAAAGATGCATGTGTTGATTGTTTTGAGTGTTTCTGGATAGATTTTTCAGTCTCTTGCACACGCCTGTTTACATCAGATAACTGCTATCCATGGTTTTGACGGATTGCACTCGCACCCTTGTTATTTTATGGGTTGTGTATATGTCCGAATTTTTTCCTCAGGTCGAGTGGTCTGAGGAAATGAATCGATGACGTCCAATTTTGATGTGAGAGTCAGATCATATTCGGCTATGTAAGTCTATGAGTCCATGGAAAATATTGGACCACACTCAGATGACTTCCAAGTGTGGTCCAATGTTCACGGAGTGACTGGAGAAGATGGAGAAACTTTTTTTTCTCACTTCACTTCACAGAAAAACTGATCCCATGCTGATCAAACTCTGATTAGAGTCTGTTCAACATAATCGCTGAAAAACTGAGAAACACAGTCTTGTGCACCTGCCCATACCTTTACCTGATTACATTACTAATATACTGCAGAATAATAAAAGGCGCAAAATACTGATGAAACAACCACTCACACAGCTACCAATTTACTTGCAAATGCACATGGATAAGGTTTGTATTGGGCAGCATTCACACATAATCGTGTAGTGGACAGTCTCCAGCCCACAACCTATTAGTGATGATCATACTATTAGATCAGGCGAGTTGCCCTGCATTAAGTGCACTCCACGAAGTCAGACACCCCATTCCTTGCACCAATATTGCAGGACCTGGCCACATCCTAGACACGAACGTACACGGCAATGAAGACCTTTAACATGGGATGCCAAAATGTCAACTGAGGCTGTGTTCCCACAATGAGTTTTTGACACTGTATTTTCAGAAAATCTGCAGCATTAAAACCTCACCAAATACTCATCATGGGAAGGTACCCTTACATTACCCACCAACTTTGGCTTGAGCAGTTGACTAAGTAACAGAGTCTTTGTGTGCTTACTTCTGAGCCTTTGCCGGACTGTTGCCTCGTGTGGTCGTGTTTCTGCAATCCAGTATCCATGGGTTTTACTTTCCACTCGAGTCTTTCAGCTGTTTTTACTGCTGACTCCACTTTGCCATTGCTTGAGGATAGCCAAGAGCTAATGTCTGATGAACAAGTTCTCAAACTTTGCTGAAATTTGTGAACTCTTGAGAATTGAGTGGTGTTGTCAGAGAACACAATGTCTGGCCTTGAGTTTTTTAATCGCTGTTCTCACCCTTGTGTCTTGTAAATAATTCACTTCCCAGCACTTGGGAAAATAGTCTTCCGTAATCAGGCTTTCTTTGCCATTCCATGTGAACAGGGCTGTTCCTATTTTTGCCCATGGCCTGTTTGGATTTACATGTGGTCGCAAAGTTCCATTCGGTTCACTGTATGATGCACAAAGTTCACATTGTTCAATAACTTGTTTTATGTGGTCAGTCACTGATTCCCGGCCAATAAACATATTGTCATGTTTGGAGTAGACATCCTTCTACGCCTATGCAAGGGTAGTTCAATTTTTCCATCATGTCTCTTCTGAGAGATTCTGGAATAAAAACTCTATCATTTAACCCCTTTGTGACCAAGCAATTTTCATTTTTGGATAGCCCTGCATGATGACAGTCTTTAAGCAGACAAGGACAGGATTCTTTTCTCCTTTTTCTTAACAGGCATATTTTCTTTTTTTTTTTTGAGTACTTGAGCGTTCTAACGGCAGAACTGGTGGAAATTTTCCACTCCCAATACAACAACTAGAAATTTCTTCTCAAATTGAGATTTTCTTTGTACTTCTCTGCTCTCAGATGTAATTGTCTGTGTGTCCTGGATTCAGTATGTGACGCTTCAAGGCCTGTTTATGAGGCATCACATTTATAATACAATTGCTTTACCCGAATCAACATATTTCAGGATTGCTGTGTCTGCCATATCCATTTTCTGTGACTTGAAAGCTGTGTAGCTTCTGCAGATTCTCAGAGCACAGCTTTGTGAATTAGCTGTCGGTTGGATAAATGCTTACAAGATTTATTAAGTTAGTTTAGGAAGGTCAGAAATCTTTGTACTCTATGTAGGTCTGTAGGGTTAGGCATACTGTGTCTTGTGTTGCCCTCACTTCTTCAGGATACACTTTCATACCCCTCGAGGTTACAAAATGTCCAATAGATGAATCCTCTGTCATTTTCAGTTTGAATTTTCCCAAGATCAGATTGTTTTACTTTACATCTGTCCAAAAATTGTAACATCTCCTGATTATGATTTTCCATGATCAGTATATCATAATCATCTGCCATTGTTTTTAGCCCAGAGATTCCTGTCAAGGCTTGCATAATTTTCAACTGGAAAACCTTTGGAGCAAGGTTTGATCCTATCAGTATCCTATAGCCATTTAGCGTCCAAATGGAAAAGAAAATGCTGACAATAAACTCGTTTCATCATCCAACTTCCCATGATGGGATCCTATTTTTTAAGTCTTACAAAAAACAATGTAGCAATTGTTTAATTTGGTAGTCTTTTACTCTAGGCACAGGATAATGATTTATGTTCAGAGCCTTGTACAGTCGCTTTGGATAAAGGCACATTCTAAAAGAGGACCTGTCATTTGCTAAAAAAATGGCATTAAATATCTTGTAAAAATCCCTAAGCTCCCCTGATTCTGCAGCTATTTTCTATTTTGTGCTGTATCACTACATTGCAGAGATATTCACATTTGTTTCTTCTGGAGTGCACTATGTGAAATTGCTGCTTGTTGTTCAACTGAGCGTTTCTTCAGAGATTTTTCACCACTCTCTCCAGATACTGCTAATTACAGTTCAGTAACTGATCTAGCAGTTCAGCAAGCTCAGACACTGTCGAACTGAGATTGACAGTGTGTAGGCGGGAGTGGTGAAAATGTACGTCCCCAGAGAAGACGCTGAAGAAATGTGCATCTGCACTACAATCAGAGATATCACATACTGCGCTCCAGAAGAAACAAATATGAATGTCTCTGCAATGGAGTGACGCAGAGCAAAATGGAAAAGAGGAGCAGAATCAGGGATATTTTGCTTTTTTTTTTTTTGAGCAAGAGACAAGTGCTCTATAACTTGCATATAGTTTATTTTTTCCTTTATTATAACAAAACTACTTACCTCCCAGGCACCCATCACCTTCAGCTAAATTGGCACGCTCTGTTTTTGTAATGTGAAAACTGCACTACCCTATTTGCTTAAGATTTTGTGTATTCTGAGAGACTTCACGTGCAATAGTGTTATGAGACTGTTACTTTATTAAGTTTGTAGCTTGGACTGCTTTATCTACAAGTATATGATCACCTGCATACATCACTGTAAATTCCACCCAGTCACCTTTTTGCCACTTGGGTTGTGCAATTTAATGTTGCATGTTCCCATAAGATTCAGAACACTTTTGTCATTGGGACTCTATGATAAACTTTTCGTTCTGTAACTGGAATAACATTGCCATCCAACAAAAAGCTGCAATTAGTGATGAGCACAAGTGCTCATTACTTGAGTTTGCCTTGGGTACTCAGGTATGCACTCACAAACACATGGAATCCCCACAGTCTAACAGCCTGAAACATGTGGCAGCGGTGACTCAAGCATGTAACTCGAGCATCCGCGATACTCAGTGCATATCCAAGCACCCGAGGCAAACTCGAGTAATGAGCTCTTGCACTCATCACTAGCTGCAATGTATTATTGGTTACTGGCCGAACTACTGTGTTAACCTTCTCTGTGGTATTGCGTTCTGGACTGCCACTGCCTGTGTCCAGCGTCACAGTGTGGATTTGTCTATGCTGTTCACCTGGTTTTGGCCTGCACTGAGGTGAGAAATTATTCCTGTTTCCACAAGTCCTGCGGAATTTGCGGATATCCCCAGTGGCATTGTGCGATGGGCACACATCACAATTCGGGTATATTCCCTGTGAGTGTGGGAGGTCATCTAACCGCATGTTTGAGTTTTGCATACTTGTGGTCTCTTAGTCTTACCCAACTTCTCTCAACAAAAGAGAATTGAGAGAACAGAAGTCTAGTGAACACACAACCGCATGCATTCAATCCACAGATGTGTCACGGCGGCGGCAACCCAGTCCATGGCCCTGGGCACCCATGTTAAAGGGACAGTCTTTAAAGGGGTTAGTTGAATAAAAGTTTGTGATGCCACATGTAGTATTCAGTCAGGCATAAGAGACGCTGCTTAAAGGGGTCCACTGGGTGATGATATGGCAGCAGGGATGGTATGGCTTCCCACAGGTGAAGCTGGGTCCCCAGGGCTCCTGGTGTAATAGATGAAGATGGTGATAGGTGGTGTAGTAAGAAATGGAGGACACAGGGTTGCAGTCTCTTTACCTCTTTACTTGGTTCAAGGCAGCCACAGTCCAGGGTACCGGATCACGGATGCTGATGTGGTCCGGCCAGCTTGGAAGCGAATTGGGAATCCCTCTAACCAGGTAGGGTTGGAAGCCTTCCTACTAGCGCTGTGATGTTGTAGTCTCTTGCTGCCTTAGGCCTCACACAAGGTCCTCACGTTTCTTTTCTGTCCCCTTTTAGATAGGACACTAACCCATACAACAGGTAACTCAAGCCTTTTTACAGGATCTCTGTCACGACCCAGGCTCTATTTGCTACTGTGTCCTCAGTTGTCTATGGTAGACAGGTGACTTGAAGTCCAGCCATCCACCGGTATCTGCTGTGATACGTAAAGTGCTGCACAACCTCAGTCTTCCGGCTACTGGTATCTGCGCTCAGCGTGGAGGAAGCCCTGTTGCAGCTTCTCTCTCCAGCTATTCACTCTCCTGTGCTCCACTTCCCCAACCAGTCACTTTACAGACTGCTTTGCTTTCTCTTTCCTTCCCAGGAACTGCAGAATCACTCATCTGCATGGCCCCAGCTTTCCTTCCTCACTCCTCGCTCTCCTCTTACCAACTGTCTCCAACTGCATAGCAACTGTCTAGCAACTGACCCCTCCTCCCGTCCAGAGAGAGCAGCTCACCTAAAGTCAGGCTTAGAGCTTCCCCTTCTGGCCTGGAGTCAGAATGGTGTTGTATGTGCTGAATACCTGTTAAAGGGATCTTTCCTCGCTTCCAAGCATGACATCACTCTCCCCGTGAGGAAGGCAATGCCACTGTAACAACCGGTTACCTGGGGTGTTACACAACCCCTTTAACTTTACCCTTCTCATCACTGGGAGTAGCTATGAGATCAACATACAGAGCAAACTTTTTTCTGTCTCTCCATGTATCTTACAGATTGGGAAAAGTCACATGCAACCTCTGATGAAGTCGCCGTCAAGTCTCCATTGTGTAGTAATGACAGGGATTCTGTACTTATAGTTGAGGTCATTCTATTTATGTCATGCCGGTAACTCGCACACCTTCTCAGCGCTATCCTACTCACTGCAACCACCACTCTGTTTCTCCTCATGTCAGGCTGTCTCACTGAGTTGCCTCTTGCATCTTTCACAGCACTGCTGCATCCTCCTGTCTCCACCTAGTTATAGGGAGGCACAGTCAGACTCTGAATTTAACCCTGCTGTGTCCTGCAGAGTTTAGCTTACTTCCATGCCAGGAGAGAATATATCAGGCAACTCCTCCGTCCACTCTTTGCCTGAGCTTTGGTTCCAGTTTGCATCTAGTTCCCAGTCAAGGTGTTTCGTTGTTTGTCTCTCCTGTAACCAACTCAGCATGTCCTCTCATTTTCCTGATCGCTCTGCTTCTGACCCTGGCTACGGATTTTGAACCTGTGTTTCCTGACCTTGGACTGTCTGACCACTGCCCCCTGTACCTTGTGTTCTGCCTCTGACCCTTCTGTCAGCTGCTGCAGGTCCGGGGAGTGCCCTGAAGTGGCACCTTGTAACTTCCGTAACAGTCAAGCCTATCCTCAACATCAGAGGCTCTAAAGAAAACCAAGTAGCCACTTAGTTTGCCCCTCCAGGGTAAGCCTGGCCTGTGGTGCAGTGGATCCACACCCTCTGCTATCATCCTGTAGAGCCACAACCTTACCGAATCTCTCTATTTCAGACAAAAGAAACATGTTATTCTGTGGTGTCCAGCTGACACCATGTTTTGTTGGGTGGGCTTTTAAATTGTGAAGATTTCAGACTCCAGGGATGATCCCACACATTTTTATTTTAAAGGAGTATTCTCACTGTTGGAAGTTATACCCTATTCTTTGGTAAGGGGATAACTTTCTGATTGCTGGGGGTCCGACCACTGGAGTCAGTGATCCTGAGAACTGGGGTTCTGACGTGCCCTGTGTGAATGGAACGGTGGTCGATCATGTGCACTGCTGCTACATTCATTTCTAATGGGGGCACTGTATATTGCTGAGCGCTGTGCTTGACTGGTCTCCAGAACCCCCATTAGAAAGTGGCAGTGTGAATAACTGACCTCCACTTCATTAAGTCAGAGTTTAATGCTATAACTCTCAAACTTGAGAGTACCCCTTTAAGGTGTTACCTGTCATTACACATTTATCTGCCTGGTAAACAGCTACTAACATGTTTTAAGAAAGTTGTATCAATAATCAAGTAGTGAGATCCCTAGAGGTCAGCTGCAAGCTGCTTTTTACCTTATTGCACACTTTCTATTTTTAACTAATGATATGGATAGTTTTAGGGCTTGGGCAATTAAATAGTTACAGAAAATATATAACAATGCATTACTTTTAATTTTTAAAGTTTTTATTTCTGAATTCAGCAAAAAGCAGAAAAAACTAGATGGGCAAAGGGCAAACTATAATTGCATCAGTATTTTCTATATATCTGTATTTTCTATAATGGGAACTAATAGCATCAAGCTATAAAATGTATTGCCACATGGCAGAAGGGTAGGGTTAATAAGAGTATAGTGCATGAACCAGAAGGAGCACAAACCAAATGTATTGCATCAATATAAACATGTGAGAATAATATATTTCCTCAAACAAAATGATATGACATATGAAACAAAATAAAGTATGGGCTCGGTGCTGGAGATCTTTACACAAGAGTCCTGATTCATAGAGAATGGTGTTGTTAACGCCGGTCTTGATGAGAAGGCATGCACCTGCTTCAATACGAGGCATACATCTCTTAATGCAGTGTTCCCCAAGTCCAGTCCTCAAGACCCACCAACAGGTCAAGTTTTAACGATATTCTTAGTATTGCACAGGTGATACTTTCATCACCTGCTCAAGCATTAATTCCATCATCTATGCAATACTAAGGAAATCTTGAAAACTTGACCTGTTGGTGGGTCTGGAGGACTGGAGTTGAGAAACACTGTCTTAATGAATCAGGTGAGTCTGAAAAGTGGTGTGCGCTCCTGATTACCTTGCCACAAATCTTTCTACAGTTAGTAACTGTAGTAAGAGTTCTGGCATAGGGCACCCCACAGCTCTTTAAGAATTAGATAAGTGGTGACGTCACATCCAATTTAGCTGAGCTGGGTGAAACGGGAATGAAACGCCAAAAGTTGCAAAATTTTTGTGCAACCTCCCGTTTTTACTTCAGAATTCTTGGAAAAACAATTTAATGAATTGGGGCCAAGGTATCTTAGTGAACTAAGAGACAAGCCAAAATGTCAGGGCCTGCTTTAGAAACTTTGTGTTCTTCTATACCCAAAATATCCCCTCCCTTGGTTTAACAAATGTGACACTCGTGATTCGTGTACCTTTCACGCCTACACATCTTCTTCGACCATAAGGACACAATAGATTACTACTTATACTTTTACATATTGGATCGTCTTTTAGATAACTTGCGTAATTGACTTCAGCACTGAGCCTATGCTATTTTCTAAGACCCGACTTTGTAAATGTATTTGTTTTTAAAACTCATCTTATATTCAATCTGTTTAATATAATTTTTTTGAGAAAATATATTTTTCTCTAATTTTCCTATTCATGGAACATATTTGGACTTGTTGATTTGTGCTCCTTCTGGTCATACGTTATTATAATCTTATCTACCCTACCCCTCTGCTATCTGGCAGTACATTTTATAGCTTGCTAATATTACTTCCTGCTATAGAAGTTAGATATCTCGGTTCTACAGACAAATTGGCTCAGAGACAAAAACAGTTGAACTTAACTAATTTTCTTATGCTGAAAATGAATATGATGCTTAAATTTGCTGATTGGCTCCAGAGGAGGCTGTAATTTTATAATTACTTAAGTTATGACACCTTTCATGCAGGCTAATAGAAAAATTGTGTCTTTAATATTTTATCCTCATTATTGCATTGTTAGTAGCTCATCTATTACACCATTTACCGTATTTAGTTTATTGAGCCTTCAGTATTCTATCATTTTAGGGTGACCAATCAAAAAACTCAGCTCCAATGGCATAATACTAATTACAGGAGCATCACCTACTTTTACAAATGCTCTCTGTGTAAGGTATACAGTTTTAGGATTTATTAGCTCAGTTTCTTATAATATTGACATGTTTCTATATGGTTTTTTTTCAGTAATGTCTCGCTCTTGCGAATAGTTTTTGCTACATATGCAAAGAAGTCGCTTTTGCATTTCAAAGGTGAAACTTGACTGCCATGATAAGGAAAGCTTACAACCTGTTTTTTTTGGCTGCAGAAATGGAGATCAGGCAAGAGTTGGGCTCCACACATGTGCCGCATTAGATATGCATCACATCTTACCCAGTGGAAATATTTGCCTTTTGCAGTCCCAATGAGCTGGAGAGAGCCAAGTAATCACACTACCAATTGCTATTTCTGCATGATGCCCCCATGAGGAAAGGAGTTTCAAGGAAGAAGTGGACTTTACAGTATCAAACATTCCATCTGCAATACGTCCAAGTACCACATGCAGTAGAACTACCAGTTCTAAAATCAACATTTTCAGTCAAGTAATGAATAAGAGGGCGTTTTGTGTCATGAAGGATCTTCCACTCACGATCCAGACTGTATGTCAGCAACCTCTACTCAACCACACCTTATAACAGAAAGTGAACTGAATGATCTTGTTAGAGATTTGGATCTGCACAAGGCTGAGCTCTTAGGTTTCGGCTACAGCAACAAATTCTCCTAGCAGGAAATGTTTGTATTTTTTTGTTCCGCAACCATGATAAAGATCTTGTCCAATACTTCTTCATAGAGGGCAATCTTGTGGGATGCAACAACTTCAACAGTTTAATGGAAGCTTATAAGTCATAATCCAGATGAATGGAGGTTCTTCGTCGATTCATCCAAAACTAGTCTAAAAGTCATCTTGCTACATAATCGCAATGTGTTATCTTCAATTCCAGTTGGTCATGCAGTTCACATGAAAGAAACCTATGACAACATGAAACAGCTGTTGAGGTGCCTGAACTATACCCAATATTTGTGGCCCCTGTATAGTGACTTAAAGGTGGATTCCCTCATACTTGGTCTCCAGGATGGATATGCAAAGTACTGCTGCGAGTGGGATAGTCATGCAAGAGAATATCACTTCAATAAAAGAAAATGGTCTGTCCAAAACTCACGTCAGTCAGTGAGTAAAAATGTCCTGGATACAGGACTTGTTGACCCACGTAAGATTTTGTTACCACTATTGGATATCAATGAAGAACTTTGTAAAGGCAATGGATAAAAATGCAGAAGCGTTCAAGTATCTCATTGATAAATTTCCAAGGATGAGTGAAGCAAAGATAAAGGAAGGAGTGTTTATTGGAGTTCAGATTTGTAAGCTTCTTCAAGATGAGGAGTTTCTCCGTTCGTTCCAGGGCAAGGGAAAGGCTGTATGGGTAGCATTCGCATTAGTGTTATTCATTTTTGTGGAAATTCAAGAGCAGATAACTATGAAGAATTGGTGGAAAATCTCCTCCAAAGAGATGAGGATCTTGGCTGTAATTTAAAGATTTATTTCTTACATTCACATCTAGACTTTCCTCCACCGAACTGCAGAGTAGTGAGCGACGAGCACGGTGAGAGATTTCACCAAAATATTGCGGCTATGGAGAAAAGATATCAAGGAAAATGGCATCCATCAATGCTTGCTGTTGCTGTTGGAAAATTGTATTAGACGATCCAATGCAGGAGTACAAGAAACAAGCAAAAAAGAATTATCACTGAATGAGGACCAAATTTTGGAGTCCAATTTCTGGAACTGTTTATAATTTGCAATAGTGTTTAGACATGTTTTAGTTATTTGAATGGTTACTAAGTTTCTGCTCAATAAATATCAGAAAATTGGCATAACAAAATATTCTGCATCTTTATATTTGCAAAAATAATGATAGTAATAATAATGTTTCAAAGTACTGTAACTTTTATGCATTAATTATATGTAGCAGTAAAAGGAAAACTCTTTGATATAAAAGAAACAAGATCCAACTAAAAGTTTGTATTGTCAAATTTGAATTCATGAGGTCAAAATCATTAAGAAATGGCTCATTTCACAACTGAACCCGACAACTTTTGAAAGCATGTGAACAGTATTGCAAAACAAAGTTTCCGCGATATTTAATTTATTTTCTCCACATCATAAATCAGTTGGATATTTTTTCCTTCTAGATAAAGTTTTATTACTTATAGGATTGTTTGATACTAGAGCAGTTCTCTTTCTCTACTAGTGACTGATATTACTGGCTATGATTGGCTGCTGTCATACTATGAGTTATTTTATTCAGTTGGTGCATCTCTAGGATTAGAGATTTCAAATGCACCTTTATTTTACAGTCATGAGAAAAAGTAAGCACACCCTTTTATGCATCAAGAGATAATAAAAAACAAGAAAAGCATTATCTACCTTAGCAGAAAATCTTAAAATTTGGTGAACACAACCTCAGATGAAAAACAACATGACATATTACACTGTTTAATTATTTATTAAAAACTAGGCCTAAATGCAGAAGCAGTGAGTGAAAAATAAAGTACACCCCCAAAATCAACAGCATGTAGAACCATCATTTGCAGCAATAACTTAAAGGGGTTGGGCACTACTAGGACAACCCCTTCTTGATCTAAATATTTAGCCCCGATAAAATAAAAAAGCCTAAACTAACCTCCCGTGTCGGCACCGTTCCAGTGGTTCCACCTAAGTGAGGTGCAGGGCATTATGGCCAAATATCTCCACTTTGGTTTCATTTGTCCAAAGGACATTGTTTTAAAAATTTTGTGCTTTTGTTCAGATGCAGTTTTGCAGACTTTAGCCAATTTTCAGGGTTTTTTTTTGCAACTCTTCATAACAAGCCATGCTTGTTCAGTCTTTTTCTTATTGCAATGTCATGAAATTAAACATTTAACAGTCTAACTCAGGGATTTAGAGTCTAAGTTGTAACTCTTGTTTTTCTTTTATATATAATTTCTCTCAGCATTGTACAGTCTGACCTTGGTGCAGATGTGTTGGGACGTCAACTTTCGGGAACATTGTCAGCTGTCTTGTATGTATTTCACTGGTGAATAATCTTTCTCACTATTGAATGATGTACTAACAATTGCTTCTCTAAGATCACTGCTGATATCTCTCCACCTTGGCATTTTGTTAACACGCCTGAATACTGCAGACCAGCAAACTACCAAAACTTCTGCTTTTAAAGAGGTGGTCACACTTGTTGATGAACAATTAACAAAGGGAACTTTGATAGTAGCACCTGGCTGCTAAAGGTACCTTCACACATAACGATATTGTTAACGATATTGTTGCAACGTCAAGCTTTTTGTGACGTAGGAACGATCCCGCTAACGATATCTTTATGTGTGACAGCGACCAACGATCAGGCCCCTGCTGGGAGATCGGTGGTCATGGGGAATGATCAGGACCTTTTTTTGGTCGCAGATCACCCCGCTGTCATCGCTATATCAGCGTGTGTGACGCCGATCCAGCGATGTCTTCACTTGTAACCAGGGTAAACATTGGGTTACTAAGTGCAGGGCCGCGCTTAGTAACCCGATATTTACCCTGGTTACCATTGTAAAAGTAAAAAAAAAACACTACATACTTACATTCTGAGGTCTGTCACGTCCCCCAGCGTCAGCTTCCCTGCACTGACTCCGCGCCGGCTGTAAAGCAAAAGCAGAGCACAGCGGTGACGTCACTGCTGTGCTCTGCTTTACGGCTGGCGCCGCTGACAGTCAGTGTGGGAAGCTGACGCCGGGGGACGTGACAGATATCGGAATGTAAGTATGTAGTGTTTTTTTTTTAACTTTTACAATGGTAACCAGGGTAAATATCGGGTTACTAAGCGCAGCCCTGCACTTAGTAACCCGATGTTTACCCTGGTTACCCGGGGACTTCGGCATCGTTGAAGACAGTTTCAACAATGCCGAAGTCTTTCCCCTGATCGTTGGTCGTTGAAGAGAGCTGTCTGTGTGACAGCTCCCCAGCGACCACACAACGACTTACCAACGATCACGGCCAGGTCGTATCGCTGGTCGTGATCGTTGGTAAATCGTTTAGTGTAACGTAACGGTACCTTAACGTATTGGCTTAAATCATATGGAAGCAGTAAGGGTGTACTTACATTTGCACACACTGCTTCCGCATTTTGGCCTCGTTTTTTGTAAATAATGGCACATAATTTGGCAAGTGTTGCATTTTATCTAAGATTGTATTTACCTAATTTTAAGGAACCAGATTTTTTTTTATATCACTAATAATATTTCCTGATACGTAATATCATATAATTCCAACAGGGTGTGTATAGTTTTTCTCAACACTAAATGTTTTAGTTTGCTCCACACAGGATATTTATGATTTGTCTAGTTAAATACACTAAAGTTATGCTTATTTATTGTTAGCCGGGTACTATATACAGTAGACACCATTTTGGAAATTATACCCTTCAGGGAACTTATCTAAATGTGTGGTAGGCACAATGAAGACCCAGGTGTAGTGACCCAGTCCAGAGTGTGTCATTCCCTTTAAGTAATCCTGCATTGTGAGTAGCTTCTGTACACTACAGCTCACTCTCTTACTGCCCCTCTACATTATCCCCTGTATTTGTGAGCTGTAATTCTCCATTTCTATTCACCTCACTTTTAGATGCAATGCATTTCTCATTTGCTGTGTTCTGGCGCCAACTAATGGTGAAAGTGTACAGTGACTCAAAATTATTGTTTTGTAAGGATCTGAGATGTGAATTTGTTGTCCTAATGGCCAGCTCCTAGTCACATGGTCAATAGGAGGAGCTGTTTTCCAGGCAAGTCTAGAATGTTCTTCTTTAGTCTGAGGGATTCCTTCAGGGAGAGCAGAACACACGTGGAGGCTGTTTTCACTACAAGATCTCCTGCAGGCCTAAGAGCCTGGGTTCCCTCTCTAACCTGTACAGACATCATTCTAAAGTCTTTCTGACTGGATTCACCACAGTTGTTACATTCACCTATAAGTGACATCATTATAAAGTCTGACTGGATTCACCACAGTTTTTACATTCACCTATAAGTGCCGTGACACACTGTGGAGTTAACCCCGAGTACAGTTCTGTAACCTCTAATTGCTGAATCTGCCTCCTTCTGTAAACTACCAAAATACACTGTCGAGTGCTCTTAAAGCTCCAGACCCCAATCACATCTCAGCATCTAAGTGTGAACTGCAATTGCTGTGGACTACCCATGAGAGACTGTTCCTTATTTGTTCCAAGCTATAATTCCCGTTACTGCTGAAGTAAAAGCAACTGTTTTCTCCGAGACCGGTGTGTGTCATCATTCCTTCAGCTGCAGACACCGTGTGGGGTGTAGATAGCAGGGAACATTCGGCCTGGTCACAGGTGCTTCACAGAAGTTTATAATGTTGAGCCATGAAAATAAATCACATTTTTCCACAAAAATATTTTTTTTTGCCCCAAAATTTGCATTTTCATAAGGGTAACAGGTCGTAAGTATGGTTTAATTAAGAATATTAATGGAGTCTGTGTCATTCTTTTAATTAAAAGACTTTTTTATGGGTGTCTGTGTTTTCTTACAATGTGACTATGGGGTTAGTAATGGGTTTTTTCTTATTGAACTCTCCATTACTAACATAGGGCTTGATGTCACCTGACAATACAAAGGTGACATCAACCCCCCAATTATCACCACACTTGCCACCACTACAGGGCAAGTGAGAAGAGCAAGGCTAAGTGCCAGCATTGGTGCATCTTAGAGATGCACCTTTTCTAGGGCAGCTGAGAGTTGACGCATGCTGCTGCGAATAACACCGAGAGCAGGAGCAGCAGATGGGAGTATTCATCAGCAGCTCCTGTGCTGTAAATAAATAGTTAAAAACAAAAATACAGGGGAACCTAGGCTGTTTTTTTTTTAACCAGCCAGGCAAAACTCACAGCTGGGGGCGCAACCCCTAATCCTACTTTACATCATCACCTGTGCTCAGTAAATGATCGGTTAATTAGTGTGTGTATAAAAAGAAACCCAGCTCCCCAGACCTTCACTTGAACTGCGACTAAAAATCCACCCTGCGACCAAAGCCTGGATTATGAAGAGGCTGAAGACCAGATCCACTGAGAAGGTGGCTGGCACCTTTAAGGTGTCTTAGCGTCAAGTACAAAGAATTAAAAAAAGATTTGAAGAGACTGTAGATGTGTTTGACAAGCCCAGGTCTAGCAGACCCCGCAAGACAACTGCTCAGGAGGAACGTTTGCTGGTTAGAAAATCCAAAGCAAGCCCCTCTTCCACTGCAGCAGAGCTCCAACAGGCCTGGTCACCTCAACTCCCTGTGTCAACTAGAACAGTTTGTAGAATTGTGTCTTGAAATGGCCTCCATGGTCGAATCAGTGCCCAGAAGCCAGCACTAAACAAAAGGCAAATAAAAAAAGTGTGGCATTTGCAAAGTCCCACAGTCTGCTAAACAGATAGACGCTGGAAAAGTAGCAGAAGGTGGATTTCTCTGATGAATTTTCAGTAGAATTACACCACAGCCGCTGCAAATACTGCAGGAGAACTACTGGAGCCCGTATGGATCCAAACTACACCCACAAAATAGTTAAATTTGGTGGTGGAAAGATCATCGTCTGGGATTACATTCAGTTTGGGGGTGTGCGAAACATTTGCAAGGTGGAAGGCAATATCAATAACCTAAAATATCAAGAAGTATTAGCTACCTCTTATATTCCAAATCATAAAAGTGGTCAAATTCTGCAGCAGGATGGTGCTCCATCTCATATAGCCATCTCTACAACAAAGTTCCTCCAGGCAAACAAGATCAAGGTGCTCAAGGACTGGCCAGCCCAGTCACCAGACGTGAACATCATTGAACATGTTTGGAGTAGGATGAAAGAGGAAGCTTGGAAGACAAAACCAAAGAATCTAGATGAACTCTGGGAGGCATGTAAGACTGCATTCTTTGCTATTCCTGATGACTTCATTAATAAATTGTATGAATCGTTGTTGAACCACATGGATGCAGTCCTACAAGCTCATAGAAGTCACACAAAATATTAAATATGACTCTAATAGCACCACGACTTCATTCACCAATGTAATGCAACATATATTTGTATTTTAAGTTAATTATTTGTTTGAATATCACATTACTTTCTGTTGGTGACAAAACTTTTGTCTTGCCAAAATCTGACCATTCTGTGTCCAATCAATATTTCTGCATTGATGGCAATTTATTTTTTTAACATAAACCACATTTTGGAGGGGCAGCCCCCAAAAAGCACGTGCTTGCTCCCCTCTGGCTGGCATATGCCCTCCTCCTTAGTTCGTCATCTTCTTTTGTTGAGTCTGTCACACTCTCCATGTGTCCTCAGCTCTTAAACCTGCTGTGTCCCTCCCCCCTTAACCTGGGTGGGCTAGCAATCTACACCCCTCAGCTTCCCTGCAAGATCTGTATCCAATATCTAATATATGGAATAACTGCGCTCAGGATGATTGGATCAGTACACGGGCGGTACCAGAGCATGAGGTTTGTTTTGCCGGTCATACAGGGATCAAACCTGGACCCATTCGGTCGTTGTGGGAGGCTGATCTCTATATCTCAGGTTCCAGAACCCTCACTGACCCGGGAGTTGCACTGTCAATTTCTTCAGGGCTACGAGGATATTTTTTTATGAGCCTGTACCTTGGACGATGCATCCATAATTCATGATTTCATGCTGGAGACGGTTTGGCTGGGACGACAATAGGCTCGCCCTCATGTAGCCACCCGACATGCATGCTTTAATTGAGCCACCAGGCACCTCCATGCCCCCTGCTGGCGTGGTTTCCTCACTCAAGCTTTGAAGTGCCATCTGCCAGCTACACTGGCCTGGTCCATTAACATATTAAAGGGTCTTCATTCAGGTAGAAAAAAGGTGGGGGCTAGGTGAATTCTGATATGGGACAAAATGGAGTCAGGCCAATCTCTGTTATTATGCGCCTTATCCAAGATGGCGGCTGCTCCCTCATCACAATATATATGTAAACTGTAAATATATACAGTAAACTATTGCATATCCATTATATTTATATGTGTCTCTCACTAATAATATTAGTAGTGTGTGTACAACTTTTGAGCTGTAGGTATTAAAGGATTAATTCACAGAAAAAACTGGTGTGGGCTCCCGCACAATTTTCTCCGCCAGAGAAGGAAAGCCAGTGACTGAGGGCAGATATTAATAGCCTGGAGAGGGTCCATGGTTATTAATTCCCCCCCCCCCCGGCTAAAGAAAATCTGCCCCAGCCACCCCAGTAAATGTGCATCTGTAAGATGCGCCTACTTTGGCACTTAGACTCTCTTCCCATTGCCCTGTAGCTGTGACATATGGGGTAATAAGGGGTTAATATCACCTTGCTATTGTAAGGTGACATTAAGCCCGGTTAATAATGGAGGTGTCAATAAGACACCTATCCATTATTGTGCAGGCAGCTTTTCATTCATTACTCCATTGTTTACAGCCTGGCCAGTAGCATTAGCACCACTCCGGGTTGTAAACTATTTAACTCCTTCAGATGGATTGCAGCATGGGACTTGACTGTACAGCGGACAGGTATGGGATATTGTTGCTTTTTTATTTTTTCCAGAAGAACGAGGGCTTCGCTTGGATTGAGAGTGTAATAAAGATGTTAAACTTGTTTCATTATTTAATTAAAAGACTTTACTCTTAATGTGTGTATTTTTAACCCTTTCATACTATTGGATTAATAATGGATAGTTGTCTTATTGACACCTCTCCATTATTAACTATTATTGGATTATCGGCTATTCTGTTATGTAGCTCTGTATGAAAAAAAATAAAAAATGTATGTATATATATATATATATATATATATATATATATATACACACATACACATATATACGGTATATACACTATGCTTATACATTTATTTTATCTATTCTATTCAGTCAGTGTGATTTTACATTACACCGCACTGAATTGCCGGCTTTTCTATAGGACACCGGTGCGTATTTCTCGCAAGTCACACTGATGGTCCGTGTGTTGTGCAAGTTTCTCGCACCCATAGATTTCCCTCGCACGTATAATACGGCCGAGAAAAAAAATGGATGATGGGAGCTACCCCATAGATTAACATTGGTCTGAGTGCTATGCGATTTTTTATCGCATAGCAATTGTCCATATTTATTTTTGGGGTCTGTGTTTTCATATAATGTGACTATGGGGGGTGAGTAATGGAGCGTCTTATAGACGCTCCTCAATTACTAACCTTGGGGCTTGATGTCACCAGACAATACAAAAGTGACATCAACCCCCAACTATCACCCCACTTGCCACTGCTACAGGGCAAGTGGGAAAAGCCAGGCAAATAGATGTGCCTTTTCTGGGCAGCTGTGGGCTGCTATTTTTAGGCAGGGGGGCCACCAATATCCATGGCTCCTTACCAGCCTGAGAATACCAGCCCCCAACTGTCTGCTTTAGCAAGGTTGTTTGTCAAAAAATGAGGGGGACCCCACATCGTTTTTTTAAAATATTTAAATAATTATAAAATATGGCGTGGGGACCCCGCTATTCTTGATAATTAGCCTTGCTGAAGCTGACAGCTGAGGGTTGCTGTCCCCAGCTGGTTAACAAAAATACAAGGGAACCCACACAGGTTTTTTTTTTTTTAATGATTTAGTTACAGCACAGGAGTGGCTGATGAATACTTCCATCCACTGCTCCTGCTCTCGCTGTTATTAGCGGCAGCAGGTGTCGGATGATGGGAGCAGTAGTTCCATCAGCTGACACCAGTAACCAGAGGTACACTTTATACCTTCGAGCACAGCTGAGAGCTCACTATTTTTTTTTTGACAGCATGGGAACCGCAGCTCTCTGACCGGCGAGGATAATTTCACCACCGATCAGAAGCTGTGTTTCACGCGCTGTCATAAACATTACAGTGCAGCAAACCTTTAGCAACTGTTCGGCCAAACCCACTGAATTTGAACATCCAGGTGTCTGCCCATCTATAGCGCTGATGCATCAAACAAATCGGATTACAAAAATATTTAAAACAGGTTGTAATGTAACAAGAAATCGTTTTCACCCCCATGACTTTTTACCTATCACCAGACACTGTATGTATACCTGAATATATTATATATGTGTACATTGATTTCAGGATGTCAACATTAAACTTTTTTTCACAAAAAATGTACTTCAGATCCAATGTTTTATTTTACCAAGGGTAACAGGAGAAATTGAACCCCAAAAGTTAAGCAATTTGTCCTGAGTACGCCGATACCCCATATGTGGGGGTAAACCACTGTTTGGGCGCATGGCAGAGCTCAGAAGGGAAGGAGTTTTAATTTTTCAATGCAGAATTGGCTGTAATTGAGATCAGATGCCATGTCGTGTTTGGAGAGCCCCTGATGTGCCTAAACCGTGGAAACCCCCAACAAGTGACCCCATTTGGAAACTAGACCACCCAAGGAATTTATCTAGATGTGTGGTGAGCACTTTGCACCCCCAATTGTTTCACTAAAGTTTATAATGTAGAGCCGTAAAAAAAAAAAAAAAAAAAAAAATGTTACCACTAAAATGATCCTTTAGCCCGCAATTTTTTTATTTTGCCAATTGTATTCAGAGAAATTGGACCCCAACGTTGTTGTGCAATTCGTCCCGAGTGCGCTGATACCCCACTTGTGGGGGGGGAACTAACGTTTTGGCGCATGGCAGAGCAGGAGCGCTGTTTTGGAATGCAGACTTTGGAATGTGTGCGGGCGTCACTTTGCGTTTGCAGAGCTCATGATGTACCTAAACAGTGGAAACCCCCCACAAGTGACCCCATATTGGAAACTAAACCCCCCCAAGGAACTTATCTAGATGTGTTGTGATAACTTTGAAACCCCAAGTGTTTCACTACAGTTTATAACGCAGAGCTGTGAAAATAAAAAATCTTTTCCCACAAAAGTGATTTTTAGCCCCCCAAATTTTAATTTTCACAAGGGTAACAGTTGAAATTGGACCCCAGAAGTTGTTGTGCAATTTGTCCTGAGTACGCCGATACCCCTTATGTGGGGGTAAACCACTGTTTGGGTGCACGGTAGAGCTCGGAAGGGAAGGAGCACAGTTTTACTTTTTCAACGCAGAATTGGCTGGAATTGAGATCGGACGCCATGTCGCATTTGGAGAAACCCTGATGTGCCTAAACAGTGGAAACCCCCAATTCTAACTCCAACCCTAACCCCAACACACCCCTAATCCCAACCCGAACACACCCTTAACCCTAATCCCAACCCTAACCACACCCCTAACCCTGACACACCCATAACCCCAACTATAAACGTAATCCAAACCTTAACCCCAACTTTAACCCTAACTCCAACCCTAACGGGAAAATGGAAATAAATACTTTTTTTATTTTTCCCTAACTAAGGGGGTGATAAAGGGGGGTTTGATTTACTATTTATAGCGGGTTTTTATAGCAGATTGTTATGATTGGCAGCTGTCACACACTAAAAGACTATTTTTATTGCAAAAAATATTTTTTGCATCACCACATTTTGAGAGCTGTAATTTATCTATATTTTGGCCCACAGAGTCATGTGAGGTCTTTTTTGGGGGACGAGTTGACGTTTTTATTGGTACAATTTTCAGGCACATAACATTTTTTGATCGCTTTTAATTCAGATTTTTGGGAGGCAGAATGAAAAGTTAACCAGCAATTCCTGGGGAGGAAGGGGGTCGTTTATACTGTTCCGTGTTTGGTAAAAGTGATAAGGCAGTATTATCCTTCGGGTCAGTACGATTACAGCGATACCTCATTTTTAATGTTTTGCCGCTTTTACACAATATAAAATTTTTATATAAACAATTGTTTTTGCATGATTTTATTGACAGCTATAACTTATTTTTCTGCTGATGGAGCTGTATGGCAGCTTGTTTTTTGCGGGACAAGATGATGTTTTCAGCGGTACAATTTTATTTATATCAGTCTTTTTAATCGCGTTTTATTGCACTTTTTGTTCGGCGGTATGATGGCAAAGCAGTTTTTTGCCTTTTTTACCATGCTCACTGAAGGGGTTAACTAGCGGGATAGTTTTATAGAGCGGGTCGTTACAGACGCAGCGATACCAAATAGGTGTACTTTTGTTTGTTCTTTTATTTGCATAAATAAGTGGATTTATTGGAAAAATTTAATTTTTTTCTTTATTTGGGATTTTTTAAATATTTTTATACATTCTAATTTTTTTCACTTTATAACATTGTCTCAGGGTGGGACATCACTATATAAAGTCAGACCGCTGATCTCACACTTTGCATAGCACTGTGTCAGATCAGCGATCTGACAGGCAGTGCAGGCTTGCCGGCGCCTGCAGTCAGCAGGCGCTGACAAGCGACCTCACTGAAGGATCCGGAAGGACTCCCATGGCCATTTTGGATCTGGGGTCTCCATGGAGACCACGGAACGCGATCGCATCATGTTGTTCCGGTGGGAGAGTGCAGGGAGCCCCCTCCCTGCGCGATTGACAGCAGCATCAGAGGGGTTAAATGAGCATTGCTGCGGGGTGTCAAATACAGCTGACACCCGCATGCGATCGCCGCTCAACGTGAGACCGCGCGATCGTGCCGCCGTACTAGTACTGCGGGTTGCAGGAGAGCAGTACTAGTACGGCGCATGTCAGGAAGGGGGTTAATTGTTTTTAAATCAAGGCGTATTTGTAAAAAAAAAAAAAAAAAATTATTATATATATATATAATTTTTTTTTAGGTGTGCACATCGATATAGTACTGCCTTTATCTTCCTTCCTCCTTTATGATTCACTGTGACATGGATAAGTGGTTAATTGTTTATAATTCTGTATGGACTTCTCCCACAGGACAATAGAGGAATTAATATATGAAATCTCAATATGGAATCACTCAACTAAATTGGGGGCGAGATTTATAGTATTCATCTTCTCTTTTAATGCATTATGGTTTAATCAATTAGACTTGTGATTCTTTGGGGAGTTTTTGCTGTCTGTCCAATATGCATATTTTGTTACATATTTAGTAAACTCCAATTTTTATATTGGAAGATACCATCCCCCTTCTTGTATCCTATGACAAACTAGACTGTAAGAGAATGACTTATTAATACACCAATCAGGCAAAACATCGAAACCACTTCACTGATATTGTGTTGGCTCCCCTAATACTGCTGCAACAAAGGCAAATAAAATAATGGGATGCATTAAAAGAAGCACAGATGCTCGTGAGGAGAACATAATTTTACCTCTATACAAGTCACTAGTTCGACCCAACTGCATGCCGTATGGATTACCAATATCTGCACATTAATGTCACGTGTTACTACATTTGGCTCCTCCATGTGATAGAGGATCATTAGGTCACTTGCCTCCTCTATGATGGGGAATCTCAGACAGTCCACTGCTTCCTGAACTGGAGATTAAGACCTTACTGGGGACATGGTCAACAACTGGGACTGGGGAGACTACTGCGGCAGTTGTAGTAGTGTGGACTGTCCTGAGGGCAAAACAGTAATGATTTGTGGTGTCTGGCATCAAGACTAATCATACTGGCTTCTTTTGAAGAATTATGATGCCTGGTCACTTTTACCACACAATAAGTGTCATTAACACACAGTCGATATGCTGAAGCATTGCCAATTCAGGGGAAATACAAAGTACTATAACACGTCAAATCTAGACTGAAGACAATAACACAGCCAAAGTATTCTTATTTCTTTCTTTTTATTAATGAAAATCCTGAAATTTGAGAACCAAGGGTGTGCACTCTCTTTAGGTTACATCTTGGCCTTGTGGTGTAACAGAGGAGGCACAGATTGGTTAGGATGCTGTGCGAGTCAACTCCATATCAGAGTCAAGTGACAGAACACCAATCACAATACAGAGAACCAAGACTGCATGTCTTATGGATTACCAATATCTGCACATTAATGTCATGTGTTACTACATTTGGCTCCTCCATGTGATAGAGGATCGTTATGTCACTTGCCTCCTCTGATGGGGAATCTCGGACAGTCCACTGCTTCCTTTACTGGAGATTAAGATCTTACTGGGGACATGGACAACAACTGGGACTGGGGAGACTACTGCGGCAGTTGTAGTAGTGTGGACTGTCCTGGAGGCAAGTATGTCACATTACGGGACCGAGATAATTGGTATGCGATGTCTTCAGCAGCTTCCAGCTTGCGCAGCTCAATCAATCCGTCCCCGACTTCTGCCAACGATGTTGCAATCAGCTCAGCTGCCTTAGAGTCTCCTTCAGCGGAAATAATGGCAGCCTTTTTCTGTTGCTCAGCCTATAAATAAAGGAAGTAGAGATTAAATTATGTACAAAGTTAGTTGCTGCAGGTTTACATGTCAGATACAGAAGGAAGTTTCCAAGGCCATAAATCAAAATGGCTACTGTACTGTCTCCATGGTAAACGCAGCTATCCTATGCCATGGGATCCAGTCTACCCAAAGGCAAACAATCTTTAATCATCTCAGATTGTACAGGGCACATGAAATAATTAAAATTAATAAATTCTGGATCTCCCTGCAGATCTCTCCATTTACTGATACACCCCATAAGTTTGTTTCCCCATCCCTAACCAGGACCTTCCTTAGATTTAAAAACACACAGTATGAGACAACTGTAGAAGGGTCAACGATAATTAGTGTAGCCCGGTATTGCAGCTTAGTCAAAGACTGAAGTCACGTCCGCATTCGGTGGTCTGTGACTACTGTGAATGGTGATAGTGATGCAGGAGTTGCAGTTCGCACATGCCATCTTCATATGGATGACCTACGTCTACATTCAACTTCTTCCAGCTGCAATCTTTAGGCTGGTGGAAAACCCCTGTTCTGGTGATCAGTGAGGGACATGCACAGATATAGCAGTTTGAGCAAATAGTTAAAAGCTTGTTGAAGCTGAAACAGCTTAAGGGGTCTTTTCCTACTTCCTGTATAGACCATGTACAACACATGACCCCGGCAATTATTCATTGACCTCAATGGTCACACGACAGCTTCACCGCTGAGGTCAGCGATTGGGAGTAGGGGTCATGACAATTATGCCTGGCACATGAGTGCAGCATGGCTGTTGTGAAACACTTTAGTGCCAGGGGATTCGAGAAAGGCAAGTATAGTGGGGTATTTTTTTTTTTTACCAAGTTCACTTTGGCAAAATTCTTAAAAATCCAGACAGTCCCTTAAATTGAGCAGGCATATACATCCCCATAAAAGTCTTTACCTTCTCCACGATGAACCGGGCTCTCTCCGCCTCCTGCTGGGCCACTTGTTTGGCTTCTACAGCTTCTGTGAACTCTTTACCAAATGTCAAGTGAGTCTATGAAGAAGAAGAAGAAGATTACCCAAGGTACTTACTGTACATAGAGCCAGGACACTTCCCAAGAAGAATGATAAGATATAATCGAGTTAAAAAAAAAAAGGAAGTAAAACTCCCAACAAAAGCCCTCAGCAGAACAGAGGTTCCTTTTACACAATATAAGCTTACCAGAATGGATTGCACTATTGATACAATGTGCTAAGTATTGTGACATCTGCTCCACCTGTTAAAGTCAGTGGTTTTCTGCTGACACTGACCAGGCTAATTTAGGGAACCTTGAACCTGCTGTAGCAAGTAATCACGGCACCACAAAGGGGAGCACTGAGCGAGTGCAGGGATTCCCTGCATGTGTTGCAGCTGTCTAACAGCCGCGAGAAGTGCAGCCGCAGGGACTCAAGCATGCTAAAGACACTGTTAGCACTTGAGCATGCTTAGATAACACCTTATCTAAGCACATTTGCTTATCACAAGTCAGCATCATACAGGGAGAAGTACACCACCCAGTGAAAACGAATAACACTCACCTTGACTTCTTAACTCATTAGGCGCCAAATATCTCTGCAATGGAGAGGCGAAATGTAACCCCTTCACCCCCTTGCCCGTTTTCACTTTCATGACCAGGCCAATTCTGACCACTGTCACTTTATGAGATAACTCTGAAACTCTAATGGATTTCACAGATTAGGAGATTGTTTTTTCTCGAGACATATTGTACTTCAGGATTAGTGGTAAAATTTGCACGGTATGACTTGCGCTTATTTATGGGGGAAAAAAAATAAAAATAAATTATTTCTCCCGAATACACCGATACCCCATATGTGGAGGAAAACTACTATTTGGGCGCACGGCAGGGCTTGGAAGGGAAGGAGCATCACTTGACTTTTTGAATGCAAAATTTTCTGGAATCAATTGTAGACGCCATCTTGTGTGTGGAGAGTCCTTGATGCACATAAAAAGTGGAAACCCCGACAAATGACCCCATTTTGGGAATTAGACTCATCAAGGAACTTATCTAGATGTGTGCTGAGCATCTTAACACCCAGATGCCTCACAAAAGTGTATAAAGTTAAGCTGTGAAAAAAAAAAAAAAAAAAAAAAAAAAAAAAAAAAAAAAAAAAAACTTTCCCACAAAAATGTTTTTAGCCTTAACTTATTTTATTTTCACAAGGGCAATGGGAGAAATTGCACCATACGATTTGTTAGGCAATTTCTCCTGAGTGCCCGATACCCCATTTTTTTCTCAGAGTCTCTCTCTCTCATCCCCGGAACAGAAAGTAGGAATTCTATGCCCAATAAACCAAAACGGATCCAGCAAAAAAAAAAAAAACATCCGGCGCATCAGTTATTCACAATTTGCACTGGATCCTTCAAAAAAAAAAAAAATAAAAATAGATGGATTATGCCTGATGGCAAAAAAAGCTGGTGTGTGAAAGCAGCATAAGCCACATGGCGATACTCAGGAGACGGAGTGCTATTTGCCTCCTGGAGCGCAGATTATCCTTGAATAACAGGCCCTCGTACCAGAACAGACGGAAACAACATCGCAAATAATCACATCATGTACTACAGACATGGGTGAGTATTTCTGCTGTTAAACATGACACATTGCAGATCATTAATCTGTCTCCATCAATTGACACCTACAGAAATTTCTGTTTTAAGCAGGGGATTAACATTCTCACCCGTACAACAGACTGATAAATTTACCTTGATCAAGGACCTTTTTTTATTCTGTAGGAAAATTGTCCTACAGGTCCTGCATATCCAGCCGTAGGTTATGTCCTCCTTGGAACAAACAGAACATAGGGTCTTTCAAGATCTGATGGATCTTCTTCAGGGAGCTGATTCGACCACAGGTAGGCCAAGATTCCCTCATAAAAATAGATCTACTGTCTCCCCATCTTTCTCTATTGTACCAGCTGTAAAGATTTTTTTCGATATGGTGAAACAGGACATTGAAGCGTTACCCCTAAGATCATGCCCTACATTTAATCTAACATTTCAGGAGCGGCAGGCTTTATCTGCCTTGCGAGGTAACAACAAGTTTCTAATTAGGGAAGCAGATAAGGGGGGTAATGTCGTTTTATGGCCTCATGACATGTACCTTGAAGAAGCCCATAGACAGCTGGATAACCAACGGTTTTACCAGAAACTTCCCTATAATCCTACGGAGATTTTCGCCAGTAAACTGAGAACCCTGATCGATAGAGCTTTTGAACTGGGAGTCATCAGTGCTAGTGAACAGAATTTTATTTGTGTAGATGAACCAATAACGTCTACGTTCTATTTACTACCCAAAGTTCACAAAAACCTGACTAAACCTCCGGGTCGGCCAATTGTGTCTAGTATTGGCAGCCTTTGTGAGAGGGCGTGCACGTACATTGACTTTTTTCTCCAGCCACTTGTGTTAAAACTACCTTCGTATATTAGAGATTCGTCACATTTTATTAATACGTATAAGGGTACTACTCCATCACCAGGTGAGATCATGGTCACCTGTGACGTGGAAAGCCTTTACTCAAATATTAACCATGATGATGGTTTACAGGCAGTTTTGTTTTTTCTAGACAAACAAGTGAACTCGGACAGAATGCACGATTCCTTTATCATTGATTTATTGGATTTTGTTTTGAGACAATTTTTTCTTATTTGACAGGTCTTTCTTCAAATATCCGGCGTAGCTGTGGGGGCTCGCTGTGCCCCGGCTTTCGTAAATTTGTTTTTAGGGTGGTGGGAATCCACGGTCGTCTATGTTTCAAGCCAGTTCAACAACAAGGTACGCCATTGGTCGCGATTCATATTCATATACTGCCTCTGTACAAATCCCTAGTTAGACCGCACATGGAGTACTGTGTCCAGTTTTGGGCACCGGTGCTCAGGAAGGATATAATGGAACTAGAGAGAGTACAAAGGAGGGCAACAACATTAATAAAGGGGATGGGAGAACTACAATACCCAGATAGATTAGCGAAATTAGGATTATTTAGTCTAGAAAAAAAGACGACTGAGGGGCGATCTAATAACCATGTATAAGTATATAAGGGGACAATACAAATATCTCGCTGAGGATCTGTTTATACCAAGGAAGGTGACGGGCACGAGGGGGCATTCTTTGCGTCTGGAGGAGAGAAGGTTTTTCCACCAACATAGAAGAGGATTCTTTACTGTTAGGGCAGTGAGAATCTGGAATTGCTTGCCTGAGGAGGTGGTGATAGCGAACTCAGTCGAGGGGTTCAAGAGAGGCCTGGATGTCTTCCTGGAGCAGAACAATATTGTATCATACAATTATTAGGTTCTGTAGAAGGACGTAGATCTGGAGATTTATTATGATGGAATATAGGCTGAACTGGATGGACAAATGTCTTTTTTCGGCCTTACTATGTTACTATGTCATAGACGACATTTTCTTCATTTGGTCAGGTTCTCCAGAGGAATGTATGGAGTTTTTGGATTTGCTCAATCATAATCCCTTTAATATTTTTTTGACCCACCAGTTTTCTTCTGTTGCAGTTTATTTTTTAGACCTTGAGGTCAAGTGTCAAGACGGCATTCTGTCCACCTGCCTATATTGAAAACCTACAGCGGTTAATAGTTTGCTGGAGTATCGCAGCTTTCACCCTGGACACACGAAAGATGGAATTCCAAGAGGCCAGTTCCTTAGGACAAGACGTAACCGTACAAGTGACGAAGACTTTCGAAAGGAAGCACATGATCTCACAGAAAGATTTAAAATGAGAAATTATCCCAGGAAGTGCATATCTCGAGCATATCAGGGAGCCAAGTCTAAGTCACAGGATGTCCTACTTGTCCCCAAAAAGAAAAAAACGGACAATTTTGCACGCTTTATTACAGGATACCACACTCAGTGGGATCAGGTAAGAAACATCTTAAATAACCATTGGAGAATATTAACTACGGATACACAAACGGCGCAAGTAATTAGCCCACGACCCTTGGTGACGGCTAGAAGGGCCCCAAATTTTAGGGACATGCTCATGAGGAGCCACTACTCCAGGCCCACCATTAGACTCAATCGTGGTATCATACTTAGAGGTTCGTTCCCATGTGGAGATTGTACGGTATGTCCATATATGCATCCCACTCGTGAGTTTCATTAACCCACTTGATCAGAGGACTTATAAATTGAAATCTTATATCAACTGTAAAACCTCTAATGTTATTTATGCCATCATTTGTCCCTGCCCTCGTGTATACGTAGGGCAAACTTCACAAGGGTTAAGACGAAGGATTCAGGGACATTTCTCTACGATCAACAGCAGCTGCTGACAAGCGGAAAGGTAAAACATTAAAGGGAAGGTACCGCGTTTGTAGGTCATTAATAAATCACTGTAACGTAGCATAACATGCTGCTATAAGCAAGTTTGAAATGCATGTGAAACAGATATCATGTGTTATATGAGTTTAAAGAATGCACTGGGGGCTGACATCTTGGTTTTGCAGCAGTAGCAGGGCCCTATCAGTGTCAGATTACGGCACCCCATGGACATAGGAGATAATAGACAGGCGCGGACCCAATCTAACATTGCAGCAGCATTAGCAGTGAGCTGGGCTGCACAACTCACTGCTGTAGGTGTGACTAGCTGCCATTTTATTATAGCCCTGTGCTCTCTATCACAGGACAGAAGAAGCCCTCACTGCTAGAGTTGAGCGACCTTGACCTTTTTAGAGTCGAGCCGGGTTTCGCGAAACCCGACTATCTCAAAAGTCGGGTCGAGTGAAATCGGCCGATTATGACGTAAAGTCGGGATCGACCGAAACACGAAACCCAATGCAAGTCAATGGGGCAGCATAGTCGGCAGTGAGTGGGGGCCAGGAAAACACCTAGAGTGCCCATTTTAATGTCAAAACCATCCATTCTTCTTAATGAAGCTTGTCAAGCGTAATTTACCTTATAATAATTGGAAGGCATTTGAAATTGGGGGTCATTTGGCTAAAGTTGTGGTGGGTAGGGCTGGTTCAAGTAATTAGTGGGCCCAGGAAATCTGGACCACGTCACGGCAGTGGAGCAGGGAGAGGTAAGTATTTCAACTTTGCAAGTGCTGTGAACCTGAGCAAGCAGGGGGGGCCCACTCGTTGGCATTGGCACTGGCACAGGGCCCCTCAAAGTACAGCGGTGTGTTTGCACGGCGGGGGCGCCTCCCACCGGCAGCAACACTTTTGCGTACTATGAGAGGCCCTGTGCCAGTGACGTCGCCAACTAGTATTCCTCCCCCCACCTGATGAAGGAACCTGCACTTTCATCTGCACCTTCCTCTTTGTCCCCGTGTAAGGTGGTATGGTATGCGGGAAGAGCAACCTGACTTTCAGCAGGGTCACAATGTTGTTGTGTAGCGTGCACGGGGAGTGTTGCGTTATGGGTCAATGTACCAGCAGACTCATCTATCACTGGCTGGGCAATGGGCAGGATGAGGAGGAAACACAGATATAGGCCCAAAGAATAAAGTTGGCTAAATGCAGTTCAAAATTGGTAACACAGGAATAACCAGGGGGCATTGCAGTGGAGGACAACTGGAATGAGAGGCAGACACCGATAGTAGGCCCCAACCCAACTAGTAGGCCAAATGCAGTCTAACATTAACAACTACTTAACGAGCGCCTGAAAACGGAATTTCAGGACAGGAAACCAGGAGAACAGCAAGGAGCGGCAGACACTGTTAGTAGTCCCCAAACCAACTAGTACGCCAAATGCAGTTGTTCCATTTAACCACAATTTAATGAGAGCCTGAAGATAGAAGCTCAGGAAAGGCAACCTGGAGAACACCTTGGAGTGGAACACACCATCTCTCTCCACCCCATACCCATTTTGTAGGCCTAATGCAGTGTAGTTTTCTACAACTACTAAACGAGAGTCGGAAGACCGAAGCAATGGCAAGGAAACCTGGGGAACACCTTGGAGTGTAACACACCCTCTCTCTACACCACGGAAGGGCTGATTCTTAGGAAGGAAGGCTGTCGGAAAGAAGCAGGGCGCGTCCGAGGGTGATTATATTCTTATTAGGTATATACTCACCCTCGGACGCGCCCTGCTTCTTTATTTGTAATGAATGTTTATTTGCAATGTGGTTTTGACTTACTCTATTTTTTTGGTAAATAATGATTTTATTTTTTTCATTGTTTTGCATCTTCTTGGCAATAATATAAAGAAGACGCGACAGGACAACACTCGGTGGATGCCATATCTGTGTTTTAAATTGAAAAAAACTTTCAGTTAACTACTTGCAGGAGAAAGTTATTGTAGCTGGTGGCCATTTTTAGTACTGTACCAGATTGTTGTAGGTGTTTGTTTTTAATGTTAAAATGTCTGCATTTGATATCTCTCCAGTATTTTCTTTTTTATAAGCAAAATACTTATTTTTATATTTTCTGATGTTGGTTCAAGGGGTACACGGGCAGCAGTAGACAGGTCAGTGGAGGCCTAGTGGAAGGAGAGACCGCAGACAGGCTTTGAAGGCCTAACATAATAAATTGGGCTGGCTGTAGGCAATTTAAAATTGGTTCCAGGGGAACACGGGCAGCAGTGGCCTGGTCAGTGTAGTAGTAGTGGAAAGAACGGGCCACAGACAGGCTTCGAAGGCCTAACATAACAAAAATTGGGATGTAGGCAATTTACAATTGGTTCCAGGGGAACACGGACAGCAGTAGACAGGTCAGTGGAGGCCTAGTGGAAGGAGGGACCGCAGACAGGCTTCGAAGCCCTAACATAATAAATTGGGCTGGCTGTAGGCAATTTAAAATTGGTTCCAGGGGAACCCGGGCAGCAGTAGACAGGTCAGTGGAGGCCTAGTGGAAGGAGGGACCGCAGACAGGCTTCGAAGCCCTAACATAATAAATTGGGCTGGCTGTAGGCAATTTAAAATTGGTTCCAGGGGAACCCGGGCAGCAGTAGACAGGTCAGTGGAGGCCTAGTGGAAGGAGGGACCGCAGACAGGCTTCGAAGCCCTAACATAATAAATTGGGCTGGCTGTAGGCAATTTAAAATTGGTTCCAGGGGAACACGGGCGGCAGTAGCCAGGTCAGTGTAGTAGTAGTGGAAAGAACGGGCCGCAGACAGGCTTCAAAGGCCTAACATAACAAAAATTGGGCTGTAGGCAATTTAAAATTGGTTCCAGGGGAACACGGGCAGCAGTAGACAGGTCAGTGGAGGCCTAGTGGAAGGAGGGACCGCAGACAGGCTTCGAAGCCCTAACATAATAAATTGGGCTGGCTGTAGGCAATTTAAAATTGGTTCCAGGGGAACCCGGGCAGCAGTAGACAGGTCAGTGGAGGCCTAGTGGAAGGAGGGACCGCAGACAGGCTTCGAAGCCCTAACATAATAAATTGGGCTGGCTGTATGCAATTTAAAATTGGTTCCAGGGGAACACGGGCAGCAGTAGACAGGTCAGTGGAGGCCTAGTGGAAGGAGTGACCGCAGACAGGCTTCGAAGGCCTAACATAAGAAAAATGTCAATACAATGGTATTGACAGTGCCAGGCATTGAAGGATGTCAGCGCATAGACTAAACATTGGTGGAGCTGTGAGAGAAAATTTTGCAAGTGGTAGAGCACTGTTTGACCTGGGGGGGGGGGGGGGATTTCGAAATCCAGTTGTGGTTCATTTTAATGAAGGTTAGATCATCTACATTTTGGGTAGCCAGACGAGTCCTTTTTTCTGTTAGTATTGAACCTGCAGCACTGAATACTCTTTCTGATAGGACACTAGCTGCCGGGCAAGCAAGCTCCTGCAATGCATATTCTGCCAATTCTGGCCAGGTGTCTAATTTTGATGCCCAGTAATCAAATGGGAATGACGGTTGAGGGAGAACGTCGATAAGGGATGAAAAATAGTTAGTAACCATACTGGACAAATGTTGTCTCCTGTCACTTTGAATTGATGCTGCAGTACCTGTCCTGTCTGTGGTCATAGCAAAATCACTCCACAACCTGGTCAGAAAACCCCTCTGGCCAACGCCACTTCTGATTTCTGCCCCTCTAACACCTCTGGTCTGCTGGCCCCTGCAGCTCGTGTTAGAACGATCACGGGCGCTGTGTGCAGGGAATGCCAGAAGCAAACAGTCAATAAGAGTTGATTGTTTGGTTGCTAATATTAGTTCCAAGTTCTCATGTGGCATTATATTTTGCAATTTGCCTTTATAGCGAGGATCAAGGAGGCAGGCCAACCAGTAATCGTCATCGTTCATCATTTTTGTTATGCGTGTGTCCCTTTTGAGGATACGTAAGGCATAATCCGCCATGTGGCCCAAAGTTCCAGTTCTCAAATCTGTGGTTGTGCTTGGTTGAGGGGCAGTTTCAGGCAAATCCACGTCACTTGTGTCCCTCAAAAAACCAGAACCCGGCCTTGCTGCGCCAACAATTTCCACTGGCCCCGGAAAAGATTCCTCATTAAAAATATAATCATCCCCATCATCCTCCTCCTCCTGTTCGCCCGCTACCTCGTCCTGTACACTGCCCTGGTCAGACAATGGCTGACTGTCATCAAGGCTTTCCTCTTCCTCAGCTGCAGACGCCTGATCCTTTATGTGCGTCAAACTTTGCATCAGCAGACGCATTAGGGGGATGCTCATGCTTATTATGGCGTTGTCTGCACTAACCAGCCGTGTGCATTCCTCAAAACACTGAAGGACTTGACACATGTCTTGAATCTTCGACCACTGCACACCTGACAACTCCATGTCTGCCATCCTACTGCCTGCCCGTGTATGTGTATCCTCCCACAAAAACATAACAGCCCGCTTCTGTTCACACAGTCTCTGAAGCATGTGCAGTGTTGAGTTCCACCTTGTTGCAACGTCTATGATTAGGCGATGCTGGGGAAGGTTCAAAGAACGCTGATAGGTCTGCATACGGCTGGAGTGTACGGGCGAACGGCGGATGTGTGAGCAAAGTCCACGCACTTTGAGGAGCAGGTCGGATAACCCCGGATAACTTTTCAGGAAGCACTGCACCACCAGGTTTAAGGTGTGAGCCAGGCAAGGAATGTGTTTCAGTTGGGAAAGGGAGATGGCAGCCATGAAATTCCTTCCGTTATCACTCACTACCTTGCCTGCCTCAAGATCTACAGTGCCCAGCCACGACTGCGTTTCTTTCTGCAAGAACTCGGACAGAACTTCAGCGGTGTGTCTGTTGTCGCCCAAACACTTCATAGCCAATACAGCCTGCTGACGTTTGCCAGTAGCTGCCCCATAATGGGAGACCTGGTGTGCAACAGTGGCAGCTGCGGATGGAGTGGTTGTGCGACTGCGGTCTGTGGACGAGGTCTCGCTTCTGCAGGAGGACGAGGAGGAGGAGGAGGGGGTGCGAACGGCTACAGCCAACTGTTTCCTAGACCGTGGGCTAGGCAGAACTGTCCCAAACTTGCTGTCCCCTGTGGACCCTGCATCCACCACATTTACCCAGTGTGCCGTGATGGACACGTAACGTCCCTGGCCATGCCTACTGGTCCATGCATCTGTTGTCAGGTGCACCTTTGTGCTCACACATTGCCTGAGTGCATGGACGATGCGCTCTTTAACATGCTGGTGGAGGGCTGGGATGGCTTTTCTGGAAAAAAGTGTCGACTGGGTAGCTCGAAGCGTGGTACAGCGTAGTCCATCAGGGCTTTGAAAGCTTCGCTTTCAACTAACCGGTAGGGCATCATCTCCAACGAGATTAGTCTAGCTATGTGGGCGTTCAAACCCTGTGTACGCGGATGCGAGGCTAAGTACTTCCTTTTTCTAACCATAGTCTCATGTAGGGTGAGCTGGACTGGAGAGCTGGAGATCGTGGAACTAGCGGGGGTGCCGGTGGACATGGCAGACTGAGAGACGGTGGGAGATGGTATTGTTGCCGCCGGTGCCCTAGATGCAGTGTTTCCTACTACGAAACTGGTGATTCCCTGACCCTGACTGCTTTGGCCTGGCAAAGAAACCTGCACAGATACTGCAGGTGGTGCAGAAAATGGTGGCCCTACACTGCCGGAAGGGATGTTGCGTTGATGACTAGCTTCATTGGCCGAGGGTGCTACAACCTTAAGGGACGTTTGGTAGTTAGTCCAAGCTTGCAAATGCACGGTGGTTAAATGTCTATGCATGCAACCTGTACTGAGACTTTTCAGATTCTGCCCTCTGCTTAAGGTAGTTGAACATTTTTGACAGATGACTTTGCGCTGATCAATTGGATGTGGTTTAAAAAAATGCCAGACTGCACTCTTTCTAGCATCGGATACCTTTTCAGGCATTGCAGACTGAGCTTTAACCGGATGGCCACGCTGTCCTCCAACAGGTTTTGACTTTGCCACGCGTTTTGGGCAAGATACGGGCCCGGCAGATGGAACCTGTTGCGATGTTGATGCCTGCTGCGGCCCCTCCTCCTCCGCTTCAGAACTGCTGCCGCCTGCACCCTGTTCCCCCAATGGCTGCCAATCGGGGTCAAGAACTGGGTCATCTATTACCTCTTCTTGTAGCTCGTGTGCAACTTCGTCTGTGTCACCGTGTCGGTCGGTGGTATAGCGTTCGTGATGGGGCAACATAGTCTCATCAGGGTCTGATTCTTGATCAGCACCCTGCGAGGGCAATGTTGTGGTCTGAGTCAAAGGACCAGCATAGTAGTCTGGCTGTGGCTGTGCATCAGTGCACTCCATGTCAGATTCAACTTGTAATGGGCATGGACTGTTAACTGCTTCACTTTCTAAGCCAGGGACGGTATGTGTAAAGAGCTCCATGGAGTAACCCGTTGTGTCGCCTGCTGCATTCTTCTCTGTTGTTGTTTTTGCTGAAGAGGACAAGGAAGCGACTTGACCCTGACCGTGAACATCCACTAACGACGCGCTGCTTTTACTTTTACCAGTTTCACGAGAGGAGGCAAAAGAGCTAGAGGCTGAGTCAGCAAGATAAGCCAAAACTTGCTCTTGCTGCTCCGGCTTTAAAAGCGGTTTTCCTACTCCCAGAAAAGGGAGCGTTCGAGGCCTTGTGTAGCCAGACGACGAGCCTGGCTCCACAGCTCCAGACTTAGGTGCAATATTTTTTTTCCCACGAACACCTGATGCTCCACCACTACCACTACCCTCATTACCAGCTGACAATGAACGCCCCCGGCCACGACCTCTTCCACCAGACTTCCTCATTTTTTTAAAAACGTTACCAAACTAACGGTATTTGTTGCTGTCACACAACTTACACGGTGAGCTATAACTTCAGTATGATTTAGCTACCCCTTTACAGGTGGGTGAGACCACAACGAAAAATCAGGCACAATGTTACACACTCTGTTGGTGGCAACAAATGAGAGAGATGCCACACACGCAGGACTGTCACTGAAGCGCAAATGTAAATATTAATCTCCCACTGGTTTTTTTTTTTTTTTTTTAACAGGGAGACTTTAGAAAAAAAATAATAATAAAAAAAAAATGATTTTTTAAGGAAGAATTTATAAACCAAATAAAATGAAATGATTGTTTCAGGGAGAATTTAGAAAACAAATAAAAAAAAAAAATAGGCTTTCTATGGCCCACTGAGTGAGAGAGGACGCACACAGGAGTCAGGAGTGGCACACAAGCCCAAAGGCCAATATTAATCTCTCACTGATTGATTTATTGATTTTTTCAGGTAGAATTTAGAACCCAAATCAAGCAAAAAAATAAATAGGCTTTTTATGGCCCACTGAGTGAGAGATGGCACACACAGGAGTAAGGAGTGGCACACAAGCCCTGAGGCCAATATTTTTCTCCCACTGATTGATGTAGTGATTTTTTCAGGTAGATTTTAGAACCCAAATCAAGCAAAAAAATAAATAGGCTTTCTATGGCCCACTGAGTGAGATGACACAGACAGGGATGGCACTCTAGCAGAAATGCCAATCTTAATCTCCCACCAAAAAAAAAAAAAAGGAACTGTCCTTCAATTACTATCTCCCTGCAGTAATCTCAGCCAGGTATGGCAGGCAGCAATAAGGAGTGGACTGATGCACAAATTAAATAAAAAGTGTGGACAAACAAGATAGCTGTGCAGAAAGGAAGGAACAAGAGGATTTGTGCTTTGAAAAAAGCAGTTGGTTTGCACAGCGGCGTACACACAGCAATGCAGCTATCAGGGAGCCTTCTAGGGCAGCCCAATGAGCTACAGCGCTGAGGAAAAAAAAATAAAAAATGTAGCTTCCACTATCCCTGCACACCGAAGGTGGTGTTGGGCAGTGGAAATCGCTACAGCACAAGCGGTTTGGTGGTTAATGGACCCTGCCTAACGCTATCCCTGCTTCTGACGAAGCGGCAGCAACCTCTCCCTAAGCTCAGATCAGCAGCAGTAACATGGCGGTCGGCGGGAACGCCCCTTTATAGCCCCTGTGACGCCGCGGACAGCAAGCCAATCACTGCAATGCCCTTCTCTAAGATGGTGGGGACCAGGACCTATGTCATCACGCTGCCCACACTCTGCGTTTACCTTCATTGGCTGAGAAATGGCGCTTTTCGCGTCATTGAAACACGACTTTGGCGCGAAAGTCGCGTACCGCATGGCCGACCCCGCACAGGGGTCGGATCGGGTTTCATGAAACCCGACTTTGCCAAAAGTCGGCGACTTTTGAAAATGAACGACCAGTTTCGCTCAACCCTACTCACTGCTCCTCTGTACTCCAAACAGGCACACATCCTCTGCTCCTCACATGCTGCCCTGTGTGCTTCTCCTGCTGTGTCTCCCCCTCCCACACAGTCCCTGTGATCTCCAGTAAGCTGCACTCACAGCCTGCAGAGAGGGAGGTGACACCTGGAGAGAGAGAGCAGGGCAGCTGACAGGACAAGGATTACGGTGGGGGAAGGGGGATGGCAAGAATGTTATTCACAAAAAATGCTGCTGAGCCCACTGTGTTCTGCTCCTCTGTAAACAAGCTGTGCCTCTGATGCAGTAACTGCTGGTGATAGCAGGTCACAGGGCAGTCACACACAAAATGGTGCTGCCCTGTGATGCTGCTCTTCATTCTTACTGTTAGCAGCAAAATTGGGGCAGTAACTGCTGACATCACCATTTCCCTCCCTTTTGGGTGGTCTAATATTCCTGGGGCAGAGCTGCTAAATCTCACTATAGCTGCTTGAGGTCTAAAACGGAAAATGCTCCCCCTAGTGGTAAATATGTATATTTGTAGAAAAATATATAATATTTTTCATATAGAAATGTTTGCAAACAGTGCAAACACTGCATTAATACATTTTAATTACTATTTTAAGCTTAATTTCACAAAAAAAAACAAAATACAAGAACACTGGTGGCACCTTCCCTTTAACCACAGTGGCAGCTCATTATCTGACCCATCACACTGGGAGCTATATGGATACGAGGGTGGTTGGACTTGAACATTTGAAAAGTTCAGGCAGGGGTGGATCTTTACGTACCAAGCTGTTACAGGTAGAATCCCGATGGATCTACCCTACTTCACTCCATGGCACCCCACGGGATTAACGAAGATCTTTTATTTACAGGCTTCCAGGGATAATTGGACTTTATTGTGTGGACACGAAATGGGACCTTGTCTAGTCAAAATTACATCTATACCGCGTGGATTTGGAGAATATGGGGCTGCGTGCTATGTTCAAGCATGAAGAATTGGTCTCTGGCGAGTGAGACTTGGTTCGATCCTGCTCGGGAGATGATTATATGAGAACGAACTTTGTTTTGAATGGAAGAAATTCGCTGATTTTTCAGCATCTTGGCTGTGCATTGCCATTCATTTGCTCGTTCCTTATGGCGAATGCATAAATATGTATATCACCATTTTGTATTTCTACTAATTATATATTATGGACATCCATGTGTGTATGTATTTTTCATGTTGTTATAATATCTAGTGTGGCATACACACATCCCTATGCCTTATTAATTATGCAACTTCCCTTTCAGATTAGGGGGGGGGGGGGGGACGTTCTTCTGCCCTCCTGCTTTTTCTTGGGCTTATATGACAGCCTTTTATTTTTTTTTGTCACCATAGGACTTACCTTTGTCCCCTCTCTCTGCATGTGTGTACAAATAAGTTATCTTCTCATTTTCTAGTGTGTTCTCCTTGGTACTGTGACAACAGGACTTAAGGTACCTTCACACATAACGATATCGTTAACGATATCGTTGCTTTTTGTGACGTAGCAACAATATCGTTAAGGAAATCGTTATGTGTGACAGCGACCAACGATCAGGCCCCTGCTGGGAGATCGTTGGTCGCTGAACAAAGTCCAGAACTTTCTTTCGTCGCTGGATCTCCCGTGGACATCGCTGGATCGGTGTGTGTGACACCGATCCAGCGATGTCTTCACTGGTAACCAGGGTAAACATCGGGTAACTAAGCGCAGGGCCGCGCTTAGTAACCCGATGTTTACCATGGTTACCAGCGTAAAAGTAAAAAAAAACAAACACTACATACTTACCTACCGCTGTCTGTCCCCGGCGCTCAGCTTCTCTGCACTCCTCCTGCACTGGCTGTGAGCGTCGGTCAGCCGGAAAGCAGAGCGGTGACGTCACCACTCTGCTTTCCGGCCGCTGTGCTCACAGCCAGTGCAGGAGGAGTGCAGAGAAGCAGAGCGCCGGGGACAGACAGCGGTAGGTAAGTATGTAGTGTTTGTTTTTTTTTACTTTTACGCTGGTAACCAGGGTAAACATCGGGTTACTAAGCACGGCCCTGCGCTTAGTAACCCGATGTTTACCCTGGTTACCCGGGGACTTCGGGATCGTTGGTCGCTGGAGAGCTGTCTGTGTGACAGCTCTCCAGCGACCAAACAGCGACGCTGCAGCGATCCGGATCGTTGTCGGTATCGCTGCAGCGTCGCTTAATGTGAAGGGGCCTTTATAGCAATAGGACTTATCTTTGTCCCCTCTTTCTGCATATGTGCACAGATAAATCTCTTCATTTTTCAGTGGGTTCTCTGTGGCACTGACAGTCGAGCATGTTTGACTGTCACATCGCCCGCTCCCGGGAGCCACGCGTGCGCTTTAGCATTTCCTATCTATTTGTCTTCCCCTGCTCCAGCCTCTTACTTTTTCCTCTGTGCGATCCGTCGGTCTGGCAGGCCGGCGTATGCGCTGTTCATCCACCAGTGCAATATCTTCTTACTACAGCCTCTGACACTATCGTTCCTGATTACCTGCACACCAGACTGCAATCTGCTTCATTAGATCGGGTATATACAAGCGCTGTTGGTGCTTTTAGAGCTCACTTCCCCTGACGAAGCTGTCTTGAACAGCGATACGCGTTGGGCTCTCCCTCCGTTGCCCTTCACTTGCTGGCTGCCCAGTCCTTGCTATATTGGCTCTATATTTTGTGAGACTTCTGTCTGGATCACCTTCTAGCTGCCGCAGCATGTTCCCCTCTTTTGCTCAGGACGGGTGACAGCCATGCTCCTTCTTCCTATTTGGGGTAATTATTTGGCCGTATTTGCATGTGCCCTACTCATTACATACCAGGAGGACTATTTGCTGTGGGGAAGCTGCAGCCTGACAGGGTTTTGCTATTGACATATATCTTTTGCTGATCAGGACAGGGCGGCTGTTGCCAGTAATTATTTATGTGTATATTATTTGATTATCTGCCATATTGGATGCATGTTTTCCACTACTATATGGAAGTATTGTGTATTGAGCAGTGGTGGGCACACGTATATGGAGGGAGTTTTGTGTGTATGGTTTTAATTGTTTTTATATGTTACCAATAAAGCTTGTTTGACTTATAACTTTTGGTGGTGTGCATACATTATAGTGGCTTTTCTTTTCTGGTTTATTATCCTTGAATAGTTTGCAGACTCTATATACAGAACCCCTAAGTGCTAGAAGAGCAGAATTCCCCCTCGAGTGACCCCATTTTAGAAATTCCCTTTAAGAATTTATCTACAAGAGTAGTGATGATTTTGACTCCATGGGTGTTTTCCAGTAACAAACAGCAGTGTGATATTGATTGTATAAATTGGTAATCTGCTATTGTAGTTCACGTACAGTGTACTGCCCAGATCATTTATTTTTCAACTTTTTTTGCAGTATGATCCCAGTTATAAATCATAGCCATGAGGGAGCACCTGTTAGTGTTGCAGACAAGTTCATTAGATCATGCACTGCACATGAGCTGACAAACTTGCTAGAGCCTGGTGACCTGGGTGTTAACATGACCACATCGGGTCACCATAGTAACGCTCGGGCCCCCGCGATGACTCCCAACGGGGGGGAGAGGGAGTCTTCTCGGTCTGCCTGCCTTCTAAATGATACGATCGACATCGATTTCAGCATTTAGCAGGTAAAACTGCCGGGATAGGTGTGGGCACAGCTCCTGGCAATGAGTGCCGGGTGTCAGCTAATGTACCCATACGTCCAAGGTCGGCAAGTACCGTATTTTTCGGCATAAAAGACGACTTTTTAACCCCTGAAGATCGTCTCACAAGTTGGGGGTCATCTTATATGCCGGGTACGGCGTGTGCAGGGAGCGATCCTGGATGGTTCCAAGGGTCTGAAGGAAAGGAGACTCTCCTTCAGGCCCTGGGATCCATATTCATGTAAAAAATAAAGAATAAAATATATGGATATACTCACCCTCCAACGGCCCCTGGCTCTCAGCGGTGCAAACGGCAGCCTCCGTTCCTAAGAATGCATTGAGCATAGGACCTGCGATGACGTCGCGGTCCCGTGACGTCATCGAAAGTCCTTCACTCTCTGCATTCTTAGGAACGGAGGCTGCCGTTTGCACCGCTGAGAGCCAGGGGCCGTTGGAGGGTGAGTATATCCATATATTTTATTCTTTATTTTTTACATGAATATGGATCCCAGGGCCTGAAGGAGAGTCTCCTCTCCTCTAGACCCTGGGAACCATACGCACCGCACACTCCGTATAAGATGACTGGGCGTATAAGATGACCCCGTCTTATACGGCGGGTATATCCCAAATTCCATATTTTATATGGAAAAGTTGGGGGTCGTCTTATACGCCCAGTCTTATACACCAGAAAATACGGTACTTATCAACCTGTACGTATGAATACGTTCTGAGTTGTGAAGGGGCTATATAAAAACAAACAAACACCACTAATATCAGACAGTCTCCAGCTGTAACCCTACGTAGCTCAGTACAGGGGCTGTAGACACAAAGGAAGGAGATTTTTTTTAATCATGGCTATTTGCAGAGCAGCTTCTGGTTGTATTTTATAAGTAGTTTAGAAAACTAGGCATTCCTTTAAGTTTAGGAGTCTCTGACTACATTAAGCCATTAGTGACGTAAGACATGGGAATTATTTAGAAGCCCCTGCATGAACTTACCAGTGACACGTCATCCAAGATGAGACCAAATGTCGCCGCTCTCTCCGTCAGATCTTCACTGACCTGCCTTGAAACCAACTCCCTCTGCGTAATCAGTTCTCCTGCATCAAACCGGGCCTGTCAGACAAGAAGTGAAAGGTCATGATAAATACAGGTTTATATGAAAGAACGGCTTGGCAGGACAGTCTAGGTATAAAGTCAGCAAGTCCTGTGTTGGTTGATTCGGAGACATTAACTGGAGAAAAGCTGACTGAAATGGCAACAATTACAGCTTGTGGCAAAGCAACTGATTCATGTCTGCCCTCTTAGAAGGGGTTTTCTATTGCTTTTATGGCTACTTGTATTATGGCTAGGTCATCAATATCCGATGTAAGCCGTGTACAGAACAGCACCTGTCATATCCCCACGTCATCTGAACAGGAGCAGTGCTGTACATATCTAGTCCATGGTGGAGCAAATCGGAAGGAGCGCCGGACTCCCACCAATCTGGCATTGATAACATCCTAAGGATCAATATACTAGAGGAGAACTACTGGGTTATTTATGCAGAGCACAACTCCCCCTGCTGTGTTTTTTTTTTGTTTTCCAGCATAAAAATAAGGTTATGTGCACATGTAAGAAAAGAGGTGCAGAATTTTCTGCACAAAATCTTCATCTCCCGGCAGAATCCGCAGCTACGTTTTTTATGCAGTTTTAATGCAGTTTTAGTGCAGATTTTACCAATGCGGATTTCTAGTAATGGAGGGGTGCAGAAACGCTGCAGAACTGCACAAAAGAAGTGACATGCACTTCTTTTAAATCTGCAGTGTTTCTGCGCTGATTTTTCTGCACCATGTGCACAGCTTTTTTTTTTTCCACATTGAATTACATTGTACTGTAAATCACAGTGCAGTTCCGCAGCGTTTCTGCGCAGAAAAAAACGGTGCAGAACTGCACTAAATCTGCATCGTGTGCACACAGCCTTAAGCTTAAATTGTGTTCTCGTTTCTGTAAACATTTCTACTTAGGCCATGTTCACACGTTGCGTCGGGTCCCTGCGGGTTTTCCCGCAGCGGATTTGATAAATCTGCAGGGCAAACCCGCTTCCGAGGGTGAGTAGAACATTATTTTTTATTTTAATTCTTTTTTTTTAACTCAAATATGGTTCCCGGGGCATGGAGGAGAGTCTCCTCTCCTCCACCCCGGGTATAACCCGCACATTATCCGCTTACTTCCCGCATGGTGAGCACAGCCCCATGCGGGAAGTAAGCGTATCAATGCATTTCTATGGGTGCAGAATCGCTGCGATTCTGCACAAAGAAGTGACGTGCTGCGGGTTATAAACCGCTGCGTTTCTGCGCGGTTTTTCCCGCAGCATGTGCACAGCGGTTCGCGGTTTCCATAGGGTTTGCAGGTTAATGTAAACGCTATGGAAACTGCTGCGGACCCGCAGCGGCAAAATCGACGCGGTTCCGCGGTAAAAACCGCAACGTGTGCACATAGCCTTAATAGACTTTTTTTCTCCCTTTGATGGGGGCAGGTCTTGAAACTGCAATTCAGACTGGAAGCAGCATTTCACAATCTCTGGGGTCAGACGAAGAAGCACGTTAACCTGTATGCACAGTACTGAGTATACAGCGACTGAGAAGGTAGACATGATAATAAATCATGTCTGCCTTCTCTGCTGGAAGTCCAGGTGTGTGACAGCCAGCAATGACATGCAGCAGCTCTATTATAGCCTATGACCGGTCTTGAAGTAGTTTAGGAAAACACTGTTACAGAACCCTATATATATATTAGGTTCCATGTGAAATGCATCAGTCCACAGGCTGCATCCCTGGGCAGTGGGAACAAGATATTCTCCTTCTGACCTCCCCCACCTTTGTAATTCCCACAGTAAATACCAGCAGGCTCCGGCCCCCTGCGGCTATTGTAATGTATGTCTGGCCTGCTTTTTCTATTGGCCTGCCCTGTGTATCTGTGTTATATATTCTGTGTGTTGTAAATAAAGTGGGTTCTTTTAGACTGAAAATACCTGGAGTAGTCAGCTTTTATATGCTCCCATGTAATCAAGAAATTCTAGCCAGCGTCCATCATTCAGAATCCAGCAAAAGCAGAGTGGACCTCCTGAAACACGGGGGGTGCTGAAAGAGGTACTACAGCACAGTAGACCCCGTTACAAACACGTCAAGAAAATATCATTGCTTAAGTCAGCTTTATGTGATTTGTATTTTTTTTTTCCATGTAACCCCCCCCCACCTCACCGTTTTCCATGTCATTATATAAAAAAATATAAGTTCTCTCACTGGCCACTAGACATAACATTAGGCTCGGACTCATTGGCTTGTGCAGGGCATGATCTGACCTGGACAAAGGTCATTATGCAGGAGGTGCTACCTTTCGGTACGCTCAAAGTAGCTGAGATTCTCATCCAGAGAAGTAGGAGAGTGTCACGCATTTTTCCTCTCACCTAGCATCTGTATGACATGTGTATGCAATGTGTTCTTAACATGAGCTTTTACATACAGTAAGGCTACTTTCACACTAGCGTTTTCTGCAATCCGTCACAATGCGTCGTTTTTGCAGAAAAAACGCATCCTGCAAAAGTGCTTGCAGGATGCGCTTTTTCCCCATAGACTTGTATTGACGACGCATTGCGACGGATTGCCACACGACGCATCCGTCGTGCGACGGATGCGTCGTGCTTTGGCGGACCGTCGGCACAAAAAAACGCTACATGTAACGTTTTTTTGCTCCTGACGGACCGCTTTTTCCGACCGCGCATGCGCGGCCAGAACTCCGCCCCCACCTCCCCGCACCTTACAATGGGGCGGCGGATGCGCCGGAGAAATGCATCCGCTGCCTCCATTGTGCAATGCGTTAAACGCTAGCGTCGGAATCTCTCCCCGACGCATTGCGACGGGGAGATTCCGACGCTAGTGTGAAAGTAGCCTAATGCTGTCATTTCAAGCTAGTATTCTAACTAATAAAACAATCTTATAAACAGAGACAGACAGAAATAGGTCAGTGAGCTATATCATTAGTGCAGTGCGTGTGTGGCTTACAGTACATGTATTTAGCTAAAATGCAATGATACTTTTCCCTGCAGTCAGTTTACATTTATGTTCACACTCACCACCACAGACTTCAAGATCTCAGTAGTAATGGATGGTAAGACTCTCTCATCATAGTCCTCTCCAATGCTGGTGTAAATTCGGGGCAGCTGATTGGCAATGGGCCGGAAGAGAATACGGAGGGTGATGTTCACGTTCTGCAGATCTGTGGAGGGATGGATGTGGTTAATAAATACCACCTCTACATACATATTATATATACAGATCCAGATTACAGTTTTGTGACATGGTGCTGAGGTTTTATGCTCACCTTTGCTTCCTGTTATTACAGGGACATTACGGGGACGTGAACGGCAGTCGAATATTATTGGTTTCTGGACCCAGGGAATAAGGAAGTGTGTACCTTCATCCACCACCAGATCCTGAACACCTCGAAATCTGTCAAAAATGACAGCGTGGTGACCTGCGTCCACTAGAGGATGAATCCAAAACAAAAACAACATAGGAATGAGAAAGGTGTGGAGACGAATATGTACAACAGTACATAGAACAAAAGTATAAGAAGAGGTAAACATAGACATTACTTGAGGTATGAAAACAAACTCTGCCCAATGAATCCAGGAGACAGATGCCATAATAGTCTATGGATGACTGATACCATTATTAGGCATCAGTTTAACGCACCAGTCACCCAAGGATACATAGGGCAGCCATTAAACAGATAGGTCATGAAAAGCAATTGAAATACACATGACATATCTGCTTAATAAATTCCTGTTTCAGACAGCATAGGTTGGCGTTCATCACCCATAGCTTGCCAAGATAAGAAGACATATATTGGTCAGTTGGAGAATGAATGGAGGGAATGTCTACATGCTCAAATAGGGATTTTTGTGTACTCCCCGTAAAATCCTTTTCTCCGAGCCATTCATTGGGGACACAGACCGTGGGTGTATGCTGCTGCCACTAGGAGGCTGACACTAAGTGATACAAAGAAAGTTCTCTCCTCCCCTGCAGTATACACCCTCCTGCTGGCTCTCAGCTAACCAGTTCGGTGTAAAAGCAGTAGGAGATCAATAACATATGAGCTTACAGTATATATACATATATATAATTTTATAGCATATCAGATTATAAAACAAGCATAAGCCAATACCAGGGTGGGAGCTGTGTCCCCCAATGAATGGCTCGGAGAAAAGGTTTTTATGGTGAGTACACCAAAATCCCCATTTCTCCTTCACCTCATTGGGGGACACAGACCGTGGGATGTCCCAAAGCAGTCCCTGGGTGGGGACAACATCAGATCAGGCCCTGTGTAACCACTACTTATAAGTGCGCCACCGCGGCCTGCAGAGCCCGCCTGCCCAGACTCCCATCTGTGGAAGTGTGGGAATTATAGTGCTTCAAGAATGCATGCGGACTGGACGAATCCGCAAGCTTCCAGGCGTGTCTTGTCGACGCCTGGTGCCTAGAACCCATGATAGACAGGGAGATAGATGTCAGCCTAACACGGAAGGACTCCTGGATGGTGAAAGGAATCCACCAGGCTAACATGGCCGATGAAATGGCTAAACCCTTCCTGTAAACGTCAGGAAGCCTTCCTCTTACCGTCAGGAAGCCCAAGATACAGTGTGTAACCTTCGAAAGGACGCTGTCCTCGAGACGTACCTACTCAGAGCACTCACTTCATCTGGAATATGGGGAACTCATTCCATTTTGTGGACTGGTGCCGAAAGAGATGAGGGAAGAACTATGCCCTCATAACAGTGGTAATACAATACCACCTTGGTAACAAGGGACGGGGATGGCCTGAGGACAACCTTGCCTTGAAGGAAATAAGGGAAAAAAGTCTGAAAGGACCGAGCAGTTAGCACTGAAGACTTGTCAGGATGAGGATATCGCAGAGAAAAAAGGGGAGACCTTCCCTGATAGTAAGGTCTGACCGGATCAAAAAAGGAGTCTACTGTAAGACTCCCAAGACCATTAAGGTCCCAATGATCTAACAGTATGCAATAGGGAAGAACTATGTGTGAAACTCCCTGTGAGAAAGTTCCTACTTGCAGTTTTGTTGCAGAAAGGCGAAAAGCTACCAGATCCACAAGCAAAAAAACTGACATGGTCAGTGCAGATTTCCGAGGATCTCTGGGGCCCTTTCTGCTTCCGAAAAGCTTTCGGAAGTAGTGGAAGGGGAGTTATGGAAACTGGTACCACAGAAGAACCAGAGCATGCAGTGCGATGGCTCTTGGATCTCGAGGCCGAACCACGAACTCGAGTACATAGGCGATCAGTCTGGACGCCATCCGAACTACAACTGGAGAGCTCCAGTGAAGGCAGGTCTGATTGAAGACTTCCAGGTGAAGTTCCCACTCACTTGAGGCGAAACCCTGACGGCTGAATATGTTCGTCGCTCTGAGTTATAATCCTGGGATATGTACTGCCGAGATCACTGAATGATAGATCTCGGGCCATCAGAGAATGTGAGGTACCTCGGCCATGGCGCCTGAACGTGGGTACCTGCTAGATCAGGGGTCCCCAACTCCAGTCCTCAAGGCCCACCAACAGGTCATGTTTTCAGGATTTCCTTTGCATTGCACAGGTGATGCAATTATTACTTGGGCAAGACTAAGGAAATCCTGAAATCATGACATGTTGGTGGGCCTTGAGGACTGGAGTTGGGGACCCCTGTGCTAGATGATCGACGTATGGCACAGCCGTGGCATTGTCCAATTGAATTCAGATGGGTTGACCCGCCAGAAGGCAGTGGACCTACTGTAGGACTAGCGTTCGGATCTCCAGAGCAATGATCGGGAGAAGAGGACTGGCATTGGTAGTTACTAGTAACCATTGAACCGGCAGAAAGGCCCTGGATGAAGGAGCTCAGAGACTATCGTCTTAAAGGGACACTGTCACCTGAATTTGGAGGGAACAATCTTCAGCCATGGAGGTGGGGTTTTTGGGTGTTTGATTCACCCTTTCCTTACCCGCTGGCTGCATGCTGGCTGCAATATTGGATTGAAGTTCATTCTCTGTCCTCCGTAGTACATGCCTGCACAAGGTGCAATCTTGCCTTGCGCAGGTGTGTACTATGGAGGACAGAGAATGAACTTCAATCCAATATTGCAGCCAGCATGCAGCCAGCGGGTAAGGAAAGGGTGAATCAAACACCCCAAAACCCCGCCTCCATGGCTGAAGATTGTTCCCTCCAAATTCAGGTGACAGTGTCCCTTTAAAGTCTGTTTGACTTGCTGAAAACGAGCGGAGCGAAGGAAACTGCTTCCATTGTCGTCACCATTTTTTCCTCAGAACCCTCCCAGCAAATCGAATGAAATGAGGGGGATGAGTTGATCAAGTGCGCAAGCTCCCTGTTGAAGGGCCATGACCTTGTCTCGAGGGAGAATTACCATCCTTCTGGAAGTGTATCGGATCATCCTCAAAAAGGATATGTGCTGGGCTGGAAATTAGGAGAACTTGTCTAAGTCTAGCTGCCAGCCCAGGTGAGAGGGTATCGCAAGTGATATAGACTACTTAGCGTAGTCCTGGAAGGGCGGCTAGACAGTCAGCCAAACAGGGCAGGATGACCATGCCTCTAGGGTGCAAGAGGAACATGACAGCCACCATGAGCCTTGCGAACACTCTGGGTGCGGTAGCAAGGCCGAAGACAAGGTCGTGACTTGAAAGTGCTGCTCACCAATGGAAAAGCAAAGGAATCTTTGAAGAGGGTAAGCATCCCGAATGTCAATGGATGCCAGAAACTCCACCTTTTTCTGTTGAAGTAATGGCTGAGCGGAGGAACTCCATTCGAAGGAGAACCTTGTGAAAGGTTGTTAGAAGTTTGAGGTCCAGGATCGGTCTTACTTTTCGTTCCCCTTTTTGGAACCAAGATCCCCTAGATCTAGACTGTCCTGGACAACCCTTCCACTGCTGGCCGGGGTTGTAGGAACGTATGATCCTTTGTTAGTCTCCCGCTCAAAAGATTTGATTGACCAGTCAGTCATACTGTCTTCAGGAAAAGGTTACTTGTGTGAATCAAAGTAGATAAGGTCTCCAGCCAGGAGACCATTGCTCTAGCAATCCATGCAGCGGCTAGGGAGGGTAGAGCGCTGGACCCGCAGCCGCAAAACGGAACAAACCAGATTTGCCATCTGACAGACCGTGGCATTTTCAGTTGAAGACACATCGGGCAGGGATACTGGTAGGTATACCACAGGAGATTCTACCCTGTTAATCTGCCAAGTAGCAGAATGAGCGGCTGCATCCAGCAGGTCATAGTTTCTTGCCATCGCCGCTCTCTTTTGACGGTGCAGAGTTAAAAATTAGGAACCCTCGATCCACCATCCTCTTAACAGGGAAGTGGAGAGGGATCATCCACCTTCTTGCTTCCTTTTAAATAGTGGTAATGCAGAGGGGGTGCTCAGATGTCCGAAAAGGGTGCCTCTGTACATCCACAGAGTTCAGGTCTCCGGGTGGACAGGACAGGTTGTCTGGCGTTAGGCCTGGATGCAGAAGAGGATACATGGAGGCGACACTCCGTGAGAGGAACCGTCCGCCTCCTTGTGCCATCCGCTTTCACAGTGGTGGGACAGTGGGGGCTGCTCGGATGCCATGGAGAGGGGCCTCTATACATCCACAGAGTTCAGTCCCCGGGTGGACAGGGCCAGTTGTCCGGCATTAGGCCTGGCTCCAAGAGAGGATACATGGAGGCGACACTCCATGTGGTCGCCTGCTGCTGGTGTGGGGAGATCGGGACCGTGAAGGAACCGTCGCCCCTGAAGTGAGCTGGGCGGGGCTCCGGCGGTTGGCGGGGATTTCAACTCCGGCTGAAAAAGCCGGGGACTAAATTTATGGAGCCTGCCGATGGAGCGCGTCGGTGGGCCACGACGTAGCGCCGAATGATTGCCGCTGGTGTCCAGCCAGCGGCACCTCTCCCCAGGGACAAAGACCGCACCTTCCCACGCAGGCAGCGTGAGGAAGGAAACTACTCCCCGCCACCGAGAAGATGCAGCCTCCATTGTGAGGGAATGAGCTCAATCGATCCTCCCTTTGCCAGGGGATGGAGATCCTCTGTCCATCTTCGTATGTGCCTGCCGTAGGGGACTCACGGATGCGCCAGCCGCAGGGGACTTACGGCTACTGTGGGGACTACATGACGCCAACAGGTGAGGGTTTAATTGCGGAGAAGCCCGGGAGATGCACATAAGAGGTATACTCTATGTGCTCGCCATCTTACAGGGAGGAGATCGGGACTGTATAGGAACCGTCGCCCTAGCGTAGATTAGGTGTAACCCAGTCATCGCAGGAAAGGTACGGGGAGGTATACTCGCCGGTTGATGGTTCGGGGGAGAGCAGACCCTAGAAAGGAATCAGTCACCCCCTTCATTCCGTTAATTAAAAAATAAAAATTTACAGAAAATAAAAAATGTTGGGGTCTGAAAACAGACCCAAGTGCCTCCTACAGACACTAAGCAAGAACTGGTTAGCTGAGAGCCATCAGGAGGGTGTATACTGCAGGGGAGGAGAGAACTTTCTTTGTATCACTTAGTGTTCGCAGCATACACCCACGGTCTGAGTCCCCCAATGAGGCAAAGGAGAAATCTCTATTCCACTCAGTCAGGGCACCTCAAAGCTCCATTTTGGGGATCACCGGGTGTCCCAGCGGTCAGGAAGTTCTCGCCTATTCTAAGGCTAGAAGATATCAGATCTTGCATAAACCATCTACCGGCAAGTTGTATTTCTGTACACCATGAGTTCATAAGCTTTGGCTCATCAGCCATGGAACTGACAAGCCTACAACCTGCAGTAACCACCAAACCGCTGCATGACCAGCTCTCCCCTCACCTACTGTATCCTCACCCATCCCTTGTAGACTGTGAGCCCTCGCGGGCAGGGTCCTCTCTCCTCCTGTACCAGTCAGTTTAATATTACTGTACTTTATTTTTTTTTTTATAATGTATTCCCCTCACATGTAAAGCACCATGGAGTAAATGGAATAACGCGTAATATAATTACCTACAATTAAGTGCATGAAAACTGCAAAATGAACTTACCATTATATAAGGCAGAGTTTACAACACCTCCAGCAATGGCCAAACCCAGACCAAGCTTTCCAATTGATTCAAACAACTTTGCTGCCATTTTCTTTAATATGGGGCCTGCAATGACAAAGTATCAGATATTACTAAAAGATCAATATATTAGTGCAATAGTAATGCAAACATGCAATATGAGCATCAGACTAATACAGAATTATGAGGCTGCGCAGAAAGCAAACTGACTGCAGGTGGCACCTCTTCCATGTATTTTGTGACCGGACTGCTTGTGATACTCAAACTGCAATCAAGGGTTACAATTTATTACCCTCAGTCACATAAAATGGCGGGAAAAATAAACAAATTATATATATATATATATATACACACACACTGGCCAGTCACGTAGTACACTGGCCAGTCACGTAGTACACTGGCCAGTCACGTAGTACACTGGCCAGTCACGTAGTACACTGGCCAGTCACGTAGTACACTGGCCAGTCACGTAGTACACTGGCCAGTCACGTAGTACACTGGCCAGTCACGTAGTACACTGGCCAGTCACGTAGTACACTGGCCAGTCACGTAGTACACTGGCCAGTCACGTAGTACACTGGCCAGTCACGTAGTACACTGGCCAGTCACGTAGTACACTGGCCAGTCACGTAGTACACTGGCCAGTCACGTAGTACACTGGCCAGTCACGTAGTACACTGGCCAGTCACGTAGTACACTGGCCAGTCACGTAGTACACTGGCCAGTCACGTAGTACACTGGCCAGTCACGTAGTACACTGGCCAGTCACGTAGTACACTGGCCAGTCACGTAGTACACTGGCCAGTCACGTAGTACACTGGCCAGTCACGTAGTACACTGGCCAGTCACGTAGTACACTGGCCAGTCACGTAGTACACTGGCCAGTCACGTAGTACACTGGCCAGTCACGTAGTACACTGGCCAGTCACGTAGTACACTGGCCAGTCACGTAGTACACTGGCCAGTCACGTAGTACACTGGCCAGTCACGTAGTACACTGGCCAGTCACGTAGTACACTGGCCAGTCACGTAGTACACTGGCCAGTCACGTAGTACACTGGCCAGTCACGTAGTACACTGGCCAGTCACGTAGTACACTGGCCAGTCACGTAGTACACTGGCCAGTCACGTAGTACACTGGCCAGTCACGTAGTACACTGGCCAGTCACGTAGTACACTGGCCAGTCACGTAGTACACTGGCCAGTCACGTAGTACACTGGCCAGTCACGTAGTACACTGGCCAGTCACGTAGTACACTGGCCAGTCACGTAGTACACTGGCCAGTCACGTAGTATGCACCATATCCCTGTTTAAAATAAGAATTAAAATAAAAAATAGTTACATACTCACCTTCCGGAGCCCCCGGATCGAAGCGGCCGGTTACCGATGCTCCTCGCACGCTCCGGTCTGAAGAGTGCATTGCGGTCTCACGAGACTGCACGTCATCATCTCGCGAGACCGCAATGCATGGAGCGGTCACCGGGGCGTCGCGAGGAGCATCGGTAACCGGTCGCTTCGATCCGGGGACTTCGGAAGGCGAGTATGTAACTATTTTTTATTTGTTTTATTATTTTTAACATTAGATCTTTTTACTATTCATGCTGCATAGGCAGCATGAATAATAAAAAGTTGGTCACACAGGGTTAATAGCAGCGTTAACCGAGTGCGTTACACCGTGGTCAACGATGCCATTATCCCTGTGTGAGCGCTGACTGGAGGGGAGTACGGAGCAGGCACTGACTGCGGGGAGGAAGGAGTGGCCATTTTTCCACCGGACTGTGGCCATCGCTGATTGGTCGCGGCAGCCATGACAGGCAGCTGGCGAGACCAATCAGCAACTTGGATTCCATGACAGAGGCCGTGACCAATAAATATCCGTCACAGACTGACAGACGGAAGTGACCTTTAGACAATTATATAGTAGATATATATCAATCAGAAGAAAACCCGTTTTATCAGAGTGTCTTATTACCAGAAACTAGATGATCAAATGTGAATGATGGGAAGTTCCCACGGTTATTCCAAATGATAAGTTACTCCACATCTGTTAGACAGAAGAGAACTTACTGATCACTGGGGATCCAAACACTACGACACCCACCCATCTCAAAGACAAGGGATTGTACAGATGTACAGCTGTTATGAGAAATGGCACCTCCTTCCCATTCTCTCTATGGGACTGTTAAGAAACCAGGCACTGCACTTTGCTCTTGCTGTCAGTCCCATAGAGCAGGGTTGGGAACCTTTCTTCTGCCAAGAGCTTTTTGGATATTTATACGATCCTTCGGGGGCCGTACAGATCACTTGTTAGCTCCCCACAAAGTACGTCCTGATGCTGGCACTGGTGTCAGGACGGAATCTCTCACTACATGCTCCTCACTATGGGCACATGCGCCCAAAGCAAGAAGAAATTAACTGGCCGGCAGACATCAAAACCCATTTGCCGGCCCAAGCACTGGGGTCCCCAGTAATCTGCCCAGGGGCTGGAGAAAGTCAGTGCGGGCCATAAATGGCTCATGGGCCTGAGGTTCCCCACCCCTGCCATAGAGAGTGAATGGACCAGAAGTATGAATATTCAGCTGGAAACCTACAGAGTCCCATTATTGGGATGGGAGGGGTTCCCACTAATTGGACCCCCAGGAACTTATGTCCTATTCTATGGCAATGATAAAGACAGGAATAACCCTTAAAGCATAAAATCTTTCTTTGCAGTTACCCAACACACAGCGGCGCCCCCCCACACACACAGCGGCGGCCCTCCACACACACAGCGGCGCCCCCCCACACACACACAGCGGCGGCCCCTCACCCCCAGGCAGCAGCACCACAGACACTATGGCTTTATGGAGGCTCTATGTGCCGTCACAGTTACTCTTCCCAGGGGATAACGCCATCTGATGGGGCACCATATGAAACTGGGGGCACCAGGACCCCACAAACATCTCTGGGGCCGGTGCCATAGTACTGCTCAGTGAAGCACTCTGTGGCTGTTTCACACATACAATTCCCAGTCTGCTGGGAGCAGTGGTTCTCCAAAGCAGGACACCACTATTTTCTTTTAGGGTTATGGGGTCTGAATGACTGGTGAGCACTTAACGGAGCAGAGACCACAACTGTACATTGTATACCAGTCCCAGGGGTTCCCCCATTATGTATGCAGGGAACGCACAATGTCTACACATACACAGTGCAGCCCCTTGTATGGACCTCCCACCGATATAAGACCCCCATGACCCAGCAATATTCTCCCCCGGTGCCTCCTCGGCCTGCCTGCACTCACCTCCTCAAAGCTCTGACCTCCACATGAGCCACGCAGCTTTCTGCGCATGCGTAACCTCTGTCCTTCACTAGACTAGAAAGTTATTGGCCGGTCGCCGGCGCGCTGCACCACGGTATTTGTAGTCTGAAATCATCTATCCCGCTTGAGCGTCTAAGACGTGAAGACTACAATACTCAGCATTCCTCTCGGTAAAGGCGGACGTTTCCGTGCTGCTGCCCTTGGCACATGGTGACAGGGAGTCGGGGGAGGCGTCCGCTCACTGCTGCAATAAGAGTCATTTTCCTGCAATGTTACAATTCCGGGTGTTATTATATATTATGGGGTAATAAAGTAACTGTGTGACAATAAATCCGTCTTCCGTCCACTGCTGCCGCCCTGACTCCTGAGGGGTAACTGTAGGTGGTGTAGATATACGTCCTCCAGCCCCTACAGCTGAAGAGTTGACCCCTCCATCTTCCAATGGTAAAGGTGCTGCCATTTGCATTAATGGTGCAGACAGCGCCCCCTGACAGACTTGACCTCATTCGCTCCATTACCAGTGATTATGGACCATTTCCTCCATTTTTATAAATTGATCACTCGTATTTAGGCCATACGTCCAATTTCCACATACAGTCATGGCCGAAAGTGTTGCCACCCTTCAATTGTTTCAGAAAATGAAGTATTTCTCCCAGAAAACTATTGCAATTACACATGCTTTGTTATACACACGTTTATTTCCTTTGTGTGTTTTGGAACAACACAAAAAAACTGAAAAAAGGCTAATTGGACATAATTTCACCCAAAGCCCCAAAAATGTGTTAGGCAAAATTCTGGGTAAACAACCTTATTTCACACGTGATGCTCGTTCTAACTCACCTGTGGCAAGTAACAGGTGTCCACAAAATAAAATCACTCCTGAAACCAGATAAAAAGGGAGAATTGACTCAATCTTTCCATTGCGTGTTTGTGTGTGCAACACTTAAGCATGGAGAATAGAAAGAGAACTGTCTGAGGACTTGAGACCCAAAATTATTGAACAGTATCAACAATCTCAAAGTTATAAGTCCATCTCCAGAGATCTTCATATTCCTTTGTCCACGGTGCACAATATAATCAAGAAGTTTACAACCCACGGCACTGTCGCTAATCTCCGTGGATGGCAGAGAAAAATTGATGAAAGGTTGCAATGCAGGATAGTCCAGATGCAGCCCCAATCAAGTTTCAAAGAAATTCAAGCTGTCCTGCAGGCTCAGGGTGCATCAGTGTCAGCACAAACTATCCATTGACATTTGAATGAAATGAAACCAAGGAGGTCCCCACTGCTGACACTGAAACATAAAAAAGGTGTTCCTCATTGCCAATACCTAATGCCAATCCTCACTAAGGGTATGTTCACACGATCCTGAATTTCCTGCGGATTTTTCAGGTCCTTTTTTTGGAAAATCCGCAGTGCAAAATCATTGCATTTTGCACAGCGGATTTTCCTGCGTTTTCTTCTGCGGATTCCTCTGCGGGTTTCCAACTGCACTTTCCTATTGGTGCAGTCGGAAACCCGCTGCGGAATCCGCAGAAAGAATTGACATGGTACTTCTTTTTTTCCGCAGCGTTTCCGCGCGGTTTTTCCGTAGAAATTCAGGATCGTCGGCACAGTGGGTTTCGTTTTCCATAGGGTTACATTGTACTGTACCCCACATGGGAAACGGCTGCGGATCCGCAGCGGCAAATCCGCTGCGGATCCGCAGCAAAAACCGCACCGTGTGAACGTAGCCTTAGACAGTCTACATCTCTCGGAGAACCGAATATGAATCCTCTCTGGACTAAACTCTATATCTCAATGGAGGGGTAGAATCCTGCTGCAATTAAAAACGCCTGAGGCTAAGGGACGGAGTGCTCAGTCAGAAGGAAAATGCACATGAACATCAAAAAACTGATTGTGTTTGGATGTGACGGTCAGTTTTTTGATGTTCTTGACTGTGTAGAAGGCATCATAATATCTGAAGATCACCAAAGGATTTTGAGTCCAAATGTAGTGCTCAGTGTCAGAAACCTGGGTTTGCAGCCTATGTCATGGGTCTTCCAGTTGGACAATGATATCAAACATTCTTCAAGAAGCACCCAGAAATGGATGGAAACAAAGCACTGGAGAGTTCGGAAGTGGTCAGCAGTGAGTCAAAATCCCATTGAACACCTGTGGAAAGAACTTAAAATTGCTGTTGGGAAAAGGCGCACTCCACACAGCGTCGGACTGAGGTGTCTGGGGCCCACAGGAGGAATTGACCCTAGGGGCCCATTCTACAGCTATATCCAAATACCTATATTGTTACAGATACAAGAAATGTCATAGGGATCTATGACTGGCACTACCTGGTCATCACGGCAGATAACTCATCACATATGTTGTTTCATGAGGTTGGCATCAGTTATGGAGCTGTTGTGATATCACAGCCCATTGTGGTCATGGGAGATGCTGTAATATTTCGGGTGAGTGACATTACAAGGGGAGTCATTGAGGCACACAGCTTCTGACAGTACAACCTTTCCAAACATGTAAAACGCAGTATAATCACAATTGTGTATCACTCAGTTGAAAGGGATTGCCCAAGACCAAAACCGCCCATCAGTGCTCATAACAATGAGATCCAGCCCCAACATCACTGGAACGCTGCCAGTGCTGGAGGTGAATATATATTTATTTTACAGTAGACAATATAGTATTTATGGAAGAGTTGTTCAAGTAGTGCTCAGCCCCTTTACGGATAGGTGATCAATATCCAACTGGCTGGGGACCCCCACTGATCAGCTGTTAGGAGCCCCCACTACCACCGGAAGTACTCCCGTACATGCTTTGTATACTGTGTATTCACCTTTCCCAGCTATTGTAGCTCTGCTCCCAATCACTTTAATAAGAGCTGAGCTACAATACTCGAGAATGGCCACTACGTGTACGGACCTGTGTTGTTCCAGCTCCGCAGGGACCTGGTAAAAGCTGACAGGTGGGTCATCAATATTGTAGCCTTGGAAAAAAACCTTAATTTGCTTCTGAAGTTCTGATCATAGCAGCAATCTGGTCATCTGTACCTTTAACCATGTCCTGGCCACACAGGCACACTCACACACAGACACGCAGGCACACAAACACACTCACAGACACACTCACACACAAACATGCAGGCACACAGACACAGGCACACTCACACACAGACACACACACACAGACACACTCACACACAAACATGCAGGCACACAGACACAGGCACACTCACACACAGACACACACACACAGACACACACACAAACACGCAGGCACACTCACACACAGACACACTCACACACAGACACACTCACACACAAACACGCAGGCACACTCACACACAAACACACTCACACAGAGACACACACACAGACACACACACACAAACACGCAGTCACACTCACACACAGACACACACACAAACACGCAGGCACACTCACACACAGACACACACACTCACACACAAACACGCAGGCACACTCACACACAGACACACTCACACACAAACACGCAGGCACACACACACAAACACACTTACACAGAGACACACACACAGACACACTCACACACAAACACGCAGGCACACTCACACACAGACACACTCACACACAAACACGCAGGCACACTCACACACAAACACACTCACACAGAGACACACTCACACACAGACACACTCACACACAAACACGCAGGCACACTCACACACAGACACACTCACACAAACACGCAGGCACACTCACACACAGACACACTCACACACAGACACACACACAAACACGCAGGCACACTCACACACAAACACTCACACAGAGACACACTCACACACAAACACGCAGGCACACTCACACTCACAGACACGCAGGCACACTCACACGCAGGCACACTCACACACAGACACGCAGGCACACTCACACAGCACAGCTCACCTCCCTGCAGCCTGTTCTTTGCCGGCAGCTTTCTGCGTGAGGCAACACGCTGGATGATGACGTCATCCAGCTGAGCTCTCACACAGGGAAGCAGGACGCCAGAATGTGCTGCTGCTGCTGCCAGGAGGTGAACTGCTGTGTGTCTGACTCTGTGTGCGGCTGTGCCTGTGTATGTGGTGCGGACGGTGCTTTTGCAGTGCTGTCTGTATGTGGTGTTTTGGTGGGGCTTTACATGCGGGCAGTGTTAGCTGCACCCTGCGGCTAAGGCCGGCGTCACACACAGCGTATGAAAATACGGTCCGTATATTACAGCCGTAATACACTGAAAAGTCCCGAAAATAGTGGTCCGTAGCTCCTCCGTAGGCAGGGTGTTTCAGCGTTTTTTGCGCATGGCATCCTCCGTATGTAATCCGTATGTCATCCGTACTGCGTGGTTTTATCGTAGGCTTGCAAAACCAACATACGGCTATACAAGGGATCCATGTGTAAAAAAAAAAAAAAACATATATACTGTCTATATATATATATATACATATATATATATGTCAGTAGACACATATATGTACAGTGGGGCAAAAAAGTATTTAGTCAGTCAGCAATAGTGCAAGTTCCACCACTTAAAAAGATGAGAGGCGTCTGTAATTTACATCATAGGTAGACCTCAACTATGGGAGACAAACTGAGAAAAAAAAATCCAGAAAATCACATTGTCTGTTTTTTTAACATTTTATTTGCATATTATGGTGGAAAATAAGTATTTGGTCAGAAACAAAATTTCATCTCAATACTTTGTAATATATCCTTTGTTGGCAATGACAGAGGTCAAACGTTTTCTGTAAGTCTTCACAAGGTTGCCACACACTGTTGTTGGTATGTTGGCCCATTCCTCCATGCAGATCTCCTCTAGAGCAGTGATGTTTTTGGCTTTTCGCTTGGCAACACGGACTTTCAACTCCCTCCAAAGGTTTTCTATAGGGTTGAGATCTGGAGACTTGCTAGGCCACTCCAGGACCTTGAAATGCTTCTTACGAAGCCACTCCTTCGTTGCCCTGGCGGTGTGCTTTGGATCATTGTCATGTTGAAAGACCCAGCCACGTTTCATCTTCAATGCCCTTGCTGATGGAAGGAGGTTTGCACTCAAAATCTCACGATACATGGCCCCATTCATTCTTTCATGTACCCGGATCAGTCGTCCTGGCCCCTTTGCAGAGAAACAGCCCCAAAGCATGATGTTTCCACCACCATGCTTTACAGTAGGTATGGTGTTTGATGGATGCAACTCAGTATTCTTTTTCCTCCAAACACGACAAGTTGTGTTTCTACCAAACAGTTCCAGTTTGGTTTCATCAGACCATAGGACATTCTCCCAAAACTCCTCTGGATCATCCAAATGCTCTCTAGCAAACTTCAGATGGGCCCGGACATGTACTGGCTTAAGCAGTGGGACACGTCTGGCACTGCAGGATCTGAGTCCATGGTGGCGTAGTGTGTTACTTATGGTAGGCCTTGTTACATTGGTCCCAGCTCTCTGCAGTTCATTCACTAGGTCCCCCCGCGTGGTTCTGGGATTTTTGCTCACCGTTCTTGTGATCATTCTGACCCCACGGGGTGGGATTTTGCGTGGAGCCCCAGATCGAGGGAGATTATCAGTGGTCTTGTATGTCTTCCATTTTCTAATTATTGCTCCCACTGTTGATTTCTTCACTCCAAGCTGGTTGGCTATTGCAGATTCAGTCTTCCCAGCCTGGTGCAGGGCTACAATTTTGTTTCTGGTGTCCTTTGACAGCTCTTTGGTCTTCACCATAGTGGAGTTTGGAGTCAAACTGTTTGAGGGTGTGCACAGGTGTCTTTTTATACTGATAACAAGTTTAAACAGGTGCCATTACTACAGGTAATGAGTGGAGGAAAGAGGAGACTCTTAAAGAAGAAGTTACAGGTCTGTGAGAGCCAGAAATCTTGATTGTTTGTTTCTGACCAAATACTTATTTTCCACCATAATATGCAAATAAATTGTTAAAAAAACAGACAATGTGATTTTCTGGATTTTTTTTTCTCAGTTTGTCTCCCATAGTTGAGGTCTACCTATGATGTAAATTACAGACGCCTCTCATCTTTTTAAGTGGTGGAACTTGCGCTATTGCTGACTGACTAAATACTTTTTTGCCCCACTGTATATATATTAATATTTCATCCAGCGCTAGATAGCAGAAAGCCGGTAATTCAATTACCAGCTTTTGCTTTCTCCTTCCTAAACCCGACATGATATGAGACATGGTTTACATACAGTAAACCATCTCATATCACCATTTTTTTTTGCATATTCCACACTAATAATGTCAGTAGTGTGTCTATGCAAAATTTGGCCATTCTAGCTAGTAAATTAAAGGGTTAAATGGCGAAAAAAATTGGCGTGGGCTCCCGCACAATTTTCTCCGCCAGAGTAGTAAAGCCAGTGACTGAGGGCAGATATTAATAGCCTGGAGAGGGTCCATGGCTATTGGCCCCCCCCAGGCTAAAAACATCTTCCCCCAGCCACCCCAGAAAAGGCACATCTGGAAGATGCGCCTATTCTGGCACTTGGCCACTCTCTTCCCATTCCCGTGTAGCGGTGGGATATGGGGTAATGAAGGGTTAATGCCACCTTGCTATTGTAAGGTGACATTAAGCCAAATTAATAATGGAGAGGCGTCAATTATGACACCTATCCATTATTAATCCAATACTAGTAAAGGGTAAAAAAAAACACACACACATTATTAAAAATTAATTTAATGAAAAAATCACAAAGGTTGTTGTATTAATTTATTCTACTCTCAATCCACTCACTGAAGACCCTCGATCTGTAAATAAAAAAAAAAAAAAAAAAAACAATATACATAACTTCCGAGGATCTGTCACGTCCAACGATGTAAATCCATCTGAAGGGGTTAAAATATTTTGCAGCCACGAGCTTTGCTAATGCAATGTTGCTCATGTCTGCAAAACCCCGCAGAATGTAGGTAAAGTAGGTCAATGACCTATATTTACCTGCATTTGCGGTGAGGCGCCCTCTGCTGGCTGTTCCTAGATCGTGGGAACTTTCCTAGAAAGCTCCCTGGCTCGAGTTCATATGAGGACAACCAGCAGAGGGCGCCCTCTTATGATCTCGAGCCTGGGAGCTTTCTAGGAAAGTTCCCACGATCTAGGAACAGCCAGCAGAGGGCGTCTCACCGCAAATGCAGGTAAATATAGGTCATTGACCTACTTTACCTACATTCTCCGGGGTTTTGCAGACATGAGCAACGTTGCATTAGCAAAGCTCGTGGCTGCAAAATATTTTAACCCCTTCAGATGGATTTACATCGTTGGACGTGACAGATCCTCTGAAGGTATGTATATTGTTGGTTTATTATTTTTTTTTTATTTACAGATCGAGGGTCTTCAGTGAGTGGATTGAGAGTAGAATAAATTAATACAACAACCTTTGTGTTTTTTTCATTAAATTAATTTTTAATAATGTGTGTGTTTTTTTTTTAACCCTTTACTAGTCTTGGATTAATAATGGATTGGTGTCATAATTGACGCCTCTCCATTATTAATTTGGCTTAATGTCACCTTACAATAGCAAGGTGGCATTAACCCTTCATTACCCCATATCCCACCGCTACACGGGAATGGGAAGAGAGTGGCCAAGTGCCAGAATAGGCGCATCTTCCAGATGTGCCTTTTCTGGGGTGTCTGGGGGCAGATGTTTTTAGCCGGGGGGGGGGGTGGCAATAACCATGGACCCTCTCCAGGCTATTAATATCTGCCCTCAGTCACTGGCTTTACTACTCTGGCGGAGAAAATTGTGCGGGAGCCCACGCCAATTTTTTCCGCCATTTAACCCTTTAATTTACTAGCTAGAACGGCCAAATTTTGCATATACACACTACTGACATTAGTAGTGTGGAATATGCAAGAAAAATGGGGATATGAGATGGTTTACTGTATGTAAACCAGGTCTCATATCATGTCGGGTTTAGGAAGGAGAAAGCAAAAGCCGGTAATTGAATTACCGGCTTTCTGCTATCTAGCGCTGTATGAAGTAATAATATATATACATATATGTGTCTCACTGACATATATATATATATATGTATATATATATATATATATATATATATATATATACCTATTCTATGTGTACACATTTATTCTACCTATTCTACTGGAAGCTGTCAGTGTGATTTTACTGTACACCGCACTGAATTACCGGCTTTTCTCTCTAACAGCGCTGCGTATTCCTCGCAAGTCACACTGCTGGTCCATGTGTAATCCGTATTTTTGGGGCTTCCATAGACTTTCATTGACGTTTTATTTGCGCAATACGGTGACAAACGCAGCATGCTGCGATTTTCTACGGCCGTAGAAAGCCGTATAATACTGATCAGTTTAATACGGCAGATAGGAGCAGGGGCATAGAGAATAATTGTGCCGTATGTTTTGCGAGTTTTCCGGACGTAGTTTCTGCGCTCTTACGTCCGTAAAACTCGCAAGTGTGACGCCGGCCTAACGCTGCCCGCTATTAAAGAGAAATGGTATTCACGCTTCTCCACGCCCATAGGGGCGTGGGGAAGCGTGAATATTCATTTGGCTTTAGCAGCGGGAAAGGAATCTGTCTCCAGCTGCTGCTAGGCTGGCACAGAGCGGGCCCCCTTGACTCAGGGGCCCCATAGCCAGTGGCTTGGGGCCCCGGGAGCAGTGGGGGCCCTTGAAGCATTGGGGGCCCTAGGCAGCTGCTGGCAAGTATGCCAGCAGGTGTCAGTGCCTGGGCCCACCGGAGAATCCTCTGGTTCTCCGGTGAGCCAGTCCGAGCCTGGCTCCAAATATGAGAGACCTGGAGCAGTTTGCAAAAGAAGAGTGGTCCAAAATTCCAGTAGAGAGGTGTAAGAAGCTTGTTGATGGTTATAGGAAGCGACTGATTGCAGTTATTTTTTCCAAAGTGTGTGCAACCAAATATTAAGTTGAGGGTGCCAACAATTTTGTACGACACATTTTTAGAGTTTTGTGTGAAATTATGTCCAATTTGCCTTTTTTCCTCTGTTTTTTTGTGTCGTTCCAAAACACACAAAGCAAATATTATTATTATTATTATTATAGCGCCATTTATTCCATAGCGCTTTACATGTAAGGAGGGGTATACATAATAAAAGCAGGTACAATAATCTTGAACAATACAAGTCACAACTGGTACAGGAGGAGAGAGGACCCTGCCCTCGAGGGCTCACAATCTACAAGGGATGGGTGAGGATACAGTAGGCGAGGATAGAGCTGGTTCTGCAGTGGTTTGGTCGATCGGTGGTTACTGCAGGTTATAGGCTTGTCGGAAGAGGTGGGTCTTCAGGTTCTTTTTGAAGGTTTTGATGGTAGGTGAGAGTCTGATATGTTGTGGTAGAGGGTTCCAGAGTAGGGGTGATGCGCGAAAGAAATCTTGTATGCAATTGTGGGAAGAGGAGATAAGAGGGGAGTAGAGAAGGAGATCTTGTAAGGATCGGAGGTTGCATGCAAGAAAGTACCCGGAGGCTAGGTCACAGATGTATGGAGGAGACAGGTTGTGGATGGCTTTGTATGTCATGATTAGGCTTTTGTACTGGAGTGAGTCTCTGGGTAATGGGGAGCCGGTGAAGGGATTGACAGAGGGGAGAGGCCGGGGAATAGCGGGGGGACAGGTGGATTAGTCGGGCAGCAGTGTTTGAAATAGATTGGAAGGCTGCGAGAGTGTTAGAGGGGAGGCCACAGAGCAGGACGTTACAGTAGTCAAGGCGAGAGATGATGAGGGCATGGACTAGGGTTTTTGCAGATTCTTGGTTTAGGAATGTACGGACCCGTGAAATATTTTTGAGTTGAAGGCAGCAGGAAGTGGAAAGGGCTTGGATATGTGGTTTGAAGGAGAGATCAGTGTCAAGGATTACCCCGAGACAGCGAGCTTGTGGGACTGGGGAGAGTGGGCAGCCGTTTACTGTAATGGAAATAAACTTGTGTATAACAAAACATGCGTAATTGCAATAGTTTTCTAGGAGAAATATTTCATTTTCTGGAACAATTAAAATGTGTCAATATTTTCAGCCATGAGTGAATTTTGTATTGACAACCCCCTTTTCACTGCTTTTTAGCCTAAAAGCCTCAGTCTATAAAAGCGGAGGAGTGAGCAGGGTATTCAGCTTAACCCCTTTCAAACATGTTCCGTTTATATACGGAGCTGCAGGAGCTGCATTCCCGCAGACCACCGTGTATATACGGCACCATGATCGCTCGGGCTCACGCTGAGTGCACCTGCGATTGAGTGTGGATGTCAGTTCTATGTGAGAGCTGAAACCCTGCAGCAACACCCACGATCAGTGCTAGCACCGATCGCGGGCATTTAACCCCTGTGATTCAATAGTGACAGTGACATCGCGGGGCATTGCAGAAGGAGGGAGCTCCCACTGTGCTCCCATCGGCACAACACGATGCAATTGCTAGCACCGATTGTGGGTGTTGCTGCAGGGTTTCAGCTCTCACATAGAACTGACATCCACACTCAATCGCAGGTGCACTCAGCGTGAGCCCGAGCGATCACGGTGCCGTATATACACGGTGGTCTGCGGGAATGCAGCTCCTGCAGCTCCGTATATAAACGGAACATGTCTGAAAGGGGTTAAGCTGAATACCCTGCTCACTCCTCCGCTTTTATAGACTGAGGCTTTTAGGCTAAAAAGCAGTGAAAAGGGGGTTGTCAATACAAAATTCACTCATGGCTGAAAATATTGACACATTTTAATTGTTCCAGAAAATGAAATATTTCTCCTAGAAAACTATTGCAATTACGCATGTTTTGTTATACACAAGTTTATTTCCATTACAGTAAACGGCTGCCCACTCTCCCCAGTCCCACAAGCTCGCTGTCTCGGGGTAATCCTTGACACTGATCTCTCCTTCAAACCACATATCCAAGCCCTTTCCACTTCCTGCTGCCTTCAACTCAAAAATATTTCACGGGTCCGTACATTCCTAAACCAAGAATCTGCAAAAACCCTAGTCCATGCCCTCATCATCTCTCGCCTTGACTACTGTAACGTCCTGCTCTGTGGCCTCCCCTCTAACACTCTCGCAGCCTTCCAATCTATTTCAAACTCTGCTGCCCGACTAATCCACCTGTCCCCCCGCTATTCCCCGGCCTCTCCCCTCTGTCAATCCCTTCACCGGCTCCCCATTACCCAGAGACTCACTCCAGTACAAAAGCCTAATCATGACATACAAAGCCATCCACAACCTGTCTCCTCCATACATCTGTGACCTAGCCTCCGGGTACTTTCTTGCATGCAACCTCCGATCCTTACAAGATCTCCTTCTCTACTCCCCTCTTATCTCCTCTTCCCACAATTGCATACAAGATTTCTTTCGCGCATCACCCCTACTCTGGAACCCTCTACCACAACATATCAGACTCTCACCTACCATCAAAACCTTCAAAAAGAACCTGAAGACCCACCTCTTCCGACAAGCCTATAACCTGCAGTAACCACCGATCGACCAAACCACTGCAGAACCAGCTCTATCCTCGCCTACTGTATCCTCACCCATCCCTTGTAGATTGTGAGCCCTCGAGGGCAGGGTCCTCTCTCCTCCTGTACCAGTTGTGACTTGTATTGTTCAAGATTATTGTACCTGCTTTTATTATGTATACCCCTCCTTACATGTAAAGCGCTATGGAATAAATGGCGCTATAATAATAATAATAATATTTGCTTTGTGTGTTTTGGAACGACACAAAAAAAAGAGGAAAAAAGGCAAATTGGACATAATTTCACACAAAACTCTAAAAATGTGTCGTACAAAATTGTTGGCACCCTCAACTTAATATTTGGTTGCACACACTTTGGAAAAAATAACTGCAATCAGTCGCTTCCTATAACCATCAACAAGCTTCTTACACCTCTCTACTGGAATTTTGGACCACTCTTCTTTTGCAAACTGCTCCAGGTCTCTCATATTTGGAGCCAGGCTCGGACTGGCTCACCGGAGAACCAGAGGATTCTCCGGTGGGCCCAGGCACTGACACCTGCTGGCATACTTGCCAGCAGCTGCCTAGGGCCCCCAATGCTTCAAGGGCCCCCACTGCTCCCGGGGCCCCAAGCCACTGGCTATGGGGCCCCTGAGTCAAGGGGGCCCGCTCTGTGCCAGCCTAGCAGCAGCTGGAGACAGATTCCTTTCCCGCTGCTAAAGCCAAATGAATATTCACGCTTCCCCACGCCCCTATGGGCGTGGAGAAGCGTGAATACCATTTCTCTTTAATAGCGGGCAGCGTTAGGCCGGCGTCACACTTGCGAGTTTTACGGACGTAAGAGCGCAGAAACTACGTCCGTAAAACTCGCAAAACATACGGCACAATTATTCTCTATGCCCCTGCTCCTATCTGCCGTATTAAACTGATCAGTATTATACGGCTTTCTACGGCCGTAGAAAATCGCAGCATGCTGCGTTTGTCACCGTGTTGCGCAAATAAAACGTCAATGAAAGTCTATGGAAGCCCCAAAAATACGGATTACACACGGACCAGCAGTGTGACTTGCGAGGAATACGCAGTGCTGTTAGAGAGAAAAGCCGGTAATTCAGTGCGGTGTACAGTAAAATCACACTGACAGCTTACAGTAGAATAGGTAGAATAAATGTGTACACATAGAATAGGTATATATATATATATATACATATATATATATGTCAGTGAGACACATATATGTATATATATTATTACTTCATACAGCGCTAGATAGCAGAAAGCCGGTAATTCAATTACCGGCTTTTGCTTTCTCCTTCCTAAACCCGACATGATATGAGACCTGGTTTACATGCAGTAAACCATCTCATATCCCCATTTTTTTTGCATATTCCACACTACTAATGTCAGTAGTGTGTATATGCAAAATTTGGCCGTTCTAGCTAGTAAATTAAAGGGTTAAATGGCGGAAAAAATTGGCGTGGGCTCCCGCACAATTTTCTCCGCCAGAGTAGTAAAGCCAGTGACTGAGGGCAGATATTAATAGCCTGGAGAGGGTCCATGGTTATTGCCCCCCCCCCTGGCTAAAAGTATCTGCCCCCAGGCACCCCAGAAAAGGCACATCTGGAAGATGCGCCTATTCTGGCACTTGGCCACTCTCTTCCCATTCCCGTGTAGCGGTGGGATATGGGGTAATGAAGGGTTCATGCCACCTTGCTATTGTAAGGTGACATTAAGCCAAATTAATAATGGAGAGGCGTCAATTATGACACCAATCCATTATTAATCCAAGACTAGTAAAGGGTTAAAAAAAAAACACACACATTATTAAAAATTAATTTAATGAAAAAAACACAAAGGTTGTTGTATTAATTTATTCTACTCTCAATCCACTCACTGAAGACCCTCGATCTGTAAATAAAAAAAAAAAAATAAACCAACAATACACATACCTTCCGAGGATCTGTCACGTCCAACGATGTAAATCCATCTGAAGGGGTTAAAATATTTTGCAGCCACGAGCTTTGCTAATGCAACGTTGCTCATGTCTGCAAAACCCCGGAGAATGTAGGTAAAGTAGGTCAATGACCTATATTTACCTGCATTTGCGGTGAGACGCCCTCTGCTGGCTGTTCCTAGATCGTTGGAACTTTCCTAGAAAGCTCCCAGGCTCGAGATCATAAGAGGGCGCCCTCTGCTGGTTGTCCTCATATGAACTCGAGCCATGGTGACACCGAGCCGAATGATGGCCTGTCATGCTCAGAGCACAAGTTCATGCACCTCCTCCCTGTATGTCAGATGCTGCTCTAATGTTCTGTAGTGCAGAAGCATTGCAGAGTAGTAGGTCAGGGATCTGTCAGTGTGAAGTTGATGTCCTATCCTGGGACAATGTAAAAAAGTTTTTAAAAAAATTGTAAAAATATTTTTTTTAAAAATCAGAAAATAAAGAACAAAAAGAAAAGAAAAAAATGTTAATCCAAATAATACATTTATTTATGTAAAAAAAAAAAAGTACACATATTTGGTATAGCTGTGTCCAGAACGACCTGACCTATAAAACTGTCCCGCTAGTTAAACCCTTCACTGAACACCGTTAACCCCTTTCTGACCTCGGACGGGATAGTACTTCCGAGGTCAGAACCCCCGCTTTGATGCGGGCTCCGGCGGTGAGCCCGCATCAAAGCCGGGACATGTTAGCTGTTTTGTACAGCTGACATGTGCCCCCAATAGCGGCGGGTGGAATCGCAATCCACCCGCCACTATTAACTAGTTAAATGCCGCTGCCAAACGCTGACAGCGGCATTTAACTAGCGCTTCTGGCCATCGGGACGGAAATGCACGCATCGCTGACCCCCGTCACATGATCAGGGGTCAGCAATGCATCGACATGACAACCAGAGGTCTATTGAAGACCGCTATGGTTGTTGATGCCGGATTGCTATGAGCACCACCCTGTGGTCAGCGCTCATAGCAATGCTTTAATTCTGCTGCATAGAGGTGATCTGTGCATCACCTCTATATAGCAGAGCGGATCAGGCTATGCCAGCTTCTAGCCTCCCATGTAACCTCCCATGGAGGCTATTAAAGCATGGCAAAAAGTAAAAAATAAAGCTTTAAAAATATGAAAAAATAAATATAAAATTTTAAATCACTACCCTTTCGCCCCATTCAAAATAAAACAATAAAAAAAAAAATCTACACATATTTGAAATCACCGTGTTCAGAATCGCCTGATCTATCAATAAAAAAAAGGATTAACCTGATCGCTATACGGTGTAGCGAGAAAAAAATTTGAAACGCCAGAATTACGTTTTTTTGGTTGGCGCAACATTGCATTAAAATGCAATAATGGGCGATCAAAAGAACGTATCTGCACCAATATGGTGTAAATAAAAACGTCAGCTCGGCACACAAAATATAAGCCCCCACCTGACCCCAGATCACGAAAAATGGAGACGCTATGGGTATCGGAAAAGTGCGCACATTTCTTTTTTTTTAGCAAAGTTTGGAATTTTTTTTACCACTTAGATAAAAAATAACCTAGACATGTTAGGTGTCTATGAACTCGTAATGACTTGGAGAATCATAATATCAGGTCAATTTTAGCATTTAGTGAAGCTAGCAAAAAAACAAACAAAAAACAGGTGTGGGATTGCACTTTTTTTGCAATTTCACCACACTTGGAATTTTTTTACCGTTTACTAGTACACGACATGCTAAAACCAATGATGTCGTTCAAAAATACAACTTGTCCCACACAAAAAAAGCCCTCACATGGCCATATTGACGGAAAAATAAAAAAGTTATGGCTCTGGGAAGGAGGAAAGCGGAAAAAGAAAACGCAAAGCCGAAAAAAGCTGGGGTCATGAAGGGGTTAAAGAAATAAAAAATGAGGCAAAAAACTATGCTTTATCATTCCCCCAAGCAAAAAGTGAAATAAAACGCGCTGTAATCGTACTGGCCTGAAGGATGAAGCTGTCTTATCAATTATATTATTCATAGGCAGAAAATAAAAAACAAAACTATTCCTGAATTGCTGGTTTTTACTCATTCTGCCTACCAAATATTGAAATAGCGTAAAAAATAAATAAAACCAGTTCTTCACTTGCTGTTGATTTTTTTCATTCTGCTTCTCAAAGATTGCAGTAAGGCTCGGCGCACATTTATCCTGCTCTCTTCGCTGAGCGCTCACACTGGGGTTTCCGTGTAAATCTCTGAAAAACGTGATTCAGATGGAAACCCGACAGAAGAATCCCTATAATGAGGCAGATGGAGGCACTGTGGACGCTGTGTGGCTGCCTATAATCAGGCGTTGTTCTTCTTTTTAGGCCGGCGTCACACTCAGCGTAAGACAATACGGTCCGTATATTACGGCCGTAATACGCTGAAAAGTCCCCAAAATAGTGGTCCGTAGCTCCTCCGTAGGCAGGGTGTGTCAGCGTATTTTGCGCATGGCATCCTCCGTATGTAATCCGTATGGCATCCATACTGCGTGTTTTTCTCGCAGGCTTGCAAAACCGACATACGGCTATACAAGGGATCCATGTGTAAAACAAAAAAAATATATATATATACTGTCTATATACTGTGAGCCCTCGCGGGCAGGGTCCTCCCTCCTCATGTACTCGTGTGCCTTGTTATCTGCTCATGTTTAATGTATTTGTCTATATTTGCCCCGTATTCACATGTAAAGCGCCATGGAATAAATGGCGCTATAAAAATGTATAATAATAATAATAATAATAATAATATATGTCAGTGAGACACATATATGTATATATATTATTACTTCATACAGCGCTAGATAGCTTTAAAGCCGGTAATTCAATTGCCGGCTTTTGCTATCTCCTTCCTAAACCCGACATGATATGAGACATGATTACATACAGTAAACCATCTCATATCCCCATTTTTTTTGCATATTCCACACTACTAATGTTAGTAGTGTGTATATGCAAAATTTGGCCGTTCTAGCTATATTAAAGGGTTAAATGGTGGAAAAAATTGGCGTGGGCTCCCGCGCAATTTTCTCCGCCAGAGTAGTAAAGCCAGTGACTGAGGGCATATATTAATAGCCTGGAGAGGGTCCACGGTTATTGGCCCCCCCCTGGCTAAAAACATCTGCCCCCAGCCACCCCAGAAAAGGCACATCTGGAAGATGCGCCTATTCTGGCACTTGGCCACTCTCTTCCCTTTCCCGTGTAGCGGTGGGATATGGGGTAATGAAGGGTTAATGCCACCTTGCTATTGTAAGGTGACATTAAGCCAAATTAATAATGGAGAGGCGTCAATTATGACAACTATCCATTATTAATCCAATACTAGTAAAGGGTTAAAAAAAACACAAACACATTATTAAAAATTATTTTAATGAAATAAAAACAAAGGTTGTTGTAATATTTTATTCTACGCTCAATCCATCTGAAGACCCTCACTCTGTAACAAAGAAAAAATAATAAACCAACAATATACATACCTTCCGAAGATCTGTAAGGTCCCACGATGTAAATTCATCTGAAGGGGTTAAAATATTTTGCAGCCAGGAGCTCTGTTAATGCAGCGGTGCTCTTGGCTGCAAAACCCCGGGGAATGAAGGTAAAGTAGGTCAATGTCCTATATTTACCTTCATTTGCGGTGAGGCGCCCTCTGCTGGTTGTCCTCATATGAACTCGAGCCTGGGAGCTTTCTAGGAAAGTTCCCACGCTCCAGGAACAACCAGCAGAGGGCGCCTCACCGCGAATGAAGGTAAATATAGGTCATTGACACTGACAGCGGGCGCGATGACGTCACTGCCCGGAGCCCGCTGATCTCCTGACAGCAGTGCAGGAACCAGACAGAAGAGAGGTAAGTAATTTTTTTTTAATGGGTGCTGCTGCCTTATTACAGGGTCTGCCTATTGGGGTGCTGCCTTATTACATGGTCTGACTATGGGGTCTGCCTTATTACAGGGTCTGACTATAAGGGTGCTGCCTCATTACAGGGTCTGACTAAGGGGGTGCTTCCTTATTAGAGGGTCTGACTATGGGGGCTGCCTTATTACAGGGTCTGACTATGGGGGTGCTGCCTTATTACAGGGTCTGCCTATAAGGGTGCTGCCTTATTACAGGGTCTGACTATGGGGGTGCTGCCTTACTACAGGGTCTGACTATGGGGGCTGCCTTATTACAGGGTCTGACTATAGGGGTGCTTCCTTATTAGAGGGTCTGACTATAGGGGCTGCCTTATTACAGGGTCTGACTATAGGGGTGCTTCCTTATTAGAGGGTCTGACTATAGGGGCTGCCTTATTACAGGGTCTGACTATGGGGGTGCTGCCTTATTACAGGGTCTGACTATAGGGGTGCTGCCTCTACATGGTCTGACTATGGGGGTGCTGCCTTATTACAGGGTCTGACCATGGGGGTGCTGCCTATGGGGGCTACCTTATTACAGGGTCTGACTATGGGGGTGCTGCCTTATTACAAGGTCTGACTATGGGGGTGCTGCCTTATTACAGGGTCTGACCAGGGGCGGATTATCAGAGGGTCCATATGGGCGGTAGCCCAGGGCCCAGTGGTCTGGGGGGGCCCTGGGCTACCGCACAGATTGACCCTCCACTAATTGTCTGAATGCCCGCCGGCATTTGTGTGCCCCCGGACCCGGTGGGCAGAGAGAGGGGGCCCGCATTGGTTGGGAGGTGCGTGTATCAGCCGGTCAGCTGAGAGCTCCGAGTCCCTGCACCAGGCCAGCACAGCAGCACACCACATAATGGCTGCTCTGTGCACAGGACCTGTGATGAGGTCACAGGATGGGAGGAGTCAGGGGTCACATGATCGGGAGGAGGACCTCCGTGTACAGGACTTTGCTGGTTGCCATGGCGCCGCAGGAAGGTAAGGCAGCGTATGTGTGAGGCCAGGAGGTGTTTACAGGGTGGATGTAGCAGAGCCGTGTGTGTACGAGGTGTATGGATCAGAGCAGCATGTGAAAGGTCTATGGAGCGGAGTCGTGTGTGTACGATGTGTACGGAGCCGTGTGCATGATGTGTACGGAGCGCAGCCGCGTGTGTACGAGGTGTACGGAGCAGAGCAGCGTGTGTATGAGGTGTACGGAGCGGAGTCGTGTGTACAAGGTGTACAGAGCACAGCCGCGTGTGTACGAGGTGTACGGAGCACAGCCGCGTGTGTACGAGGTGTACGGAGCACAGCCGCGTGTGTACGAGGTGTACGGAGCCCAGCCGCGTGTGTACGAGGTGTACGGAGCGGAGCCGTGTGTACGATGTGTACGGAGCACTGCCGCGTGTGTACGAGGTGTACGGAGCACAGCCGCGTGTGTACGAGGTGTACGGAGCACAGCCGCGTGTGTACGAGGTGTACGGAGCCCAGCCGCGTGTGTACGAGGTGTACGGAGCGGAGCCGTGTGTACGATGTGTACGGAGCACTGCCGCGTGTGTACGAGGTGTACGGAGCACAGCCGCGTGTGTATGAGGTGTACGGAGCGGAGCAGCATGTGAAAGGTGTACGGAGTGGAGTCGTGTGTACGAGGTGTACGGAGCACAGCCGCGTGTGTACGAGGTGTACGGAGCGCAGCCGCGTGTGTACGAGGTGTACGGAGCAGAGCAGCGTGTATATGAGGTGTACGGAGCGGAGTCGTGTCTACAAGGTGTACGGCGCACAGCCGCGTGTGTACGAGGTGTACGGAGCCCAGCCGCGTGTGTACGAGGTGTACGGAGCGGAGCCGTGTGTACGATGTGTACGGAGCACTGCCGCGTGTGTACGAGGTGTACGGAGCACAGCCGCGTGTGTATGAGGTGTACGGAGCGGAGCAGCATGTGAAAGGTGTACGGAGCACAGCCGCGTGTGTACGAGGTGTACGGAGCACAGCCGCGTGTGTACGAGGTGTATGGAGCGGGGCCGTGTGTACGATGTGTACGGAGCACTGCCGCGTGTGTACGAGGTTCACGGAGCACAGCCGCGTGTGTATGAGGTGTACGGAGCGGAGCAGCATGTGAAAGGTGTACGGAGTGGAGTCGTGTGTACGAGGTGTACGGAGCACAGCCGCGTGTGTATGAGGTGTACGGAGCGGAGCAGCATGTGAAAGGTGTACGGAGTGGAGTCGTGTGTACGAGGTGTATGGAGCACAGCCGTGTGTGTACGAGGTGTACGGAGCACAGCCGCGTGTGTACGAGGTGTACGGAGCACAGCCGCGTGTGTACGAGGTGTACGGAGCGCAGCCGCGTGTGTACGAGGTGTACGGAGCAGAGTCGTGTGTAAGAGGTGTACGGAACCATGTGTACAAGGTGTACGGAGCACAGCCGCATGTGTACAAGGTGTACGGAGCGGAGTCGTGTGTAAGAGGTGTACGGAGCCATGTGTACGAGGTGTACGGAGCACAGCCGCGTGTGTACGGAGCGTAGTCGTGTGTACGAGGTGTACGGAGCACTGCCGCGTGTGTACGAGGTGTACGGAGCACAGCCGCGTGTGTATGAGGTGTACGGAGTAGTGCCGTGTGTGTACGAGATGTATGGAGAGGAGCCGTATGTGTATGAGGTGTACGGAGCGGAGCTGTGTGTGTGCAAGGTATGCGGAGCAGTGTGTGCAATGTGTATGGAGCGGAGCGGTGTGTGTATGAGGTGTACGGAGTAGTGCCGTGTGTACGAGATGTATGGAGCGGAGCCGTGTGTGTATGAGGTGTATGGAGCGGAGCCGTGTATGAGGTGTATGGAGCAGAGCCGTGTGTGTATGAGGTGTATGGAGCAGAGCCGTGTATGAGGTGTATGGAGCGGAGCTGAATGTGTACGGAGCGGAGCCGTGTGTGTATGAGATGTATGGAGTGGAGCCGTGTGTACGGAGCGGAGCCGTGTATGCAAAGTTTACGGAGCGCAGCCGCGTGTGTAGGAGTAGCTATGTGTGGCCATTATCATGTGCGGCCAAAATACAGTAAGGAGCATCATGTGTGGCCATTATACAGTATGGAGCATCATGTGCGGTCATTATACAGTATTATTGAGCATCATGTGCGGTCATTATACAGTATGGAGAATCATGTGTGGCCATTATACAGTATGGAGCATCATGTGCGGTCATTATACAGTATGGAGCATCATGTGCGGTCATTATACACTATGGAGCATCATGTGTGGTCATTATACAGTATGGAGCATCATGTGCGGTCATTATACAGTATGGAGCATCATGTGCGGTCATTATACACTATGGAGCATCATGTGCGGTCATTATACAGTATGGAGCATCATGTGCGGTCATTATACACTATGGAGCATCATGTGTGGTCATTATACAGTATGGAGCATCATGTGTGGTCATTATACAGTATGGAGCATCATGTGCGGTCATTATACAGTATGGAGCATGATGTGCAGTCATTATACAGTATGGAGCATCATGTGCGGCTATTATACAGTATGGAACATCATGTGCGGTCATTATACAGTATGGAGCCTCATGTGCGGTCATTATAAAGTATGGAGCCTCATGTGCGGCTATTATACAGTATGGAGCATCATGTGCGGTCATTATACAGTATGGAGCATCATGTGCGGCTATTATACAGTATGGAGCATCATGTGCGGTCATTATACAGTATGGAGCATCATGTGTGGCCATTATACAGTATGGAGCATCATGTGCGGTCATTATACAGTATGGAGCATCATGTGCGGCTATTATACAGTATGGAGCATCATGTGTGGCCATTATACAGTATGGAGCCTCATGTGCGGTCATTATGAAGTATGGAGCATCATGTGTGGCCATTATACAGTATAGAGCATCATGTGCGGTCATTATACAGTATGGAGCATCATGTGTGGCCATTATACAGTATGGAGCATCATGTGCTGTCATTATACAGTATGGAGCATCATGTGCTGTCATTATACAGTATGGAGCATCATGTGCAGTCATTATACAGTATGGAGCATCATGTGCTGTCATACAGTATGGAGCATCATGTGCAGTCATTATACAGTATGGAGCATCATGTGCGGCTATTATACAGTATGGAACATCATGTGCGGTCATTATACAGTATGGAGCATCATGTGTGGCCATTATACAGTATGGAGCATCATGTGCGGTCATTATACAGTATGGAGCATCATGTGTGGCCATTATACAGTATGGAGCCTCATGTGCGGTCATTATAAAGTATGGAGCATCATGTGTGGCCATTATACAGTATAGATCATCATGTGCGGTCATTATACAGTATGGAGCATCATGTGTGGCCATTATACAGTATGGAGCATCATGTGCTGTCATTATACAGTATGGAGCATCATGTGCTGTCATTATACAGTATGGAGCATCATGTGCAGTCATTATACAGTATGGAGCATCATGTGCTGTCATACAGTATGGAGCATCATGTGCAGTCATTATACAGTATGGAGCATCATGTGCGGCTATTATACAGTATGGAGCATCATATGCGGTCATTATACAGTATGGAGCATCATGTGTGGCCATTATGGAGCATCATGTGCGGTCATTATACAATATGGAGCATCATGTGTGGTCATTATACAGTATAGAGCATCATGTGCGGTCATTATACAGTATGGAGCATCATGTGTGGTCATTATACAGTATGGAACATCATGTGTGGCCATTATACAGTATTGAGCATCATGTGCGGTCATTATACAGTATGGAGCATCATGTGCAGTCACTATACAGTATGGAGCATCATGTGTGGCCATTATACAGTATTGAGCATCATGTGGGGTCATTATACAGTATTGAGCATCACGTGGGGCCATTATACAGTATTGAGCATCACGTGGGGTCATTATACAGTATTGAGCATCATGTGGGGCCATTATACAGTATTGAGCATCATGTGGGGTCATTATCCAGTATTGAGCATCATGTGGGGCACTTATACAGTATTGAGCATCACGTGGGGTCATTATACAGTATTGAGCATCATGTGGGGCCATTATACAGTATGGAGCATCATGTGTGGCCATTATACAGTATGGAGCATCATGTGTGGCCATTATACAGTATTGAGCATCATGTGGGGTCATTATACAGTATTGAGCATCATGTGGGGCCATTATACAATATTGAGCATCATGTGGGGTCATTATACAGTATTGAGCATCATGTGTGGCCATTATACAGTATTGAGCATCATGTGGGGTCATTATACAGTATTGAGCATCATGTGGGGCCATTATACAGTATTGAGCATCACGTGGGGTCATTATACAGTATTGAGAATCATGTGGGGCCATTATACAGTATGGAGCATCATGTGTGGCCATTATACAGTATTGAGCATCATGTGGGGTCATTATACAGTATTGAGCATCATGTGGGGCCATTATACAGTATTGAGCATCATGTGGGGTCATTATACAGTATTGAGCATCATGTGTGGCCATTATACAGTATTGAGCATCATGTGGGGTCATTATACAGTATTGAGCATCATGTGGGGTCATTATACAGTATTGAGCATCATGTGTGGCCATTATACAGTATTGAGCATCATGTGGGGTCATTATACAGTATTGAGCATCATGTGGGGCCATTATACAGTATTGAGCATCACGTGGGGTCATTATACAGTACTGAGCATCATGTGGGGCCATTATACAGTATGGAGCATCATGTGTGGCCATTATACAGTATGGAGCATCATGTGTGGCCATTATACAGTATTGAGCATCATGTGGGGTCATTATACAGTATTGAACATCATGTGTGGCCATTATACAGTATTGAACATCATGTGGTCATGTGGGGTCATTATACAGTATGGAGCACTGTGTGGCCATTATACAGTATCGAGCACTGTGTGGCCATATTTTTTTTTTATAATTATTCTTTATGAACAGTGTGATCAGCAGTGCTAAATGGGTGTGGTTGAGACATGGATATGGGTGTGACTAGTGAATGGGTGTGGTCAGAGGTGTGCCCTAAAATTTGTCCCTCTTTCCCAACTTCAAAAGTTGGGAGGTATGGTAATATGTGGTCTGGAAATGGTGCGGTGGTATTTGTCCCCTGTATGTGCTATTATTCGATCACTGTGGTTGTAATTTGTGGTCTGGTCATGGTGCGGTGGTATTTGTTCCTTGTATGTGATATTATTGGTCAAGATATACCTAAATTGTATTGCAGATTTTAACAAATATTTCCTAGGTTACAGTAGAGTAGGGCCCGGCCCTTTTTCTGGAATAATCTGGTTCGGGTATATCATGACCCCCGTCACGTGACCCCCGTCACATGACCCCCGTCACATGACCCCCGTCACATGACCCCCGTCACATGACCCCCGTCACATGACCGGGGGGGGCCCACAGTGTGTGAACAGCCCGGGGCCCTGGCTACCCTTAATCCACCCCTGGGTCTGACTATGGGGGCTGCCTTATTACAGGGTCTGACTATGAGGGTGCTACCTTATTACAGGGTCTGACTATGGGGGGTTCTGCCATATTACAGGGTCTGCCTATAGGGGTGCTACCTTATTACAGGGTCTGACTATGGGGGTGCTGCCTTATTACAGGGTCTGTCTATGGTGGCTGCCTTATTACAGGGTCTGACTATGGGGGTTCTGCCTTATTAAAGGGTCTGACTATGGGGGTGCTGCCTTATTACAGGGTCTGACTATGGGGGCTGCATTATTACAGGGGGAGACTCGGGACTTTATTAAATATAAAGTGGGCACTTATTGTTATAGGGGAACTCAGGTTACTGTGGCTATCAAAGTGGCACACAGGGCATTATTACTTTCTAGGGGCAAAATATGGGCACTATTTTCTAGGGCACTTGCACCTGGCATTACTATATTGTAGAGAGTTGCTTTGGAATTTAGAGGGCACAGAGAACCACACAGCAGGGGCAGTAATAGGGACACATACAGCAGCAGCAGCTCAGTATTGGGGTATCAGGTGCAATAATAGGGACACATACGGCAGCAGCGGCTCAGTATTGGGGTATAAAGTGCAGTAATAGGGACACATACGGCAGCAGAGGCTCAGTATTGGGGTATGAGGTGCAGTAATAAGGACACATATGGCAGCAGCGGCTCAGTATTGGGGTATCAGGTGCAGTAATAGGGACACATACGGCAGCAGCGGCTCAGTATTGGGGTATCAGGTGCAGTAATAGGGACACATACGTTCGCAGAGGCTCAGTATTGGCGTATCAGGTGCAGTAATAGGGACACATACGGCAGCAGCGGCTCAATATTGGGGTATCAGGGGCAGTAATAGGGTCACATACGGTAGCAGAGGCTCAGTATTGGGGTATCAGGGGCAGTAATAGGGTCACATAGGGCAGCAGCGGCTCAGTATTGGGGTATCAGGTGGAGTAATAGGGACACATACGCCAGCAGCAGCTCAGTATTGGGGTATCAGGAGCGGTAATAGGGACACATACGGCAGCAGCGGCTCAGTATTGGAATATCAGGTGGAGTAATAGGGACGACATATGCCAGCAGCGGCTCAGTATTGGGGTATCAGGTGCAGTAATAGGGACACATACGGCAGCAGCGGCTCAATATTGGGGTATCAGGGGCAGTAATAGGGTCACATACGGTAGCAGAGGCTCAGTATTGGGGTATCAGGGGCAGTAATAGGGTCACATACGGCAGCAGTGGCTCAGTATTGGGGTATCAGGTGGAGTAATAGGGACACATACGCCAGCAGCAGCTCAGTATTGGGGTATCAGGAGCGGTAATAGGGACACATACGGCAGCAGCGGCTCAGTATTGGAATATCAGGTGGAGTAATAGGGACGACATATGCCAGCAGCGGCTCAGTATTGGGGTATCAGGTGCAGTAATAGGGACACATACGCAGCATCAATAGTAAAAAGTTGGGGACACACAGGGTTAATAGCGGCGGTAACGGAGTGAGTTACCCGCGACATAACGCGGTCCGTTACCGCTGGAATTAACCCTGTGTGAGCGGTGACTGTGGGGAGTATGGAACGGGTGCCAGGCACTGACTGCAGGGGAGTAGGGAGGGACTAATCGGACTGTGGCCGTCGCTGATTCATTGCGGCAGCCATGACAGGCATATGGCGAGACCAATCAGCGACTTGGATTCCATGACAGACAGAGGCCGCGACCAATGAATATCCGTGACAGAAAGAAGGACAGACAGAAAGACGGAATTGACCCTTAGACAATTATATAGTAGATGTACAGATCCAGAACACCACAGCTCAGCCATGCAATGTTTGGTGCTACTACTGAGGCAACAGACAGAACCCAAGATAAAAACAAAATGAGCAAATACCCTGGGGCCCCTGTGCAAGAGATGTGTCTGGGCCCCCTCCTTTTATGGTGACAAAGCTATATATACAGCTCTGGCAAAAGTTAAGAGACCACCACATCCAATCCCCGTCCTGGGCAGCCCAATCTCCAGACCTGAACCCCATTGAAAACCTCTGGAATGCAATCAAGAGGATGATGGATAGTCACAAGCCATCAAACAAAGAAGAACTGCTTAAATTTTTGCGCCAGAAGCAGTGTGAAAGACTGGTGGAAAGCATGCCAAGACGCATGAAAGCTGTGATTAAAAATCATGGTTATTCCACAAAATATTGATTTCTGAACTCTTCCTGAGTTAAAACATTAGTATTGTTGTTTCTAAATGATTATGAACTTGTTCTGTACAGCACCATCCCTTACATATCGGATTATATAGAGCCCATATTTATTACATACCGTCCTGTCTTGTTAGCTGTATAATGCAATGACAGCTGAAGGAGCATGGGAAAGCTTGTTTTCTAATGCAGGAGCGGATGGACTGGTCATCTGGTAACCGGATGCTCCATCAGCAGTCAGGATACAGGGATGTAGCCTTATTATGTATAGCACAGTCCCTTAGTATATAGTGTACTCACCAGCCCTTATTACGTACCATCCTCTCTAGTTATATATGGTGCTATCCCTTATTATATAGATTCCTCTGCTGTTATGTACAGTGATGTCTCTTACATAGTTTATTGTTGTTATTTTTGTTATTCACATGCCCGCTTTTTTTACATAGTCCCCTCTCTTGTTAGATATAAAATGACTGCTGGTGGAGCAGCCGGTGACCAGACGACCAGTCCATCAGCTCCTCCATTAGAAAAGAAACATATATATTTATATACAGTTGTGCTCAAAAGTTTACATACCCTGGCAGAATTTTTGCTTTCTTGTCCTTTTTTCAGAGGATAGGAATAACACCAGAACTTTTTCTCCACTCATGGATAGTGGTTGGGTGAAGCCATTTATCATCAAACTACTGTGTTTTCTCTGTTTAAATCATAATGACAACCCAAAATATCCAAATGACACTGATCAAAAGTTTACATACCCCATTTCTTAATACCGTGTATTGACCCCTCTAACATCAATGACAGCTTGAAATCTTTTGTCGTAGTTGTGGTTGAGGTTCTTTATTTTCTCAAATGGTAAAGCTGCCCAATCTTCTTGGCAAAAAGACTCCAGTTCCTGTAAATTCCTGGGCTGTCTACCATGAACTGCTCACTTGAGATCTCCCCAGAGTGGCTCAATGATATTGAGGTCAGGAGACCGAGATGGCCACTCCAGAACCTTCACTTTGTTCTGCTGTAGCCAATGACAGGTCGACTTGGTCTTGTGTTTTAGATCGTTGTCATGTTGGAACGTCCAAGAATGTCTCATCTGCAGCTTTATTTGCTGATAACGTGCTGCCTTCATCTTTTCTTCAACTTTGACCACTTTTCCTGTGCCTTTGTAGCTCACACATTGTTGTGAATTCTGTTGTCGAGCTCCCTCCTGTGGTCGTGAATGGTACTTCGGCGAGTTCTGTCTATGGGCTCCCTCTGGTGGCTGTGAGTGAAGCTGCTGCTTCTGAGGTTCCTTACACAGGTGACGTGGTTTATCCTTTGGTTGGCTGCTCTATTTAACTCCTCTCAGATCGTTACTCCATGCAAGCTGTCAATGTTTTTGCATTTGTTCAGCTCGCTCCTGGATCTCTCTGGTGACCTGCCTTCTCCTGCAGAAGCTAAGTTCCTGATAATCATTATTTGTTCACTGTTTTCTTGTCCAGCTGGTTATCATGATTTTGTCTTGCTAGCTGGAAGCTCTGGGATGCAGAGTGGCCCCTCCGCACCGTGAGTCGGTGCGGAGGTCTTTTTTGCACACTCTGCGTGGTCTTTTGTAGGTTTTTGTGCTGATCGCAAAGTTACCTTTCCTATCCTCTGTCCATTTAGTAAGTCTGGCCTCCCTTTGCTGAAACCTGTTTCATTTCTGCATTTGTGACTTTCATCTTTACTCACAGTCAATATATGTGGGGGGCTTCCTTTACCTTTGGGGAATTTCTCTGAGGCAAGGTAGGCTTAATTTTCCATCTCTAGGGCTAGATAGCTCTTAGGCTGTGACAAGGCGCCTAGGTCTGGTCAGGAGCGCTCCACGGCTATTTCTAGTGTGTGTGATAGGATTAGGGCTTGCAGTCAGCAGAGTTCCCACATCTCAGAGCTCGTCCTGTATGAGGTTTAACTATCAGGTCATTCCGGGTGCTCCTAACCACCAGGTCATAACAGTACAGCTGGCCCAAAGTATTAATGCATCTCAATAGAGGGATAAGAGAACTTCTGAGACCATTTTTTTTTCTTTGCACTGTGTTTTGTCTTTCTTTTCCCCTAGATCTTTGGGTGGTTCAGGACACAGGTGTAGATATGGACATTCAAGGTCTGTCCTCTTGTGTGGATCATCTCACTGCAAGGGTACAAAACATTCAAGATTTTGTGGTTCAGAATCCTATGTTAGAGCCTAGAATTCCTATTCCTGACTTATTTTCTGGGGATAGATCTAGGTTCTTGAATTTCAAAAATAATTGTAAACTGTTTCTAGCTTTGAAACCCTGCTCCTCTGGTTGACCCCGCTCAACAAGTAAAAATCATTATTTCTTTGTTGCATGGTGACCCTCAAGACTGGGCATTTTCCCTTGCGCCAGGAGATCCTGCATTGCGTGATGTTGATGCGTTTTTTCTGGCGCTTGGATTGCTTTATGATGAACCAAATTCAGTGGATCAGGCAGAGAAAATCTTGCTGGCTTTGTGTCAGGGTCAGGATGAAGCGGAGGTGTACTGTCAGAAGTTTAGAAAGTGGTCTGTGCTTACTCAGTGGAATGAATGTGCCCTGGCGGCAAATTTCAGAAAGGGTCTTTCTGAAGCCCTTAAGGATGTCATGGTGGGATTTCCCACGCCTGCTGGTCGGAATGAGTCTATGTCTTTGGCCATTCAGATCGATCGGCGCATGCGTGAGCGCAAAGCTGTGCACCATCTGGCGGTGTTCTCTGAGCATAGGCCTGAGCCTATGCAGTGTGATAGGACTTTGACCAGAGCTGAACGGCAAGAACACAGACGTCGGAATGGGCTGTGTTTTTACTGTGGTGAATCCACTCATGCTATCTCCGATTGTCCTAAGCGGTTCGCTAGGTCTGTCACCATTGGTATGGTACAGTCTAAATTTCTTTTGTCCGTTACTCTGATTTGCTCTCTGTTGTCCTATTCTGTAATGGCATTTGTGGATTCAGGCGCTGCCCTGAATTTGATGGACTTGGAGTTTGCCAGGCGCTGTGGTTTTTTCTTGGCACCCTTGCAATGTCCTATTCCATTGAGAGGAATTGATGCTACGCCTTTGGCCAAGAATAAGCCTCAGTACTGGACTCAATTGACCATGTGCATGGCTCCTGCACATCAGGAGGATATTCGCTTTTTGGTGTTGCATAATTTGCATGATGTGGTCGTTTTGGGGTTGCCATGGCTACAGGTCCATAATCCAGTGTTGGATTGGAAATCTATGTCTGTGTCCAGCTGGGGTTGTCAGGCGGTACATGGTGATGTTCCATTGCTGTCAATTTCGCCTTCCACTCCTTCTGAAGTCCCTGAGTTTTTATCAGATTACCGGGATGTATTTGAAGAGCCCAAATCCGGTGCCCTACCTCCTCATAGAGATTGCGACTGTGCTATTAATTTGATTCCTGGTAGTAAGTTTCCTAAGGGCCGTCTGTTTAATTTATCTGTGCCAGAGCACGCCGCTATGCGGAGTTATATAAAGGAATCCTTGGAGAAGGGTCATATTCGTCCGTCGTCGTCACCATTGGGAGCAGGGTTCTTTTTTGTGGCCAAGAAGGATGGTTCTTTGAGACCTTGTATTGATTACCGCCTTCTTAATAAGATCACAGTCAAATTTCAGTATCCTTTGCCGCTGCTGTCTGATTTATTTGCTCGGATTAAGGGGGCTAGTTGGTTCACCAAGATAGATCTGCGTGGTGCGTATAATCTTGTGCGAATTAAACAGGGTGATGAATGGAAAACGGCATTTAATACGCCCGAGGGCCATTTTGAGTACCTGGTTATGCCATTCGGGCTTTCTAATGCTCCATCTGTGTTTCAGTCCTTTATGCATGACATCTTCCGAGAGTACCTGGATAGATTCTTGATTGTATATTTGGATGACATTTTGGTCTTTTCGGATGATTGGGAGTCTCATGTGAAGCAGGTCAGAATGGTGTTCCAGGTCCTTCGTGCTAATTCCTTGTTTATGAAGGGGTCAAAGTGTCTCTTTGGAGTTCAGAAGGTTTCATTTTTGGGTTTCATTTTTTCCCCTTCTACTATCGAGATGGACCCTGTTAAAGTTCAGGCCATTTACGATTGGACTCAGCCGACATCTGTGAAGAGCTTGCAGAAGTTCCTGGGCATTGCTAATTTTTATCGTCGCTTCATCGCTAATTTTTCCAGTATTGCTAAACCGTTGACTGATTTGACTAAGAAAGGTGCTGATGTGGTCAATTGGTCCTCTGCGGCTGTAGAGGCTTTTCAGGAGTTGAAGCAACGTTTTGCTTCTGCCCCTGTGTTGTGCCAGCCAGATGTTTCGCTCCCTTTTCAGGTTGAGGTTGATGCTTCTGAAATTGGAGCAGGGGCTGTTTTGTCGCAAAGAAGTTCTGATGGCTCGGTGATGAAACCCTTTGCCTTCTTTTCTAGAAAATTCTCGCCTGCTGAGCGCAATTATGATGTGGGCAATCGGGAGTTGTTGGCCATGAAGTGGGCATTCGAGGAGTGGCGACATTGGCTTGAAGGAGCTAAACATCGCGTGGTGGTCTTGACGGATCACAAGAATTTAACTTATCTCGAGTCTGCCAAACGGTTGAATCCTAGACAGGCTCGATGGTCGCTCTTTTTCTCCCGTTTTGATTTTGTGGTTTCATACCTTCCGGGATCTAAGAATGTGAAGGCTGACGCCCTGTCAAGGAGTTTTGTGCCTGACTCTCCGGGTGTTCCGGAGCCGGCGGGTATTCTTAAAGAAGGGGTAATTTTGTCTGCCATTTCCCCTGATTTGCGGCGTGTGCTGCAAAAGTTTCAGGCTGATAGACCTGACCGTTGTCCTACGGAGAAACTGTTTGTCCCTGATAGATGGACTAGTAGAGTTATCTCTGAGATTCATTGTTCAGTGTTGGCTGGTCATCCTGGAATCTTTGGTACCAGAGATTTGGTGGCTAGATCCTTTTGGTGGCCTTCTTTGTCACGGGATGTGCGTTCTTTTGTGCAGTCCTGTGGGACTTGTGCTCGGGCTAAGCCCTGCTGTTCTCATGCCAGTGGGTTGCTTTTGCCCTTGCCGATCCCGAAGAGGCCCTGGACGCATATTTCCATGGATTTTATTTCAGATCTCCCTGTTTCTCAAAGGATGTCGGTCATTTGGGTGGTTTGTGATCGCTTCTCTAAGATGGTCCATTTGGTACCCTTATCTAAATTGCCTTCCTCCTCTGATTTGGTGCCATTGTTTTTCCAGCATGTGGTTCGTTTGCATGGCATTCCAGAGAACATCGTCTCGGACAGAGGTTCCCAGTTTGTTTCGAGGTTTTGTCGGTCCTTTTGCGCTAAGATGGGCATTGATTTGTCTTTTTCTTCGGCTTTCCATCCTCAGACTAATGGCCAAACCAAACGAACTAATCAGACTTTGGAGACGTATCTGAGATGCTTTGTTTCTGCTGATCAGGATGATTGGGTGTCCTTCTTGCCTTTGGCTGAGTTCGCCCTCAATAATCGGGCCAGCTCGGCTACTTTATTTTCTCCTTTTTTCTGTAATTCTGGTTTCCATCCTTGTTTCTCTTCAGGGCAGGTTGAGCCTTCGGACTGTCCTGGTGTGGATGCGGTGGTGGACAGGTTGCAGCAGATTTGGACTCATGTGGTGGACAATTTGACATTGTCCCAGGAGAAGGCTCAACGTTTCGCTAACCGCCGGCATTGTGTTGGTCCCCGACTTCGTGTTGGGGATTTGGTTTGGTTGTCATCTCGTCACGTTCCTATGAAGGTTTCCTCTCCTAAGTTTAAGCCTCGTTTCATTGGGCCTTATAAGATTTCTGAAGTTCTTAATCCTGTGTCATTTCGTTTGGACCTTCCAGCTTCTTTTGCCATCCATAATGTGTTCCTTAGGTCATTGTTGCAGAGATACGTGGCGCCTATGGTTCCCTCCGTTGATCCCCCTGCCCCGGTGTTGGTTGAGGGGGAGTTGGAGTATGTGGTGGAAAAGATTTTGGATTCTCATGTTTCGAGACAGAAACTTCAGTACCTGGTCAAGTGGAAGGGTTATGGTCAGGAAGATAATTCCTGGGTTTTTGCCTCTGATGTTCATGCTGCCGATCTTGTTCGTGCCTTTCATCTGGCTCATCCTGATCGGCCTGGGGGCTCTGGTGAGGGTTCGGTGACCCCTCCTCAAGGGGAGGTACTGTTGTGAATTCTGTTGTCGAGCTCCCTCCTGTGGTCGTGAATGGTACTTCGGCGAGTTCTGTCTATGGGCTCCCTCTGGTGGCTGTGAGTGAAGCTGCTGCTTCTGAGGTTCCTTACACAGGTGACGTGGTTTATCCTTTGGTTGGCTGCTCTATTTAACTCCTCTCAGATCGTTACTCCATGCCAGCTGTCAATGTTTTTGCATTTGTTCAGCTCGCTCCTGGATCTCTCTGGTGACCTGCCTTCTCCTGCAGAAGCTAATTTCCTGATAGTCATTATTTGTTCACTGTTTTCTTGTCCAGCTGGTTATCATGATTTTGTCTTGCTAGCTGGAAGCTCTGGGATGCAGAGTGGCCCCTCCGCACCGTGAGTCAGTGCGGAGGTCTTTTTTGCACACTCTGCGTGGTCTTTTGTAGGTTTTTGTGCTGATCGCAAAGTTGCCTTTCCTATCCTCTGTCTATTTAGTAAGTCTGGCCTCCCTTTGCTGAAACCTGTTTCATTTCTGCGTTTGTGACTTTCATCTTTACTCACAGTCAATATATGTGGGGGGCTTCCTTTACCTTTGGGGAATTTCTCTGAGGCAAGGTAGGCTTAATTTTCCATCTCTAGGGCTAGATAGCTCTTAGGCTGTGACGAGGCGCCTAGGTCTGGTCAGGAGCGCTCCACGGCTATTTCTAGTGTGTGTGATAGGATTAGGGCTTGCGGTCAGCAGAGTTCCCACATCCCAGAGCTCGTCCTGTATGAGGTTTAACTATCAGGTCATTCCGGGTGCTCCTAACCACCAGGTCATAACACACATCCCCAAAACATCAGTGATCCACCTCCGTGCTTTACAGTAGGACTGGTCTTCCTTTCATCATAGGCCTTGTTGACCTCCCTCAAAATGTAATGTTTATGGTTGTGGACAAAAAGTTCAATTTTGGTCTCATCACTACAAATTACCTTGCTCCAGAAGTTTTGAGGCTTGCCTCTGTGCTGTTTTGCGTATTGTAGGCAAGATACCTTGTGTCATTTGCACAGTAATGGCTTTCTTCTGGAGATAGCCCATTTTTTTTAAACTGCCTCCTTATTTTGCATCTTGAAACAGCCACACCGCTAGTTTTCAGAGAGTCCTGTATTTCAGCTGATATTATTTGTGGGTTTTTCTTTGCATGCTGAACAATTTTCCTGGCAGTTGTGGACGAAATTTTTGTTGGTCTACCTGACCGTGTTTTTTTTACAGAGCCCTGAGTTTCCATTTGTTAATAACAGTTTTAACGCTGCTGACTGGCATTATCAATTCCTTGGATATCTTTTTGTATCAATTTCCTGTTTAATACAGTTCAACTACCTTTTTCTGTAGATCGGATGACAATTCTTTTGCTTTCCCCATAACTCACAATCCAGAAACATCAGTGGCTGGATAAAACATGCAAGAGTCTGTCTGGATCCCAGAAACTCACTCAGCTTTTATGCACACACACTGACTGATTACGAGCAAACAGGTCATAGGTGAGGATGTTACCTTTAGTAGCCATTCAAACCCATTTGTATCAACTTTAGTGCATGTTATCAGGCCAAAATCACCAGGGTATATGAACTTTCTTTTGATCAGGGTAATTTGGATTCGGATGTTTTGGGTTGTCATTATGATTTAAAGAGAGAAAACAGTAGTTTGACAATAAATGGCTTCACCCAACCACTAACCATGAGTGGAGAAAAAGTTTTGGTGTTATCATTCATATTCTGAAAAAAGGCCAAGAAAGCAAAAATTCTGCTGGGGTATGTAAACATTTGAACACAAATGTGTATATATACAGTACAGACCAAAAGTTTGGACACACCTTCTCATTTAAAGATTTTTCTTTATTTTCCTGACTATGAAAATTGTACATTCACACTGAAGGCATCAAAACTATGAATTAACACATGTGGAATTAAATACTTAACAAAAAAGTGTAAAATAATTAAAATTATGTCTTATATTCTAGGTTCTTCAAAGTAGCCACCTTTTGCTTTGATGACTGCTTTGCACACACTTGGCATTCTCTTGATGAGCTTCAAGAGGTAGTCACCGAGGATGGTCTTCCAACAATCTTGAAAGAGTTCCCAGAGATACTTAGCACTTGCCTTCACTCTGCGGTCCAGCTCACCCCAAAACATCTCGATTGGGTTCAGGTCTGGTGACTGTGGAGGCCAGGTCAACTGGCGTAGCACCCCATCACTCTCCTTCTTGGTCAAATAGCCCTTACACAGCCTGGAGGTGTGACAGAAAAACGACTGGCACATCCAAAGTAGTGTGAATAGGTGCATACCAGGAGCAACTACCTCTATACACATTACACAATACACAAAAAATTATATAAAAAAAGGTTGCACTCTCATAGAGTGGGAACACCTGGGGCAAAAAGGCGCAAAGATCCATTAGGCCTGGGAAGGGTCCTGTCTGAGAGGTCGGCCAGTAGTGAGCGGTGCCCATCCCCAATGGGCACAGCAGAAGAAAAGGAAGCCACCTCCATTGCAACCAGTCATGGAAGAACGGGCAGAGACTCCCAAGAAACGGCTGAACCGTAAGTAGCTCCGCCCTGGAACAGGCAGAGCAATGGGAGAGTACACAATGGGCCATTGTTGGAGAGTAAGACAGAGAGCGAGCAAGCCATAATGGAGCAAAACATCAGATTTTATGGGATCGCACTCCAGGCAGGACTTGGTCGAATGGAGGGGAAGGTGAGGATGGCCTAGCTTAATGAAGAGATGTAGTCTGGAAGATTGCGGGCAAAGGTGTTCCCTGCGGAAGCCTTGGTGGAGACCCCAGCCAAGGCTCTGGGGGGAGGATCCAGTGAAGGACCAGGAGCCGAAACATGCCTGAAAGTGCTCATGGCAGCTGAGAAAGTACCTGAGAAAGTACCTAAACTTCTGCCTAAGATGTATGTGGAGGAGACTCCAACTCCAGATCCTGAGGAGGTCAGATGGATATCAAAGGTGATCGAGGGGAAGAAGAAGCAGGAGAAGTGGTTAAGGGCCCAAATGCAGTAGTCAGGGGCAGGTCAAGGTGGCCTAGAAACCACAACTCAAGGCATATTCAGCCATACCCCTGACAGTGCCGAGACCTTTATTTCCAGGACCAGCAGGAATGACCCACAAGAGCAGTGGGGAGTACGTGTCCAGGGGCATGCTCTTGACGACCTCCACCAAGCCCTCCGGGCCAATCAGAGGTGGCGGGCACAATGGTATATATGTGTGTCACGGTCCCCAGTCAACTACACATGTAGGAAAATCTCCAGCAAGGGAAACCTGGATGTAAAGGAGACAGCAGAGGTTAAAAGACTGAAGAGAACAGGTCAGTCCTGAACTGCTACAATGGTGCTTGTTGCACCTAACAAAAAAATGGAACTGTTCTGCCCTGTTTTAACTGGGAACCGGTGTTGACCAGAATGGCCAAAGTTTTTGTGTTTTTCCCCTCCCAGTTTGCTTTGCGCACGTTTGCGCATACCTCTGCTGGATTGAGGTATTGTGAACTATTAAAGGGTTCGAAACCCTTGTTGTCCCTAAGGGTTGTGCACATGACCCTCATTAATTCTTTCACATTTTTCCTTGACTCTGTCCTATATTTTCCATGAAGTTTGCCCCAATGGACCGTGAGCCTGGTATGTGGGCAGTATTGTGCAATTTAAAGGGACTGTTCTTCACAAAAGGGGGAGGGGATGAAATGGACTACCCGATGGCCGAGCCGGGTCAGGACTTTATGGGTTGGAGCTGTTGATGTGTTACAAAGACTTTGGACACTCTATGTCAGGGTCCCAAATCAGTGGAACCGGAGTCATGTGGATCCGTGAGCAAACATGGACGACCCGATGTTCCAACCGTATAGCAGAATTCATAAGAATGTGATTCCTTACTAACATTATTTCCAGATTTGTAGATGGAAAATTTTAATAATTTGAATGATTTGCATACACGTTCCTAGCTTATGTAGTGTGCTGGAATGACCACCAGATGTCGCTGGTATACCAGTCTGCGATCCTCATTTTACCATGTGCTGTGACGTGCGGCCGCAGGAGGTTTATGGTAATGATTAGAGAATTAGGGGAAGGTTGGCAGCAGAAAATGCTTAACAACGCAATTTTGCTATACTTGCTTATGTATGAAGCAGTGGTTGCATAAAATGTTGGCGAGTATGGGCCACACAAATCATAAATGGCAGAAATCACTGTTGTCATATGCAGCGCTGGCATTTCAGCTTTTGCATAGATATAAGCAACGGAGTCTTCCCAGTTCCTTAGGGGTAAAACTGCAAATCAGCTCTTTTTGATAAAACACTCTTAACTCTTAATTCCATTCTTAACTCTGCTGCCCGACTAATTCATCTCTCTCCTCTCTACTCCTCTGCTTCCCCCTCTGCAAATCTCTTCACTGGCTCCCATTCCCTCAGCGTATCCAGTTCAAATTACTAATTACATCCACAACCTGTCTCCTCCATATATCTCTGAACTAATCTTCCGATATCTTCCCTCATGTGATCTACGATCCTCCCAAGACCTTCTTCTCTCCTCCACACTTTAGCCCGGTTCACTATGTAATTTCGCCGGAATTTTCTGGAGAGTTTCAAATATGTACATTTTTGGAAAGGCTATGGTATAATCAATAAGAAAAACAATGTTTCCATTTGCCCCGAGTCCTAAGTGGCCGCCATCTTGGATTTTACAAAATGGCTGATTTACATCGATTTTTGTTAATATCTCAGCTTGTAAGTAACGTAAAACTTAAATTTTGACAGCTAAACATACATTTTGAGTACTAAGAAATGCAGTGGTATCCAAATAAATACTCTATATACGACTACAAATTGTATCGGTTTATATTTGAACAAATTTTCGAACTCGAAAAGCAGAGAGTTAATGTTTTTAACTTTTGAACAACCAGAGTGTCTTTACATATCGCCACCATCACTGTCATCATCAGTTTCATATTTGGTCTGAGTGTCCTCGTCATTCATACACTCGCTGTCACACTGACAAAGATCGGTACAGGATAAGTTATTTTTTCGGCACGAACACCTTGAAGAAGAACAGTCATGTTTGCATTGACAACTAATCATCTCGATTATTGCTTTTGGAGCTGGAAGAACATCTGTCATGGTTGGTTTCAACTGTCCATCCAACCCTTTGTGATAGCCATTCTTCTCGGGATCCAGCTGAGAATCCTGCAAAGCAATGTTAGCTTGTCCCCACACTCTGGCTTGGATATGGACTCTGAGGACATGTTGTTTTAGAGCTCCGAGTGTAGGAGGTAACCTGTCACTTTCTGCCATATGCTTGCAAAATAGATGCCATCGCAGTTCGGGAATATTCTTAATAAAAATGCCTTTTGGAGAGTAAGCAAAACATACGAAGGTAGCAAGAGTTGACAACATAGTTTTGCTCACTTCTTTTTCAGTCGAAAGCATCTGCAGAGAACTGATTACATCTGGTGTTGCGTTCATGTAAGCTTGCAGCCAGATTGCTTTGCCAATTCGAGAGAACCTTCCAGTTGTGTCAGCACCAGTGAATGCATGGAAGGCTGTCAAAGCCTTTGCTCTGTCTGCCCCTATGACTCTCCTTATTGGCTCTATCTCGATCATCCCAGAGACCATTGAAATCGATGTATTCTTCAGCATGAGGTCATAGTTAGCTATGACCAACACCAGTACATCGGTATCAGGGGAGAAGAAAACCATCCTTGCATCCGGTGGGTTTCGTTGTGTTGCCAAGACAGCTTGGTAGATCAACAGTGTGTCTGCTTCTTCGTGATTTGAATTCATACATGATGTTCTGACTCATAGTGAGTGCTGCTCGGTCAACAATTTTGGTCCTTCTTTGAGTTTCAAGGCTGTCAATCGGCCCTGTTATGATCCAACGGATAGCGGAATATAATTCTGCTGGAACGTCGTTTATGTCACTAGTGACCGTTATGGTGTTTTTATCATTGACTTCCGTTGTAAAATTAGCAATGCTTTTCCTAATTAACTGTGCTGCTTTGTAGATTGTCTGCATGTTGTCTGCATCATCACTACGACATTCCATTGCAGAATTAACCATGATTTCCTCACAGGCTTCTGGTGAATAAAGAACTGCTGATTCCCTTCTGTTTTTTGAAAGACAGGATTTCAGATGTGGCAAGGCATTCATTATAATTTCTTTGAGCCACTTTCTAGTGAATGTAGGTTTGTGATTTTCCACGCCTTCTATACCAAGCATATTCAAATAAGTGGTTTCGATATCTTGTATAGATAGATATGATTGGTTCTGTGTTTGAATATCCACTAGGTTTATCAACTCTAGCAGACTTGCACGTTGTAATAAGGGTTCTTTGTGGTCTGTTCTGTTGGTACTACGTTCTCGTTGTCCATGAAAAACATGCTTTGTCCAACAGCTTTTGTGGTACCGGACGTCAATAGAATGTGCATCCCCTGGTGCAATGCATGTGTTCAGTCTTGTTTTCAGTGTTAAATTATCTGATGTTTCAATAGCTTGTTTCAACGATTTCCCTGCGTTGACTGTCCTCACATTATAAAGCTTCTCATTCTCATCGTTCTGACAAAAGAAACATTTTTCCTTATCCAGTGGCCATGTATGTGACCTCGTGAATGGTGATGAAGAGTCAGATGTTAATGAACCTGATTCGTCCATTTCAGCACGTCCTCTTTTTAATCCTCGTTTCTTGGTAATGTGGCTACCAGTAGCTAATGCATGTGCATAACGGTCCCGGGCTCGTTGTATTTGGTCGTTGTTAATTGCATTTGTGTAACAACTTCGATGGTAGACTGCCTGATGTGTAGCGATTGTGTCTTTCCTGTTGCTAATCCGTCGATGGATATCAACATAGTTGCCATCTTGTAAACTTGCCCTCTCTGCTACTATGTCCAAAACGCGCTGGTAAGACTGTATCCGAGGATTTTGCACCAACTTCTTATTGCCATTGGAAGACTGACAGAGCATACATAGCTTCCAGTTGATAGGTGCCTCACCTTCACAAGTGACTTCAGTAGCTTGTGGTTTGTCTGTCATGTTCAACTCCTGTAATAAAAGAAAAAAAAAACATGTGATTCCTGTCATTATGTATTATTATGTCAATACTAATTATAAAAAACTGCTGTAGTAAATATCTAAAACACATCTGCAACTAGTAATATTGCATTTCTTAGCCCTAAAATGTATGTTTAGCTGTCAAATTTTATTTTTATGTTATTTATAAGCTGAGATATTAACGAAAATTGGTTTTACGTCAGCCATTTTGTCAAATCCAATATGGCGGTCACGTGGGACTCGGGGCAAATGGAAACATTGTTTTTCGTATTGCTTATACTATAACCTTTCCAAAAATGTATAGTTTTCAGACTCTCCAAAAAAATCCGGCGAAGGCCTAAATCAATACATAGTGAACCGGACTACTTATTCGCTCCTCATCCAATCGCCTCCAAGACTTCTCCCGAATATCCCTCATCCTCTGGAATTCTTTGCCCCAACACATCCGACTATCAACCACATTCGGATCCTTCAGACGGAACCTGAAAACCCATCTCTTCAGGAAAGCCTACAGCCTGCACTGACACCGCTGCCGCCTCATCACTACCGAAGCTACCGCCTCACCAACACCGGAGCTCCTGCAACCCTCAACCTAATGTCTCCTTCCCCATAATCCTGTAGAATGTAAGCCCGCAAGGGCAGGGTCCTTCTCTGTATCAGTCTGTCATTGTTAGTTTACTGTAAGTTATATCTGTAATTTGTATGTAACCCTTCTCATGTACAGCACCATGGAATCAATGATGCTATATAAATAAATAATAATAACTAATAATAAAACACTATGGATTGATGTCAGACATTGGAGTCATATAGTATGTGTAGGGCGATATGAGGGGGAATTCATGAAATAAAAGGGTATTTCCATCTCAAACATTTATGGCACATCCATGTGGGTCCTGTCTTGAGAACAGCACCCCGTCTTGTGGGCTCCTGAAAGGAGATGACTGCACATATGTGGCTCTCTCAAGTCACTTCTATGTGAGATCCAAAAACAAATGTGCACAATGTCCAGAATGCCGTTTAAAGGGAAACGCTACATGAAGTAAATCTGTGAAGCCATTATACATCTTTACGACATAATAATCACTCACCAAGGAAAAATACTTTTAGTGATAAACTGTCTGCACAAGGCCAAAGGCACTCAGGCTCTTTAGAATAGAGCAAAGTGGCCTTTCTCTTTAGGAAACCTTTATGGGATCAAACTGATTCATTGGTGCCTCAGCAATTCACTGTACCATTCCAGGGTATTAAGAAGCCAAAAGAGTACAATAACTTAAATCTTTGCTCCGGGTGAAGGAAACTGTGTCTATAAATGACCTGTCTATATGACGTGGGAACTTTAATTTAAATGGGATTTCCCTTGAAGGATCTTAATTTTTCCCTTTCCTGTTGAGATATAGCAGAGCTGAATTTGTCATGTGGAATTTACTTCCATTTACTTCCATTGACATCAAAATATATCAATGTGACATGGAAAACTGCATGAAATATCTGGAAAGCAATTTTTCTGACTGATAGAATACCGAATTCGAGACCGGTGAACCTTACTTAGCTGTAAGAGTTGTCTGCAACAGTAGTGTAACTCTGAGGTGTCAGCTTCAGCAAGTCTGGTTATCAAGAATAGAGGGGACCCCATGCCTGTTCATATTTGTGGGGTTGATGTCATCTTTGTATTGTCTGGTGACATCAAGCCCATGGCTTAGTAATGGAGAGGCGTCTGTATGTCTAGCCTACAGTCATGGCCAAAATTTTTGAGAATGACACCAAAATTATATTTTCACATGATCTGCTGCCCTCTGGTTTTTATTAGTGTTTGTCTGACGTTTATATCACATACAGAAATATAATTGCAATCATATTATGAGTACCAATAGGTTATATTGAGAGTGAGTTAATGCAGCAAGCCAATATTTGCAGTGTTGACCCTTCTTCTTCAAGACCTCTGCAATTCTCCCTGGCATGCTCTCAATCAACTTCTGGACCAAATCCTGACTGATAGCAGTCCATTCTTGCATAATCAATGCTTGCATTTTGCCAGAATTTGTTGCTTTTTGTTTGTCCACCCGTCTCTTGATGATTGACCACAAGTTCTCAATGGGATTAAGATCTGGGGAGTTTCCAGGCCATGGACCCAAAATCTCTATGTTTTGTTCCATGAGCCATTTAGTTATCACCTTTGCTTTATGGCAAGGTGCTCCATCATGCTGGAAAAGGCATTGTTGGGCGCCAAACTGCTCTTGGACGGTTGGGAGAAGTTGTTCTTGGAGGACATTCTGGTACCATTCTTTATTCATGGCTGTGTTTTTAGGCAAGACTGTGAGTGAGCCGATTCCCTTGGCTGAGAAGCAACCCCACACATGAATGGTTTCAGGATGCTTTACAGTTGGCATGAGACAAGACTTGTGGTAGCGCTCACCTCTTCTTCTCCGAATAAGCTGTTTTCCAGATGTCCCAAACAATCGAAAAGGGGATTCATCAGAGAAAATGACTTTGCCCCAGTCCTCAGCAGTCCACTCCCTGTACCTTTTGCAGAATATCAGTCGGTCCCTGATGTTTTTTCTGGAGAGAAGTGGCTTCTTTGCTGCCCTCCTTGAAACCAGGCCTTGCTCAAAGAGTCTCCGCCTCACAGTGCGTGCAGAAGCACTCACACCAGCCTGCTGCCATTCCTGAGCAAGCTCGGCACTGCTGGTAGTCCGATCCCGCAGCGGAAACAGTTTTAAGATACGGTCCTGGCGCTTGCTGGTCTTTCTTGGGCGCCCTGGAACCTTTTTGACAACAATGGAAGCTCTCTCCTTGAAGTTCTTGATGATGCGATAGATTGTTGACTGAGGTGCAATCTTTGTAGCTGCGATACTCTTCCCTGTTAGGCCATTTTTGTGCAGTGCAATGATGGCTGCACGTGTTTTTTTTTAGAGATAACCATGGTTAACTGAAGAGAAACAATGATACCAAGCACCAGCCTCCTTTTAAAGTGTCCAGTGATATCATTCTTACTTAATCATGACTGATTGATCGCCAGCCCTGTCCTCATCAACACCCACACCTGTGTTAATGGATCAATCACTAAAACGATGATAGCTGCTCCTTTTAAGGCAGGACTGCAATGATGTTGAAATGTGTTTTGGGGGTTAAAGTTCATTTTCTGGGCAAATATTGACTTTGCAAGTACAGTAATTGCTGTTAAGCTGATCACTCTGACATTCAGGAGTATATGCAAATTGCCATTAGAGAAAAATGAAGCAGTAGACTTTGGAAAAATTAATATTTGTCTCATTCTCAAAATTTTTGTCCATGACTGTACACAGCTCTGCTCTGGATCAGTGAAGGAGACCCAGCACTAACTTACTGCTGTACATCTAGCCTTCACAGCTCTGCTCTGGGCCAGTGAAGGGCAGCAACCCTATCTTACTGCTGTACATGTAGCCTGTGTAAGGAGGTGGTGGGGACCCTCAGTGCGGAGTGCTGCGGATGCAGAGGAGCCTAAGTCAGAAGGAGCAGTCAAGAAAGCGGAAACGGTGGAAGAAGGACTGCCATGGCCATGATCCTGAGTTCGTGTGAAGTGGGGGACCATCGTGGCCAGATGCAGTCACAATGAGTGCAACGCTTACCCTCACCCCAGTCCCCGCACCTATTTTGCCCTGAGGACCGGATGCTGTGGCGGCCACAGTGATCTTCGACATCGAGGAGAGGCAGGCGCAGGAGGCGCAGTGTGTCCGGCAATCGCTTGCAACGACCGCACCTCCTACAGAAAGCCAGAGGGCAGAGACGCCCTTAAGGGAAGCAGTGGCCACAGTCGGTCCATGGGAGCAGGAGGTTCCAAGTTTGCTGAGCCAGCCGTTGCTGGAGGAAAGAAGCCAGAGGAGTAGTGGTGAATCGTCCTCCATTGGATCTTTGGGCCATACTTTTATTGTTATCTGAGGCCAGATTGCGACCCTGCATTAAATGATGTTGCCCCTTTAAAAAAAATGTGTGTTGTGCCGGTTGCACCTAAGGAAAATATGAAGAGACTGTACCACGTCTCTTAAGGGCAAGCAGCCCAGTATGGCATCATGTCTGAGGTGCCGGTGGTGGCCAATCCAGTCACGGTTGACTGACTTTTTGTTTTCCCGTTAAGCGCAGCACACAAATATGCTAGTGGACCCATGATTTGGTCAAATGAGGAAGGGGGGGAAGATAATCAGGAGGACCCGAGGTGCGAGCCAGGTCAGGACTGTGAGAACTGTGTTAAGTGGCCATCGGGCCAAGATATCTGTTTCATAGGTCCTCAGAGCAAAGGGATCAGGGTCACCCAGACCCCTTTAAGAGATTATGTCACCTTTTGTTTCAGGAGCCGTTATGGTCAGGGACAACCATATTTTAGGAGGGAGGAGTGTAAGGAGGTGGTGGGGACTCTCAGTGCTTCCTCTTTCTTTTCCTGTATGTGTCCCCCATGCGGCACCCGGCCGGTGGGTTATGCGTTAATATGTATTAATGTGTTTACTGAATTTATATGCTGTGTTTGCCATGTCTTGATATTGTATTGCTGTGATGTTACTTTATCCCATGTATTGTGTATTACTGTATGATGTCTGTAGCTTAGTAAAGGGTTAATTAAATGGGCTGGGTCAGCAGCCACCAAGCAGACAGGAAGTCACCGTCAGGTGAGAGCCTAGGCAGGACTGCCTAAGGCAGGGTGTGTGTTCCCATATGGGGCACAGGTGTGTCCTTGCTTGGGACAGAAGGAGCCCCCGTCTGGGGCATAAGTGGGTCCCCACTTTGGACAGAAGGAGCCCCCACCTGGGACATAAGTGGATCCCCGTCTGGGACAGAAGGAGCCCCCGTCTGGGGGTAATACTGGCTGCCAGGACTGTCAGGCATCGGGACTGAATGTGTGCCTCACCAGAGACTTTTAGCTCTGAAGAGCTTACTGAAAGTCATGGACTTTGCTGCTGCAGCCGTTGCTGTGTCTAGAGACAGAATAGGAATCATTCATCTCTTGTCTATTTTTTCTTCCTCATCATTAACATACAAGTTGCCGCTGTTGGGCCCTATACAGTGTGAAGTGTGGTTCATCCAGAGGACGCTGTCCTGTCATGGAAAACAGCCGCAGAACTGAGGTAACCCACTGTGACCCGGTGCTGGGATTAGAACTGTTATTTCATGTGTAAGGGCCCAGGTGACTGTGACCTAGTGGACTCTGCTATTATTACCAGCCAGTACCTCCTTGTTACACCTGCACAACTCTGCTCTTGGCCAGTGAAGGGGCAGCAGCCCTATCTTACTGCTGTATGTGTAGCTTGCACAGCTCTGCTCTGGAACAGTGAAGGGGATGTAGCACTAACTTAGTGCTGTATGTCTTTCCTGCACAGCTCTGCTTTGGACCAGTGAAGGGGACAAAACACTAACATACTGCTGTACGTCTAGCCTGCACAGCTCTGCTCGGGACCAGTGAAAGAGATGCAGCCCTAACTTACTGCTGTACTTCTAGCCTGCACAGCTCTGCTCTGGGTCAGTGAAGGGGATGAAGCACTAACTTAGTGCTGTACGTCTAGCCTGCACAGCTCTGCCCTGGACCACTGAAGGGGACACAGCACTAACATACTGCTGTACGTCTAGCCCGCACAGCTCTGCTCTGGACCAGTGAAAGAGATGCAGCCCTAACTTACTGCTGTACATCTAGCCTGCACAGCTCTGCTCTGGACCAGTGAAAGAGATGCAGCCCTAACTTACTGCTGTGCTTCTAGCCTGCACAGCTCTGCTCTGGACCAGTGAAAGAGATGCAGCCCTAACATACTGCTGTACATCTAGCCTGCACAGCTCTGCTCTGGACCAGTGAAAGAGATGCAGCCCTAACTTACTGCTGTACATCTAGCCTGCACAGCTCTGCTCTGGACCAGTGAAAGAGATGCAGCCCTAACTTACTGCTGTACTTCTAGCCTGTACAGCTCTGCTCTGGACCTGTGAAGGGGACACATCACTAACATACTGCTGTACGTCTAGCCTGCACAGCTCTGCTCTGGACCTGTGAAGGGGACACAGCACTAACATACTGCTGTATGTCTAGCCTGCACAGCTCTGCTCTGGACCAGTGAAAGAGATGCAGCCCTAACTTACTGCTGTACTTCTAGCCTGCACTGCTCTGCTCTGGACCTGTGAAGGGGACACGTACTGCTGTACGTCTAGCTTGCACAGCTCTGCTCTGGACCTGTGAAGGGGACACAGCACTAATGGATCGCCCCCAGACACAGGGCCACGCGTTTCGGTACCGGGCCTCTCTGGTTCGGTTCTGTCATGGTGGCTAGACCCGGTCCGCGACCCTGCTAAGGGGCATCCAATAAAGGTGATGGTACAGTCTGTCAGGGGTTCGTGACGCCACCTGTGGTGTTCGGGCAGGGTGACTGACGCTGCTGTGGGGTCCGCTGGGGTGATGGAATGGCAGCTGGATGGTATGCCTTCCCAGAGGTGAAGTATGTCCCCAGGGCTTCCCAGTAAGGTAGATGGTGATGGTGTGAGGTGCAGGCAATAAAGAGGACACAAGGTTGCAGTCTCTTTACCTCTTTACTGAAGGCTTCAATATCCTCACAACTGCTGCTCTCGTTCGTTCGTTCTCTACAGCTTTCTTTCTCTCTCTCGTTCTTTGGTTCCAGATGTTACTGGTTTCTAACATCCCCCAGATATGTTATGGCTAGGACGCCACCCGTTTGACGGGAAGGCTTGGAGGTCTTCCGGGACCCTAGAGACGCCCCTCTCCCAATGTTGCCCCCTATGTCTTCATAGGTGTAGAAGGTAGACAGCCAATCTATGATTAACTGTCCAGCGGAATTTGAAGTAAGGCCTGAAGTCAGTTACTCCTACGGTGATCCGGCCACCGACTACGCGCCTCAGTAAGATGTTGTCTTTCTCTCTCTTGGCACGACTCTTACTGGCTCTCCTTTGTGCTGATCTCGTTTACACTGTTCCACAATATCCTTCCCTTCGTGTCTCTCTCCTGGATACCGCCGCAGGGTGTGCAGGCGCGGTTCCGTTACGTTCTGTTCTGTTCGCTAGGCACCTGCCAGGTTCCCACGCCTGACAGGGACCCCCCTGTGCCTTCTCCCTGCAACACCCCCTGCCACGGGATGTTGCCTGGTTCCAACCCAGTCAGCTTCTGACTAACTTCCTCCCCAGCCCCTAGTTTTACCAGTGTGAGGAGTGGCCCAATAAATAAAGCCTTTTTCTCCCCCTAGTGGCCGGAGTGTGAAGTGTAATGTGTTCTGGTGATACTTGGTCAGGAGAACTCCTTAGTGCCATCAGACGTACCGCTGCTCCCCTTAGCGGCAGAGCGCCATACTGCAACGACCAGGTCTCTGGGGCGCTGCACTAACATACTGCTGTACGTCTAGCCTGCACAGCTCTGCTCTGGACCAGTGAAGGGGACACAGCCCTAACATACTGCTGTACGTCTAGCCTGCACAGCTCTGCTCTGGACCAGTGAAGGGGACACAGCACTAACATACTGCTGTACGTCTAGCCTGCACAGCTCTGCTCTGGACCAGTGAAGGGGACACAGCACTAACATACTGCTGTACGTCTAGCCTGCATAGCTCTGCTCTGGACCAGTGAAGGGGACACAGCACTAACATACTGCTGTATGTCTAGCCTGCACAGCTCTGCTCTGGACCAGTAAGGGGACATAGCTCTAACATACTGCTGTACTTCTAACCTGCACAGCTCTGCTCTGGACCAGTGAAGGGGACACAGCCCTAACATACTGCTGTACGTCTAACCTACACAGCTCTGCTCTGGGCCAGTGAAGTAATCACAGCTCTAAATAACAATTGTATATCTCTTATTCTCAGAACTAGGGAGGTCCCTCAGGTGGGGGCCCTACAGCTCATACAGTGGTGGCATTTCCTAGCCATATTGTTTAAAGCATTAATGAGTATTTGTTTTGTGCATTAAGCATATAACAGTCAATAAGTAGTATACATCTGCTGTAGTATTACTCTGCAGAATTACAGCTACTGTAATTGGTTATATCAAGTACTTAAAGCATAAATGTCATCAGATTTCACAATCAAAAATTCATACATTATAAAATAGATATCTCGGACCTTATGAGGCTAGTGTACTCACTTTGAGAATTCATCTAAAACATGGCTGTATCAGTAACTCTTTGTGAAAGTTTTGCCATTATTCCTAATAATGTTTTTGAAACATTATTCTGTTTTTTTGCCCATTTTTCATACATAATGCCGGTAAATTAAAATAGATGGTTCCATATTGAAGCTATAAGAAAGGAAGATTCGTCCTCCAAAAATAATTGAAAACATAAAATATTGCTAAACTAGTGAAAAAATTCTTCAGAATGAATAAAGTGCAACACATTATTGAGCTTTGGATCAGAAAAAGAGTTAAATGAAAATGTAATGTGACATAACTTCCAGCAGGTGGCAGTGGTGCACAGTGTTTCATCCGGAGGCTTTTACCTGTAGTCAATATTTTACATTCTTCTGCACTATTTATTTGCAGCAGCTAGAATTGAGCTTTTATAAAGTAGGACATGCATGTGACCTGGAGCTTACTTAGGTTAGAAAAAAATCACTCAATCTTCCATTTCCAGCTATTAAATCTGAAGAATGGATTATTCGGCTCTGTTGCCACTTAGCCTTTAAATCTAGTCGAAACTAGTTGCAGTTATCAAATTGTGAAGCAAGAGATGGACACAGGTACTATGCAATTACCAGTGGTATCCTGGATGCCTCCTCTGCGTAGATGCGACCAATAAGGGGAAGGAATAGTTAGGCAAACGCCACCAAATAGGTATTGGGCCATAGTGGGGCGATTTATCAAGCTAAAAGTGCCAGAAATCTGGTGCAATTTGTTTTCCATAACGTGCACCAGATTATTATGTGTTCCTTGTCTGTCTATGGGGGCGCATTAATTTGCAAAGGAAGCGTGTAAAAACACATCACAAAAGCAGTAAAATTGCCTAAAAACGTCCATATTTTATGCATTGTTTTTCCTGCCAACACTGGTTTTGCAGCAGAAAAATCTGTACATACTAGACAACCATTTATGCGTTGTTTTTTTTTTTTTTTTTTTTTGCTTTGCCTTTCTTTTTAACCTGGCGGATTTTGTGTCAAATTCATTAAGGCCTGTCCCACACGTCCGGATAATTCCGGTACCAGAAAAATCGGTACCGGAGTTATCCGTGTCCGTGTGTCCGTGTGCTCACGTGGCACATCAGTGAGGCACACGTGCGGCAGCCGTGTGCCGTCCGCGTGCCGACTGGGTACCACACGCACCGTGCAGGAGACAGCGCTACAGTAAGCGCTGTCCCCTGCTTTGGGTGCTGAATCCAGAATTCATTCCTTCTTTTCAGCAGCGTTCGCTGGAGAGAAGGAATGAAAAATCAGGTTGTTTTTTTTGTGTGTGTTTAAAATAAAGTTCCCGATCAGCTCCCGCCTCCCTCCCCCTGTGCGCCCGCCCGCTGGCATTAAAATACTTACCCAGCTCCCTCGATGCTTCCTCTCAGCGTCGCTGCTTGTCCTGTATGAGCGGTCACGTGGTGCCGCACATTACAGTGATGAATATGCGGCTCCACCTCCCATAGGGGTGGAGCCGCATATTCATCACTGTAATGTGCGGTTGGGGCTTTATCAAAGAACAAGGACTGTATGCGGAAATATTTGTGAATAGGAGAGACGTAGAATCTCATCTCTGGGAAGGACATCCAGATAGAGACTTGTATCCAGGGGACAGTGTCACCTACACCAGGCACTTTGGTGAAAAAGGCTGGTTTGTCCTGAATGTCCATAAGCAAAGAGGCCCCATGTCACACCACACTAAAACCCCTGCTATGCCGTCTCCTGTGACAACAGCGCCACCAGGCGTCAAGACCACTGCCACTACTACCACCACTACTGTCACGCCTACATGCACCGTTACTAGGACCACAATATGCACGGTTACAACTAGCGAAACTGTCGTGGCCACCGAGCCAACTCCAATTGTAACCTGTGCTAAGGTTGCCTCTGAACAGAACTCTGTGGGTACTCAGACCCCCATCTGGAGCGAGGGAGCTCTCTATGTAACACCTGGTAGCCGCCAGTACCCAAAAGGGCTACCTCCACCAGTGCTACCTCCAGAACTGCAGTGAAAGAACACTGAAAAGAATGTAAATAGTTAACTGTTCATCCTTTGCTTTACAAACACTGAACCCATGTGGGTTAGTGAGTTACATAGTTAGCTAATAAATTTTGCACTTAGAAAAGAATATTTGTTTGCACTTGAATGAAAATAAAAATGTTTGCTTTTGCACTTAATAAATAGTATACCTGTACGGGTAATAGTATTTCATAGCTAGTAAATGCATCTGTTATTAGTCAGACAACGACGCAAGCCAGTAATGTAAATATGTTATTGTTTGTAACGTTCAAGTGTCCTCACCTCCCATAAAGGGAAGCATCGTTAAATTTACTTGTTTTATAGCATTTCAAAAATTTGCATGTCTTTTTGCTAATGTATTGTTGCTTTCTTTCCCGGTCCTGGAGTACTGGATTTAACGGGGGCGGGAGGGGGGGAGGGAGTGCAGCGCCCCAGGGTCCTGGTCGTTGCAGTAATGTCATTCTTCCACCAGGGGGAGTGATGTTACGTCGGAAGGCAATAAACGAGATCACTTTACCAGGTATCACAAACCATTCAACACACTTCACACTATTTATTAGGGCACTCTTCACAATTAGGTAAAACCGGTAGTCTGGATAGGAAGTTAGGCAGCAGCTGACTGGGCTTCACCCAGTTAGCTGCTATCTGAGCTCAGGTAGTGGGTCCCTGACAGGGGAGGGATCCTGTCAGAGGCCTAGACAGAAGGCCACGGAGCTGCGTCGGCTCGGCGTGCGGCAGTATCCTAAGGAAGGACACAAAATAGAATTGTATTGTAGAGGGTTAGAAACAAAGTCATAGCAAAAGGAGAGGAAACCAGAAGGAGTTCTGCCCTGCAAAAGGCTGCCTCCTTCTGAGGAGCAGGGTCCGGTAGCCGGATCACCGAGGGAGCAATCGTCTCCATGCCTTGCTCCGGAGACCGGCAGGACTGATAATTCCACGTTACCTGCCCACCTGCACGGTGGCAACTTGTGGGGGCTGGGCATGCTAGAGTCCCTGTAAAAAGCCTCAGGCCATCAGTCATACGGGTTGTTCCTATCCATCTGGGGGACAGAGAGAGAGACATAACATCTACAACAGTGGTGAGGACCTTATGAGAAGCTCAGCAGTAAGGGACTACAACATCCAGGCGCTAGAGGAAGGCTACTGATTTCCACCTGGATAAGGGGACTCTGGATTTGCCTTCAGACTGGCCGGACTCTGCCTACCCTGTGATCTGGTGGTCTGGACTGTGGATGCTGAAGCCTTCAGTAAAAGGTAAAGAGACTGCAACCTTGTGTCCTCGTTCTTCACTGCGCCTCACACCATCCACTATCTACACCTCTGGGAAGCCCTGGGGACATACTTCACCTGTTGGAAGGTACTGTATACCATCTAGCTGCCATAACATCACCCCAGCGGACCCCTAAGCAGCGCCGGTCACCCTGACCGAATACCACAGGTGGCGTCACGAACATTATCCCTTTAAAGACCTTTCCCCCCTTTTACACGGACCTCCCGAGGGCCACGGACCGGGTCAGCCACCGTGATATCACCTTTGAGAACCGAAGGGCCCAGCTCCGAGTACCCCACTGCCCTACTGGGGGCGATCCACAATGATATGTGCACCCATGTATGCCCCTCTCCCCAATTTAATAGACCGGAGTAAGCAACGTTTGTCAATGATGAAAATGGTGTTAAATAATACACAGATCCGAGCCCTGCCACAAGATGGCAGCACTGGTTAAAGGTACTGGATGGATGGGAGAAATGATGCATGGGTTCTGCTGTGTGTGTGATTGCAGTATCCCCATCTCAGCAGACCGTGTCCCCAGCTCACAGTGTGAGTCATTAAACCCATTTGTAAATGACCCTACTCAGCTCGGGCACTGGCAGCGGGACGCGTTCTGTTATTTTCCTTCCATGCTTAAAATCACGGGGAACATAATGCATCCAGTACACAATGCTGACTAGACACCTCTGCCCCTTCCTGCCAATTACACGGGAATGTGTGCCAGGCCTAGCAGCCCACCGCTGTATACTGTAATCAGGCACGTGGCTCGGGGCATAATCGGAGTATGTGAATTAAGCAGCACAGCTCCCGGGGACGGCACAGGGCTCCTTACAGCAGATGGCAACCAGAGATTTTTTTTTCCCTTTAGGTATTTTTATGCATAAGGAATAATTGTCTTGTTTGTTTTATGTGCGTGAATTACAAGGCTTAATGGCCGCTTGTATTTTAGTGTGTTGTGTATTTCTTCCTCATCCCTAGTTTGGAGCCTGTAAAGTTGTCAGCTTTTATACTGCTTGTTTTATGGCTGAAAGTATAAAATATGCTGACGTGCCTGCCAGCCCATCATACACCGCGAGGGTCGCCATGTACCGGCTCAGATGTCACTGTCAGAGTCTGCCGTGGCTCAGGGTATATAGCCCCGAGTAACCATTGCTGTCAATCACCAAGTAATTTCTGCTGAATAGAATAAATATGAACACCCCTCTCCGGTGGCTACTTTGTAAGACTTTAGGCTCCATGTACACTCTGAGCCTGTATCGGCGGGACTTCCTGCGGCCGTATAGCTTACATTGAGTGTTAAAGGGGAATTCTTCAGGAAATTCTTATTTGTGATTTGCACTGATGAGGGGCAGTACCCCGAAACACAGTGTCTGCAGATTGAGATCTGGTTTGGCTCTTATCCTAAGTCATGTGACAAGGCTCGTTAAAGGGTCGACATTAACTGTTAGGATTGCTACTTCCAATAGGTGGCACTAGAGTTCTAGTCCTCTTCCTCTCTGAAGAGACAATTTGCTTGTTTGTTGTCAGAATGATTCCCATTGTTCTGCTGCTGAGTCTCAGCGATGCTGTAGGCAAGTCAATGTTACTGCTTGTTCAGGTCCCCTACAGCAACCCCGCAGGAGAAATGGAGTATTACATGGCGCCCATTAAAGAGGACTTTTAATTTAAACTAAGCCCCGCTTCCATTTTGCTCTGCTTTGCTGATTCTGAAACAGGTTTTATTAATTTTTTAAGACCCCCTCTGTTCCAAAGTTATGCCCCCCATTAATAATGGTGCACATTTAACCTTGAGGGTATACCTCAGAACTTCTCCAGTTCACGTCCAGTTGATTGAAGGGGAGTTTGGCATTATTGTTTCTGGGGTCATATCTTTGGAATGGAGGGGTACAATTAAGAAGTGGGAATTGGAGGAAGTTCTGAACAAGTCCAGTGAAAGATCATCTTTAACGTAAATTGGTCACGTAATACAAGGACAGACCAGATCCTTCAAAACGAGAGTTGGTGTTTTAACCTATGTTGTGCATCAGGGCTGCCACTAGAAATTTCAGGGCCCCATACTGGCAAAATTTCCGGGGCCCCCTTGAGACTCCACCCAGGCTCCACCCCAGCCCCGCCTCCACGCACCACCCCTCAAACTGTCCACAGTCCCACCACTCTTTCTTGGAAAAACTCCACTTCTCACCTATCACACATTAACAGTTCCCATCACCAGATCACACACATAAGCCACCAAAATGACAAGGTAGACACTTTTGGCCAGGCCCTACTCTACTGTAACCTATTAAATATTTGTTAAAATATGCAATACAATTTAGGTATATTTTTATTTATTTTTCAATTTTTAAAATGACCTATAATACCACATACAAGGAACAAATACCACAGCACCATGACCAGACACCATATCACCACAGTGACCTATAATACTATCTACAAGGCACAAATACCGCCACACCATTAACAGATGACATATTACCAACACAGTGATCGAATAATATCAAATACAAGGAACAAATACCACAAAATCATGACCAGACCACATATTACCACCACATAGTGACTGAATACTACAATACTGATCAATAATAAAAAAAACCCCACAGTACTATCACCATCAGTGCCATTATACACAGGAGATCTGTACTTAGTATGCAGTGTCTGTATACAGGTAATACAGTGATCACCAGTGACATTATACACAGGAGCTCTGTGTATAGTGTATAGGTAATCCAGTGATCACTGGTGACATTATACACAGGACCTCTGTATATAGTATACAGTGTATAGTGTCAGTGTATAGGTAACACACTGACTCACCAGTGACGTCTCTAGGTGAAGTCCTTCATCTTTCATCCAGCACAGACCGCCATCACTTCATCCAGCCAGGACTCGTCTCTGCAGGAAATAACACCGTTATCTCGAGTTCCACTTGCAGAACACATTACTTAATTTTCCCAACTTCTACATTACACCACATGAAGAAGGCGACATAGTATCACTCTACACAGTAATAGGACCGCCCCCCCATTTAGAACAGTATACTCAAAAAATAAAATAAATACATCACTGCAGTAATAATATCCCTTAATTAGCCCCTATGGTAATAATATTCGCCACCCTAGCCCTGTGTGTCTCATTCCTGGCTCCAGCCATATGTTCTCCCATCCTGCCCTAATGAGTATCCATCCTGCCCCATATGATCTCCCCATCCGGCCCCATCTGTCTCCATCGTATCCTTCCTGCCCCATGATCCTGCCCCATCTCCAGTGTCTCCAATCATTCCCGTATCACCATTCTGCCCCGTCTCCAATCATGCCCCCTGTGTCTCAATTCTGCCCCATCTGTCTCCAGTCATGCCCCAGTGTCTCCAGTCATGCCGCCATGTCTGTCATCCTGCCCCCTGTGTCTCCAATCATGCCCCGTTTCTCCATTCTGCCCGTGTCCAGCAATCTGCCCCGTGTCCAGCAATCTGCCCCCGTGTCCAGCAATCTGCCCCCGTGTCCAGCAATCTGCCTCCGTGTCCAGCAATCTGCCCGTGTCCAGCTTTCTGCCCGTGTCCAGCTTTCTACCCCGTGCCCAGCTTTCTGCCCCGTGCCCAGCTTTCTGCCCCTGTGCCCAGCTTTCTGCCCCTGTGTCCAGCGTTCTGCCCGTGTCCAGCGTTCTGCCCCTGTGCGCAGCATTCTGCCCCTGTGCCCAGCTTTCTGCCCCGGTGCCCAGCTTTCTGCCCCCCCTGTCTAGCTTTCTGCCCCGTGTCCAGCTTTCTGCCCCCCCTGTGTCCAGCAATCTGCTCCTGTGTCCAGCAATCTGCCCCTGTGTCCAGCTTTCTGCCCCTGTGCCCAGCTTTCTGCCCGTGTCCAGCTCTCTTCCCCTGTGTGCAGCTTTCTGCCCGTGTCCAGCTTTCTGACCGTGTCCAGCTTTCTGCCCCTGTGCGCAGCATTCTGCCCCTGTGCCCAGCTTTCTGCCCCTGTGCCCAGCGTTCTGCCCCTGTGCCCAGCGTTCTGCCCGTGTCCAGCGTTCTGCCCGTGTCCAGCGTTCTGTGTTGTGAATTCTGTGGTCGAGCTCCCTCCTGTGGTCATGAGTGGTACTTCGGCTGGTTCTGTCTATGAGCTTCCTCTGGTGGATGTGAGTGGGGCTGCGGCTTCTGAGTTTCCTTCCTCAGGTGACGAGGTTAAGTCGTTAGGTGCTGCTCTATTTAACTCCACCTAGTTCTTTGTTCCTTGCCTCCAGTCAATGTTCCAGTTTTGGTCTTGCTCTCTCCTGGATCGTCTTGTGGCCTGTCTGCCCTGCATAAGCTAAGTTCTGCTTGTGTTACTTTTGTTTGCTATTTTTTCTGTCCAGCTTGCTATATTGGTTTTTCTTGCTTGCTGGAAGCTCTGGGACTCAGAGCGAGCACCTCCGTGCCGTTAGTCGGTATGGAGGGTCTTTTTGCGCCCTCTGCGTGGTTGTTTGTAGGTTTTTGTGCTGACCGCAAAGCTATCTTTACTATCCTCGGTCTATTCAGTAAGTCGGGCCTCACTTTGCTAAAACCTATTTCATCTCTGTGTTTGTATTTTCATCTTTACTCACAGTCATTATATGTGGGGGGCTGCCTTTTCCTTTGGGGAATTTCTCTGAGGCAAGGTAGGCTTATTTTTCTATCTTCAGGGCTAGCTAGTTTCTCAGGCTGTGCCCGAGGTGCCTAGGTCTGGTCAGGAGCGCTCCACGGCTACCTCTAGTGTGGTGTGATAGGATTAGGGATTGCGGTCAGCAGAGTTCCCACGTCTCAGAGCTCGTCCTATGTTATTAGTAACTATCAGGTCACTTTGTGTGCTCTTAACCACCAGGTCCATTGTGTTTCTGAATCACCAGTTCATAACAGTACTGGAGGCCCAAAGTACTAATGCTTCTCAATAGAGGGAAAAGAGAAGTTCTGAGACCATTTTTTTTTCTCTGCACTGTGTTTTGTCTTTCTTTTCCCCTAGACATTTGGGTGGTTCAGGACACAGGTGTAGTGATGGACATTAAAGATCTGTTTTCTTGTGTGGATCATCTCGCTGCAAGAGTACAAAATATTCAAGACATTGTGGTTCAGAAATCCATGTTAGAACCTAGAATTCCTATTCCTGACTTATTTTCTGGAGATAGAGCTAAGTTTCTGAATTTCAAAAATAATTGTAAACTGTTTCTGGCTTTGAAACCCCGCTCCTCTGGTGACCCAGTTCAACAGTTTAAGATCATTATTTCTTTATTACGTGGCGACCCTCAAGACTGGGCATTTTCCCTTGCGCCAGGAGATCCTGCATTATGCGATATTGATGCGTTTTTTCTGGCGCTCGGATTGCTGTATGATGAACCTAATTCAGTGGATCAGGCAGAGAAAAATTTGCTGGCTCTGTGTCAGGGTCAGGATGAGGTAGAGATATATTGTCTGAAGTTTAGGAAGTGGTCTGTGCTCACTCAATGGAATGAATGTGCGCTGGCAGCAATTTTCAGAAAGGGTCTCTCTGAAGCCCTTAAGGATGTCATGGTGGGATTTCCTATGCCTGCTGGTCTTATTGAGTCTATGTCTTTGGCCATTCAGATCGATCGACGCTTACGTGAGCGTAAAAATGTGCACCATTTGGCGGTATTATCTGAGCATAAACCTGAGCCTATGCAATGTGATAGGACTTTGACCAGAGCTGAACGGCAAGAACACAGACGTCGGAATGGGCTGTGTTTTTATTGTGGTGATTCCACTCATGCTATCTCCGATTGTCCTAAGCGCACTAAGCGGTTCGCTAGGTCTGCCACCATTGGTACGGTACAGTCGAAATTTCTTTTGTCCGTTACTTTGATCTGCTCTTTGTCATCCTATTCTGTCATGGCATTTGTGGATTCAGGCGCTGCCCTGAATTTGATGGACTTGGACTTTGCTAGGCGCTGTGGGTTTTTCTTGGAGCCCTTGCAGTATCCTATTCCATTGAGAGGAATTGATGCTACGCCTTTGGCCAAGAATAAGCCTCAGTACTGGACCCAACTGACCATGTGCATGGCTCCTGCGCATCAGGAGGATATTCGCTTTTTGGTGTTGCATAATCTGCATGATGTGGTCGTGTTGGGGTTGCCATGGCTACAGGTCCATAACCCAGTATTGGATTGGAAATCTATGTCTGTGTCCAGCTGGGGTTGTCAGGGGGTACATGGGGATGTTCCAGTTCTGTCTATTTCATCATCCACCCCTTCTGAGGTCCCAGAGTTCTTGTTGGATGTATTTGATGAGCTCAAGTCCAGTGCCCTACCTCCGCATAGGGATTGCGATTGTGCTATCGATTTGATTCCTGGTAGTAAGTTTCCTAAGGGTCGACTGTTTAATTTGTCTGTGCCTGAGCACGCCGCTATGCGGAGTTACGTAAAGGAATCCTTGGAGAAGGGTCATATTCGCCCGTCGTCGTCGCCATTGGGAGCAGGGTTCTTTTTTGTGGCCAAGAAGGATGGTTCGTTGAGACCTTGTATTGATTACCGCCTTCTAAATAAAATCACACTCAAATTTCAGTACCCCTTGCCGCTGCTGTCTGATTTGTTTGCTCGGATTAAGGGGGCTAGTTGGTTCACCAAGATAGATCTTCGTGGTGCGTATAATCTTGTGCGTATTAAACAGGGCGATGAATGGAAAACAGCATTTAATATGCCCGAGGGCCATTTTGAGTACCTGGTTATGCCATTCGGGCTTTCCAATGCTCCATCAGTATTTCAGTCCTTTATGCATGACATCTTCCGAGAGTACCTGGATAAATTCCTGATTGTATACTTGGATGATATTTTGGTCTTCTCGGTGTTCAGAAGGTTTCATTTTTGGGTTTCATTTTTTCCCCTTCTACTATCGAGATGGACCCTGTTAAAGTTCAGGCCATTTATGATTGGACTCAGCCGACATCTCTGAAGAGTCTGCAAAAGTTCCTGGGCTTTGCTAATTTTTATCGTCGCTTCATCAATATTTTTTGGGTATTGCTAAACCGTTGACTGATTTGACCAAGAAGGGTGCTGATGTGGTCAATTGGTCTTCTGCTGCTGTAGAAGCTTTTCAGGAGTTGAAGCGTCGTTTTTCTTCTGCCCCTGTGTTGTGCCAGCCAGATGTTTCGCTCCCGTTCCAGGTCGAGGTTGATGCTTCTGAGATTGGAGCAGGGGCTGTTTTGTCGCAAAGAAGTTCTGATGGCTCGGTGATGAAACCATGTGCCTGCTTTTCCAGGAAGTTTTCGCCTGCTGAGCGTAATTATGATGTTGGCAATCGAGAGTTGTTGGCCATGAAGTGGGCATTCGAGGAGTGGCGTCATTGGCTTGAAGGAGCTAAGCATCGCGTGGTGGTCTTGACTGATCACAAGAACTTGACTTATCTCGAGTCTGCCAAACGGTTGAATCCTAGACAGGCTCGTTGGTCGCTGTTTTTCTCCCGTTTTGACATTGTGGTTTCGTACCTTCCGGGCTCTAAGAATGTGAAGGCGGATGCCCTGTCTAGGAGTTTTGTGCCTGACTCTCCGGGTTTGCCTGAGCCGGCGGGTATTCTCAAAGAGGGGGTAATTTTGTCTGCCATCTCCCCTGATTTGCGGCGGGTGCTGCAAAAATTTCAGGCTAATAGACCTGACCGTTGCCCAGCGGAGAAACTGTTTGTCCCTGATAAATGGACGAGTAGAGTTATCTCTGAGGTTCATTGTTCGGTGTTGGCTGGTCATCCTGGAATCTTTGGTACCAGAGATTTGGTGGCTAGATCCTTTTGGTGGCCGTCTCTGTCGCGGGATGTGCGTTCGTTTGTGCAGTCCTGTGGGATTTGTGCTCGGGCTAAGCCCTGCTGTTCTCGTGCCAGTGGGTTGCTTTTGCCCTTGCCAGTCCCGAAGAGGCCCTGGACACATATCTCTATGGATTTTATTTCGGATCTCCCCGTCTCTCAAAAGATGTCGGTCATTTGGGTGGTTTGTGATCGCTTCTCTAAGATGGTCCATTTGGTACCCTTGTCTAAATTGCCTTCCTCTTCTGATTTGGTGCCATTGTTTTTCCAGCATGTGGTTCGTTTACATGGCATTCCGGAGAACATCGTTTCTGACAGAGGTTCCCAGTTTGTTTCGAGGTTTTGGCGAGCCTTTTGTGCTAGGATGGGCATTGATTTGTCTTTTTCCTCGGCTTTCCATCCTCAGACAAATGGCCAAACTGAACGAACCAATCAGACCTTGGAAACATATCTGAGATGTTTTGTTTCTGCTGATCAGGATGATTGGGTGTCCTTTTTGCCTTTGGCTGAGTTCGCCATTAATAATCGGGCCAGCTCGGCTACTTTGGTTTCGCCATTTTTCTGCAATTCTGGTTTCCATCCTCGTTTCTCTTCAGGGCAGGTTGAGTCTTCGGACTGTCCTGGTGTGGATACTGTGGTGGATAGGTTGCAGCAGATTTTGACTCATGTAGTGGACAATTTGACATTGTCCCAGGAGAAGGCTCAACGTTTCGCTAACCGTAGGCGCTGTGTGGGTCCCCGACTTCATGTTGGGGATTTGGTTTGGTTGTCGTCTCGTTATATTCCTATGAAAGTTTCCTCTCCTAAGTTTAAGCCTCGTTTCATTGGTCCGTTTAGGATTTCTGAGGTTCTTAATCCTGTGTCTTTTCGTTTGACCCTTCCAGCTTCTTTTTCCATCCATAATGTATTCCATAGGTCATTGTTGCGGAGATACGTGGCACCTGTGGTTCCATCCGTTGATCCTCCTGCCCCGGTTTTGGTTGAGGGGGAGTTGGAGTATATAGTGGAGAAGATTTTGGATTCTCGTATTTCGAGACGGAAACTCCAGTACCTGGTTAAGTGGAAGGGTTATGGTCAGGAAGATAATTCCTGGGTCTTTGCCTCTGATGTTCATGCTGCCGATCTGGTTCGTGCCTTTCATTTGGCTCATCCTGGTCGGCCTGGGGGCTCTGGTGAGGGTTCGGTGACCCCTCCTCAAGGGGGGGGGTACTGTTGTGAATTCTGTGGTCGAGCTCCCTCCTGTGGTCATGAGTGGTACTTCGGCTGGTTCTGTCTATGAGCTTCCTCTGGTGGATGTGAGTGGGGCTGCGGCTTCTGAGTTTCCTTCCTCAGGTGACGAGGTTAAGTCGTTAGGTGCTGCTCTATTTAACTCCACCTAGTTATTTGTTCCTTGCCTCCAGTCAATGTTCCAGTTTTGGTCTTGCTCTCTCCTGGATCGTCTTGTGGCCTGTCTGCCCTGCATAAGCTAAGTTCTGCTTGTGTTACTTTTGTTTGCTATTTTTTCTGTCCAGCTTGCTATATTGTTTTTTCTTGCTTGCTGGAAGCTCTGGGACGCAGAGGGAGCACCTCCGTGCCGTTAGTCGGTACGGAGGGTCTTTTTGCGCCCTCTGCGTGGTTGTTTGTAGGTTTTTGTGCTGACCGCAAAGCTATCTTTACTATCCTCGGTCTATTCAGTAAGTCGGGCCTCACTTTGCTAAAACCTATTTCATCTCTGTGTTTGTATTTTCATCTTTACTCAGTCATTATATGTGGGGGGCTGCCTTTTCCTTTGGGGAATTTCTCTGAGGCAAGGTAGGCTTATTTTTCTATCTTCAGGGCTAGCTAGTTTCTCAGGCTGTGCCCGAGGTGCCTAGGTCTGGTCAGGAGCGCTCCACGGCTACCTCTAGTGTGGTGTGATAGGATTAGGGATTGCGGTCAGCAGAGTTCCCACGTCTCAGAGCTTGTCCTATGTTATTAGTAACTATCAGGTCACTTTGTGAGCTCTTAACCACCAGGTCCATTGTGTTTCTGAATCACCAGTTCATAACAGTACTGGAGGCCCAAAGTACTAATGCTTCTCAATAGAGGGAAAAGAGAAGTTCTGAGACCATTTTTTTTCTCTGCACTGTGTTTTGTCTTTCTTTTCCCCTAGACATTTGGGTGGTTCAGGACACAGGTGTAGTGATGGACATTAAAGATCTGTTTTCTTGTGTGGATCATCTCGCTGCAAGAGTACAAAATATTCAAGACATTGTGGTTCAGAAATCCATGTTAGAACCTAGAATTCCTATTCCTGACTTATTTTCTGGAGATAGAGCTAAGTTTCTGAATTTCAAAAATAATTGTAAACTGTTTCTGGCTTTGAAACCCCGCTCCTCTGGTGACCCAGTTCAACAGTTTAAGATCATTATTTCTTTATTACGTGGCGACCCTCAAGACTGGGCATTTTCCCTTGCGCCAGGAGATCCTGCATTATGCGATATTGATGCGTTTTTTCTGGCGCTCGGATTGCTGTATGATGAACCTAATTCAGTGGATCAGGCAGAGAAAAATTTGCTGGCTCTGTGTCAGGGTCAGGATGAGGTAGAGATATATTGTCAGAAGTTTAGGAAGTGGTCTGTGCTCACTCAATGGAATGAATGTGCGCTGGCAGCAATTTTCAGAAAGGGTCTCTCTGAAGCCCTTAAGGATGTCATGGTGGGATTTCCTATGCCTGCTGGTCTGAATGAGTCTATGTCTTTGGCCATTCAGATCGATCGACGCTTACGTGAGCGTAAAAATGTGCACCATTTGGCGGTATTATCTGAGCATAAACCTGAGCCTATGCAATGTGATAGGACTTTGACCAGAGCTGAACGGCAAGAACACAGACGTCGGAATGGGCTGTGTTTTTATTGTGGTGATTCCACTCATGCTATCTCCGATTGTCCTAAGCGCACTAAGCGGTTCGCTAGGTCTGCCACCATTGGTACGGTACAGTCGAAATTTCTTTTGTCCGTTACTTTGATCTGCTCTTTGTCATCCTATTCTGTCATGGCATTTGTGGATTCAGGCGCTGCCCTGAATTTGATGGACTTGGACTTTGCTAGGCGCTGTGGGTTTTTCTTGGAGCCCTTGCAGTATCCTATTCCATTGAGAGGAATTGATGCTACGCCTTTGGCCAAGAATAAGCCTCAGTACTGGACCCAACTGACCATGTGCATGGCTCCTGCGCATCAGGAGGATATTCGCTTTTTGGTGTTGCATAATCTGCATGATGTGGTCGTGTTGGGGTTGCCATGGCTACAGGTCCATAACCCAGTATTGGATTGGAAATCTATGTCTGTGTCCAGCTGGGGTTGTCAGGGGGTACATGGTGATGTTCCAGTTCTGTCTATTTCATCATCCACCCCTTCTGAGGTCTCAGAGTTCTTGTTGGATGTATTTGATGAGCTCAAGTCCAGTGCCCTACCTCCGCATAGGGATTGCGATTGTGCTATCGATTTGATTCCAGGTAGTAAGTTTCCTAAGGGTCGACTGTTTAATTTGTCTGTGCCTGAGCACGCCGCTATGCGGAGTTACGTAAAGGAATCCTTGGAGAAGGGTCATATTCGCCCGTCGTCGTCGCCATTGGGAGCAGGGTTCTTTTTTGTGGCCAAGAAGGATGGTTCGTTGAGACCTTGTATTGATTACCGCCTTCTAAATAAAATCACACTCAAATTTCAGTACCCCTTGCCGCTGCTGTCTGATTTGTTTGCTCGGATTAAGGGGGCTAGTTGGTTCACCAAGATAGATTTTCGTGGTGCGTATAATCTTGTGCGTATTAAACAGGGCGATGAATGGAAAACAGCATTTAATATGCCCGAGGGCCTTTTTAAGTACCTGGTTATGCCATTCGGGCTTTCCAATGCTCCATCAGTATTTCAGTCCTTTATGCATGACATCTTCCGAGAGTACCTGGATAAATTCCTGATTGTATACTTGGATGATATTTTGGTCTTCTCGGTGTTCAGAAGGTTTCATTTTTGGGTTTCATTTTTTCCCCTTCTACTATCGAGATGGACCCTGTTAAAGTTCAGGCCATTTATGATTGGACTCAGCCGACATCTCTGAAGAGTCTGCAAAAGTTCCTGGGCTTTGCTAATTTTTATCGTCGCTTCATCAATATTTTTTGGGTATTGCTAAACCGTTGACTGATTTGACCAAGAAGGGTGCTGATGTGGTCAATTGGTCTTCTGCTGCTGTAGAAGCTTTTCAGGAGTTGAAGCGTCGTTTTTCTTCTGCCCCTGTGTTGTGCCAGCCAGATGTTTCGCTCCCGTTCCAGGTCGAGGTTGATGCTTCTGAGATTGGAGCAGGGGCTGTTTTGTCGCAAAGAAGTTCTGATGGCTCGGTGATGAAACCATGTGCCTGCTTTTCCAGGAAGTTTTCGCCTGCTGAGCGTAATTATGATGTTGGCAATCGAGAGTTGTTGGCCATGAAGTGGGCATTCGAGGAGTGGCGTCATTGGCTTGAAGGAGCTAAGCATCGCGTGGTGGTCTTGACTGATCACAAGAACTTGACTTATCTCGAGTCTGCCAAACGGTTGAATCCTAGACAGGCTCGTTGGTCGCTGTTTTTCTCCCGTTTTGACATTGTGGTTTCGTACCTTCCGGGCTCTAAGAATGTGAAGGCGGATGCCCTGTCTAGGAGTTTTGTGCCTGACTCTCCGGGTTTGCCTGAGCCGGCGGGTATTCTCAAAGAGGGGGTAATTTTGTCTGCCATCTCCCCTGATTTGCGGCGGGTGCTGCAAAAATTTCAGGCTAATAGACCTGACCGTTGCCCAGCGGAGAAACTGTTTGTCCCTGATAAATGGACGAGTAGAGTTATCTCTGAGGTTCATTGTTCGGTGTTGGCTGGTCATCCTGGAATCTTTGGTACCAGAGATTTGGTGGCTAGATCCTTTTGGTGGCCGTCTCTGTCGCGGGATGTGCGTTCGTTTGTGCAGTCCTGTGGGATTTGTGCTCGGGCTAAGCCCTGCTGTTCTCGTGCCAGTGGGTTGCTTTTGCCCTTGCCAGTCCCGAAGAGGCCCTGGACACATATCTCTATGGATTTTATTTCGGATCTCCCCGTCTCTCAAAAGATGTCGGTCATTTGGGTGGTTTGTGATCGCTTCTCTAAGATGGTCCATTTGGTACCCTTGTCTAAATTGCCTTCCTCCTCTGATTTGGTGCCATTGTTTTTCCAGCATGTGGTTCGTTTACATGGCATTCCGGAGAACATCGTTTCTGACAGAGGTTCCCAGTTTGTTTCGAGGTTTTGGCGAGCCTTTTGTGCTAGGATGGGCATTGATTTGTCTTTTTCCTCGGCTTTCCATCCTCAGACAAATGGCCAAACTGAACGAACCAATCAGACCTTGGAAACATATCTGAGATGTTTTGTTTCTGCTGATCAGGATGATTGGGTGTCCTTTTTGCCTTTGGCTGAGTTCGCCATTAATAATCGGGCCAGCTCGGCTACTTTGGTTTCGCCGTTTTTCTGCAATTCTGGTTTCCATCCTCGTTTCTCTTCAGGGCAGGTTGAGTCTTCGGACTGTCCTGGTGTGGATACTGTGGTGGATAGGTTGCAGCAGATTTTGACTCATGTAGTGGACAATTTGACATTGTCCCAGGAGAAGGCTCAACGTTTCGCTAACCGTAGGCGCTGTGTGGGTCCCCGACTTCATGTTGGGGATTTGGTTTGGTTGTCGTCTCGTTATATTCCTATGAAAGTTTCCTCTCCTAAGTTTAAGCCTCGTTTCATTGGTCCGTTTAGGATTTCTGAGGTTCTTAATCCTGTGTCTTTTCGTTTGACCCTTCCAGCTTCTTTTTCCATCCATAATGTATTCCATAGGTCATTGTTGCGGAGATACGTGGCACCTGTGGTTCCATCCGTTGATCCTCCTGCCCCGGTTTTGGTTGAGGGGGAGTTGGAGTATATAGTGGAGAAGATTTTGGATTCTCGTATTTCGAGACGGAAACTCCAGTACCTGGTTAAGTGGAAGGGTTATGGTCAGGAAGATAATTCCTGGGTCTTTGCCTCTGATGTTCATGCTGCCGATCTGGTTCGTGCCTTTCATTTGGCTCATCCTGGTCGGCCTGGGGGCTCTGGTGAGGGTTCGGTGACCCCTCCTCAAGGGGGGGGGGGGTACTGTTGTGAATTCTGTGGTCGAGCTCCCTCCTGTGGTCATGAGTGGTACTTCGGCTGGTTCTGTCTATGAGCTTCCTCTGGTGGATGTGAGTGGGGCTGCGGCTTCTGAGTTTCCTTTCTCAGGTGACGAGGTTAAGTCGTTAGGTGCTGCTCTATTTAACTCCACCTAGTTCTTTGTTCCTTGCCTCCAGTCAATGTTCCAGTTTTGGTCTTGCTCTCTCCTGGATCGTCTTGTGGCCTGTCTGCCCTGCATAAGCTAAGTTCTGCTTGTGTTACTTTTGTTTGCTATTTTTTCTGTCCAGCTTGCTATATTGTTTTTTCTTGCTTGCTGGAAGCTCTGGGACGCAGAGGGAGCACCTCCGTGCCGTTAGTCGGTACGGAGGGTCTTTTTGCGCCCTCTGCGTGGTTGTTTGTAGGTTTTTGTGCTGACCGCAAAGCTATCTTTACTATCCTCGGTCTATTCAGTAAGTCGGGCCTCACTTTGCTAAAACCTATTTCATCTCTGTGTTTGTATTTTCATCTTTACTCACAGTCATTATATGTGGGGGGCTGCCTTTTCCTTTGGGGAATTTCTCTGAGGCAAGGTAGGCTTATTTTTCTATCTTCAGGGCTAGCTAGTTTCTCAGGCTGTGCCCGAGGCACCTAGGTCTGGTCAGGAGCGCTCCACGGCTACCTCTAGTGTGGTGTGATAGGATTAGGGATTGCGGTCAGCAGAGTTCCTACGTCTCAGAGCTTGTCCTATGTTATAAGTAACTATCAGGTCACTTTGTGAGCTCTTAACCACCAGGTCCATTGTGTTTCTGAATCACCAGTTCATAACAGTACTGGAGGCCCAAAGTACTAATGCTTCTCAATAGAGGGAAAAGAGAAGTTCTGAGACCATTTTTTTTTCTCTGCACTGTGTTTTGTCTTTCTTTTCCCCTAGACATTTGGGTGGTTCAGGACACAGGTGTAGTGATGGACATTAAAGATCTGTTTTCTTGTGTGGATCATCTCGCTGCAAGAGTACAAAATATTCAAGACATTGTGGTTCAGAAATCCATGTTAGAACCTAGAATTCCTATTCCTGACTTATTTTCTGGAGATAGAGCTAAGTTTCTGAATTTCAAAAATAATTGTAAACTGTTTCTGGCTTTGAAACCCCGCTCCTCTGGTGACCCAGTTCAACAGTTTAAGATCATTATTTCTTTATTACGTGGCGACCCTCAAGACTGGGCATTTTCCCTTGCGCCAGGAGATCCTGCATTATGCGATATTGATGCGTTTTTTCTGGCGCTCGGATTGCTGTATGATGAACCTAATTCAGTGGATCAGGCAGAGAAAAATTTGCTGGCTCTGTGTCAGGGTCAGGATGAGGTAGAGATATATTGTCAGAAGTTTAGGAAGTGGTCTGTGCTCACTCAATGGAATGAATGTGCGCTGGCAGCAATTTTCAGAAAGGGTCTCTCTGAAGCCCTTAAGGATGTCATGGTGGGATTTCCTATGCCTGCTGGTCTGAATGAGTCTATGTCTTTGGCCATTCAGATCGATCGACGCTTACGTGAGCGTAAAAATGTGCACCATTTGGCGGTATTATCTGAGCATAAACCTGAGCCTATGCAATGTGATAGGACTTTGACCAGAGCTGAACGGCAAGAACACAGACGTCGGAATGGGCTGTGTTTTTATTGTGGTGATTCCACTCATGCTATCTCCGATTGTCCTAAGCGCACTAAGCGGTTCGCTAGGTCTGCCACCATTGGTACGGTACAGTCGAAATTTCTTTTGTCCGTTACTTTGATCTGCTCTTTGTCATCCTATTCTGTCATGGCATTTGTGGATTCAGGCGCTGCCCTGAATTTGATGGACTTGGACTTTGCTAGGCGCTGTGGGTTTTTCTTGGAGCCCTTGCAGTATCCTATTCCATTGAGAGGAATTGATGCTACGCCTTTGGCCAAGAATAAGCCTCAGTACTGGACCCAACTGACCATGTGCATGGCTCCTGCGCATCAGGAGGATATTCGCTTTTTGGTGTTGCATAATCTGCATGATGTGGTCGTGTTGGGGTTGCCATGGCTACAGGTCCATAACCCAGTATTGGATTGGAAATCTATGTCTGTGTCCAGCTGGGGTTGTCAGGGGGTACATGGTGATGTTCCAGTTCTGTCTATTTCATCATCCACCCCTTCTGAGGTCTCAGAGTTCTTGTTGGATGTATTTGATGAGCTCAAGTCCAGTGCCCTACCTCCGCATAGGGATTGCGATTGTGCTATCGATTTGATTCCAGGTAGTAAGTTTCCTAAGGGTCGACTGTTTAATTTGTCTGTGCCTGAGCACGCCGCTATGCGGAGTTACGTAAAGGAATCCTTGGAGAAGGGTCATATTCGCCCGTCGTCGTCGCCATTGGGAGCAGGGTTCTTTTTTGTGGCCAAGAAGGATGGTTCGTTGAGACCTTGTATTGATTACCGCCTTCTAAATAAAATCACACTCAAATTTCAGTACCCCTTGCCGCTGCTGTCTGATTTGTTTGCTCGGATTAAGGGGGCTAGTTGGTTCACCAAGATAGATTTTCGTGGTGCGTATAATCTTGTGCGTATTAAACAGGGCGATGAATGGAAAACAGCATTTAATATGCCCGAGGGCCTTTTTAAGTACCTGGTTATGCCATTCGGGCTTTCCAATGCTCCATCAGTATTTCAGTCCTTTATGCATGACATCTTCCGAGAGTACCTGGATAAATTCCTGATTGTATACTTGGATGATATTTTGGTCTTCTCGGTGTTCAGAAGGTTTCATTTTTGGGTTTCATTTTTTCCCCTTCTACTATCGAGATGGACCCTGTTAAAGTTCAGGCCATTTATGATTGGACTCAGCCGACATCTCTGAAGAGTCTGCAAAAGTTCCTGGGCTTTGCTAATTTTTATCGTCGCTTCATCAATATTTTTTGGGTATTGCTAAACCGTTGACTGATTTGACCAAGAAGGGTGCTGATGTGGTCAATTGGTCTTCTGCTGCTGTAGAAGCTTTTCAGGAGTTGAAGCGTCGTTTTTCTTCTGCCCCTGTGTTGTGCCAGCCAGATGTTTCGCTCCCGTTCCAGGTCGAGGTTGATGCTTCTGAGATTGGAGCAGGGGCTGTTTTGTCGCAAAGAAGTTCTGATGGCTCGGTGATGAAACCATGTGCCTGCTTTTCCAGGAAGTTTTCGCCTGCTGAGCGTAATTATGATGTTGGCAATCGAGAGTTGTTGGCCATGAAGTGGGCATTCGAGGAGTGGCGTCATTGGCTTGAAGGAGCTAAGCATCGCGTGGTGGTCTTGACTGATCACAAGAACTTGACTTATCTCGAGTCTGCCAAACGGTTGAATCCTAGACAGGCTCGTTGGTCGCTGTTTTTCTCCCGTTTTGACATTGTGGTTTCGTACCTTCCGGGCTCTAAGAATGTGAAGGCGGATGCCCTGTCTAGGAGTTTTGTGCCTGACTCTCCGGGTTTGCCTGAGCCGGCGGGTATTCTCAAAGAGGGGGTAATTTTGTCTGCCATCTCCCCTGATTTGCGGCGGGTGCTGCAAAAATTTCAGGCTAATAGACCTGACCGTTGCCCAGCGGAGAAACTGTTTGTCCCTGATAAATGGACGAGTAGAGTTATCTCTGAGGTTCATTGTTCGGTGTTGGCTGGTCATCCTGGAATCTTTGGTACCAGAGATTTGGTGGCTAGATCCTTTTGGTGGCCGTCTCTGTCGCGGGATGTGCGTTCGTTTGTGCAGTCCTGTGGGATTTGTGCTCGGGCTAAGCCCTGCTGTTCTCGTGCCAGTGGGTTGCTTTTGCCCTTGCCAGTCCCGAAGAGGCCCTGGACACATATCTCTATGGATTTTATTTCGGATCTCCCCGTCTCTCAAAAGATGTCGGTCATTTGGGTGGTTTGTGATCGCTTCTCTAAGATGGTCCATTTGGTACCCTTGTCTAAATTGCCTTCCTCCTCTGATTTGGTGCCATTGTTTTTCCAGCATGTGGTTCGTTTACATGGCATTCCGGAGAACATCGTTTCTGACAGAGGTTCCCAGTTTGTTTCGAGGTTTTGGCGAGCCTTTTGTGCTAGGATGGGCATTGATTTGTCTTTTTCCTCGGCTTTCCATCCTCAGACAAATGGCCAAACTGAACGAACCAATCAGACCTTGGAAACATATCTGAGATGTTTTGTTTCTGCTGATCAGGATGATTGGGTGTCCTTTTTGCCTTTGGCTGAGTTCGCCATTAATAATCGGGCCAGCTCGGCTACTTTGGTTTCGCCGTTTTTCTGCAATTCTGGTTTCCATCCTCGTTTCTCTTCAGGGCAGGTTGAGTCTTCGGACTGTCCTGGTGTGGATACTGTGGTGGATAGGTTGCAGCAGATTTTGACTCATGTAGTGGACAATTTGACATTGTCCCAGGAGAAGGCTCAACGTTTCGCTAACCGTAGGCGCTGTGTGGGTCCCCGACTTCATGTTGGGGATTTGGTTTGGTTGTCGTCTCGTTATATTCCTATGAAAGTTTCCTCTCCTAAGTTTAAGCCTCGTTTCATTGGTCCGTTTAGGATTTCTGAGGTTCTTAATCCTGTGTCTTTTCGTTTGACCCTTCCAGCTTCTTTTTCCATCCATAATGTATTCCATAGGTCATTGTTGCGGAGATACGTGGCACCTGTGGTTCCATCCGTTGATCCTCCTGCCCCGGTTTTGGTTGAGGGGGAGTTGGAGTATATAGTGGAGAAGATTTTGGATTCTCGTATTTCGAGACGGAAACTCCAGTACCTGGTTAAGTGGAAGGGTTATGGTCAGGAAGATAATTCCTGGGTCTTTGCCTCTGATGTTCATGCTGCCGATCTGGTTCGTGCCTTTCATTTGGCTCATCCTGGTCGGCCTGGGGGCTCTGGTGAGGGTTCGGTGACCCCTCCTCAAGGGGGGGGGGGTACTGTTGTGAATTCTGTGGTCGAGCTCCCTCCTGTGGTCATGAGTGGTACTTCGGCTGGTTCTGTCTATGAGCTTCCTCTGGTGGATGTGAGTGGGGCTGCGGCTTCTGAGTTTCCTTTCTCAGGTGACGAGGTTAAGTCGTTAGGTGCTGCTCTATTTAACTCCACCTAGTTCTTTGTTCCTTGCCTCCAGTCAATGTTCCAGTTTTGGTCTTGCTCTCTCCTGGATCGTCTTGTGGCCTGTCTGCCCTGCATAAGCTAAGTTCTGCTTGTGTTACTTTTGTTTGCTATTTTTTCTGTCCAGCTTGCTATATTGTTTTTTCTTGCTTGCTGGAAGCTCTGGGACGCAGAGGGAGCACCTCCGTGCCGTTAGTCGGTACGGAGGGTCTTTTTGCGCCCTCTGCGTGGTTGTTTGTAGGTTTTTGTGCTGACCGCAAAGCTATCTTTACTATCCTCGGTCTATTCAGTAAGTCGGGCCTCACTTTGCTAAAACCTATTTCATCTCTGTGTTTGTATTTTCATCTTTACTCACAGTCATTATATGTGGGGGGCTGCCTTTTCCTTTGGGGAATTTCTCTGAGGCAAGGTAGGCTTATTTTTCTATCTTCAGGGCTAGCTAGTTTCTCAGGCTGTGCCCGAGGCACCTAGGTCTGGTCAGGAGCGCTCCACGGCTACCTCTAGTGTGGTGTGATAGGATTAGGGATTGCGGTCAGCAGAGTTCCTACGTCTCAGAGCTTGTCCTATGTTATAAGTAACTATCAGGTCACTTTGTGAGCTCTTAACCACCAGGTCCATTGTGTTTCTGAATCACCAGTTCATAACAGTACTGGAGGCCCAAAGTACTAATGCTTCTCAATAGAGGGAAAAGAGAAGTTCTGAGACCATTTTTTTTTCTCTGCACTGTGTTTTGTCTTTCTTTTCCCCTAGACATTTGGGTGGTTCAGGACACAGGTGTAGTGATGGACATTAAAGATCTGTTTTCTTGTGTGGATCATCTCGCTGCAAGAGTACAAAATATTCAAGACATTGTGGTTCAGAAATCCATGTTAGAACCTAGAATTCCTATTCCTGACTTATTTTCTGGAGATAGAGCTAAGTTTCTGAATTTCAAAAATAATTGTAAACTGTTTCTGGCTTTGAAACCCCGCTCCTCTGGTGACCCAGTTCAACAGTTTAAGATCATTATTTCTTTATTACGTGGCGACCCTCAAGACTGGGCATTTTCCCTTGCGCCAGGAGATCCTGCATTATGCGATATTGATGCGTTTTTTCTGGCGCTCGGATTGCTGTATGATGAACCTAATTCAGTGGATCAGGCAGAGAAAAATTTGCTGGCTCTGTGTCAGGGTCAGGATGAGGTAGAGATATATTGTCAGAAGTTTAGGAAGTGGTCTGTGCTCACTCAATGGAATGAATGTGCGCTGGCAGCAATTTTCAGAAAGGGTCTCTCTGAAGCCCTTAAGGATGTCATGGTGGGATTTCCTATGCCTGCTGGTCTGAATGAGTCTATGTCTTTGGCCATTCAGATCGATCGACGCTTACGTGAGCGTAAAAATGTGCACCATTTGGCGGTATTATCTGAGCATAAACCTGAGCCTATGCAATGTGATAGGACTTTGACCAGAGCTGAACGGCAAGAACACAGACGTCGGAATGGGCTGTGTTTTTATTGTGGTGATTCCACTCATGCTATCTCCGATTGTCCTAAGCGCACTAAGCGGTTCGCTAGGTCTGCCACCATTGGTACGGTACAGTCGAAATTTCTTTTGTCCGTTACTTTGATCTGCTCTTTGTCATCCTATTCTGTCATGGCATTTGTGGATTCAGGCGCTGCCCTGAATTTGATGGACTTGGACTTTGCTAGGCGCTGTGGGTTTTTCTTGGAGCCCTTGCAGTATCCTATTCCATTGAGAGGAATTGATGCTACGCCTTTGGCCAAGAATAAGCCTCAGTACTGGACCCAACTGACCATGTGCATGGCTCCTGCGCATCAGGAGGATATTCGCTTTTTGGTGTTGCATAATCTGCATGATGTGGTCGTGTTGGGGTTGCCATGGCTACAGGTCCATAACCCAGTATTGGATTGGAAATCTATGTCTGTGTCCAGCTGGGGTTGTCAGGGGGTACATGGTGATGTTCCAGTTCTGTCTATTTCATCATCCACCCCTTCTGAGGTCCCAGAGTTCTTGTTGGATGTATTTGATGAGCTCAAGTCCAGTGCCCTACCTCCGCATAGGGATTGCGATTGTGCTATCGATTTGATTCCTGGTAGTAAGTTTCCTAAGGGTCGACTGTTTAATTTGTCTGTGCCTGAGCACGCCGCTATGCGGAGTTATGTAATGGAATCCTTGGAGAAGGGTCATATTCGCCCGTCGTCGTCGCCATTGGGAGCAGGGTTCTTTTTTGTGGCCAAGAAGGATGGTTCGTTGAGACCTTGTATTGATTACCGCCTTCTAAATAAAATCACACTCAAATTTCAGTACCCCTTGCCGCTGCTGTCTGATTTGTTTGCTCGGATTAAGGGGGCTAGTTGGTTCACCAAGATAGATCTTCGTGGTGCGTATAATCTTGTGCGTATTAAACAGGGCGATGAATGGAAAACAGCATTTAATATGCCCGAGGGCCATTTTGAGTACCTGGTTATGCCATTCGGGCTTTCCAATGCTCCATCAGTATTTCAGTCCTTTATGCATGACATCTTCCGAGAGTACCTGGATAAATTCCTGATTGTATACTTGGATGATATTTTGGTCTTCTCGGTGTTCAGAAGGTTTCATTTTTGGGTTTCATTTTTTCCCCTTCTACTATCGAGATGGACCCTGTTAAAGTTCAGGCCATTTATGATTGGACTCAGCCGACATCTCTGAAGAGTCTGCAAAAGTTCCTGGGCTTTGCTAATTTTTATCGTCGCTTCATCAATATTTTTTGGGTATTGCTAAACCGTCGACTGATTTGACCAAGAAGGGTGCTGATGTGGTCAATTGGTCTTCTGCTGCTGTAGAAGCTTTTCAGGAGTTGAAGCGTCGTTTTTCTTCTGCCCCTGTGTTGTGCCAGCCAGATGTTTCGCTCCCGTTCCAGGTCGAGGTTGATGCTTCTGAGATTGGAGCAGGGGCTGTTTTGTCGCAAAGAAGTTCTGATGGCTCGGTGATGAAACCATGTGCCTTCTTTTCCAGGAAGTTTTCGCCTGCTGAGCGTAATTATGATGTTGGCAATCGAGAGTTGTTGGCCATGAAGTGGGCATTCGAGGAGTGGCGTCATTGGCTTGAAGGAGCTAAGCATCGCGTGGTGGTCTTGACTGATCACAAGACCTTGACTTATCTCGAGTCTGCCAAACGGTTGAATCCTAGACAGGCTCGTTGGTCGCTGTTTTTCTCCCGTTTTGACATTGTGGTTTCGTACCTTCCGGGCTCTAAGAATGTGAAGGCGGATGCCCTGTCTAGGAGTTTTGTGCCTGACTCTCCGGGTTTGCCTGAGCCGGCGGGTATTCTCAAAGAGGGGGTAATTTTGTCTGCCATCTCCCCTGATTTGCGGCGGGTGCTGCAAAAATTTCAGGCTAATAGACCTGACCGTTGCCCAGCGGAGAAACTGTTTGTCCCTGATAAATGGACGAGTAGAGTTATCTCTGAGGTTCATTGTTCGGTGTTGGCTGGTCATCCTGGAATCTTTGGTACCAGAGATTTGGTGGCTAGATCCTTTTGGTGGCTGTCTCTGTCGCGGGATGTGCGTTCGTTTGTGCAGTCCTGTGGGATTTGTGCTCGGGCTAAGCCCTGCTGTTCTCGTGCCAGTGGGTTGCTTTTGCCCTTGCCAGTCCCGAAGAGGCCCTGGACACATATCTCTATGGATTTTATTTCGGATCTCCCCGTCTCTCAAAAGATGTCGGTCATTTGGGTGGTTTGTGATCGCTTCTCTAAGATGGTCCATTTGGTACCCTTGTCTAAATTGCCTTCCTCCTCTGATTTGGTGCCATTGTTTTTCCAGCATGTGGTTCGTTTACATGGCATTCCGGAGAACATCGTTTCTGACAGAGGTTCCCAGTTTGTTTCGAGGTTTTGGCGAGCCTTTTGTGCTAGGATGGGCATTGATTTGTCTTTTTCCTCGGCTTTCCATCCTCAGACAAATGGCCAAACTGAACGAACCAATCAGACCTTGGAAACATATCTGAGATGTTTTGTTTCTGCTGATCAGGATGATTGGGTGTCCTTTTTGCCTTTGGCTGAGTTCGCCATTAATAATCGGGCCAGCTCGGCTACTTTGGTTTCGCCGTTTTTCTGCAATTCTGGTTTCCATCCTCGTTTCTCTTCAGGGCAGGTTGAGTCTTCGGACTGTCCTGGTGTGGATACTGTGGTGGATAGGTTGCAGCAGATTTTGACTCATGTAGTGGACAATTTGACATTGTCCCAGGAGAAGGCTCAACGTTTCGCTAACCGTAGGCGCTGTGTGGGTCCCCGACTTCATGTTGGGGATTTGGTTTGGTTGTCGTCTCGTTATATTCCTATGAAAGTTTCCTCTCCTAAGTTTAAGCCTCGTTTCATTGGTCCGTTTAGGATTTCTGAGGTTCTTAATCCTGTGTCTTTTCGTTTGACCCTTCCAGCTTCTTTTTCCGTCCATAATGTATTCCATAGGTCATTGTTGCGGAGATACGTGGCACCTGTGGTTCCATCCGTTGATCCTCCTGCCCCGGTTTTGGTTGAGGGGGAGTTGGAGTATATAGTGGAGAAGATTTTGGATTCTCGTATTTCGAGACGGAAACTCCAGTACCTGGTTAAGTGGAAGGGTTATGGTCAGGAAGATAATTCCTGGGTCTTTGCCTCTGATGTTCATGCTGCCGATCTGGTTCGTGCCTTTCATTTGGCTCATCCTGGTCGGCCTGGGGGCTCTGGTGAGGGTTCGGTGACCCCTCCTCAAGGGGGGGGGTACTGTTGTGAATTCTGTGGTCGAGCTCCCTCCTGTGGTCATGAGTGGTACTTCGGCTGGTTCTGTCTATGAGCTTCCTCTGGTGGATGTGAGTGGGGCTGCGGCTTCTGAGTTTCCTTCCTCAGGTGACGAGGTTAAGTCGTTAGGTGCTGCTCTATTTAACTCCACCTAGTTCTTTGTTCCTTGCCTCCAGTCAATGTTCCAGTTTTGGTCTTGCTCTCTCCTGGATTGTCTTGTGGCCTGTCTGCCCTGCATAAGCTAAGTTCTGCTTGTGTTACTTTTGTTTGCTATTTTTTCTGTCCAGCTTGCTATATTGTTTTTTCTTGCTTGCTGGAAGCTCTGGGACGCAGAGGGAGCACCTCCGTGCCGTTAGTCGGTACGGAGGGTCTTTTTGCGCCCTCTGCGTGGTTGTTTGTAGGTTTTTGTGCTGACCGCAAAGCTATCTTTACTATCCTCGGTCTATTCAGTAAGTCGGGCCTCACTTTGCTAAAACCTATTTCATCTCTGTGTTTGTATTTTCATCTTTACTCACAGTCATTATATGTGGGGGGCTGCCTTTTCCTTTGGGGAATTTCTCTGAGGCAAGGTAGGCTTATTTTTCTATCTTCAGGGCTAGCTAGTTTCTCAGGCTGTGCCCGAGGCACCTAGGTCTGGTCAGGAGCGCTCCACGGCTACCTCTAGTGTGGTGTGATAGGATTAGGGATTGCGGTCAGCAGAGTTCCTACGTCTCAGAGCTTGTCCTATGTTATTAGTAACTATCAGGTCACTTTGTGAGCTCTTAACCACCAGGTCCATTGTGTTTCTGAATCACCAGTTCATAACAGTTCTGCCCCTGTGCGCAGCATTCTGCCCCTGTGCGCAGCATTCTGCCCCTGTGCCCAGCTTTGTGCCCCTGTGCCCAGCTTTCTGCCCCCCCTGTGTTCAGCTTTCTGCCCCATTTCCAGCTTTCTGCCCCCCCCTGTGTCCAGCAATCTGCCCCTGTGTCCAGCAATCTGCCCCTGTGTCCAGCAATCTGCCCCTGTGCCCAGCTTTCTGCCCGTGTCCAGCTTTCTTCCCCTGTGTGCAGCTTTCTGCCCGTGTCCAGCTTTCTGCCCGTGTCCAGCTTTCTGCCCCTGTGCCCAGCTTTCTGCCCGTGTTCAGCTTTCTGCCCGTGTCCAGCGTTCTGCCCATGTCCAGCGTTCTGCCCCTGTGCGCAGCATTCTGCCCGTGTCCAGCTTTCTGCCCCCCTGTGCCCAGCTTTCTGCCCCCCCTGTGTCCAGCTTTCTGCCCCCTGTGTCCAGCTTTCTGCCCCCGCTGTGTCCAGCTTTCCTGCCCCCCCGTGTCCAGCTTTCTGCCCCCCCCTGTGTCCAGCTTTCTGCCCACCCTGTGTCCAGCTTTCTGCCCCGTGTCCAGCTTTCTGCCCCCCGTGTCCAGCTTTCTGCCCCCCCTGTGTCCAGCTTTCTGCCCCCCTGTGTCCAGCTTTCTGCCCCCCCTGTGTCCAGCTTTCTGCCCCCCGTGTCCAGCTTTCTGCCCCCGTGTCCAGCTTTCTGCCCCCCCTGTGTCCAGCTTTCTGCCCCCCCCTGTGTCCAGCTTTCTAAACCCCCCCGTGTCCAGCTTTCTGCCCCCTGTGTCCAGCTTTCTGCCCCCCCTGTGTCCAGCTTTCTGCCCCCCCTGTGTCCAGCTTTCTGCCCCCCGTGTCCAGCTTTCTGCCCCCCCGTGTCCAGCTTTCTGCCCCCCGTGTCCAGCTTTCTGCCCCCCATGTCCAGCTTTCTGCCCCCCTGTGTCCAGCTTTCTGCCCCCCCCTGTGTCCAGCTTTCTGCCCCCCGTGTCCAGCTTTCTGCCCCGTGTCCAGCTTTCTGCCCCCCGTGTCCAGCTTTCTGCCCCCCTGTGTCCAGCTTTCTGCCCCCCCCCCGTGTCCAGCTTTCTGCCCCCTGTGTCCAGCTTTCTGCCCCCCCTGTGTCCAGCTTTCTGCCCCCCCTGTGTCCAGCTTTCTGCCCCCCGTGTCCAGCTTTCTGCCCCCCCGTGTCCAGCTTTCTGCCCCCCGTGTCCAGCTTTCTGCCCCCCTGTGTCCAGCTTTCTGCCCCCCCTGTGTCCAGCTTTCTGCCCCCCCCCGTGTCCAGCTTTCTGCCCTCCCTGTGTCCAGCTTTCTGCTCCCCTTGTGTCCAGCTTTACTGCCCCCCCTGTGTCCAGCTTTCTGCCCCCCGTGTCCAGCTTTCTGCCCCCCTGTGTCCAGCTTTCTGCCCCCCCTGTGTCCAGCTTTCTGCCCCCCCCCGTGTCCAGCTTTCTGCCCCCCCCGTGTCCAGCTTTCTGCCCTCCCTGTGTCCAGCTTTCTGCTCCCCTTGTGTCCAGCTTTACTGCCCCCCCTGTGTCCAGCTTTGTGCCCCCCGTGTCCAGCTTTGTGCCCCCCCTGTGTCCAGCTTTGTGCCCCCCCTGTGTCCAGCTTTCTGCCCCCCCCGTGTCCAGCTTTCTGCCCCGTGTCCAGCTTTACTGCCCCCCCTGTGCCCAGCTTTCTGCCCTCCCTGTGTCCAGCTTTCTGCCCCCCTCGTGTCCAGCTTTCTGCCCCCCGTGTCCAGCTTTCTGCCCCCCCCGTGTTCAGCTTTCTGCCCCCGTGTCCAGCTTTCTGCCCCCCGTGTCCAGCTTTCTGCCCCCCCATGTCCAGCTTTCTGCCCTCCTGTGTCCAGCTTTCTGCCCCCCCTGTGTCCAGCTTTACTGCCCCCCCTGTGTCCAGCTTTCTGCCCCCCTCGTGTCCAGCTTTCTGCCCCCCCCGTGTCCAGCTTTCTCCCCCCCGTGTCCAGCTTTCTCCCCCCCGTGTCCAGCTTTCTGCCCCCCGTGTCCAGCTTTCTGCCCCCCCTGTGTCCAGCTTTCTGCCCCCCCTGTGTCCAGCTTTCTGCCCCCCCGTGTCCAGCTTTCTGCCCCCCCCGTGTCCAACTTTACTGCCCCCCCTGTGCCCAGCTTTCTGCCCTCCCTGTGTCCAGCTTTCTGCCCCCCTCGTGTCCAGCTTTCTGCCCCCCCCCTGTGTCCAGCTTTCTAAACCCCCCCCCCCCCGTGTCCAGCTTTCTGCCCCCCCTGTGTCCAGCTTTACTGCCCTGGGCCTCCCCGGATCGCCGCTCTCAATAAAAAAAAAAAAAACAAGTTCTGCTTACCTGCTGCACTCCTGCTCTCTCCACGCAGCTGAAGCGTGCACTCGCCGGCGACTGACAATGACGTCAGACGCCGGCGACCTGCACTCTGCGGCTGACGTCAGCTGCCAGCCTCAGATTGGCTTGCGGCTGTTAACTATTGACGTGCGGGCGCGGGCCCGCACGTCAATAGCGTTAAACAGCTGCAACGCCGGCTGCCGCTAAGGGCCCGGTTCAGCCTGCGGCTGCCGGTAGGGGCCCGGTGAGCAGGTAAGACGGGGCCCGATGTGGGCCCCCTCTGCTCACCGGGCCCCATACGCCAGTCACGGCTGTAATGCCCTGATGGCGGCCCTGTTGTGCATTGCAAATTGTTGCTGGTCCTGAGTGCTGAAGACCTCTCTATAATCCTCAGACTCCATAATATGGTACTTGAAAATAGGTCATTTGGACCAGACAATACATCTTAATGCCTTGTGTCATAGCCAGGAGTGGAGATTGATAGTAAAGGTCCCTCTGCAAAAACAATATATGGGCCCTTTGCAGTCCAATAGCTCATCATAATGCACAATTACACCTCCTTTAGCAGCAAAGTGGGCCCCTTTATATTCTATGCCCCTATGAGGTTGCACAGATTGAACCAATGACTTGTCCTCCCTGGTCAAAACCATGGACTATACACTCAGGGGCGGATTATCAGAGGGTCAATATGGGCGGTAGCCCAGGGCCCAGTGGTCTGGGGGGGCCCTGGGCTACCGCACAGATTGACCCTCCACTAATTGTCTGAATGCCCGCCGGCATTTGTGTGCCCCCAGACCCGGTGGGCAGAGAGAGGGGGCCCGCATTGGTTGGGAGGTGCGTGTATCAGCCGGTCAGCTGAGAGCTGAGTCCCTGCACCAGGCCTGCACAGCAGCACACCACATAATGGCTGCTCTGTGCACAGGACCTGTGATGAGGTCACAGGATGGGAGGAGTCAGGGGTCACATGATCGGGAGGAGGACCTCCGTGTACAGGACTTTGCTGGTTGCCATGGCGCCGCAGGAAGGTAAGGCAGCGTATGTGTGAGGCCAGGAGGTGTTTACAGGGTGGATGTAGCAGAGCCGTGTGTGTACGAGGTGTATGGATCAGAGCAGCATGTGAAAGGTCTATGGAGCGGAGTCGTGTGTGTACGATGTGTACGGAGCCGTGTGCATGATGTGTACGGAGCGCAGCCGCGTGTGTACGAGGTGTACGGAGCAGAGCAGCGTGTGTATGAGGTGTACGGAGCGGAGTCGTGTGTACAAGGTGTACGGAGCGGAGCCGCGTGTGTACGAGGTGTACGGAGCACAGCCGCGTGTGTACGAGGTGTACGGAGCGCAGCCGCGTGTGTACGAGGTGTACGGAGCAGAGCAGCGTGTGTATGAGGTGTACGGAGCGGAGTCGTGTGTACAAGGTGTACGGAGCACAGCCGCGTGTGTACGAGGTGTACGGAGCACAGCCGCGTGTGTACGAGGTGTACGGAGCACAGCCGCGTGTGTACGAGGTGTACGGAGCCCAGCCGCGTGTGTACGAGGTGTACGGAGCGGAGCCGTGTGTACGATGTGTACGGAGCACTGCCGCGTGTGTACGAGGTGTACGGAGCACAGCCGCGTGTGTATGAGGTGTACGGAGCGGAGCAGCATGTGAAAGGTGTACGGAGTGGAGTCGTGTGTACGAGGTGTACAGAGCGCAGCCGCGTGTGTACGAGGTGTACGGAGCAGAGCAGCGTGTATATGAGGTGTACGGAGCGGAGTCGTGTCTACAAGGTGTACGGAGCACAGCCGCGTGTGTACGAGGTGTACGGAGCCCAGCCGCGTGTGTACGAGGTGTACGGAGCGGAGCCGTGCGTACGATGTGTACGGAGCACTGCCGCGTGTGTACGAGGTGTACGGAGCACAGCCGCGTGTGTACGAGGTGTACGGAGCGGAGCCGTGTGTACGATGTGTACGGAGCACTGCCGCGTGTGTACGAGGTGTACGGAGCACAGCCGCGTGTGTATGAGGTGTACGGAGCGGAGCAGCATGTGAAAGGTGTACGGAGTGGAGTCGTGTGTACGAGGTGTACAGAGCGCAGCCGCGTGTGTACGAGGTGTACGGAGCAGAGCAGCGTGTATATGAGGTGTACGGAGCGGAGTCGTGTCTACAAGGTGTACGGAGCACAGCCGCGTGTGTACGAGGTGTACGGAGCCCAGCCGCGTGTGTACGAGGTGTACGGAGCGGAGCCGTGCGTACGATGTGTACGGAGCACTGCCGCGTGTGTACGAGGTGTACGGAGCACAGCCGCGTGTGTATGAGGTGTACGGAGCGGAGCAGCATGTGAAAGGTGTACGGAGCACAGCCGCGTGTGTACGAGGTGTACGGAGCACAGCCGCGTGTGTACGAGGTGTACGGAGCGGAGCCGTGTGTACGATGTGTACGGAGCATTGCCGCGTGTGTACGAGGTGCACGGAGCACAGCCGCGTGTGTATGAGGTGTACGGAGCGGAGCAGCATGTGAAAGGTGTACGGAGTGGAGTCGTGTGTACGAGGTGTACGGAGCACAGCCGCGTGTGTATGAGGTGTACGGAGCGGAGCAGCATGTGAAAGGTGTACGGAGTGGAGTCGTGTGTACGAGGTGTATGGAGCACAGCCGTGTGTGTACGAGGTGTACGGAGCACAGCCGCGTGTGTACGAGGTGTACGGAGCACAGCCGCGTGTGTACGAGGTGTACGGAGCGCAGCCGCGTGTGTACGAGGTGTACGGAGCGGAGTCGTGTGTAAGAGGTGTACGGAACCATGTGTACAAGGTGTACGGAGCACAGCCGCATGTGTACAAGGTGTACGGAGCGGAGTCGTGTGTAAGAGGTGTACGGAGCCATGTGTACGAGGTGTACGGAGCACAGCCGCGTGTGTACGGAGCGTAGTCGTGTGTACGAGGTGTACGGAGCACTGTCGCGTGTGTACGAGGTGTACGGAGCACAGCCGCGTGTGTATGAGGTGTACGGAGTAGTGCCGTGTGTGTACGAGATGTATGGAGAGGAGCCGTATGTGTATGAGGTGTACGCAGCGGAGCTGTGTGTGTGCAAGGTATGCGGAGCAGTGTGTGCAATGTGTATGGAGCGGAGCGGTGTGTGTATGAGGTGTACGGAGTAGTGCCGTGTGTACGAGATGTATGGAGCGGAGCCGTGTGTGTATGAGGTGTATGGAGCGGAGCCGTGTATGAGGTGTATGGAGCAGAGCCGTGTGTGTATGAGGTGTATGGAGCAGAGCCGTGTATGAGGTGTATGGAGCGGAGCTGAATGTGTACGGAGCGGAGCCGTGTGTGTATGAGATGTATGGAGTGGAGCCGTGTGTACGGAGCGGAGCCGTGTATGCAAAGTTTACGGAGCGCAGCCGCGTGTGTAGGAGTAGCTATGTGTGGCCATTATCATGTGCGGCCAAAATACAGTAAGGAGCATCATGTGTGGCCATTATACAGTATGGAGCATCATGTGCGGTCATTATACAGTATTATTGAGCATCATGTGCGGTCATTATACAGTATGGAGAATCATGTGTGGCCATTATACAGTATGGAGCATCATGTGCGGTCATTATACAGTATGGAGCATCATGTGCGGTCATTATACACTATGGAGCATCATGTGTGGTCATTATACAGTATGGAGCATCATGTGCGGTCATTATACAGTATGGAGCATCATGTGCGGTCATTATACACTATGGAGCATCATGTGCGGTCATTATACAGTATGGAGCATCATGTGCGGTCATTATACACTATGGAGCATCATGTGTGGTCATTATACAGTATGGAGCATCATGTGTGGTCATTATACAGTATGGAGCATCATGTGCGGTCATTATACAGTATGGAGCATGATGTGCAGTCATTATACAGTATGGAGCATCATGTGCGGCTATTATACAGTATGGAACATCATGTGCGGTCATTATACAGTATGGAGCCTCATGTGCGGTCATTATAAAGTATGGAGCATCATGTGTGGCCATTATACAGTATAGATCATCATGTGCGGTCATTATACAGTATGGAGCATCATGTGTGGCCATTATACAGTATGGAGCATCATGTGCTGTCATTATACAGTATGGAGCATCATGTGCTGTCATTATACAGTATGGAGCATCATGTGCAGTCATTATACAGTATGGAGCATCATGTGCTGTCATACAGTATGGAGCATCATGTGCAGTCATTATACAGTATGGAGCATCATGTGCGGCTATTATACAGTATGGAGCATCATATGCGGTCATTATACAGTATGGAGCATCATGTGTGGCCATTATGGAGCATCATGTGCGGTCATTATACAATATGGAGCATCATGTGTGGTCATTATACAGTATAGAGCATCATGTGCGGTCATTATACAGTATGGAGCATCATGTGTGGTCATTATACAGTATGGAGCATCATGTGTGGCCATTATACAGTATTGAGCATCATGTGCGGTCATTATACAGTATGGAGCATCATGTGCAGTCACTATACAGTATGGAGCATCATGTGTGGCCATTATACAGTATTGAGCATCATGTGGGGTCATTATACAGTATTGAGCATCACGTGGGGCCATTATACAGTATTGAGCATCACGTGGGGTCATTATACAGTATTGAGCATCATGTGGGGCCATTATACAGTATTGAGCATCATGTGGGGTCATTATACAGTATTGAGCATCATGTGGGGCACTTATACAGTATTGAGCATCACGTGGGGTCATTATACAGTATTGAGCATCATGTGGGGCCATTATACAGTATGGAGCATCATGTGTGGCCATTATACAGTATTGAGCATCATGTGTGGCCATTATACAGTATTGAGCATCATGTGGGGTCATTATACAGTATTGAGCATCATGTGGGGCCATTATACAATATTGAGCATCATGTGGGGTCATTATACAGTATTGAGCATCATGTGTGGCCATTATACAGTATTGAGCATCATGTGGGGTCATTATACAGTATTGAGCATCATGTGGGGCCATTATACAGTATTGAGCATCATGTGGGGTCATTATACAGTATTGAGCATCATGTGTGGCCATTATACAGTATTGAGCATCATGTGGGGTCATTATACAGTATGGAGCATCATGTGCGGCCATTATACAGTATGGAGCATCATGTGTGGCCATTATACAGTATTGAGCATCATGTGGGGTCATTATACAGTATTGAGCATCATGTGGGGCCATTATACAGTATTGAGCATCATGTGGGGTCATTATACAGTATTGAGCATCATGTGTGGCCATTATACAGTATTGAGCATCATGTGGGGTCATTATACAGTATTGAGCATCATGTGGGGTCATTATACAGTATTGAGCATCATGTGTGGCCATTATACAGTATTGAGCATCATGTGGGGTCATTATACAGTATTGAGCATCATGTGGGGCCATTATACAGTATTGAGCATCACGTGGGGTCATTATACAGTACTGAGCATCATGTGGGGCCATTATACAGTATGGAGCATCATGTGTGGCCATTATACAGTATGGAGCATCATGTGTGGCCATTATACAGTATTGAGCATCATGTGGGGTCATTATACAGTATTGAACATCATGTGTGGCCATTATACAGTATTGAACATCATGTGGTCATGTGGGGTCATTATACAGTATGGAGCACTGTGTGGCCATTATACAGTATCGAGCACTGTGTGGCCATATTTTTTTTTTATAATTATTCTTTATGAACAGTGTGATCAGCAGTGCTAAATGAGTGTGGTTGAGACATGGATATGGGTGTGACTAGTGAATGGGTGTGGTCAGAGGTGTGCCCTAAAATTTGTCCCTCTTTCCCAACTTCAAAAGTTGGGAGGTATGGTAATATGTGGTCTGGAAATGGTGCGGTGGTATTTGTCCCCTGTATGTGCTATTATTCGATCACTGTGGTTGTAATTTGTGGTCTGGTCATGGTGCGGTGGTATTTGTTCCTTGTATGTGATATTATTGGTCAAGATATACCTAAATTGTATTGCAGATTTTAACAAATATTTCCTAGGTTACAGTAGAGTAGGGCCCGGCCCTTTTTCTGGAATAATCTGGTTCGGGTATATCATGACCCCCGTCACGTGACCCCCGTCACGTGACCCCCGTCACATGACCCCGTCACATGACCCCCGTCACATGACCGGGGGGGGCCCACAGTGTGTGAACAGCCCGGGGCCCTGGCTACCCTTAATCCACCCCTGTATACACTGTCACTCATTTTTTGAATCTGAAGTTCTTGCTCTTACCACAAGAGGGCATCAGACACAAGGCAGATTCCAGACTAGTATCCCTGCCATAAGAAACTGAAGGCTCTTTGCAGCAGACAGACCTCTGAGCTGTAGATTTTCCATCTTGCAGCAGGAGAGGCTGTGGCGGCACCTGTTAGTAATGCAAATGCAGTCACATTTCATTCAATATTACATTTGCAAATCGTGTTCCCTGCGTTGTAATTTGCATGAGACGCAACATCCAAGAGACATAATCTGTATTTACACAACTGTCAGGGTGAGACACGAGCCTCATATTAACCCCATAAACATGTTTTGTTTATGTAACATAAGGCCCCCCGCCAGGAAAATGTCAGACTCGGGTCTAAAAGTTATTGTTTTATATGAGTAATGGACTTAAGAGGCTCTTCAGCTTCTCTACCTTCCACATAGTGAGGTGAGCAGCTCTGATGAAGGGGCCTGCCAGGATGTGTGCACCACTGACAAGTGTTGTGTGCGTCTTATTCCAATACATCGGACGTATCAGCACGGTAGCTGCTGGCAATGCATGCATCCTGGCTGGCACATATCGCCTGCCAATGCGGAAATGGGAGAAACAACACTGTTTATTCTGACAGATATTGCTCCCGACCTTCCATACACAAGCTTGGATGAGAAGAGGGGATTAAGCCGATAACAAAGGATTGAGCATATTTAAGTTCATTATCCCTAATCCCTTTTTTCCACAAATTTGATAGTTGGCTGATGTTGCTGAAATTGATGGGGTCACATGATCTTGGGCCCTTCATACACATTAAATGGCTGTCGGGTGAAAGATAGTTTGACCAAAAGCTGTCTCTGCCATCACAACACTCAGTTACTGTGGTCTATATGGGGGAATTTGGTAGCGGCTTATCTCAGGGAGAATGAAAGGATGATAATTGCGAAATTGGACATGCTGTATTCTTATCTCCTTAGACATCATATGTCTGGAGAGAGTTGGGAGGCACCCATACACAATAGTCTGTCATCCATTCACACCGATATCAGTGGATCAACTGACAACAGTCTAATATCTATCTATCTATCTACAAGGGGCGTTCATTAAAGATTTCCCCTGACCCACTTCCTGTGGACTGAGAGCAATGAAAGTCCTTAGTCCTTCTCTACATCTGTGCCACCTAGGGACACGCACTTCTCACATTTCTTTAAGAACTGTAAACACCTCGCTTCTAGAAGGCGACAGGTTGTTCCAAAAGCCACGTTGTGCCCTCGGAAATCAGAGTCTCATCATCTGGAAAATGTTGGAAAGAGGTGGAAGTCCAATGGTGCGAGGTCGGCTGACTAAGGGGGATGTGGTAGAATTTCAAAGTCACAGGAGCATGTTTCCATTTGGGCAACATGTGAGTTGTGAACTGGTGCATTGTCTTGCAGAAGGTGGACACCTTTGGTTTTGATGGCTTCCCGCAGTTTCCGCAGCAGTGAAGTATAGTATGCCCCAGTGATCATGGTACCCTTTGCTATGAAATCCATCAATACTACTCCATGCTGATCCCAAGATACTGTGAGTGCAGCACCCCAGAGTCCTGGTCGTTGCAGTAATGTCGCCCTGCCGCTAAGGGGAGTGATGTTATGTCTGATTGCGCTAAAGGAGTTCACCTGACCAGGTATCACAGCACACATTACACTTCACACTCCGGCCACCAGGGGGAGCAAAAGGCACTATGTATTAGGCCACTCCGCACACTGGTAAAACTGGGGGTCGGATAGGAAGTTAGAACAGAACGCAGCCTGGGAGAGCTCCAGGGAGGACCTGTCAGGGTTGGGTTCCTGACAGGGGCCTAGCAGAACGAATAGAAAGCAACGGAACCGCGCCTGCACTACCTTGCGGCGGTATCCTAAGAAAGGACACGAAGAGAAGGATATTGTGGAAAGTGAGAAACGAGATCAAGCACAAAGGAGAGCCAGTAGGAGTCGTGCCTCAAGAACGGCAACTTCCTACTGAGGCGCGTAGCCGGTGACCGGAACACCGAGGAAGTAACTGGCTCTATGCCTTACTTCAAATACCGCAGGACAGTTAATTATAGGTTGGCTGTCTACCATACCTCTCCTAAGCAGACATAGGGGGCAAGCGTGGAGAGGGGCGTCTCTAGGGTCCCAGAATAGCTCCGAGCCTTCCCATCAAACGGGTGCGTCCTATTCAGATAACTTGGGGGACGAAGAGAGAGAGAGAGAAAGAACGAGAACAGAAGTTGTGAGGACTATCCCGAATGCTCAGCAGGGAAGAACTACAACACACTGGCGCTAGTGGTAGGCAACGATTTCCACCTGCAAAGGGAACTCTGGATGTGCCTTCGGACCGGCCGGTCTCAGACAGCCCTGTTAACTGTGCTCTGGATTGAGGATCCCGAGGTCTTCAATAAAAGGTAATGAGACTGCAACCCTGTGTCCTCGTTATTAACTGCGCCTCACACCATCGCCACCTACACTACTGGGAAGCCCTGGGGATATACTTCACCTGTGGGAAGGTATACCATCTAGCTGCCATTCCATCACCCCAGCGTACCCCTAAGCAGCGTCGGTCGCCCTGACCGAACACCACAGGTGGTGTCACGAACCCTTGACAAACTACCATCACTCTTTTTATTGGACGCCCCTTAGCAGGGTCACGGACCGGGTCCAGCCACCGTGACAACCCCAGAACTGAGACAGAGAGGACCGGTACCGAGAACCTGTGGCCCTGTGTCTGGGGGCGCTCCATGAGCATGACCTTGCATAGCCGAGGATTGGACATGTGCCTTCTTTGGAGGCGGTGAGTCATAATGCTTCCATTGCATCTACTGGATTTTAGTCTCAGGATCATAGTGATAGACCCAGCTTTCATCCTGTGTGATCAGTCTGTTGTCTCCTCCTGGTTTCCATGGCACATCATCAATAGTGCCTGAGAGCATTTGACTCGTTTCTGCTTCTGGAAAGGTGTAAGCATCTGGGGAACCCAGTGAGCAGATCCCTTATGCATGTGAAGATGGTCTTGGATGATTTTTTCCATGGATCCCACACTAATCTTGACATTTTGGGCTAGGTGGTGAATAGTTACGCGACGATCTTCTAAAATGGCGACCTCCACTTGCTAGATGGTGTGTTCATCAATAGCAGAGTGGGGTCGCCCTGGCATTGGAGCTGTTTGCACCAAAGTTCGACCACATTTGAATTGACAATGCCAGTTCTTGACTGCATCATATGATGGGGAATCATCACCATAAACCTCTTTCATCTCACTGAACATCTCCTTTGGTGTGCAGCCTTTCAAGTAAAGGAACTTGATGACTGCTCTGTATTCCGCTGGGTCCATTATCAAACTTCACACCACTTCAGCACTTGTAAACTTAAGACCGTTATCAGTTCTGAGTTGCAAATTGGCACGTAACCTATAGAGACTTATATCATTACACATGTGCAGTTTCAGGGTCCTGTGATAAATAGAAGTGGGTCAGGGGAAAACTTTAATGAACGCCCCTCTTATCTATCTATTATCTATCTACTTATCTATCTTGGCTTGAAAAAGGCTCGTGTGAGCCAAAATGTCGCCACGCCATGTGGGTCTAATAAAGTCCACATCACTTTTTTGAAAATACTGGAGTGCTGCCTTCCTTTATGGTATCTATCTATCTATCTATCTATCTATCTATCTATCTATCTTCTATCTATCTATCTATTTATCTCCCTTAGCTCTTACATCTGTACGGCATCTTTCTCATATTTTCCTGTCCCACTTCTGGTACTCCTCTTGTGCTGCACTTACTCTCATCTCCTCTAATACGATTCCGTTTGGAGGCATTTATACCATGTTCTGCCTGCACACAATTATTACATCAGTTCTTGCATTTTTAACCCTATTATAAAGTCTTATATTCATAATGCCACATTCTCCAGCCTCTGCTGCTTCCATCCTCTTTGCTCCTCCGTCCACTTCAGTTCTTGCACTCAAGATGTCTGGGTGTATGATTCATCCTGGAATATCTATTTATAACCCCACTTTTGTGTTCGCAGATCCTTGATCCATGGCTTCTATCTATTATGTCATTACCCATCATCTTTAGGGTGTAAGCCTTTGTGAGAAGAGATCTGTCTTTTCTATGTCATCTTCTTTCCCTTGTACACTTTAGTCAATGGTGTTTGGCTAGAAGTGATTTTTGAAGCTTTGGTTGAAGCATTCGTATTCTAACCCTAGGGGGCACTGTAGTAATCCAAGTTATAATAAGTAAAATGAATCTCTAGCTATAAAAGAAAAACTATTAAACTTTGCAATATAAACTGTTATTCTAAATCAATATATTAGGGTATTTTGCTTTTTTAACCCCTGAGCGGACTAGCTTAAGTCTGTGGTGGCTGAATTTAGGGTGGTTATCCCAAAATCGAAACCAATCACCAATACACAGAATCAGTGATAGGATTCTGATCGCGGGGCCCCACTTCGGGGAACTTGAGTCCTTTGTGTCATTCGTGTGCAAGTTGCACATTCGTGCTGCTCCTTCATTCATTCCAATAGGACTGTAGCGTTTGGTTATCTACTCCGTCCTATAGAGAATGAATTGAGCAGCAGCGAGAATGTGCAATTAGTGCGCCATTCACACAGGTGAGTGGGACACCACTGTTCTTGTGATTACAAGGAGCTCCACAGGTTGAGCCCGCAAACAGATTGCAAAGTTTTACAAAATGCCCAGCCGCTGTTATTGACCTGAGTCTTTCCCAATGAGGACTACGTTGGAATACCACAATGAGTTACACAATTCATATTGAGTATTATTCATTGAACTGAGCAAGTTGAAGCCTAAAAAGCACGTAGAAACCCCCCTAAGCTAGAAGAGTCTCTCAGCGAGGAGCAATCCATAAAGTGTCTTAGTGTTACAGGGAACCTGTCACCCCCAAAATCGAGGGTGAGCTAAGCCCACCAGCATTAGGGGCTTATTTACAGCATTCTGTAATGCTGTAGATAAGCCCCCAATTTATCCTGAAAGATAAGAAAAACAGGTTATATTATACTAACCCAGGGGCGGTCTCGGTCCAGTCCAATGGGCGTCACTGTCCAGTCCAGCGCCTCCCATCTTCATCAGATGACATCCTCTTCTTGTCTTCACGCTGCGGCTCCGGCGCAGGCGTACTTTGTCTGCTCTGTTGAGGGCACAGCAAAGTAGTGCAGTGCGCAGGCGCTGGGCCTCTCTGACTTTTCCCGGCGCCTGCGCACTGCAGTACCTGTCCTCAACAGGGCAGACAAAGTACACCTGCGCCGGAGCCGCATCGTGAAGACAAGAAGAGGACGTCATCTGATGAAGATGGGAGGCGCCGGACCGGACAGCGACACCCATCGGACCGGACCGGGACCGCCCCTGGGTGAGTATAATCTAACCTCTTTTTCTCATCTTTTAGGATATATCAGGGGCTTATCTACAGCATTACAGAATACTGTACATAAGCCCCTGATGCTGGTGGGCTTACCTCACCCTCGATTTTGGGGTTGACAAGTTCCCTTTAAGTTCCTCTGCAGTACCTCCACAGGAGAAATATAGTATTACAGAAAACCCATTTTCAGGTTTACGACATTGCTGTGCAAACAAGAGAAATCCTGGAGCTAGGGCACCAGACGTCCTCCCTTTGGTAACCTTATTAGTGCAGAAAATTCACAACGTTTTGGCCAGTCAGGGTCTTTATCAAGCCATAGAAAAAGAGAGATGTGCATCTCTAGCTTTTTTTCTATGGCTTGATAAAGGCCCTGTGTGGCAGAAATGTGATTTTTCTACACTAATTGAGGTTACCAAGGAGGACATCTGGTGTTCTAGTTCCAGGATTTCTCTGTGTTCCTACAACTTTGTTGTCTGTGCACATTTGGAGCAACCCTCCATAGAGTGGTGCACAGGAATCATCAATTTCAAGAATTGCTATGCACACATTTATCCTTTTAATATGTCTTCTAACCACTTCAGGGATCGGAAGCCATAAGGAGGTTAAAAGAAGTAACATGGTCATTCTTCAGGAGACTTCTGCTAGGAGTCTGCTCGCCATTATAGTCTAAAATACACAGTAAACTCAGATCCTTCTATGGTTATTATAAGGTTTCAAAAGTTTTTAACATTTTGACAAATACAGAGACTCAATATTTACAGTGCTGTCACTTATTTTTCAAGGCTTCGGCCCTTCTGGATATCAGCTTCTGGGCAAAATCCCTAACTGATGACAACCCATTCTTCCCTAATCTGTGCTTTTTTCTGTGTTCTTGTTTGTCCACCCACTGTTTGATGATTGTCCATAGCTTCTCAATGAGATTATGGTTTGGGAAGTATCCTCGGGCCATGTACCCAAAATGTCAATGTTTTGTTCACTGAGTCACTTAGTTATGCTTTTTTTCTTGTGACATGGTCTCCATTATGCTTCCAAAAGCATCGCCAAATTGCTCCTGGATCATTGGTAGAAATTGCTTTTGGAGGAAATCTATATCCCTTTCTTTTTTCATGGCAATGTTCTTAGGCAAAATTGTGAGTCAACCTACTCCATGGATGAAAAGCAACCCCACACGAGTTGTCTCAGGATGTCTTACTGTTGGCATGGCACATGTCTAATGGTAGCGCTCACCTATTCTTCTCCGAACAATCATTCTTCCTGATGTCCCAAACAATCTGAATTGGGGGCTTCACCAGAGGAAATAACTTTACCCCAGTCCTCTGCAGTCAAATATCTGTACTTTCTGCAGAATGTCAGTCTGTTTTTGATATTTTTAGGGAAGAGAAGTGGCTTCTTTGCTGCCCTCTTTGACACCAGTTCAGTCTCCAAAGCCTTTGCATCACAGTGTATGCTGATACGCTGCCTGCTACCATTCATGAGCAAGCTCTGCATTGGTGTTGAACCAAATGGACAAGCTGATCTGATGCATGGTTGATTTACATTTGCAGTTCATGTGATCAATCTTCATAACAATCTAGACTTACTGCAAATTGCCACTATAAAAACTAATGACAAAAAACTGGCACATCCAGACCAGTGTGAATAGGTGCATACCAGGAGGAGCTACCTCCATGTACCATATACAAAAAAAGGTTGCACTCTGTTGTGCTAAAGCATGTCAGTGTGAAATATATAAAATATGAATAGCAATACTGCTTATGAATATTAGGAAAAAAAATTGAGACGCTTAGCATAAAATTTGGCCAAATTATATCTGCCCATCCAACCATTGTCAAGGTGGTCTCAAAAACTGATGGGTACCTACGTGTGTGAACACCTCTCTTAGGCCGGAGTCACACTACCGTTGAATACGGACGAGTGTTATGCAATAAAAAATCTCATAGCATTTGGACCAGTATTCATCTATGGCGCAGCTCACATCGCCATATTTTTTCTCAGCCGTTTTCAGTGTGCAAGTGAAATCGCAGCATGCTGCGATTGTCACCGACACTCGGCCGAGACTCGTCTCACTCTCACCCATATAAGCCTATGGGTACAAGTGAGACAACGCACATCACTTGGATATCATCCGAGTGATGTGCGATATTTGCTGACCCCGGCAATAGAGGAGATGGAGAAATTCATTTCTCCGCCTCCTCCACAGCTGTGCTCCGATCCATGACACTCAGCTCCTGCTCACAGGAGAGCAGGTGCCGAGGGACATTAGCTTATCACATCTGATGCTCTCGCATTGGATGCCATACGCTAGTGTGGTGCCCCTGAGGGTCCAGTCGCCACAGAGGTACTGCACCTCATCCAGAGGTGTGGTACTCCGGTCTTGGATAAGGAGAGGGCACTGCCCGTGACCCATACTAGCATCCAACACCACACCAGGCTAGGGGATCTGGGCGGAACCTATTGAGGGAGGGCCCCAACTCAGGCTGGAGGGGGAGTTAGGTAGAGGGTGTGGGTGGAGAAAGTTTTCAGTTGTGATGAGTTGTCATGGAAACTAGAGGGAGTAGTTAGTCAGTCAGTGAGTTTGTGAGGTGGAGTGGAGGAGAGCAGACGTGGAGAAAGAAGCTCCTGAAAGAAAGAAGGAAGTAGTCATAGGGGCCAGGGAAGTCAGGAATCCACACTGGGCGCCCGAATCCACGCCGACCATAGTCGGGTGGAAAGACCAGGTCACAGTGGAGGGACCGGCCCCCAGACTAGTGGAGGAACTACAAGACTCAGCTAGCAAGCCGGAGGCTGTGGTATTATTATTATTATTTATTATTATAGCGCCATTTATTCCATGGCGCTTTACATGTGAGGGGTATACATAATAAAAACAGGTACAATAATCTTGTACAACACAAGTCACAACTGGTACAGGAGGAGAGAGGACCCTGCCTGCGAGGGCTCACAATCGACAAGGGATGGGTGAGGATACAGTAGGTAAGGATAGAGCTGGTCGGGCAGTGGTTTGGTCGATCGGTGATTACTGCAGGTTGTAGGCTGGTATCTGTATGTGCCACAGCCACATTCACACATATTCGCCGAAAAGGCAGCCACATAGGATTAAGAGGACCAGAAGGACATCGCCCGACAGGATCCGAAGCTGCTGGCTTAGAACACTGTGTGTGTGAGGCGCAGGGCAGGAGGGTGAAACCAGCGCAGAGAGACGGCCAGGAAAGGAACATAAGAAGGGAAGTCTCGGAAAAGTGCATCCAAATTACCTGAGAGCTGGCTGAACCACAGACCCGGAGGACACAGAACCCGGCTGGGGACTGTACCTAAGAGCTGTGAGTAAAGTGTCGAAACTGCACCCTGCTGTGTCCTCTGAATTATTACTGCGTCACCTGCCCTGCACTACAACAGTCCATCATTGATTTTAACACTTTAACTGCCCTGGGGCCTAGCTCTACCTGTGGAGAGCTGTAACAACTCTGCTGCGTCACCAACTGCCCCGGTGGAACTGAACCGCAGCGTCGGCCATTTCCTTATTGCCGGACACCACAGGTGGCGTCACAAACTAATCCCCTATAAACTTTATTCCCCCTCCATTTCTATTTTATTGGACGCCCTGGGCCATGGACCGGGTCACAGCTGCCGTGACAACCCCCTGAAGTACCGTCGGATGTGGCCCGGGTACCCCACTTCCCTGGCGGGCGCTCCACTAGTATGACCCTGGCATTAGGCTGATGTCTGAATTCCTGGGTGAATGTGGACACCTCTGTCAGCAATGCCTGCATTTATGGGTAAGTAGGAAACTTATAATTAAAATCACATGTTGAAGGGCGGAGTGCTCGGTCAGTAAGATAACATACAAATGATAAAAAACTAAGTCAGCAAACTTTGTGAAAAGCAAAATTTGTGCCAGTCTCAGAACTGCTGGCCACGATTGTACGCTAAGATACATGATAAAAGAACCATCCTAATTTTTCATCTGTACTAACTGTGGACATTACGACCTGTGAGAAGCTATTTGCAAAGATAATATTTCCATTCCGCATGGTATATTTTGAAAATTTCATCCCCGGATTATCTTATGTAACATGACTTCAGTGCTCAGTGTGGATCTCACCCAGATATAAATCTTGATTACATACAGCACTGGAAAACCTAATATTGCGGCCAGGTACTGATGGCCCAGATACAATCAGGGAATGTTCGGTATGTATCCTCCTGTGATTTTAAATAATCACATTTCACTATTTTCTTCTCATCAACTGATTGCAGCGATAAAGTTACAAGGAGTTTCCCAACATGCAATTGGATCGCCCCCCAAGGGCGGTGGGGTACTCGGTACCGGGTCCTTCGGTTCACAGGGGGATGTCACGGTGGCTGACCCGGTCCGTGGCCTGGGGATGTCCGTGTAAAAGGGAAAGTTCTTTAAGGGGAATGTTCATGACGCCACCTGTGGTATTCGGTCAGGGTGACTGACGCTGCTTTAAGGGGTCCGCTGGGGTGATATTATGGCAGCTAGATGGTATACCTTCTCACAGGTGAAGTGTATCCCCAGGGCTCCTGGTGTGTAGATGGCGAATGATGAATGGTGCAGTCAGGGGCGGATTATCAGAGGGTCAATCTGGGAGGTAACCCAGGACCCAGTGGTGTGGGGGGGCCCTGGGCTACTACCGCACAGATTGCCCACCGGCCGCCGCCATCATTCAGAATCATTCATGCGGCCATGCCCCCTGACTGACTGTGTACTGGCCGCGTATGTGATATCATTTGGTGCCCCACTGCCCAGGCCCCAGTCCCCAGACCCGGCCGGTGGGCAGAGAGAGGGGGGCCGCATCGGGCCCCGTCTCATCTGCTCACCGGGCCCCTACCGGCCGGCGCTGCGGCGGTTTCCTATTGACGTGCGGGCGCGGGCCCGCACGTCAATAGTTAACAACAACAACAGCCGCCAGCCAATTGGAGGCTGGCAGCTGAAGTCGGCCGCAGGCGCAGTGCACACGTCGCCGGCGTCTGTCAGACACCGGCGAGTGTACGCTGCTGAAGGGAGCTCGCCGGCGCCGCTGGAGCGCCTGGTCAGGTGAGGAGAACTCGTTTTTTTTTTTTTCTTTTTTGGTTTTTGTTTTGCTAACCTAAGTAACGGCATTACGGGCCGGCAATAATGCTGGAGCTGGACAGTCAGTCAGTGACACACTGGGTCTGGGACTCTGGGGCAGTCGGCAGATGATTGCTATTTGCTGGGAGACTGGAGAGTGAGACACTGGGGGGCAATGCTGGACTCGACACTGGGGGCAATGCTGGACACACTGGGAGCAAATGCTGGACACACTGGGGGCAATGCTTGAGACACTGGGGGCAAATGCTGGAGCTACTGGGGCTGGGGCAATGCTGGACACACTGGGGGCAATGCTGGACACACTGGGGGCAATGCTGGACACACTGGGGGCAAATGCTGGAGCTACTGGGGCTGGGGCAATGCTGGACACACTGGGGGCAATGCTGGACACACTGGGGGCAATGCTGGACACACTGGGGGCAAATGCTGGAGCTACTGTGGCTGGGGCAATGCTGGACACACTGGGGGCAAATGCTGGAGCTACTGGGGCTGGGGCAATGCTGGACATACTGGGGGCAATGCTGGAGACACTGGGGGGGCAGTGCTGGACACACTGGGGGGGGGGCAATGCTGGAGCTACTGGGGCTGGGGCAATGCTGGACACACAGGGGGCAATGCTGGGCCTGGACACACTGGGGGCAATGCTGGAGACACTGGGAGCAATGCTGGAAACACTGGAGGCAAAGCTGGAGACACTGGGGGCAAAGCTGGAGACACTGGGGGCAATGCTGGAGACACTGGGGCTGGGGCAATGCTGGACACACTGGGGGCAATGCTGGACACACTGGGGGCAATGCTGGAGACACTGGGGCAATGCTGGAGCTACTGGGGCAATGCTAGAGCTACTGGGGGCAATGCTGGAGCTACTGGGGGCAATGCTGGAGCTACTGGGGGCAATGCTGGAGCTACTGAGGGCAATGCTGGAGACACTGGGGGCAATGCTGGAGACACTGGGGCTGGGGCAATGCTGGAGACACTGGGGCTGGGGCAATGCTGGACACACTGGGGGCAATGCTGGACACACTGGGGGAAATGCTGGACACACTAGGGGCAATGCTGGACACACTGGGGGCAATGCTGGACACACTGGGGGCAATGCTGGACACACTGGGGGCAATGCTGGACACACTGGGGCAATGCTGGAGACACTGGGGGGGCAATGCTGGAGCTACTGGGGCTGGGGCAATGCTGGAGCTACTGGGGCAATGCTGGAGCTACTGGGGGCAATGCTGGAGACACTGGGGCAATGCTGGAGACACTGGGGAAATGCTGGAGACACTGGGGCAGATTGATGAACACACTGGATGCTGGACACACTGGGGTCTGGGGGTAATATGCTTGACACACTGGGGCAGATTGCTGGACACAATGTCTGAGGGCAACGCTGGACACACTGGGGCAATTTCTTCATGTGGTGTAATGTAGAAGTTGTGAAAAATTAAGTAATGTGTTCTGTAAGCGGAGCTTGAGATGTGTTATTTCCTGCAGAAACGAGTCCTGGCTAGAATAAATGATGGCGGTCTGTGCTGGATGAAAGATGAAGGACTTCACCTAGAGACGTCACTGGTGAGTCAGTGTTACCTATACACTGACACTATACACTGTAAACTATATACAGAGGTCCTGTGTACAATGTCACCAGTGATCACTGTATTACCTATACATTATATACAGAGCTCCTGTGTATAATACCACCAGTGATCTCTGTATTACCTCTACACAGACACTGCATACTAAGTACAGATCTCCTGTGAATACTGGCACTTATGGTGATAGTATTGTGTTTTTTTTTTTTTTATTACTGATCGGTATTGTAGTATTCAGTCACTATGTGGTGGTAATATGTGGTCTGGAAATGGTGTTGTGGTATTTGTCCCTTGTATGTGCTATTTGGTCACCAAGTGGTGGTAATATGTGGTCTTGACATGGTGCGGTGGTATTTGTTCCTTGTATGTGATATTATTTGATCACTGTGGTTGTAATTTGTGGTCTGGTCATGGTGCGGTGGTATTTGTTCCTTGTATGTGATATTATTGGTCAAAATATACCTAAATTGTATTGCTGATTTTAACAAATATTTAATAGGTTACAGTAGAGTAGGGCCCGGCCATTTTTCTGGAATAATCTGGTTCGGGTATAACATGACCCCCGTCACATGACCCCCGTCACATGACCCCCGTCACATGACCCCCGTCACATGACCCCCGTCACATGACCCCCGTCACATGACCGGGGGGGGGGGCCCACAGTGTCTGAACAGCCCGGGGCCCTGGCTACCCTTAATCCACCCCTGGGTGCAGTGAAGAACGAGGACACAGGGTTGCAGTCTCTTTACCTTTACTGAAGGCTTCAGCATCCACAGTCCAGGGCACCAGATCACAGGGCAGGGAGAGTCTGGCCGGTTTGGAGGCAAGTCCAGAGTTCCCTTATCCAGGTGGAAATCAGTAGTCTTCCTTGCGCTGCAGTGGTGTAGTCCCTTACTGCCTATGGCTTCACATAAGGGTCTCACAGATGTGGTGTTTTGCTCTCTTTGTCCCCCATATAGGATAGGACAATACCCGTATGACTGGTGACTTGAGCCTGTTTATAGGGTCTTTCAGATAACCCGGCTCTGCAGTTGTCACCGTGCCTCCTGGGTGTAGGTGTGGACAGGTAACCTGCAATTAGCTGACTTGCCGGTCTCTGAAATAAGGCGTAGAGGTCCTTACTCCCTCGGTGTTCCGGCTACCGGGATTTTGTGCCTCAGAAGGAGACAGCTTGAGCAGGGCTTGTCCCCTTCTGGCATCCTCTCCTTTGCTTCAACTTCCTTCACGCTCGCTGCAATACAATTCTGCCTTTCAATCTCTCTTTCTGGGAGCTGCAGCTCTGAGGGCATGCAAAGCTCCTTTTACCTTCTGTCCTCCTCAGACTCTTGTTTGGAACTCCCTCCAGAACTCCTGTCTGGAGCTCTGCCAGGAACTGAACTCCTGTCTGGAACTGCCTGACTTTCCCTACAGACTACCAGTTATATATGTGTGGGGAGTGACCTAATAAATAGGAGCAGGAGCTCCCCCTGGTGGCGTGGAGTGTGAAATGTGTTGCATATTTGTGATACCTGGATGCAGTTATGCTTCTTTGCCTCCAAACGTAGCATCACTCTCCCCTAGAGGAAAGCAATACCACTGTGACGACCAGGACACAGGGGCGCCGCACAATGTATTATCATGTAGGATGGACTTGTGTATTCTATGTCAAAAAGGTGGAGACCTCAGAGATTTCAGGTAGAAAAGGTATTTCTTTTGAATTACCAGATTTTTGGGTGGTTTTTGTGGCTGGCACTATTGTGAGGGACCTGGTTCTGCTACTGTTGTAGAAGAATTGTGGCTGTCAATGTTATGAGGAAAAGTCACTCACTGTTAGGCTCCTTTCACACATCAGTTTTTTGCCATCAGTCACAATCCATTGGCTCGACGAATCCATCACAGATGGTAAAAAACTGATGCAACAGATCCACTTTTTCGACGCATCCATCTAGCGGATCTGGCTACTTGGATCCTAAAAAAACAGGGGCATGCTCAGTTAAAAGAATCCGTTGCTCAATTCTGTCATTTGTCGGATCCGGCGCCATAGGCTTCCATTCTAGCAAACGACGGACGGCGATGGATTTGTCACTGTCCGTTTTTTCGACATACACAAAAAACCTTACTTTGTTGTCTCTGGCCGCTGGACAACAGATGAAACGTGAGGCCATCTATCGCAATCCGTTGCTAATACAAGTCTGTCACTGTTATGGGGACATTGTGGCTGTCACTGTTATGGGGGATATTTTCAGATAGGTGGGTCTGAACCCCTGAGAGCTGCGGAGTTGGACAGAGCATCTCAGGGGCCAGGGGTTCCAGACAAAAAAAATCTAACTCAAAAAACGTGAATGTAACATTATACTGTGCTGTGACTAAGATGGAGTTTGGACTGGTCAGTAAAGTTAAACTCTTTGAAAAGGATTAAGTGTCTCCTGTTCAATGTGCGGCTGTTCCTGGATCAGGGATCATGGAGTCAGCGGAGGCTTCTAGGCAAACCGTGAGTGTTATAACGTACATACACAGCATAAGGGAAAGCAGACACTATTTACTTGTGGGGTGCCAACACAGCAATAACTTCAAAGAAAACTATAAATAATGCACCCAACTTCCATGGCCTGTATGCACGCTCATCGCGCAAGATTACATTACTGAACAAAAAACATGTTCCAAGTGCATTGAAAGTTTGACCAACAACATTTAGACAAATCTGTGAAATACTGGTAGAATATAGTCTGGTAAGATGAGACCAAAAATGAACTCTTTGGATGCCATAATACTGTATATACCATATTTGGAGGCCAAAAGGCACTGCATATCATCCCAAAAACACCATCCGAACAGTGTAGTTTGGCAGTGGGAACACCATGGTGGGGGTGTATTTTTCAGCATACGGCACTGCTAAACCTCATATGATTGAAGGAAGGATGAATGGACAAATGTACCCAGACATTCTTGATAAAAAAAGCTGCTGCCAGCTACCAGGATAATGAAGATGAAACAAGGGTGGACATTTTAGAAAGAGCATGGTGCCATACACACAGCCAAGGAAACTCTCAATTGGTTTCAGGGAAACAAAATAAAGCTGCTAGAATGGCCCCGCCAATCACCGGACCTGATTTCAATAGAAAATTTATGGAAGGAACTAAAGCTCAGAGTTCATAGGAGGAAGCCCCTGGGACCTTCAGGATTTGAAGAGTGTTTGTGTGGAAAAATGGGCCAAAATCACACCCGAGCAATGCATGTGACTAGTTTCTCTATACAGGAGGTGTCTTGAGGCTGTCATCACCAACAAAGACTTTTGTGCAAAATATTAATTACGCTTCAGCAAGCATGTTCAATACTTTTTCCCTGTGTCATTTCTTATTATTACACATAACTTAATTTATGGACATCTATGGATTGATTTATTTGCCTGTGTGGATTGGATGGATTGTTACTGACATCTGGTGAGAATTTCATGTCAATAGCACCTTTAGAAATATATTTACTTAGAAAATTGGTGACGTGTTTAATACTTATTTTATCCATTGTATTATCTCTTTGATGTAATTTATCAATAGCATTGATAGTCAATCTCTAGGATATATAATAAATGTTAGCCCGGTGGGGGAGAAGTGAGAGTGCTGCTCCAATGCAGATATACTGTATGGAGAAAGAGTAGGCATGCTCAGCTACCGCTACATACATTAGCTCCACTGCAGCTGCACTGATGGATGGACTGAGATCCCACACCCTTAGACTATAAAATGGAGTTATCCTTTAAACATTTTTAATTGCTGTATGTCCTTCTTATTTTTGACTATCGCTTGGATGCTTTTGGTTAAAAGATCGATCACATGGTACAGTAATGATATCTTATGACAGTGTCATGTTTAATTGGCAGCATGATGAATGGTGCAGAGTCAGAGACGGATGACCTTGTGCCAGTGCGATATTTAACGGGTTATTATTCTGTCTGAAGGGCAGTTTTATTAGGGGGATGTTAATATTAGGGAAGATGTACTGGTAAGGTTTACTAAGGAGATCAGTTACATGTCTTGATTTACTCCCAGTGATTAAAAGGGTGGAAGTCAATGCAGCGTCTCATCCCCCAGGGCTCTGCTGACCTTCCTCCTGGACCTAGAAACTGGTCTTTAATGTTTAGTAGGACAGGTTCAAGGAGTCACACAGACACAGGTTTTCTATAAAAGTGTCGATGAATCCAACAACATGGTAAAAGTCCAGGTTTGCCACCCAGTGGTTCCACACTTTTCTTTCTTTTTCTTTACTTTCTTTCTCTCTCTTTCTTTTTCTTGTTTCTTTCTTTCTTTCTTTCACTTTCTTTCTTTCTTTCTTTCTTTCTTTCTTTCTCTCTCTATCTGTCTAGCTAACCCATATAATCAATCTATCTATCTATCTATCCATCCATCCATCCATCCATCCATCCATCCATCCATCCATCCATCCATCTGTCTATCTATCATCTGGTACCTTAAGGCTATGTGCACACGTCAGGATTTTTTGCGGATTTTCCCGATAAAAACGCTATAAAATCGCTAAAAAACCGCAAACAATATGCATCCTATCATTTAGAATGCATTCTGCATGTTTTGTGCACATGTTTGCGTTTTTTTCCGCAAAAAAAACGCATTCCGCAAAAAGAAGTAGCATGTTCATTATTTTTGCGTTTTTTTTGCGGATTTCCCATTAAATTGGAGTGTCCGGAAAAAACGCAAAAAATCCGCACAAAAAACGCGCAGAAAACGCATCCGGATTTCTGGCAGAAATGTCCTGATTTTGTCAGGAAATTTCTGCAAGAAAATCCTGACGTGTGCACATAGCCTTACTTCCCACATGCCACATTATCTATTTTTGCAGTAGCTTTTCCCCTGTCTTTACTATTAAGCCATTTTTAATTGGTTCTCTTCTTGTAAAACCAGAAGCTCTAGACCTTCTGCTGGCCGCCTGCTTCTCGCTGAGCCGCATGCAATTGTTGCTCTTTGACTTAAGCTTTCTGCCTCAGGACAAACTATATGTTTCCAGCATCTTAAAGACCCATCTTGTACATGTGGAGTCTGACTAATGTCCTCTGCACCCTGGATACATTTAACCTCCACAAAGCTGACTATCCTGCATGACCTGACATTGCCTATGGAAGATATCGTCCACGTGCTGTAAACTCCTAAGGGGTGGGGGTGGGGGGGTGTAGTTACTTAAACATAAAAATACAAGAGGCGATATTTCTTCAATCCAACACCTGATACTTCAGAAATTTATATAATCCTTGCCTGAATTTGGAATCCAGTCTCACAAATGCGGAAGACAGAACCTCTGGCTACTATAGGTTGAATCTCTTCACTTACCGATAAAATATCGATAATAATCCAGAATGTAAGATAATCCTGCTGTACCTGTCTCGTCCCATTAAAAGATAGGTTAAAGGGATTGTGGAGATTTATTAAGTCATGGCTGCTTTATTTCATAAACAGTGTCAGATCTACTTTATGTAGCTCAGCTCAATGTGGGTCTGACCTTCAATACTACATACAAACTTTTCCAATTTCTACTACAACTTTAAAGTAGATTTAAAAAGCAAAATTTAATAAGAGAAATTACCGAAAATAAACTCAAACATAATTAGTAAAAATGTACTTGGCTATAGTGTGAACCAAATATACCCATTTCTTCTATGAAAGATTTATACAGAAGTGCCATAATGCTGTAAGGTGCGCAGGGCGGTAGTCATGGGTGAGGGGCTGTTCTTCTCCCACACCATGGCACCCCACACATAAACGGTGTACCAGTTCCCTTTAATGGACAGATCAAGTACAGCCATCTTTAATACACATTATTGGGTAATTTGCTTCCTCCACGCAGAACATCTCACTCCTGTTCTCACGTTCAACACGGATCGCCCCTACGATTGAACCTCCTGTCAGCCTCAGAGTTTCCCAATCCGGCTCTGCCGTGTGCCCGAGATCCACAACGCTTCCCTCATGCGGTTCCACACCCAGCTTCCACTGTATGGAAGGGTTGTTTGTGCTCTTCATAGCCCCATCCCGAGCCTTAGGCTACCGATGTTGCAGGAATGTCCGTAGGGAGTTTTGTGCAACCTCATACCGCCAGAACGTCTTTGCGTCAGCCCACTTGCACCTTGAACTATCCCTAGCAACTGTCACCAATGAACTCTCCTCACTAACTGACTAAACAAGAAAGTAATTGCCTTTTACTGGCCCTAACCTCTTTCACTGTGGACTGGACTAAACACTAACTGTCTCTTTAATCTGTCTGCCCAAGCAGTTGGTTGCTGGGCAAACTTCACCTTTAACATTTAACTTCAGTCTCTACCTTCTGACAGTATATACTGAACTTCCTATATCTAATGTGCCCCCCACTAAATCTTCCCCCTTTCTAACTTAATCTCTAAGTCCTAGGATATGCTTTATATACTCTAAACTTAACCTTAGTCTTTTCCTATGCACTATAGATGAATAACATTATACATTAATTACAATACATTACATTAACCAAGTACATTAGTGCCTATGAAACTCTATGCAGAGTCATATATTAATACAGTTACAAAAACACAAAAAAACCATACACTTGGTACAGACACTGTTTAGAGAGGGAGAGACATATGACAGCTCCTGTCACATCCTTACAATGCGACACACGGAGTGCCTACATGTTCTACAACATGAACCCATAGCATATCTGCCAACTTTCACAAATTCTCAACAGGGAGGATCACCACAAAATGAGATAGTAATTTTTTTTTAAGTACAAACACACCCCTCATTCCTTGTCATGCCTGTTCCTGCTCTTTATATGTTCTGTTTGTAGGATTCATCCTTTTCCTTTGCCAGTTCCTGCTCCATAAATATGTATAGGGCACACAGGGTTTGAGTCCTATGCAAATAAAACATTCAGATTTTTTTTTTCTGGAGACTTTTGAGCATTCCACTTCTTTTTCAACTTTTCTGGTAGTCTGGTACTAATATCCATGATTTTTTTTTATTTAGTGGCTTGCAAAATTCCTTGGTATATAAGTTAAAGGGGGTCTGTCAGTAGGATAAACCCTTCCAGGCCTTCTAAATGGGCATGTAGGTGATAGGAAGCTGAATAAAATGATACTTTGATATCTGCGATCCGATGCTTTATTCCAGAGTAATCAACATTTTTCTTAATATGTAAATGAGCTGTTAAGATCTATGGGCCGGACACTGATCTCTCCCTGAAAATCTGCCTCCAGAGCTTATTTTAAATGAAAGAGGGTGTTACAGGTGTGAGACATGTAATGACTGACAGTCTGCTCTCCTGATCTACATGTCTCACACTGGTAACGCTCCCTTTCAATTAAGATAAGCTCTGGGGGAAGATTCTTCTATTTGTATGTCTGGCTCAAAGATCTAACAGCTTATGTACATATTAGGAAAAATGTGAATTTCTCTGGAATAAGACATCAGATCACAGATCTCATGGTATCATATTATTCAGCTTCCTATGACCTACATGTCCATATAGATGGTTTAGGAGGGTGGATAATACTGACTGACTCTCTTTAAAGCCTCACTGTTGATACTCAGTAGTGCAGTAGTAATAGAAGTACACACTTGCATTACACATTTCTACAATAGATTTTACAGTAGCCTCCTCTTCGTCTCTGCAGGCCCCCACATGATCCTTCGCATAATGTCCTGCTTCTGTCTCTATTACCGCATAAATGTCACCTGTAAATGACTTTGTGCAAAGCAGGAGAAAGATTTTATTGCAGGCATTTGAGTACTGGTTAATATATGCATGATTTATCTACAGGGGTAATGGATCCTATTGAGCAGAGGAGGCTATAAATTTTGAAAAGACCCCATACAAAGTGGATGATGGGGAAGTCTGGATCCATTCCAGAAGAAAGTCGATATGGTGTGAAATGGAAGAGTAGGATAAATAGGGAAGTTTTAAATAGGGATGAAATGATAAAGGTGGAAGAGACAGAAGAGTGGGAGATAGTAAGGGGAGAGCAAAGAAAGGGCAGGGATAGAGCGATCACAGACTACAAACCAAAGGTGAAATGAAGGGCAACTGTAATATAGATAATTATTTGTATAAGCTTAATAGTACGGTGCAGAATATCACAAAACCTGTTTATATACCAGCTCAGAGGGCACCTTCCCAATTCCCACCACTTCCTTGCAGTCATCAGTACAAAATAATGTGTTATCCCATGCCGTGACATGTAATGTGACTGTTGTCATTAATATGGCGTAACCACAGTGTAAATAGTGTCATAATTATGTGACACATCCCAACACATTACTGTGCGGTGAACAGTGACCACACAAATTGTCAGAGACCCTGTGAAAGAGCTGATCAAAATGTGAAGTTTAAAGGGAATCTGTCAGCAGGTTCTTACTATTTAATCTGAGCACAGCGTAACATAAGGAAAGAAAACCTGGTTCCAGGGAAGTATCTCTTACTGGGCTGCTAGGTGTAGTTTTCATAAAATACCTGTTTTCTCTATAGATGTCCTGCTCTGTGTATAACCCTCCCCACACCCTGACTAGCAAGTTCCTGTGTACACTGTGCAGTGGGAGAAAGCTGTCAATCAATGATGGGGCGGGGTTACACAGATTAGACTGATTGCTGGTGAACTGTAGTCCTGTAGTGTTAATCTGCTGATAAAACACTGATTGCATTGAAACTACAGCACACAGCCTAGTGAGATGACTAAAATCCACAGACTAATGAATGACTCCTATGTGATTTTATTGCAACATGCCACATCAAAAATTCACCATACACCTATGGGTTTCTTTTAGGTACTTCAGGTCCTTCAGTTTTCTTTGGCTTTATATGAAATCAAGCCTAGCGGATTGCTGAATAATTAAAAAATTGATGTATATCTCTCATTAATAAAGATTCCCACACAGTAAGATTTGTTATATATTATAACAGTTAAAATTTTCTCAGCTAACCCTATGTATTTTATTAGGAAAAAAAAAGGAATGTTCCTTCAATAAAACCTTCCGCCACCTCCGAGCTGTCGTAGGGAACTGACTTGTGCAAATGTCACAAAGTGCTGAGCTGCAGAAATTAAATCTGTGACCTATTCCTCATGAAATCTGAGACATTTTCATAAATTTGTTTCAAGTCAGTTCAGCGTTGTGTGAGTGAAGGCCACAGAAAGGATAGACTGTCCTTTAGCCCAGATCTCCAGAGGGAGTGAATATTTTCCAGAAGAGATTCTCAGTACAGAACTGCTGAGGTTTGGGAGGAATTATCCATGTTTAATAAGTTCAGGAGTTCATAGTTTGTTTGACATGAGTCCTATGGTCAAAGGTGATGTTCTCGGAGGACAGCAAGCCTACGGGCTTGGTGGTACATGTCTCTAAGGCCTATTATATTCTAGTAAAATAAGAGAGCATACAAGAAAGGGCTGGACAATAGCGATTCAAGTCATATGTAAGTTATCAGACCTTCCCCGAAGTCCAGTTCTATTCAATTAGTTGGAAAATCTCTTTGTAGGAGACTATTACAGGGTTGGGTATTACAACCAGATGAGAAGAACGGTTCTTGTCCACCTTTTATTTGGCTTAATTCTTTTACAACCAGACTGAAATGGCTATAACATATTGTGATGTGTGGACTAAAGCCGTCGTTTTCATGAATGAACTTTTTATGTTCAAACATGAAAGTTCTTCTTGAGTACGATGGAGTCTGACTCAAGACGGGAAATTGGCAGATGGGATAGGCCATTTGGTTCTCATCTGTTGTCAAAGTCTTTCTCTTTCCCTTGGCTAGGCTTTCCTTAGGTCATCTGACTTTTACATGGGAATGACCCTGTAACCCATTAAAATGGCACATTATACTCATTAGATTAGGCAGCCTTTTATACATTGCATAAAGAATGGAGATGAACATGAGACACGAGGAGTCTCCCATGGCTGGGTCAGGATGCAGTAGTGAGGTGAAATTCCTCAAAGCTTCTGTCTTTTTTCACTTATATTGTGAAAATTGATTTAGTTATAGCTGGAAAATATGTAAAAATGATCATATAGCTATAGGAGGCTGAGAGAGTGACCTGATAAACCCTGATGTTACATAACTGGGCTGCTTTTGTACAAAATAGGGCACCAAACTACAAGGAAGGTAGGGGCCCCACTTGCCATTTTTAGGCAAATGTTCTTGCAGTTATAAAATTATAATACTACTGAACAGTGCCAATATACTGGTGCCATATACCGAACACACCAACATATATTGCCCAAATACTATGTAGTATCCAAATAAGACTCCATTAAATACCCAATAATACTTTTACACAGTTCCTAATATTGTTGTAATATAATTCCCAAATACTACCAATATAGACAGTTAGTTTGCTCTTGGGGTCCTTGCTGCTATAGTTCGCCAGTAAATGGAGGCCCTTGAGTTGGTCCCTGACTACTTGGTGTTGATTGGTCAGAATAATATAATAACTCTTCAAAGAGAGAAGTAAGTTGATCCTTGGAGGAATTTTGCACTGGGGACAAGGAGCGGTAAGCCTGTATTCTGTATTTTGTGGTGCATTTATACCAGTAGATAATTGGTGAATTGCTCTTTTCCAATTATCTGCCTGGGTAAACATGCTGGCGATCTTCTGTCGAATTCACAAAACACTTGTTCATTGAATAATCAAATCATCTTTAGCGGCAAAAAGAATGTTATCGGCAGCAGATCTCCTGGAATAAACAAGAGATGCGCTGCCGATAACATGTGTGGGGACAGAACAATTGTATCTTCTTTAATTCTGTTCCCATCATTATTCATCAACATGTGCAACATTAGGGTTGGTGCTTATGGACCCCACATTACCCAATTTTTGCCTCTAGCAGAAAATAAAATAATTTGCGAATATTTGGCCCCATTGTCTTCTATTGACCACGTAGCAATGTTATGCTCGGCCTAGACAAAAAATGTTCCAGTAATTCTGGGGGCTCTCCAACTCGTTATTCTCTATTATTGTTGCAAAACTAATCAAGACCTGACATCAATGAGCAGACTGTAATCTTGCAATCTGGAAAGCCCCTAGTTGGAGACCATAGCTGTATAGGTATGTAAACTTAAAAAGAAATTTCTTGATGAGGTTAAATAAGGATAAATTATAAGTTTCAAAAAAATGTTATACGATCCAGTACAAATTACTTCAATATAAAAGTAGGAAAACAATCAATTATCACGGATACATGTTGGAATGGGGGAGGGTAAAAATTGAAATCTGCATAAAATGTATTTACTTGACTTTCTTTTGTGCAGAGTTAAGGCCCCTTCACATTAAGCGACGCTGCAGCGATACCGACAACGATCCGGATCGCTGCAGCGTCGCTGTTTGGTCGCTGGAGAGCTGTCACACAGACCGCTCTCCAGCGACCAACGATGCCGGTAACCAGGGTAAACATCGGGTAACTAAGCGCAGGGCCGCGCTTAGTAACCCGATGTTTACCCTGGTTACCATCCTAAAAGTAAAAAAAAACAAACACTAGATACTTACCTACCGCTGTCTGTCCTCCAGCGCTGCGCTCTGCTTCTCTGCTCTCCTCCTGTACTGGCTGGGAGCCGGAAAGCAGAGCGGTGACGTCACTGCTCTGCTTTCCGGCTCACAGCCAGTACAGGAGGAGTGCAGAGCACAGCGCTGGAGGACAGACAGCGGTAGGTAAGTATCTAGTGTTTGTTTTTTTTTACTTTTAGCATGGTAACCAGGGTAAACATCGGGTTACTAAGCGCGGCCCTGCGCTTAGTTACCCGATGTTTACCCTGGTTACCAGTGAAGACATCGCTGGATCGGTGTCACACACGCCGATCCAGCGATGTCTCCAGGGAGTCCAGCGACGAAATAAAGTTCTGGACTTTGTTCAGCGACCAACGATCTCCCAGCAGGGGCCTGATCGTTGGTCGCTGTCACACATAACGATTTCATTAACGATATCGTTGCTACGTCACAAATAGCAACGATATCGTTACCAATATCGTTATGTGTGAAGGTACCTTTAAGGTAACGATATCGTTGCTATTTGTGACGTAGCAACGATATCGTTAATGAAATCGTTATGTGTGACAGCGACCAACGATCAGGCCCCTGCTGGGAGATCGTTGGTCGCTGAACAAAGTCCAGAACTTTATTTCGTCGCTGGACTCCCTGGAGACATCGCTGGATCGGCGTGTGTGACACCGATCCAGCGATGTCTTCACTGGTAACCAGGGTAAACATCGGGTAACTAAGCGCAGGGCCGCGCTTAGTAACCCGATGTTTACCCTGGTTACCATGCTAAAAGTAAAAAAAAAACAAACACTAGATACTTACCTACCGCTGTCTGTCCTCCAGCGCTGTGCTCTGCTCTCCTCCTGTACTGGCTGTGAGCCGGAAAGCAGAGCAGTGACGTCACCGCTCTGCTTTCCGGCTCCCAGCCAGTACAGGAGGAGAGCAGAGAAGCAGAGCGCAGCGCTGGAGGACAGACAGCGGTAGGTAAGTATCTAGTGTTTGTTTTTTTTTACTTTTAGGATGGTAACCAGGGTAAACATCGGGTTACTAAGCGCGGCCCTGCGCTTAGTTACCCGATGTTTACCCTGGTTACCGGCATCGTTGGTCGCTGGAGAGCGGTCTGTGTGACAGCTCTCCAGCGACCAAACAGCGACGCTGCAGCGATCCGGATCGTTGTCGGTATCGCTGCAGCGTCGCTTAATGTGAAGGGGCCTTTAGTAGAATTCTCATTTTCTGCTCCCACATAGTTCTCTCAGCCTGATAGTCATCGAATCACTCCATCGTGATAGTGTATGTGGGTCAACATCTCTCCTTATCTGTCTCTTGCTGGATAAAATGGACCCATTGTTTCCTCCGCCGGGCTTGAGTTCACAGTCAGGGCGGTGGCGTGTGATACAAGTCTCTGTCACTTTAGTGACATTTCAGCATATGACGGTGATGCATAGAAATGCGGGATACTGATTGTGAGCTCATTGGGTCAGTGCCTTCAATCTCGGTCATGCGTTGCTTGACCTTCATGATCGAAAGACCTTAATAGTTATGAGTCACTGGGCACTTGGATGTGACTTATGTGATAGGACTTGATGAAGGCTTATCACTTTGAAGAAATTTTCTGGCAAACATTCACAACATGTCTCAAGATGAAATTGTGAGGGTCTGATGCTCATGACTTAGGAGAGCACTGATTCATTTTGTCCATCTATAATGCAGGAACATTAAAATTGATTTTAAAAATACCCCTGTGCTAACACTTTTTATCTTGAACCAGGACATCTTCAGAAATGTATTGGGTATGAGTGACCTAATCTGCTTTGAGAAACATAAAAAATAGAATCCATAATATAAAGAATTTCTATCACTTCCATCTCCCTGTCTCAGAAGATTACGCTTTCCATGTGCCGTATGAGCATGTATGTACCTAATTAAAGTGGTCGCCAATTGGGACTTCAGACCATTAACCAAAAGTAAAGAGATAGTAACAAACAAACTGGTTGCTCTTCATCTGGTGGACTTAGTCCCTTTGCGTATTGCATGGTCACCAATTATTGTAAATGTCTGATAGAGGTAAAGAATTCTGTTGATGAGACAGATCATTTTATATAACATAGGGATTTGTGGACCTGGATGATTTTATGGTTATAGTCTGCAGACTGTTCTCCTAAATAGAGGAAGGCTAGAAACGAGTTACATTTACCAATAATTTGGGTTTCTGAAACAGTATTAGATTTCCATTTTAGGTGAAACATAAATTCCTTAACATTGATGTTTGGACTAAAACCAATTTGCTTGTGGCAAAGATTTGAGATTCCTACAGAGATAGCTGTAAATAATGCAACACCAGACGCCCTGTCATAAGTGACTAATATGGAACATTTGGGATAACTTAGATTGCAAACATGGAATTACAGATATCACCTTAAATTACTGTATTACAATGATGTAGGGAAACTCTATTAATGTGGTATTCAATGGTCCAGACCTCTATAGAAAGGGCTTCACGGGGCAACAACAGGATACCTTTCACAGTCTGAGGAAAGACTTTCCAGTTCCTAGCATTACTGCTACCTGTCACTGTGTATCAGGCAGTCAGACGAGATAGCTACCGTCACATGGCCAAACTACTATTCGACTAAAGTATATGGGGATTTTAGACTCTCGTTAGACTTTAGCAACAGGAAGAGCTAAACTATGGTGGTAGCCTGGAAGGTCTTCCATTTTTTCAAAAACCTCTTGCATGTTCCAAGAAAGATAGCAAGTGGGACAGACACTAATAGAGCTCTTGGAAAGGGTCTGTCATAATGCCCCCATACAAAATACTGTAGATGGCTGTAGGCCAAAAGATGCAGCCATCTCTCCCATACACAGAACTTCTCATATGGCCAAGCGCTCCAGTGTTGTTTACGAGAAAGCCTCTGACAGATATCTCTGGCTCTGGCTTATCGCTGGGTGAACAAAAGAATTGGCAGTCCAAAATCAGATGTGCCCAATAGACATGTTCCCCAACATTCAGTTGGCTGGTGGCCACATATATATTACAGCATAGGCTGTACCCATCAATATCGGCTTGCATTTGCTTAATAGTATCTCTGGTGGCATCAAAAGATGGTTGCAGCTATGAATGTTTGTCCTTTTCCTCAAAAAAACATTCAGGCCTTTCAAGGGTTACTAACATACTGCAGTCAATTATGGCTAACAAAAAGCCCAGCAGCTTTCCTTCTCCCCGTCAGCGCTAAATATTCACCTCCGTGGGCGGAAATCAGTCCTGGACCAGAGAGGATAACATTGGTTATAGTTCAGCTTGAATTAATTTACAAGGTTTTGGCAGAAAGGACATATTCCTATTGTGTTTCACCTGCATATAACCTCATTTTCCAGCAGTCCCCCAATGTACACCTGTCAGAAGCCATCCTGTATATGAAATAATAATCTGATAAGAGGGGAAGATAGGAGAATAATTAATTTCATCTCCATGTTTTCAATTAAGATACAGGAATTGCGAGAAACCAGCCCAGGCCCGATGTGGAACATACTTTACCGAAAGGAACTTTATCACTAAATTAACTGAAGGGAATTTATTTTCCCCGGTGTGGTGCAGTGTATTAAGTTGGATCATTTCAGCCTTTCCAAAGATTCAGAACACATTTGCAGAAAGATTTACTTTGCAGAGTTTATTATGCTTGGTGAGCAGGTGGTTAGAACTTGGGTGAATCAATCATTACGATGAAGTCAATGGGATTTGATGTGTTAGACAGGTCGAATGAATGGTGGTCCATTCTAACACCCCATACCCACCCATTTTCTGGGGATTCCTTGACTTAATAATTAACATTTTCAGAAGCGTACATAGAGATTGTAGGGGTGACAAAAGTAGCAATTGTTCTGTATAATGCGCCATACAGTATAATGCCCCCCCTATGATGCTCCATACAGTATAATGGCTCCATATATTGCTCCATATAGTATATAATGGCCCCATATAGTGTTCCATACATTATAATGGGCCCCTTTAATGCTCAATATCTACTATATAATTGTCTACGGGTCACTTCCGTCTGTCTGTCTGTCTTTCTGTCTGGTTGTCACGGATATTCATTGGTCGCGGCCTCTGTCTGTCATGGAAATGCAAGTCGCTGATTGGTCTCACCAGCTGCCTGTCATGGCTGCCGCGTCCAATCGGCGACGGCCACAGTCCGATTAGTCCCTCCCTACTCCCCTGCAGTCAGTGCCCGGCGCCCGTTCCCTACTCCCCTCCAGTCACCGCTCACACAGGGTTAATGCCAGCCGCAACGGACCGTGTTATGCCGCGGGTAACTCACTCCGTTACCGCCGCTATTAACCCTGTGTGACCAAGTTTTTACTATTGATGCTGTATACGCAGCATCAATAGTAAAAAGATCTAATGTTAAAAATAATAATAAAAAAAAACCTGCTATTCTCACCTTTCGTAGTCCGACGATGCGCTCACGCCTGCCGCCAGCTTCCGTTCCCAGAGATGCATTGCGAAATTACCTAGAAGACTTAGTGATCTTGGTAATTTCGCAATGCATCCTGGGAACGAAAGATGGTGGCAGCCACGCGCGGATCGCCAGAGGTTCGCTGGATCTACGCTGGAACCCGGCGGGTGAGTATATAACTATTTTTAATTTTAATATTTTTTTTTAACAGGGATATGGTGCCCACACTGCTATATACTACGTGGGTTGTGTTAGATACCACGTGGCTGCTATATACTACCTGGCCAGTGTTAGATACTATGTGGGCTGTGTTCTATACTGTGTGGGCTGCGTTATATACTACATGGCTGCTATATACTACGTGGGCAGTGTTATATACTACATGGCTGTGTTCTATACTGCGTGCTATATACTATGTGGTCACTGTTAGATACTATGTGGCCTGTGCTATATATTACGTGGCCAGTGTTACATACTACATGGGCTGTGTTATATACTGCGTGGCTGCTATATACTGCGTGGCTGCTATATACTGTGTGGGCTGTGTTATATACTACGTCGGCTGTGTTATTTAATGTGTGGCCTATATTAATGCATCGGGTATTCTACAATATGTATGTATGTATATAGCAGCCACATGGTATATTCCACAGGCCACGTAGTACTCCTATATACTACGTGGACTGTGCTATATACTATGTGGCTGCTATATACATACATACATATTCTAGAATACCCGATGCGTTAGAATCGGGCCACCATCTAGTAGTATATAATGGTCCCATATGATGCTACATAAAGTATAGAGGGCCCCATATAATGATCCATACTGTCTGATGGCCTTATATAAGGCTCCATACAGTATTATGGGCACCACATAATGCTCCATACAGTATAATGGCCCCATATAATGCTCCATACAATATATAATGGTGCCATATAATGCTCCATACAGTGTAATGGGCCCCATATATTGCTTCATACAGTATAACGGGGCCCCATATATTTCTCCATACAGTATATAATAGCCCCATATAGTGCCCCATACAGTATATAATGGCCCCATATATTGCTCTAAACAGCATAATGGCAGCATATAATGCTCCATACAGTATAATGACCCTATATATTGCTCCATACACTATAATGACTCCATATATTGCTACATACAGAATAATGGCACTATATAGTGCTCCATACAGTATAATGTCCACATATATTGCTTCATATAGTGTATTGGGCCCCATATATTTCTCCATACAGCATATAATGGCCCCATAGTGCTCCATGCAGTATATAATGGCCCCATATATTGATCTATACCAGTGTTCCCCAACTCCGGTCCTGAAGAGCCACCATCACGTCATGTTTTGAAGATTTACTTAGTATCGCCCAGGTGTTAACTGCATCAAGAATTCCATCACCTGTGAAATACTAAGGAAATCCTGAAACATGACCTGTTGGTGGCTCTTGAGGACTGGAGTTGGGGAATACTGCTCCATACAGTATAATGGCCCCATATATTGATCCATACACTATAATGAACCCATATATTGCTACATGCATAAAAAAATAAAGAATAAAATACTCACCTCTCCTTGTTCCCCGCTGCTACAGTTGCCTCAGCATCTTCTGAATCTCTGCACTGCTCGGCAGAGGGCCTGCTGTAGTAACATCATCGCGCCCTCTGCCCTGAGTCGTCACATAGAGTGAGAAGACGTTGAAGAGACGGGAGCAGTTTGGAAAGGGGAGCGGTGAGTATTTCAGGGGAGGGGCTGGCTTCAATGCTGGCACCGGGCTCCACCGACTCACGGGCCCCATAGCGTGCCGGTGCCCCCGACGGCGAGTGGGCCTCCGTTCGTCCAGGGCCCCAGCACTGGGTGATGACACCCCTGCGCTGGGTGATGATGTCAGCCCTGGCCCGGATGCATGAAGAAATGAATACAAGGAAATTTCAAACAGAGATGAAAGAAAATCTACCAATTTGATTTCTTCGACAGAGGTATCATTTTAATCACCATGACATCACCAATATGGCCCCTTCTGTACTTTACTTAGTAAAATGCTGCTGACAGGTTCTCGTTAAAGCATTAGCAAAATAACCCCTACCTGTACCTATTATAGGAACAGACTTGGCAAATAGATGATGGATGGTATGGGATAATAAATTTGGCCTATAACTACCAAAGCAAAAAAAAGGGTAAATATCCAGGGGTAAGAAAAGCTGTGAGACCATCCCTTTGGGACACCAGATAGAGAGGATTTGAGTAATGCTATCAGGCCCTGTGTTTGGCATCATCTAGATGCTTTGGCTAACTCGCTATTTTTCCCCACTGTAACTTATCATTGGCAAGAAATCCAATCCTTTTAGGTAGGCAATTGACCCACTGGCTACCACTTACCATCCCTACACATCAGCTGAACTCCTGGGCTACCGGAACCCCCCTTCACACCTATAAACTCATCTCAGTAAATGTCTCTTGTTACCAATCTCTTTAATGTGAAGGCCGCTGGTCCCGGCTCATCCCATCTCACTGAAGTTTTTATTGAAACCACTCACATAGAGCAGGAAATCTATCTAAGAAATTGGATCAGTTGAAAGATGCACAGTAACCTTTTGTCAGCCAGGGATGAGATTAGATGTGTCTGCTGATCAGGATAAGATACGACGTGGGTCTCGGGGCTTTTATCAGATTTCTTCTCCTTTACACGTCAGCTGCGGCCTTTACCCATAAGAAAAAAGTGGTTGAGGTTTCATGTGAACATCTGTTGCATTGTTTGGTGCAAGGCGCAGTGTTACACGTTTTCTGTCTAGTGTTCCCCTCGCATTGGATATATCAGTTATCTTCTAACAGCCCCCAACACACGATTTTAAGGAGATCCATTTTCAAAGGAAATATATTTTTGGCTTTTCTTTCTTGTGCCTTTGGCTATGATCGAACATAATTGTTACATAAGCAAAGCAAAGTGTCACTGGACAGATCAGAGGAGCAGCCAAGATTCTAAGTATGTCACATTGAGTAAAATGAAAAACTTTAACCTATTGGTCCCAGATGCAAAACCGCCCCGTGGTCGGCGCTCATAGCGGATGAGCATTTTTGCTACACACAGCAGGGCTGAAGACTTGCTGTATCTAGCATAAGTGATCGCAGCTGATCGCCACGGTCAGAATCGCACGATCTATCAATATATTATAAGAATTAATTTGGATTCTTTTTCACCACTTAAATAAAAAAGAACCCAAACATATTTGGTATCTACAAACTCATAATGACCCGGAGAATCATAACGGCAGGTCATTTTTTACATTTTGTGAACATGGTAAAAAAAGAAGCCAAAAAACAATCGTGGAATTGCACTTTTTTGCAATTTCACCGCACTTTGAATTTTTCTCCTGTTTTCCAGTACACTGTACAGTAAAACCAATGGTGTTGTTCAAAGGTACAACTTGTCCTGCAAAAAACAAGACTTCACATTGCCATGTTTATGGAAAAATAAAAAGTTATGGCTCTGGGAAAAGGGGGAGTAAAAACCCAAAAACACAGAAACGGAAAAATCCAAGGGGGTAAAGGAATTATTATGAACTGTGTAATGCTTAAATTACCCTGTAGGGGCACTGTAGGGAAGTTGAACACTTGTCACTTGAATGCTTAGATTATTTCACATTGGTGGAGCTTCACTAAAAGGGATTGTTCAAAGCAGACCACGTTTTCAATAGAATGTTGATACTTTTCTAACATTGAATAATTCTTAAAATAAGAAGTAATTCTTTAAATAAATTTCCGAAGTGTCAGAAAGCTCAATAACAGGATATGGTTATGTTCTCTCACCTCCCCTCCTCTTCCATAGTACATTGGGCAGTAGTAGCTCTCCCGGCATCAAGACACAAGTCCGTGGATTCCTCTCTATATATTTAATTGCTCTAAACAACTTCTTGTAGTTCATTTCTGCCAAGATTCAAATTCCAGAACAGTGACATGGAAGGCAGAAATACTAACAGTAAGCCAGGGGGCTGTACTTTATGAGAGGATTTTCTCTGCCTAAAACCCTCAAACCCTGAACTATTTTTACAGGCAAATTATACTAATATATACAGATATATATGTATGTCGAAGTGCATTATAATAAAAAAAAATATATAAAATATTCTGGCTTTCTGAACAAGTGCACAGATTCTTCCAAGTCATCAGTAGAATGATTTAATTGTTTCAATGGTCCGTTCACACCTTTTTGTCTTTCTTTGATAGAAAATATTTGAATGCCATTTTTTGCATGTGTTTAATGTGTGTCTTATTTCATGTATGTGTGCATACTCAGGAGGGGAGTGTCCGACAGGGTGGGCATATACTAACTTTGTCTAAGGGTCGTAAGTTGTCAGTGTCCTTGTAGTTAAAAAGATGGTCGGGAACTAAAATTTATTTTAATCCTTAATATCTTTCTATTTAATTTCATAATCCAATTTCTTTTTTTAACATACTTTACTTAAAAAGCCCATACCGTTCCCTGACTACACTATATAACTTTTATTTTTTTTTTACCACTTCCTTTTTGATGATGCCTAGTTTTAGAATCCCAGTGCATGCTCTACCCCCTCCCTGAAACAGAGCATCATCAGTGATGCTCATTTCAGGGGCTGTGTTAGTTCCTGCCCTATTGAGCAAGTGTCGATTGTCAATTCTGACATATGTTCATTAGGTTCTTGTCAATATGCACAGTGCGCTTCCTTGCCAGTGACATCACTTGCGGGGGCAGCCCAGCTCTGCATTTCTTGTGCGCCGGGTAATCTTACAATGCACACTGACAGTGCACTCTTTGCTGGTCTCTTACTTGTGATCGGAGATGGTAAGCAAGTGCACTGTCACTGTGCATATTGCACTGGTGTTCTCACACAAAGCATCCTCAAAAAGGAATTGGTAAAAATAAATAAAAGTTAGATAACATTATGAGAGAACGGTAGGGACTTTTTAATTAGAATATATTAGAAAAGAGATTAGATTATGACATTAAGTAGGTATTTAAAATTAAAATACATTTTTGCTCTGGACCACTCCTTTAACATACTACACAATGCACTATAACACAATATATTATTTAAATGAACTGAAGTGGAAAAGTCTCTGATCACATTCTAAACATTTCTAATTACATTGCGAAGCATTAGGGGACATTTTTCTTATCTCGGCTTCTTTTTTGTCTTATCCTTCCTCATAAACTAGATAGAAATGCCATTGGGTAATCATCATTAAGGCTATTAGGTAATACTAGACACTATTATCTCCACAATGTCTAACTTGAGGTCATGCAAAAATGAACAGGCTTTTACAAAGTATATAATCAATCCTACAGTGTGGTGGAATAGAGGAAGAGATATGGAGGAAAAGATAAGGTGCTCAGGCTTAGATGAGATGGAGGGGGAGATTTATAAACCTGCATGACCCACCACAAGACCCAGGGCAATAGATTTAAGATAATAAATGAATATCCTTGGTAGGTTAAAATGCTTAATCCCTTCATGCCATGGCCATTCTCCTTTGTTTTTTCTTTTTCATTTTTTTCTACCCTTTTTCCAAGGGCCTTAACTTTTTTTTACTTTTCTGTCAATATAGCGGCGCGAGCCAGCATTCACAAGAGTGTTATAATGACAGGCACGTGGGTCTTCCGCATGACCATCCATCAGCGCCCCCCGACCATGTGACAGGGTTGCCAATGGGCTGGATGCCGGCTTGCGCATGTGAAATCCTGCTGTCAGTGATTGACAGCAAGATTTAACTGGTTAACAGCGGTGCGTGAAGCTCTGAGTTTCTTTAAATCAGCTGTCTTGTATGGGGAAAGATGTGGGCTCAGCGCCGGAGCCCACATCAAAGTCAGGGACACGACATATGATGTAAATATATGTCACATGTCATGAAGGAGTAACGTAAAGTTGGTTATAGCTGTGTTTGACCAGATTAATAGTTTTTATTGAGAATTCTGTAGTTTATGTTCAAGTCCTTTAGCTTCTTAAAGGGTCTGTTACCAGGGTTTTGCTACCCCATGTGAGAGTAGCGTGATGTAGTACTAGAGACACTGATTCCAGTGATGTGTCACTAAGGGTACGTTCACATTTGCGTTGTTGTGTGTTGCGTCGGCGACGCAACGCACAACGCATGCAAAAACGCATGGTTTTGTGATGCATGCATCCATTTTTGGCTTGCTTTTGGACGCAAAAAAAAGCAACTTGCTGCGTCCTCTGCGCCCTAATGCTTGCGCCAAAAATGACGCATGCGTCACAAAACGCAAGACAGCGCATGTCCATGAGCGCCCATGTTAAATATAGGGGCGCATGACGCATGCGTCGCCGCTGCTGCGCCTGACGCAACGCTAATGTGAACGTAGCCTTACTGGGCTGCTTGCTGCGGTTTTGATAAAATCCCTGTTATATCTCCTCCAGATCTAGCAGAGCCCTGACCCACTGAGCTCTGTATAACTCCATCCACACCACTGATTGGCGGTGAGGGGGGAAGGTTATACAGAGCTCATGAATATGGTGAACAATATGGCAGCAGGTTTACTAGTACTCTAGAAATCAAATCACTTTTTTTTTTTTATCAGTAGGAGATTATCTAAAATACACGAAGCAGTAAGTGATACTGTATATGGCTGGAATCAGGATTTCTGACTCTACATCACACTGCTCTTAGATTAGGTGGCAAAAACCTTGTGACAGATTCCCGTTAATGAAATTGTCTGGATTTCTAGGACAGGATTGTCTAGGATTTAATACTTTTGCTCATTTTTCTTTCTGTTTCAAGTGTAATTGATTTCTGGGTTTTCTCATAATATGCTCAAAATAGGATTGAGCTTCGGTCTGGGTCAGCTTACAGTCACAGTGGGAAAAATGGATTAATGACTCCAAAATGAAAAAGAATAATGCAACACCCACTAGGGCTGTGGAGTACTTGGAACCGGGTCAGACGGTTCTTAAAGGGGTGGTCACAGCAGCAGTGACCCGGTCCGTGGCCCTGGGCGCGCAATTAAAAGGGATGAAGGAATGTTTGTAGGGGATTGTTTGTGACGCCACCTGTGATATTTGGCTATAGATGGCCGACGCTGCTTAAAGGGACTGCTGAGGCCGATGGTGATGCAGCTAGGATGGTCCTGCTCCCCACAGGTGGGGTGGGGCCCCAGGGCAACCAGAACAGTCTATGAGGGGTTGTGGAAGTTGGGGTGCAGGAATGATTGGAGGACACAGGGACTGTAGTTTCTTTACCTTTAATTATAGGTGCAGTCTTTAGCACAGGTACAGGTGGTATTGGAAATCCGGGCAGCCTGGAAGCAGTTCAGAATCCCCCTAGCCAGGTGGGGTTGGAAGCCTCCCTACTGCACTGTTATTTAGGTTCTTGATGCATTAAGCTCTCTTCAAGTCCCTCTCTCAGTCTGTCACTTTAGTGGAACACCACCCACATGGCAGGCAGCTTGAGCCTTTTCCTGATGTCACTCCCTCGTGGTGACTCCAGGGTCTCTAGTTTGCTGCTGTGCCTTTGGGCGTCAGATGTGGCCAGGAGACCTGCAATCTCCTGTTCTCTGGATTCAGTTGGTGGGCATGCAGTTCCCACACAACCACAGACTCCGGTCTGTTGCGCTCAGTCCTGGGGTGAGCTTAGACGCAGCTCCTATCCCTAGCTTCTCCTCACTTGCTTTCTCTTCCTTCACTGTCGCTGACTAACTAACCTAGCCTCCAGACCAGAACTTATCAGGGAAGCTCCCTTGAACTCGGGGTGGGAATTATTGGTACAACTCCAGATTGTTTGAGCCTTTGTTTAGGGCCAAGTGACTTTTCATATGGACTACTCTATCCCTTGTTTCTTTCTGCCCTAATATGCACTATGCACTTTACTGTTATCTGGTTATGGTTTCATGAGTGGCTCACACCGTTTTGGTCTGTGCTACCTCAGTTTCCCTTGCTGAATTAGGTCATTACTTTTTGGCTGTTTGATTTCAATTTGTACATATTAATGTTTTGTGAACCGTGATACAATAAAATTTATAACGTTTTAAATGAATATGGACATATACTCCAGTGTCTTTTTTGTGATATGTTCTCTGGATTCAGTTGTTGGGCATGCAGTTCCCACACAACCACAGACTCCGGTCTGTTGCGCTCAGTCCTGGGGTGAGCTTAGACGCAGCTCCTATCCCTAGCTTCTCCTCACTTGCTTCCTCTTCCTTCACTGTCTCTGACTAACTAACCCCGCCTCCAGACCAGAACTTATCAGGGAAGCTCCCTTGAAACTGGGTTTAGAGCTCCCCCTTCTGGTCTGGAGTCAAGAAAGTGTTGCATGATAGTGTTACCTGTTAAGGGGATCCCTTCTTGCTTCCAGGCATGGCATTACCCCCTATAAGGAAGGCATTGCCACTGTGGCATCCGGACTCCTGGGGTGCCACATTTTACAGTCACAGTGGGAAAAATAGATTAATGACTCCAAAATAAAAAAGAATAATAGTTCTGATTTGGTGCAGAGTACACTAGACACCAAGGCAAAATGTACACCACTTTTCCGGCTTAAAGTTTGACACATTTTCCTGGGCAGGCTTTGCCCCATCCATCTGGTGTGGAGAGGTATAAAAACACCAAAAGTAACAACGCTTTTGTACAACTCTAAGAAACCGCAATTTTTTTTTAACATTTCAAGACAGAATTCTCGCAAAAATACCTTGATGATATGTGGCTTAAGAGTTTTGTGTAAATAAAAATGTGGGAAAGGGAAATGAGCGGCACATCTGTGTCCTGTCTCTAATAATGATTGTCTGCCTCTGGTGCAATTGGCTTAGAGCTATATAAATAGTTCTCTTAGTATATTTCTGCCATATCCAATGACTAAGGGCGCATGGACGCCACAAGCGCGTCAGGTTTTTTATAAATATTTTTTGGAGTCCATCTTTTTAATGAATCTTCAATAAAGTATGAAGTAAATTTTGACATATTGTGGACGGATGTGCCACTCATTTCCCTTTCCTTGAATCTATGGCTGGTCTTCACCAGCAGGATCGGCACCCGATACACAGATTCCAGCCTACAATACCGGATGACATGGAGTGATGAGCTTCAAAAATCCCCGCTCTCCCCAAGTTAAATAAAAATGTGAATGATATATGTAATATGCAGGATGAAGACTTAAAGGGGTTTTCCCAGGCACAAAGTTTATTTTAATCAACAGATCTTGGAATAAATAATTCCCACAATGTGTTAAAAAAAGTTCCTGTGCTGATCTTATAAATGTGCCCCTCCTGTGTACCGTGTAATGCTGCTTGTTTTTAAACATGTTTTATCTCACAGAAAGCAGTTTAAAATTATGCATTTTTGGGCTATAATTTAAATAAGATACTGGAACATTATACATTACTAGATGGTGGCCCGATTCTAACTCATCGGGTATTCTAGAATATGTATGAATGTATGTATATATATATAGCAGCCACATAGCATATAGCAGAGGCCACGTAACACAGACAGCCACGTAGTATATAGCACAGCCATGTAGTATATAGGAGCCACGTAGTATATAACACTGCCACGTAGTATATAACACAGCCCACATAGTATATAATACTGCCATGTAGTATATAACGAAGCCCACGTAGTATATAACACTGACCACGTAGTATATAACACAGACAGCCACGCAGTATATAACACAGGCCACGCAGTATATAACACTGCCCACATAGTATATAACACTGCCCACGTAGTATATAACACAGCACACATAGTACATAACACAGCCCAAGTAGTATATAACACAGTCCACGTAGTATATAACACAGCCCACATAGTATAAAACACTGCCACGTAATATATAACACAGCCACGTAGTATATAACGCTGCCCACATAGTATATAACACTGCCACGTAGTATATAACACTGCCCACGTAGTATATAACACTGCCATGTAGTATATAAAGAAGCCCACGCAGTATATAACACTGCCCACGTAGTATATAACACAGACAGCCACGCAGTATATAACACAGGCCACGCAGTATATAACACTGCTCATGTAGTATATAACACTGCCCACGTAGTATATAACACAGCCCACGTAGTATATAACACAGCCCAAGTAGTATATAACACAGTCCACGTAGTATATAACACTGCCCACGTAGTATATAACACTGCCACGTAGTATATAACACAGCCCACGTAGTATATAACACTGCCCACATAGTATATAACACTGCCACATAGCATATAACACTGCCACGTAGTATATATCACTGCCCACATATTATATAACACTGTCACATAGTATATAACACTGCCCACATAGTATATAACGCTGCCCACGTAGTATATAACACTGCCCACGTAGTATATAACACTGCCATGTAGTATATAACACTGCACATGTAGTATATAAAATTGCCCACGTAGTATATAACACTGCCCATGCAGTATATAACACAGGCCACACAATATATAACACTGCACATGTAGTATATAGCAGCCTCGCAGTATGTATCAGCCCAATTACTATATAGCACTCTGGGCACCATATCCCTGTTAAAAAAAGAATGAAAATAAAAAATAGTTATATACTCACCCTCTGGCGTCCAGCGAAGCTGTCCCTATGCGCGCGATGGGGCCGCCAGCTTCCGTTCCCAGCGATGTATTGCGAAATTACCCAGATGACTTAGCAGTAATATCCTTGAAATAAAAGCCCTGAACAAAAATAAGCCCTAGTTACAGTCAGGTACAGCGTTAGGGGACAACGAAACTGGGCAATTGCTCTGGGCCCCTACTCTCTTAAGGGTTCCCAACATTTCTATTACAAGGTTAAAACTGCTTAAGGACCTTTGGTGATATAACGGTTATGGGACCATGATGTCACCAAAGTATTTTTTTCACTGCAGGAGTCTAGAGGAATGGAAGAAGAGAAATGCTGTACCATATGTGCAGTGTGTGTATATTTAATACATTTGTGTGTACAGTGTGTGTGTGTGTGTGTGTGTGTTTACAGTACATGTGTATGTGCAGTGTGTATGTATATGCATATGTATGTTCACTTTGTGTATGTATGTATATGTGCAGTGTGTATATGTGTATACATTTGTATGTGCAGTGTATGTGTATACATTTGTATGTGCAGTGTGTATGTGTATACATTTGTATGTGCAGTGTGTATGTGCATACATGTGTATGCCAAGTGTGAGTATGTGTATTTGCAGTTTGTGTATATACATGTGTATGTGCAGTTTGTGTATGTTTTGACATTTGTATGTCCACTTTGTGTATGTGTGTGTATATACATGTGTATACCCAGTGTGTGTATGTGTATATACATGTGTATGAACAGTGTGTGTGTGTGATGACATGATTATCTTTATTTATGTAATTGCCTTTTAATGTTTTCATTTAGTTAAAAGATAAAAATCACACTAGCGCTAAACTCTAAATCTTTATTTTAAAAGTCACTGGCAACTCAGCAGATAAAGTGTGCAACTCTGCCTGAAATACCACTTCAGCAAATAAATAAATAAATACTAAATTAGGCTGCCGCGCTAATAACACAATGCAATGGGACTGTGGTCCCACAATAGTCCAGGGGATGGCACTTACTTCTGAGTGCCCGAAAATGTGGTTGCCCAAATCGTCCGTTGCTCTACATAGAAGTCCAATCATCAAATATAGTCTGGAAATAGGGAGCATCCTCCATTCACAGCAAATACCCCCTTGCTTGTGTCTCACCTCCATCTGTCAAAAAACCTGTGTTAGTTTGGTTGTTCAGGAGAAAATACCCCAACGCACGTTTCACAGTCACTTCTTCCAGGGGGGCTTTTTTCATTTCCTGTTCTCTTCAGATGTCACTCTATCCCAGAATTCCAAGAGGAGGAAATTCACCAACCGCCATATTGGGACACCCAAGTGATGGGTGTCTCAAAATGGAAACTGCTGCTGGTACCAACCTATTGCGCGGTACCACCAGCGGAACACCGTCGCACCACACTCACACACACTCTCAAGCACTCACACACTCACACACACTCACACTTACACACACTCACTCACACATTCACACACTCAAATTGACACTCACACACACACTCTCACACACCCTCATACTCACGCACACACGCACACTCACATCACACACTCTGACACTCACACACTCACACAGCCTCTTGCACGGTACCACGAGCGGAACACCGTCGTGAACACGCCACCGCCGGGATCAGCTGAATGATTCACTGACTACCACCATCGTACAGGAGGAGCGCATGCGCAGTTTTAATGTGACCACCGCTATCTGTCTGCGCAAAGATGTTGGCGGTCTGATTTACTGCGCCTGCGCGAATTATGCGCAGGTGCAGTGAATCATTCGTCTGATCACGGCAGTAGATGCGCGACGTATCTACAGGCAGAGGAAACCGGTCACATTAAAGGAGTTTTCCCATGACCGTGTACGGAGCATACCACATCTCCTGGGCTGGGGAGGAAGCAAAAGACAATACTGACATTACAGCAGGGGATCACAGTGGATTCATTTTGTGAGGTTAAATATTTCACTGACTGTTTTTAAAAAATATTTTAACTCACAAAATGCATCCTCTTCGATCTCGTGCTGTAATGTCAGTATTGTCTTTTGTTTCCTCCCCTGCCCAGGAACTGTGGGATGTTCGGTACATGGTCAGACACAGACAATTTTTAAAATTAACTTTTATTCGTGAGGAAACCCCTTTAAAAAGCAAAAATCAACGCCAACATGGCTCCTCATGAAAAGTACGCCAATGACAATGAAAGGAAAGCAGCAAAGGCACAACGTTGAAGACAACAAAGGGCAAATGAGACTCTTGAAGAGCAACAGCATCGCTGGAACAAAAACAATGCATATAAGCGTAGGCGTCAAGCACATGAGTCATTAGATTATCACAGGATGCCATTAGGCAACAACAGCGCCGCATGCCTGCCCCCATCATGACATTACCGCCTCCATCTAGTATTTGAATAAATGTTGATATTTTTTTGTTCAGGACTAAATGTGGAATGTTATTAATGGAAAAAAATAAGATGTCCCCTGTAGCCCTGAAGCAAATCCAAAATTATATCTCCGGTTGTCACATCCCACTTGACATCCCTTCACATTTTTCCATTTTTTTTGTTGCAATGATGGTATTTATTTCATACTAGATGGAGGGTGGTGACGTCCCGATGGGGGCAGGCTTTACAGCACTGAGATTCTCTCGTCCCCAAGTCCTATATAATACTGCATAAAGGTTTATTATGGCCCCATAAGATGCTCCATAGAAAATGTGCCCCATATAATGCTGCATAAAGGTGGATTATGGCCCCATAAGATGCTGCATAGAAAATATGCCTCATATAATGCTGCATAATGATTGATTATGGCCCCATAAAATGCTCCATAGAAACAGGTGCCCCATATGCCGCTGCTGCGATAAAGAAACTTACAATATTCACCTGTCACGGTTCTACCGCCGGGTGTCGCTCCATCTTCCGCGTGCTCTGCAGTGACTGTTCAGGCAGAGGGCGGAGTGCACACTAAACGTCATCACGCCCTCCGACCTGAACGTCACAGCCAGAGGACGCGGAAGACAGAGCGGCGCTCTGCGATGGAACAGGGACAGGTGAATATCGGAATGCTCACTCTCCCCCGTTATACTCACCTGCTCCCGGTGCGGTCCCTGGCAGCTTCTCACTGACAGATAGTCTCCGGGAGCCGGCAGCTTCTTCCTATGTTCAGCGGTCACATCGTACCGCTGAACACAGGAAGAAGCTGCCAGCGCAAAAGAAGCAGGCACATGCAGAGAAGCGTCGGGAGCAGGTGAGTATGATGGACAGCTGCTGCTCCCCCGTGGACCCGGAAGGTCCAGAGATGACCCGCTGATGGTACTGCGCAAGGGCCTGGTACCACCAGTGGATGCCATATTGGAATACCTATCACTTGGGTATTCCAATATGGCGGTCAGCGTACTTTTGGTGCGGTGCTGTGGATTGTGGGATTCGAGGACGGCCAGACCGAATTGGATGACAGACAATTTAAGGCAATTATATAAATGTATAACCCCCACAACAGATAGACTAATGTAAATTTGGGTTTAATGATTATCCATACAGATCGAGGTCTGCATCAAGCGCATAGTAATAGGCTGGGCATGGAGGCCTCACGGCTCCCAATCCATTTGCTTTTTCCTGCCTTTACAAATAATGTTCTTTTATATTTCCCTATTAATCGCTGACAACACCCAATGCTTGCTGTACTTAGTGCGCTCGGCTGCCTAATCTCCTGCGCCGTCTTGTCCTGCACATCCTCACTCTTGTCTGGAAGACGTCGATGATTACATTTTACTTCTGTCACAAATTCCTCATAGGCTTCTGTGCACGTTGACAAGTCCCCTGACGCCTTGAAGCTCCAGCTGACTGCTTACCTCACGTTGTGCCTTTCATTCATCACATCCTTAAATCTTTTCCTCCGAAACAAGTAAAATATCTCCCAAATTCATGTTTTTCTCGCACAAGATAAAACTAAATTTTTAATTGATGCCCTCATCATGTCATAACTCGACTGCTGTAATCCTCTCCTAATTGTCCTAAGATTCTGCCAGCTGCTCCTCTGCGAGACACGGAGTGCCACTCCCAGGCTATTTTCTTATTCTCTGTATGATTTCCAAATTCCTCTTAGGTTGTTGTCAAGATTACACCGTTTTTTTGATCTTTAGATGTATCGCTATTTTAATATTTAAAGGGCGTGTAGCACACATCTTGCTTATTAAAATGAGACATCCGCCGGCACTTCTTATATAGTTATTGAATTGTAAAGACCAATTGTCCCACTGGTATTGATTCAAAGTGAGGGCGCTGTTGCATCACTGTCTATGGAAATTGCCTCTGGTGATAAGTGGTACTGCAAGGAACAAAAGCAAGTGTCACATGGGATGTGACAGAGACAATGCTTTGGATATGACATCAGGGCTAAGTAGTTATATTCAACACTGACATTCACACCCCTATATAATAAGTTCACAATTACACTATTACTTCTATAGAGAGGCAATATGAGAGAAAAATAGGATTATGATAGCATAATCTTTGGCGATAAATCACATGGGTACAGCTGGTGATGTCTTTTTCTAGCTTCTGCCCAAAAGACAGTATTTTTTTATAAAAAGAAAAAGAGCTGGAACTTAGAGAAGCTATTAAATGCATTAGATATGAATATGTAGTGACAATAATGGAGGAGAATGCAAATATAGGTTAAAGAAAGAAAAAAAACCCAGCCTGTTTTCCTTGTGTGATAATAGACAATGCTGGAAGCTTAAAGGGAATCTGTCAACAGGATTGTGCACAGTAACCTACAGACAGTGTCTGGTCAGCGCCGTTATACTGATTAGGCCGAGGTCAATGCCGCCGGCACTCGGGACCTGAGTGTTCAACTTCATAGAAATACATGCAGCTGCACGCTCCAGTCCGAGTGCCATCGGCACCGCTAGGTACTGATGTGAGAGACTCGCACGAGTTTCTCGCTTTGCACTCGCAAGTGTGACCCCGGCCTTAAAATGATACCTGGGTTGATGAAATCCATCTTATGGTTGGTCTTTAATCTTTATTTTCAGTTTTGTGTTAATGATATGCTCATGCTCCGGGGCGGCCTGTGGTGGGGTCTTCATGTGGTGTGCTGATTAGGTATTCATAATGCAGACGGCTGACAGGTCACTGATTCATGGCTGACAGGTCACTGATTCCTCGGTGACCTGCCCTCCGTTTTACAAAATTAATATTCTATATATATATTGAAAAAAAAACCACCTGCTCAGGCAAGCGATCCAATAGCTGCCACTGTGCAGGCGCCGGCAGCGCCATCTTGCTAGAGAAAAAAAATCCTCCTCCAAGATGGTGCCGGTGACATCTACGCAATAGCAGCTATCGGCAATAATAATTTTGGAAATTACACCCCTCTGGGAATTTATGTACAGGTGTAGTGACAATTTTGACTAGATGGGTGTTTTCTAGAAACAAACAGCAATGGATGTTGCTGAATGAAAATTGCAAATCTGTCATTGTAGTGCCCGGTACCTTGTAGTGCTATTCATTGTAATGCACATGCATTGTGCCCAGTTAGTGTGTACGAGTATGGCAGTTTGCAGAGATCGCTCCGTTTTAGGGCTTGGTCCCCTTTACCACCGCCTATTAGCTTAGTGGGGTATTATTAAATGTCTTTTCATGGACATGGCAATATTCCTCATAGTATAAACCCCGTACGTACTTGTCAGCCTGCAGCAAAAATCCAGCTGATTGGATCAACCAGAGTCCGTCCAATACATTCAATTAGTACAATTATTTTCTTTTTGACAACAAATACTTCCACCAGCTCAGGGGCACAGCTATGGGGAGCCCCTGTGCTCCCTTATATGCTAATTTGCTCCTGGGATGGTGGGAGGAGAATGTCATTTTTGGGGACACTATGGACTAAGGAAAAGAATTCACAAGCAACGTTACAGGAAAGAGCTTTGTTATACACCAGTTCATTAACTGTAAAACTAGGGGGGTGGTCTATAAGATGACCTGCGTCTGTGGTGTTGAGTATATAGGGAAGACCAGCCGAGAACTAAGAAGAAGGGTAGGAGAGCACTATAGGGACACCATCAACAAGACGGACACCCCTGTAGCGAATCACATAAACAGACTACATAACGGCGACCTGAGAGGAGTGAAGTTCATGGGGATCGATAAGATTGCCCAGCCACAGAGGGGAGGTGACTGGGACAGACGTATCTTACAGAGAGAGTGCATGTGGATCTTTTGGCTACAAACTCAGAGCCCAATGGGCCTTAATGAGCAACTTAACTTTTCTTCCTTATTATAAGTACAGTGGCCTAACAGGGACTCTAGAACTAGGGATAGCCGTCGTCGAGTGGGGGCGCCTCTGCACAGGTTATTAGGGTGCCAACCTCCGAGATGGGCAGGGTTCTAATAGCTAGGGGGTAATAGGGTCAGCCTGTAGTGTCACCCTTTTGTATCCCTTCACATTTGTATCTGTTTCGGGGGGAGGGTCCATCGTGTCCCATTTTGGTCTCTTTTGCCGGAATTCCTCCTCCCCTTTATTGGTTACTTATCTAATGCCACTGTCCATTTTTGTAAGTAGAGTACACGTAATTTCCTAAAAAGTTGTGCTGCTCTAAATTTTGCATGAGTGCATCAAGCGTAAATGAAGACAAATTAAGGGCCGGTGTTCCTTGAGGTATAAAAAAAAGTATGGACTTTGAAAATTTGTACATGTAGTCCACTTGAAAGGACAGCATCTATTGTTATGTACTAATTGGTACTCACTTAGATGTTTTGCTATTGCGGGGCGGATCGGATTGATCTGGCGCTCATTTGCATAATTGATACTCCGGCTCCGATCATGTGATTTCGGAACCGGATGTGACGTATACGGGCCAGGGCATTCCGGAGTACATACCAGCAACCGGAAATTCTGTGAGCGTTCCCAAACACTCACCGCTTGCGACCCAGTAACCGGATGCGATGTGACGTGGGTAAACACATCGCACAGCACGCGTGCACCAAGAGCCGGAAATGACTTGCCGGCATCCGGAAGCACGCAGTATCGAGATACACATGGATGCAGTATGACGTGGATAAACACATCGTACAGCGCACGTGCACCAGGAGCCGGAAATGATTCGCCGGCCTCCGGAAGCACGCGGTACCAGGACACACATGGAGTATATTTAAGGCTGGTAAAGACACTGGTGGTCTAGCAATGTTCGGACATGCTGCAGGAGTCGGACGTATGTCAATATTCCCCTGATGAATCTAAAGATGAAACGCATCGGGAGACTTAAGCATTAGAAGGGATCAGTGGACGGAATGCCATGATTCATTACCAGATCCCGAACACTCTGAGAAGACACCGCTTATAGACCCAGTCCCATGGATGAGTATAAACTATGATTCTTTAACCCCTATCTGACCTCGGACGGGATAGTACGTCCGAGGTCAGATCCCCTGCTTTGATGCAGGGCTCCGCGGTGAGCCCGCATCAAAGCCGGGACATGTCAGCTGTTTTGAATCGCGATCTGCCCGCACCTATTAACTAGTTAAATGCCGCTGTCAATCGCAGACAGCGGCATTTAACTACCGCATCCGGCCGGGTGGCCGGAAATGACGTCATCGCCGACCTCCGTCACATGATCGGGGGTCGGCGATGCGTCTCCATTGTAACCATAGAGGTCCTTGAGACCTCTATGGTTACTGATGACCGGTGGCTGTGAGCGCCACCCTGTGGTCGGCGCTCACAGCACACCTCCATTTCTGCTACATAGCAGCGATCAGCAGATCGCTGCTATGTAGCAGAGCCGATCGCGTTGTGCCTGCTTCTAGCCTCCCATGGAGGCTATTGAAGCATGGCAAAAGTAAAAAAAAAAAGTTAAAAAAAATGTGAAAAAAATAAAAAAAATATAAAAGTTTAAATCACCCCCCTTTCGCCCCAATCAAAATAAATCAATAAAAAAAAATCAAATCTACACATATTTGGTATCGCCGCGCTCAGAATCGCCCGTTCTATCAATTTAAAAAAAGCATTAACCTGATCGCTAAACGGCGTAGCGAGAAAAAAATTCGAAACGCCAGAATTACGTTTTTTAGGTTGCCGCGACATTGCATTAAAATGCAATAACGGGCGATCAAAAGAACGTATCTGCACCAAAATGCTTTCATTAAAAACGTCATCTCGGCACGCAAAAAATAAGCCCTCAACCGACCCCAGATCACGAAAAATGGAGACGCTACGAGTATCGGAAAATGGCGCAATTTTTATTTTATTTTTTTTTAGCAAAGTTTGGAATTTTTTTTCACCACTTAGATAAAAAATAACCCAGTCATGTTAGGTGTCTATGAACTCGTACTGACCTGGAGAATCATAATGTCAAGTCAGTTTTAGCATTTAGTGAACCTAGCAAAAAAGCCAAACAAAAAACAAGTGTGGGATTGCACTTTTTTTGCAATTTCACCGCACTTGGAATTTTTTTCCCGTTTTCTAGTACACGACATGCTAAAACCAATGATGTCGTTCAAAAGTACAACTCGTCCCGCTAAAAATAAGCCCTCATATGGCCAAATTGACGGAAAAATAAAAAAGTTATGGCTCTGGGAAGGAGGGGAGAGAGAAACGAACACGGAAAAATGAAAAATCCGAAGGTCATGAAGGGGTTAAATGAATATACGCCATGTATAACACTTACTGAACATATGCTGGTGTGAGCAGCTTTGTCTGGGAGGCATATATGTATTCTGGTGTAACTTGTGGGTTGGATATAATGAGACGGGGAATTGCCCTCTCTATGTTTTGAGCTTGCTGATGTGTTGTAACACCATATGCGGTTAAGAAGATAACAGATATGTCCGCGGGTTACAATTGTACCAATTGAATGTATTGGACGGACTCTGGTTGGTCCAACCAGGTGGATTTTTGCTGCAGGTTGACAAGTACGTACGGGGTTTATACTATGAGGAATATTGCCATGTCCATGAAAAGACATTTAATAATACCCCACTAAGCTAATAGGCGGTGGTAAAGGGGACCAAGCCCTAAAAGGAGCCATCTCTGCAAACTGCCATACTTGTACACCTGCTCCCCTGGGGTTGATAGGATTGACTACCTTCAGGTTGAGGCATATGTGTGGTTTACAAATATTGTACTATTGGTTTTTTATCTGCGTTGTTTTTTTGGTTGTGTTTTCTTTTTTGTTTTGAAGCACTGGCACCTTATGCACTCGTGGTCACTACTGAGATTTTAACTATTAGGATTAAAAGCTAAGTTTTATCATTAAATTCTTTAACCAGCTGCTAAGATTTAAGAATATACAGGTTATTTGGAGTACTGTCCTTGCTGATAAAGCAGCAATATGGAAGACCCTATAAGTCAATTGACAGATAATTGGGGACTTGCTTTTTTGTGGATGAAGTTGAAACTTTTGTTGAGAACATTTTACAAAAGGTTTGGGATCATATTTATCCAGCGCTTTATGCTGACCTCTTACTTTGGGGTTTCCATCTAAATCTCCAAGTGATGTGATTCAGGTGAAGCCCCCAAGAGATCCATTCACTATAATGAGGCAGCAGAGTTACTCTGGACTCCATTTGGCCTCTGGTCAGTGTTGTCCTTCAGAAAAGTACAAAACTATGGCGGACAGCGCTTTAATGCATGCCTAAAAAGACAGACGCTGGCGGATCCTAGGGCAGACAGGGTCCACAGTGCCTCCATCGGCTTCATTATAGAGAATCTTCCACCGGGGTTCTGTCTGAATCACATATTTCAGAGATTTACAAGGAAACCCTGATGTAAGTGCTCAGCGCAGGATAAATGTGAGCAGAGCCTTACTGCGATCTTTGGGAGGCAGAGTGAACAAATCAACAGCAGGTCAAAAAACAATTCTATTTATTTTTTACGCTGTTCCTCGTGTGGTATAAGTGATTAGATGACTTTATTCTATGGGTTGGTGCGATTACAGTGATACCAGGTTTATATCAGTTTTTTATGCATCCCTATAAACCGCTAAGTCATCTGGGTAATTTCGCAATGCATCCTGGGAACGGAAGATGGCAGCAGCCACGCGCCTATCGCCAGAGCTCCGCTGGACCCCCACGAGGTGAGTATATAACTTTTTTATTTTACTTATTTTTTTAACAGGAATATGGTGCCCACACTGCTGTATACTACGTGGGCTGTGTTACATACTGCGTGGCTCTGTGCTGTATACTACATAGGCAGTGTTATATACTATGTGGGCTGTGTGATATACTCCGTGGTCTGTGCTATATATTACGTGGCCACTGTTAAATACTGCGTGGGCTGTGCTATATACTACGTGACTGGGCAATATACTACGTGGCTCTGTGCTGTATACTACGTGACTGGGCAATATACTATGTGGCTGGGCAATATACAACGTGGCTGGGCAATATACTACGTGGCTCTGTGCTGTATACTACGTGGCTCTGTGCTGTATACTACGTAGCTGGGCAATATACTACATGTCTGTGCTGTATACTACGTGACTGGGCAATATACTACGTAGCTGGGCAATATACTACGTGACTGGGCAATATACCACGTGACTGGGCAATATACTACGTGGCTGGGCAATATACTATGTGGCTGGGCAATATACCACGTGGCTGGGCAATATACTACGTGGCTGGGCAATATACTACGTGGCTGGGCAATATAGTACATGACTGGGCAATATACTACGTGTCTCTGTGCTGAATACTACGTGGCTCTGTGCTGTATACTACGTGGCTCTGTGCTGTATATTACGTCGCTGGGCAATATACAATGTGGCTGGGCAATATACTACGTGGCTCTGTGCTGTATACTACGTGGCTCTGTGCTGTATACTATGTGGCTCTGTGCTGTATACTACGTGGCTCTGTGCTGTATACTGCGTGGCTGGGCAATATACTACGTGGCTCTGTGCTGTATACTATGTGGCTCTGTGCTGTATACTACGTCGCTGGGCAATATACTATGTGACTGGGCAATATACTACGTGACTGGGCAATATACTACGTGGGCTGTGCAATATACTACGTGACTGGGCAATATACTACATGGGCTGTGCAATATACTACGTGGACATGCATATTCTAGAATACCCGATGCGTTAGAATCGGGCCACCATCTAGTGATATATACACATCAATGGCAACAACAGCAATAGAAGATAGAGCCATGCACATACCATGAATGTCCTCTCCTGCTGGAATGGCGTGTTTTTTACCGCAATGTATTAATAGAAAGGCTTCCGCTTGGAGACTACTGATTTCGAACTGTTGACTAGTTGTCCTGGGTAGGATGGCCTGTTCAAGTGATTTTAATCTACAGGGACATAACATGGCTGAACGGTGGCGTGGGGGTGACACAGGGTCAGGAATAGTTTGTATTAAGATGTTTGTGATTAGCTTGTGTTTATAAAAATATATTATGGGAATTTAGCTGCCTTAAGGGACATATAGAAAACTGGTAAGAATTCCAATAAGAGCGGAACAGAGACCAATATGTTCGGGAAGAAGTCAAGTAGCAGATCAGGCTGAAACCTTGTCTTTCTTCTCAAGCATAAATTGGAGAAATCCTTGAGGGAATAGAAAGGAGGCCATATTAAGCTGGCTGCCTATCTCTATTACATAACAAATGTCTGTGTGGTTTACTGACAAGTATATACCGTAATTGTGCGCCTTGTTTATATTGTATATACAGCGCACCCAATACCATGCCAGTATAATTTGTTAATGATGAGACACAAATGAGGACCCCATGTCCAGGAACGTGCAACACACGAGTCCTCGGAAATAAACAGAGACTTGGGGAAATAAGGATTATAGACCACGTTGCTGATCTTATTTCGGGAGCAGCTATGGCAGGATCTTAAAGGATCCTAAGAGCTAAAGTTTACTTTGAGAAATTAGTATATTATTGGACAATGGAGTATATTATTAGTTTGGAGAGAAATGCTAGAGATGTTATGGGATCAAAGAGAAAAATGGGATATAGACTTAAAGGGGTGTTGTTACCTAAAACATTTATGGCATGCTCATTGATTCACTGAATGCCTTGGAGGTGCGTGGGTCTCGTCTACCTATTTGCCCACTTCCAGATGAAGTTATCTCCTCAAATTCGATAGAGAAGTACCTGTGTGGATTTTTCCACCAGTGGAATTACAGCCTGCATCTATTAGGCATTTATGGCATATCGCTGTAAATGGGTTGTCTGGGATTAAGAAAAAGCCTTTGCTTATTTTCTTTTTTTTTTTTCAAAAACAAAACCACTCCTATCCATATGTTCTGTGTCTGGTATTGCATCTTAACCCCATTTATGAACAAAGAATCAGGCATGTTGAAATCCATCCCTGTACAAAAGTCAATTTCCTTCTATACAGTCATTTTAGGGTGTGCGCCGCAACTGAGCCATCCTCCATCCAGGTAACATATTTGTATTTCCTTCATTGTGCCACTGTGCCCCTGCCTTAGCTCCACATGAACTATTTAGGCCTTTACTATCATCTTGGCCCTATCTGAACTGCATTTACCGTATATACTCGAGTATAAGCCGACCCGAGTATAAGCCGACCCCCCTAATTTTGCCACAAAAAGCTGGAAAAACTTAATGATTCGAGTATAAGCCTAGGGTGGAAAATGCAGCAGCTACCGGTAAATGTCAAAAGTAAAAATAGATACCAATAAAAGTAAAATTAATTGAGACATCAGTAGGTTAAATGTTTTTGAATATCCATATTGAATCTGGAGCCCCATATAATGCTCCATAAAGTTCATGATGCCCCCTTAAGATGCTCCATATTAAAATATGCCCCATATAATCCTGCATAAAGGTTAATAATGGCCCCATAAGATGCTCCATAGACACATTTGCCCAATATAATGCTGCACAAATGCTGATTATGGCCCCATAAGATGCTCCATAAAGATATTTGCCCCATATAGTGCTGCACAAACCTTGATTATGGCCCCATAAGATGCTCCATACAGACACTTGCCCCATGTACCGTAATGCTCCACAAACGTTAAATTTTGGCCCCATACAGACACTTGCCCCATATAGTGCTGCACAAACGTTATGGCCTCATACGGACACTGGCCCCATATAGTGCTGCACAAACGTTTTGGCCCCATACTGACACTGGCCCCATATAGTGCTGCACAAATGTTATGGCCCCATACAGACACTGGCCCCATATAGTGCTGCACAAACGTTATGGCCCCATACTGACACTGGCCCCATATAGTGCTGCACAAATGTTATGGCCCCATACAGACACTGGCCCCATATAGTGCTGCACAAACGTTATGGCCCCATACAGACACTGGTCCCATATAGTGCTGCAGAAACGTTATGGCCCCATATAGTGCTGCACAAACGTTATGGCCCCATATAGTGCTGCAGAAACGTTATGGCCTCATAGATGCTCCATACAGACACTTGCCCCATTTGCTGTTGCTGCGATAAAAAAAAATCACATACTCACCTCTCCGTCGCTCAGGCCCCCGACACTTTCAATATTCACCTGCTCCTCGTTCCGGCGCCGCTCCATCTTCAGCGTCCAGTGCTCTGACATTCAGTCAGAGGGCACGCACTAACCACGTCATCGCGCCTTCTGACCTAAGCGTCACTGCAGAAGACGCTTTAGATGGAGCGGCGCCGAAACGAGGAGCAGGTGAATATCACGCAGCGCAGTGCTCCCCCTCCCCATTATACTCACCTGTTCCTGGCGCAGTGCAGTCCCTGCTCCCCGGCGCCGCTGCTTCATCCTGTACTGAGCGATCACCGTTACCGCTCATTACAGTAATGAATATGCAGCTCCACCCCTATGGGAGGTGGAGCCGCATATTCATTACTGTAATGAGCGGTACCATGTGACCGTTCAGTACAGGAAGAAGCTGGGACCCAGGGAGTCGGGGACCTGCAGGGACCGCGCCAGGAGTAGGTGAGTATAATTAGACAGGCCCCGCTCCCCCTCCGTTGCCGACCCCTAGGTATGACTCGAGTATAAGCCGAGAGGGGGACTTTCAGCCCAAAAAAATGGGCTGAAAATCTTAGCTTATACTCGAGTATATATGGTACTTACGTTTTGGTCTCACTCTAATGGCGCATATTACTACTTATTTCAGCCCTGGTTTTACCAAGTATTATCTTGCATTATCATGTTAACTTCACTATTCAGAGCTGATTTTTCTACATAAACATTTAACTTTTACACCTTAGGAGTAATTGTACTCCCTTCACACCTACAGTATATATTTTCTCCCTTCAGTCCTGAGCTTCTACATTATCTATGGTACATGGTACATGCTGCTGTACATGCTTATATACACAGTGACATACATTTTCTATGCAAATTGTAGCACACTACTGTATGATATACTGTATATTTCAAATCAATCTATCTACAATATAATTGTCTAAGGGTCACTTCCGTCTGTCTTTCTGTCTGTCTGTCCTTCTGTCTGTCTTTCTGTCTGTCACGGATATTCATTGGTCGCGGCCTCTGTCTGTCATGGAATCCAAGTCGCTGATTGGTCGTGGCAAAACGCTCACGACCATTGCCACGACCAATCAGCGCGGCCACAGTCCGGCGGCAATATGGCCGCTCTTTCCTCCCCTCAGTCAGTGCCTGCTCCATACTCCCCTCCAGTCATCCAGTCAGCCCTCACACAGGGTTAATGCCAGCGTTACCGGAGCGTGGTGTAACGCACTCCGATTACGCAGCTATTAACCCTGTGTGACCAACTTTTTACTATTGATGCTGCGTATGCAGCATCAATAGTAAAAATATCTAATGTTATAAATAAGAATAATTAAAAAAAAAGGTTATTCTCTCCCTCCGACGTCGCGTCCTGTCCTCGGCAGTGCAAGTGGCAGGTTCCAGTGGCATGAATGCTATGCGAGAAGAACCTTCCATAACGTCACGGTCAGGTCATGTGACCGCGAGGTCATGTGACCGCGACGTCATCACAGGTCCTGCGCTCATACCAACCCTGGGACCGGAAGCTGCCAGGGCCAGGACTTCAAGGAGCCTTTGGAAGGTGAGTATATGTTTATTTTTTATTTTAAGTCTTTTTTAACCACGCATATAGTACATTACGTGGCCAGTGTTATATACTGCGGGGGCTGTGCTATATACTGCGTGGCTGCTATGTACTGCGTGGGCTGTGCTATATATTACGTGGCCAGTGTTATATACTGCGGGGGCTGTGCTATATACTGCGTGGCTGCTATGTACTGCGTGGGCTGTGCTATATATTACGTGGCCAGTGTTATATACTGCGAGGGCTGTGCTATATACTGCATGGCTGCTATATACTGCGTGGGCTATGTTATATAGTACGTGGGCTGTGTTATATACTGCGTGGCCACTGTTTTATACTGCATGGCCTGTATTAATGCAGCGGGTATTCTACAATATGTATGTATGTATATATATAGCAGCCACATAGTATACCGTATAGCACAGGCCACGTAGTATTTGTCTGGTATATACCACATGGCTCCTATATTCTACGTGGCCTGTGCTATATACTATGTGGCTGCTATATACAGTGGGGCAAAAACGTATTTAGTCAGTCAGCAATAGTGCAAGTTCCACCACTTAAAAAGATGAGAGGCGTCTGTAATTTACATCATAGGTAGACCTAAGCAAATCAAGGCAGCAAAGATTGAGACAGAGAGACTCATTGCCAGAGAGAGTAAAAATAATCCCAAAATATTCTTTAACTACATAAATAGTAAGAAACTAAAAAATGATAGTGTTGGCCCCCTTAAAAATAGTCTGGGTGAAATGGTGGATGAGGATGAGGAAAAAGCCAGTATGCTAAATGACTTTTTTCATCAGTATTTACACAAGAAAATCCCATGGCAGACAAAATGACTAGTGATAAAAATTCCCCATTAAATGTCACCTGCTTAACCCAGCAGGAAGTGCGGCGGCGTCTAAAAATCACTAAAATTGACAAATCACCGGGCCCGGATGGGATACACCCTCGAGTACTGCAGGAATTAAGTACAGTCATTGATAGACCATTATTTTTAATCTTTAAAGACTCCATAATAACAGGGTCTGTACCACAGGACTGGCGTATAGCAAATGTGGTGCCAATATTCAAAAATGGAACAAAAACTGAACTCGGAAACTATAGGCCAGTAAGCTTAACCTCTACTGTGGGTAAAATCCTGGAGGGCATTCTAAGGGATGCTATACTGGAGTATCTGAAGACGAATAACCTCATGACCCAGTATCAGCACGGGTTTACTAGGGACCATTCATGTCAGACTAATTTGATCAGTTTCTATGAAGAGGTAAGTTCCGGGCTGGACCAAAGGAACCCAGTAGATGTAGTGTATATGGACTTTTCAAAAGCTTTTGATACGGTGCCACACAAAAGGTTGATACATAAAATGAGAATAATGGGGATAGGGGAAAATATGTGCAAGTGGGTTGAGAGCTGGCTCAGGGATAGGAAACAAAGGGTTAGCAGTGGGGTACCACAGGGGTCAGTATTGGGCCCTCTTCTTTTTAACATATTTATTAATGACCTTGTAGGGGGCATTCAGAGTAGAATTTCAATATTTGCAGATGACACTAAACTCGGCAGGGTAATCAATACAGAGGAGGACAATTTTATATTACAGGATGATTTATGTAAACTAGAAGCTTGGGCTGATAAATGGCAAATGAGCTTTAATGGGGATAAATGTAAGGTCATGCACTTGGGTAGAAGTAATAAGATGTATAATTATGTGCTTAATTCTAAAACTCTGGGCAAAACCGTCAATGAAAAAGACCTGGGTGTATGGGTGGATGACAAACTCATATTTAGTGGCCAGTGTCAGGCAGCTGCTACAAAGGCAAATAAAATAATGGGACGCATTAAAAGAGGCATAGATGCTCATGAGGAGAACATCATTTTACCTCTATACAAGTCACTTGTTCGACCACACTTAGAATACTGTGCACAGTTCTGGTCTCCGGTGTATAAGAAAGTCTCCTCTTTCCTCCACTCATTACCTGTAGTAATGGCACCTGTTTAAACTTGTTATCAGTATAAAAAGATGCCTGTGCACACCCTCAAACAGTCTGACTCCAAACTCCACTATGGTGAAGACCAAAGAGCTGTCAAAGGACACCAGAAACAAAATTGTAGCCCTGCACCAGGCTGGGAAGACTGAATCTGCAATAGCCAACCAGCTTGGAGTGAAGAAATCAACAGTGGGAGCAATAATTAGAAAATGGAAGACATACAAGACCACTGATAATCTCCCTCGATCTGGGGCTCCACGCAAAATCCCACCCCGTGGGGTCAGAATGATCACAAGAACGGTGAGCAAAAATCCCAGAACCACGCGGGGGGACCTAGTGAATGAACTGCAGAGAGCTGGGACCAATGTAACAAGGCCTACCATAAGTAACACACTACGCCACCATGGACTCAGATCCTGCAGTGCCAGACGTGTCCCACTGCTTAAGCCAGTACATGTCCGGGCCCATCTGAAGTTTGCTAGAGAGCATTTGGATGATCCAGAGGAGTTTGGGGAGAATGTCCTATGGTCTGATGAAACCAAACTGGAACTGTTTGGTAAAACACAACTTGTCGTGTTTGGAGGAAAAAGAATACTGAGTTGCATCCATCAAACACCATACCTACTGTAAAGCATGGTGGTGGAAACATCATGCTTTGGGGCTGTTTCTCTGCAAAGGGGCCAGGACGACTGATCCGGGTACATGAAAGAATGAATGGGGCCATGTATCGTGAGATTTTGAGTGCAAACCTCCTTCCATCAGCAAGGGCATTGAAGATGAAACGTGGCTGGGTCTTTCAACATGACAATGATCCAAAGCACACCGCCAGGGCAACGAAGGAGTGGTTTCGTGAGAAGCATTTCAAGGTCCTGGAGTGGCCTAGCCAGTCTCCAGATCTCAACCCTATAGAAAACCTTTGGAGGGAGTTGAAAGTCCGTGTTGCCAAGCGAAAAGCCAAAAACATCACTGCTTTAGAGGAGATCTGCATGGAGGAATGGGCCAACATACCAACAACAGTGTGTGGCAACCTTGTGAAGACTTAGAGAAAACGTTTGACCTCTGTCATTGCCAACAAAGGATATATTACAAAGTATTGAGATGAAATTTTGTTTCTGACCAAATACTTATTTTCCACCATAATATGCAAATAAAATGTTAAAAAAACAGACAATGTGATTTTCTGGATTTTTTTTTCTCAGTTTGTCTCCCATAGTTGAGGTCTACCTATGATGTAAATTACAGACGCCTCTCATCTTTTTAAGTGGTGGAACTTGCACTATTGCTGACTGACTAAATACTTTTTTGCCCCACTGTACATACATACATACATATTCTAGAATACCCGATGCGTTAGAATCGGGCCACCATCTAGTTATTATATATATTTGTTACCTGGGAGTTGGCCTTTTAATGCTATTTTATTGTACAGTATACTATATGTTTTCTTATCTTTATGGTGCGGACACCTCTTGTAAGCGGTGCTACTCTTTACCATTTTGTCAATAAAGATATTTTATCTTTAACCCCTTAGTGACAGAGCCAATTTGGTACTTAATGACCAGGCCAATTTTTGCAATTCTGACCACTGTCACTTTATGAGGTTATAACTCTGGAACGCTTCAACGGATCCCGCTGATTCTGAGATTGTTTTTTCGTGACATATTGTACTTCATGTTAGTGGTAACATTTCTTCGATATTACTTGCGATTATTTATGAAAAAAAACGGAAATATGGCGAAAATTTTTAAAATTTTGCAATTTTCAAACTTTGTATTTTTATGCCCTTAAATCAGAGAGATATGTCACGAAAAATAGTTAATAAATAACATTTCCCACATGTCTACTTTACATCAGCACAATTTTGGAAACAACATTTTTTTTTGTTAGGGAGTTATAAGGGTTAAAAGTTGACCAGCAATTTCTCATTTTTACAACACCATTTTTTTTTAGGGACCACATCACATTTGAAGTCATTTTGAGGGGTCTATATGATAGAAAATAATGAAGTGTGACACCTTTCTAAAAACTACACCCCTCAAGGTACTCAAAACCACATTCAAGAAGTTTATTAACCCTTTACGTGCTTCACAGGAACTGAAACAATGTGGAAGGAAAAAATGAACATTTAACTTTTTTTGCAAACATCTTAATTCAGAACCATTTTTTTTATTTTCACAAGTGTAAAAACAGAAATGTAACCATAAATTTTGTTATGCAATTTCTCCTGAATACGCCAATACCCCATATGTGGGGGTAAACCACTGTTAGGGCGCACCGCAGAGCTTAGAAGTGAAGGAGCGCCGTTTGACTTTTTCAATGCAGAATTGGCTGGAATTGAGATCGGACGCCATGTCACGTTTAGAGAGCCCCTGATGTGCCTAAACAGTGCAAACTCCCCACAAGTGACACCATTTTGGAAACTAGACCCCTTAAGGAACTTATCTAGATGTGTGGTGAGCACTTTGAACCCCCAAGTGCTTCACAGAAGTTTATAACGTAGAGCCGTGAAAATAAAAAATCGCTTTTGTTTACACAAAAATGATCTTTTCGCCCACAAATTCTTATTTTCACAAGGGTAACAGGAGAAATTAGACCACAAAAGTTGTTGTGCGATTTCTCCTGAATACGTCGATACCCCATATGTGAGGGTAAACCACTGTTTGGGCGCACCGCAGAGCTTGGAAGTGAAGGAGTGCCGTTTTACTTTTTCAATGTCGAATTGGCTGGAATTGAGATTGTACGCCATGTCGCGTTTGGAGAGCCCCTGATGTGCCTAAACAGTGGAAACCCCCCACAAGTGACACCATTTTGGAAACTAGACCCCTTAAGGAACTTATCTAGATGTGTGGCGAGCACTTTGAACCCCCATGTGCTTCACAGAAGTTTATAACGTAGAGCCGTGAAAAAAAAAAAATCGCATTTTTTCTACAAAAATGATCTTTTTGCCCACGAATTTTTATTTTCACAAGGGTAACAGGAGAAATTAGACCACAAAAGTTGTTGTGCAATTTCTCCTGAGTACGCTGATACCCAATATGTGGGGGTAAACCACTGTTAGGGCGCACCGCAGAGCTTGGAAGAGAAGGAGTGCCGTTTTACTTTTTCAATGTAGAATTGGCTGGAATTGAGATTGGACGCCATGTCGCGTTTGGAGAGCCCCTGATGTGCCTAAACAGTGGAAACCCCCCACAAGTGACCCCATTTTGGAAACTAGACCCCCCATGGAACTTATCTAGATGTGTGGTGAGAACCTTGAATGCCCAAGTGCTTCACAGAAGTTTATAATGCAGAGCCGTGAAAATAAAAAATATTTTTTTTTTCCACAAAAAAGATTTTTTAGCCCCCAAGTTTTTATTTTCACAAGGGTAACAAGAGAAATCAGACCCCAAAAGTTGTTGTCCAATTTGTCCTGAGTATGCTGGTACCCCATATGTGGGGGTAAACCACTGTTTGGGCGCACGGCAGAGCTCGGAAGGAAGGAGCGCCGTTTTGGAATGCAGACTTTGATAGAATGGTCTGCGGGTATTATGTTGCGTTTGCAGAGCCCCTGATGTACCTAACCAGTAGAAACCCTCCACAAGTGACCCCATTTTGGAAACTAGACCCCCCAAGGAACTTATCTAGATGTGTGGTGAGAACTTTGAATGCCCAAGTGCTTCACAGAAGTTTAGAATGCAGAGTCGTGAAAATAAAAAATATTTTTTTTCCACAAAAAAGATATTGTAGCCCCCAAGTTTTTATTTTCACAAGGGTAACAGGAGAAATTGGACTGCAATAGTTGTTGTCCAATTTATCCCGAGTACGCTGATGCGCCATATGTGGGGGTAAACCACTGTTTGGGCGCACGGCAGAGCTCGGAAGGGAAGGAGCGCCTTTTTGGAATGCAGACTTTGATAGAATGGTCTGTGGGCATTATGTTGCGATTGCAGAGCCCCTGATATACCTAAACTGTAGTAACCCCCCACAAGTGACCCCATTTTGGAAACTAGACCCCCCAAGGAACTTATATAGATGTGTGGTGAGGACTTTGAATGCCCAAGTGCTTCACAGAAGTTTAGAATGCAGAGTCGTGAAAATAAAAAATATTTTTTTTTTCACAAAAAAGATTTTGTAGCCCCCAAGTTTTTATTTTCACAAGGGTAACAAGAGAAATTGGACCCCAGAAGTTGTTGTCCAATTTATCCCGAGTACGCTGATGCCCCATATGTGGGGGTAACCCACTGTTTGGGCGCACGGCAGAGCTCAGAAGGGAGGGAGCACCCTTTGACTTTTTGAGCGCAAAATTGGCTGTCGTGTTTGGAGACCCCCTGATGTACCTAAACAGTGGAAACCCCCCAATTCTAGCTCCAACCCTAACCCCAACACACCCCTAACCCTAATCCCAACCTGATCCATAATCCTAATCACTAACCCTAACCATAATCACAACCCTTACCCCAAAACAACCCTAATGTCAACCCTAACCATAACCCTAATCAAAACCCTAAATCCAACACACCCCTAATCCTAATCTCAACCCTAACCTCAAACCTAACCCTAATCCCAATACACCCCTAATCACAACCCTAACCTTAACCCTAATCCCAAACCTAACCCTAATCCCAAGCGTAACCCTAATGCCAACCCTAACCCTAATACCAACCCTAATCCAAACCCTAACCCTAATCCCAGCTCTAACCCTAACTTTAGCCCCAACCCTAGCCCTAACTTTAGCCCCAACCCTAACCCTAGCCCTAAGGCTACTTTCACACTTGCGTCGTTTGGCATCCGTCGCAATCCGTCGTTTTAGACAAGAAACGGATCCTGCAAATGTGCCCGCAGGATGCGTTTTTTGCCCATAGACTTGTATTGCCGACGGATCGTGACGGATGGCCACACGTCGCGTCCGTCGTGCACTGGATCAGTTGTGTTTTGGCGGAGCGTCGGCACAAGAAAAGTTCAATGAAACGTTTTTTTGTACGTCGCATACGCCATTTCTGACCGCGCATGCGTGGCCGTAACTCCGCCCCCTCCTCCCCAGGACATAGATTGGGCAGCGGATGTGTTGAAAAACTACAGCTGCTGCCCACGTTGTGCACAATTTTCACAACGTGCGTCGGTATGTCGGGCCGACGCATTGCGACGGCCCCGTACCGACGTAAGTGTGAAAGAAGCCTAACCCTAAATTTAGCCCCAACCCTAACCCTAAATTTAGCCCCAACCCTAACCCTAAATTTAGCCCCAACCCTAGCCCTAACCCTACCCCTAACCTAACCCTACCCCTAACCCTACCCCTAACCTAACCCTACCCCTAACCCTACCCGTAACCTAACCCTACCCCTAACCTAACCCTACCCCTAACCCTACCCCTAACCCTACCCCTACCCCTAACCCTAACCCTACCCCTAACCTAACCCTAGCCCTAACCCTACCCCTACCCCTAACCCTACCCCTAACCCTAACCCTACCCCTAACCCTAACCCTAACCCTACCCCTAACCCTACCCCTACCCCTAACCCTAATTTTAGCCCTAACTGCTGTTCTCCTGCCGGCTGGCAGATGGAGACAGATGGCGGGCGCACTGGGCATGCGTCCGCCATGTTCTTCTGCCGGCGGCCAGGAGGAGCAGCAAGAGGATCCAGGGACCTAGGTGAGTATGATAGGGTCCCCAAATCCCCCTATTTCTCTGTCCTCTGATGTGCGATCACATCAGAGGACAGAGAATTACACTTTACTTTTTTTTTTTTTTTTGCGGTCGCCGGTAAACAGTTCATTACCGGCGATTGCAAAACAGGGGTCGGTAATACCGACCCCGATCATGCTCCTTGGGGTCTCGGCTACCCCCGGCAGCCAAGACCCCAAAGATTCTCCCGGTGCCGGCCGGCGGGCGCACTGCGCATGCGCCCGCCATTTTGAAGATGGCGGCGCCCACCGGGAGACACGAGGAGCATCGGGGGAGCTAGGTGAGTATTGGGGGGCCACCTGGGACCCCTTTTCTCTGTCCTCCGATGTGCGATCACATCGGAGGACAGAGAAATTAAAAAGAGATCGCTTTTTTTTTTTTTTTGCGATCGCCGGTAAACGGTTAATTACCAGCGATCGCAAATGCGGGGAGGGTTAAAAACCCCCCGAATCATGTTCTCTGGGGTCTCGGCTACCCCCGGCAGCCGAGACCCCGGAGAAAATCGGCCTGTGGGGGGCGCTATGTACTTTTTCCACAGCGCCGTTAATTAACGGCGCCGTGGTTTAAGTACCCTTAGCGGCCGCCGTTAAAAGGCGTATCGGCGGTCGCTAAGGGGTTAAATACTCCCTTGTCTTGTATTGTTGTTGATCACATGTTCAGCTTCTCCTCTTTAGGTTTCCACGAATTTTCTGAAAGGTCTACCATTAAACTAATCGGCAGATGTATACCACCTATTCTATAAGCAAGTATACAGTTAGGGCCAGAAATATTTGGACAGTGACACAATTTTCGCGAGTTGGGCTCTGCATGCCACCACATTGGATTTGAAATGAAACCTCTACAACAGAATTCAAGTGCAGATTGTAATGTTTAATTTGAAGGGTTGAACAAAAATATCTGATAGAAAATGTAGGAATTGTACACATTTCTTTACAAACACTCCACATTTTAGGAGGTCAAAAGTAATTGGACAAATAAACATAACCCAAACAAAATATTTTTATTTTCAATATTTTGTTGCAAATCCTTTGGAGGCAATCACTGCCTTAAGTCTGGAACCCATGGACATCACCAAACGCTGGGTTTCCTCCTTCTTAATGCTTTGCCAGGCCTTTACAGCCGCAGCCTTCAGGTCTTGCTTGTTTGTGGGTCTTTCCGTCTTAAGTCTGGATTTGAGCAAGTGAAATGCATGCTCAATTGGGTTTAGATCTGGAGATTGACTTGGCCATTGCAGAATGTTCCACTTTTTGGCACTTATGAACTCCTGGGTAGCTTTGGCTGTATGCTTGGGGTCATTGTCCATTTGTACTATGAAGCGCCGTCCAATCAACTTTGCAGCATTTGGCTGAATCTGGGCTGAAAGTATATCCCGGTACACTTCAGAATTCATCCGGCTACTCTTGTCTGCTCTTATGTCATCAATAAACACAAGTGACCCAGTGCCATTGAAAGCCATGCATGCCCATGCCATCACGTTGCCTCCACCATGTTTTACAGAGGATGTGGTGTGCCTTGGATCATGTGCCGTTCCCTTTCTTCTCCAAACTTTTTTCTTCCCATCATTCTGGTACAGGTTGATCTTTGTCTCATCTGTCCATAGAATAATTTTCCAGAACTGAGCTGGCTTCTTGAGGTGTTTTTCTGCAAATTTAACTCTGGCCTGTCTATTTTTGGTATTGATGAATGGTTTGCATCTAGATGTGAACCCTTTGTATTTACTGTCATGGAGTCTTCTCTTTACTGTTGACTTAGAGACAGATACACCTACTTCACTGAGAGTGTTCTGGACTTCAGTTGATGTTGTGAACGGGTTCTTCTTCACAAAATTAAGTATGCGGCGATCATCCACCACTGTTGTCATCCGTGGACGCCCAAGCCTTTTTGAGTTCCCAATCTCACCAGTCAATTCCTTTTTTCTCAGAATGTACCCAACTGTTGATTTTGCTACTCCAAGCATGTCTGCTATCTCTCTGATGGATTTTTTCTTTTTTTTCAGCCTCAGGATGTTCTGCTTCACCTCAATTGAGAGTTCCTTTCACCGCATGTTGTCTGCTCACAGCAACAGCTTCCAAATGCAAAACCACACACCTGGAATCCACCCCTAACCTTTTAACTACTTCATTGATTACAGGTTAACGAGGGAGACGCCTTCAGAGTTAATTGCAGCCCTTAGAGTCCATTGTCCAATTAATTTTGGTCCCTTGAAAAAGAGGACGCTATGCATTACAGAGCTATGATTCCTAAACCCTTTCTCCGATTTGGATGTGGAAACTATCATATTGCAGCTGGGAGTGTGCACTTTCAGCCCATATTATATATATAATTGTATTTCTGAACATGTTTTTGTAAACAGCTAAAATAACAAAACTTGTGTCACTGTCCAAATATTTCTGGCCCTAACTGTATATGCAAGCGGGTCATAAAAACGGTCTTGTGCCCCAAACACGTCCCGGTTAACTGTTTGAATACTGATGTATTTAATATGCAGTATCTAGTGCTGCTATGTACATATATTATTATATTGTCTTTATGTATATGCTGTTTGATGTATATAGTTACTTAGGAAAAGTGCAGTACCTCAATTAGGACACTAGATAGGGTACCTCAGTGTAAATAGTTAACATACAAGGGGCCAACTGTGGATAAGATAGTGAGGTTCCTGCTTTGAGTTCAGTGGAGCCAGGGAGCTGATACAGCTGAGGAGGGCCATAGAGCCCAGGCAGTCCCGGAGGGCTCTAAAGCCTGGGGCAACACGGTGGGCCCTGCAACGTTGAAGTAAGGTACCCAGCCATCCAGGGCCACCAGGCCAAAAGTGCAGCAGTAACAGCAGCAGACAAAGAAGCGGTGACAGCGGTAGTGAGAGCAAGAGCTACAGCCAAAAATTCACAGCAGGACAGTAACTCAGGTCACTCCTAAAAATGTGGCAGCTGGCTACTTTGGCTGACGCCCTTTTGTCTGGTGCGAAATGGACAGGGGAACTGCTAAGAGTAGTCAAGCCGGACAGGGAGGACGCTGTGTTACTGTGCAGGACGGGACGTCCCGGATATGAAGTGAAGGACATAGGAACAAGCACAGGGAAAGCAAAGGATATGTACTATGTGGAATCTTATGTGAATGCTGCCAAAGACATGGATGTGCTGAGAGAAGAAACCAGTAAAGTTATCTGTTTAAAGTTGAACGTGAACTCTGTTTCTTTGTGTGTAACAACACTGGCAGTAGAACTTCAGCCGCTCAGATGGGACCCTGATGGTGCAGATGATGTATCTGAAGGTACGCTAAAAATGGAACATTGCTTGCATGTGGTGGGAGGCCAGGCAGTGTGTAAGCAGATAGTCTCAGTCACAACTACGGCCCTGGCCCTCCCTCACACATACACTGATTTATTTAGTTGGATATATACAGTATCTACTGCTGTGTCCAGTACCAGTTTTCAAGTCAGCTGTCTTTTGCTGGAAAATATGTGGGCTCAGCACCAGAGCGTGCATCAAAGGGGGAAACATGACTTATGACATATATATATATATATATACTGTATGTATATATATATATATATATACATACAGTATATATATATATATATATATATATATATATATATATACATACACGTCATAGGTAATGAAGGGGTTAACTATAGTCAATGTTTTTTATTCACTTATCACAAACTGTATTAAAAGTAAAAAATTGAAATTTTACAATTTTCGCAGTGAGGACTGGAGCCTTTTTACCCTAATGCCCTGCTGTTGCAGGAAACACATGTACATTACCAGCAATGAACAAACTCTGACTCTACCTTTTGTATTGAAGCATTTAATAATGCATATCTATATATATAATTGTCTAAAGGGTACATCCGTCTGTCTGTCTGTAACGGAAATCCCGCGTCTGGCCGAGAATTAGTCCCTCCCTACTTCCGTCCAGTCAGTGCCCGCTCCATACTCCCCTCCAGTCCGCGCTGACACAGGGTTAATGGCAGCGTTAATGGACCACGTTATGCCGCGGGTAACGCACGCCATTAATGCTGCTATTAACCCTGTGTGACCAACTTTTTACTATTGATGCTGCCTATGCAGCATCAATAGTAAAAAGATCTAATGTTAAAAAGAATAAAAAAACAAAAAACCTGCTATTCTCACCTTCATTCGTCCGCCGATGCGCGGCGGCTGCCGCCAGCTTCCATTCCCAGAGACGCATTGCGAAATTACCCAGAAGACTTAGCTAAGTCATCTAGGTAATTTCGCAGTGCATCGCTGGGAACGGAAGCTGGAGGCAGCAGCGCGCGCATCGGGACAGCTTCGCTGGATGCCGGCGGGTGAGTATATAACTATTTTATATTTTAATTATTTTTTTTAACAGGGATATGGTGCCCACACTGCTAAATACTACGTGGGCTGTGTTATATACTGCGTGGCTGCTATATACTACTTGGACAGTGTTACATACTACGTGGGCAGTGTTATATACTACCTGGGGAGTGTTATATACTGTGTGGGCTGTATTATATACTGCGTGGCCTGTGATATATACTGCGTGGCCTGTGTTATATACTGCATGGGCTGTGTTATATACTGCCTGGGCTGTGCTATATATTACGTGGGCTGTGTTATATACGGTACTACATGGCTCCTAAATACTACGTGGCCTGTGCTATATACTATGTGGCTGCTATATACATGCATACATACAGTGGGGCAAAAAAGTATTTAGTCAGTCAGCAATAGTGCAAGTTCCACCACTTAAAAAGATGAGAGGCGTCTGTAATTTACATCATAGGTAGACCTCAACTATGGGAGACAAACTGAGAAAAAAAAATCCAGAAAATCACATTCTCTGTTTTTTTAACATTTTATTTGCATACTATGGTGGAAAATAAGTATTTGGTCAGAAACAAAATTTCATCTCAATACTTTGTAATATATCCTTTGTTGGCAATGACAGAGGTCAAACGTTTTCTGTAAGTCTTCACAAGGTTGCCACACACTGTTGTTGGTATGTTGGCCCATTCCTCCATGCAGATCTCCTCTAGAGCAGTGATGTTTTTGGCTTTTCGCTTGGCAACACGGACTTTCAACTCCTTCCAAAGGTTTTCTATAGGGTTGAGATCTGGAGACTGGCTAGGCCACTCCAGGACCTTGAAATGCTTCTTACGAAGCCACTCCTTCGTTGCCCTGGCGGTGTGCTTTGGATCATTGTCATGTTGAAAGACCCAGCCACGTTTCATCTTCAATGCCCTTGCTGATGGAAGGAGGTTTGCACTCAAAATCTCACGATACATGGCCCCATTCATTCTTTCATGTACCCGGATCAGTCGTCCTGGCCCCTTTGCAGAGAAACAGCCCCAAAGCATGATGTTTCCACCACCATGCTTTACAGTAGGTATGGTGTTTGATGGATGCAACTCACTATTCTTTTTCCTCCAAACACGACAAGTTGTGTTTCTACCAAACAGTTCCAGTTTGGTTTCATCAGACCATAGGACATTCTCCCAAAACTCCTCTGGATCATCCAAATGCTCTCTAGCAAACTTCAGACGGGCCCGGACATGTACTGGCTTAAGCAGTGGGACACGTCTGGCACTGCAGGATCTGAGTCCATGGTGGCGTAGTGTGTTACTTATGGTAGGCCTTGTTACATTGGTCCCAGCTCTCTGCAGTTCATTCACTAGGTCCCCCCGCGTAGTTCTGGGATTTTTGCTCACCGTTCTTGTGATCATTCTGACCCCACGGGGTGGGATTTTGCATGGAGCCCCAGATCGAGGGAGATTATCAGTGGTCTTGTATGTCTTCTATTTTCTAATTATTGCTCCCACTGTTGATTTCTTCACTCCAAGCTGGTTGGCTATTGCAGATTCAGTCTTCCCAGCCTGGTGCAGGGCTACAATTTTGTTTCTGGTGTCCTTTGACAGCTCTTTGGTCTTCACCATAGTGGAGTTTGGAGTCATACTGTTTGAGGGTGTGCACAGGTGTCTTTTTATACTGATAACAAGTTTAAACAGGTGCCATTACTACAGGTAATGAGTGGAGGAAAGAGGAGACTCTTAAAGAAGAAGTTACAGGTCTGAGAGAGCCAAAAATCTTGATTGTTTGTTTCTGACCAAATACTTATTTTCCACCATAATATGCAAAAAAAATGATAAAAAAAACAGACAATGTGATTTTCTGGATTTTTTTTTCTCAGTTTGTCTCCCATAGTTGAGGTCTACCTATGATGTAAATTACAGACGCCTCTCATCTTTTTAAGTGGTGGAACTTGCACTATTGCTGACTGACTAAATACTTTTTTGCCCCACTGTACATACATATTCTAGAATACCCGATGCGTTAGAATCGGGCCATCATCTAGTAGATTATAATGAAGGGAAGTGGAGCAGGGTCAGATGTGACATTGTTTATTGTGTTTAGTGGTTATCAGCTGTTATAAAGTTGTTACCTGTCACTGTAATCCTACCTCTGCTGATAAGGAGCCTGCTGAAAACTCTTCCTAAAAGAACAGGAAATATGAGTTTAAAATAGCCGCAGTGGCCAGTGGGAAAAGGACAAGGTTACTATTTTTTCATTTTAATAAAAATTGTAATGTTAAAAAACACCTTTTTTAATACATGTAACATGTACAATGTCACAATTGTGTCATGTACTCCTGTGAGATCTGGGGTTAGGCGATCATTACACATTGGGAATCGCAAGTCTTCCATTTAGCCTATGTATTTTTTTCCTCATATTAAATGGACTTTGTTTCCTTTGGCACTGAAGAGGTTAACGACTCTTTGTATGGTGGTTGGAGAAACGCTTCTCCATCTCATAGCTGCTCTTGACCCGCTCAGTTTCTCCTTCTATAAAACCTGGTCACACCTTCTCATCCTTCCCTGTGAAAATTTACTTCCTGGCTTGGTGTGCTGAGTTTTTAGTTGCTGCTAGAGACTGTTGTGTGCTATTTTTGGGAGTGTGCTTTCTCCATCATCCTATTCCCATTTGGTTTGTACCTTCCTATCCTTCCCTTTATTCCTCTCTACCTTTGGTGATTGTTTTTGTACATAGTTGCTTTTTGTTATCCCTGTTTCTTTTACGTGTTTATACACTAAAATGTCATTCCCAGGCCTCCTGGGGGAGAGGCAGAGGACAGCTTTGGGTATATCAGGAGCATAGTAAGGTGTGAGACTCTGGCGACTCTACTATCAAGAGTACTCCCGGGACACTGAGAGAGTCCCAGTTCCCGGGATAGTTTGAGGCCCCCCTTCCTTACCGAAGACTGTCACAGCGTGACATACAATATGTATGCATTTTCTGATGAAAGCTTCCACTTAATATAGAGTAAATATGACAATTTCCGATAGTAGCTTCCTTTTAAGATGTTATTTTTTCCGCAAACTCCATGTAGTAAAGAAATGCAAGACAATCCCCATCCCCATGAATAAAAACATAATAAAAGTTAGTCAATAAAATATATGATGCCAGTAAAATGTACAACTCATTCTGAAAAAGTATTCTCTTATACAGGTTTATTGATGGAAAAATAATGTATTGTTTAAAAAGAAATTAAATGGTCATGTGATCTGTAACCCCTTAATCCCATATGACGAAATCCCGTTGAGGTGACCTGGGACTTAATTCCCAGTGACGGGATAGTACGTCATAGGCGATCGGCCGCGCTCATGGGGGGAGCGTGGCCGATCGCCGCCGGGTGTCAGCTGACTATCGCAGCTTACATCCGGCACTATGTGCCAGGAGCGGTCACGGACCGCTCCTGGCACATTAACCCCCGGCACATTGCGATCAAAGATGATCGCAGCGTTCCGGCGGCATAGGGAAGCATCGCGCAGGGAGGGGGCTCCCTGCGTGCATCCCTGAGACCCTCAGAGCAACGCGATGTGATCGCGTTGCTCCGAGGGTCTCCTACCTCCTCCTCCCTGCAGGCTCAGATCCAAAATGGCCACGGGGGGCCTTTCAGGTCCTGCAGGGAGGTGGCTTTCAAGCGCCTGCTCAGAGCAGGTGCCGGGAAGCCTCCCTGCAGTGCCTGTGTGATCGCTGATCTGACACAGTGCACTGCAAAGTGTCAGATCGGCGATCTGTCACTATAATGTGATGTCCCCCCTGGGGCAATGTAAAAAACTAAAAAAAAAAAATATTTACATGTGTAAAAAATAATAAAAAAATTCCTAAATAAAGAAAAAAAATATATTGTTCCAATAAATACATTTCTTTATCTAAATAAAAAAAAACTATAAAAGTACATATATTTAGTATCGCCACGTCCGTAACGACCCAACCTATAAAACTGTCCCACTAGCTAACCCCTTCAATGAACACCGTAAAAAAACGACGCTTTATTATCATACCTCCAAACAAAAAGTGGAAGAACACGCGATCAAAAAAAGGATATAAATAACCATGGTACCGCTGAAAACGTCATCTTGTCCCGCAAAAAACGAGCCGCTATATAGCATCATCAGCGAAAAAATAAAAAAGTCATAGTCCTCAGAATAGTCCCCCCCTTCATCACCCCCTTAGTTAGGAAAAAATAATAAAATTTAAAAAAATGTATTTATTTCCATTTTCCCATTAGGCTGGGTTCACATTGCGTTAGTGGCAGTCCGCTAACGGGATCCGTTACATAGCGCCACTAACGCAATGTAACAAATCCGTTAGCGCAGCCATTGACCGCAATGTAACTAACGCATCGTTAACGTATGCCATTTTTGGCATGCGTTAGCGATGTCCCGTTATTTTCTGACGGACCTCGAACGTTGCTTGCAGCATTTTTTGGTCCGTTCTCGCTAGCGCAGATCGGGCATCTGCGCTAACGGGATCGCTAAACGCAATCCCTTTTTTGACATTGCGTTAGCGCATTCCGTTAGCGTATGCGCTGAATGGATTGCACTAACGCAATGTGAACCTAGCCTTAGGGTTAGGGCTGAGGCTAAAGTTAGGGTTAGGGTTGGGGCTAAACTTAGGGTTAGGGTTGAGGCTAAACGTAGGGTTAGGGTTGGGGCTACAGTTAGTGTTAGGGCTGGGGCTAAACTTAGGGTTAGGGTTGGGGCTAAAGTTAGGGTTAGGGCTACAGTTAGGGTTGGGGTTAGGGTTGGGGCTAAAGTTAGGGTTAGGGTTGGGGCTAAAGTTAGGGTTAGGGCCAAAGTTAGGGTTCAGATTACATTTACAGTTGGGATATGGGTTAGAGGTGTGGTTAGGGTTATGGTTGGGATTAGGGTTAAGGGTGTGTTTGGGTTAGGGTTTCAGTTAGAATTGGGGGGTTTCTACTCTCTCTACTTGGGGCTCTCCAAACGCGTCATGGCGTCCGATCTCAATTCCAGCCAATTCTGCGTTGAAAAAGTAAAACAGTGCTCCTTCCCTTCCGAGCTCTCCCATGCGCCCAAACAGGGGTTTACCCCAACATATGGGGTATCAGCGTACTCAGGACAAATTGGACAACAATGTTTGCTGTCCAATTTCTCCTGTTACCCTTGGGAAAATACAAAACCGGGGGCTAAAAAATTATTTTTGTGGAAAAAAAAGATTTTTTATTTTCACGGCTGCGTTATAAACTGTAGTGAAACACTTGGGGGTTCAACGTTCTCACAACACATCTAGATAAGTTCCTTAGGGGGCCTTCTTTCCAAAATGGTGTCACTTGTGGGGGTCCAATTTCTCCTGTTACTCTTGGGAAAATACAAAATCGGGGGCTAAAAAATAATTTTTGTGGAAAAAAAAGATTTTTTATTTTCACGGCTGCGTTATAAACTGTAGTGAAACACTTGGAGGTTCAAAGTTTTCACAACACATCTAGATAAGTTCCTTAGGGGGCCTTCTTTCCAAAATGGTGTCACTTGTGGGGGGTTTCAATGTTTAGGCACATCAGGGGCTCTCCAAACGCGACATGGTGTCATATCTCAATTCCAGTCAATTTTGCATTGAAAAGTCAAATGGTGCTCCTTCCCTTCCGAGCTCTGCCATGCGCCCAAACAGTGGTTTACCCCCACATATGGGGTGTCAGCGTACTCAGAATAAATTGGGCCACAAAAGTTGTACAATTTGTCCTGTTACCCTTGGGATAATAAAAAATTGGGGCGAAAAGATCATTTTTGTGAAAAAATATGATTTTTTATTTTTACGGCTCTACATCATAAACTTCTGTGAAGCACTTGGTGGGTCAAAGTGCTCACCACACATCTAGATAAGTTCCTTAGGGGGTCTACTTTCCAAAATGGTGTCACTTGTTGGGGGTTTCAATGTTTAGGCACATCAGTGGCTCTCCAAACACGACATGGCGTCCCATCTCAATTCCAGTCAATTTTGCATTGAAAAGTCAAACAGTGCTCCTTCGCTTCCGAGCTCTGCCAGGTGCCCAAACAGTGGTTTACCCCAACATATGGGGTATCAGCGTACTCAGGACAAATTGTACAACAACTTTTGGGGTCCAATTTCTCCTGATACCCTTGGTAAAAATAAAACAAATTGGAGCTGAAGTAAATTTTTTTGTGAAAAAAAAGTTGAATGTTCATTTTTTTTAAACATTCCAAAAATTCCTTTGAAGCACCAGAAGGGTTAATACACTTCTTGAATGTGGTTTTGAGCACCTTGAGGGGTGCAGTTTTTAGAATGGTGTCACACTTGGGTATTTTCTATCATATAGACCCCTCAAAATGACTTCAAATATGATGTGGTCCCTAAAAAAAAAATAGTGTTGTAAAAATGAGAAATTGCTGGTCAACTTTTAACCCCCTATAACTCCCTAAGAAAAAAAAATGTTGTTTCCAAAATTGTGCTGATGTAAAGTAGACATGTGGGAAATGTGACTTATTAAGTATTTTGTGTGACATAGCTCTGTGATTTAAGGGCATAAAAATTCAAAGTTGCAAAATTGTGAAATTTTCAACATTTTTGCCAAATTTCAGTTTTTTTCACAAATAAACGCAGGTAATATCAAAGAAATTTTACCACTATCATGAAGTACAATATGTCACGAGAAAAATGTGTCAGAATCATCAGGATCCGTTGAAGCGTGCCAGAGTTATAACCTCATAAAGGGACAGTGGTCAGAATTGTAAAAATTGGCCCAGTGATTAACGTGCAAACCACCCTTGGGGCTTAAGGGGTTAATGCCTAAAACAGTGGTTTAAATGTTAAATACTTATGGACACATCTACCAAATATTTCAAGACTGACTTATAGGCGCAGGTTGTAACTCTGGGATCTTCCCCTATCCTAAGAATGGGGCTAATCTGTGGAAACTTCCCCCTTAAATTCACTACAGAGGAGTCTGCGTGCCCCTCTTCTTTCATGTCTAGGGGAGTTGAGTGCTGCTGTCTCAGTTCTATTCCATATATTCCATAAATTTTATAAGACCTCCATTTTTTGTGATGGAGAAGGAACTTTTACCTGTCCGGCATTCATGCCATATCCCGTGGAAAAGTCAAAATCAGTCTGGGATTCTCGACTGCTTAGTAATGATGTCAGTGAGAAATATGATTTACAGTGTTATTATGTTTACTACTATGTATTTTTTATTATATCATTGTATAATAGGAGGTTTTTATGCCAGCAAACTGAAATTAGTGTAAAACCAGAAATATGTGGGAAATTCAGCCATTAAATAATCCAATTCAGCCTCTTTAATCTGTTTTATTTTAGAATCGGATGAAAACCCCACAATCTTCCCTGTGGCATACTTTATTAAGAAGGGGGCCTTTGTGTAACAATTCAATTGCAATGTATGGCATAGATTGTACCCTGGATCCTAGAACACAATAGGACCCCTTTAATGACCTACAAGACACTGCTCAACCGATCCCAACTCATAGAAATATTTATGGCATGGAATTTGCAAATTTGTATGTCTGTTGCCAAGTGACCTTTTGTGCAGAGACATAGAGCGACGCATTGATCTCTCATTTCCTATAAAGAACCACTGCCCCTATAATAAGCCTGACTTGTCTGTATACCTTGTGCTGCCCCGTTGAAATAAGCAGTGCAAGCGCGACCTTTGCCCTGCACACTCAGCGTTCATTTCCTCTCAAACTCTTGTTGTTCTGCAACTGTCCATAACAATATATTTCTATAAAAGCTTCTTTTATCCATAGACACATTTTATGGTTTGGGGCTAAGGTGTCAGGTTATATGGAGTATTGCAGGAAAAGTGCATTTGTAGCCAGTTCTCACAAAAAAAAACTGCATACATTATTAAATTGATATATTAGACCTGATAAGACTGGTGTACTTACTTTTGACATGAAATAATTCCCATAGATTAATTTCTGAATTTTTAAATTTTTAAATTCTATCTCCACCCACTAAGACTGATTGACAGCTCCTCGGTGTCCCTCCGCCCTGCTTCTGCTGAAATCTTCCACTGCTCAGTACAAGCTGCAATATCCAGAAGGTGCCGTCCGTATAACAGGTCGAAATGTGAGGACCCAGTAGAGGCCTGTGGGACTTCCTGGATAGAGAACGACAGATATGGCAGTAGATGATGCCAGTTTTGGCCATCCTTCTCCATCATGGATTTCAAGGTCTTGTTTGACCTCTCTGCCAGGCCATCCGTCTGAAAAGTTGTGTAATCTGGAGAGGCTTACGTAATTCCCTCATCACTTCGAATGTAAAAGGAATTCCTTGTCCGTCAGGATCTCCTTTGGCAGGCATGTCCAGGAGAAAATATGGACTAACTCTCAGGTTATGCTCCTGTGGGAGGAGTTTCTCAGTGGCATCGCCTCCGGTTACTGTGTTGCATAGTCCATCACCACTAGGATTTATTGGTGTCCCCTGGCGGACGTAACTACAGAGTCTACAAGGTCCATGGCAATCTGGTCAAAGGGGACCTCTAAAATGGGCAACGGCACTAGGGAACTTTGGAAATGGGATAAGGGAGCAGTTAGCTAACAAGTAGGGCTGGACTGGCAGTAGTTAACAATCTCTATGTGACATCCAAGTCAGTAAAATGACCCGTTCTTGAGTTTTGTCTACTCACAGATGCCCATCCAAGACATGAGAATGGGCAAGGTCTAGTACCCTACGCCTATAGGGACCCAGTACAACTGCTCTATCACTTCCTTTCTTAGTTTAGTGACCCGATATAGCTGCTCTTCATTTAAAGCGAAATGTGAAAACTTGGTGTCTGCCCCCGGCTCTTGAGTGACCCCATTTATCACAGTTACACTGTCAAATGCCCCTTTCAGAGAAATATTCCACATTTGAGCAGTCACAATATTTCACCCAAAAACCCACAATTCAGGAATCTTGGTCTCATTGGCAGCCATCTCATCCTCATCACCAGAAAGGACACACAGGGGAACTCAGCCGCCTCCAACTGCGATGGGGATTCATCCTGGTGGAACCGGCTCCTGTCTGAGTCACCTGGTACTTCCACCATAAGTCCCAAAACAAGCTAAATCCTGCCCTATTATCACCGGTCGTAGTAGGTCCTAAATCACCCCGGTCTTATGAGTCTCAGCCCCACAGTTCGGTTTTATAGCCACTTTGGCAACATGGTAGTCCATGTTATCCGGGTGAATTATTATTATTATTTATTATTATAGTGCCATTTATTCCATGGCGCTTTACATGTGAGGAGGGGTATACGTAATAAAAACAAGTACAATAATCTTAAACAATACAAGTCATGACTGGTACAGTAGGAGAGAGGACCCTGCCCGCAAGGGCTCACAATCTATAAGGGATGGGTGAGGATACAATAAGTGAGGGTAGAGCTGGCCGTGCAGCGGTTTGGTTACTGCAGGTTATAGGCTTGTTAGAAGAGTTAGGTCTTCAGGGTCTTTTTGAAGGTTTCGATGGTAGGTGAGAGTCTGATATGTTGTGGTGGAGAGTTCCAGAGTAGGGGGGATGCACGAGAGAAATCTTGTATGCGATTGTGGGAAAATGAGATAAGAGGGGAGTAGAGAAGGAGATCTTGTGAGGATCAGAGGTTGCGTGCAGGTAAGTACCGGGAGACGAGGTCACAGATGTATGGAGGAGACAGGCTGTGGATGGCTTTGTATGTCATGTTTAGGGTTTTGTACTGGAGTCTCTGGGCAATGGGAAGCCAGTGAAGGGATTGACAGAGGGGAGAGGCTGGGGAATACCAGGGGACAGGTGGATTAGTTGGGCAGCAGAGTTTAGAATAGATTGGAGGGGTGCGAGAGTGTTAGAGGGGAGGCCACAGAGCAGGAGGTTGCAGTAGTCAAGGCGGGAGATCATGAGGGCATGGACTAGGGTTTTTGCAGATTCTTGGTTTAGGAATGTATGGATCCGTGAAATATCATGTGAGATGGGGGAAAGATGATGAATTCTGTTTTGGTTTTGCCAATGTTAAGGTATAAAAAATCTAGGGGAGAAGAAGGATGAAATAGCGGACAGACATTGAGGGATTCTAGTTAGTAGGGTGGTGATATCTGGTCCACAGATGTAAATCTGTGTGTCATCAGCATAGAGGTGATACTGAAAGCCATGAGATTCTATGAGCTGTCCCAAGCCAAAGGTGTAAATGGAGAAGAGCAGGGGCCCTAGGACTGAACCTTGCGGGACTCTGACAGATAGGGGGCGAGGTGAGGAGGTGGTGTGTGAGTGGGAGACGCTGAATGTCCGGTCAGTTAGGTATGACGAGATCCAGGATAGGGCGAAGTCTGTGATGCCAAGGGATGAGAGGGTCCTCAGCAACAGGGAATGGTCCACTGTGTCAAAGGCAGAGGACAGGTCCAGGAGGAGGATAACAGAGTAGTGTCGCTTGCTCTTGGCAGTTAATAGCTCATTGGTGACCTTAGTTAGGGCAGTTTCAGTGGAGTGGTGTGACCAGAAGCCAGATTGTAAGCAGTCTAACAGGGAGCAGGAAGAGAGATGGGAAGACAGTTCAAAATGGACGTGTTGTTCCAGTAGTTTTGAGGCATAGGGGAGAAGTGATATAGCGCGATAGCTAGATACAGAGTATGGGTCAAGAGAGGGCTTTTTGAGGATAGGTGTGATTGAGGCATGTTTAAAGCTTGAGGGGAAAACACCAGTTGTTAGTGATAGGTTGAAGAGATGGGTTAGGGTTGGGATGAAGACTATGGCGAGGTTTGGGATGAAGTGGCATGGGATTGGGTCAAGTTCACAGGTGGTGAGATGCGATCTTGAGATTAGAATGGAAAGTTGATCTTCTGTAATGGTGGATATGTTGGTTTTGGAGGTGGAGGGTTGGGCAGTTGGGAGGAAGGGCTTTGGGGGTTGTCGACCAAAGCTGTCTCTGATATTATCAATCTTCTGCTTGAAAAATGAGGCAAGGTCTTCAGCTGAGATGAGTTTGGGACGGAAGAGGTGCTGGGGGACAGAGGAGAGAATTGAAGGTGTTCAATGTTTAGGGTTGTGAGACAGGGAGAATATGAGAGATGAGAAGTAGGTTTGTTTATCTGTGGTGAGTGTGGCCTTGAAAGTAGTGAGGGACTGTTTGAATGCGATGAAGTGCTCGTTGGAGTGGGATCTTTTCCATCTCCGCTCAGCAGCCCTGGAAGATCGCCTCAGTTCTTTGGTCAGGCTGGTGTGCCAGGGCTGTCTGTTGATTTTGCGAGCTTTGGTATGTGTGAGAGGGGCAACAGATTCAAAAGCTACAGCTATTGTGGTGTTATATAGAGCGGCAGCGGCATCCGCATTGTGTAGGGAACTTATTTCTGTAAGAGGGAGAAGGGATTCAGAGAGTGAGTGTAGATCGAAGTGTTTAAGATTTCTGCGAGGGTCTGCAAGTTTGAAGGGTGGGGATTGTAGACAAGGAGTGGAGAGGGAAGAGAATGTGAGTAGGTTGTGGTCAGAAAGAGGAAGATGTAAGTTAGAGAGGTTAGATAGGGAGCAGAGGTGAGTGAAGATGAGGTCCAGTGTGTGGCCATCTTTGTGGGTGGCTGTAGAAGATCATTGAGTTAGGCCGAAGGAGGATGTGAGAGATAGAATACAGCGGACACCCATGTGTTTTCCAGGGATCAACTGGTGGGGGAGTGTGGGTCACCAAACTCCCCGATTACAAGAATCCTGACACCAGTACCCCATTTATTGCTACAGGACATGCCTGTGGACCCTCTCTGGGCCCAGAGAGGGTCCGCAGGCATGTCCTGTAGCAGTAAATGGAGGAGGTATAGGCATAATATGAACAGTGCCTCCCCATACTACATTCCATCTGTTCATAGGACATAGGACACTGGGCAGCTATGTAACCAAGACCGTGACGTCTCCAGCATAGCAAGTCTTTACCAGCGGCCTTCGGCAACCCCTCAGTGACCCCTTGGGACCTCAGACTTCCTCCAGTAGTGGCTCTACTACCCCTCTTTTGGGATTTGGACTCCCTCTGCGTACCCCAGTATGGGGATGCAACACCACCTGGCTTGCTTAGGGACCTTTCTACTAGGCCAACCAGGTCATCCACATTTGGAGGATCCCCCTGGGCAACCCGGGTCTGTACCGGCCTGGGAAGGGAGTGGATAAATCTGTCCATTACAACAGAGTCTACTATCTGGGCTGGGGTGGAGGACTCCAGTTGCAATCACTTCTGTACCAGATGCAGCAAATTGAACATTTGGGAACGAGGGGGTTTATCACCGCAATACGCCTAGTGGTGGACCCTTTGAGCTCAGACAGATATAGTCACCCCCTGAGTGTGCAAGTATTTCAGTTTTTAGTTTGGCATATTCCCGGTCATCTTGTAAGGCCCGGTCGTAATAAGCCTTAGTTAGGGTGCCAGCACCTCCGCCTGATGGGTTGGTGGTAGTTTCTCCGCTCTGCTACCCACTCAAAAACAGTAAAAAATACTTCCTTATAATCCCCCGGGATCAACTTTCATCGCTCGTTTTACCGCTTTCCGGACATATGTGTCGTCACCTGAACTTGGGGGAGGGGCTTCCAGTCTCCCAAGAACAGGTTTTGTGAGCAGCTCAATATGCTGTTGCTGTTGTCGGAACTGGTCTTGTTGCTGTTGTTGGATCTGCTGCTGATGTATAAGTAGATGACTTGTCTCCTGCCGGGCTTCCACAAGGTGCTTAATCAGGTCCTCCATAGTGTCTGAATTATGTCTGTTTTCACCCAGGACATGAGGTTTATCCACAGACGTCACATGTGGTTCCTGGGGAAATTGCCGGCACTTCTATCACCAACAGTGGTAGGTCGGCTCACTCGGCTGCACGTAAAGGTAGACAATGGAACATTGTCTCTTTAAGACTCTCACTGGTTTATTAGGAGTGCTGCATAAGCCTTTGCAAAGTTATCAAAAATAAACATGTCCTTCCTGGTGTAAGGAAAAACAAAGCAAAACATAGCACAGTCTGTGTGGTTGCGGGGATCCTCCAGATCAGAAAAAAAAAAATATATGGGTTAAGCTTCCTTGTCAGGACACCTATCACTGGAGTTCCACTCTCCAGATCTACCGAACCATGAACGCCTCAGAAGTCCGACTATATAAACCCCAGATCACACCCTCGAGTGGACATAAGGTGGACAACCTTCCACCCATTCTATGGTTGTCCTCAAAAACCCAGCCCATAAAATGGCTGAAGCATATCTCCCCTCCAGCACTTTGACAGTGACTTTGTCACAGACGTAATAGGAGGAGATATAGGGAGGTTATATGGAGCAATAGGGGGAGATATAGGGAGGTTATATGGAGCAATAGGAGGAGATATAGGGAGGTTATATGGAGTAATAGGAGGATATATAGAGAGGTTATATGGGGTAATAGGAGGAGATATAGGGGAGGTTATATGGAGTAATAGGAGGAGGTATAGGGAGGTTATATGGAGTAATAGGAGGAGATATAGGGAGGTTATATGGAGTAATAGGAGGAGATATAGGGAGGTTATATGGAGTAATAGGAGGAGATATAGGGAGGTTATATGGAATAATAGGAGGAGATATAGGGAGGTTATATGGAGTAATAGGAGGAGATATAGGGGAGATTATATGGAGTAATAGGAGGAGGTATAGGGAGGTTATATGGAGTAATAGGAGGAGATATAGGGGAGATTATATGGAGTAATAGGAGGAGGTATAGGGAGGTTATATGGAGTAATAGGAGGAGATATAGGGGAGATTATATGGAGTAATAGGAGGAGATATAGGGAGGTTATATGGAGTAATAGGAGGAGATATAGGGAGGTTATATGGAGTAATAGGAGGAGATATAGGGAGGTTATATGGAGTAATAGGAGGATATATAGGGGAGGTTATATGGAGTAATAGGAGATATAGGGAGGTTATGTGGAGTAATAGGAGGAGATATAGGGAGGTTATATGGATTAAATAGGAGGAGATATAGGGAGGTTATATGGAGTAATAGGAGGAGATATAGAGAGGTTATATGGAGTAATAGGAGGATATATAGGGGAGGTTATATGGAGTAATAGGAGATATAGGGAGGTTATATGGAGTAATAGGAGGAGATATAGGGAGGTTATATGGATTAAATAGGAGGAGATATAGGGAGGTTATATGGAGTAATAGGAGGAGATATAGGGAGGTTATATGGAGTAATAGGAGATATAGGGAGGTTATGTGGAGTAATAGGAGGAGATATAGGGAGGTTACATGGAGTGATAGGAGGAGATGTAGGGAGGTTATATGGAGTAATAGGAGGAGATATAGGGAGGTTATATGGAGTAATAGGAGGAGATATAGGGAGATTATATGAATTAATAGGAGGATATATAGGGAGGTTATATGGAGTAATAGGAGGAGATATAGGGAGGTTATATGGAGTAATAGGAGGAGATATAGGGAGGTTATATGGAGTAATAGGAGGAGATATAGGGAGATTATATGAAATAATAGGAGGATATATAGGGAGGTTATATGGAGTAATAGGAGGAGATATAGGGGGTTATATGGAGTAATAGGGGGAGATATAGGGAGGTTATATGGAGTAATAGGAGGAGATATAGGGGAGGTTATATGGAGTAATAGGAGGAGATATAGGGGAGGTTATATGGAGTAATAGGAGGAGATATAGGGAGGTTATATGGAGTAATAGGATGAGATATAGGGGGTTATATGGAGTAATAGGGGGAGATATAGGGAGGTTATATGGAGTAATAGGAGGAGATATAGGGGAGGTTATATGGAGTAATAGGAGGAGATATAGGGGAGGTTATATGGAGTAATAGGAGGAGATATAGGGAGGTTATTGTTATGATCCGGTGGTTAGGACAAATAATGGACCTGATAGTTACAGATAATAAGGACGAGCTCTGGGACGTGGGAACTCTGCTGACCGCAATCCCTAAACCTATCAAAACACACTAGAAATAGCCGTGGATTGCGCCTAACGCTCCCTATGCAACTCGGCACAGCCTAAGAAACTAGCTAGCCCTGAAGATAGAAAAATAAAGCCTACCTTGCCTCAGAGAAATTCCCCAAAGGAAAAGGCAGCCCCCCACATATAATGACTGTGAGTAAAGATGAAAATACAAACACAGAGATGAAATAGATTTAGCAAAGTGAGGCCCGACTTACTGAACAGACTGAGGATAGAAAAGGATACTTTGCGGTCAGCACAAAAACCTACAAAAGACCACGCAGAGAGTGCAGGGAAAAATACCTTCCGCACCGACTCACGGTACGGGAGGCGCCCCTCTGCGTCCCAGAGCTTCCAGCAAGCAAGGCAATATTGACAAAAGCAAGCTGGACAGAAAAAATAGCAAACAAGCAAAATAGCACAGAGGAACTTAGCTTCTGCTGGAGCAACAGGAACTCAGAACGATCCAGGAGCGAACTAGAGCCATAGTACACATTGACAGCTGGCATGGGGCAAAGATCGAAGTGGAGTTAAATAGAGCAGCCCACTAACGAATAAGCCTCGTCACCTGTGGAAGGAAACTCAGAAACACCCACAGGCACCAGAGAAAGTCCATGGACAGAACCAGCCGAAGTACCACTCATGACCACAGGAGGGAGACTGACAACAGAATTCACAACAGGTTATATGGAGTAATAGGAGGAGATATAGGGAGGTTATATGGAGTAATAGGAGGAGATATATGGAGGTTATATGGAGTAATAGGAGGAGATATAGGGAGGTTATATGGAGTAATAGGAGGAGATATAGGGAGGTTATATGGAGTAATAGGAGGAGATATAGGGAGGATATATGGAGTAATAGGAGGAGATATAGGGAGGTTATATGGAGTAATAGGAGGAGATATAGGGAGGTTATATGGAGTAATAGGAGATATAGGGAGGTTATATGGAGTAATAGGAGGAGATATAGGGAGGTTATACGGAGTAATAGGAGGAGATATAGGGAGGTTATATGGAGTAATAGAAGGAGATATAGGGGAGGTTATATGGAGTAATAGGGGGAGATATAGGGAGGTTATATGGAGTAATAGGAGGAGAGGAGGAGATATAGGGGAGGGTACTTGGAGGAATAGGAGGAGATATAGGGAGGTTATATGGAGTAATAGGAGGAGAGGAGGAGATATAGGGGAGGGTATTTGGAGAAATAGGAGGAGATATAGGGAGGTTATATGGAGTAATAGGAGGAGATATAGGGAGGTTATATGGAGTAATAGGAGGAGATATAGGGAGGTTATATGGAGTAATAGGAGGAGATATAGGGAGGTTATATGGAGTAATAGGAGGAGATATAGGGAGGTTATATGGAGTAATAGGAGGAGATATAGGATGTTATATGGAGTAATAGGAGGAGATATAGGGGGGTTATATGGAGTAATAGGAGGAGATATAGGGAGGTTATATGGAGTAATAGGAGGAGATATAGGGGAGTTATATGGAGTAATATGAGGAGATATAGGGAGGTTATATGGAGTAATAGCAGGAGATATAGGGAGGTTATATGGAGTAATAGGAGGAGATATAGGGAGGTTATATGGAGCAATAGGAGATATAGGGAGGTTATATGGAGTAATAGGAGGAGATATAGGGGAGGTTATATGGAGTAATAGGAGGAGATATAGGGGGGTTATATGGAGTAATAGGAGGAGAGGAGGAGATATAGGGGAGGGTATTTGGAGGAATAGGAGGAGATATAGGGAGGTTATATGGAGTAATAGGAGGAGATATAGGGAGGTTATATGGAGTAATAGGAGGAGATATAGGGAGGTTATATGGAGTAATAGGAGGAGATATAGGGAGGTTATATGGAGTAATAGGAGGAGATATATGGAGGTTATATGGAGTAATAGGAGGAGATATAGGGAGGTTATATGGAGTAATAGGAGGAGATATAGGGAGGTTATATGGAGTAATAGGAGGAGATATAGGATGTTATATGGAGTAATAGGAGGAGATATAGGGAGGTTATATGGAGTAATAGGAGGAGATATAGGGAGGTTATATGGAGTAATAGGAGGAGATATAGGGAGGTTATATGGAGCAATAGGAGATATAGGGAGGTTATATGGAGTAATAGGAGGAGATATAGGGAGGTTATATGAAGTAATAGGAGGAGATATAGGAGGTTATATGGAGTAATAGGAGGAGATATAGGAAGGTTATATGGAGTAATAGGAGGAGATATAGGGAGGTTATATGGAGTAATAGGAGGAGATATAGGGAGGTTATATGGAGTAATAGGAGGAGATATAGGGAGGTTATATGGAGTAATAGGAGGAGATATAGGGAGGTTATATGGAGTAATAGGAGGAGATATAGGATGTTATATGGAGTAATAGGAGGAGATATAGGATGTTATATGGAGTAATAGGAGGAGATATAGGGAGGTTATATGAAGTAATAGGAGGAGATATAGGGAGGTTATATGGAGTAATAGGAGGAGATATAGGGAGGTTATATGGAGCAATAGGAGATATAGGGAGGTTATATGGAGTAATAGGAGGAGATATAGGGAGGTTATATGAAGTAATAGGAGGAGATATAGGAGGTTATATGGAGTAATAGGAGGAGATATAGGAAGGTTATATGGAGTAATAGGAGGAGATATAGGGAGGTTATATGGAGTAATAGGAGGAGATATAGGGAGGTTATATGAAGTAATAGGAGGAGATATAGGAGGTTATATGGAGTAATAGGAGGAGGTATAGGGGGGTTATATGGAGTAATAGGAGGAGATATAGGAAGGTTATATGGAGTAATAGGAGGAGATATAGGGAGGTTATATGGAGTAATAGGAGGAGATATAGGAAGGTTATATGGAGTAATAGGAGGAGATATAGGGAGGTTATATGGAGTAATAGGAGGAGATATAGGGAGGTTATATGGAGTAATAGGAGGAGATATAGGAAGGTTATATGGAGTAATAGGAGGAGATATAGGGAGGTTATATGAAGTAATAGGAGGAGATATAGGAGGTTATATGGAGTAATAGGAGGAGATATAGGAAGGTTATATGGAGTAATAGGAGGAGATATAGGGAGGTTATATGGAGTAATAGGAGGAGATATAGGGAGGTTATATGAAGTAATAGGAGGAGATATAGGAGGTTATATGGAGTAATAGGAGGAGATATAGGAAGGTTATATGGAGTAATAGGAGGAGATATAGGGAGGATATATGGAGTAATAGGAGGAGATATAGGGAGGTTATATGAAGTAATAGGAGGAGATATAGGAGGTTATATGGAGTAATAGGAGGAGATATAGGGAGGTTATATGAAGTAATAGGAGGAGATATAGGAGGTTATATGGAGTAATAGGAGGAGATATAGGGGGTTATATGGAGTAATAGGAGGAGATATAGGGAGGTTATATGGAGTAATAGGAGGAGATATAGGGAGGTTATATGGAGTAATAGGAGGAGATATAGGGAGGTTATATGGAGTAATAGGAAGAAATATAGGGGAGGTTATATGGAGTAATAGGAGGAGATATAGGGAGGTTATATGGAGTAATAGGAGGAGATATAGGGAGGTTATATGGAGTAATAGGAGGAGATATAGGGAGGTTATATGGAGTAATAGGAGGAGATATAGGGAGGTTATATGGAGTAATAGGAGGAGATATAGGGAGGTTATATGGAGTAATAGGAGGAGATATAGGGAGGTTATATGGAGTAATAGAAGGAGATATAGGAAGGTTATATGGGGTAATAGGAGGAGATATAGGGATGTTATATGAAGTAATAGGAGGAGATATAGGAGGTTATATGGAGTAATAGGAGGAGATATAGGAAGGTTATATGGAGTAATAGGAGGAGATATAGGGATGTTATATGAAGTAATAGGAGGAGATATAGGAGGTTATATGGAGTAATAGGAGGAGATATAGGAAGGTTATATGGAGTAATAGGAGGAGATATAGGGAGGATATATGGAGTAATAGGAGGAGATATAGGGAGGTTATATGAAGTAATAGGAGGAGATATAGGAGGTTATATGGAGTAATAGGAGGAGATATAGGGAGGTTATATGAAGTAATAGGAGGAGATATAGGAGGTTATATGGAGTAATAGGAGGAGATATAGGGGGTTATATGGAGTAATAGGAGGAGATATAGGGAGGTTATATGGAGTAATAGGAGGAGATATAGGGAGGTTATATGGAGTAATAGGAGGAGATATAGGGAGGTTATATGGAGTAATAGGAAGAAATATAGGGGAGGTTATATGGAGTAATAGGAGGAGATATAGGGAGGTTATATGGAGTAATAGGAGGAGATATAGGGAGGTTATATGGAGTAATAGGAGGAGATATAGGGAGGTTATATGGAGTAATAGGAGGAGATATAGGGAGGTTATATGGAGTAATAGGAGGAGATATAGGGAGGTTATATGGAGTAATAGGAAGAAATATAGGGGAGGTTATATGGAGTAATAGGAGGAGATATAGGGAGGTTATATGGAGTAATAGGGGGAGATATAGGGAGGTTATATGGAGTAATAGGAGGAGATATAGAGGAGGTTATATGGAGTAATAGGAGGAGATATAGGGAGGATATATGGATTAATATGAGGAGATATAGGGCGGTTATGTGTAGTAATAGGGATGTTAAATAATATAACAATAGAGCAGGTTAATGTTGCCTCCATATAAACACAGACGATGGATATATAATACATGACACAGCAGTGGAGGGCAGTAGAGACATAGACTATATTAGTGAAGTATGATATGGTAATGGTGTAGCTGTGCAGTATATGCTCGTGAACACTTTGCAATAGCAGAGAAGGGAGGGGTGATTGCACTGTCAATGCTGTGTTCTGGAGGAAAGCAATTTTCATGCTGACTCCACAGCAAACACTTCAGATGCTACATTGGGAATAAATCTTTTGTCATCATATAAAGAGACATCTGGTTTTCCAGAGCAACGGTAACGTCATTGCGAGCTCTGCGGAAGTCTGCTTTCCTTGTACACGTATAACTGCTTTATATGTCTCTATTCATGCAAACGTATTTCTAAATACATAAAGACTTGCATGTATTAAAATGCACAGATGCCACCCAGTACAGATACATAGACATGATATAAACCAGCAAACACAATACAGTATGTTTATGCAGAATGGCTGAGGAGCCGCTACCACAATGTGTAATGTATGGAGTATTGGATGCAAATGTAATGGTATTCATTGTCATTGATTTATTTGCCATAAAATGACATCTTCTATCAGCTCTGTTTGGAGGTATGATGCTGATTCTAAAGGGGAACACGATTCTCAAGTCCAGCCTTTTGTTTTCCAATAAAGGCACAGATGATTGGCCTTGGGGAGACCAAAACATCCAACACTGCGGAGACACCATCACGTGTTTCTCAACGCAGTGATTCCAGAACACTGCCCCCATCCCTTATGGGAAATATGCAGATGCATGTAAAGAAGCTGCGGAGACACCATCACGTGTTTCTCGACGCAAGCAGTGAATAGCCAGGCCTTTCCCCGGGAAGGAACAACCACAGGAAGGGCAGCATCCTATGAAGGAAAGCCACCTATGCCAAGCATGGTATCCATCCACAGACAGCTGTTTCGGGGTTTTTGCCCCTCATCAGTGTGGAGTAGGAATCTGGCTATTAGGAGCAGTGCCTAGTAAAAAGGCTATAAAGGCACAGATGATTGGCCTCGGGGAGACCAAAACATCCAACACTGCGGAGACACCATCACATGTTTCTCAACGCAGTGATCCAGAACACTGCCCCCATCCCTTATGGGAAATATGCAGATGCGTGTAAAGAAGCTGCGGAGACACCATCACGTGTTTCTCGACGCAAGCAGTGAATAGCCAGGCCTTTCCCCGGGAAGGAACAACCACGGGAAGGGCAGCATCCTATGAAGGAAAGCCACCTATGCCAAGCATGGTATCCATCCACAGACAGCTGTTTCGGGGTTTTTGCCCCTCATCAGTGTGGAGTAGGAATCTGGCTATTAGGAGCAGTGCCTAGTAAAAAAGCTATAAAGGCACAGATGATTGGCCTCGGGGAGACCAAAACATCCAACACCGCGGAGACACCATCACGTGTTTCTCAACGCAGTAATTCCAGAACACTGCCCCCATCCCTTATGGGAAATATGCAGATGCATGTAAATTAGCTGCGGAGACACCATCACGTGTTTCTCGACGCAAGCAGTGAATAGCCAGGCCTTTCCCCGGGAAGGAACAACCACGGGAAGGGCAGCATCCTATGAAGCAAAGCCACCTATGCCAAGCATGGTATCCATCCACAGACAGCTGTTTCGGGGTTTTTGCCCCTCATCAGTGTGGAGTAGGAATCTGGCTATTAGGAGCAGTGCCTAGTAAAAAGGCTATAAAGGCACAGATGATTGGCCTCGGGGAGACCAAAACATCCAACACTGTGGAGACACCATCACGTGTTTCTCAACGCAGTGATTCCAGAACACTGCCCCCATCCCTTATGGGAAATATGCAGATGCAGGTAAAGAAGCTGCGGAGACACCATCACGTGTTTCTCGACGCAAGCAGTGAATAGCCAGGCCTTTCCCCGGGAAGGAACAACCACGTGAAGGGCAGCATCCTATGAAGGAAAGCCACCTATGCCAAGCATGGTATCCATCCACACACAGCTGTTTCGGGGTTTTTGCCCCTCATCAGTGTGGAGTAGGAATCTGGCTATTAGGAGCAGTGCCTAGTAAAAAGGCTATAAAGGCACAGATGATTGGCCTCGGGGAGACCAAAACATCCAACACTGCGGAGACACCATCACATGTTTCTCAACGCAGTGATCCAGAACACTGCCCCCATCCCTTATGGGAAATATGCAGATGCGTGTAAAGAAGCTGCGGAGACACCATCACGTGTTTCTCGACGCAAGCAGTGAATAGCCAGGCCTTTCCCCGGGAAGGAACAACCACGGGAAGGGCAGCATCCTATGAAGGAAAGCCACCTATGCCAAGCATGGTATCCATCCACAGACAGCTGTTTCGGGGTTTTTGCCCCTCATCAGTGTGGAGTAGGAATCTGGCTATTAGGAGCAGTGCCTAGTAAAAAAGCTATAAAGGCACAGATGATTGGCCTCGGGGAGACCAAAACATCCAACACCGCGGAGACACCATCACGTGTTTCTCAACGCAGTAATTCCAGAACACTGCCCCCATCCCTTATGGGAAATATGCAGATGCATGTAAATTAGCTGCGGAGACACCATCACGTGTTTCTCGACGCAAGCAGTGAATAGCCAGGCCTTTCCCCGGGAAGGAACAACCACGGGAAGGGCAGCATCCTATGAAGCAAAGCCACCTATGCCAAGCATGGTATCCATCCACAGACAGCTGTTTCGGGGTTTTTGCCCCTCATCAGTGTGGAGTAGGAATCTGGCTATTAGGAGCAGTGCCTAGTAAAAAGGCTATAAAGGCACAGATGATTGGCCTCGGGGAGACCAAAACATCCAACACTGTGGAGACACCATCACGTGTTTCTCAACGCAGTGATTCCAGAACACTGCCCCCATCCCTTATGGGAAATATGCAGATGCAGGTAAAGAAGCTGCGGAGACACCATCACGTGTTTCTCGACGCAAGCAGTGAATAGCCAGGCCTTTCCCCGGGAAGGAACAACCACGTGAAGGGCAGCATCCTATGAAGGAAAGCCACCTATGCCAAGCATGGTATCCATCCACACACAGCTGTTTCGGGGTTTTTGCCCCTCATCAGTGTGGAGTAGGAATCTGGCTATTAGGAGCAGTGCCTAGTAAAAAGGCTATAAAGGCACAGATGATTGGCCTCGGGGAGACCAAAACATCCAACACTGCGGAGACACCATCACATGTTTCTCAACGCAGTGATCCAGAACACTGCCCCCATCCCTTATGGGAAATATGCAGATGCGTGTAAAGAAGCTGCGGAGACACCATCACGTGTTTCTCGACGCAAGCAGTGAATAGCCAGGCCTTTCCCCGGGAAGGAACAACCACGGGAAGGGCAGCATCCTATGAAGGAAAGCCACCTATGCCAAGCATGGTATCCATCCACAGACAGCTGTTTCGGGGTTTTTGCCCCTCATCAGTGTGGAGTAGGAATCTGGCTATTAGGAGCAGTGCCTAGTAAAAAAGCTATAAAGGCACAGATGATTGGCCTCGGGGAGACCAAAACATCCAACACCGCGGAGACACCATCACGTGTTTCTCAACGCAGTAATTCCAGAACACTGCCCCCATCCCTTATGGGAAATATGCAGATGCATGTAAATTAGCTGCGGAGACACCATCACGTGTTTCTCGACGCAAGCAGTGAATAGCCAGGCCTTTCCCCGGGAAGGAACAACCACGGGAAGGGCAGCATCCTATGAAGCAAAGCCACCTATGCCAAGCATGGTATCCATCCACAGACAGCTGTTTCGGGGTTTTTGCCCCTCATCAGTGTGGAGTAGGAATCTGGCTATTAGGAGCAGTGCCTAGTAAAAAGGCTATAAAGGCACAGATGATTGGCCTCGGGGAGACCAAAACATCCAACACTGTGGAGACACCATCACGTGTTTCTCAACGCAGTGATTCCAGAACACTGCCCCCATCCCTTATGGGAAATATGCAGATGCAGGTAAAGAAGCTGCGGAGACACCATCACGTGTTTCTCGACGCAAGCAGTGAATAGCCAGGCCTTTCCCCGGGAAGGAACAACCACGTGAAGGGCAGCATCCTATGAAGGAAAGCCACCTATTTGTTTTCCAATGTCCTCTCACTATATAGAGTGTATACAACAACTATGGACGACAGATGCACAAAGGCAGAAAATTGTTAATTTAATTGGTACTGCCATGCCAGGACTAAATATTACCACTATACAGTGATTAGTAATTACTGTAAGTAATAATTGCAACTCAGTATAATTAGGCCAGTATTACCCCCATACAGTGTTGATAACCGTCCCATTCAGTAACTTTCTGGACAGTATGAGGAAATACAGTATAGTTAAATGGAATCTGTCACCAGATTTTTGCCACTTAATCTGAGAACAGCAAAATGTAGGGAAAAAGACCCTGATTCCAGTGATGTATCACTTACAGAGCTGCTTACTGTAGTTTTGTAAAAATCACTGTTTTATAAGCAGGAGATTATCACTAGAGGACTAGTAAACTTGCTGCAATGTAGTCCTCTATATTAATAAGCTCGGTATAACCCTGCCCCCAGCACTTTTTGGCAGCTTTCTGCCTATGCACAGTGTATACAGAAAGCTCCCAATCAGTGGTGTGGGCAGGGTTATACAGAGCTCAGCATTGAAAGAGCTGCTAGATCTGCAGCAAAAAAATAATGATTTTATCAAAATGATATAAAGCAGCTCAATAAGTGACGCATCACTGGAATCAGGGTATCTGCCCCTACATCATACTGTTCTTAGATGACGATGACGTATGCAAGCAATTAGTGATTTCAAGAACAAATGACCCAAGCAATCAAAAACTCCAAAATAACTCACTATTAATTATATATATATCCTCACATGTAAAGCGCCATGGAATAAATGGCTCTATAATAATTAATAATAATACTAATAATAATATTATATATGTAAGCAGACTGTGAGTCAATGCCATACTGAACAAATCCAAGGGCCTCAGAAAAATCTTCTTTAAGGCTCTTTTTAGGATAACCCCTCTACCTTATTCACTTACGGCTTTATTTCGCCCCTTTCGGAAATATACAGTACATATCAAAAGTTTGGACACAGCTTCTCATTTAAAGATTTTTCTGTATTTTCATGACTATGAAAATTGTACATTCACACTGAAGGCATCAAAACTATGAATTAACACATGTGGAATTATATACTTAACAAAAAGTGTGAAACAACTGAAAATATGTCTTATATTCTAGATTCTTCAAAGTAGCCACCTTTTGCTTTGATGACTGCTTTGCACACTCTTGGCATTCTCTTGATGAGCTTCAAGAGGTATTCATCGGGAATGGTCTTCCAACAATCTTGAAGGAGTTCTCAGAGATGCTTAGCACTTGTTGGCCCTTTTGCCTTCACTCTGCGGTCCAGCTCACCCAAACCATCTCGATTGGGTTCAGGTCTGGTGACTCTGGAGGCCAGATCATCTGGCGTAGCACCCCATCACACTCCTTCTAGGTCAAATAGCCCTTACACAGCCTGGAGGTGTGCTTGGGGTCATTGTCCTGTTGAAAAATAAATGATGGTCCAACTAAATGCAAACCAGATGGAATAGCATGCAGCTGCAAGATGCTGTGGTAGCCATGCTGGTTCAGCATGCCTTCAATTTTGAATAAATCCCCAACACTGTAACCAGCAAAGCACCCCCACACCATCACACCTCCTCCTCCATGCTTCACGGTGGGAACCAGGCATGTAGAGTCCATCCATTCACCTTTTCTGCGTCGCACAAAGGCACAGTGGTTGGAACCAAAGATCTCAAATTTGGACTCATCAGACCAAAGCACAGATTTCCACTGGTCTAATGTCCATTCCTTGTGTTCTTTAGCCCAAACAAGTCTCTTCTGCTTGTGGCCTGTCCTTAGCAGTGGTTTCCTAGCAGCTGTTTTACCATGAACGCCTGCTGCACAAAGTCTCCTCTTAACAGTTGTTGTAGAGCTGTGTCTGCTTTCTTCATCTGGCGTAGTATAGAGGTTGGGAAAAAATTTAGAAATGTGCTCTAGATAACTGTGTTATTTTCTACAGAAAAGAGTCCTGGTTAGAAGAAATGATGATGGTGAACTGGATGAAGAAGAAAAGCAAGGATGAATGACTTCAACTAGAGATGTCACCGCCGTGTTACCTGTACACTTACACTATATACTGTATATAGAGAGCTCCTGTGTATAATGTCACTATTACTAGCAATCACGGTATTACCTGTACACTAACACTATATACAGAGCTCGTGTACATAATGCCATTAGTGATCACTGTATTACCAGTACACTATACAGGGTCAAAATTGTTGGTACCCCTTGTTTAATGACAGAAAAACTCACAATGGTCACAAAAATAACCTGAATCTGACAAAAGTAATAAAAATAAATCTATGAAAATGAACAAATGTAAGTCAGACGTTGCTTTTCAACCATGCTTCCACAGAATTTAAAAAAAAATATATGAAACTCATGAAATAGGCCTGGACAGAAATGATTGTACACCTGAAAATAATGTGACAAAAGGGACGTGTTAAATCAAGGTGTGTCCACTAACTAGCTGTCACGATGTGACATGACCCTACGGGGGTTCGATCACACTAACAATGGGATGGAAATGGGGAGAGGAATGCCCTACTGATAGGGAAATGGGGGATGGTCACCACCTGAGCTCAAAAAGGAGCTTGTCCCTGCACTCCCCTCCTGCCCTTAGTGGGTCTTTCCCCCCACCGCCATCATGAACCTCCTCCCTTACTGTCACCTAGCACTGCCCTGGCTAGTGCACTAGCCAGCAAGGGGCGCTAGCCTCACCACTGCAGATAATACCACACAGGGGACAGTGACAAACACGAAAGGGATGGGGTAAAAACACATCCTAGCTTCAACTTCCTCTGCCGCCGCAAGGCAGAATAATATATCTTTTACTTTTTTACATTGTCCCAGGATAGGACATCACTGTATAAAGGCAGATTGCTGATCTGACACTTTGCACAGCGCTGTGTCAGATCAGCGATCTGAGAGGCAGTGAGGGTGGCTTTCTGGTGCCTGCTCTCAGCAGGCACTGAGAGGCCACCTCCCTGCAGGACCCATCTTGGATCTGGGGGACTGCAGGGAGGAGACCGGAGGAGACCTTCAGAACAACACCATCACAACGCGTTGTTCTGAGGGTCTCAGGGAAGGACGCAGGGAGCCTCCTCCCTGCGCGATGATTCTCTATGCCACTGGAGCACTGTGATCTTGTTTGATTGCAGTGTTCTGGGGGTTAAAGTGCCGGGAGCGGTCCATGACCACTCCTGGCACATAGTGCCAGGTGTCAGCTGGGATAATCAGCTAACACCTGACCGCAATTGGCCGCGCTTTCCCCGTGAGCGTGGCTGATCGCATATGACGTACTAAACTGTCGATGGCTATTCGGGCCCAGGTCACCTCGATGGGATAGTACATCTGATGTCAGAAAGGAGTTAAAGGATGGTGGGAGTGGTCACCACCCACATCAGCTGACCTAGCCACACTGCAGTTACAGCTCATTGCCAGTTGGGGAAAACTGATATTAACCCCCACTGGTCCTGAAAGGAAAAAGCTATATTTAAAACAGAGTGAAACCAGAGCTGCTATGAATCCAAACATGGATAGCAAGGGTCATGGCGGCTTCCAACGATTCAGGAGTAGCGTACTGCACCAAAGTAACTTGTAGCCTAGGTGACAGACCCTGACAAAAATGACTCCTAAGAGCAGGGTCGTTCCACTGTGTGTCAGTGACCCACCTCCAAAATTCTGAGCAGTACTCCTCGGCCAGACAGCCCACCTGCTTAATTTTACAGAGTCTAGACTCTGCCAGGGAGAAGCCATCACGATCCCCATACACCAGCGCCAATGCTGCAAAAAAACTCGTCCACCGGCCACGAAGAAGGTGAATCGGTCAGCAGGGAGAAGGCCCAGGATTGGGGATCACCCTTGAGAAGGGAGACTATAATCCCCTCACGCTGCTCCTCACTTCCTGAAGAATGAGGGTGGAGACTGAAATACAATTTACATGCCTCCTGAAAAAACAAAAATGTATCTCTCCCTCCAGAAAACCTGTCAGGTAGAGATATCTTGGGTTCCGGTTGAGCCTGCATATGAGCCTAGACTCAGAACCCCGACAAATGCTGAAGCTGCTGCACCACCTGACACCGCAGCTCCTTAACTTCATCAGTGAGGGTCTGAGTCAGCTGAACAAAAGCCTTGTGCTTGTGCAGCGCCCCAGAGTCCTGGTCGTTGCAGTAATGTTATTCTTCCACCAGGGGGAGTGATGTTATGTCTGAAGGCAATGAAGGATATCTTCTGTCCAGGTATCACAACCACAAAACACACTTCACACTCCAGGCCGCCAGGGGGAGCCATGCTTCTATCTATTAGGGCACTCCTCACACTTAGGTAAAACTGGTGGGTTGGCTAGGAAGTTAGACAGAAGCTGACTAGAGGGAGTAGGAGATAGTCAGTGAGTCCCGACCGAGTTTGGCAGAGGCTGGTTGGAGTGGGTTTCAGCCAGCTCCAGACTACGGCCTGCGGAGGGCGAGGGTACACGGAGCTGCACCTGCATCCCATGCGGCAGCATCCCAAGAAAGAGACATTGAAAGGAATTGTGTTGCAGTGAGTGAGAAATGAAGTCATAGCAAAAGGAGAGGAATATCAGTGGGAGACCAGCTAGAAGCAGGCTGCCTCCTTCTGAAGTGCAGTACCTGTAGCCAGAACACAGAGGGAGTAAGGATCTCTATGCCGTTACTTCAGAGACTGGCAGGACAGTTGATTCCACGTTGACTGCCCGACCATATACCCAGGAGGCATGGTGGCAAATTGTGGGGGCCGGGGCGTCTCTAGGGTCCCTATAAATAGCCTCAGGCCATCAGTCATATGGGTTTGTCCTATCCGTCAGGGGGCCAGAGAGAAAGAGACTTAACATCTACAATAGTTGTGAGGACCTCACCAAGTTGCTCAGCAGGGAGGAACTGCAACACTCAGGCGCTAGAGGAAGGCTATTGAATTCCACCTGGATAAGGGGACTCTGGATTTGCCTTCAGACCGGCCGGACTCTGCCTACCCTGTGGTCCCTATCCTTGACTGTGGATGCTGAAGCCTTCAGTAAAGGTAAAGAGACTGCAACCCTGTATCCTCGTTATTCACTGCGCCTTACATCATCCACCATCCAGCATCTACACTCTGTGAAGCCCTAGGGACATACTTCACCTGTGGGAAGGTATACCATCTAGCTGCCATAACATCACCCCAGTGGACCCCTAAGCAGCGTCGGTCACCCTGACCGAATACCACAGGTGGCGCCACGAACATTATCCCTTTAAAGACTTTTCCCCATTTCATCAACGGACCTCCCGAGGGCCACAGACCGGGTCCACCACCGTGACATCCTCCCACTGAGAACCAAAAGGGCTCGGCTCCGAGTACCCCACAGCCCTTGGGGCGCTCCACTTTCGCCATAGGATCACCGGAAAAAGGTGACGGTCGGTGATAATTTTATGCTGTGACACGACCCTATGGTCACAGTCACCACCTGAGCTCAAACCTGAGCCTGACCCTGCACCCCCCTAACGCCCTAAGTGGGTCCTTTACTCCACGGCCATCAGGAACATCATCCCTCACTGTCACCTAGCACTGCCCTGGCTAGTGCACTAGCCGGCAAGTGGCGCTAGCCTCACCACTGCAGATAATACCACACAGAGGACAATGACGAACACGAAAGGGACGGAGTAAAAACACAACTTAGCTTCAACTTCCTCTGCAGCGCACCGCACAGCAGAATAAAGGCACCAGGATCACAAGCTTGCTCTATCACCGACAGTCAGCTGATACATCAAGTGACAATTTAAAGGATGATGGGAGTGGTCACCACCCACATCAGCTGACCTAGCCACACTGAACTTACAGCTCATTGCCAGTAGGGAAAATCTGATATTAACCCCCGCTGGTCTTGAAAGGAAAAGCTATATTTAAAACAGAGTGAAATCAGAGCTGCCATGAATCCAAACATAGATCGTGACACTAGCATCACTTGTGTCTACAATCTTGGAATCAGTGAGTGTGCCTATATATAAGGCTACAGATACTTGCTGTGCTGTTTGGTGACATGGTGTGTATCACACTCAACATGGACCAGAGGAAGCGAAGGAAAGAGTTGTCTCAGGAGAATAGAAAGAAAATTATAGACAAACATGTTAAAGGTAAAAGTTATTAGACCATCTCCAAGGAGCTTGATCTTCCTGTGACTACAGTTGCACATATTATTCAAAAATTTAAGATCCATGGTATTGTAGCCAACCTCCCAGTATGTGGCCGCAGGAGGAAAATTGATGACAAATTAAAGAGACGGATAATACGAATGGTAACAAAAGAACCCAGAAAAACTTCTAAACAGATTAAAGGAGAACTTCAAGCTTAAGGAACATCTGTGTCAGATTGAACCATCCATCGTTGTATTTTCCGCAATTTAACCCTTAAATTGCCTGTAGCTATTAAATTTCAGGGGTTAAATCGCGGAAAACATTGGCGTGGGCTCCCGCGCAATTTTCTCCGCCAGAGTGGTAAAGCCAGTGACTGAGGGCAGATATTAATAGCCTAGAGAGGGTCCACAGTTATTGGCCCCCCTGGCTAAAAACATCTGCCCCCAGCCACCCCAGAAAAGGCACATCTGGAAGATGCGCCTATTCTGGCACTTGGCCACGCTCTTCCCACTCCTGTATAGCAGTGGGATATGGGGTAATGAAGGGTTAATGTCACCTTGCTATTGTAAGGTGACATTAAGCCAGATTAATAATGGAGAGGCATCAATTATGACACCTATCCATTATTAATCCAATAGCATGAAATGGTTAAAAAAACACACTCAAAGTATTTTAATGAAATAAACACACAGGTTGTTGTAATATTTTATTGCACTTTCAATCCACCTGAAGACACTCGACCTGTAACAAATTAAAAATAATAAACCAACAATATCTCATACCTTCCGTCGATATGTTCCACGATGTAAATCCATCTGAAGGGGTTAAAATATTTCACAGGCAGGAGCTCTGCTATAATGCAGCTGTGCTCATGCCTGTAAAACCCCGGGGAATGAAGGTAATGTAGGTCAATGACCTGTAGTTACCTTCATTCGTGGTGATGCGCCCTCTGCTGGATGTCCTCATATGAACTCGAGCCTGGGAACTTTTCTGAATATTTTCCCACGCTCGTGGGACATCCAGCAGAGGGCGCATCACCGCGAATGAAGGTAACTACAGGTCATTGACCTACATTACCTTCATTCGCTGGGGTTTTACAGCCACGAGCACAGCTGCATTAGCAGAGCGCCTGGGTGTAAAATTATTTAACCCCTTCAGATGGATTTACAGCGTGAGACGTGACAGATCATCGGAAGGTATGGGATATTGTTGTTTTTTTCTTTTTCCTTTGTTACAGAGCGAGGGTCTTCAGGTGGATTAAGAGTCTAATAAAATATTACAACAACTTGTGTCTTTATTTCATTAAAAGACTTTGTAATAATGTGTGTGTGTTTTTTTACCATGTCATACAATTGGATTAATAATGGATAGGTGTCATAATTGACGCCTCTCCATTATTAATCTGGCTTAATGTCACCTTACAATAGCAAGGTGACATTAACCCTTCATTACCCCTTATCTTACGGCTATATGGGAATGGGAAGAGAGTGGCCATGTGCCAGAATAGGCGCATCTTCCAGATGTGCCTTTTCTGGGGTGGCTGGGGGCAGATGTTTTTAGCCAGGGGGGGGGGGCAATAACCGTGGACCATCTCCAGGCTATTAATATCTGCCCTCAGTCACTGGCTTTACCACTCTGGCGCAGAAAATTGCGCGGGAGCCCACGCCAATGTTTTCCGCGATTTAACCCTTATATTTAATAGCTACAGCGCCAAAATTTTGCATATACACACTACTAACATTAGTAGTGTGGAATATGCAAAAAAAAAAAATGGGAATATGAGATAGTTTACTGTATGTAAACCATGTCTCATATCATGTCGGGTTTAGGAAGGAGAAATGAAAAGCTGGCAATTGAATTACCGGCTTTTGTGCATTATCGCGCTGATGTAAATATAAATATATTGAGATTTCCCATTAACTTGCATTGGGTTTCGTGTTTCGGCCGATCCCCCGACTCCGACTTTTTAAGATAATCGGCCGATTTCACTCGACTCGACTTTTGAGAAAGTCGGGTTTCGCGAAACCCGACTCGACCTCAAAAAAGGAAAAGTCGCTCAACCCTAATCATGACATCAAATATTTTTGTGGCAGTTTGCATTAGATACTATGACTAAACTTTGCTACACTAGGACACCTCCTGTCAGGAATCCTATTAAAGAGCACTCCAGCCAGTCTTGAAATGAATGACAACAGTGAACATAAGAACAATAGATTGTATTCAAATATATATAAAAAAATGCTTTTAATCCATTTTCCACTCAGTTCTCATCGCCCACTACAGACATGTTCCAGTCTGCACAGAAATGTGTGTAATGAATCAGTAGCAATGTATAAGCCTCCTCCTGCCACACTGTACGTACCGCAGTAGGGCGATGACACGTCAGTCGTGCCCTAGTTTAGTGCATGGGGCGACATTGTCTTTCTTCCTCTTTTTTGTTCTCTTTGGCATTATATTACATGTAAGAGACTTTCAGGAATTCTTTTCAATAATAATAAAATCTGTCCGCGCTCTTTATGGCTTTATTATGGTGACAAAATCCTGAGTATTATATCCCGTAGCGGTCAAACAATCTGCTAAACAAAACCTATATTCATCACCGAGACCATTCAGACATGCGAAACAGCAATTTTTGTTAAAAGTAACTCACTCTAGGACTCTACAGAATATTTTGAAAAATAACGGAAATAACGTACTGATATCCTAACTGTCTCAGATCGGTGGGCGTCCAGCACCCTGCACCCCACTGTCAACTAATTTTTTACACGGGCGATGACTAAATTTCATAATGTATGGAGCCGGAACTGCATGGCTAAACTACAGCTTGGTCATCAATCTGTTAGTCCTGGACAACCCCTTTAAGGAGGTTTTGTTTTAATAATAACTAAGTAGATATATTATCTGTTCACAGGTAATACATATATGATTGCTTATGTTTTGACTACTAGCATGCCAAGTCATCCTGATGATGGAGGTCCCAAAAGTTCACTGTTTGAATGGATCAATAGTGTGAATGCATCACCACTGCTCATTATTGTTATCACAATTCATTGGTATAGAGCTGGTGGAATGGCTGGCTCCATTACAGGATAGTTGATTCATGTATTTAGTAGGACAACCCCTTTAAATATTGATGACCTATGTTAAGAATAGGCCATTATTAATTGTATTGGTGCCAGTTCATCTCCCAGAAACCCCAGAATAAGTAGAATGAGGTTGTATTGTCTCCCCTGATGGAATTATGGCAATCACTGGATGAATAGACTTGTTAGAAATATGCAAATAGTGAAAGAGTGGAAACAACATTGTCAAAATATCTCAAATTATACATTATTGAGCATTAAAGCCCTGCAATTACATGCCTTGGCTGCTATTAATGAGGTTAGTAATGGTTGTTTGAGGAATGTTCTGCTACGCGGATTGCACTTGGACACGTAAACCATCAAGATCCGCTGTTGGCAACCCTCTCTGCAATTGTCAACCAATGACGCCCTGGATAGTCCTGATGGGAGACAAGTTTGGGCACTTTGGAAAAATGACCATACCAATGGTTCCATGACAAAAGCATTGTAACACAGAACTGTTATTGTACCTGGAATGAAGACTAGAGGGGTTGTGCTACTGTACTTTGCCACCCCACACCATAATCCATGGAGTAGCACTAATGTGACGTTCCCTAGTGAAGGCCTCTTCATGGCATTGTCCGCGTGGTCTTCACAGGTTCGACGAATACTATACTTCAAGTGAGCTTAGATTTCCCATACCAAACCCAAGCCATCAAATTATGTCTACACACACTATCAGGAAGTGTCTGCATGACATTAAAGGGAACCTGTCACCCCGTTTTTTGAGATTGAGATATAAATACTGTTAAATAGGGCCTGCGCTGTGTGTTACTATAGTGTATGTAGTGTACCCCGATTCCCCACCTATGCTGAGAAATAACTTACCAAAGTCGCCGTTTTCGCCTGTCAATCAGGCTGGTCAGGTCGGGAGGGCGTGTTCACAGCGCTGGTTCTTCCTCAGCTTTACGTTGGTGGCGTAGTGGTGTCCGCATGTTGAGGTGACTAATCCACTGTGGGCACGTGAACAAGCAGCGCGCGATCTGCGCTGTCATCCCTTTCGTCGGTGGGGGCGGCCATCTTCCTGGGGCCGTGCGTGCGCAGATCGAGTGCTCTGCTGCACGGGGCTTCAGGAAAATGGCCGCGGGATGCCGCGCGTGCGCATTAGAGATCGCGGCGGCCATTTTCCCAAAGCCGAGTTTGCATCTCGGCTTTGGGAAAATGGCCGCCGCGATCTCTAATGCGCACGCGCGGCATCCCACGGCCATTTTCCTGAAGCCCCGTGCAGCAGAGCACTCGATCTGCGCACGCGCGGCCCCAGGAAGATGGCCACCCCCACCGACGAAAGGGATGACAGCGCAGATCGCACGCTGCTTGTTCACGTGCCCACAGTGGATTAGTCACTTCAACAGGCGCACACCACTACGCCACCAACGTAAAGCTGAGGAAGAACCAGCGCTGTGAACACGCCCTCCCGACCTGACCAGCCTGATTGACAGGCGAAAACGGCGACTTTGGTAAGTTATTTCTCAGCATAGGTGGGGAATCGGGGTACACTACATACACTATAGTAACACACAGCGCAGGCCCTATTTAACAGTATTTATATCTCAATCTCAAAAAACGGGGTGACAGGTTCCCTTTAAGTGATGAGCCAGATGCCCAGCTACAGATCCTCCATTGACCTCATGCCACTGCTTTCATAAGCTATCATGGTGCAGAGAAGACGACAATTGGGGATGCAATGGAGGTCTATCAGCTTCAGAGATGAGTCCCACTTTTTTATGGGTTGCAATAATAGCTGGAGATTGATCAGGAGACCATGTGGGCAACACCAAGAAGATCACTTCATGAAGGAACATGAAAGTATCCCAGGAGTCATTTTTCAACTTGACAAAGCCAGGCCACATCTTGCTCATGCTACTGTCTGTCAGGAGCCTGTGTGGCCTAAACGTACTACCATGGTCTGCAGTGTCTCCAGATTTGTCTCCCATCAAGGACATCTGTGACGTCATTGGGCACCAATTACAAAGGGAGCTGCCAGCAGTGTATGTTGCTGATTTACGTGGCCAAGTACATTCAGTGTGGCAGAACATTCATCAGACAACCATTGATAACGTCATTAACCCCTTCATGACCCAGCCTATTTTGACCTTAATGACCTGTCCGTTTTTTGCAATTCTGACCAGTGTCCCTTTATGAGGTAATAACTCAGGAACGCTTCAACGGATCCTAGCGATTCTGAGACTGTTTTTTCGTGACATATTGGGCTTCATGTTAGTGGTAAATTTAGGTCAATAAATTATGCGTTTATTTGTGATAAAAACGGAAATTTGGCGAAAATTTAGAAAATTTCGCAATTTTCACAATTTGAATTTTTATTCTGTTAAACCAGAGAGTTATAAAGGCACAGATGATTGGCCTCAGGGAGACCAAAACATCCAACACCGCGGAGACACCATCACGTGTTTCTGAACGCAGTGATTCCAGAACACTGCCCCCATCCCTTATGGGAAATATGCAGATGCATGTAAAGAAGCTGCGGAGACACCATCACGTGTTTCTCGACGCAAGCAGTGAATAGCCAGGCCTTTCCCCGGGAAGGAACAACCACGGGAAGGGCAGCATCCTATGAAGGAAAGCCACCTATGCCAAGCATGGTATCCATCCACAGACAGCTGTTTCGGGGTTTTTGCCCCTCATCAGTGTGGAGTAGGAATCTGGCTATTAGGAGCAGTGCCTAGTAAAAAGGCTATAAAGGCACAGATGATTGGCCTCAGGGAGACCAAAACATCCAACACCGCGGAGACACCATCACGTGTTTCTCAACGCAGTGATTCCAGAACACTGCCCCCATCCCTTATGGGAAATATGCAGATGCATGTAAAGAAGCTGCGGAGACACCATCACGTGTTTCTCGACGCAAGCAGTGAATAGCCAGGCCTTTCCCCGGGAAGGAACAACCACGGGAAGGGCAGCATCCTATGAAGGAAAGCCACCTATGCCAAGCATGGTATCCATCCACACACAGCTGTTTCGGGGTTTTTGCCCCTCATCAGTGTGGAGTAGGAATCTGGCTATTAGGAGCAGTGCCTAGTAAAAAGGCTATAAAGGCACAGATGATTGGCCTCAGGGAGACCAAAACATCCAACACCGCGGAGACACCATCACGTGTTTCTCAACGCAGTGATTCCAGAACACTGCCCCCATCCCTTATGGGAAATATGCAGATGCATGTAAAGAAGTTGCGGAGACACCATCACGTGTTTCTCGACGCAAGCAGTGAATAGCCAGGCCTTTCCCCGGGAAGGAACAACCACGGGAAGGGCAGCATCCTATGAAGGAAAGCCACCTATGCCAAGCATGGTATCCATCCACAGACAGCTGTTTCCTTTTTCTTTTTTTCTTCCCTCAGATGGGAAAATCCACGGTCCAGAAATCCAAGACCAAAGAAAAATCCCAAACAGCTGCGTCAAATCCAAAACACAAAAGCTGTTCCCATCATCATCGGAAAATTTCAGTTTACTACAACATCAGAAAAAACAAGTCAAGACATATTTACAAGGTATCTCCACTTCTTCACCTTCCAAATCCCTTCGGCATCCACCTCCCCCCTTCTTCTTTTATCCCATAGAAAACACACATACATCTTCCCCAAAATCACTTTTAGACTATTCTTTACTACAATTTCCTTTCTCTTAAAAACATACACATTCCTCACATCCCATAATACTTCCTTTATACATGCAACTATTAACCACAACACTCTCTCCTTCACTACATCACACATTCCCAAGCCAAACATGAACAACTCGAATGATAACAAGCTCACACCACACAATTCTTTACACAACGGTCCCATTCTTCCAATCACCTCCCTAGCATAATGACAATTCCAAAACACATGTATTACACTTTCCCTTCCACCACACCCACCTCTCGGACACATATCATTTCTCCCCAACCCATGATTCTTCTGAAATTCCCTAACTGGTAACACTCCATGCAAAGACTGCCACACAATCTCACTCTGCCTATTCGTCATACCGTCTAACCGCACTTTCTTCCTTACTTTTTCTATATCATTCCCTCTTACCATGTTTATTCCACACTCTGTCTCTCTACATTCAATCATCCTATACACAGCCTTCTTATTACTCAACAACCTAACATCCACATCACATAACTCATACTTCACCAAAAATTTATAAACCCACACATACCATCTAGGCACGTCAAAAGCAACCGGATACCTCAGATCCCTCTCTCGCCACTTCAAACGAAATAAATACGCCCCAAACAAAAACCTACACAGACAAGAAAATTTGCCATCCATCCTAATCACCCTCAACACAAAAACCACAATATTTACACCAAAAAACACCTCAAGGTTTGGAAAACCCAACCCACCTTTTTCTAAACGTTTCACCAAAACCTCCCTCCTAGCCCTCTCCATTCTAGAATTCCACAAAAACACAAACAGAATCCTATTTAACCCCCTCATACACATATACCCCGGCGGAAAGACCACTGCAATATATAAGAAAATAGGCAATATCACACTTTTAATAACTAAGATTTTTCCAAAAAACGAAAGACTTCTCATCTTCCAAAAACATAACTTCCGCTCAACCTTTCCTTTCGCATCATCCCAACTTTCTTTCCCATCCAAACTCTCTGAAAATTTCACCCCCAAAACCTTAATAGACCCAGTCACCTCATTCACTCCTACATCCTTACTTAAAACCCCTCCCCCAAAAACCTTACACTCACTCTTCTCCCAATTCACCTTAAATGCTGACGCACCACAAAAAATAGACGCTAATAACTTCACCCGCCTCACAGAATACTCTGAATCACACAACACACACACGTCATCCATATAAGCACTAACCTTCCATTCCCTCCCTCCACCTCCTGGCACTTGTACTCCTCTAATCACTTTATCTTTCCTCAACATACAAAGCAACGGTTCAATCGCACAAATAAAAACCACAGGAGACAAAGGACAACCTTGTCGCACACCTGAAAAAACATTCACTCTTCTACCCACAGAACCATTCATCAAAACACAACTATAAATGTCTTTATATAAGCTCCTCACCCTCCCAAAAAAATCAGGCGGAAACCCCATTCTCAATAATACCCGGAACAAAAAACTATGTGATAACCGATCATACGCCTTTTCAAAGTCCAAACTCAAAACAAATACACTCTTCTTCCGACTCATACAGTCCCACAAACAATCTCTCAACATACACACACACTCATGTATACGTCTCCCAGGCACTGCACAACACTGTTCATCCCCAATCACACTCTCTATCACATCACGCATCCTATTCGCCATTACTTTCGCATAGATCTTATAATCGCAATTCAACAACGTTATCGGTCTCCAATTTTTTAAACTCTTCAAATCTCCTTTTTTAGGTATTAACACAACCATCCCTGCACGCATACTCTCAGCCACCTCCATACTAGACCACATATACTTACACATATCCACAAAATCCTTACCAATCACATGCCACATCACCCTATAAAACTCTATAGGAAGTCCATCCTCTCCTGGAGTCTTATTTAACGCCATGCTATTCATTACCTTCCATACCTCATCACCTGTCACCTCACCCATCACTCTCTCTCTCTCCATCTCACTCAATTTATTTTCTAATACACTTAGTACATCCTCCTCCAAAGCCTCATCCCTCCACTTCACTGCATACAGCTCCTCATAAAACTTAGCCACATGTTCACACATATCCTCCCCACTTACCTCTCTTCCATCCTCTGCATTCAAAACACCCATACTCTGCTTTTTCCCAAAAACCTTTTTAAAGAAAAACCTCGAACACCTTTCATCTTGCTCCATTCTATCAATTTTTGCCCTAAAAATAATACTCTTCCCTTTCTCTTCCAAAAACTCTTTAATTTCTTTTTTATCCCCTCCTCCACCTCCATTCCTCCTTCCCTCAATTTATACAATAAACATAAATGGGCATTCAACTTAACAAACTTTTCCCTCTTAATTGCCGCAAATTCATACCCCACACTTTTAAAAAACTTTTTTGTCTGCCTCTTAACCCAATCCCACCACTCACAAACATTCCCAAAATTTTCCTTACTCTTACACCACTGTTCATACTTTCTCACATACTCCTTCCTCACAGCTTCATTTTCCAACAATTTCACATTTAATTTCCACAAACCCTTTCCAAACACACCACTAACATTAATATCTAACTCGCACAACACACAAACATGGTCCGAAAAAACGACCCTATTCTGCTTATATCCAACAGGAATAATATTTTTAGAAATAAAACAATAATCCAACCTGGACTGTGCTCTTCCACTATCAGAAAAAAAGGTATCTAACAAAGGGTTAACCTTACACACACGCTGCATATCACTCAAATCAAAGTCAGTAACTAACTCCAGCAAAACTTTTCCAGACACATCCACATTCACTCCCCCCACATCACAATTCATGTCACCCACAATCACCACAGGCACTCTTCCTGGAACAAAAAGCTTCACTTTTTCAAATAATAACTTACGCTCATTTTTTTCTACTGGCGCATAAATATTGATAACACAAAACTTAGCATTTTTATATTCAAAATTTGCTAAGATACACCTCCCCACCTCCACCACCAAATAATTATTCAAAACAACCTCCTGCCCCTTAACTAAAATACCCACACCATCATTTCTATTATTTGCACTACCAGACCACACAGACGCACCATAAGACCACTCATCCCCTTTCACACCATCCACAATCCCACATTCTTGCAAACAAAAAATAGATGCACTCTGCATAGCTAAAAAATCCAAAATTGCTGCTCTCCTCCTCGCTTTCTTAAAAACTCTCACATTTTGAGAAACTATAGAAAAACCCATACTATAAAAACAAAAAAACAATGCAAAAATTACCACAAAACTACACACATAGCACAAAAAGCCCTTGACAAAGGTCAAGACTCACAGAAAGGAGAGAAAAAAAAAAACAGATCCACTGAGCTTTCATTTTACCCAGTATCACCATTGTCCTCCTCTGCCATTTGGACTGAACAGCAAGTCTCTGAACCACTAACCCCTTCGTGCTCACTCCATTTTTTTTTAGCTGGCCCAATTTTCCTCTTAGGCATACTACTGCATGCCTCATCACTTTCCCCATCCTCCTCCCTCTGACACTTATTCGCACCCCTGTCCTGATCTGAAGAAAGCCCTCTAATATTCTGAGGATCTGAGGGGTGCACAGGGCTCTCAGCTTCAGAAATACGCACGTCTTCCTCCGTTGCATCCATTGCTTCCTCAAGAGAAAACATTTCAGGCACAGTAGAGTCATCATCTTCTTCCTCATCTTCCTTATTAAACCCCTTCTCTACTTTTTTTGCTGCCAACCAAAACTCCTTATCTTCCTTCTGTGCATCACTCATAGTACCACGGGGTGCTAGCACAATGTCATCTGGAGTCACAAAGCGTCTTTCCCTCTCCCTCTCCCTCCTTTCCTCTCTCTCCATTCTTTCAGTTTCCTTCCTGATAGTCGCCAACCTCCTCCTTCTCTCCTCCTCCTCTCTTCATTCACTCTCTGAGCGTCTAGGCGCCCTCCACGGACAATCCTTATACATGTGGTCACTACTACCACACACGTCACAGGTCTTAGCCATCGGGCAATCACCAGCCATATGCCCCTCCTTCTTGCAGTTTCGGCAACACTGCCCCTTCTGGCAGTCTGCCTGGACATGTCCAAAAGAGAAACATCTCCTGCAAAACAGAGGCTGCCCAGGGTACGTGAGGAAACCCCTATGCCCTGCCACAGAGAAGTTCGCCGGAGGGTGTCTGAACCCACCCACACTGCCAGGATCTCTTCTGAACCTTACACGATATTTGTATCGACAATTGAAGATTCCTAAACAGTTCACTTGCTTCTCTCCCTTTGAAACAAAGTCACAATACTGTGAGAGGAAGCTCTCCAACAATGCAGGTTCAGTAAAGGGGTTATAGACAGTGATAGTCACCTGCCTTTCCTGAAGACCAAACAGTGGTTCACATTTGACTCCCTTCAAACAGGGATCTCCGGCATGATTCCGAAACCACTCATAGACATTCAGGCAATAATGCTCCGACATAAAAGTAACATCGTAGTTACCTTGATTAGGGAACTCATTGATGCTATAGATGTTCTCCCGCTTTCCTCCAGCCTTTTCCTCAATAAGGTCACGTACAATAAAGACCACGCTGTTCCTTGCCCGGATAGATGGCTCCAACGTCACTCGGATGGTGTTCTTCACATAACTCATCTTCAAAGCTGTCGGTACAAACGACCACAGAAAAAAACAGAATTCTCTGCAAAAGGGTCTGGATTGCTCCAGAAAACCTCACTCCAGACAGCTGTTTCGGGGTTTTTGCCCCTCATCAGTGTGGAGTAGGAATCTGGCTATTAGGAGCAGTGCCTAGTAAAAAGGCTATAAAGGCACAGATGATTGGCCTCAGGGAGACCAAAACATCCAACACCGCGGAGACACCATCACGTGTTTCTCAACGCAGTGATTCCAGAACACTGCCCCCATCCCTTATGGGAAATATGCAGATGCATGTAAAGAAGCTGCGGAGACACCATCACGTGTTTCTCGATGCAAGCAGTGAATAGCCAGGCCTTTCCCCGGGAAGGAACAACCACGGGAAGGGGAGCATCCTATGAAGGAAAGCCACCTATGCCAAGCATGGTATCCATCCACAGACAGCTGTTTCGGGGTTTTTGCCCCTCATCAGTGTGGAGTAGGAATCTGGCTATTAGGAGCAGTGCCTAGTAAAAAGGCTATAAAGGCACAGATGATTGGCCTCAGGGAGACCAAAACATCCAACACCGCGGAGACACCATCATGTGTTTCTCAACGCAGTGATTCCAGAACACTGCCCCCATCCCTTATGGGAAATATGCAGATGCATGTAAAGAAGCTGCGGAGACACCATCACGTGTTTCTCGACGCAAGCAGTGAATAGCCAGGCCTTTCCCCGGGAAGGAACAACCACGGGAAGGGCAGCATCCTATGAAGGAAAGCCACCTATGCCAAGCATGGTATCCATCCACAGACAGCTGTTTTGGGGTTTTTGCCCCTCATCAGTGTGGAGTAGGAATCTGGCTATTAGGAGCAGTGCCTAGTAAAAAGGCTATAAAGGCACAGATGATTGGCCTCAGGGAGACCAAAACATCCAACACCGCGGAGACACCATCACGTGTTTCTCAACGCAGTGATTCCAGAACACTGCCCCCATCCCTTATGGGAAATATGCAGATGCATGTAAAGAAGCTGCGGAGACACCATCACGTGTTTCTCGACGCAAGCAGTGAATAGCCAGGCCTTTCCCCGGGAAGGAACAACCACGGGAAGGGCAGCATCCTATGAAGGAAAGCCACCTATGCCAAGCATGGTATCCATCCACACACAGCTGTTTCGGGGTTTTTGCCCCTCATCAGTGTGGAGTAGGAATCTGGCTATTAGGAGCAGTGCCTAGTAAAAAGGCTATAAAGGCACAGATGATTGGCCTCAGGGAGACCAAAACATCCAACACCACGGAGACACCATCACGTGTTTCTCAACGCAGTGATTCCAGAACACTGCCCCCATCCCTTATGGGAAATATGCAGATGCATGTAAAGAAGCTGTGGAGATACCATCACGTGTTTCTCGACGCAAGCAGTGAATAGCCAGGCCTTTCCCCGGGAAAGGTGGCTTTCCTTCATAGGATGCTGCCCTTCCCGTGGTTGTTCCTTCCCGGGGAAAGGCCTGGCTATTCACTGCTTGCGTTGAGAAACACGTGATGGTGTCTCCGCAGCTTCTTTACATGCATCTGCATATTTCCCATAAGGGATGGGGGCAGTGTTCTGGAATCACTGCGTTGAGAAACACGTGATGGTGTCTCCGCGGTGTTGGATGTTTTGGTCTCCCTGAGGCCAATCATCTGTGCCTTTATAGCCTTTTTACTAGGCACTGCTCCTAATAGCCAGATTCCTACTCCACACTGATGAGGGGCAAAAACCCCGAAACAGTTGTCTGTGGATGGATACCATGCTTGGCATAGGTGGCTTTCCTTCATAGGATGCTGCCCTTCCCGTGGTTGTTCCTTCCCGGGAAAAACCAGAGAGTTATGTGACACAAAATAGTTAATAAATAACATTTCCCACATGTATACTTTACATCAGCACAATTTTGGAAACAAAATTTTTTTTTGCTAGGAAGTTATAAGGGTTAAAATTTGACCAGCGATTTCTCATTTTTACAACGAAATTTACAAAACCATTTTTTTTAGGGACCACCTCACATTTGAAGTCAGTTTACGGGGTCTATATGGCTGAAAATACCCAAAAGTGACACCATTCTAAAAACTGCACCCCTCAAGGTGCACAAAACCACATTCAAGAAGTTTATTAACCTTTCAGGTGCTTCACAGCAGCAGAAGCAACATGGAAGGAAAAAATGAACATTTAACTTTTTAGTCACAAATATTATCTTTTAGCAACAATTTTTTTGATTTCACAATGGTAAAAGGAGAAACTGAACCAAGAAAGTTGTTGTCCAATTTGTCCTGAGTACGCTGATACCTCATATGTGGGGGTAAACCACTGTTTGGGCGCACGGCAGGGCTCGGAAGGGAAGGAGCGCCATTTGACTTTTTGAATGAAAAATTGGCTCCACTCTTTAGCGGACACCATGTCACGTTTGGAGAGCCCCTGTGTGCCTGAAAATTGGAGCTCCCCCACAAGTGACCCCATTTTGGAAACTAGACCCCCCAAGGAACTTTTCTAGATGCCTAGTGAGCACTTTAAACCCTCAGGTGCTTCACAAATTGATCTGTAAAAATGAAAAAGTACTTTTTTTTCACAAAAAATTTCTTTTCGCCTCAATATTTTCATTTTCACATGGGCAATAGGATAAAATGGATCCTAAAATTTGTTGGGCAATTTCTCCTGAGTACGCCGATACCTCATATGTGGGGGTAAACCACTGTTTGGGCACACGGCAGGGCTCGGAAGGGAATGCGCGCCATTTGACTTTTTGAATGGAAAATTAGCTCCAATTGTTAGCGGACACCATGTCGCGTTTGGAGAGCCCCTGTGTGCCTAAACATTGGAGCTCCCCCACAAGTGACCCCATTTTGGAAACTAGACCCCCCAAGGAACTTGTTTAGTTGCATATTGAGCACTTTAAACCCCCAGGTGCTTCACAGAAGTTTATAACGCAGAGCCATGAAAATAAAAAATAACTTTTATTTCCTCAAAAATGATTTTTTTAGCCTGGAATTTCCTATTTTGCCAAGGGTATTAGGAGAAATTGGACCCCAAATGTTGTTGTCCAGTTTGTCCTGAGTATGGTGATACCCCATATGTGGGGGTAAACCACTGTTTGGGCGCACGGCAGGGCTCGGAAGGGAAGGCACGCCATTTGGCTTTTTAAATGGAAAATTAGCTCCAATCATTAGCGGACACCATGTCACGTTTGGAGAGCCCTTGTGTGCCTAAACATTGGAGATCCCCCACAAATGACCCCATTTTGGAAACTAGACCCCCAAAGGAACTAATCTAGATGTGAGGTGAGGACTTTGAACCCCCAAGTGCTTCACAGAAGTTTATAACGCAGAGCCATGAAAATAAAAATAAAAATTATTTTCTCAAAAATGATCTTTTAGCCTGCAATTTTTTATTTTCCCAAGGGTAACAGGAGAAATTTGACCCCAAAAGTTGTTGTCCAGTTTCTCCTGAGTACGGTGATACCCCATATGTGGGGGTAAACTACTGTTTGGGCACATGCCGGGGCTCGGAAATGAAGTAGTGACGTTTTGAAATGCAGACTTTGATGGAATGCTCTGCGGGCGTCACGTTGCGTTTGCAGAGCCCTTGATGTGGCTAAACAGTAGAAACCCCCCACAAGTGACCCCATTTTGGAAACTAGACCCCGAAAGGAACTTATCTAGATGTGTGGTGAGCACATTGAACCCCCAAGTGCTTCACAGAAGTTTATAACGCAGAGCAGTGAAAATAATAAATACGTTTTCTTTCCTCAAAAATAATTATTTAGCCCAGAATTTTTTATTTTCCCAAGGGTTACAGGAGAAATTGGACCCCAAAAGTTGTTGTCCAGTTTCTCCTGAGTACGCTGATACCCCATGTGTGGGGGTAAACCACTGTTTGGTCACACGTCGGGGCTCAGAAGGGAAGTAGTGACTTTTGAAATGCAGACTTTGCTGGAATGGTCTGCTGCTGTCACGTTGCGTTTGCAGAGCCCCTGGTGTGCCTAAACAGTAGAAACCCCCCACAAGTGACCCCAGTTTAGAAACTAGACCCCCCAAGGAACTTATCTAGATATGTGGTGAGCACTTTGAACCCCCAAGTGCTTCACAGACGTTTACAACGCAGAGCCATGAAAATAAAAAATCATTTTTCTTTCCTCAAAAATGATGTTTTAGCAAGCATTTTTTTATTTTCACAAGGGTAACAGGAGAACTTGGACCCCAGTAATTGTTGCGCAGTTTGTTCTGAGTATGCTGGTACCCCATATGTGGGGGTAAACCACTGTTTGGGCACACGTCGGGGCTCGGAAGTGAGGGAGCACCATTTTACTTTTTGAATACAAGATTGGCTGGAATCAATGGTGGCGCCATGTTGCATTTGGAGACCCCTGATGTGCCTAAACAGTGGAAACCCCTCAATTCTACCTCCAACATTAACCCCAACACACCCCTAACCCTAATCCCAACTGTAGCCATAACCCTAATCACAACCCTAACCGCAACACACCCCTAACCACAACCCTAACCCCAACACACCCCTAACCCTAACCACAACCCTAATTCCAACCCTAACCCTAAGGCTATGTGCCCACGTTGCGGATTCGTGTGAGATTTTTCAGCATCATTTTTGAAAAATCCGCAAGTAAAAGGCACTGCGTTTTACCTGCGGATTTACCGTGGATTTCCAGTGTTTTTTGTGCGGATTTCACCTGCGGATTCCTATTGAGTAACAGGTGTAAAACGCCGCGGAATCCGCACAAAGAATTGACATGCTGCGGAAAATACAACGCAGCGTTTCCGCGTGGTATTTTCCGCACCATGGGCACAGCGGATTTGGTTTTCCATAGGTTTACATGGTACTGTAAACCTGATTGAACACTGCTGCGAATCTGCAGTGGCCAATCCGCTGCGGATCCGCAGCCAAATCCGCACCGTGTGCACATGGCCTAATTCTAAAGGTATGTGCACACGCTGCGGAAAATGCTGCGGATCCGCAGCAGTTTCCCATGAGTTTACAGTTCAATGTAAACCTGTGGAAAACAAAAATCGCTGTACACATGCTGCAGAAAAACTGCACGGAAACGCAGCGGTTTACATTCCGCAGCATGTCGCTTCTTTCTGCGGATTCCACAGCGGTTTTACAACTGCTCCAATAGAAAATCGCAGTTGTAAAACTGCAGTGAAATGCGCAGAAAAACCGCGGTAAATCTGCCATAAATCCGCAGCGGTTTAGCACTGCGGATTTATCAAATCCGCAGCGGAAAAATCTGCAGAGGACCAGAATACGTGTGCACATACCGAAACCCTAACCCTAACCCTAACCATAACCCTAGTTCTTACCCCAACCTTAGTGGAAGAAAGAAAAAAATCTTTATTTTATTATTGTCCCTACCTATGGGGGTGACAAAGGGGGGGGGTCATTCAGTATTTTTTTTATTTTGATCACTGCGATAGGTTTTATCGCAGTGATCAAAATGCACTTGAAACGAATCTGCCGGCCGGCAGATTCGGCGGGCGCACTGCGCATGCGCCCGCCATTTTGGAAGATGGCGGCGCCCAGGAAAGAAGACGGACCACGGGAGGCTCGGTAAGTATGATGGGGTGGGAGCACGGGGGGGGGGGGGGGTGGATCGGAGCATGGGGGGGTAAATTGGAGCACGGGGTGGTGGATCGGAGCACGGGGGGGTGCATTGGAGCATCGGGGGGTGGATCGGACTGCAGGGGGGGTGGATCGGAGTGCAGGGGGGGTGGTTGGAGCACGGGGGTGGGATTGGAGCACGGGGGGGAGCGGACAAGAGCACGGGGGGAACGGACAGGAGGACGGAGGGGAGCGGAGCAGTGTAAAGGACAAATCGGAGGGCTGGGGGGGGGTCGATCGGTGGGGTGGGGGGGCACATCAGTGTTTCCAGCCATGGCCGATGATATTGCAGCATCGGCCATGGCTGGATTGTAATATTTCACCAGTTATAATAGGTGAAATATTACAAATTGCTCTGATTGGCAGTTTCACTTTCAACAGCCAATCAGAGTGATCGTAGCCACAGGGGGGGGGGGGGGAGGGGAAGCCACCCCCCCGGGCTAAACTACCACTCCCCCTTTCCCTGCAGATTGGGTGAAATGGGAGTTAACCCTTTCACCCGATCTGCAGGGACGCGATCATTCTGTGACACAGCATATGCGTCACAGGTCGGATTGGCACCGACTTTCATGACGCATACGCTGTGTAACAGGTCGGGAAGGGGTTAATCTTACCAAGATGTGTCAGTGCGGGGATTTCTGTGACTGACGCTCATGCTTGATACTGAATAAATCAAAATGTTTTGAAAATGTTGTTTCCATTTTTTCATCACTTGCATATCACTTACATGTCTGTCCATAATTCCATTAATTTTTTTTTTGTTGCAATCTCAGTGTATTTTCCTGCCAGTTTTCAAAATCTCTGTGTGATGTAATTCAAACAACTGGATTGGAAAAATGTATAGATTTTCATTATACAAAAAAAAGATTTATTTGTTGAAATCAGAATGCCCCAAGGGAAAATAAAAAGAGCATCTCTCTATCTGGAGGACCCAAAATGTATGTGTGCTACACAGCCAGACTGTTAATTTAATTGAGATTGGTGTAATGTCCCATGTTCCCTGTGGGGGCACTGCAGGGAATTATATTCCTACCCTTTTACATCATTCCACAATTGCCTGTTCTTTAACCCATGTCAGTTCTCTTCATTTTCTCCCTCCGCCTTCGTCTTCGGCACATCACCGGGCCGGCAGCCTTTAGAGATTACTGTGTCTGAACTGTAAAGTCGACTGTAGATATGTATCATATCAAAATCTTATTTCACAGCTCAAATAACAAATACATAGAAGGCAGAGGAGCTGAGGGCCTTAGTGGTAAGCCACCGCACATCGCTCTCATTAGAGGGTCTGCTCTCCAGGCCTTATATCAGGGGCTGCTCTATGGGATCACCATGTTTCCTTATCACTACTGTGATGATCTATGAGGAGGCAGCAGAGGCCCAGAGCAAGCAAAACTGATTGACTTTTCTCCAAAGAAAATATGTTTCCTTCATATCTGGTGTTCTCGCATCTATGTGTCAGCCTGGCTGTCCACCTCCATAAGGCATGGAGAAATTATGTAGATTGTTGCTCACATTTGCCTCTAAGGGTCATAATATTGTTTATATAACATAATCTATAATGATATATATAATGTATTAGTGATTTATTACATGGAAGATATAGGGGGCGTTTTCCCTGGACATCCTTTTATCCTGAAATCCCTCAGCTCTCTGATTTGCTGCCTTCAGACTTTCTTCTCCAGTTTATACATAATTCCTCCAGTTTTTATTTATTTATGGTTTTTTTTGGTTTCCTAGATATTTTTGGACTTCATATTTGTTCCCTATCCTTCATTCAGTGCGCATGAACTGAGAATGAAACCTTTCGACGTTTGCCTGTTCCTGTTCTCATAAATGGATTTATTGGTCCTGATTCAGCATTCACAATTTTTTTAAAGGGAACCTGTCACCCCGTTTTTTGAGATTGAGCTATAAATACTGTTAAATAGGGCCTGCGCTGTGTGTTCCTATAGTGTATGTAGTGTACCCCGATTCCCTATGTATGCTGAGAAATAACTTACCAAAGTCGCCGTTTTCGCCTGTCAATCAGGCTGGTCAGGTCGGGAGGGCGTGGTGACATCGCTGGTTCTTCCTCAGCTTTACGTTGGTGGCGTAGTGGCGTAGTGGTGAACAAGCAGCGCGCGATCTGCGCTGTAATCCCTTGCATCGGTGGGGGCGGCCATCTTCCTGGGGCCGCGCGTGCGCAGATCGAGTGCTCTGCTGCACGGGGCTTCAGGAAAATGGCCGCGGGATGCCGCGCGTGCGCATTAGAGATCGCGGCGGCCATTTTCCCAAAGCCGAGTTTGCATCTCGGCTTTGGGAAAATGGCCGCCGCGATCTCTAATGCGCACGCGCGGCATCCCGCGGCCATTTTCCTGAAGCCCCGTGCAGCAGAGCACTCGATCTGCGCACGCGCGGCCCCAGGAAGATGGCCGCCCCCACCGATGCAAGGGATTACAGCGCAGATCGCGCGCTGCTTGTTCACCACTACGCCACTACGCCACCAACGTAAAGCTGAGGAAGAACCAGCGATGTCACCACGCCCTCCCGACCTGACCAGCCTGATTGACAGGCGAAAACGGCGACTTTGGTAAGTTATTTCTCAGCATACATAGGGAATCGGGGTACACTACATACACTATAGGAACACACAGCGCAGGCCCTATTTAACAGTATTTATAGCTCAATCTCAAAAAACGGGGTGACAGGTTCCCTTTAAGTCACTTTTCTTTTTTTTTTGTCTTGTGTTATTCGCTGATGTTTTCTGTACAAAATTATTCAAGCTGCCGAACGTGGTTAATGAATTTGCGCAAAATAAAAAAAATCCCTATATTGTTCATTCGTCTGGTGATTGGGATTAATGCCATATCTACCCTGGCCAGTAATAGGAACAAGCTTTCAAAACGCCTTTCTCAATGGGGCCTTTAAAGTCTGTACTATAACCCAGAGCTGAAATCATAATTCAGCTATAGTGAAGCTGCCAAAGAAGTGGCCGGAGCTGAGCCGCCCCTCCTGCCCCCACGGCGTAGGCGGAGGACAGCATGACAATGGGATGGAGGGTGGGGTGAGGGTTATGAGGGTGGGCGGCCTGGAGGGGATAGTATTTAGGGCATGGTTGGGGGTATGGTTTCCTCACTTCCCACTCTCTGGGTACAGCGACTGTCAACTTACCATGTCGGCCATTGATAGGATCCTGGAGAGCTTGAGTGCTGCGGTAGCATCGCACCCTCGAGGCTGGCTGGAGGGCATTATCGGCGGTAGCGCGGGGTCGGCAGCCACATCATCATCCCCGGTATGGCGTTCTCGGCAGTCTAGGCCCCCCAGCGTCTGTCCCCAGGTTCAGCTCCCCGGGCCTCCCTCCAGGGACCCTCCAGGCCGAGCAACAGTACGTTGTGGGGCCAGCAGGCCCCAGCCTGGGAGGAATCCTACTGCCAGGCGGGGTCCATCGGTGGCTGCTAGGCCTTCGCTCTGTAGTGATATGTGGATGGAGCCAGCGCATTCCAGGCAGCAGTTACGGCCGGATATGTCGGGGGGCCGCGTCGGTGATGTTCCTGCCACGTGGCCTGCTTCAGCGCAGTCAGCCATCAGGCGGGGAGGTGATGCGATTTCGGGGGCGAGTGGCCTGGGGCTTCGAGGAGATGGGCTGACTCCGTCTACTGTGGCAGGGTGTTCTCCTGCACCAAGGGAGCCAGACACAGTGGCGGACACTTCACTGGAGTGTGTGGCTGATGGGGGCCAGTGCGCTGCAGCGGCATCTTCACAGGCATGGCAGCAATCCGGCAATCAGCATCCTGCCCCCCTTTCTCTACGGCTGAAGCATTTCAAATGGGGTTGTCCGCGGCTTCAGGTCCAGGACCCCACCAGCAGTCTTCCTTGGATGAGTTGAGTCAAGATCTCCCTGTATGGTGGCATCGGGATCCCAGTATTCTGGCTGGAGGGATCACAGCTCCCTGGTCTTTCCTATCGCCTCGAATTTACTCTTCCCCTGCTGTTAGTGGTAATCAAGGGGAGTTAGATGATGTTAATTTGGCAGGTGTCCTGGGTGGTGTTGAAGGGGTAGGAGTTTGTGAAGTGTTAGCTAATGCACGGGATTTGTTGATGAGGTTGGAGCAGGGCATTCATGAGCAGAGGCATCTGGCAGCGTGGGTAGTTCCACGAGGGGGGGGTTGTTGGTTCAGGGGAGGTGACAGTGTTGCCGGTTGCGCCTGTCTCCGTTTTGGTGCAGACGGAGAAGGAAAAAGAATGTAGGATTAATTTAGACGATAGGGCTTATGGTGAGGTTTACGTATGTTTTGAAGGCCTGTTGGGGGCGCATCTTAAAAAGGAGGTATGGGAGAAGATTTTAAAAGATGAGTATGTAGAAATTTTTTCTTTGCCCCCTTTGGAGAAATTTAATTTGGATAAGGAGAAAAAAAGGGATAGTAAAAAAGCAGAGGAAGAAAAGCGTAGGTGGCGTTTGATTCCTCAGACTTTTTCTAACTGGCATCAGGCCTTTGCGATTCTGGCTAGTGTTATTGGGGAAAAAGCACCGTAAAATCATTCCGGGCTATTTTGTTATATGGATTCTATTGGAGAGGCTCACGGGGTATACGTAGGGCAGGCGTGGCTGAGGTATGATGAGCAATTTCGACAGAGAAAAGCCATTCATCCGGCTCTTAGATGGGATCAAAAGGACATCTGGCTATGGTTATGGGTTATGGCTAGTGTTGAGCGATACCTTCTGATATTTGAAAGTATCGGTATCGGATGGTATCGGCCGATACCGGCAAAATATCGGATCTCGCCGATACCGAGTTCCGATACCAATACAAGTCAATGGGACACAAATATCGGAATGTATCCTCGATGGTTCCCAGGGTCTGAAGGAGAGGAAACTCTCCTTCAGGCCCTGGGATCCATATTAATGTAAAAAATAAAGAATAAAACAAAAAAATATGGCTATACTCACCCGTCCGACGAACCCTGGCTGTCACCGCTGCAAGCGTCCGCCTTCGTTCCTGAGAATTGCAGAGAGTGAAGGACCTTCGATGACGTCGCGGTCAGGTGACCGATCACCTGACCGCTCACATGACCGCTCACCTGACCGCAACGTCATCGAAGGTCCTTCACTTACTATATTCTCAGGAATGGAGGCGGACGCTCGCAGTGGTGACAGCCAGGGTCCTTCGGAGGGGTGAGTATGGCCATATTTTTTATTTTTATTCTTTATTTTTTACATTAATATGGATCCCAGGGCCTGAAGGAGAGTTTCCTCTCCTCCAGACCCTTGGAACCATACGCACCGCACACTCCGATACCGATTTCCGATATCACAAAAATATTGGAACTCGGTATCAGAATTCCGATACAGCAAGTATCAGCCGATACCCGATACTTGCAGTATCGGAATGCTCAACACTAGTTATGGCGCAGTATAAGTTTGGTCATTCCTTTCAAGAGGGGGCCGGAGGATCCGGCCAAACTAGTCAGTCCAGTTCGGCAGGGTCAGCAGGGCAATCAGGTCAATCGGGAGGGCACAAATTGGGTTTATGCTGGCAGTTCAATGACGGCCAGTGCAAGTTCGGGGCCAACTGCAAATTCAAGCATCTCTGCTCCCACTGCAGTGGCTCCTCTCATGGGGCCGCAAAATGCTTCAAAAAAGCCAAGTCAAAGTTGGGGGTCGGTAATACCCACGGGGGAGACTGTTGTGAATTCTGTTTTCGAACTCCTTCCTGTGGTCATGAATGGTACTTCGGCGAGTTCTGTCCATGGACTCCCTCTGGTGGCTGTGAGTGGAGCTGCTGCTTCTGAGGTTCCTTCCACAGGTGACGTAGTTTATTCTTTGGCTGGCTGTTCTATTTAACTCCACTCAGATCGTTACTCCATGCCAGCTGTCAATGTTCTTGTACTGGTTCAGTTCGCTCTTGGATCTTTCTGGTGACCTGTCTACTCCAACAGAAGCTAAGTCCCTGCTAGTTAATTATTTGTTCATTGTTTCCTTGTCCAGTTGGCTATCATGATTTTGCCTTGCTAGCTGGAAGCTCTGGGATGCAGAGTGGCACCTCCGCACCGTGAGTCGGTGCGGAGGTCTTTTTGCACACTCTGCGTGGTCTTTTGTAGTTTTTTGTGCTGACCGCAAAGATACCTTTCCTATCCTCAGTCTGTTCAGTAAGTCTGGCCTCCCTTTGCTGAAACTTGTTTCATTTCTGTGTTTGTGACTTTCATCTTAACTCACAGTCAATATATGTGGGGGGCTGCCTTTTCCTTTGGGGAATTTCTCTGAGGCAAGGTAGGCTTTATTTTCTATCTTTAGGGCTAGTTAGCTCTTAGGCTGTGAAGAGGCGTCTAGGTCGTGTTAGGTACGCTCCACGGCTATTTCTAGTTGTGTGATAGGATTAGGGGTTGCGGTCAGCAGAGCTCCCACTTCCCAGAGCTTGTCCTGTGTGAGTTTAACCATCAGGTCGTTCCGGGTGCTCCTAACCACCAGGTCCATAACAGGAGACTCCGGTGAGGCTGGAAAGGATGACCCCTTATCTAAGTAGATACCCCGTTAGGGAAGCGGCGGAGTTCTTGTTTCAAGGTTTTCAGGAAGGTTTTGTTATTCCGGCCACTCCTTTCATTGTTCCCCGGGTTCTTAAGCCGTGTTGTACGAGGAGCTGGTTTCGGAGAAACTGAGGAAGGAAGTAACGTTGGGTCGCATGGTTGGCCCGTTTGCTTCCCCTCCGTTTGAGGATTTAGTTGTTTCCCCGCTTGGTGTAGTTTCTAAGAAGGAAGCCGTGAAATTTCGTTTGATTCACCATCTATCTTATCCTTTGGGGGGTTTCCGTCAATGACGGTATTGCACCTGAGCTTTGCTCGGTGGTTTATGCATCCTTCGATGCAGCTGTTTCATGGGTTCGTAAGTTTGGTAGAGGGGCCCTCTTGGCTAAGACGGATATTGAAGCAACGTTTCTTTGTTGCCAGTCCATCCTGATAGTGTTAAACTTTTAGGTTGTTTTTGGGATGGGTTTTTTTTTGTGGATAGGTGTTTACCTATGGGTTGTTCCCTATCGTGTGCCCTGTTTGAGGCCTTTAGTTCCTTTTTAGAATGGGTGGTTAAGGAAGTTTCGGATTGTAATTCCATGATTCATTATTTGGATGATTTTTTGTGCGTTGGCCTGGCTGGGTCTGATCGTTGTCATAGGCTTTTGAGAGCTGTGGAGTGGGTGGCGGATCGTTTTGGTTTTCCTTTGGCTCCCGGTAAAACTGAAGGCCCGAGTACGTGTTTGAGTTTCTTGGGCATTGTTATCGATACAGTAAAGTGGGAGTTCAGATTGCCTGAGGAGAAGATAGTCAGGTTGCGTAAGGAAGTGGCTCGGGCTCTGCGATTGAAGAAGTTGACATTGCGGGATCTTCAGTCATTACTTGGTAAACTTAATTTCGCGTGTCAGGTCATGCCTATGGGGAGAGTTTTTTCCAGGAAATTGGCTGGTGCCACGGCTGGAGTTCAGGCTCCGCATCATTTTATCAGGCTGTCAGCAGAGTTGAAGGAGGATTTGGCTGTTTGGAGTACCTTTTTGGAGACTTATAATGGTCGTTCTTAGCTTATGGAGGAGGTTGTGGACAATGATTCGTTGGATTTGTGTACGGACGCAGCTGGAGGGAGCGGCTTTGAAGTGTATTTTAGAGGGCAGTGGTGTGCAGCACCATGAACGGCAGATTGGTTTTCGTCTGGTCTGGTTCGAAACATTGCGTTATCGGAGATTTTTCCTATTTTGGTGGCAGTTCATTTGTGGAAACAGGAATTTCGTGACAGGCGTGTTCATTTTAATTGTGACAATATGGGTGTGGTCTGTGCAGTGAACGGGCTTACTGCCTCGTCACTGCCTGTAGTGCGTGTGCTTACAGTTGGTTTTGTCATGTTTGACCCTGAACTCTCATGTGACGGCGTTTCATGTGCCGGGTGTGTGTAATTCCATTGCTGACTCTCTTTCTCACTTTCAGTTCGAGCGTTTTCGGTCCTTGGCTCCAGAAGCAGAGGTCATCGGTTTGGAATGCCCTGCCGAACTTTGGCTTGTGGCATCTGGGACACTGAGGAGTTGATAAAGTCATCGCTGGCTCCAAAAACTTGGGATGCTTATCAGGCAATTTGGTTGTCTAGGGTGTTGGCGGCGGGCCCCGGGGAGTCTGGTGAGGATGAGCCAGTGGTTGCATTATTATCTTGGTTGAGTTGGGGGGCTTCAGAAGGTTGGTCTTCAACGAAGGTGTCACGTATTTTGACCGCTTTGGCTTTTGGTTTTAAGTTGCGTGGGCAGCGAGATTTGTCTAAGGTATTTTTGGTGACACAGGCTGTAAAAGGTTTCCGTAGAAGGAATTGTCAAGTGGATACGAGGCGGCCCGTGTCATTAAATTTGTTGGAGAGGGGCTGGAATCTTGTTGTGCGTTGAATTTTGAATGTCTTTTGTTTAGGTTGGCCTTTTCTTTTGCCTTTTTTGGGGCACTGAGAATTGAGGAATTGGTGTTTCCCAGCAAAAAAGTGATGGGAGGAATCTTAGCAAGGGATGTACTGTTGTCTACAGGGCGAGTTGAGTTTTGGTTGCGTCGGTCGAAGACTGACTAGGAAGGGCGAGGTAAGAGGATAGTGTTACGTACTGTTGCTGGGTCAGGAATGTGTCCGGTCCTTTGTTTGGCGAGTTTTTGGGAACTCAGGCCTAATCGGAAAGGATCTTTATTATGTCACGGCGACGGTTCTTTCTTATCTCGGTATCAATTTACTGTGGTTTTTAAAAAGGCTCTTAATTTTTTGGGGATTGGAAGATTCTCGTTTTGCTCCTCACTCTTTCCGGATTGGGGCGGCAATGGATGCGGCTGCGGGAGGACTGGGGGCTGATGTTATCAAGGGCATTGGGAGATGGCGGTCCAATCGGTATCGCAGTTATGTTAGGCCATAGGGGGTTGTTGTCGGGTTATCTTGTTATGTCGACTGTGTTTTTGGGCATATCTAGTGTTATTAGCTTGTTTTCTGAGTGCTTTGTGTTTATATTTTTCAGGTCCCTTGCCGCTTTTGATGTGGATTTTCGGCCATTCATATGTCCATTGGGGAGCCCTGGGTGCAGATGTGCGGTCGGAGGGTAGACAACTTGGCTTTGATCGAAAGTTGGCAGTGGTCAGGTGGATAGGTTTTAGGGGGATGGCCTGGAACAGGGTATTGCGGGAAATTCATAACGGGGTTATTTTGGACAGGGCCCCAGACATATTAGTGCTACATGTGGGAGGTAACGATTTGGGTGTGCGGCCTTTTAGAGAATTGATTAGGGATGTGAAACAGGATTTGTTACGCTTGTGGCTTTTGTATCCTGGAATGTCCATTGTATGGTCGGAGATTGTACCGCGTAAACGGTGGAGGAGTATGCGGTCTTTAGATAAAATTAACAAAGCTAGGATAAAAGTTAATATGGCTGTGTCGTCTTTTGTGACCAGAAATGGTGGGTTTGCCGTCAGGCATTTTGAGTTGGAAAAAGGGGACCGTGTTTTCTGGTTGGCTGACGGGGTTCATTTAAATACGGTTGGCATTGATTTTTGGGCGCTTGGTTTGCAAGAAGGGGTTGACAAGGCCATAGCTTTTCGTTTTGGTTGGGTCTAGGACCTTTGAGGTGTTCAAAGTCCCTTGTTGTGGTGGCTGGGTGGAGTCCTTGGAGTTGGTGGAAATTGGGTTGGGGATCCATTGGCATATGGCTCCTCTGTCTTTGGAGTTCAACTTGTTTTAGATCTGGTGAATTGTGAAGGGGAGTTCCGGCAAGGGTGGTCGGTTCCCTTAGAATTTTAGCGTTAACAGTGAACCCGCTGGGTTTTTGGTGCTCCTGAGCCAGTGTGATAACGGCTGGGAGTAATTTGGTTTGATGTTATGTTCACGTTATGCTGTGTTAATCACCAGATTCCTGGGAGCTTCAAAGACTCCACCTAGTTTAAAATGTTAATGCTGTGTATTTCAATGTTTTATGTTAAATAAAGGCTGCTGTGGCCTATAATATTCCAAAGAAATTGTTGTCCATGTTTTTATTTGAGGTTTAATGGCACGTATCATGGGGTCTTAAAGGGGTGGGTGGGTTATCCCTCCTTACCCCACTTACTCGACAATACCATGGTCATACACTCTACATAGCTTTTGCGAGAACTGTCATTAACTGGTAGCTATTCCTCTTGTCTCCCATCATCAACATGTCAGCACGGGATGCAACGAGTTTTCTTTTTAGATGGAAATACTCCTCGGCTAGACTCCCTTAACAGGACAAAATCCAACATGTCCTTCTTCTTTGTGACATCTGTCTAGTTAGTGTTGGGAGACTACCATATCCATTGGCAAAAAATCTAATAGAAGCTGGTGAGTTTGGCTGAATATCATCCTATATATGGAGCTTCAGAGCATCAGGTGACCAGACAGTGTTAAAGGGGATGTCAGGTTTAGACTTTTGAATTAATTTATGGAATAGGAAATAATAATGTGCACAGAATAATACATATACCATATTTAATAGTCTGCTCACAAACCATTGTCATACTAGTGCAGTATGCAGGAGCCCCTATCTGCACAGTATGGCCCACAGATTATCCAATAAGCATGGCACCAGTCATGTGATTCTAATATTCAGGCTACATGACATCCAAAGACTAAAAATGGTGGAAAATTCTTAATAACATATTGATATTATCTTTGGACCCTATTTGTTCACCTAAGTAGTGGTCCACAATGGGGGATAGGTCTCTATCTACACAGGATGATGTAAGGCTACGTTCAGACTAGCGTTGCGCGCCGCTGCGTCGGCGACGCAACGCATGACGCACACAAAAACGCGGCAAAACGCACGCAAAAACGCTGCGTTTTGCGACGCGTGCGTAGTTTTTTTGCCGAAAATCGGACGCAAGAAAAATGCAACTTGTTGCGTTTTCTTGGTCCGACGCTAGCGGCAAAAAAGACGCAAGTGTTGCAAAACGCAACACACAAAAACGCATGCGTCCCCCATGTTAAACATAGGGGCGCATGACGCGTGCGTCGCCGCTGCGTCGCCCGACGCTAAGGCGACGCACACTAGCAGAACGCTAGTGTGAACGTAGCCTAAGAAGTTACCCTTATCCACCAGCTTATATCATAAGACTCAACCCACATTTGAATACTTGACCTTGAAAATGACCCCACAAGTTGAGTATTTGGTATTTGACATTTGCTCAGGTGCCATATTTATAATAGTGGCCTTCAATAAGCCGGTGTCCTGGCGCTGGACCTAAAACACTGTGGCCCGGAGGTCTCTGTCCCCAAGGCCTTGGTGCAGCTGCTCCATAGCTATGCCCGTTGGATTCCCATAGACTTCAGGACATGGATAAAACCTGCTGAGATCTCAGTTGTTACAGGCTGTAAATGCAGTTACCTGGTGAAAGCTATTAGCTGGAGAAAGTTATAGTAATGTGTGCGCTAATGGAGCCCCGAGGGATCTCAACGTTTACTATGATCACTACATTTTTGAAATGTAAAATCATGTGTCAGCGGGCTGCCTGCCAATGTCATTTGTACTGCAAGGCAAAAGGTAAAAAGATGGAAGCCCAGATGGTCTCATCTGGTTTTTGTCGGCAGGATTATTCATCTGCCGGCTAAAGCCAAAAGCATCAAACTATAATCCAAAACTAAAGAGACTTTTTCTTAAACAAACTCTGAATTCTTGATTGTTGGCTGGCAGAAAAGCTTATAAGGCTTCATAAAATATGGAATAACTCAGAGTTGTTCCAAAATGTAAAATTATTGAGGCTGAGCTGCAATACCAGACCCAACCATGGTGAAGAGTGGCATTATTTCTAGAAAGAAACCTATCGTATTTTTCAAGTCTTATACAAACCTTTTAGGCTCTTGACTTGTCTAAGGTCATTAGGTTCTCCAAGAAGAAGAGAACGTTTCCCAATCATCGCTGTTGGTTTTCACTTGCCAGAAGTTTAAAATCGTGATTTATTTCGTGAATTTACAACTTGTTCCCGAGTTTAAAGTTTATAATTTCAGAATGGCAATCAGGCAAGAAAACACTTGTTTCATTCATACTTCATAAGCATTAGTAATCACCACTGAGCTGGATAATAGCAGTGCATGGGTTAACCCTTCCCCAACTATGTAGGGATAAGATCGATGGATAAATAGAGGATCAATAGATATCAGATAGATAATAGAATAATAAATTATAGAGGGATTAAAGATATAGCTTTATGTGTTTGTCCGTTTAACTGTAGGCTGATAGCTCAAGAGAGGTATATACAGTAGAACAGGGACCCATCAGAGGGAGGTCACCTTGCAATGGTTGATGGGCATACATGAATTGGCCAATTTATGCACTAAGGCTACGTTCACATTTGCGGCTTTGGACGCAGCGGCGTCGCCGCAAAACAACGCACGCGTCATGTTTCCCTATCTTTAACATTGGGGACGCATGTGCGTTTGTTTTCATGCGTTTCGGTGCCTTTTGCGACGCATGCGTCCTTTCGACGCACCTGGCAGTGCGTTGCAAACGCAACATGTTGCATTTTTTCTGCGTCCAAAATTTTTAAAAAACGCTTGCGTTGCACTTGCGTTGTATTTGCGTCGTCGAAACTTCAAATCCTCCATTGAAGTGTATTGGCAACGCAGAAGACGCAAGTACTTGCGTTGTTGTGCGTTGTAGGACGCATGCGTTCTTTACTTTAAAAATAGAGAAACTGAAAAGACCCTATATATTAAAAAAGGGTTGAACGCATGCGTCAAAAATGCATGCGTTCTACTTGCGTCTTTCGTGCATCGTGCGTTGCGTCCACGACGCTGCGTCCAAAGCCGCAAATGTGAACGTAGCCTTAGAACCTTCATTTTTATTCATTTTTGTAAGTACATTTTTTTGAGTAGTAAAATCTGGATTCAATGTTTTTCACTGTTTTCACATGGCCTAAACTTATGTATAGTGCTAGTGCTGCTGTGTTTTCCTTTTTTCTATATAATGCAGTCTTGCAGCTTGCACATGTCCACACTTAGGAGGTGCTGGTCAGGTTTTTTCTGTATAGATAGATAAATAATAGGTAGATATGAGATCGATAGATAGATAGATAGATAGATAGATAGATAGATAGATAGATAGATAGATAGATAGATAAAAAATATAGTTTACAAGTTATTTTCGGTAGGTTCCTTCTATTCCTTATTTATAAAGAGAGAATAGCGGGCACCGCATATATAAGTCAGGGATCAACCATATGCATATAACAAAACAATAGAAATCAGACGAGAGAAAGATATGCATACCAATGGGATCAACCTTCAAACAATAATTTTATTTGTACAAAAAACACAACAGGGCAAGACACACATTAAAAACATTTAAAAGTCAAAAGCAAACACATGGCTAATAGGCCATATGAAACCCCCAGGCAGATAGAAAAATACCATCAAGCACCCAATAACATATAAATTGTCCAGACAATAAATGTACAGCAATAAGTACCAATCTGCTACCAGCTATACCTTATGAACGCTAGACATAATGCGTCAAAGAACAAAGATTGAGTGCAAGTACCGCATCATAAATATATTTACCGAAGTTGCTGTGCAGAAATAGGAGCCATGGGATAACATAACACATCACCCAAGAACCTGTATCAAAATACAGACTATCGTTCAAAGTCCTAAAGGTCCGGATGGTCAAACAGAAATGCGATGACCAATAATAAGGTGCTGGTGCCGGGGGGTAAGAAGAGACTAAAGCCCCACACGTATCGACGCTATGACAGCGTCTTCATCAGGGAAGTGTAAGGTAGGCAGCCCCACCCTGTCCTTTTTATATCCAAATAATACAATACAGTAGTCACCATCTGTGCAGGTGCGACGGCGTGCAGTTTCCTCATGGTGTGTACCAACAGGCGTCCACTTCCGGTTCAAAGAGTTCACCCTATCGCGTCTGCGCAGTAGGTCACTCCTGCTAGATTGCTGAGACTGCGCAATAGCACCTACAGTCCCGGCGCGAAGATTACCATGGTTACAAGGACGCTAAACTAATCAAACAATGCGCTTGCGCCTATTAACAAAGGAGACTCCTTAAAATCCAGGAAGTCCAACTATAAGCGCCTGCGCAATAAGATACTCTGGTCAAAAGGCTAAACCAGTACATACACAGTGTCGGCGCAAGGGTTACCATGGATACAGATAGCGCTCGGCTCGGTTGGTTATGCGCTTGCATCAATTAACGAGGGAATACTCCCAAGGGGCAGCCAAATATTCAGAATATTATCCACCAAAATATATAAGTATCCCCTTATATCTTAAAGGTAGTCCTACTAATTGACAACCACCGATGTTAATGTGTATACCATTATTCTTGCATAAATGTAGAACTCTCCAACCAGGACATCTCAAGATTCGATTTTTTGCCAGTTACATTAAGGTATTGAAAAAACATGATAATGAACAGTATAAAAAGACCCACGTATATCTCTCCCGGGTTTTAATCCCATATCCTGCGTTCTTCAAAATGAACCATGATCTTTACCAGCAAAGGCGCGATAGGGTGAACTCTTTGAACCGGAAGTGGACGCCTGTTTGTACGCGCCATGAGGAAACTGCACGCTGTCGCACCTTCGCAGATGGTGACTATTGTATTATTTGAATATAAAAAGGACAGAGTGGGGCTGCCTACCTTACACTTCCCCTGATGAAGACGCTGTCACAGCATCGATACGTGTGGGGCTTTAGTCTCTTCTTACCCCCCGGCACCAGCACTTTATTATTGGTCATCGCATTTCTGCTTGACCATCCGGACCTTTAGGGCTTTGAACCATAGTGTGTATTTTGGTCACAGGTTCTTGGGTGATGTTTTATGTTATCCCACGGCTCCTATTTCTGCACAGAAACTTCGGTAAATATATTTATGATGCGGTACTTGCACTCAATCTTTTTTCTTTGACGCATTATGTCTAGTGTTCATAAGGTATAGCTGGTAGCAGATTGGTACTTATTGCTGTACATTTTTTGTCTGGACAATTTATATGTTATTGGGTGCTTGATGGTATTTTTCTATCTGCCTGGGGGTTTCATATGGCCTATTAGCCATGTGTTTGTGCAGCGCCCCAAGGTCCTGGTCGTTGCAGTAATGTCATTCTTTCACCAGGGGGAGTGATGTCACGTCTGAAGGCAATAAAGGAGATCACTTTACCAGGTATCACAAACCACACACCACACTTCACACTCCAGTCCACCAGGGGGAGCTATGCTCCTATTTAGTAGGGCACTCTTCACAATTAGGTAAAACTGGTGGTCTGGATAGGAAGTTAGGCAGAAGCAAGCTGGGCTTCACCCAGTGAGCTGCTATCTGAGCACCACTCAGGTAGTGGGTCCCTGACAGGGGTGGGATCCTGTCAGAGGCCTAGATAGAAGGACACAGAGCTGCGCCTGCCTACCGATGCGGCAGCATCCTAAGAAAGAGACATTGAAGGAGAATTGTGTTGTAGAGAGTGAGAAACTAAGTCATAGCAAAAGAAGAGGAAACCAGAAGGAGTTCTGCCCTGTAAAAGGCTGCCTCATTTCTGAAGCGCAGAAGCCGGTAGCCGGAACACCGAGGGAGTCATTGTCTCCAAGCCTGGCTCCAGAAACCGGCAGGACAGCTAATTCCACATTAGTTGCCCGACCCTTTACCCAGGAGGCACGGTGGCAACTATGAGGGGCGGGGCATGCTAGAGTCCCTGTAAAAAGCCTCAGGCCATCAGTCATACGGGTTGTTCCTATCCATCTGGGGGACAGGGAGAAAGACATAACATCTAGAACACCAACATCAGTTGTGAGGACCTTATGAGAAGCTCAGCAGTAAGGTACTACAACACCCAGGTGCTAGAGGAAGGCTACTGATTTCCACCTGGATAAGGGGACTCTGGATTTGCCTTCAGACCGGTCCGACTCTGCCTGCCCTGTGATCTGGTGCTCTGGACTGTGGATGCTGAAGCCTTCAGTAAAAAGGTAAAGAGACTGCACCCTTGTGTCCTCATTCTTCACTGCGCCTCATACCATCCACCACCTACACTCTGGGAAGCTCTGGGGACACACTTCACCTGTGGGAAGGTACACCATCTAGCTGCCATAACATCACCCCAGCGGACCTATAAGCAGCGTTGGTCACCCTGACGGAATACCACAGGTGGCGTCACGAACATTATCCCTTTAAAGACCTTTCCCCCCATTTACAACGGACGTCCCTGGGGCCACGGACCGGGTCAGCCACCGTGACATCCCCCTTGAGAACCGAAGGGCCCGGCTCCGAGTACCCCAATGCCCTATGGGGGCGCTCCAATTTTGGTGTCATGAACAGGATCTACTTAAGCCTGAAAATCAGGTCATGTGCGCCTAAGAACTGTGCCAGAATTGTACTTGAACTGTGATTTGCCTAAAGACTGTGTATTGCCATTTGTTGCCAAAATTCCCGCCAAAACCGCCGCCATTACAGCACCACGAGGAGCGCAGGAGAAGGGCGTGCCAATATGGAAAGAGGCTACCAAAGCGGCGCCAAAAGTGACGACCGCCCCCTCCGACTACTGCTACGAGATGACGACGTACCCCGCAGCCAAGGAGCTCCGCCCCCAGAAAATGGAGGAGTAGCGTGCATGTGATGCCGAAGATCCAGGAGCGGAGATGGCGGCCAGCAGGTACCTGAACAACGACGAAATGACCCAGGACCATCTCAGGCGACCAGAGGCGAACCTGAGCTTGCCGTTGCTAGGAGATCCGGACATCCTGGATCCGCAGGTGGAGGAGCCGAGCCACCAACTCCCGGACAGCAGTGAAGAAATGGAAGTCGGCCCTGTGCAGGAAGATCGCACTGGAAGAATCGTGGTCCGGGCAGCAGCAGACTCCAGCATCCTCATCAGCAGAGCGGATCGAAATCGGTGGAACCACATCAGACGCAGGTCCAGAAAACGCCCCTGCCCCACCGACCGATCCTGCTCCAGTGACTGCTCCTCACCCAGACTGTGACCAACCACCAACCGCCGCTCCAGCCCCAATGACCTCCCGCGCCACTGACGAGACACCACCCCTGCGCCTGGCAAACGAGGGCATACCGGTAGATGTGAGCCCTGAGGGGGTGATCTTTCGCTGGGATGCACCGAGGGATGGGGTGAGCGGGTCTTATATTGCAATGCTCACCTGGGAGGAGTATAAACAATGCTTGCTCTCACACTGGAAACACCGAAAGGAGGAAGAGCAGAGTGCCCAATGTAAAACACCGACTAGTAGCACCAAATACCGTAAACCGCGTCCCGCGATGCGGGGGACAGTAACAGCCTTCCACCTGAAAAGGTGTTGGGGCTTCATACAGGAGTCGGGACTGCCAACCGAAATCTTCGTTGCCAGATATAATGTGGAGACCCATCTTAGAGAAGGTCGCTTCACCCGGAGGTTGTGCAAGGGGGATAATGTGACCTATACCCGCCACTTGGGTGACCAAGGTTGGTACGCCAAGGATGTTAAACCATGTTAACCTGCAGTAGCGCCATCTGCTGCCACAACTAAGACTAACGACATTACCCCTCTTGTCCCTGAACTAGCGGGTCCTCAAACCAATACCACCACTACTGTGTGCATCATTTCTACTACTCAACCTGCACTGTAGCAGATGCTGACTCTCGTACCCAGACAAATAATGACTTGACCACACCTGAGAGACAAACCAATGACGTCGATACAGCATCACATGAGAACGCGGATACCAACCTTCCCTGGCCAGGAAGTTTTCGCTACCGACTGATGCCTTGCAACCTACTATGAAAGAACACTGAAAATGACTGTACATAGTTAACTGTTACTCTTTGCTTTACAAATACTTTAAACCCATCTAGGATTAACTCTTAAAGGGGTCGCCTGCTTAAAGCGATTCTATGTTTTGCACAGGTTTTCTTACTTTAACGAACTGTGAATCATGAACTGTGCATGATCGGAACTTATTTGTGAATAGTTTGCACCTTCTTAAAGGTGCTTCCTACTGGTTTTACAAAGGAGGCTTTTACAGAGACTGCCTCTTAACAGAAACTGCTGTTAAATCTTGCTGTAAAAACTGCTTTGCTTTCCAGACCTGAAGAAAAACCTGTTGGTGTGGCTGAATTCCGGGTCAGGATACACATCTTGTTGCCCACCCAAACCAACGTTGGGGGTTCATCACGGGTCCCTCACATCACGTCACCTTTAAATTGACTTGAATATTGATGATGTGATTAATACTTTGTTAGCACTACCTCATTGAAAAGACTTGACTTTGCCCTTAAAGGGAATGTACATTTGTTGCTAAAGAGTTAATATATTATAGAGTAATATAGCAAATAAAGTTGAAAAATTAGGTTTAGATAGTTATAATGTTTACATAGCCGATATGGTAGAATTAGAGCTAGATAGTCTAAGATGATGTACTTTGAATACAATTGAAGGAAGATACACTGAGCCTGTAGGGGGGTGATAACTGTTCTGCATTTCAATAAAGTGAACCCGGAGGGGTTAAACAGTGAGTTACTTAGATAGTTAGTTAGCTAATCAAGTTTGCACTTAGGAAAGAATAACTGTTTTGCACTTAAATAAAGATAAAATGTTTGCTTTTGCACTTCATAGATAGTATACCTGTATGGGTAGTTCCATTTTATAGTTAGTTGGTACATCTGCTACTGGTCCCATCTGTATTGTCTTTAGTCAGTAATGTATATATGTTATTGTTTACAACGTTCAAGTGTTCTCACCTCCCATAAAGGGAAGCACAGTTAAATTAATTTGTTTTATAACATTTCAAAAATTTGCATGTCTTTTTGCTTATGTACAGTATTGTGTTCTTTTCCCAGTCCAGGAGTACTGGATTTAACAGGGGGGGGAGTGCAGCACCCCAGGGTCCTGGTCATTGCAGTAATGTCATTCTTTCACCAGGGGGAGTGATGTTACGTCTGAAGGCAATAAAGCAGATCACTTTACCAGGTATCACAAACCACACACCACTGTTACGCTCAGGGACCAGGAAAGCGAGATAAGTGGACCCACTGGACCGAAACAGCGAACCTCCCCAGGACGAGTGGACCAGGTGGACCACCCCCTATACAGGGAGTACTAGGAGCAGGCCCAGGGGAGACTACTGAATGGCAGCCGGTACCAAAGTACAGGGAAAGGAAAAGGTCAGGGCAGGGACGACGGAAAAGAGAACGAAGAAGGTGAAGCAGAACGGATAACGGGAACTGACAAGACAGACAGAGAATGGAAGGACAAACCGGAAGACAGGATGGAGACACGAGACCACGGAAGCGCAGGAGACGATGGCGGAAGGACTAGGCAGAGGATCTGGAACACCGGGAAGAAACGAAGGTACAGGAGAACTGGAGCTGCAAGGGAAGCACGGAGACAGTAAAAGATAATACACGGAAACGGAAAGTCAGAGACAAGCAGCAGGGAGAACGTAAGGTACGCTAGGAAGCGAGGGAGCCAGAGGCATTTGCCAGAAAACAAATGACAGACAGGCACAGCCAAAAGGAAGAGGCGGCCTTAAATGCAGAGTGGCAGCGTACCTTCCGGGTCATGGTCCTCCAGGACCACAGAGAGCAGGGGAAAGAGTGTCCAAAGAAAAAGGCAGAGTGCGCATACATGTGCTCCCAGTAGAGGGCGCTGTGGACGCGCAGGAGCGCTGCTAAGTAACGTCAGCGCTGCCAGCGAGACACAGAGCTGACCGGAGCAGGGAAGGCAGAGTGCGCGTGAGCAGGACACCCTAGTGCGCGCGCGCCCGACAGGAAGCAGGAGCCGGGAGAGCGAGCAGAGAAGGCGGCGCTGGAGAAGGAACAGGAGCGCGCCGGGATGCCGAGGAGCGGTAAGTAAAAGCGGACAGCAGGGGCCGCGGCGGTGATAATGGCGACCTGACAGTACTCCCCTCCTTACCTCCCCCCTTTCTAAGACCAGAAAGAAATCTAGCCAAAACTCGAGGAGCTTGGATGTTCTCCCGAGGCTCCCACGATCTTTCCTCTGGACCAAAACCCTTCCAGTCTACCAGAAAAAAGGTCCTCCCCCTCACTCTCTTCATGGCAAGGATGTCCTTAATCTCAAAAACATCATTAGCGGAGACCGGCCGGGAAGAAGGCGCAGTAGAGGCATGAAACTGATTGAGAACAAGTGGCTTCAGAAGGGAAACATGGAAGGAATTAGGAATGCGTAGCGAGGAGGGCAGCTTCAACTTGTAGGAGACATCATTAATACGGGTCAGAATCTCAAAAGGCCCAATATAACGAGGACCCAATTTACGAGAAGGAATCTTTAAGCGAACAAATTTAGAGGATAACCATACACTATCACCGGGATGATATAACGGAGGGTCTAGGCGCCTCTTGTCAGCATGTCTCTTCATTCTGTCTCGCGCAAATTCAAGAGCGGTCTTGGTCTCCTGCCAGATCCTGGAGAACTCCCCGGACAAAAGATCAGCCGCCGGCACCCCCGAGACAGGAGGAACCGGTAGAGGTACACCAGGATGTTGACCGTAGACGATAAAGAAGGGCGACTTGGAAGAAGATTCACTGGGATGGTTGTTGTATGCAAATTCTGCCCAAGGAAGAAGATCAGACCAGTCACTGTGATGTGCATTGGAAAAATGATGAAGATAAGTTACCAGAGTCTGATTGGTGCGTTCCACTTGACCGTTGGACTGAGGGTGGTAGGCAGAAGAGAAGTCAAGTGAGATGTTCATATATTTACAGAGCGCTCTCCAGAACCGAGATGTAAACTGAACTCCTCTATCCGAAACGATATGTTGAGGAAAGCCATGAATACGAAAAATATGGCGGACAAAAATTTTTGCAAGTTCAGGTGCAGAGGGTAAACCAGGAAGGGATAAAAAATGAGCCATTTTGGAGAACCTATCCACAACAACAAGGATGACAGTGCAGCTGGAAGAGCGAGGCAAATCGGTGATAAAATCCATTGCAATGTGTTGCCACGGAGCTGAAGGAACTGGCAGCGGATGAAGAAGTCCTGAGGGCCGTCGTCTAGGAATCTTGTTCTTGGCACAAGATGGACAAGAAGCAACAAAATCTTGAACATCCTTGGAAAGAGTTGGCCACCAGTTGTAGCGGGAAAGAAGCAAGAGCGTCTTCTTAAGACCGGCATGACCAGCAAACTTGGAGGCATGGCCCCAACGTAAAACTCGCCTTCTGTTGCACTCAGAGACGAAGGTCTTGCCCGGAGGCAGCGAAGACAGATTGACGGGAGCTACTACGATGACCTTGGAGGGATCCAGAATATGCGAAGCCTCTTCCTCTGAGTCGATAGGCAAAAAGGATCTGGAGAGAGCGTCGGCCTTAAGATTTTTATTGCCAGGACGAAAATGTAACTCGAAATTAAAACGAGCAAAGAACAGGGACCATCTAGCTTGCCGGGGATTAAGTCTCTGAGCCGAACGAATATAAGCTAGATTCTTGTGGTCCGTATAGATCCTGAACGGGTGAACAGCTCCCTCCAAAAGGTATCTCCACTCTTGTAGAGCCAACTTTATGGCCAATAACTCCCTGTCACCAATAGAATAGTTTCGCTCAGAAGGAGAGAAGGTCTTGGAAAAGAAACCGCAGGTGACAAATCGCCCAGACAAGGATTCTTGAGACAGTACTGCCCCTGCTCCTACTGCAGAAGCATCCACTTCGAGAATAAAAGGTTTATTGACTTCAGGACGATGAAGTATGGGAGCTGTGGAGAAGGCTTGTTTCAAAGAAAGAAAGGCATCTTCAGCTTCAGGGGTCCTGATGTGAGGGTCGGATCCCTTGTGAATCAAGGAGATGATGGATTTGATTAGAGAAGAAAAGTGAGGAATGAATTGTCGGTAGTAATTCGCGAAACCGACGAATCGCTGGATAGCTTTGGTACCAAGAGGACGTGGCCAGTTGAGCACGGCGGACACCTTTTCCGGATCCATGCATAGACCAGAGTCGGAGATAATGTATCCCAAGAAAGGAAGAGATGACTGATCAAAGGCGCATTTCTCGATCTTGGCGAATAGACGATTCTCCCTCAGATGCAGAAGAACAAGACGAACGTCCCTTCTGTGAGTAGACAGATCAGGAGAATAAACGAGAATATCGTCCAGATATACCACCACGCAAGAATACAAAAGATCACGGAAAATGTCATTCACAAATTCTTGGAATACCGCGGGGGCATTGCATAAGCCGAAGGGCATGACGAGGTACTCGTAGTGACCATCTCTGGTGTTGAAAGCGGTCTTCCACTCATCTCCGGAACGAATTCGGATAAGATTGTAGGCCCCGCGAAGATCCAGCTTAGTAAAAATTCGAGCTCCCCGTAGCCAATCAAAAAATTCAGGAATAAGAGGCAGTGGATACTTGTTCTTAATAGTAATACAATTAAGACCACGGTAGTCGATGCAGGGACGGAGGGTTCCGTTTTTCTTCTTAACAAAAAAGAAACCTGCACCTGCGGGTGAGGAGGACTTCCGGATGAAACCCTTGGCCAAATTCTCCTGAACATACTCGGACATGGCTTGAGACTCAAGAGGATTCAGTGGATAGATTCGTCCTCTGGGTGGAGTTGAACCAGGGACGAGGTCGATCAGGCAGTCATATGGGCGATGCGGGGGCAAGTTCTCCGCCTCTTTCTTATCGAAGACATCAGCAAAGGAGTGATAGGCTGAAGGCAAACCTGCTGGAGGAGAAGTAGACACGGATGACCTTAAAGGAAGAACAGGACGTAGACATTTAGTTTGACAGGAATGACCCCAACGTAGGACATCACCAGAACGCCAATCTAAAACTGGCTCGTGTATTCTTAACCACGGAAGACCCAGGAGAAACGTATGAGATAAAGATGGCAACACGTAGAAGGCAATCTTCTCCCGATGTAAAGCTCCGATTTGCAGTTCCACTTCTTCTGTGACCAAAGTAACGGTCTCCTGCAAGGGTCGACCGTCAACTGAAGCTAACTGCCGAGGAGACTCCAAGGATCTGACAGGAATTTGAAACCTACTGACCGCCTCGAGTTGAATAAAATTTCCAGCCGCTCCAGAATCAACATACGCTACTTCAGAAAAGCGAGCGGAACCGATATGCAACTGAACAGAAAGAGTAAAAGGTAGAGCGGAATGACTATCACCCAGGCAAGCCTCCCTTACCTGACCTAGGCGGAAGCGTTTCCCGGCCTCACCGGACAGGAACGCAGAAGATGGGAGGCACTGCCACAGTAAAAGCAGAGACCCTGTGCCAGTCTCTCCTTACGACGCTGCTCCGCCGGCTTGATATGGTCCACCTGCATAGGTTCAGGAGCAGATACCACAGAAGGAGAGACTTGAGGAGAACGAGGAGGACTGCGAGAAGATAGGACTGGACGAGGCGGTCTCCTCTCCCTGGCTGATTCACGGAGACGTTCCTGAAAACGCAAGTCAATGCGGGTCACCAGGGAAATCAGATCCTCCAGAACTGTAGGAGTGTCTCTACCCGCCAACTCGTCCTTAATTCGACCAGACAGACCGCGCCAGAAGGCCCCAACCAAAGCCTCATTGTTCCAGCCCAGCTCGGACGACAAGGTACGAAATTGAATGGCGTACTGGCCGACAGAAAGAGTACCCTGGCGGAGACTAAAAAGAGACTCGGTAGTAGAAGCCAACCGTCCCGGCTCATCGAAGACCTTACGAAAGGTCTCTAGAAAAGAAGAGAGTTGGGAGATGAAAGGATCATCACATTCCCAAAGGGGGTTAACCCAGGCCAGAGCCACACCCTCCAAGTGAGACACAATAAAGGCCACCTTAGCTCGATCAGTGGGGTATTGTTGTGGCAGAAGTTCAAAGTGCATCTGGCATTGGTTTAGGAAACCTCGACACAATTTAGGATCTCCACCGTATCGCGGTGGCCTAGCCAGACGAGGAGGAGGGTGCGAAGCCGGAGCCTGGACAGGGGCCGAGGCGGCAGTTTGAAGGGTGAGCAGACGATTATCCACAGAAGCCATGTAACTCAGTATGTGGCCCTGGGTATCACGTTGCTGGGCGAGCTCTTGCTGGAGACTGGCCAGCTGGGTTGCGTTCCCCGGGTCGGAGGGTTGAAGAGCAGCTAAACGGGACTCCATAGATTTAAGAAAACCCATAATCCGGCTTTGGTTCTCCCGTAAAAACAAGAGTTCCTTTTGGGTGGAAACAGAGGTACCAGCGGGATCCATGGCCTGTCTGTACTGTTACGCTCAGGGACCAGGAAAGCGAGATAAGTGGACCCACTGGACCGAAACAGCGAACCTCCCCAGGACGAGTGGACCAGGTGGACCGCCCCCTATACAGGGAGCGTTAGGAGCAGGCCCAGGGGAGACTACTGAACGGCAGCCGGTACCAAAGTACAGGGAAAGGAAACGGTCAGGGCAGAGACGCCGGAAAAGAGAACGAAGAAGGTGAAGCGGAACGGATAACGGGAACTGACAAGACAGACAGAGAATGGAAGGACAAACCGGAAGACAGGATGGAGACACGAGACCACGGAAGCGCAGGAGACGATGGCGGAAGGACTAGGCAGAGGATCTGGAACACCGGGAAGAAACGAAGGTACAGGAGAACTGGAGCTGCAAGGGAAGCACGGAGACAGTAAAAGATAATACACGGAAACGGAAAGTCAGAGACAAGCAGCAGGGAGAACGTAAGGTACGCTAGGAAGCGAGGGAGCCAGAGGCATTTGCCAGAAAACAAATGACAGACAGGCACAGCCAAAAGGAAGAGGCGGCCTTAAATGCAGAGTGGCAGCGTACCTTCCGGGTCATGGTCCTCCAAGACCACAGAGAGCAGGGGAAAGAGTGTCCAAAGAAAAAGGCAGAGTGCGCATACATGTGCTCCCAGTAGAGGGCGCTGTGGACGCGCAGGAGCGCTGCTAAGTAACGTCAGCGCTGCCAGCGAGACACAGAGCTGACCGGAGCAGGGAAGGCAGAGTGCGCGTGCGCAGGACACCCTAGTGCGCGCGCGCCCGACAGGAAGCAGGAGCCGGGAGAGCGAGCAGAGAAGGCGGAGCTGGAGAAGGAACAGGAGCGCGCCGGGACGCCGAGGAGCGGTAAGTAAAAGCGGACAGCAGGGGCCGCGGCGGTGATAATGGCGACCTGACAACCACACTTCACACTCCAGTCCACCAGGGGGAACTATGCTCCTATTTAGTAGGGCACTCTTCACAATTAGGTAAAACTGGTAGTCTGGATAGGAAGTTAGGCAGAAGCGAGCTGGGCTTCACCCAGTGAGCTGCTATCTGAGCTCCACTCAGGTAGTGGGTCCCTGACAGGGGTGGGATCCTGTCAGAGGCCTAGAAAGAAGGACATGGAGCTGTGCCTGCCTACCGATGCGGCAGCATCCTAAGAAAGAGACATTGAAGGAGAATTATGTTGTAGAGAGTGAGAAACGAAGTCATAGCAAAAGGAGAGGAAACCAGAAGGAGTTCTGCCCTGTAAAAGGCTGCCTCCTTTCTGAAGCGCAGAAGCCGGTAGCTGGAACACCGAGGGAGTCATCGTCTCCAAGCCTGGCTCCAGAGACCGGCAGGACAGCTAATTCCATATTAGTTGCCCGACCCTTTACCCAGGAGGGACAGTGGCAACTGTGGAGGCCGGGGCGTGCTAGAGTCCCTGTAAAAAGCCTCAGGCCATCAGTCATACGGGTTGTTCCTATCCATCTGGGGGACAGAGAGTAAGACATAGCATCTAGAACACCAACATCAGTTGTGAGGACCTAATGAGAAGCTCAGCAGTAAGGTACTACAACACCCAGGTGCTAGAGGAAGGCTACTGATTTCCACCTGGATAAGGGGACTCTGGATTTGCCTTCAGACCTGTGGGAAGGTACACCATCTAGCTGCCATAACATCACCCCAGCGGACCTCTAAGCAGAGTCGGTCACCCTGACCGAATGCCACAGGTGGCGTCACGATTCGAGCATTATCCCTTTAAAGACCTTTCCCCCCATTTACAATGGACGTCCCTACGGCCACGGACCGGGTCAGCCACCGTGACATCCCCCTTGAGAACCGAAGGGCGCGGCTCCGAGTACCCCACTGCCCTACGGGGGCGCTCCATTTGCTTTTGACTTTTAAATGTTTTTAATGTGTGTCTTGCCCTGTTGTGTTTTTTGTTCAAATAAAATTATTGTTTGAAGGTTGATCCCATTGGTATGCATATCTTTCTCTCGTTTGATTTCCTTCTATTCCTCAGGAATGGTTTGGCAGCAGCTAAAGTCATTTCTCGAATGAGTTGGCTCTCTGTAGACATTTTGCTCTGTCGTTAGGTCACTTTGCACCTACACATCATTAACCTTTTAGCAGAAACAAAACAAAACAAAAAAACAGGGTAACCTGCTGTGTCCTTTGTGGTTTAAACATCTGCAGTTTAAAAAAAACATCCATATTAAAGGATTAGTGCCTCCCACTACACGTCTGCACAACGCGGGCTACATATGTAGAGCAGGCAGCCGTACACCTTGTCCTCATTAGGGGGACGCAGGTCACGGCCTGTGCAGGGCGTCTGGAGGAGAGATCACTGACTGATGAAATACTCCTGTCCCCAATCACCTTGTCTGCAGATTTAATAACAGTTTTCCTACAGTTCTAGCATATTCTGCACACATCACCCACCCATATCACTCTTAGAAGGCTTCCTTTATTGCTGGGAATTCAATCTCTAGCTGAGGTGACTGAACATTTGGGACTGACAGCTAGTCAGGCCTCTGCAGCACCACCACAGGGGAAACAAAGTACTACACTGTGCCCAATAAAATCAATTGAATATATTGGGTCATTAAATAATTAGCTGCTTTTTGCACTTTATAGATGTCTATAGACCTTTAGCTACACATATATCCAGAGAGAAGCAACCTCTTCTGGTCCTAGTGCCAACTTGCCTTACTGAACTGCTCCCAAGAGCCACAATAACAAGCACATATGTCATAAATGTCTAATAACTATTTCATCCTTCTCCACTAGATTTCTAAAACTTAACATGGGCAAAACAGAATTCATCATCTTTCCCCCATCTCACACGACCTCCCCAACGAACCTATCCATTACAGTAAACGGTTGCCCACTCTCCCCAGTCCCACAAGCCCGCTGTCTTGGGGTAATCCTTGACACTGATTTCTCCTTCAAACCACATATCCAAACCCTTTCCACTTCCTGCCGCCTCCAACTCAAAAATATTTCATGGATCCGTACATTCCTAAACCAAGAATCTGCAAAAACCCTAGTCCATGCCCTCATCATCTCCCGCCTTGACTACTGCAACCTCCTGCTCTGTGGCCTCCCCGCTAACACTCTTGCACCCCTCCAATCTATTCTAAACTCTGCTGCCCGACTAATCCACCTGTCCCCCCGCTATTCCCCGGCCTCTCCCCTCTGTCAATCCCTGCACTGGCTCCCCATTACCCAGAGACTCCAGTACAAAAGCCTAACCATGACATACAAAGCCATCCACAACCTGTCTCCTCCATACATCTGTGACCTCGTCTCCCGGTACTCTCCTGCACGCAACCTCCGATCCTCACAAGATCTCCTACTCTACTCCCCTCTTATCTCCTCTTCCCACAATCGCATACAAGATTTCTCTCGTGCATCCCCCCTACTCTGGAACTCTCTACCACAACATGTCAGATTCTTGCCTACCATCGAAACCTTCAAAAAGAACCTGAAGACCTACCTCTTCCGACAAGCCTACAACCTGCAGTAACCACCGATCGGACAAACCGCTGCATGACCAGCTCTACCCTCGCCTACTGTATTCTCACCCATCCCTTGTAGATTGTGAGCCCTCGCGGGCAGAGTCCTCTCTCCTCCTGTACCAGTTGTGACTTGTATTGTTCAAGATTATTGTGCTTGTTTTATTATGTATACCCCTCCTCACATGTAAAGCGCCATGGAATAAATGGCGCTATAAAAATAAATAATAATAATAATAATAATAAATTACAGATTCACCTTTCAGGACTCCTACCTAATGGAAAAATGAAGGCCCCCTTAAAGGGAATCAGTCACTAGGTTTTCGCCACCTAATTTGAGAACAGTATAATGTAAAGAGAGAGACCCTGATTCCAGTGATGTGTCACTTACTAGGCTGCTTGCTGTAGTTTTGATAAAATCTCTGTTTTATGAGCAGACAATTATCACTAGAGGCCTAGTAAACCTGCTGCCACATAGTATTCATATTCATGAGCTGTGTATAACCCCGCCCCCACAACTGATAAGCAACTTTCTGCCTATACACAGTGTACACAGAAAGCTGCAAATCAACGGTATGGGCGGGGTTATACAGAGCACAGAATTCAGAGAACTGGTGGATTTTCAGCAGGAAAAAACAGGGATTGTATTAAAACTGCAGCAAGCAGCGCAGTAAGTGACTCATCACTGAAATCAGGGTCTCTGCCCCCACATTATGCTGATCTCAGAAAGGGTAGCAAAAACTTGGTGACAGATTCTCTGTACATCCTAATGAGACACGTAGAGTGACCATACGTGAATTTGTAGACACATCATCATCCTGGTAAATGACCGCAGATGCAATGTCCAACACATGAGTTTCTCCTACGTTGTTTCTGTCATTTTTCCTGTGTTTCCCTGACCTTAGTAGGAAGAGAGAAAAGAAGTCGAGAAGATGCAGATATTTTGCCAACCGGTCTGATTTATGTTATTGTTCATCTCGTTCTACCCCTAGATGGACATCCCAATGAAATATAAAGCTTCTTGGACGACTTGTAAGGAAGGATTCCATTCACAGCAGGTTATGTTGGCAGGAACATAGTGATAATAAAACTGCATGTGTGCGGGAACTAAAGACTCAAGTGTTACCTATTCCCTAAATATAAGAACCAGGCATTTAACAGACTCTTAGCTGCACCATAGTTTTACAGGGGTTGTACAAGATTATAAATACGCGGCTGCGCTCTTCCAAAACAGCGCCTCATCTATCTACAGGTTGTGTGTGGTACTGCAGTAACTAAGCTGCAATACTAGGCGCCACCCGTAGATGTTTGGAACATTGCATATGGAAGAAAGCAGGCATGATTTCTAATCTTATACAGCCCCTTTTAATGGATGTAACTTTACAGAAGAATCTATACTGGAGAGGGTGAGATACTCTGCAGATCTTTTTGAAAATCTTTGTTGATATTCTGCAAATTCTCAGAGAAAATGAAGAGGAGGTGCTATAAAGAAGAAGACTATCAGATGGGACAAGTTGACAGATCGCTACGTTCATTACGTCTGCGCGGACCATGGAAGTCGATGGTAGTGGCTATTATAGGCTGATTTGTCGGCTGTGCTGCTAATTCCCAAGAACTTGAGGATGCAGGATGATTGTATTAAAGCCTTTCTTATTGATATTCTATGTGTTTTGTCAAGCTGTCTAGCTGTCGGTCTGAACGACCGACAGCTTCTTTAGGATAATTTCCAATAAAATTCTGTTTGTACATTTAGGTTTTAAGTTTTAACCCCTTCATGACCCCAGCTTTTTTCAGTTTTGCGTTTTCGTTTTTCGCTCCCCTCCTTCCCGGAGCCATAACTTTTTTATTTTTCCGTCAATATGGCCCTTGTTTTTTGTTTTTCTTTTTTTGCTAGGTTCACCAAATGCTAAAACTGACCTGCCATTATGATTCTCCAGGTCATTACAAGTTCATAGAGACCAAACATGTCTAGGTTATTTTTTATCTAAATGGAAAAAAAAAAATTCCAAACTTTGTTAAAAAAAAAAAAATTTGCGCCATTTTCCGATACCCGTAGCGTCTCCATTTTTCGTGATCTGGGGTTGGATGAGGGCTTATTTTTTGCACGCCGAGCTGATGTTTTTAATGATACCATTTTGATGCAGATAATTCTTTTGATTGCCCGTTATTGCATTTTAATGCAATGTCGCAGTGACCAAAAAACTTATTTCTGGCGTTTCAATTTTTTTCTCGCTACGCCGTTTAGTGATCAGGTTAATCCTTTTCTTTTTTTTTATAGATTGGGCGATTCTGAATGCGGCGATACCAAATATGTGTAGGTTTTGATTTTTTTATTGTTTTATTTTGAATGGGGCGAAAGGGGAGTGATTTAAACTTTTATATTTTTTAAATATTTTTTTCATATTTTTTTAAAACATTTTTTTTACTTTTGCCATGCTTCAATAGCCTCCATGGGAGGCTAGAAGCTGGCACAACTCGATTGGCTCTGCTACATAGGAGCGAAGCATTGATCGTTCCTATGTATAGATTTATGCATTGCTATGAGCGCCGACCACAGGGTGGTGCTCACAGCAATCAGGCATCAAAAACCATAGAGGTCTTCAATAGACCTCTGGTTGTCATGCCGACGCATCACTGACCTCCAATCACGTGATGGGGGTCAGCGATGCGCTCATTTACGTCCCGATGGCCAGAAGCGCTAGATAAGTGCCGCTGTCAGCGTCTGACAACGGCATTTAACTAGTTAATAGCGACAGGTGGATTGTGATTCCACCCGCCACTATTGCGGACACATGTCAGCTGTACAAAACAGCTGACATGTCGCGGCTTTGATGTGGGCTCACCGCCGGAGCCCGCATCAAAGCGGGGGTTCTGACCTCCGACGTACTATCTCGTTCGAGGTCAGAAAAGGGTTAAAGGAGTATTCCCATCTCCAAGATCCTATCCCAATATGTAGTAGGTTTGATAATAATATTAGCAATTACCTCCAATTAGAAGTAAAGCGTAGTTCTTCTAATTCGCTATGTTGCTTACCCCATGTACATTGCAGTATCCTAGGTATCCATGGTTATGACCACTAACAATTAACTACCTGTCACTAAATGAGTGGTTGTAACCATGGATACCTAAGCTACTGCAATGCCCTGCACATGTGGAAAGTTTCATAGCGAATCAGAAGAATTTTACTACATTTCTAATTGGAGATATATGATAATATTATTAATTATTATTACATCTACTACATATTGGGATATATATTTAAAGTTAAAGGGAATCTGTCACCCCTAGGATGTATATGACCTATTAATATGGGCAAACAGGTGATAGAAATACTAAACTAGTCCTACCTATATGCCTCATATCTGTGGTCTTGTTGTTGAAAAATCGTCTTTTACTTCTTTATGCTAATTAGTTTTTCTAGGCCCCTTGGTGTGCGGTGCCTGGAAGAAATCTCTGCCTCCTGTCTACATTTGCATACTACCTTCCTCTATTACCTGTATGCCCATATTAATAGGTTATATACGTCCCAGGGGATGACACGTATGTCCCTTTAAATATGTATAAAACCCAAGAAAAAAAATAAAATGAGCATATACACTGTAGTAAGTAAATAGTAAATGTAAATAACACAGTACTTAGTTGACACTGTTTCAATAAAAAAAAAAGCATAAAAGTCATCCCACCACGTCAAGGTGCACCCAAACGGGGCGATCCTATTCTGTTGTGTCAGCAGTTAAATATACATAGTAAAAGTAGATGAGCAGATAAGTTGGTGCATAAACAAGCGAGCAGCTATATTAAAACGATGAATACTATAATAAGTGAATTTCAGAGAAGATCGAGAAAGCAAAAACTATTTTGGGATGAAAGAGCTGAGCGCACTGTGCAGTTTTTTGCAATCAGTTTACATTTTGCCATAGTAATATGGAAGCCTGGATGGGTCATAAATGATACTGTTGCAAAAGCCTGTGATGCTGTATTATGAATAAAGTAGTAAGTGAATAACACATACGGTATTAGTATAGTGGTTTATTTCTATTACGATCTTCTGTTTGTTCCAGTTTACTCGTTAGTATATTCACTCTGTACCAACCATGGGCCCAATAATATGAGTGAAACTGACATAATCTCGATTGGCTTAAAAACTAAAAGAAAGTGCTTTTAGTAGATCTGACCTTCCATAAGGATCTATACTGGAGAGGATGAGATACTCTGCAGATCTTTATAAAGGTCATGGTCGATATTCTGCAAATTGTCAGAGAAAGTGAAGAGGAGTTGCTACAAAGCATGAGACTATCAGATGGGACAAGTTGACAGATCAATACGTTCATTACTTCTGTGCGAGCTCATTGACTTGTGGTATTACACTCCTAACCCTCTCCACTTATTACCTAAAGCGGGATCCGTAGAACAAAGTGCTGCAGATAGCATAATTCAGCTGAGCCTGACAGGTACTCTCAGAGCAGCCCTAGTCAAGATTTTATTCCCTGACACCACATCCACTCCCACCCATACTGTCTTCCATGCCGTCCTTCCTAGTCATCCTATATCACTTACAGGATCCATCTACTTGTCATGATCTTTCTTTAGCTGCTTGTTCCTTTAATTGATATTATCCATTTTGCTAAATTAGTCTGTCTGGACCATCTGAGCAAGCGTTTCTCACTCATTGCCCTCAATAGCTCACTTTAGGAAATGTTGATTAAAATGAATGTCCACCCTTGAAAACCATTCTAAGCTTACTTAGTATAACACTTCTACTGGCCAAGAAGTGGAAATGTGATTAACAAAACATATACGTATACTCCGTGCAGGGAATGTAGGGACTTGGGAGGTGTGTAAGGGAGAAGGGAAGAACTGGGAGCTAGGAAGGGACAGAACAGTAGTTCAATAGGAAGAAATAAAGGCAATAAAACTGATCAGTCTGTAGTTTTCTTGATTGCAGCGTATCGGTTCTCCAACGATGGCACCGACAACTGCGGCATGTGAAGTCGCAGATGTGTCTGTAGAGGACGGGGTTCCAATCCACAGAGCGGGTGATGGGTCTTTGAAGAACGCTGAGTGCTCCTGCACTCACAAACGCCAAACGCTGTGCTCAGTCCAGTATGAAGTACCGCCGGAATGAAGCCTCGCTGCGCGGTGCACCTGGCTAAGGGGCTCTGGCCTAGACCCCTGCTTCTCACTCTGCTGCGCGCACGTTACAGTCTCTGGTTTCAACTGTGAGTCGCCTCCTGGCGTGGAGGTTAGCGGGAAACTGGCAGCCTGTCGTCCACTTACAGTAGCCTGGTACAAAGGGGATCTGTCAAGTCAGCCTGCGCTCAAGCGGTCCTCTGCAGTCACCACTAGTACTGCATCCAACTGTCCACTTATCTTTCCCGCCTCGGCTCTGACACTTTTCCAGTGCGCAGCACTTTTTAACCTGGCACCACCTACTGCAGTCACATGTAAGTGTCTTTGTCTGAATATCTTCCCCCCTGCAACATTGCTGACAGTCCTGGTAGTTCCGGACCCAGCGTGAAAAAAGGTATACCCGATCTTGTTCTTCCTCTTACAACATCACATGCGTGACAAACGTGAACGCTGCAGCCAATCATTGGCCTCAGCCATCATGTGATATACTGTACATGCAAATGTCACTTCTGAAGGCAGCGTTTGGCTGTAGCAGTTATGTGAAGAATTGATGTCATCGTTGCAGGAGTGGCAGGGACCACTGGAGCAGCGGAGGATTGAATGGGTAATTGATGGCTTTTTTTAAAGTCAATAGCTGCTATAGCAAAGCAACAGATGTCCTCGACTGTATCAAACACTTTAGATTTCACAATCGCTATTGCCTGTGGCATCTAAGAGTTTAAATAATTAGAGACAAACTCATAGTAACATAGTAACATAGTAATGGAGCGCCCCGTCAGGGCTGTGGCATACTCGGTACCGGGTCCTGCGGTTCACAGGGGGATGTCACGGTGGCTGACCCCGTCTGTGGCCCTGGGACGTCCGTATAAAAAGGGAAAGGTCTTTAAAGGGATAAAATTTATGTTCGTGATGCAACCTGTGGTATTCGGTCAGGGTGACCGACGCTGCTTTAAGGGGTCCGCTGGGGTGATGTTATGGCAGCTAGAGGGTATACCTTCCCACAGGTGAAGTATATCCCCAGGGCTTCCCAGTATGTAGATGGTGAATGGTGAATGGCGCAGTGAAGAACGAGGACACAAGGTTGCAGTCTCTTTACCTTTACTGAAGACTTCAGCATCCACAGTCCAGGGCACCAGACTACAGGGCAGGCAGAGTCTGGCCGGTTCAGAGGCAAGTCCAGAGTCCCCTTGTCCAGGTGGAAATCAATAGCCTTCCCTTGCGCTGTAGTGGTGTAGTCCCTTACTGCATAAGCTTCAAATAAGGTCCTCACAGATGTAGTGTCTCTCTCTCTGTCTCCCATAGTCGGATAGGACAAAACCCGTATGACAGGTGGCTTGAGGCTGTTTATAGGGACTCCTGGGTGTAGGTGCAGACAGGTAACATGCAATTAACTGTCCTGCCGGTCTCTGAAGTATGGCATAGAGGTCCTTACTACCTCAGTCGTCCGGATACCGGTGTTCTGCGCCTCAGAAGAAGGCCTGTTCGGGGCTGGTCCCCTTCTGGTATCCTTTCCTTTGCCTTCCTTCACACTCGCTGCAATACAATCCTGCCTTCAAAAATATCTCTTTCTGGGAGCTGCAGCTCTTAGGGCATGCACAGCTCTGTGGACCCTCTCCTCTGTCCTCTGACAGGAATTCGATCCTGCCAGGAACAGCTTCCCTGAAGGACTGACTGACTTTCCCTACAGACTACCAGTTATATATGTATGGGGAGTTACCTAGTAAATAGGATCAAAAGCTCCCCCTGGTGGCCTGGAGTATGAATGTGTTGCATGTTTGTGATACATGGATGCAGTTATCCTTCCTTGCCTCCAAACGTAGAATGTAGCATCACTCTCCCCTGCAGGAAAGCAATACCACTGTGACGACCAGGACCCTGGGGTGCCACACACCCCCCCGCCGTTAAATCCAGTACTCCCGGACTGGGAAAAGAAGAACAAGAATACATGTTAGCAAAAAGACATACAATTTTTAAAATGCTATAAACTTGTAAAACCAATTAATACTATATCTAGAGCTTCCCTTTATGGGAGGTGAGGGCACTTGAACATTGCAATAAGTATTTACATTGTACGCGTACTTTAATAAAACAATATAACTATGAAATACAATTGCCCACTATGGGTATACTGGCTTAGAGCTTCAAAGTACAGAGCAATCATTTAATCTTTATTCAGGTGCAGAACTATCTATCAACCCCCATGGGCTCACTACATTTTCTTCAGTTTATTCTTATAATTATTACAGGCGTACTACGGAATCTGATAGCATGGGATAAAGCCAGTCTGAGAGCAAAGTTGCAACAAAAGATGTATTTACTCAAAAACAAAAATGTAAACAGAACTAACAGATATTTCTGCAATTGTAACGAGGTCCTCAGCTCTATATAGAAAGTCACAGCAAACAGAATAGCGAACAAAACATGGTACAGATATTCCTGCAATAGTAACGAGGTCCTCAGCTCTATATAGAAAATCACAGCAAACTGAGTAGCGGGGCGCGACCGCTAATGTGAACCAGTCCAGCAAGGAAATTATGTGGAAGCAAACAAGACACTTAAACGAGAAAGTCCAATAAGGTTATAGTGCAAATGCACACAGTACTTAAATGATGAAGTCCAGCAAAACTTGCTCACACGTGTGCACAGTACTTTTTAGTAGGAGTCCAATTGTTCACAGATGATGCGTCATGTGAATGACGTCCTGGAAAAGAGAGGACGAGGGGAGAAAGAGGGAGAGCGCTATCTAAGCGTAGTAGATGAGTACATCTTTCTTGGAGAGAAAAGCACAGCTTGAATCTTGCTCACCTGGTGTGGTTGTGCAAAGAGGCACAACACTGGGAAAAGTTTGGTACACAATGGAAATCCTTCCACTGGTGTACTGCACATCGCAGCAGTTCCAGAGGCGAGAGGTAGCTGAATGGGGTGAAGCAGACCACCGAGTAGTAAGCAGCAGAAGCAGGGAGTTAGCCAGCAAGCAGGCAGATGCTCAGGAGCCAGCAGCACAAAATACTCAAGCACAGGTAAACATAAGACCCGGACTTAAATAGTCAGGACAGACAGGAAGTTCCATGACAGGGCGAGATCCAAGACTCCATCTTGGATCAGGGCGAACAGGCACCAGGAAAGTCCAGAATCCTTACACCCCCTGTGCTCCGATCCATCTCCCCCCGTGCTCCGATCCACCCCCCGATCTCCGATCCACCCCCCCGTGCTCCCCCCACCCCTCATACTTACCGAGCCTCCCGGGGTCCGTCTGTCTTCTCCATGGGCGCCGCCATCTTCCAAAATGGTGGGCACATGCGCAGTGCGCCCGCCGAATCTGCCGGCAGATTCGTTCCAGGTGCATTTTGATCACTGTGATAAAACCTATCAAAGTGATCAAAATAAAAAAAATAGTAAATGAACCCCCCCCCTTTATCACTCCCATAGGTAGGGACAATAATAAAATAAAATATTTTTTTCCACTAGGATTAGGGTTAGAACTAGGCTTAGGGTTAGGGTTAGGGCTAGGGTCAGGGTTAGTGTTGTGAATTCTGCTTTTGGGCTCCCTCCGATGGTTGTAGGTGGTAATGCAGTTGTCTCTGGGCTGCAGTCCTGGACAGGTGTATCTGCTGATTGCAGTTCTGACTGGGGTATTTAGGTTTGCAGGACTCATTAGTCCTTGCCAGTTGTCAATGTTTCTTGGGAAGTGTTGGATCTCTGTCTGGCTTCTCCTGCTTAGCTGCCAATTCAGCAAAGATAAGTTTCTGTTTCTTTTTCTATGGCACACAAGCTGTGTGCTTGTTTTTTGATTGTATTCCTGCTCTGAGTTTAGTAGTCTCTGGAGTTGCAGATATACGTTCCACGTCTTTAGTTAGATGGAGGAATTTTTTGTATAATCTGCTGTGGATATTTTTGGAAGGGTTTTAATACTGACCGCACAGAACTCTGTCCTATCCTTTCCTATTTTATCTAGAGTGGCCTCTTGTGCTAAATCCTGTTTTCTGACTGTGTGTGTCTTTCCTCTCCTACTCACAGCCAATATTTGTGGGGGGCTACCTATCCTTTGGGGTTCTGCTCTGAGGCAAGGTAGTATTCCTATTTCCATCTTTAGGGGTATTTAGTCCTCTGGCTGTGACGCGGTGTCTAGGGCTTGTTAGGTACATCCCACGGCTACTTCTAGTTGCGGTGTTAAGATCAGGATTTGCGGTCAGTATAGTTACCACCTACTCCAGTGAAAGTTTTCATGCTGCTCCAAGGTCACCGGATCATAACAGGTTAGGGCTAGGGTTAGGGCTAGGGTTAGGGTAAGGCTATGTGCACACGTATTCTGGTCCTCTGCGGATTTTTCCGCAGCGGATTTGATAAATCCGCAGTGCAAAACCGCTGCGGATCTATCGCAGATTTTTCTGCGGATTTCACTGCGGTTTTACAACTGCGGTTTTCTATTGGAGCAGTTGTAAAACTGCTGCGGATTCCACAGAAAGAAGTGACATGCTGCGGAATGTAAACCGCTGTGTTTCCGCGCAGTTTTTTCCGCAGAATGTGCACAGCGTTTTTTGTTTCCCATAGGTTTACATTGAACTGTAAACTCATGGGAAACTGCTGCGGACCCGCAGCTGTGGAAACGCTGTGGATTCGCAGCGTTTTCCGCAGCGTGTGCACATACCCTTAGAATTAGGCTATGTGCACACGGTGCGGATTTGGCTGCGGATTGGCTGCTGCAGATTCGTAGCAGTTTTCCATCAGGTTTACAGTTCCATGTAAACCTATGGAAAACCAAATCCGCTGTGCCCATGGTGCGGAACATACCATGCGGAAACGCTGCATTGTATTTGCCGCAGCATGTCAATTCTTTGTGCGGATTCCGCAGCGTTTTACACCTGTTCCTCAATAGGAATCCACAGGTGAAATCCGCACAAAAAACACTGGAAATCCGCAGTGGATCCACAGGTAAAACGCAGTGCTTTTTACCTGTGGATTCTTCAAAAATGGTGTGGAAAAATCTCACACGAATCCGCAACGTGGGCACATAGCCTTAGGGTTAGGGTTGAAATTAGAGTTAGGGTTGGAATTAGGGCTAGGGTTGGAAATAGGGTTAAGATTAGGCTTGTGGTTAGGGTTATGATTAGGGGTGTGTTGGGGTTAGGGTTGTGGTTAGGGTTGGGATTAGGGTTAGGATTAGGGTTAGGGTTGGGTTTAGGGTTAGGGGTGTGTTGCGGTTAGGGCTGTGGTTAGAGGTGTGTTGGAGTTAGGGTCGTGATTAGGGTTATGGCTAGAGTTGGGATTAGGGGTGTGTTGGGGTTAGTGTTGAAGTTAGAATTGAGAGGTTTCCACTGTTTAGGCACATCAGGGGTCTCCAAACGTAACATGGCGCCACCATTGATTCCAGACAATCTTGCGTTCAAAAAGTCAAATGGTGCTCCCTCCCTTCCAAGCCCTAACGTGCGCCCAAACAGTGGTTTACCCCCACATATGGGGTACCAGCATACTCGGGACAAACTGGGCAACAACTATTGGGGTCCAATTTCTCCTGTTACCCTTGTGAAAATAAAAAATTGCTTGCTAAAACATCATTTTGAGGAAAGAAAAATGATTTTTTATTTTCACGGCTCTGCGTTGTAAACTTCTGTGAAGCACTTGGTGGTTCAAAGTGCTCAACACATATCTAGATAAGTTCCTTGGGGGGTCTAGTTTCCAAAATGGGGTCACTTGTGGGGGGTTTCTACTGTTTAGGCACATCAGGGGCTCTGCAAACGTAACATGATGCCCGCAGACCATTCCATCAAAGTCTGCATTCCAAAACGTCACTACTTCCCTTCCGAGCCCCAACGTGTGCCCAAACAGTGGTTCCCCCCACATATGGGGTATCAGCATACTCAGGACAAACTGGACAACAACTTTTGGGGTCCAATTTCTCCTGTTACTCTTGTGAAAATAAATAATTGCGGGCTAAAAAATAATTTTTGAGGAAAGAAAAATTATTTTTTATTTTCACGGCTCTGCGTTATAAACTTCTGTGAAGCACTTGGGGGTTTAAAGTGGTCACCGCACATCTAGATTAGATTCATGGGAGGTCTACTTTTCAAAATGGGGTCACATGTGGGGGAGCTCCAATGTTTAGGCACACAGGGGCTCTCCATACACAACATGGTGTCCGCTAACGATTGGAGCAAATTTTTCATTCAAAAAGTCAAATGGCGCTCCTTCCCTTCCGAGCCCTGCCGTGTGCCCAAACAGTGGTTTACCCCCACATGGGAGGTATCAGTGTACTTAGGAGAAATTGCCCAATAAATTTTAGGATCCATGTTATCGTGTTGCCCATGTGGAAATGAAAAATTTGAGGCTAAAAGAATTTTTTTGTGAAAAAAAGTACTTTTTCATTTTTACGGATCAATTTGTGAAGCACCTGGGGGTTCAAAATGCTCACTATGCATCTAGGTAAGTTCCTTGGGGGGTCTAGTTTCCAAAATGGGGTCACATGTGGGGGAGCTCTAATGTTTAGGCACACAGGGGCTCTCCAAACGCGACATGGTGTCCGCTAACAATTGGAGCTAATTTTTCATTCAAAAAGTCAAATGGCACTCCTTCCCTTCCGAGCCTTGCCGTGTGCCCAAACAGTGGTTTACCCCTACATATGAGGTATCGGTGTACTCAGGAGAACTTGCCCAACACATTTTAGGATCCATTTTATCCTGTTGCCCATGTGGAAATGAACAAATTGAGGCTAAGGCTAGGGTCACACTACATTAGTGCAATCTGTTCAACATATCCGTTAAACGTACTGCACTAACGCAAGTGCTGGCGCTTGCACACATGTTTAGGCACACAGGGGCTCTCCAAACGCGACATGGTGTCCGCTAAAGATTGGAGCCAATTTTTCATTGAAAAAGTCAAGTGGCGCTCCTTCCCTTCCGAGCCCTGTCATGCACCCAAACAGTGGTTCCCCCCACATATGGGGTATTGGCGTACTCAGGATAAATTGTACAATAACTTTTGGGGTCCAGTTTCTCTTTTTTACCCTTGGGAAAATAAAAAAATTGTTGCTAAAAGATAATTTTTGTGACTAAAAAGTTAAATGTTCATTTTTTTCTTCCATGTTGCTTCTGCTGCTGTGAAGCACCTAAAGGGTTAATAAACTTCTTGAATGTGGTTTTGAGCACCTTGAGGGGTGCAGTTTTTAGAATGGTGTCACTTTTGGGTATTTTCAGCCATATAGACCCCTCAAACTAACTTCAAATGTGAGGTGGTCCCTAAAAAAATGGTTTTGTAAATTTTGCTGTAAGAATGAGAAATCGCTGGTCAAATTTTAACCCTTATAACTTCCTAGAAAAAAAAATTTTGTTTCCAAAATTGTGCTGATGTAAAGTAGACATGTGGGTAATGTTATTTATTAACTATTTTGTGTCACATAACTCTCTCGTTTAACAGAATGAAAATTAAAAATTTGAAAATTGCGAAATTTTAAAAATTTTAGCCAAATTTCCATTTTTTTCACAAATAAACGCAAAAGTTATCGACCTAAATTTACCACTAACATGAAGCCCAATATGTCACGAAAAAACATTCCTGAGTTATTACCTCATAAAGGGACACTGGTCAGAATTGCAAAAAACGGCCAGGTCATTAAGGTCAAAATAGGCTGGGTCATAAAGGGGTTAAGTCCATCTTGTTCAACCCATAGCCTAACCTAACATGCCCTAACATACTGATCCAGAGGAAGGCAAAAAAAAATCCCATATGGCAAACAGTAAGCTCCACATTGGGAAAAAATTCCTTCCCGACTCCACATACGGCAATCAGACTAGTTCCCTGGATCAACGCCCTATCAAGGAATCTAGTGTATATACCCTGTAACATTATACTTTTCAAGAAAGGTATCCAGTCCCCTATTAAATTTTAGTAATGAATCACTCATTACAACATCATACGCTGGAGAGTTCCATAGTCTCACTGCTCTTACAGTAAAGAATCCGCGTCTGTTATTATGCTTAAACCTTTTTTCCTCCAGACGTAGAGGATGACCCTGTCTCAGGTCTATGAGTAAAAAGATCATCAGAAAGGTCTTTGTACTGTCCCCTCATATATTTATACATTAAAATAAGATCACCCCTTAGTCTTCGTTTTTCCAAACTAAATAGCCCCAAGTGTAATAACCTATCTTGGTATTGCAGATCCCCCAGTCCTCTAATAACCTTGGTCGCTCTTCTCTGCACCCGCTCTAGTTCAGCTATGTCTTTCTTATACACCGGAGACCAGAACTGTGCACAGTATTCTAAGTGTGGTCGAACTAGTGACTTGTATAGAAGTAAAATTATGTTCTCCTCATGAGCATCTATGCCTCTTTTAATGCATCCCATTATTTTATTTGCCTTTGTAGCAGCTGCCTGACACTAGCCACTAAATGTAAGTTTGTTGTCCACCCATACTCCCAGGTCTTTTTCATTGACGGTTTTGCCCAGTATTTTACAAGTAAGCACATAGTTATACATCTTATTTGCTCTACCCAAGTGCATGACCTTACATTTATGCCAATCAAAGCTCATTTGCCATTTATCAGCCCAAGCTTCTAGTTTACATTAATCCTCCTGTAATATAAAATTGTCCTCCTCTGTATTGATTACCCTGCAGAGTTTAGTGTCATCTGCAAATATTGAAATTCTACTTTGTATGCCCCCTACAAGGTCATTAATACCCCCACTTCTAACTATGACCCAGTCCGAGTGTGCTCCATTAATAACCACCCTTTGTTTCCTATCCCTGAGCCAGCTCTTAACTCACTTGCACATATTTTCCCCTATCCCCATTATTCTCATTTTATGTATCAACCTTTTGTGTGGCACCGTATCAAAAGCCTTTGAAAAGTCCATATACACTACGTCCACTGCGTGTCCTTGGTCCAGTCCGGAACTTACCTCTTCATAGAAACTGATCAGATTAGTCTGACAGGAACGGTCCCTTGTAAACCCGTGCTGATACTGGGTCATGAGGTTATCCCTCTTCAGATACTCCAGCATAGCATCTCTTAGAATGCCCTCCAGGATTTTACCCACAGTAGAGGTTAAGCTTACTGGCCTATAATTTCCAAGTTCAGTTTTTGTCCCCTTTTTCAATATTGGCACCACATTAGCCTCCAATCAGTGCCTGATGCCCAAAACAGCAGTCCCCTGGACTTCCCTGGATTGTGCAATGCCTCTGCTGAATGCCATCCAGTCACTTTCACGAACATTACCATCAGTGCTCCAAAAATATGAGGCCCCTTTACTCTGTGTGACCAGTGAAGTGATGACCTCACACATCACAGCTTTTGAAAAAAAACAACAAAACTGGGATCGCAAGATTGTTCCTCTATTTGGACAATCAGGGAATCTTGACAATGGAATTTAAAAAATCTAAGCCAAAAGCAAAGTGAGCAAATACCCTGCAGTAAATAAATACATAGCAATAGTGCATGCAAATAAAATAGAGTACTTAGCTAACATAATTTTTGATTAAAAAAATGTAAAAGCCATCCCACCACGTCAAGGTGACCCTATTCGGAACGGTTCTAACCTCTAATATCTAATGGACAACCAGCCATGGGGAGCCATATAAATGCAATATCCAGCTCAAAGAAAAGGGAAGTCACACCCTTATTTGCACTAAGTGCAAAATCCTGAAACAAAAACCCAAAGAAATGAACTGAAATATAAAGGTACCTTCACACATAACGATATTGTTAACGATATCGTTGCTATTTGTGACGTAGCAACGATATCGTTAACGATATCGTTATGTGTGACAGCGACCAACGATCAGGCCCCTGCTGGGAGATCGTTGGTCGCTGAATAAAGTCCAGAACTTTATTTCGTCGCTGGACTCCCTGGAGACATCGCTGGATCGGCGTGTGTGACACCGATCCAGCGATGTCTTCACTGGTAACCAGGGTAAACATCGGGTAACTAAGCGCAGGGCCGCGCTTAGTAACCCGATGTTTACCCTGGTTACCATGCTAAAAGTAAAAAAAAACAAACACTACATACTTACCTACAGCGGTCTGTCCTCCAGCGCTGTGCTCTGCACTCCTCCTGTACTGTCTGTGAGCCGGAAAGCAGAGCGGTGACGTCACCGCTCTGCTTTCCGGCTCACAACCAGTACAGGAGGAGTGCAGAGAAGCAGAGCGCAGCGCTGGAGGACAGACAGCGGTAGGTAAGTATGTAGTGTTTGTTTTTTTTTACTTTTAGCATGGTAACCAGGGTAAACATCGGGTTACTAAGCGCGGCCCTGCGCTTAGTTACCCGATGTTTACCCTGGTTACCGGCATCGTTGGTCGCTGGAGAGCGGTCTGTGTGACAGCTCTCCAGCGACCAAACAGCGACGCTGCAGCGATCCGGATCGTTGTCGGTATCGCTGCAGCGTCGCTTAGTGTGAAGGGGCCTTAAGTTGCTGTGCATGCAACTTGTAGACGCATGTTCACACTGGCCACTAAACAGACAAAACCTAAGATGGAAACAAAATGAGCAAATACCCTGCAGTAAATAAATAAGAAGCAATAGTGCATGAAAATAACAGAGTACGGCCGCATTCACACTATCAGTATTTGGTCAGTATTTTACCTCAGTATTTTTAAGCAAAAACCAGGAGTGGAACAATCAGAGGAAAAGTATAATAGAAACATATGCACCACTTCTGTATTTATCACCCACTCCTGGTTTTGGCTTACAAATACTGAGGTAAAATACTGACCAAATACTGAAGGTGTGAACGTGGCCTACTTGGTTAATATATTTTTGATAAAAAAAGTAAAAGCCATCCCACCACGTTTAAGGGCCAGAGTGAACATACGCATTCAAGTTGCATGCATAACAACTGAACGACTACCGCTATGGACATATTTTAAGGTCACACAGTGTTGAACCTTAAAACGACAGTTACAGTACTGTACTAGTAATTTAATTTAGGGCCCGTTTTTTTCACTTATGAGAAAATTGTCATAGTTTCACCTGTGATCTGGTTCATGGTTTCATCAGATTTTCATCAGCTTGTCATCTGAGTTTGGTCCGAGCTTTATCAGTTTTTCTTGAATGAAAAAAAAGTTTTTCTTCCTTCTCCTATTTAGCAGTCCGTGAGAAATGGACTGCATACCAATGGCATCTGAATGCTATCCAGGTTTTTTTTACGGATCCTGGGTATGTTCCCAGTCAGTAAATGCTGCGGGTTGGATGCTGAGTACATCTGCAGCATCCAACTCCCAGTGTCCAGATGTTACAGCATAGTGGATGGGATTTCAAGAAATCCCATGTCCACTATGCGTGCACCGGCACCGGTGGCTCAACCGTGGAGACAGACATGCGGCCCTTCTTTCCAGACCGCAGCATGTCTATTTATCTTGCAGAGATGCTCAGTCTTCGCAAGATAAATATTACCCGTGTAATGTATTGGACGCGGTGATTCCGCACAGTTCAATGAACACATGCGGAATCACCTGCTTTCAAAAGTCAGCAGCGCAATGGACAGAGCAGACATGTGCTGCGTCCAAAGCGCTGCCAGTTCCTGACCGTGGGAACGTAGCCTTATACAGTACTTGCAATATTGATTTTGAGGCTACATTCGGCTCAATATTGGACCCGTTTCTACAATTTTCACAGACAATTTGGGCTGCAAAAAAACTGGACATGTGAACAGCCCTATAGACTGAACTAGTTCTTTCTGTGAAAAACATAGACAGAACTCATGTGAAAAATGGACATCTGAATGAGCCTTACAGGTATTGAAGCAGCATTAACAGGTTACTTACTACCAGTCGACTCGGGCAGCTTACTGGCAAAAAAAATATAGTAAATTGTGTGCCAGTCCCCCTAGCCAGAGAGTAACCTGTCTTGATATTCGCTAAGAATTGTTTTCTTTTTTTGCTGCAATTATCTGTAATTATAAAAAGGAGACAAATTTTCTTTGGCTGGCACACATCTTCAAATTTTAGGCTACTAGATTATGTTTCAGTGACCTCTGCTACAGGAAGCATGTGTCAATATCGGCAACTGGCTGAGTCAACTGACCTGTGTATATCCATTTTCATGCTAGTATTGGAGCTGAACTAATTTTTAAAATAATTTAATAATGTTTAAGGATTGTTTTCTAAAGCCCGTGGGCTTCAAATAACTTTTAATGTGAAACGATCTATGGACCATAGGCTGAGATTTTTACTTCTACTACCCTGACATTGGTTATTTTTGCTGGGTTACTGATAATATGGCCTTTTAGACACCGTAGCAATTTAGTAACACTTACTGTATATATGGGATACATCTGAATAAAATATTGCATTTTATCCATTTCCTCATTGCATTTTATACAGAATCCCACTGTTTTGCGATCTGTTTATTATATTTTAGATATTTTTTGGACATCAGTTTCTACCACGCAGTCTATTTTTTTAACTGTAAACTGGTCTAAAACTCTGTGCTCAGAGTTTTGTTATACTGACACATTTATAATTAACTGGCTGGGGAGCTTCATAGCTTATTGTGCACTACTTTGCTCATAACTTAATTTAATGGAATCTGTCAGTAGGATCGTCCCTCCTAAGCCGTCTATATGACCATGTTGGTTATAGGAAACTGAATAACATGATACCTTGATATCTGTGATCTGACGTCTTATTCCGGAGAAAATCACATTAGTCTTAATATGTGCTGTTCAGTGCTATGGGCTGGACATAGATCTCCAGAGATTATTTTAAATGAAAGGGGGAGTTACCAGTGTGAGACATGTAACTAACACAGAACAGTAGAACTGATCTATTAGAAGACGCTGAAAAGAATGAACATATGCATTTCTATGTAAAAACAACTTGTGTGTACATGTGTGGCACCCCAGGAGTTCGTGTACCACAGTAGTGCTGTCCTCCTCACGGGGAGAATAGTGCTGTGTCTGGAGACAAGTGAGATTTCCTTTGGCAGGTTTACACACACACACACACACAACACCCTCCACTTCCAGACCAGGAGGGGGAGCTCCAAGCCCTGTTTTAGGGCAGCTTCCCTGAATAAAGATCTTGGTTTGGAGGCGGAGACAGCTCAGTTGGTAGCAGAAGTCTGTGTGCGAGGACAGACAGGAGTAGAGCACAGAGAGCAAAGTGAAAGCTCCAAGAGGCCACGAGCAGGCCTCTGAAGAGTATCAGCGCAAGAATCTGGGTATCGGGAGCCCGAGGCTTTTGTGGATTATAAAACACAGAGCCGAACCAGAGGGTATTGTTCTACAAGGACTTAGCCCATAATTACCTGTGGCACAGCAGCACCTAGGAGCCTGGAGTCACCGAGAACAGACCCCAGTTCATACGGCCCGAGCTGCCTGCCATACAGGTACCTGTCCTAGGACAGCAGAATGATTAAAGACCTTGTTGAAACACTTAGCGGCAGCAGGGACTTAGAGAAAGGAAGCTCAAAGTGGTAGGCTCCCACCTGACTTACCCAGGGGAACTTGCTTGTCTCTGGACTGCCCGGACTTCTCTGCCTGCCCTGTGGTCTGGTGCCCTGGACTGTGGATGCTGAGGTCATCAAAAAAGGTAAAAAGACTGCAACCTTGTGTCCTCGTTCTTCTCTGCACCTCTCACCATCCACCATCTACACACCGGAAGCCCTGGGGATATACTTCACCTGTGGGAAGGTATATCATCTAGCTGCCATAACATCACCCCAGCGGACCCCTTAACCCCTTCATGACCCAGCCTATTTTGACCTTAATGACCTGGCCGTTTTTTGCAATTCTGACCAGTGTCCCTTTATGAGGTAATAACTCGGGAACGCTTCAACGGATCCTAACGGTTCTGAGATTGTTTTTTCGTGAGATATTGGGCTTCATGTTAGTGGTAAATTTGGGTCAATAATTTTTGCGTTTATTTGTGAAAAAATTGAAATTTGGCTAACATTTTGAAAATTTCGCAATTTTCAAATTTTGTATTTTTATTCTGTTAAACCAGAGAGTTATGTGACACAAAATAGTTAATAAATAACATTTCCCACATGTCTACTTTACATCAGCACAATTTTGGAAACAATATTTTTTTTTTGCTAGGAAGTTATAAGGGTTAAAATTTGACCAGCGATTTCTCATTTTTACAACGAAATTTACAAAACCATTTTTTTTTAGGGACCACCTCACATTTGAAGTCAGTTTGAGGGGTCTATAAGGCTGAAAATACCCAAAAGTGACACCATTCTAAAAACTGCACCCCTCAAGGTGCTCAAAACCACATTCAAGAAGTTTATTATCCCTTCAGGTGCTTCACAGCAGCAGAAGCAACATGGAAGGAAAAAATGAACATTTAACTTTTTAGTCACAAAAATGATCTTTTAGCAACAATTTTTTTATTTTCCCAAGGGTAAAAAGAGAAACTGGACCCCAAAAGTTATTGTACAATTTGTCCTGAGTACGCTGATACCCCATATGTGGGGGGGAACTACTGTTTGGGCGCACGGCAGGGCTCGGAAGGGAAGGAGCGCCATTTGACTTTTTCAATGAAAAATTGGCTCCAATCTTTAGCGGACACCATGTCGCGTTTGGAGAGCCCCTGTGTGCCTAAACATTGGAGCTCCCCCACAAGTGACTCCATTTTGGAAACTAGACACCCCCAAGGAACTTATCTAGATGCATAGTGAGCACTTTGAACCCCCAGGTGCTTCACAAAATGATCAGTAAAAATGAAAAAGTACTTTTTTTCACAAAAAATTTCTTTTAGCCTCAATTTGTTCATTTCCACATGGGCAACAGGATAAATTGGATCCTAAAATGTGTTGGGCAATTTCTCCTGAGTACATCAATATCTCATATGTGGTCACAAACCACTGTTTGTGCACACGGCAAGGCTCGGAAGGGAAGGAGCGCCATTTGACTTTTGAATGAAAAATTTGCTCCAATCGTTAGCGGACACCATGTCGCGTTTGGAGAGCCCCTGTATGCCTAAACATTGGAGCTCCCCCATATGTGACCCCATTTTGGAAACTAGACCCCCCAAGGAACTTATCTAGATGCATAGTGAGCACTTTGAACCCCCAGGTGCTTCACAAATTGATCTGTAAAAATGAAAAAGTACTTTTTTTTTACAAAAAATTTCTTTTAGCCTTGATTTGTTCATTTCCACATGGGCAACAGGATAAGATGGATCCTAAAATGTATTGGGCAATTTCTCCTGAGTACACTGATACCTCATATGTGGGGGTAAATCACTGTTTGGGCACACGGCAGGGCTCGGAAGGGAAGGAGCGCCATTTGACTTTTTGAATGAAAAATTAGCTCCAATCGTTAGCGGTCACCATGTCGCGTTTGGAGAGCCCCTGTGGGCCTAAACATTGGAGCTCCCACACATGTGACCCTATTTTGGAAACTAGACCCCCCCAAGGAACTTATCTAGATGCATAGTGAGCACATTGAACCCCCAGGTGCTTCACAAATTGATCCTTAACAATGAAAAAGTACTTTTTTTCACAAAAAAATTAAAATTATTTTGGCCTCAATTTGTTCATTTCCACATGGGCAACAGGATAAAATGGATCCTAAAATTTATTGGGCAATTTCTCCTGAGTACAGTGATACCTCACATGTGGGGGTAAACCACTGTTTGGGCACACGGCCGGGCTTGGAAGGGAAGGAGCGCCATTTGACTTTTAGAATGAAAAATTAGCTCCAATCGTTAGCTGACACCATGTCACATTTGGAGAGCCCCTGTGTGCCTAAACATTTGAGCTCCCCCACATGTGACCCCATTTTGGAAACTAGACCCCCCATGGAACTAACCTAGATGTGCGGTGACCACTTTAAACCCCCAAGTGCTTCACAGAAGTTTATAACGCAGAGCCGTGAAAATAAAAAATCATTTTTCTTTCCTCAAAAATGATGTTTTAGCAAGCAATTTTTTATTAGACCCCAATAATTGTTGCCCAGTTTGTCCTGAGTACGCCGATACCCCATATGTGGGGGTAAACTACTGATTGGGCACACGTCGGGGCTCGGAAGGGAAGTAGTGGCGTTTTGAAATGCAGACTTTGATGGAATGGTCTGCGGGCGTCACGTTGCATTTGCAGAGCCCCTGATGTGCCTAAACAGTAAAAAAAAAAACACAAGTAACCCTATTTTGGAAACTAGACCCCCAAAGGAACTTATCTAGATATGTGGTGAGCACTTTGAACCCCCAAGTGCTTCACAGAAGTTTATAACGCAGAGCAGTGAAAATAAAAAAAATAATTTTATTATTAAAAATGATATTTTAGCAAGCAGTTTTTTATTTTCACAAGGATAGCAGGAGAAATTGGACCCCAATAGTTGTTGCCCAGTTTGTCCCGAGTATGCTGGTTCCCCATATGTGGGGGTAAACCACTGTTTTGGCGCATGTCGGGGATCAGAAGGGAGGGAGCACCATTTGACTTTTTGAATGCAAGATTGGCTGGGATCAATGGTGGCGTCATGTTGCGTTTGGAGACCCCTGATGTGTCTAAACAGTGGAAACCCCTCAATTCTAACTCCAACACTAACCCCAACACACCCCTAACCCTAATCTCAACTCTAGCCATAACTCTAATCACAACCCTAACCCCAACACACCCCTAACCACAACCCTAACCCCAACACACCCCTAACCATAACCCTAACCACAAGCCTAATCTTAACCCTATTTCCAACCCTAGCCCTAATTCCAACCCTAACTCGAATTCCAACCCTAACCCTAAGGCTATGTGCCCACGTTGCGGATTCGTGTGAGATTTTTCTGCACCATTTTTGAAAAATCCGCGGGTAAAAGGCACTGCGTTTTACCTGTGGATTTACCGTGGATTTCCAGTGTTTTTTGTGCAGATTTCACCTGCGGATTCCTATTGAGGAACAGGTGTAAAACGCTGTGGAATCCGCACAAAGAATTGACATGCTGCGGAAAATACAACACAGCGTTCCCGCGCGGTATTTTCCGCACCATGGGCACAGCGGATTTGGTTTTCCATAGGTTTACATGGAACTGTAAAGCTGATGGAAAACTGCTACGAATCGGCAGCGGCCAATCCGCTGCAGATCCACAGCCAAATCCGCACTGTGTGCACATAGCCTAATTCTAAGGGTATGTGCACACGATGCGGAAAACGCTGCGGATCCACAGTGTTTCCGCCGCTGCGGATCTGCAGCAGTTTCCCATGAGTTTACAAAAAACGCTGCACACATGCTGCGGAAAAAAATGCGTGGAAACGCAGCGGTTTACATTCCGCACATTTCACTTCTTTCTGCGGATTCCGCAGCAGTTTTACAACTGCTCCAATAGAAAACCGCAGTGAAATCCGCAGAAAAACCATGGTAAATCCGCAATAATTCCACAGCGGTTTTGCACTGCGGATTTATAAAAACCGCTGCGGAAAAATCCGCAGAGGACCAGAATACTTGTGCACATACCCTAACCCTAACCCTAGTTCTAACTGTAGTGGAAAAATTTTTTTTTTTCTTTATTTTATTATTTTTCCTACCTATGGGGGTGATACAGGGGGGGTTAATTTACTTTTTTTTTATTTTGATCATTGTGATAGGTTTTATCACAGTGATCAAAATGTACATGTAACGAATCTGCCGGCACTGCGCATGCGCCCGCCATTTTGGAAGATGGCAGCGCCCATGGAGAAGACGGACGGACACTGGGAGCCTCAGTAAGTATAAGGGGGGAGATCGGGGCACGGGGGGGCATAGGAGCACGGGGGGTGGCATAAGAGCACGGGGGGAACGGACAGGAGGACGGGGGAGTGGAGCACAGGACGGAGGGGAGCGGACCACAGATCAGTGGTTTGGGGGGGCGATCGGTGGGGTGGGGGGTCACATCAGTGTTTCCAGCCATGGCCGATGATATTGCAGCATCGGCCATGGCTGGATTGTAATATTTCACCAGTTTTTTAGGTGAAATATTACAAATCGCTCTGATTGGCAGTTTCACTTTCAACAGCCAATCAGAGCGATCGTAGCCACGGAGGGGTGAAGCCACCCCCCCTGGGCTGAAGTACCACTCCCCCTGTCCCTGCAGATCGGGTGAAATTGGAGTTAACCCTTTCACCCGATCTGCAGGAACGCGACCTTTCCATGACGCCACATAGGCGTCATGGGTCAGATTGGCACCGACTTTCATGACGCCTACGTGGCGTCATGGGTCGGGAAAGGGTTAAAGCAGCGTCGGTCACCCTGACCGAATACCACAGGTGGCGTCACGAACATAAACTTTATTCCTTTAAAGACCTTTCCCTTTTACATGGGCGCCCAGGGCCACGGACCGGGTCACAGCCACCGTGACATCCCCCTGTGAACACCGGACCCGGTACCGAGTACCCCCTAGCCCGTGGGGCGACTCATGTCCAGGCTTTTGAACATTTTTTAACTGGTTCGGGCATCTAAAAAAGCCAAGCGGTTAAAAGAAGTGAATGGTCCATTGTTCAGGCATTTTCCGCTCAAAAGATACTCTGGACTTTACAACACAAGACAGTGAAAAAGCCCAAAAGACGCCTGAAAGACACCCAGCCATCTTCAGGAGCGTTTTGCTATCATTATTTTTTGCTTGAACACCGCTAGCGGTTTCATCATTGTTGAACGGAGTAAAAAAAGCGACTTGAAAGCAATAGTAGAATGATGTTTTAGAAACTATGAGAAAACCGTCCCCAAAAAAAAAAAAAAAATCAGTAGCCAAAACCATAGGAAAAACGCTCAGGAAACAACTGAGAAAAATTACGCAAAAGATGCTTCAGTTTCCTGAAGCATCTGCTGCGTGAAAACTTGCAATTATTTCACAAACTTCTTTCCAGGCGTAAGGAGGAGTATTATTTCAGGGGATCATCCCTGCATCTCGCTGAGGGATCATTCCTACGTCAGTTTGTCGTCTATGAGCTCTGTCTGTAATTTTCATGGCTAGAACTCGTACATACTAAAGTGTATCAAGCTATTCACATGGCCATGTATTTTGTGGACCTAGTGGTCTGCATTGAAACATGGAGACACGTCCGATTATGATCAGAGTCACAGAACAAGCTCACTAATGGGAAAAAATTTGACAGCAATCAGATGCGGATATGTGCAGTCAGTGTGCTGTCTGATGTTCATGTTTGATGGGAAAAGCTTCTCGTCTGCACAATAAACTCCTATGAAACTCAGATAGTAAAACAGATACACTGACTATGAAAACCTGATACACAACCCTGATGAAACTCGGTTGTTTTTGCATACATGGAAAATCACTGACGTCTGATTGAGGCCTAATACATACACTATGGGGGTCACCAGGTGGGTGTAACATTCTGTCATGTCCCAGGACAAATGTCTTCGTTGTCTGGTTCACAAAGTCTGGGAGACTCCACAACATCACAAATTAATTTTTTTGGTCACTGATCTCAAAACATTAATCTCTTTCTTGTCTCTAGCATTTTCTTATGTACTAGATGCTGCTTTATGCTGTCACTGCAATGCTAGCAGATCCTTCTGGATGCACTTGTGGTCAAAGCCACGCTCTCTTCCACTTCCTGGCACCACCTCTTATTTTAGCTTCCACCTGACTCTTCCCTACAGCATTGCCAGGCTCAGTTTGGGCCTTCGCTAATGTTGGACTACTCCACCTCCCGACCATAGTGTTGGCGTTACCCCCTAACTGATGTGGGGCTCATTTCAGCTCCTTTCCTGTCCGAGGTCAGCCTTTTATTTCACCTCAGAGAAGCCGTACGTCCTGTTGATACAAATGATACAAAAAAAGATTGCATAATATTTTTTTCTCTTCGTAGCCTTCCCCACTCCACCCTTCCTTGTGTTCCCTATTACAAACATCGGTAATATAATATTTTACAAGCCGGCTATTATGGCTCCTTTTCATTAATGAAATCCTGTCAGAGCTTGAACCTGACACGCAGATATTTCCATGGAATCAGTCCTGTTTATGTAATTCTTTCTTTTTTCATTAGTGAATTAGCCTAATTCATTGAATCTAACCACAAACACACTTTCATGGTCAAGAAATACAATGTTCATTGCAATGCACTTAAACTTCGACCCTTGAGGTATTTTCCAGCTAGTTGAAGAAATCTTATCTCATTTTGGGTGTTTTTTTCTGCTCTAATTCATACCCAGTTAGAAACATCTCAATTTCCAATTTAGGTTGTTTGGGGTTAGGAAACAGCACCACTCCTGCCCATGGGATGTATCGGGAAGGAAGGCAGATGTGTTTTTCTTTTAATCATGGATAACCCTAATAATCCTATCAATATCTTTGATGGGACTACAGGGCCGGACTGGCCATCGGGCAGTTCTGGCAAATGCCAGAAGTGCCGGTGGCAGTAGTGGGCCGCTCAAGTGTGCCGCTGTCGGCACACTCCCCATGCTCTCGGCACACTCCCCCCGCTCTCGGCACACTACCCCCGCTCTCGGCGCACTCCCCCTGCTCTCGGCACACTCCCCCCGCTCTCGGCACACTCCCCGGCGCCCCGCATTCAACTATACCGGCGTCATAGACGCTGGTACAGTTTTATTATTTTTTATTATTATTATTATTATTATTTATTTATATAGCGCCATTAATTCTATGGTGCTGTACATGAGAAAGGGGTTACATATAGAGTTATAGATATCATTTACAGTAAACAAATTTACAGTGACAGACTGGTACAGAGGGGAGAGGACCCTGCCCTTGTGGACTTACATTCTACAGTTGAATGCAATGATGGAGGAGAGAGCGTCTGCTGACGCTTTCTCTCCCATCATTCCCCACTCTGCCTCTGACACTGCGGGTGCGCGATGACGTCATATCATCGCGCACCTGCTGTGTGTCAGGCGGGCAGACTGCAGTTGCTGAGACCGGAGCTTGGAGCAGTGCGGGGCAAGAGGAAAGGTGAGTAGAGTGTTTATTTTTTCTTATATATACATCAATGAGTGATAACTGGATTGTGGGGCTATGGGGGTGGGGCTGCATTACATTCTATGAGGGCTGTGCTGCATTACATTCTATGGGGGTTGGCTGCAATACATTCTATGGGGGCTGTGCTGTATTACATTCTATGGGGCTGTGCTGTATTACATTCTATAGGGTCTGGCTGCATTACATTCTATGGGGGCTGTGCTGTATTACATTCTATGGGGCTGTGCTGCATTACATTCTATGGGGGCTGTGCTGTATTACATTCTATGGGGGCTGGCTGCATTACATTCTATGGGAGCTGTGCTGTATTACATTCTATGGGAGCTGGCTGCATTACATTCTATGGCGGCTGGCTGCATTACATTCTATGGGGGCTGTGCTGCAATACATTCTATGGGGCTGTGCTGTGTTACATTCTATGGGGGCTGGCTGCATTACATTCTATGGGGCTGTGCTGCATTACATTCTATGGGGGCTGGCTGCATTACATTCTATGGGGGCTGTGCTGCATTACATTCTATGGGGCTGTGCTGCATTACATTCTATGGGGCTGTGCTGCATTACATTCTATGGGGGCTGTACTGCATTACATTCTATGGGGGCTGGCTGCATTAGATTCTATGGGAGCTGTGCTGTATTACATTTTATGATGGCTGTGCTGTATTATATTCTATGGGGGCTGGCTGCATTACATTTTATGGGGGCTGTGCTGTATTACTTTCTATGGGGGCTGTGCTGTATTACATTCTATGGGGGCTGTGCTGTATTACATTCTATGGGGGCTGTGCTGTATTACATTCTATGGGGGCTGTGCTGCATTACATTCTATGGGGGCTGTGCTGTATTACATTCTATGGGGCTGGCTGCATTACATTCTATGTGGGCTGGCTGCATTACATTCTATGGGGGCTGTGCTGTATTACATTCTATGGGGGCTGGCTGCATTACTTTCTATGGGGGCTGTGCTGCATTACATTATATGGGAGCTGTTCTGCATTACATTCTATGGGGCTGTGCTGTATTACATTCTGTGGGGGCTGTGCTGCATTACATTCTATGGGGGCTGTGCTGTATTACATTCTATGGGGGCCGGCTGCATTACATTCTTTGGGGCAGTGCTGTATTACATTCTATGGGGCTGTGCTGCATTACATTCTATGAGGGCTGTGCTGCATTACATTCTATGGGGGCTGGCTACATTACATTCTATGGGGGCTGTGCTGCATTACATTCTATGGGGCTGTGCTTTATTACATTCTATGGGGGCTGTGCTGCATTACATTCTATGGGGGCTGGCTGCATTACATTCTATGGGGCTGTGCTGCATTACATTCTATGGGGGCTGGCTGTATTACATTCTATGGGGGCTGGCTGCATTACATTCTATGGGGCTGTGCTGCATTACATTCTATGGGGGCTGGCTGTAGTACATTCTATGGGGGCTGTGCTGCATTACATTCTATGGGGCGGTGCTGCATTACATTCCATGGGGCTGTGCTGCATTACATTCTATGGGGCTGTGCTTTATTACATTCTATGGGGGCTGTGCTGCATTACATTCTATGGGGGCTGGCTGCATTAGATTCTATGGGAGCTGTGCTGTATTACATTCTATGGGAGCTGTGCTGTATTACATTCTATGGGGGCTGGCTGCATTACATTCTATGGGAGCTGTGCTGCATTACATTCTATGGGGCTGTGCTGTATTACATTCTATGGGGGCTGTGCTGCATTACATTCTATGGGGGCTGTGCTGCATTACATTCTATGAGGGCTGTGCTGTATTACATTCTATGGGGGCTGTGCTGTATTACATTCTATGGGAGCTGTGCTGCATTACATTCTATGGGGCTGAGCTGTATTACATTCTGTGGGGGCTGTGCTGTATTACATTATATGGGGGCTGTGCTGTATTACATTCTTTGGGGGCTGTGCTGCATTAAATTCTATGGGGGCTGTGCTGCATTACATTCTATGGGGGCTGTGCTGCATTACATTCTATGGGGGTTGTGCTGCATTACATTCTATGGGGGTTGTGCTGCATTACATTCTATGGGGGCTGGCTGCATTACATTCTATGGGGCTGTGCTGTATTACATTCTATGGGAGCTGTGCTGCATTACATTCTATGGGGCTGTGCTGTATTGCATTCTATGGGGGCTTTGCTGCATTACATTCTATGGGGGCTGTGCTGTATTACATTCTTTGGGGGCTGTGATGCATTACATTCTATGAGGGCTGTGCTGTATTACATTCTATGGGGTCTGTGCTGCATTACATTCTATGGGGGCTGTGCTGCATTACATTCTATGGGAGCTGTTCTGCATTACATTCTATGGGGCTGTGCTGTATTACATTCTGTGGGGGCTGTGCTGCATTACATTCTATGGGGGCTGTGCTGTATTACATTCTATGGGGGCTGGCTGCATTACATTCTATGAGGGCTGTGCTGTATTACATTCTATGGGGGCTGTGCTGCATTACATTCTATGGGGGCTGTGCTGCATTACATTCTATGGGGGCTGTGCTGCATTACATTCTATGGGAGCTGTTCTGCATTACATTCTATGGGGCTATGCTGTATTACATTCTGTGGGGGCTGTGCTGCATTACATTCTATGGGGGCTGTGCTGTATTACATTCTATGGGGGCCGGCTGCATTACATTTTATGGGGCAGTGCTGTATTACATTCTATGGGGCTGTGCTGCATTACATTCTATGAGGGCTGTACTGCATTACATTCTATGGGGGCTGGGTGCAATACATTCTATGGGGGCTGTGCTGTATTACATTCTATGGGGGCTGGCTGCAGTACATTCTATGGGAGCTGTGCTGTATTACGGTACATTCTATGGGGGCTGTGCTGTATTACATTCTATGGGGGCTGGCTGCATTACATTCTATGGGGGCTGTGCTGCATTACATTCTATGGGGGCTGGCTGTATTACATTCTATGGGGGCTGTGCTGCATTACATTCTCTGGGGCTGTGCTGCATTACATTCTCTGGGGCTGTGCTGCATTACATTCTCTGGGGGCTGGCTGCATTAGATTCTATGGGGGCTGTGCTGCATTACATTCTATGGGGGCTGGCTACATTACATTCTATGGGGGCTGTGCTGCATTACATTCTATGGGGCTGTGCTGTATTACATTCTATGGGGCTGGCTGCATTACATTCTATGGGGGCTGGCTGCATTACATTCTATGGGGGCTGTGCTGTATTTCATTCTATGGGGGCTGGCTGCATTACATTCTATGAGGGCTGTGCTGTATTGCATTCTGTGGGGGCTGTGCTGCATTACATTCTAGGGGGCTGTGCTGTATTACATTCTATGGGGGCCGGCTGCATTACATTCTATGGGGCAGTGCTGTATTACATTCTATGGGAGCTGTTCTGCATTACATTCTATGGGGCTGTGCTGTATTGCATTCTGTGGGGGCTGTGCTGCATTACATTCTAGGGGGGCTGTGCTGTATTACATTCTATGGGGGCCGGCTGCATTACATTCTATGGGGGCTGTGCTGTATTACATTCTATGGGGCTGTGCTGCATTACATTCTATGGGGGCTGGCTGCATTACATTCTATGGGGCTGTGCTGCATTACATTCTAGGGGGGCTGTGCTGTATTACATTCTATGGGGGCCGGCTGCATTACATTCTATGGGGGCTGTGCTGCATTACATTCTATGGGGGCTGTACTGCATTACATTCTATGGGAGCTGTTCTGCATTACATTCTATGGGGCTGTGCTGTATTGCATTCTGTGGGGGCTGTGCTGCATTACATTCTAGGGGGGCTGTGCTGTATTACATTCTATGGGGGCCGGCTGCATTACATTCTATGGGGGCTGTGCTGTATTACATTCTATGGGGCTGTGCTGCATTACATTCTATGGGGGCTGGCTGCATTACATTCTATGGGGGCTGGCTGTATTACATTCTATGGGGGCTGTGCTGCATTACATTCTATGGGGCTGTGCTGCATTACATTCTCTGGGGCTGTGCTGCATTACATTCTCTGGGGGCTGGCTGCATTAGATTCTATGGGGGCTGTGCTGCATTACATTCTATGGGGGCTGGCTACATTACATTCTATGGGGGCTGTGCTGCATTACATTCTATGGGGCTGTGCTGTATTACATTCTATGGGGGCTGTGCTGCATTACATTCTATGGGGGCTGGCTGCATTACATTCTATGGGGCTGTGCTGCATTACATTCTATGGGGGCTGTGCTGCATTACATTCTATGGGGGTTGTGCTGCATTACATTCTATGGGGGTTGTGCTGCATTACATTCTATGGGGGCTGGCTGTATTACATTCTATGGGGCTGTGCTGTATTACATTCTATGGGGGTTGTGCTGCATTACATTCTATGGGGGTTGTGCTGCATTACATTCTATGGGGGCTGGCTGCATTACATTCTATGGGGGCTGTGCTGCATTACATTCTATGGGGGCTGGCTGCATTACATTCTATGGGGCTGTGCTGTATTACATTCTATGGGAGCTGTGCTGCATTACATTCTATGGGGCTGTGCTGTATTACATTTTGTGGGGGCTGTGCTGCATTACATTCTATGGGGGCTGGCTGCATTACATTCTATGGGGCTGTGCTGTATTACATTCTATGGGAGCTGTGCTGCATTACATTCTATGGGGCTGTGCTGTATTACATTCTATGGGGGTTGTGCTGCATTACATTCTATGGGGGTTGTGCTGCATTACATTCTATGGGGGCTGGCTGCATTACATTCTTTGGGGGCTGTGCTGCATTACATTCTATGGGGGCTGGCTGCATTACATTCTATGGGGCTGTGCTATATTACATTCTATGGGAGCTGTGCTGCATTACATTCTATGGGGCTGTGCTGTATTACATTTTGTGGGGGCTGTGCTGCATTACATTCTATGGGGGCTGTGCTGTATTACATTCTTTGGGGGCTGTGCTGTATTACATTCTATGGGGGCTGTGCTGCATTACATTCTATGGGGGCTGTGCTGCATTACATTCTATGGGGGTTGTGCTGCATTACATTCTATGGGGGTTGTGCTGCATTACATTCTATGGGGGCTGGCTGCATTACATTCTATGGGGGCTGTGCTGCATTACATTCTATGGGGCTGTGCTGTATTACATTCTATGGGGGCTGTGCTGTATTACAATCTATGGGGGCTGAGCTGTAATGCTGGATACAGCTGTGATTATATATTATATAGTCGTGTTACGCTCCCCTCACTTCTTGTAACCTACAAGTGTACAAAGATATTATACAGTTGCGACAAGTGGGCCTGTGTACCTTCAAATGCCAGGGCTGAATTTTAGTCCCAGTCCGGCCCTGGACTATACTATAAAATATTAGCCAACCCCAGTGGACCCTTAATAGGCATGCATCGTGCGCAATGTAATGTGTCAGTTTAGGCTTCATGTACAGTAAAGTTGAAATAAAGGCCATATTGACCACCATACAATACAATTGAAAGCTTGAGAGAAATGTCTGGCATAAGTCTACAAGTTCTATCTCCAACGGCGTAACTATAGTAGGTACATGTGTTGGAGTCACACACATTTTAGCTTAATTGTAGGATCAGAAGTCCTTATGGCCAATAGAAATTGCCACCGCCGCTCCTCCCTCCTTCCGCTCATACTTACCCTCCGCGGCGCGCTCCTCCTGCAGGCGCGCGTCCTCTCCTTCATTCTTCTCCGCTCCCTGGTTCTCGTCGGGTGTGCATGCGCACCGCCTACTCCAGCACTTCCTCGTTCTGATTTACAGGCGTTCTGTATCTCATCTCTGTGATCCTGGAGGACCGTGACCCGGAAGTCCTCCAGCACTCCATGTATATAAGGCGATTCCTTCCTCTGCTTCTTGCCTGTCTGTCATTTGTGATTCTGTGACTTAGGTCCACCTTTGTCTTTGCACTGACTGGTCTGAACCTCCGCTCTGTCCAGCCAGTTCAGCTTCTCTGCCTTTCCCAGGCTTCCTTGTCTCCTCGTCCAGTCCCGCCTTCCCAGTGTCCGCTCCGTACTCTGTTAGTCTGGTGTCTCTGTCCTGTCCTGCTTCCTTTGTGTCATCCCCTTCGCAGTGCTCCTTTAGTCTCGCCTGTACCCAGCTCTTACCTCCTACTACCTGTCTCCGGGTTCCAGCTTCTGCGGCAATAGTCTCCCTTGGGTCTGCCCCTAACGCTCCCTGTATAGGGGGTGGTCTACCTGGTCAGCTCACCCTTGGGAGGTTCGTTGTCGTGGATCTGCAGGTCCACCCCAGGTATTCCAAAAGATCTCACAATAGGACTGCACTCAGATGACATCTGAGTGCAGTCTGATTGTCACAGAAATATACCATTACTATAAATATAATATAGATAGTTGGGGTCCCTGTTGGAGATTTTGAAATGGAGTCCACAAGCTTCAAGCTACATGATTGCCAATATGCAGAAGACCACAATTTTTTTGTCGTCAGTCAGCAGGAAAAATGGATGTCATGGGCAAGGGTTCCTTATTTCTTTTATTCACTTATATAGGGCCGTTAATTTCATAACACTGAAATATTGCATAATCACTGTCCCCATTGGGACTCACAGCCTAAATTCTCTATCAGTATGTCCTTGGAGGAAGCCCACGCAAACACAGGGAAAACATACAAACTCCTTGTAGAAGGTGAACCCTGGATTCCAGCATGGCAAAGCAACAGTGCTAACCACTGAGCCACCATTACCTGTTCAGTCATGAGCATGACTCTTCGAGCCAGAACAGAGAGTTTGGCAGTCTCGAAACATTTATGTATCAACCATTCATTGAAATGGCCGCCATGTAATAGAAGATTTCCACTATAGCAGCTGCTGCCGAGGACTGTCTGGCTGACCCCGGCTTTTCCCAGCCAAATCAGCTCAGATGACACAAGTATGATATAGTGACGACTACTTTTTTGGGGGGAGGAGAGGTTATGGAATGATGTTACCATTGCTACTAGTGATTTGTGAAGCTGTACTACTAAAGTCGTTAGTTGATTGGAGTTAATACTATACAGCTCTGTGTTGTGGATCTGTGTTAATACATACAGATTATAGTAAAGGGGTTGGCTACTTTGGATAATCCCTTTTTTACTGATCAAAGGGTGCTCCATTGCTGGGACCTCCAGCAAATAGCTATAATCTGTAAGAGAATCGGGCAACAAGGAATTAGGGCCTCGGCAGTGCCACCACAGGTCACATGAAGTATTACACAGTGCTCATTAAAATGAACTGACTGCATAAAACGAGCCAAGAGATGCTCATGGTTCTTACTGCTTTCTGTCTGTAATATATAAAGGTTCTAAAATGCCTAATTGGGCATTTGAAAATAGTTTTTTACTAAACCAGACAACCCCCTTAATTTCATGATTAATTCTCCCTCTTAGCGAATGGAAACGCAATGCTGGAACACATCAAATAGTGATTAAAGGGAACGATGAAAGGAAACGACAACATTTTGGAAGTATTAAAACTTTTGTGACGCATTTTTCCTCTAGATTCATGCATAATTCTGACATGAAGGAATTGTATCACATTAAAACATTTTCTAACATTCTACCTTATTACAAGCAGCGCAGATCGTCCTGACACAAGAACATTGAATGCGCAAGATTTATAGGGGAAGGCACAGTCTTGGCGGAGTTTTAATTAAAATGAAGGAAAATTATGGTTTGCCTGCAATATTTCAGTGGTTCTTACATATTTTAGTGTTGGGAACCCCAAAATTCAATTACAAAGATGACATCTTTGAATTACTGAATATTTTTCTAAAGTTACTTTCCTGAGATCTAATAGAACTTGCTAAAATGTTCATGAAGCCAACCTTGAAACATGCCATGACGCATAAGACATTTTTATGGTGTTAATTAAAAGGTTTGTCCAGGATTATAAAAACATGGCTCTTTTCTTAAAAAAAAAATAAATAAATAACGCTACCCCTGTCAACTGAGAAGAGTTCAGGGAAAGGAAGATATCATGTCCCACAAGTTGGGAATCATTACATTTCTTTGTAATAAGGTTTGCCCCTTTTAGAAGTTTGTCCTCCATCTCTCCCTGTAGCACTGATGTCAGTAAGCCCTTCCTTCCTCCTCTCTCTTGCTCTCCTCCCTTCTTCCCCTCTCTTCTTCCCCTCCCTTCTTCCTCTCCTTTCTTCCTCTCCCTTCTTCCCCTCTCTTCTTCCTCTCCATTACCTCCGTTCTTCATCTCCCTTCTTTCTCGCCCTTCTTCCTCAGATAGTGTATGCCAGCCATGTTTCTAGTTCAAATCGACACACAGTTTTTGTTCACAATTATATATTTACCTACCACAATTGCACATAATTACAAGAATTCAACTGGAAAATAAAACTTCTTCTGGGATCTTCATACGTGCCCCTGCAGTCGAGTCAAGCTATCTGATGAAATCACTTTGTGTGAGTACTGGACAATACAGACATCCATAGAAATGGTGTCTCAATTGCCCCACACTCGCAGGCAAATGTTGAAACGTTTTTAATGAAACCAAATAGTAAAAATGATTTTTAGACCATACATAGACTCATACATTTAAGAAAAAAAAAGTGCCAAAATTTTTTTTAACAAATGTTCTTTCCCATATATGTTTTGTTGTCCTATAGACAAGCATCTAATGACTTGTGTCTAATAGATCAGCACCTCTTAATGGACCGAAAAGCAATGTCTAAATGCTCTTCCTCAGGCCACGTTCTCACTATCAGTATTTGGTCAGTATTTTACCTCAGTATGTGTAAGCCAAAATCAGGAGTGGAACAATCGGAGGAAACGTGTAATAGAAACATATGCACCACTTCTGTATTTACCACCCACTCCTGGTTTTGGCTTACACATACTGAGAGAAAATACTGACCAAATACTGAACGTGTGTACGTGGCCTTACCATAGATAAAATTGTGCAGTTTTTCAATCACAGTCATGAACTCCAGAGACTTTAGCTATAAACTCTTCCTCTACCTTAGACCACCAGAGATGAGATTTATAACCTCGTGGTCACCCGGGGTCATACCATTAACATAATTGATTCAAAGCACCAAATATTATTTGGGCATTGCACTGCTGTATTGAGTGAGATCTTTTGGGCACTAATTGACAGTGTTACGTAGATGATATATTATTTAGATCATATTTTACTATTTTTTTTAAATTAATCTAAAGGTTTATTTCCATCTTCTTAAATGCCTATTGCTGGGTAATGCTTGTAAATGCATGTCATTTTGCAGTTTCCTGCTTTTTAATCTTTTAACTGTTCAGGAGATATAATACACTTTTCTTTTGTTTGCAGCTTGTTGCCTTGGAGACTGACCACCACTCGTAGACAACAGAACATGTGTTGCAAGTAGAGATGAGTGAACCCGAACTTGTACCGGACAGTTAGTGTCCGCCGCTAAACTCCAAACACTGACTTCTTCCGAAAGTCTGTTGCAAAGTTGAGAGACGGATAGAGATATTGTTTTCAATGGGGTTCGGGTTCTGGTTCAAGTTCGAGTACAGCACTGGTACCCAAACCGAAATTTGGACTAAAAGTCGGGTTGGGTGCAAGAACATGAACTTGAGCGGGTACGCTCATCCCTACTTGTAAGCACTATTTTGAAGCTGGCCATTATGTTGATATTGTTGCTTCAGCACAGTGCCGACTAGCTAGACAACAGCAGTGGCCGGTCTCCTAGGCAACAAACTATAAACAAAAGTGTGAAAATCTCAAGAACGGCTGCAAATGTAATAAGCAATAAATAGCAAAAGTGCTTGTTTCAACAAGCTCTATCAGACAATATCCATCTCTGAAGAAGGAAATAACCCCTGTAAGATGTAGTTGATCACGATGACAGGACGTTATGAGAACAATATTGAGGTTACTTTTATGTCTACCTCTATGAATTTTCTTTTTATTTTCACCCGTCAAGTGCATATTTCTTTTAAGCCTTAGATGACAGGCATTTAAGAAAATGACAGATGGTCATTGTCACCTCCTGGCCCCTCCAGGAGGCCAAGACACAATCATAAATAGGATTTTTTTTTAATAGTGACACATGGTTACTTCCAGACATAAAGATGGCTCATGGTTTTAGGTTGCATCCTTAAGGAAGGGAAGGGCCAAATAATAAGACCGGGCATTCAGGCCTTACAAACAGAAGATGGATCTCTTGTGAAGGCCAGAAGCGGCTGCTCAGAAACCCAAGCTTTAAATATCACAGCTTGTCACTGGATATCCTTAATGTGATATCCTACAGAGCTGCACTCTCTTCTGTCTCTGTGTCCGAACAATCTCCTTAATCTCAGCACAGGAAACCTGAGAAGTCGTCTCCGGAGCAGAACAGTCCGGCATTACCTATCCTCCTGATGTGTGCAAAATGGAAATTTATGAATCTCTACTGCTAAATAGGTCCAGGAACACTATTCCCCCAGAGCTCCTGTACATTAGGCCTGGATTATTTCAGGCTAGGCTGTCTCTGTCAGGACAGATTTAAGGGCTGATTTTTAACATGGGAGGTTTACACGTCGTCTAGTGTAATTACATAAAGGTCACAAACCTCCGCAGCCACCCTGCTTGTCCACCCAAATAAACACTGCAGGGCCTATATCCATCAATGGTGGAGGCTCCACGTGCCCCATGATTTTGTATACGTTGTAAATGGGCCTGTGATTTTATAAGGTAGCGAGTTTATTTTTACCTGTGGAAGCTTAGTAAGAGCACATGTACAAGGTTTATAGTGCACAGTATACCAGCAAGTATGCTCTATTTAACATCAAATAGGAGCTGACATGTTCATTGAAGGCTGCCATATGACATATAACATGGCTAAACCCTAAGATAAATAGGTGCTGGGCTGTTCATGAGTGAAAATGGATGAAAACAGCGCCACAGTATTCCAGAGGTTATATATGGTATTACAGCTCCATCACACTAAAATGGGGCTAAGCTGCAATACACCAAACAGATGTGTGTTAGGCAATGGAATTTTTCCACTGCATGGGATAGATCCCAAGCCTTGTCTGGAGCTGTGGTCTCCCACTCAAGCTTGGCCACTGCGATGACTGCTCAGCACAGACTCCAGTCCCAGCGCCTTGCCCAGGCTCTTGTTGTATGTGTAGTTACTGCTGGCTCTCCAGCTAAGCCTAGGGTGACTACTGGTATACACGTTGTGCTCTGGAGCCTAAGTCCAGATTTCACCCTATTGAGTATGTCTGTGATGTGGCGCCTTCTCATTGGTGCTCGGACATCAGCTGCTCTGGTGATGTGGCAGCTGCGAATTGGTCCACAGGCAAGGTCCTTTCTGACTGGACTTGAGCTTAAAGGGACACTGTCACCTGAATTTGGAGGGAACAATCTTCAGCCATGCAGGCGGGGTTTTGGGGTTTTTGATTCACCCTTTCCTTACCCGCTGGCTGCATGCTGGCTGCAATATTGGATTGAAGTTTATTCTCTGTCCTCCATAGTACATGCCTGCACAAGGCAAGATTGCACCTTGTGCAGGCATGTACTACGGAGGACAGAGAATGAACTTCAATCCAATATTGCAGCCAGCAGGTAAGGAAAGGGTGGATCAAAAACCCCATAACTCCGCCTCCATGGCTGAAGATTGTTCCCTCCAAATTCAGGTGACAGTGTCCCTTTAAGGTATAAAAGGCTCTCAATGGCGCACGCCTGTGCGCTAGTATCAACTTATGTTCATGTGTGTATGAACTTTGTAACTGTGTGCTCTGTGTCAGCATGTGCTCAGGGTCGGCTGTAAGCCATTAGAATTCTGGCACCTCTGGAGAGGAGTTTGTATGAATTCAGGGCTGGCGTATAGCCACTAGAATTCTGGCACCTCCGGAGAGGAGTTGTTTTGAGTGCAGTTGCTGACTGTATGATGACTGGATGCTACCTGCTCCATTAGTGAGCTTCGATCCTCTTTGAGGTGAACAGGGATCATATCTAGCGTCATTTATATTCTGTTTCTGTCTGTGAGTGACACAGCTCTGTAGCAGGGCATCTATTTCACTACTGTGTGCGAGTGACACGGCTCTAGTGCAGAGCATTTATTCCGTTTCTGTGTGTGAGTGACACAGCTTCTTGTGCATTTCACAGAGTGACGTTTAACTCTGTGAGTGCAAGCAATTGCTTGCTGTGTGTTCTGCCATTGTTCATATTAGCTGCAGTTTAACATCTCTGCACGGTGGACCCCGGGTTGCGATTGCACTTTATCATCATATTTATTTAGTGCAATCCGCCAACCCTAACAGTGTGTCACTGGCTGAAAGCAGCCATGTGTTTCTTACCCTGGACAAGCCCTTTAGGGTGTGTACCCATTATGAGTATTTGGCGAGTCTTTGAGGGTGCGTATTTTTGCAGCGTAAAAAACGCAGCGTCTTACAGTTCTAGCAAAGTGGATGAGTTTTATAGAAAGCTGACCTGCAAAGCCTGTTTCAAATCTACAACTTGTCAATTTCTCTTGCGGGTAAGCTGAGTGTTGCTTGCAGAATTTCTCACAGATTTGCATTACATGCGGAAATCTACAGGTAAAAATAATAAACGCACAAGAATTTTTAGTGTGCTTCTGCTTTGGAAATGCATCCAAAACACATGTATCTGCACATTTCAGGAAGTACTAAAACAAAGCAGCTCTGTTTAAAATATGACATACCAAGAAGCAGGGGTGTACACAGAAATTATGGTGGCCCCCTCCAAAAAAAAAAAGAAAAGGGAAATACCTTAATATTATTCAGGGTCACAGAAGAGCATATCTTCTGACCTTCTGCACTGCTCGTCACCAAGGGTGCACTGCAGTGACATCACCGTGCCCTCTGCACTGAGATGTCACAGAGCTCAGATGCAGAGGGGAAATGATTGGAAAGGGAGCGTCACCTGACTACTACCACTACCATCATTGTTTTCAACTGTATCGGCATCCAGCGCGTTGAAACAATAGAACGTACGATGTGGGGGGGGGAAGCCCGATGCCGGCGCTGGCACCAGACTCTCCCGACTTGCGGGCCCCATAGCGGTTGTGTGGTCTGTCGCCGTTGGCACTGCGTCACTGCTAAGAAGAGACAAGGAAACACAGCATCAAAAACATGATAAGAACACATGTAAAACACAAGTAACCTGATTATTATATGTAGAAATCATGCAGAAAATATGCAACATCAAAAACTCATTGTGTGACTGTAGCCTTAATCTTTGAACCAGATATATAGTTAACACTTAATCCCGAAAAAAGGAAGCAACATTAGCATATACAGTACCCTGTAATAAGTAAATAGTAATAGTACATGTAAGTAACATAGGGTACTTAGTTAACATTATTTTGTTCAAAAAAGCGTAAAAGCCATTCCCCCGCAACAAGGTGTACCTAATCAAGACAGTCCTATCCTATCTGTAGTATTCTTACCTTGTGTCAGTCGACCTCAATTTCGAGAAATAAAGAGCACAGCAGGATAGGGGCCTGACTGTTTGGGCATCTGCACATGGGAAGCTACAGTATATAGATGAAATACCTAGCTCAGAAATGTGGGCCACATCACTGTTAGTACAGAGTACAAGAACCTACAGGAAAACCAAAGAAATGAGTAGAAACAGAAGTTGGTATGCATGCAATATGTAAGAACACAGTCACACTGTGGCCATTTCACAGACAAAACCCCCAAAGCAAAATGAGCAAATACCCTATAAAAAGTAAATTAGTAAATAGTGCATGTAAATAACTTAGGGTATTTAGTTAACATTGTTTTGATTTTAAAAAACCATAAAATCCATCCCTCCGCGACAAGGTATACCTGTGACAGTCCTATCCTGTCTCTGGTATTAAAACTTTACCTTGTATCAGCTGACCTCAATATACACCGTGTTCCAAATTATTATGCAAATTGTATTTAAGTGTCATAAAGATTTAATTGTTTTGTTTTTCCATTAAACTCATTGATGGTATTGTGTCTCAGGGCTCAATGGATCACTGAAATCAATCTTAAACACATGTGATAATTAGTTTTCCAGGTGATTCTAATTAAAGGAAAACTACTTAAAAATGATGTTCCACATAATTAAGCAGGCCACAGTTTTCAAGTAACATGGGAAAGAAAAAGGATCTCTGTGCTGCCGAAAAGCATCAAATAGTGCAATGCCTTGGTCAAGGGATGAAAACATTATATATGTCCCGAAAACTTAAGTGTGATCATCGTACTGTTAAGAGATTTGTGGCTGAATCTTAGCACAGACGTGTTCATGTTGATAAAGGCATAATAAGGAAGGATTCTGCTAGGCAAGTTCATCAGATTAAGAGAGCAGCTGCTAAAGAGCCATTACAAACCAGCAAACAGGTATTTGAAGCTGCTGGTGCCTCTGGAGTCCATCGAACCTCAAGGTGTAGGATCCTTCAAAGGTTTGCTGTGGTGCATAAACCTACTATTCGGCCACCCTTAAACAGTGTTCACAAGCAGAAAGGGTTGCAGTGGTCCCAGACATACATGAAGACTAATTTTCAAACAGTCTTGTTTACTGATGAGTGTCGAGCATCCCTGGATGGTCCAGATGGATGGAGTAGTGGATGGTTGGTGGATGGCCATCATGTCCCAACAAGGCTGCGACATCAGCAAGAAGGTAGAGGATTCATGTTTTGGGCCGGAATCATGGGGAAACAGCTGGTAGGGCCCGTTAAGGTTCCTGAAGGTGTGAAAATGACCTCTGCAAAGTATATAGAGTTTCTGACTGACAACTTTCTTCCATGGTATCAAAAGCAGAAACGTGTCTTCAGGAACAAAATCATCTTCATGCATAACAATGCACCATCTAATGCTGCAAAAAATACCTCTGAGCCATTGGCTGCTATGGGCATAAAAGGAGATAAACTCATGGTGTGGCCACCATCTTCCCTTAACCTCAACCTTATAGAGAACCTCTGGAGTATAATCAAACAAAAGATTTATGAGGTTGAGAGGCAGTTCAGATCAAAACAGCAACTCTGGGAGGCTATTCTGACGTTATGCAAAAAAATACAAGCAGAAACTCTCAAAAAAATCACAAGTTCAATGGATGCAAGAATTGAGAAGGTGATACTAATCGGCCTCCCTCTTACCAAACTTTCCCCACTCCAATCTGTCCTGAATGCTGCTGCCAGGATCATATTCCTCACCAACCGTTACACCGATGCCTCTACCTTGTGCCAGTCATTACACTGGCTACCCATCCACTCCAGAATCCAGTACAAAACTACTACCCTCATCCACAAAGCACTCCATGGCTCTGCACCACCCTACATCTCCTCTCTGGTCTCAGTCTACCACCCTACCCGTGCCCATCCGCTCCGCTAATGACCTCAGGTTAGCATCCTCAATAATCAGAACCTCCCACTCCCGTCTCCAAGACTTTACACGTGCTGCGCCGATTCTTTGGAATGCACTACCTAGGTTAATACGATTAATCCCCAATTCCCACAGTTTTAAGCGTACCCTAAAAACTCACTTGTTCAGACTGGCCTACCGCCTCAATGCATTAACCTAACGATCCCTGTGTGGCCTATTTATATATAAAAAAAAAAAAAACCAGGTTCCTCGCATCATGTTCTCATTCACTTTATGCAGTTAATAGCCCTCTGTGTCTGTACTGCTACATACTTAGGCAGTTAACTGGTTCATGCAGCTTTACATGAACACCCGAGCCTTACACTATGGCCGGTCCGAATAACTAAAGAAATTGTTACCATCCACCTCTCGTGTCTCCTCTTTTCCTCATAGTCTGTAAGCTTGCGAGCAGGGCCCTCATTCCTCCTGGTATCTGTTTTGAACTGTATTTCTGTTATGCTGTAATGTCTATTGTCTGTTCAAGTCCCCTCTATAATTTGTAAAGCGCTGCGGAATATGTTGGCGCTATATAAATAAAAATTATTATTATTATTATAGCAAAGAAGGGTTCCTATGTTAACATGTAACTTGGCCTGTTAGGATGTTTTGGAGTTAAATAGTTTTTTTGTTCAGTGAATGTGACCTCCTAATGTGGCAAATTCAACAAATGAGCATTATCAGTTCTTTAAAACATATCAAATATTTAGAAATTCTACTGTGCCTAATAATTTGGAACAGTGCATTTTGAGTTTTTATTCATTTTGGAGATTATACTGTTATTATTGGGGGGTTTCTTCATGAAAATTCGATGTATACTTTAACGAGTGCTGACTTTTATTAGACTGACTGTCATTTGCACCGTGCATTTAGGAAAATCTGAGAAAAATATAATTTGCATAATAATTTGGAACATGGTGTAGATAACGGCAGAACAGGACAGGGGCCCGACTGTGCAGACACCTATCCATGGGAAGCTATATAGATGAAATGCCTAGCTCAAAAAGAGCCACTGCCGACACTGTTGGAACAGCGCCCACAACGTAGGTGAGCATAGGTGTTATTATTTTACTAAAAGCGAATATAGGGATGCAGAAGGGGTTGTCGGAGTAGTGGACAACCTTTTTAAAGGGAATCTGTCAGTAGAATCAACCCTCCTAAGTGGGCTGTGATGCAGTGACCCCTGTTACAGCTGGAGGGCGCTGTTTGTGCTCTCCAGAATGCGCACGGAGGTGTAGTGAGGCCATCAGGGGGTATTGTAGTCACAGGTGTAGCTGTGATTACAATGGGGAAGCAGGGACTGATTAAAAGCCCTGTAGTATAGGGAAGAGGTGGCACCTCTGCGTACACAGCAGTGTGGACGCTCACGGCAACCGGTCCAGGACTGTCTTTTGTTTTCCCGGCTGCAATCCGGAGGATATAGCATGCTGTGCACTGTGTGAGTTTTTGGACATTAAATACGGTTTGTTTTGAACTTGCGTGGGTTACTGCCTCATCACTACACAGCGTGAACACCGCTGCCATACAGGGCATGCAGGTCAAAAGGAACATGAATAAAATGATACCTTGATATATGTGTTCCAATGTCTTATTCCAGAGAAATATGTGCTTTTCTTACAGTGGCATATAAAAGTTTAGGCACCCCTGGTCAAAATTGTTATTGTAAACAGTTAATCAAGTGAAGATTAAATGATCTCTAAAAGGCCTTAAGTTAAAGAAGTCACGTTTCCTTTGTATTTTAGGAAAAAATATCTATATTTTCATCTTTTACATTTTTAAAATTACAAAAAGGAAAATGAGTAGATGCAAAGTTTGGGCACCCTCATGATTAGTACCTAGTAGCACCCCCTTTTGAAAGTATAACACCTTGTAAATGCTTTTTGTGGCCAGCCAAGAGTTTTTCAATTCTTGTTTGAGGGATTTTCATCCATTCTTCCTTGGAAAATTCTTCCAGTTCTGTGAAATTCCTGTGTCGTCTTGAATGCACTGCTATTTTGAGGTCTAGTCACTGATATTCCATGATGTTCAGACACTGTAAATTTTCAGCTTGTACCTTTTGAGATAGTCTACTGTGGATTTTGATGTGTGTTTAGGATCATTATCCATTTGTTGAAGCCGTCCTCTTTTCAACTTCATCATTTTTACAGATGGTGTTATGTTTGCATCAAGAATTTGTTGAAATTCCATTTAATCCTTTCTTCCCTCTACCCATGAAATGTTCCCCGTGCCATTGGCTGCAACACAACCCCAAAGCATGATTGATCACCTCATGTTTAATGGTTGGCAAGATGTTCTTTTCCTGAAATTCTGTGCCCCTCTTTCTCCACACATAGATTTGATCATTGTGACCAAAGAGTTCTATTTTAACTTCATCGGTCCTCAGGACTTGTTTCCAACATTTATCAGGCTTGTTAAGATGTTCTTTTGCATACTTCTGATGCTGAATTTTATGGTGAGGATGTGAGACCCCAGGAGATCAGCCTGTCAAAGTGGTATTGCCTTCCTCATGGGAAGGGTGATGCCATGCCTGGGAGTGAGGAAAGATCCCTTTAACAGGTAACACATACATGCAACATGTTCTAACTCCAGGCCAGAAAGGGGAGCTCTGATCCAGTTTGCGGGTGGCTCCCCTATATATATTCTGGCTGGAGGAAGAGTTAGTGAGTTCAGGAAGAGAGCTGGTGCCTTGCAGACATGAGGTGCTGCAGCTCCTGTGAGGAAAGCTGGGGCCGTGCAGACCCATGGTTTTTCAGCTCCTGGAAAGGAAAGAGAGAGACAGAACAGTCTGTAGAGAGTGTGAAGGAGGAAGGAGCAAAGGAGAAGTGAAGAGCTGGAGGGGAGCTGCGACTGATCTTCATCCACGCTGAAACGCATGAAACCAATGGCTGGAAGACCGAGGTTGTGGGGGTAAATGTATGCCCCACAGCAGAAACCGGAGGGCAGAAGATTGCAAGTCGTCTGTCCACCATTACACTTAAAGGCACAGCAGATAGAGCCCAGAGTCATCCTAGAGACACCTGTTAAAAGGCTCGAGTTGCCTGCTATGCGGGTATTGTCCTACCTAAAGGGACAGAGAGAAAGTGAGGACCTTGTGCGAAACCTTAGGTAGCAAGGAACTACAACATAGCACAGTAAGGAAGGCTTCCAACCCCACCTGGCTAGGGGGATCTCTGAATCGCATCCAGGCTGGCCGGACCGCACCATCACCTGTGATCCGTACCATGGACTGTGGCTGCCTTCTAGCAGTTAAAGGTAAAGAGACTGCAACCTTGTGTCCTCTAATTCTTTCCGGCACTACACCGTCTATCAGCTGTATTCACTACATCGGGAGCCCTGGGGCCTAAACTTCACCTGTGGGAAGCCATACCATCCCTGCTGCAGTACCATCATCCCTAGTGGATCTCTTTAAGCAGCGTAGGTCACCCCTGACCGAATACCAGAGGTGGCATCATGAACAAATAACTTTCATAAACTTTAATCACCTTTTTATTGGACGCCCAGGGCCACTGCCACCGTGACCACCCCCTTAAGAACTGGCCCTGTACCGAGTACCCCACGGCCCTGGCGGGCGCTCCAAGGATTCTGGAGAGGTTTTTTTCTGATGACTCTTCCATCAAGGCCATATTTGTGTAGGTGTCTCTGAACAGTACAACAATGTACCACAACTCCAGAGTCTACTAAATCTTTCTGAAGGTCTTTTTCAGTCAAGCGATGGCTCTGATTTGCCTCTCTAGTTATCCTACAAGCAGATCTCACTGAAATCCTGTTAACTGCCATTTCTTAGTTTTATAAAGCTAGGAAATTTGCATCACCTGGTCTTTCCTAACAATGATAGTGAACAAGGCATATCCTTAGCAGGTTAATTAAGGTATGAAACCTTGGTCAAAATAATCTGAGGACACAAATCTCCAAGAGTGCCCATACTTTTGCATCTGTCCATTTTCCTTTTTATAGTTAATAAAAAAAATAAGAAAATTACTATATATACCGTATATATATATATATATATATATATATATATATACATATATATATATTTATATATATATAATATGTATTTTTGTTTGCCTAAAATTCAAAGGAAATGTGTTATCTTTAAATTTAGGCTTTCTAGATATCAATTCATCTTCAACCTACTTGACTGTTCACAATAACAATAATTTTGACCAGGGATGCCCAAACTTTTACATGCCATTACCTTTTCCAAGCTATGGGGAGGATGTTATCTGGAAGATACCTCTGCCTCCAGAGCTTATTTTAAATAAAAGGAGGAGTTACCAGTGTAAAACATTTAACTAACACAGAACAGGAGAAATGGCATTTGCCTTCGTGCACACACATTTTTTGCTTCTCTCTCAGCTCTGCTGTATTGCTACAATATTCCAACCCCATCTGCCTGTGATATGGAAGCTGGAGCTGAGAGGAACCTGCACATGTGTCAGGTATATTCACACACAGCTCTGCAGTGAGACCAGGAGAGCAGACACTACTTGTCTCTTCATGTAAAATAAGCTCTGGAGTCAGAGTTATCTTCCAGGCACCATTTACCCTAAAGCGTGGAAGAGGTCATTTATATAAAGTGATAAAAGATGATTTATCAACAATTCATCTGATATGAGGCATACAGGCATGACTTTTTCAGCAGTCTATAACCAGTATGCCCTTATTAATAGTTTAGGTAGGTCTAATGTGGTGACCAGTCGCCAATCCACCCTCTTCCACCTGTGTAGCAACATATGTTGTCATACTGGAAGGTATAGTGGGAGTGGGTACATAAAAATCATAAGTATATGCCCTAACTATAAAAACACTATTTATTATTAAAACCAAGGCAAACCAAAGTGACAAAAACTAAAAAAAAGTGCTCAAAACAAAACATACCCATAAACCTAGTGGGGAATACTAGACGACCCTAGCTCCAGTACCTGAGCTTGCCCCTTCCTGACTGCGGAGGTTGGCACCCTAGGGGGTAGCGTTGTGGCGCCCCCGCTCCACGATGGCTGACCCTAGAGACCCTGATATACCCTACCGCCGCTAGTGAAGACCTCTACCCACAAACTAAAGGGTCCTCTATCACTAGACAGGGAGCAAACTGTGCTAGGGAAGAACTAGATCCCCACTATATAAATAAAAGCAATGTGTGAACACATGGCGAAAAATGGTGACAAATATAAGATAATTACTGGTGGTCGGGGTAGCTGTGATACATAGATTAGTATTTGACTACCATAGAGCAGCCATACCCATGCCACCTAACCAAACCACAGATATATATAAATAAATAGGGGATAGCTCTTTCCTACAGCTGTAATACAAGTCCCCAATAGGTGAATCTGATCCTGATAACACAGACACCCTATATGCAAAGTCACAATATGTGGTATATGAAGATACTCATCTCTGGATGTATCAGCGGTACTGCACCATTCGCCATAGCTACTTAGCGCCTCGCTAAGTGGGTACATAAGCCAAATCTCCCTGCCTCTATGCAATTCTGTAATTCTCCCTTTCATATGGAAGATTTCAGCATTCACGGTATTTCACGGTATTTTATCAAGATCGGGCCAATGTGTACATATAGATACAAAAGATGAGTGAATAACAAAGGCCAAAACCATATCATAGTGCCAGCCAAATTACAACTTTTAACAGTGTCAATCACGTGCCCATGTTAGTGCCAGATGGTCCATTTTCAAGATCTTTGCTGTCAGTGAATGAAAAAATTAATTACGCACATTCAGAAGCTAAAGAACTACAAACATGCCAACTGTCCCGCATTTGCCAAGGCTGCATGATTTTTCAGTAACAATCCTGGCATTTCAGTGTTGATTTGTTGGAAACAATCCCAGCCCACAAACGGGTGATTTAGGGCAGTATTGTAGAGAATTTGAGGGATTAAATAATTCATAAGTACCAAAAGGACTGTTCCTTACTATATGTAAATTGCCTCTTCAGAGAAAAAGAGGACTTGAACTCTATAGCACCACCTGTTGGAAGATCCTACAAGTCACAAGGGTTCCAACAGTCCTCTTTTTCTCTGAAGAGGCAATTTGCATATTATATTTCCCAGAGGAGCATTTCACGGTGAATAAGCCTCCTTACCTTGACAAGCCAGCTGGTATGTCAGTCTCCACAAGGAGAAACGATACCCCTTAGACCCCAGTCCAGAGCCTCTCACCTAGCCAAATTAGTTCTCATGCTTCGCACTGACGAGGGCCAACAGCCCGAAACACCGTGTCTGTGAATTGAGATACTGATTTGGCTTTTATCCTAAGTCATATTGCACGACTCGTTAAAGGGTTGATTGTGACTTGTAGGATCGCTACTTCCAACAGGTGGCACTATAGAGTTCAAGTCCTCTTTTTCTCAGAAGAGGCAATTTGCATATTATATGTTATGATCTGGTGGTTTAGGAACAACATGAGACAAGCTCTGAAGGAGGTGGTATCTGTACTGACCGCAGACCCTGAACCTAGCAGCACAACTAGAAATAGCCGTGGGGGGTACCTGACGCTCCCTAGACCCCTTGGCACAGCCTAAGACCTAACTTCCCCTAAAGATGGAAACAGGAAACCTATCTTGCCTCAGAGAAAATCCCCAAAGGAAAAATAGCCCCCCACAAATATTGACGGTGAGAGGAGGGGAAAATAACATACACAGAGATGAAATCAGATTTTAGCATAGGAGGCCAGTCTAGCTTGATAGATAGGACAGGAAAGGATACTGTGCGGTCAGTATAAAAACTACAAAACAATCCACACAGAGTTTACAAAATCTCCACACCTGAACAAAGGTGTGGAGGGTAAATCTGCTTCCCAGAGCTTCCAGCTAACAGAAAAAATCCATAATGACAAGCTGGACAAAAATAGAATGCACAGAACAATAAGTCCACAACATGTGGACTGAAAAGAGCAAAGCCAGAACTTATCTTTGCAGAACTGGTCAGGAAACTAGGAGAATCCAAGCAGAGATGTGAATCCAGCCAGAGAACATTGACAAGTGGCATAGACTGAAGACTAGAGCCAGGTTAAATAGCAGAGCCAGGAGAGACGATTAGTGAAAGCAGCTGCTAAAGCTAAACCCAAGGAGCAGCAGTTCCACTCAAAACCACCAGAGGGAGCCCAAGGGCAGAATTCACAAAAGTGCCATTTACAACCACCGGAGGGAGCCCAAGAACGGAATTCACAACAGTACCCCCCCTTTAGGAGGGGTCACCGAACCCTCACCAGAGCCCCCAGGCCGATCAGGATGAGCCAAGTGAAAAGCACGAACCAAATCGGTAGCATGAACATCGGAGGCAACAACCCAAGAATTATCCTCCTGGCCATAACCCTTCCACTTGACAAGATACTGGAGCCTCCGCCTCGAAAAACGAGAATCCAAAATCTTCTCAACTTCATATTCCAACTCTCCCTCAACCAACACCGGGGCAGGAGGGTCAACCGATGGAACAACGGGCACCACATATCTCCGCAACAAAGATCTATGGAAAACATTATGAATGGCAAAAGAGGCTGGAAGAGCCAAACGAAAAGACACCGGATGAATAATTTCAGAAATTTTATAAGGACCAATAAACCGAGGCTTAAACTTAGGAGAAGAAACCTTCATAGGAACATGACGAGAAGACAACCAAACCAAATCCCCCACACGAAGCCGGGGACCAACATGCCGACGGCGGTTAGCAAAACGTTGAGCCCTTTCCTGAGACAACGTCAAATTGTCCACCACATGAGTCCAAATCTGCTGCAGCCTGTCCACCACAGAATCAACACCAGGACAATCAGAAGGCTCAACCTGCCCAGAAGAAAAACGAGGATGAAAACCAAAATTACAAAAGAAAGGTGAAACCAAAGTAGTCGAACTAGCCCGATTATTAAGGGCAAACTCGGCCAACGGCAAGAAAGACACCCAATCATCCTGATCAGCAGACACAAAGCATCTCAAATAGGTCTCCAAGGTCTGATTAGTTCGCTCAGTTTGGCCATTAGTCTGAGGATGAAACGCCGAAGAAGAAGACAAATCAATGCCCATCCTAGCACTAAAGGCACGCCAAAATCTAGGGACAAACTGAAAACCTCTGTCAGACACAATATTCTCCGGAATGCCATGCAAACGAACCACATGCTGAAAAAACAATGGAACCAGATCTGAGGAGGAAGGCAACTTAGGCAAAGGTACCAAATGGACCATTTTAGAGAACCGGTCACAAACAACCCAGATAACAGACATCTTCTGGGAAACAGGAAGATCCGAAATAAAATCCATGGAAATATGCGTCCAGGGCCTCTCAGGGATCGGCAAAGGCAAAAGCAACCCACTAGCGCGGGAACAGCAAGGCTTGGCCCGGGCGCAAGTCCCACAGGACTGCACAAAAGCACGCACATCGCGAGACAAGGAAGGCCACCAAAAGGACCTAGCAACCAAATCTCTGGTACCAAAAATCCCAGTATGACCAGCCAACACTGAACAATGAACCTCAGAAATTACCTTACTTGTCCATCTATCAGGAACAAACAGCTTCCCAACTGGACAGCGGTCAGGCCTATCAGCCTGAAATTCCTGAAGCACCCGGCGCAAATCAGGGGAGATAGCAGAAAGAATCACCCCCTCCTTAAGAATACCAACCGGCTCAAGGACTCCAGGAGAATCAGGCGAAAAACTCCTAGAGAGGGCATCAGCCTTAACATTCTTAGATCCCGGAAGATACGAGACCACAAAATCAAAACGGGAGAAAAACAGGGACCATCGAGCCTGTCTAGGATTCAGCCGCTTGGCCGACTCGAGGTAAATCAGATTCTTATGATCGGTCAGGACCACAACACGGTGTTTAGCTCCCTCAAGCCAATGTCACCACTCCTCAAACGCCCACTTCATAGCCAACAACTCCCGATTGCCGACATCATAATTTCCGCAGGCGAAAACTTTCTGGAAAAAAAAGCACACGGTTTCATCAAAGAACCATCAGACTCCCTCTGAGACAAGACGGCCCCTGCCCCAATCTCAGAAGTGTCGACCTCAACCTGAAAAGGAAGAGAAACATCCGGTTGACGCAACACAGGGCCAGAAGTAAATCGGCGTTTAAGCTCTTGAAAGGCCTCAACCGCCTCAGAGGACCAATTCGTCACATCAGCGCCCTTCTTCGTCAAATCAGTAAGGGGCTTAACCACACTGGAAAAGTTGGCAATGAAACGGCGATAGAAATTAGCAATGCCCAAAAATTTTTGAAGACCCTTCACAGATGTGGGTTGGATCCAGTCATGAATAGCTTGGACCTTAACAGGATCCATTTCTATAGACGAGGGAGAAAAAACAAAAGCCAAATAGAGACCTTCTGAACTCCGAATAGGCACTTAGACCCCTTCACAAATAAAGCATTATCACAAAGGATCTGGAACACCATCCTGACCTGCTTCACATGAGATTCCCAATCATTGGAAAAAAATCTAAATATCATCCAAATATACGATCATGAATTTATCAAGATAATTGCGGAAAATATCATGCATGAAAGACTGGAACACAGATGGAGCATTAGAGAGCCTAAATGGCATCACAAGGTATTCAAAATGACCTTCGGGCGTATTAAATGCAGTTTTCCATTCGTCACCCTGTTTAATACGAACAAGATTATTTGCCCCTCGGAGGTCAATCTTAGTAAACCAACTAGCCCCCTTAATCTGAGCAAACAAATCAGTAAGCAAAGGCAAGGGGTATTGGAATTTGACCGTGATCTTATTAAGAAGACGATAATCAATACAGGGTCTCAAGGAGCCATCCTTCTTAGCAACAAAAAAGAAAACCGCTCCCAATGGTGACGAAGAGGGCCGAATATGCCTTTTCTCCAAGGATTCCTTAACATAGCTCCGCATGGCGGCATGCTCTGGCACAGACAGATTGAAAAGTCGGCCCTTAGGGAACTTACAACCAGGAATCAAGTTAATAGCACAATCACAGTCACTATGTGGAGGAAGGGAACTGGACTTGGGCTCATCAAATACATCCTGGAAATCCGACAAAAACTCAGGGACCTCAGAAGAGGGGGGAGAGGAAATTGACATCAAAGGAATGTCACGATGTACCCCTTGACAACCCCAACTAGTCACAGACATAGTTTTCCAATCCAGTTTTCCAATCCAGCACCGGATTATGCTCCTGTAACCATGGAAATCCCAGCACAACAACATCATGCAGGTTATGCAACACCAGAAAACGGCAATCTTCCTGATGTGCAGGAGCCATGTACATAGTCATCTGTGTCCAGTACTGAGGTTTATCCTTAGCCAAGGGTGTAGCATCAATGCCCCTCAAAGGAATAGGGCTCTGCAAAGGCTGCAAGGAAAAACCACAGCGCCTGGCGAATTCTAAGTCCATTAAGTTCAGGGCAGCGCCTGAATCCACAAATGCCATGACAGAAAAGGACGACAATGAGCAAATCAGGGTCACAGATAAGAGAAATTTAGGCTGTATCGTACTAATGGTAACAGACCTAGCGACTCTCTTAGTACGCTTAGGGCAATCAGAGATAACATGAGCCGAATCACCACAGTAAAAACACAGCCTATTGTGACGTCTGAATTCCTGCCGTTCTATTCTAGTCAAAATCCTATCACATTGCATAGGTTCAGGACTATGCTCAGAGTATACTCCCATATGGTGCACAGCTTTGCGCTCGCGGAGAGGCCGATCAATCTGAATGGCTAGAGACATAGATTCGTTCAAACCGGCAGGCATAAGAAAGCTCACCATAACATCTTTAAGGGTTTCAGAAAGACCTTTTCTGAAAATAGCAGCCAGAGCATCCTCATTCCATTTAGTGAGCACAGACCATTTTCTAAATTTCTGGCAGTATAACTCTGCCGCTTCCGGACCTTGACACAGGGCCAACAGTGTTTTCTCAGCATGCTCTACAGAGTTAAGTTCGTCATACAATAATCCGAGCGCTTGAAAAAATGCGTCTACATTCAATAATGCCGGATTCCCTGTTTCAAGAGAAAAAGCCCAGTCTTGCGGATCACCACGCAGCAAGGATATGATGATTTTCACCTGCTGAATGGGATCACCTGAAGAACGGGGTTTCAAAGCAAAAAACAATTTGCAGTTATTTTTAAAGTTCAAAAACTTGGATCTGTCCCCAAAGAACAAATCCGGAGTAGGAATTCTGGGCTCTAAAGCCGGAGTCTGGACAACATAGTCCTGGATACTCTGTACTCTTGTAGCCAGTTGATCCACACGAGAAAACAAACCCTGAACATCCATGCCAGAGCATATATCCTGCACCACCCAGATATCAAGAGGAAAAAAGAGGCAAACCAGAGCACAGAAAAAAAATGGTTCAGAACTTTCTTTTCCTTCTTTTGAGATACATTTAATTCATTTTTGGCCACTTGTACTGTTATGATCTGGTGGTTTAGGAACAAAATGAGACAAGCTCTGAAGGAGGTGGTATCTGTACTGACCGCAGACCCTGAACCTAGCAGCACAACTAGAAATAGCCGTGGGGGGTACCTGACGCTCCCTAGACCCCTCGGCACAGCCTAAGATCTAACTTCCCCTAAAGATGGAAACAGGAAACCTATCTTGCCTCAGAGAAAATCCCCAAAGGAAAGATAGCCCCCCACAAATATTGACGGTGAGAGGAGGGGAAAATAACATACGCAGAGATGAAATCAGATTTTAGCATAGGAGGCCAGTCTAGCTTGATAGATAGGACAGGAAAGGATACTGTGCGGTCAGTATAAAAACTACAAAACAATCCACACAGAGTTTACAAAATCTCCACACCTGACTAAAGGTGTGGAGGGTAAATCTGCTTCCCAGAGCTTCCAGCTAACAGAAAAAATCCATAATGACAAGCTGGACAAAAATAGAATGCACAGAACAATAAGTCCACAACATGTGGACTGAAAAGAGCAAAGCCAGAACTTATCTTTGCAGAACTGGTCAGGAAACTAGGAGAATCCAAGCAGAGATGTGAATTCAGCCAGAGAACATTGACAAGTGGCATAGGCTGAAGACTAGAGCCAGGTTAAATAGCAGAGCCAGGAGAGACGATTAGTGAAAGCAGCTGCTAAAGCAAAACCCAAGGAGCAGCAGTTCCACTCAAAACCACCAGAGGGAGCCCAAGGGCAGAATTCACAAAAGTGCCATTTACAACCACCGGAGGGAGCCCAAGAACGGAATTCACAACAATTATATTTCCCAGAGAAGCATTGCAGGGTGAATAAGCCTCCTTACCTTGACAAGCCAGAGATGGTATGTCACTCTCCATAAGGAGAAACGTTACCCCTTAGACCCCAGTCCAGAGCCTCTCACCTAGCCAAATCAGTTCTCATGCTTCGCACTGACGAGGGCCAACAGCCCGAAACACCGTGTCTGCGAATTGAGATACTGATTTGGCTTTTATCCTAAGTCATATTGCACGACTCGTTAAAGGGTTGATTGTGACTTGTAGGATCACTACTTCCAACAGGTGGCGCTATAGAGTTTAAGTCCTCTTTTTCTCTGAAGAGGCAATTTGCATACTAAATTTCCCAGAGGAGCATTGCACTGCGAATAAGCCTCCTTACCTTGATAAGCGAGCTGGTATGTCACTCTCCATAAGGAGAAACGATACCCCTTAGACCCCTGTTCCTTATTATGTAACTAGCCCTAAGTACGTTATCTTCACAGCTCCGGTTTTGGTGCAATGTATAAGCAATCTTTTGTAAGCATACAAACCTCTCATCTGGACTCCAGACTGACCTCCATCCTCAAAGCTGTATAAACTGTGATAAGACGGCAAGTCACAAGTTTTCAGCCTCAAAAGAATTATTCTATTCACTGACAGCAAGCATGGGTAGATGTTGAAGCACAGTCTATTTTGTGCTTTTAATTATCATTTCACGCTAAGTATGAGAATCAATAATTTTCACAATCTTTCTGCAAGATTCTTTCTCATACTTGCATTAGTTTACTTCGATAAATTTCGTGTTTATATGAGATTTGTAATTACAAGCCCAGATATGACAACATGTAATAGCATCAAGTGCACGACATAAACAGTCACTGATCCAAAACACCTCGAAACCTTCACATTTATAAGGATTTACCAATCAGCTGGGAGACACATTTTCCCTCGGATGATCTGATAGAAGTGAGGAGCAACCAGTAACCAGAGAGGCGTTCTGCAGTACCGTTGTAACGAATGTCCACCTATGTACACCATGTCATTCTTTTTTAATCCAAAAAGGTCCAAATTCTGTGCCGATTTATTTCTTCACCCCTCAACAACCGCCCAAAATTGGCCTCTGATCATTTAACCTCTTATTCACTACAGCCTATGCCTACCTTAGCATCTAAGGGGTTTGACAGAGGGAGGGGGCTCCCTCAGTCAACTCATTAGTCCAAAATGCACATTAGGTACTGTCACAGTCCTATTAACGACCCATAGAGTAGTTATTTTATTATTTTTATCTCATGGTATGCAGTGAAAAACAAAAATATTGAAAAATGGAGATACAATTGGTTGGTTTTCTTTGTATACAATGTATAAAACGTGATTAATAAATTTCATGTTTTCCAAAATACTGCCAATAAAAACGTCAACCCATTATTTTTCCATTGACATAGTCAGATTATGGTTTTTTATTGGACAAGTTGAATGATACCATTTATTTCACCACATAAGGGATTACAAGAAGGGAAACCAATGTCAAATGTGGTGAAATGACAAAATTAATCTAAAACAAAATGATGCCACTATTTTTCAGTTTTTTTTTCTGTGTGGAACAAAAAATGACCTGGACCCAGGATTCTCCAAGTCTTCATGAACACCTGGATACCACACGTGTAAAAGTCACAGGTTTATAAAGAACATTTGGTACGCGTCTCCTTTTTCTGATACTTTTTATTTTGAAATCTATGAAAATGTATGAGGGCTATTTTTTGTGTGTCGAGGTAACATTTTTATTGATACAATTTTGGGGTACATACCATTGCTTTGTTTTTTGTTTTTTTTGCTTTACTGCATTTCCCATAATTAATTAAATAATTTTCTAGAATAATAGATCTGACTCTTATGTACGCAATGATAAGTTTTGATGTTTTTTAATGTGTCAATTTTTAAAGGCGCAAATGGTAGGTGATTTGACTTATGTTTTTTAATATGTATATTTTTTTGATTTGTAACTCTTTTTTAACCTATGATTGTCTAATCACTTGTTCTGTATATCACAATACAAATAAAATCACTATCACCTATGAAGTCTGTGTCTGGGCTTCTCAGGAAAACCAATATGGCAACCGTGGAGGCTTTAAGCAGACCCCGACTGCCATGGCAATCCATCAACACCCTGTGACCATGTCACATTGGGGACAATGGGTGTCCAAGATGGTGCTCTCTCAGAATTTACTGTGGCAATCCTAGCTTCTGTTCCAGGCAGACATAACCGGTATTTGACAGATCAGCTCCAGACCATAGTCCATGCAACCGCACCCGATATGAGCGGTACATGTATGAGAAGGGGCTAGGTCTAGAACTCTTCCCAAATAGCGTAAACCAGTATGCAGTGACCTCATCAGCTCCCTCTAGTGGTGTCTTCCCACTTCCAGAATTTTATCCTAAGAATTGATGTCTGTGAAGGTTATTTGGAGCTCTGTATAAGAAAAATCATGGCTATACACTTTTATTAAGAAATTTATGACTGAATATTGGTCCTAAAAATGCTGTAAAATATTAACATTCAATCTAAAGGAATATTAATACGCTGCGCCTGCCTGCCCGCTGCATAGATACTTGTGGTACATGCTACTTGTTAGCTGCATTCTTACTTTTGGAAGATAATTCATAGGTTAAAGAGTAGCAATCCCTGTTGCATTTAGGAATACCCTCTGTAAGCTGACACTGATCTAGGGTATCAGGAACGGTTGGCAGCACTCTGAGGTCTTCATGGCATCTCACAATTCTAACCAGTTTTAGTCTTGGCAAAAGAAGACCCCACAAAATATGTCAGTCAGATGTGGGAGAATGTACATAATGATGGTAAGGATTTCACAATTGAAAGGAGGGTGCTTACTGTGGTTGTTTACTCTCTGATTAAAAAGATTGTGCGTCCAGAATCTGTCTGCCAAAGAACCCGTCCTCATCACAGATAGGGCGCCCTCATGTAGGAACATGTGAGTACACACGCTTAATAATACCATGGAGACAGTGTGTCTGCTTCCACCAATACATGACTCAGGCTTCTGGACTAGAACAACAAACTGAGGGCTGTAGTTCCATCTGCACAGAATCATGTGTAATTTTGCAGTAATGAAAATAGGTCAGGGCTCTGCAATCGCAAAAGTTCTGGCAAAGTACTCACCATTGGATATCTTGTAAATAGGTGATAAGTTGTGATTGAGGGACAACCCCTTTACCTCTATACAACTACTATTTGGACAAAAGTATTTGGACACAACTCTTAACCCCTTAATGACCGCCAATACGTCTTTTAACTGACCTGAGATATAAGAGAATAGCCTCCCCATACAGATGACAATCCAGCATCTGTTGGTTGTACACTATAGCTGACAACTTGCTGTATCAGCCACGATCAGTATTTGCACCTTCTAAATCTGTTTAACCCCTTAGGGTACCGTCACACTATACGATTTACCTACGATCACGACCAGCGATATGACCTGGCCGTGATCGTAGGTAAATCGTAGTGTGGTCGCTGGGGAGCTGTCACACAGACAGCTCTCCAGCGACCAACGATGCCGAGGTCCCTGGGTAACCAGGGTAAACATCGGGTAACTAAGCGCAGGACCGCGCTTAGTTACCCGATGTTTACCCTGGTTACAAGCGTTAAACTAAAAAAAAACAAACAGCACATACTTACATTCTGGTGTCCGTCAGGTCCCTTGCCATCTGCTTCCCGCACTCAGTGACTGCCGGCCGTAAAGTGAAAGTGAAAGCACAGCCGCTGTGCTCTGCTTTCACTTTACGGCCGGCAGTCACAGTGCGGGAAGCAGATGGCAAGGGACCTGACGGACACCAGAATGTAAGTATGTGCTGTTTGTTTTTTTTTAGTTTAACGCTTGTAACCAGGGTAAACATCGGGTAACTAAGCGCGGTCCTGCGCTTAGTTACCCGATGTTTACCCTGGTTACAAGCGAACGCATCGCTGGATTGCATCACTAGATCGCTAGATCTGTGTCACACACACCGATCTAGCGATGACAGCGGGAGATCCAGCGATGAAAGAAAGTTCTAAACGATCTGCTACGACGTACGATTCTCAGCAGGATCCCTGATCGCTGCTGCGTGTCAGACACAGCGATATCGTAACGATATCGCTGGAACGTCACGAATCGTACCGTCGTAGCGATCGAAATGTTATAGTGTGACTGTACCCTTAGATGCTGCTGTCAATAGTAATTACATCATTATAAATGGTTAACAGAGTGTGGGGTTTTCTTCTTTATCCCAATTGGTGCCATCAGATCATGATTTTGTTGTCCTGATGTTTGCGATGGCAATTCATGACCAAATAGCGGCCTTAGAGTCTGACGGCTGTAGTAATCTGTTTAGAAGTTAGCAATATTTAGGTGGTAAAAATACATATTTTCATTTCTGTCATGCCACTTTGCATTAATTCCTGTAAAGCACCTGAAGGGTTAATAAACTACCTGACAGCAGTTTTCAATATGTTTAGGGGTGCTGTTTTTAAAATGGTATCACGTTTGGGGGTTTCCCAATATATGGGACCCCTAAAGTCACTTCAAACATTGATAAGTCCCTAAAAAAATAAATGTGGTAAATTTCTTTGAAAAAATGAAAAATTGCTGCTACATTTTTAAACCTCCTAAAATGCTAACAAAATAAAATAACATTTTACAAATGGTGCTGATGTAAAGCAGACATGTGGGAAATGTTATTTATTAATGGTTTGCTGTTGTATGACTATCTGGATTAAAGGGATAATCATTCAAATTCAGAAAATTGCTAATTTTTTAACATTTTTCTCAAATTTTTTATATTTTTTATAAATAAACACAAAAAATGTTGAACTAAATTTACCATTATCATAAAGTATAATGTGTCACGAAAAAACAATCTCAAAATCACTGGGATTTGTTGAAGCGTTGCAGAGTTATTACCACATAAAGTGACACTGGTCAGATTTCAAAAATTTGGCTCGGTCACTAAGGGGTTAAAGGGGTTGTGCACTGCTAGGACAACCTCTTCTCAATCTGAGTGTTTGCCCCCTTAAAATAAAAACACTTATACTCACCTCCTGTGCTGACTTCATTCCAGGGACGTGGGCACTCGCGTTCCCGGGGCTCACGCGAGGTCTTTACATCACGTGAACCCTGCGCCCATTGAGCACCGGCTTCTCTCTCCACCTTCTGATGCTCAAGTAATTAACCGGAAATGAGCGGCAGCCGCAGTCCTGACTTCCTGTTACTCACTTAACTGTTAAGTAATTAGCTGCAACTGCCGCTCACTTTCCGTCAATTACTTAAGTGTCCGAAGGTGGAGAGAGAAGCCGGTGCTCAGTGGGCGCAGGGCTCACGTGGTGTAAACACCTCACGTGAGCCCCGGGAACGCAAGTGCTGACATCCCTGGAATGGCATCAGCACGGGAGGTGAGCTATTTTATTTTATTGTATTTTTAACAGGGGCAAACACTCAGATTGAGAAGGGGCTGTCTTAGTGGTGGATAACCTCTTTAATCACTAGCTGAATTCAGGTTTTTCATTCAGTCTCATTGCAGCAGATATATAAAATCCAGCCACTTGGCATTCAGTCTGACTTTATTAACATGTGTGACAAAATGGCTTGTCGCAAAGAAATCATCGATACAGCATTCCTATTACAATAGGAGCAACCTGTGTAGCAAGTCAGGTCATGATATTTTTTCATTCCTTTATATTCCATGATTCCTTTGGCATTACATCAATACAGAAACTTTGCGCCGGTGGCTTTATCCACGGTTGTCCATGGCTGATCAGCAGCATGTAAGGCTATGTGCACACGTTCAGGTTTTTTTGCGTTTTTTCGCGGAAAAAACGCTATAAAAACTCATTAAAAATGCATACATTATGCATCCTATCATTTAGAATGCATTCTGCATGTTTTGTGCACATGATGCATTTTTTTCCGTGAAAAAAACGCATCACGGTAAAAAAAGCAGCATGTTCATTAATTTTGCGGATTTTCTGCGTTTTTACCACTATTCTATGCATTTGGGAAAACACGCACAAAAAATGCACAAAAAATGCGTCAAAAACACGTAAAATACGCATGAAAAAAACGCGAAAAAAACGCATGCGGATTTCTGGCAGAAATGTTCGGTTTTTGTCAGAAAAATTTCTGCAAGAAATCCTGATGTGTGCACATACCCTAAATCTTACAACACCAAGCACAATGCCAAGCATTGGATGGAGTGATGTAAAGCAAGTTTCTGCTAGACTGCAGCAATTTCTCCTGTAAAATCATGCCTCTCTATCTGGCAGTCTAATTTGGCATATGACAGGAGAATGTTACCCACCTGACTGCATTGTGTCTGATGTATCTTTGGTGGAGGAGGGATAATGCTGCCGGTTTGTTTTTGAGGGGTTGGTCTAGGTTTTTTAGTTCTAGTGAAGGGAAACCTTACATGGGTTGTCCACCTCAGGTGAAATATACAGCAAGCACTGCAGCTTGTCATATCCTGAACTTTGTGTAATGCACACACCGTTAGGATTCAGCTCTTTTTGTCATTTCCATCAGACATCAAGTAACAAGAAGTATGCGATTTCCATAGTTACAATCATGTACTGAATAGTCTCACAATGTTCTTTTGAAAGACGCAGTTGAGACTGTAGTCAGCATGTGACCACAAGTATGCACATCAAAACCAACCAACAAAGCCTAAAGGTACCTTCACACTCAGCAACTTTACAACGAGAACGACAGCGATCCGTGACGTTGCAGCGTCCTGGATAGCGATCTCGTTGTGTTTGACACGCAGCAGCGATCTGGATCCCGCTGTGACATCGCTGGTCGGAGCTAGAAGTCCAGAACTTTATTTGGTCGTCAGGTCGGCGTGTATCGTCGTGTTTGACAGCAAAAGCAACGATGCCAGCAATGTTTTACATGGAGCTAACAACCAGCTACAACGATAAGTGAGTCGCCAAGTGATCGCTCCTGCATCGTTCTGGAGCTGCTGTGTTTGACGTCTCTACAGCGACCTAAACAGCGACGCTGCAGCGATCGGCTCGTTGTCTATATCGCTGCAGCGTCGCTGAGTGTGACGGTACCTTTACAGTCTGTGCATTACACAAAGGAGTAGACAAGCTCCAGAACTTGCCAAAGATTTCACCTGGGGTAGACAACTCCTAGAGTCATTCAACGTACCAAGACATTTTGGACAATTGTAGCCCCTAACTTTGTGGAAACAGTTTGGGTAAGGCCCTTTCCCGTTTCAGCATGATTGGGCCCTAGTGCACAATGCAAGGTCCATAAAGGCAAGGATGGGGGAGTTTGCTGTGGAAGAACATGACTGGCCCTGACCTCAACCCTATCCAACACCTTTGGGGTGAGTTAGAATGGAGATTGTGAGCCCGACTCTCTCCTGTCAATATCTGACCTAACAAATGTTCTTCCTGATAAATTGGCAAAAATTCCACACACACAACATTTAAATCATGTAGAAAACTTTCCCACTAGAGTAGAAGCCAGTTTAGATGCAACAGAGGGACTAACTGCATAATGCCTGTGGATTTCGAATAGGAAGTCATAAAATGTCTGGGATTTTGATCTGTTTTTTTTTTCCATTTACATATAGAGACATTTTGTGAAGAATAGGATCAGATGTGCACTCCATCAGAGGAACACTCAATGTGTTCGATGTCTATACATTTGCAGTGGCTGCAAAAGTACCAGAGGATCTTATGATAGGCCCAGGTTCCCACACAATAATGGACCAGCAGTAGACTTCCACATTTGAAGCTGGTCAATTACCTAAGGGGTAATTTACAAATATTCTACTATACCTTAATAGTGTATTCCAATCTCAATAAGTGATGTTATATGACAAGGATATACCCACACTTTATCATTACTGTGAATCCAACCTTTGGGACCACATCTCCTAACAATGAAGCTTTGAACCCATTGACAGTTTTTTTGTACAGTGCTTCTTGCTGCCAGCTGTAGAAGAAACAACAGTCGCCCCATTTACTTGAATAGAATTGTACTGTAGCCGTTGTTCATGAAAGCCCTACTGCAGAGCAAAAACCGTGAAGGGGACACAGTGCTGTGCCCTATATTATTAGGATCAGTGACGATCCCAGAGATCAGACCTCCAGTGATCACTAAGTGATGACATGTTCTAATTTTATGCCACATCTTATTTTGATGGGAGTACCCCCGAAATGACGGTGGACATGCTCTTGAGGACCCAAGGGACCCCAAGTCTCACACTGTATCTTTAAGACCTACAGTGTAGTAATAACTGTTAGGATCAGGGGAAAATTCTGAATATTTGCTGGCCACTAACACAGTGGTCATCGTCACCACTAACAACCTTCATATCATATTAAAAGTATTTGCCCCCACTGCCTCTCTGATTCCCGTGCAAAATATACCCCCTTCTCACAGCCGCCTATTCTAGACTGAATCTTCTATTCTCCTTCCTAGAATATTCAGATCAGCCAAACCACACAGCTGCATCATGCAAAGCGAGCAAATCACGTGGCCACATTGTGCAGCAAATGATGTTCTTGGCTTGTTTTCAACATCCGTTTTGAGTTAGCAAATTGACGATCCATTCCTCACGGGTTAATAACGCACTCCTGCATTTCTTTTGTTCACACGTCTGCAGTTATAAAACCATATAATAAAAAATTCAGGAGCGAGGTCCGCTGTGCGCGTAGCGTTGTCAATAAAACCTGCAGAATCCTGTCTCTAATGTACATTAAGAGAGAATTATACTATAGTTTCAACTTGTCCAATGCGAAAACTATTACACTGAAGATGCAGGCTGCTCCATTTGGCACGAGCGCTGTTTACAATATTATATTATTAATGCTGCTGCAGTGTTAAATCTCTGCTGAGGTTGCAACCTTATCTACAAGATACACATTGCTGCACGCCGCTAAAATGACATAAATGCCGCCATTCAGCCACAGAGGGAGGGGTGATATTGATTTGACTATTTTCTGGTATATAAAGCAAATACTACCTTCTCTTTACGAGCTATGACTTCCTTTGCCCCGATAAAGGCTTGACTAAGTCCAATGTAGGTAGAGATGTTATGGGCTAAAGCAGGTTTTTAAATGATTTTCTACATCTATATGAGCCTCCTCGGCAGAGCTAAACTTAAAAATAGAAGCCAAAATGACTTACATCTAAGGGCATCGTGAAAAGGGCAAATTATTAAAAAAGTTTCTTTCATGTATTTGAAGGCCATGGTGGATTGCCCATGTTAGGATTGCAGTAGTGAACAAGGGCCCATGGCCATAGGAGGCCTCATAATTTCTTAGAAAGTTATACTTCAAATTCCAAAGGAATTGTCTCATCACGGGCAACTCTTTTCACCAAAGTCCACCAAAGTCTTCTTCACGTCACTTGTGTTATCTATTGCATTATTCCTGTGCTCTGTTGTGTATACTGTAAATATGTGACTCTTCTGATACTGTGTTATTCTATGCCTGATGAAGAGACCTGAGTTGTCTCGAAATTTGTTACCATCTCTTCAGCTAGCCTTTAAAAGGTCAACCATTGAGGACTCTCAAATTTTTATATTTTTCTATCTACTGGTACAAAGATACATATATTTCCTGTAGTAAAGATGATGACATTTTTAATTAAACTGGTTCTCTGGTCTGTTTTTAAATGTCAGTAGGGAGCAAGGGTACTAACACAATAACAGGAGATATACTCACTGCTAATATCTGCTCCCCACTCCTGCGCTGCTGCTCCACTGATGGTTTTAATGTCTGAACTCCAAGAGACACACATCTACTGACCCAAAACCACAAGAAACAAATGGCCTCAATTTGCTGAAAACCATATAAATAAGTCAAAGAAGTTTTAGGATTCTGTTCTGAGGAGTGATGAATCAAAACATCTATTTTTCAGATGAATTGATCAGTGGTAATTCTGGAGAAGGAAAAACAAAGAGTGTGCTGAAAAGAACCTCCCGCCTAGAGTGAAGCTCGGTGATGCCTACAGTGAACCAATAAATTATGGTGGTTTGGTGATGCTCTGGAGCTGCTTTGCTTCCTCTGGCACTGGGCATCATTGGACCTTTCCAACAGGACAATGATCAGAGCATACTTCATAGTCCACCAAGGCTTAGTTTCAGCAGAAGTCCTAGAAGATTCAGGAGCCACCTAACTTGAACCCTATAGAAAATCTTTGACAGGACTAAACTAGGAATATTAGTAACCTGAAGGCCATTGCCCATGTGGAATAGGCTTAGATTCCCCAAGAATGCTTTACAGTACGTGTGTAACAGGTCATCATAAATAGCAACGTTTTCACTACATTTGTACCATATATAATAAGTATGTGGGGCTGAAGGGTCTTTGGTGCCATCAGAAAACAGAGTCCATGTGCAAAACCTCTGAACCCTTTTAAATTGTCAACCCTTTATTTCCATCTAATAAAGGAAGTAAATATGTATCGCACCAATTCCATAGCCTACTCTATAACCATGTATCATGCCTCATGACTGGAATGATGCTACTAGAGTTTGATGAAAATCAGGAGACGGCATTCTGCTACCTGTAATTTTTATGGTATATTCAGAAGGTGCATTCAAGTCTTGTTTTTACTAGGGCTGACACAAAGATGAAGAATTAATTCCACAGTGTATGTGAAATCAAGACATTTTGCTTCAGTAATTGGCAGTAAAGTAACCTTCAAGTAATGTGACTTTTCTACACCAGAGATGAATGAATTGATTTGTTTTAAACCAAATTTGTGTGAATTTTTTAGGACTTTTCCTGGACCTGGCTAGTTTAAACACTTTGTGATTCGATTTGTGCAAATTTTCGAGAATGGCTGCTGCCTTTTTAAATATTGCAGAAGACTGCATCAGCCAGAGATGGCTCATATGCCCTAAGGAGAGCTCCGCCATAATGTCTTGCAGCTATTACATTACATTGTATAGCTTGACCAATCAGAAAAGACTCTCATAGCCTTAAAAGTAGAGGCAAGAAGTGAAATAGCTATTTGTGGTGAATCTGGATAGTGAGAGGACGTCACTGCTCACAGTTCAGCAATAGAGAAAGGATGAGAAATCCATAATACATTGAAAAATCACTACGGATAGTGTGTGACAGCATAGCAGTGAAGATTGGTTACCACCCTTTTACCCAAAGCCATATATGTTGAGGTAACTTTGACACTACTAAGGCCTTGTTTGTATTAAAGATCTTAAAACTATTTGGATCTAGTCCTAGAGGACCTCAATGTGTCATACTTGCAAATCTAACTTTTTGGAAAAATTTGGAGAACTTGATGGATAGAATTTCGAAAGATTCGCTCATCTGTAGAATGCTTTTTGTATTACTAAAATGCAGTTAGTTTGGTGGCACAACCTGAGGCTCTTTACGGTTACAAATGGCCATTACATATTAAACTGGAGATTAGATGTTCTTCGAGGACCAACTCAGAGAAAACATCTGGGACCCTCTGTTTATTTGCTATTGGAGGTCAACTAGTATCAATTTTATGGACTGATCACCACATTCTTTCAATTAGAAGCAATATTTTAGGCTTGAAACTTATATTTAGGTGAAAGACATTTCATGTAGATACTTTCTAAGACACCTTATTACTTTATAAGTGCACATCTGTTGATTGAACTCCGAATATGAATGGATGGTCATGTACATACCAGTAAGGTGGGCCACACCACATGCCTCGTAGCTCATTGCCAAATTACATGGTTAATTTACTATGGTCAGCTTGGGATCTCTTGTTAAAAAATGACTGTTGGGGGTATATAAAACACACTAAAGTTGATTTGTGTGAATTCTAATCACCACATGGGGGTTGTATTTAGAAAACTTATAATAGTAAGGTCTGTGTTGAGGTGTCATATAAGGTCATTAGTCATACCCCATTACTGTACCAGTGTCCATGATGACCATCATTATTATTACTAAGGCCTGCAAGGGTTAATGTTTTACTATTCCACTTCAGGTGTTTTAAGTAAGGGCATGCACAATCTTAGAAGTTTATAGGTAATTTAGCTTGCGGGATTTTTGCATTGCAGGCTACCCTATGACTCCTATAAAAATCTATTTGGAGGCTGTTTCTAATAAACATTAAAGCATTTTCTCATGCCCCTGCAGTCCTATACTCTTCTACTCATTAATCCTAATTGTGCCAGGTTTTCCTAACAAACAACATAAAAGTCCCATTTAAAAGAAGCTGGATAAAGTTTTGGTTTAATAAACACAATGCTTAAGCTTAGATATGCCTAACCGTGAGAAAAAATGTGGCAGTATTTTCAATGTTTCAGAATTTTATAGCATCTATTTATCTTGTTAGGTTACAAGTTACAACTGATAGAATAAAGTTGTAGGTAAGTAAAAGTTTCTATTTCAATGCGTTGCCAAATTTTAAGTGTATTTTTCTGGCAATTAAAAATTAAAATAGTTTGTCACGCACTTAAAAGGGTTTTCCACTTTCGTTTGTTATCTACTTATTTTATTACTTATATAGCGCCATCAAATTCCACAGTGCTTTTATGACATTGTCATTACTGTCCCCATTGAGGCTCATAATCTGAAGCCCCTATCAGTATGTCTTTGGAAAAACACACACATTGAGCTGGAGTTCGAATTGGTATACATGCAAGCGATAAGTGCAGGTTCACACTGGCGATAAAACAGACTAAGGGTAAGTTTACACTGGGCGTTTTGCTGCTTTTTTTTCTGCAGCAAAACCTGATTTCTTGGCAGGAAAGAAGCTGCGGCAAAAAGTTTAGGTGGTTTTTGGTGCGGATTTGGTGCGTTTTTTGTGAGTTTTTGTGTCTCTTTGTCCATGCTAAAGTCCATGACTTTTCTGCAGAAAAAACGCTGCAAATAATGATACCTGCGTTTTTGCAGCGTTTTTTCAACACCCATTCAAGCCAATAGGTGAAAAACGCTGCAAAAATGTTGAAAGAAGTGACATGCTCTATATCCAAAAAGCGCAGCAAAGCACAAAATGCTTATGACACAAAAACCAGTATGTGTGCATGAGATTTCTGAAATCTCATAGGCTTTGCTGGTACTGTAAAAAGCAGCTGAAAATTAGCATAAAAAAGCAGCAAAAACACGCAGCCAAAACCCCCAGTGTGAACATACCCAAAATCTACAAGATTTTTTTTTTTAGCATAAACCTTGCTATGACTAAATATGTAAAAAGCAAAGGTGCATTTAACCCCTTCATGACCTTGGGATTTTTCGTTTTTCCGTGTTCGTTTTTCACTCCCCTCCTTCCCAGAGCCATAACTTTTTTATTTTTCCGTCAATTTGGCCATGTGAGGGCTTATTTTTTGCGGGACGAGTTGTACTTTTGAACTACATCATTGGTTGTAGCATGCCATGTACTAGAAAACGGGAAAAAAAATCCAAGTGCGGTGAAATTGCAAAAAAAGTGCAATCCCACACTTTCTTTTGTTTGGCTTTTTTGCTAGGTTCACTAAATGCTAAAACTGACCTGCCATTATGATTCTCCAGGCCAGTACGAGTTCATAGACACCTAACATGACTAGGTTATTTTTTACCTAAGTGGTGAAAAAAAATTCCAAACTTTGCTAAAAAAAAAAAAAAAATTGCGCCTTTTTCCGATACTCGTAGCGTCTCCATTTTTCATGATCTGGGGTCGGTTGAGGGCTTATTTTTTGCATGCCGAGATGATGTTTTTAATGATAGCATTTTGGTGCAGATACGTTCTTTTGATCACCCGTTATTGCATTTTAATGCAATGTCGCGGCGACCAAAAAAACGTAATTCTGGCGTTTTGCATTTTTTTCTCGCTACGCCGTTTAGTGATCAGGTTAATGCTTCTTTTTAATTGATAGATCGGGCGATTCTGAGCGCGGCGATACCAAATATGTGTAGATTTGATTTTTTTTTATTCATTTATTTTGATTGGGGCGAAAGGGGGGTGATTTAAACTTTTATATTTTTTTTATTTTTTTCACATTATTTTTACTTTTGCCATGCTTCAATAGCCTCCATGGGAGGCTAGAAGCAGGCACAGCACGATCGGCTCTGCTACATAGCAGCGATCATCAGATCGCTGCTATGTAGCAGAATTGCAGGTGTGCTGTGAGCGCCGACCACAGGGTGGCGCTCACAGCTGCCGGGGATCAGTAACCATAGAGGTCTCAAGGACCTCTATGGTTACTATTCTGAAGCATCGCCGACCTCCGATCATGTGACGGGGGTCGGCGATGCGATCATTTCCGGCCGCCCGGCCGGAAGCGGTAGTTAAATTCCGCTGTCTGCGTTTGACAGCGGAATTTAACTAGTTAATAGGTGCGGGCAGATCGCGATTCTGCCTGCGCCTATTACGGGCACATATCAGCTGTTCAAAACAGCTGACATGTCCCGGCTTTGATGCGGGCTCACCGCGGAGCCCTGCATCAAAGCAGGGGATCTGACCTCGGACGTACTATCCCGTCCGAGGACAGAAAGGAGTTAAATAACAGATGGTTCTTAGTAATACTGTTTTTTGATTAAAAAAAATAGCATAAAAGCCATCCCACCACAGCAAGGTGACCCTATTCGGGATGTTCCTACACTGTCTAATATTAAACCTTACTATGTGTCAGAAGTGACCTGTGTGAATAAGGGCAGACAAAGGACTGGGTCCTGAACTCTGGACACCCATGACTTGGAAGCTTATTACTTACAGCATACAGCACCATCATAATCCACAGCGCTTTACAAACATTAACAAAGAATGGCAGATAAGGTACATATAATCGTGCTATATCAGGGCATGGGCGCAGGATTCCGAGTCCACCATAACATGTCACAGGACACTGTGACACTGATGGGAGGGTGTGGTAATGAATGAAAATTGGAGGCAGAGATTTCTTCCAGGCACCGCACATCCCGGAGTCTGGATGAAATAATTAGCATAAAGAAATAAAAGACAATTTCTCAACAACAAGACAAAAAATATGGACATACAGGTAGGACTTGTTTAACCATTCTATCACCAGTAGGCCCATATTAATAGGTTAAAAACATCCCAGGGGTGACAGATTCCTTTTAATTAACTCCATGCCTCTTGTCCATTTCTTATATGATCGAAACACATTCAGGTCATTAGAAAGCTTGAAAGCTCTGTAATCCTTATAAATTACTGCATTACATCAATTATGCCACCTGAATAATCTTTCAACTGGATGTCCAATCTTTTTCTTTCGTCCTTAGGCTTCTGAAAGGCATTTCATGATTTCTCTGATTGTTTCCATATCTACTTACAGCCAAAGCTAACAGACAATTATCTATACTCCTCCTTCTAGACCTGTCCTCTGCCTTCGTCACAGTTGACCACTGCCTCCTTCTACAGATCCTCTCTTCCTTTGGTGTCAAAGACCTTGCCCTATCTTGGATCTCCTCATACCTTACCAACCGCACATTTAGCGTTTCCTACTCCCATACTACCTCTTCATCTCGCCCCCTCTCTGTCGATGTCCCTCAAGGCTTTGTCCTAGGACCTTTACTCTTCTCAATCTATATACTTGGCCTGGGACAACTCATAAAGTCCTATGGCTTCCAGTACCATCTATGTCAGGGGTGTCAAACTGCATTCCTCGAGGGCCGCAAACCATGCGTGTTTTCAAGATTTCCTTAGCTGTAATCATTATGTGTTTAGGTGATTAAATTATCACCTGTGCAGTACAAGGAAATCGTAAAAACATGACCTGTTTGCAGCCCTCGAGGAACACAGTTTGACACCCCTGATCTATATGCTGATGACACTCCGATCTACTTCTCTAGCCCAGATGTCACCTCTCTGCTCTCCAGAATCCCAGAGTGTCTATCAGCCATATCCTCCTTCTTCTCCTCTCGCTTCCTCAAGCTCAATGTGGACAAATCTGAACTAATTATCTTTCCTCCATCTTGCATATCTTCCCTAACTGATCTATCAAAATAAATGAAATCACACTTTCCCCTGTCCCCGAAATCCGCTGCCTCGGAGTAAGCATTGACTCTGCCTAGTCCTTGAAACCGCACATCCAAGCTCTCGCCACCTCCTCCAACTCAAAAATATTTCCAGAATCCGTCCTTTCTTCAACCCTCACTCTACCAAAATGCTTGTGCATACCCTAATCATCTCCCGCCTCGACTACTGCAACATCCTCCTCTGTGGTCTACCTTCTAACACTCTCGCATCCCTCCAGTCCATCCTTAACTCTGCTGCTCGACTAATTAATCTCCTAGCTACACTCCTGCTTCCCCTCTTTGCAAATCCCTTCACTGGCTCCCAATTTACCAGCGTATTATTATTTATTATTATAGCGCCATTTATTCCATGGTGCTTTACATGTGAGGAGGGGTATACATAATAAAAAGAGGTACAATAATCTTGAACAATACAAGTCACAACTGGTACAGTTGAAGGTTTCGATGGTAGGGGAGAGTCTGATATGTTGTGGTAGAGAGTTCCAGAGTAGGAGTGATGTGCAAAAGAAATCATGTATGCGATTGTGGGAAGAGGAGATAAGAGGGAAGTAGAGAAGGAGATCTTGTGAGGATCGGAGGTTGCGTGCAGGAAAGTACCGGGAGACGAGGTCACAGATGTATGGAGGAGACAGGTTGTGGATGGCTTTGTATGTCATGGTTAGGCTTTTGTACTGGAGTCTCTGGGTAATGGGGAGCCAGTGAAGGGATTGACAGGGGGAGAGGCCGGGGAATAGTGGGGTGACAGGTGGATTAGTCGAGCTGCTGAGTTTAGAATAGATTGGAGGGGTGCGAGAGTGTTAGAGTTTAAACTACTAACACTGATCTACAAAGCCATCCATAACCTGTCTCTTCCGTATATTTCTAAACTAATCTCTCAATATCTTCCCTCACATAATCTCCGGTCCTCCCAAGACCTCCTACTCTCATCCACGCTTATTCGCTCCTCATCCAATTGCCTCCAAGACTTTTCCCGAATATTATTATCATTATTATTTATTTATATAGCACCATTGTTTCCATGGTGCTGTACATGAGAAGGGGTTACATACAAGTTACAGATATCACTTATAGTAAGCAAACTAACAGTTACAGACTGATACAGAGGGGCGAGGACCCTGCCCTTTGCGGGCTTACATTCTACAGGATGGTGAGGAAGGAGAGAGTAGGTTGAGGGTTGCAGGAGCTCCGGGGTTGGTGAGATGGTAGCTCCGGTAGTGGTGCGGAGGCATCGGGGTCAGTGCAGGCTGTAGGCTTTCCTGAAGAGGTGCGTTTTCAGGTTCCGTCTGAAGGATCCGAATGTGGTTGATAGTTGGAAGTGTTGGGGCAAAGAATTCCAAAATATCACCCATCCTCTGGAATTCTGTACCCCAACACGTCCAGTTATCCACCACATTTGGATCCTTCAAAAGAAACCTAAAAACCCACTTCTTTAAGAAAGCTTACAACCTGTAATGACCACATGGCCACGTCAACACCATAGGAGCTACTGTAACCCCCGACCTACTGTCTCTTTCCCCATAACCCTGTAGAATGTAAGCCCGCAAGGGCAGGGTCCTCTCCCCTCTGTACCAGTCTTTCATTGTTAGTTTGTCTACTGTAAGTGATATTTGTATCTTGCTGTAACCCCTTCTCATGTACAGCATCATGGAATTAATGGTGCTGTGTAAACAAATAATAATAAAAATAATATAATTAGCAGCTCTGGTTATATAATTAGCAGCTCAGGTTTCCTCAAGATATATTCACATTAGATAGAATTATATTATATTTTACATGCACTTGGATATGGAGTAGAAATAGATAAAGTTTATAAGAAGATATATAGAGGGTTACAAAGAATAATAGGAGGAAATATAGGGAGGTTATATGGCGTAATAGGAGGAAAAATAGGGAGATTATATGGAGTAATAGGAGGAGATATAGGGGGGTTATATGGAGTAATAGGAGGAGATATAGGGAAGGTTATATGGAGTAATAGGGGGAGATATAGGGGAGGTTATATGGAGTAATAGGAGGAGATATAGGGGAGGTTATATGGAGTAATAGGAGGAGATATAGGGAGGTTATATGGAGTAATAGGATGAGATATAGGGAGGTTATATGGAGTAATAGGAGGAGATATAGGGAGATTATATGGAGTAATAGGAGGAGATATAGGGAGGTTATATGGAGTAATAGAAGGAGATATAGGGAGATTATATGGAGTAATAGGAGGAGATATAGGGAGGTTATATGGAGTAATAGGAGGAGATATAGGGGAGGTTATATGGAGTAATAGGAGGAGATATAGGGAGGTTATATGGAGTAATAGGAGGAGATATAGGGAGATTATATGGAGTAATAGGAGGAGATATAGGAAGGTTATATGGAATAATATGAGGAGATATAGGGAGGTTATATGGAGTAATAGGAGGAGATATAGGGAGGTTATATGGAGTAATAGGAGGAGATATAGGGAGGTTATATGGAGTAATAGAAGGATATATAGGGAGGTTATATGGGGTAATAGGAGGAGATATAGGGAGGATATATGGAGTAATAGGGGGAGATATAGGGAGGTTATATGGAGTAATAGAAGGAGATATAGGGAGGTTATATGGAGTAATAGGAGGAGATATAGGGAGATTATATGGAGTAATAGGAGGAGATATAGGGAGGTTATATGGAGTAATAGGAGGAGATATAGGGAAGTTATATGGAGTAATAGGAGGAGATATAGGGAGGTTATATGGAGTAATAGGAGAAGATATAGGGAGGTTATATGGAGTAATAGGAGGAGATATAGGGGGGTTATATGGAGTAATAGGAGGAGATATAGGGAGGTTATATGGAGTAATAGGAGGAGATATAGGGAGGTTATATGGAGTAATAGGAGGAGATATAGAGGAGGTTATATGGAGTAATAGTAGGAGATATAGGGAGGATATATGGAGTAATAGGAGGAGATATAGGGAGGATATATGGAGTAATAGGAGGAGATATAGGGAGGTTATAAGGAGTAATAGGAGGAGATATAGGGAGGTTATATGGATTAATAGGAGGAGATATAGGAAGGCTATATGGAGTAATAGGAGGAGATATAGGGAGGTTATAAGGAGTAATAGGAGGAGATATAGGAAGGCTATATGGAGTAATAGGAGGAGATATAGGGAGGTTATAAGTAGTAATAGGAGGAGATATAGGGAGGTTATATGGAGTAATAGGAGGAGATATAGGGAGGTTATATGGAGTTATAGGAGGAGATATAGGGAGGTTATATGGAGTTATAGGAGGAGATATAGGGAGGTTATATGGAGTAATAGGTGGAGATATAGGGAGGATATATGGAGTAATAGGAGGAGATATAGGGAGGATATATGGAGTAATAGGAGGAGATATAGGGAGGTTATATGGAGTAATAGGATGAGCTATAGGGAGATTATATGGAGTAATAGGAGGAGATATAGGGAAGTTATATGGAGTAATAGGATGAGATATAGGAGGTTATATGGAGAAATAGGAGGAGATATAGGAAGGTTATATGGAATAATATGAGGAGATATAGGGAGGTTATATGGAGTAATAGGAGGAGATATAGGGAGGATATATGGAGTAATAGGGAGAGATATAGGGAGGTTATATGGAGTAATAGGGGGTGATATAGGGAGGTTATATGGAGTAATAGAAGGAGATATAGGGAGGTTATATGGAGTAATAGGAGGAGATATAGGGAGATTATATGGAGTAATAGGAGGAGATATAGGGAGGTTATATGGAGTAATAGGAGGAGATATAGGGAAGTTATATGGAGTAATAGGAGGAAGATATAGGGAGGTTATATGGAGTAATAGGAGGAGATATAGGGAGGTTATATGGAGTAATAGGAGGAGATATAGGGGGGTTATATGGAGTAATAGGAGGAGATATAGGAAGGCTATATGGAGTAATAGGAGGAGATATAGGGAGGTTATAAGGAGTAATAGGAGGAGATATAGGGAGGTTATATGGAGTAATGGGAGGAGATATAGGGAGGTTATATGGAGTAATAGGAGGAGATATAGGAAGGCTATATGGAGTAATAGGAGGAGATATAGGGAGGTTATAAGGAGTAATAGGAGGAGATATAGGGGAGGTTATATGGAGTAATAGGAGGAGATATAGGGGAGGTTATATGGAGTAATAGGAGGAGATATATGGAGGTTATATGGAGTAATAGAAGGAGATATAGGGAGGTTATAAGGAGTAATAGGAGGAGATATAGGGGGTTATATGGAGTAATAGGAGGAGATATAGGGAGGTTATAAGGAGTAATAGGAGGAGATATAGGGAGGTTATAAGTAGTAATAGGAGGAGATATAGGGAGGTTATATGGAGTAATAGGAGGAGATATAGGGAGGTTATATGGAGTTATAGGAGGAGATATAGGGAGGTTATATGGAGTAATAGGAGGAGATATAGGGAGGATATATGGAGTAATAGGAGGAGATATAGGGGGTTATATGGAGTAATAGGAGGAGATATAGGGAGGTTATAAGGAGTAATAGGAGGAGATATAGGGAGGTTATAAGTAGTAATAGGAGGAGATATAGGGAGGTTATATGGAGTAATAGGAGGAGATATAGGGGGTTATATGGAGTAATAGGAGGAGATATAGGGAGGTTATAAGGAGTAATAGGAGGAGATATAGGGAGGTTATAAGTAGTAATAGGAGGAGATATAGGGAGGTTATATGGAGTAATAGGAGGAGATATAGGGAGGTTATATGGAGTTATAGGAGGAGATATAGGGAGGTTATATGGAGTAATAGGAGGAGATATAGGGAGGATATATGGAGTAATAGGAGGAGATATAGGGAGGATATATGGAGTAATAGGAGGAGATATAGGGAGGTTATATGGAGTAATAGGAGGAGATATAGGGAAGTTATATGGAGTAATAGGAGGAGATATAGGGAGGATATATGGAGTAACAGGAGGAGATATAGGGAGGTTGTATGGAGTAAAAGGAGATATAGGGAGGATATATGGAGTAATAGGAGGAGATATAGGGAGGATATATGGAGTAATCGGAGGAGATATAGGGAGGTTATATGGAGTAATAGGAGAAATATAGGGAGGTTATATGGAGAAATAGGAGGAGATATAGGGAGGTTATATGGAGTAAAAGGAGATATAGGGAGGTTATATGGAGCAAGAGGAGGAGATATAGGGAGGTTATATGGAGTAATAGGAGGAGATATAGGGAGGTTATATGGAGTAATAGGAGGAGATATAGGGGAGGTTATATGGAGTAATAGGAGGAGATATAGGAAGTTTATATGGAGTAATAGGAGGAGATATAGGGGGGTTATATGGAGTAATAGGAGGAGATATAGGGGAGGTTATATGGAGTAATAGGAGGAGATATAGGGGAGGTTATATGGAGTAATAGGAGGAGATATAGGGGAGGTTATATGGAGTAATAGGAGGAGATATATGGAGGTTATATGGAGTAATAGGAGGAGATATAGGGAGGTTATATGGAGTAATAGGAGGAGATATAGGGGAGGTTATATGGAGTAATAGGAGGAGATATATGGAGGTTATATGGAGTAATAGGAGGAGATATAGGGAGGTTATATGGAGTAATAGGAGGAGATATAGGGGAGGTTATATGGAGTAATAGGAGGAGATATAGGAAGGTTATATGGAGTAATAGGAGGAGATATAGGGAGGTTATATGGAGTAATAGGAGGAGATATAGGGAGGTTATATGGAGTAATAGGAGGAGATATAGGGAGGTTATATGGAGTAATAGGAGGAGATATAGGGAGGTTATATGGAGTAATAGGAGGAGATATAGGGAGATTATATGGAGTAATAGGAGGAGATATAGGGAGGTTATATGGAGTAATAGGAGGAGATATAGGGAGGTTATATGGAGTAATAGGAGGAGATATAGGGAGATTATATGGAGTAATAGGAGGAGATATAGGGGAGTTATATGGAGTAATAGGAGGAGATATAGGGAGGTTATATGGAGTAATAGGAGGAGATATAGGGAGGTTATATGGAGTAATAGGAGGAGATATAGGGAGGTTATATGGAGTAATAGGAGGAGATATAGGGAGATTATATGGAGTAATAGGAGGAGATATAGGGAGGTTATATGGAGTAATAGGAGGAGATATAGGGAGGTTATATGGAGTAATAGGAGGAGATATAGGGAAGGTTATATGGAGTAATAGGAGGAGATATAGGAAGGTTATATGGAGTAATAGGAGGAGATATAGGGAGGTGATATGGAGTAATAGGAGGAGATATAGGGAGATTATATGGAGTAATAGGAGGAGATATAGGGAGGTTATATGGAGTAATAGGAGGAGATATAGGGAGGTTATATGGAGTAATAGGAGGAGATATAGGGAAGGTTATATGGAGTAATAGGAGGAGATATAGGAAGGTTATATGGAGTAATAGGAGGAGATATAGGGAGGTGATATGGAGTAATAGGAGGAGATATAGGGAGATTATATGGAGTAATAGGAGGAGATATAGGGAGGTGATATGGAGTAATAGGAGGAGATATAGGGAGATTATATGGAGTAATAGGAGGAGATATAGGGAGATTATATGGAGTAATAGGAGGAGATATAGGGAGGTTATATGGAGTAATAGGAGGAGATATAGGGAGGTTATATGGAGTAATAGGAGGAGATATAGGGAAGGTTATATGGAGTAATAGGAGGAGATATAGGAAGGTTATATGGAGTAATAGGAGGAGATATAGGGAGGTGATATGGAGTAATAGGAGGAGATATAGGGGAGGTTATATGGAGTAATAGGAGGAGATATAGGGAGGTTATATGGAGTAATAGGAGGAGATATATGGAGGTTATATGGAGTAATAGGAGGAGATAAATGGAGGTTATATGGAGTAATAGGAGGAGATATAGGGAGGTTATATGGAGTAATAGGAGGAGATATATGGAGGTTATATGGAGTAATAGGAGGAGATAAATGGAGGTTATATGGAGTAATAGGAGGAGATATAGGGAGGTTATATGGAGTAATAGGAGGAGATATAGGGAAGGTTATATGGAGTAATAGGAGGAGATATATGGAGGTTATATGGAGTAATAGGAGGAGATATATGGAGGTTATATGGAGTAATAGGAGGAGATATAGGGAGGTTATATGGAGTAATAGGAGGAGATATAGGGAGGATATATGGAGTAATAGGAGGAGATATAGGAAGGTTATATGGAGTAATAGGAGGAGATATAGGGAGGTTATATGGAGTAATAGGAGGAGATATAGGGAGGTTATATGGAGTAATAGGAGGAGATATAGTGAGGTTATATGGAGTAATAGGAGGAGATATAGGGAGGTTATATGGAGTAATAGGAGGAGATATAGAGGAGGTTATATGGAGTAATAGGAGGAGGTATAGGAAGGTTATATGGAGTAAAAGGAGGAGATATATGGAGGATATATGGAGTAATAGGAGGAGATATAGGGAGGTTATATGGAGTAATAGGAAGAAATATAGGGGAGGTTATATGGAGTAATAGGAGGAGATATAGGGAGGTTATATGGAGTAATACGAGGAGATATAGGGAGGTTATATGGAGTAATAGGAAGAAATATAGGGGAGGTTATATGGAGTAATAGGAGGAGATATAGGGAGGTTATATGGAGTAATAGGAAGAAATATAGGGGAGGTTATATGGAGTAATAGGAGGAGATATAGGGAGGTTATATGGAGTAATAGGAGGAGATATAGGGAGGTTATATGGAGTAATAGGAGGAGATATAGGGAGGTTATATGGAGTAATAGGAGGAGATATAGGGAGGTTATATGGAGGAATAGGAGGAGATATAGGGGAGGTTATATGGAGTTATAGGAGGAGATATAAAGAGGCTATATGGAGTAATAGTAGGAGATATAGGGAGGTTATATGGAGTAATAGTAGGAGATATAGGGAGGTTATATGGAGTAATAGGAGGAGATATAGGGAGGATATATGGAGTAATAGGAGGAGATATAGGGAGGTTATAAGGAGTAATAGGAGGAGATATAGGGAGGTTATATGGAGTAATAGGAGGAGATGTAGGAAGGCTATATGGAGTAATAGGAGGAGATATAGGGAGGTTATAAGGAGTAATAGGAGGAGATATAGGAAGGCTATATGGAGTAATAGGAGGAGAAATAGGGAGGTTATAAGTAGTAATAGGAGGAGATATAGGGAGGTTATATGGAGTAATAGGAGGAGATATAGTGAGGTTATATGGAGTTATAGGAGGAGATATAGGGAGGTTATATGGAGTAATAGGAGGAGATATAGGGAGGATATATGGAGTAATAGGAGGAGATATAGGGAGGATATATGGAGTAATAGGAGGAGATATAGGGAGGATATATGGAGTAATAGGAGGAGATATAGGGAGGTTATATGGAGTAATAGGAGGAGATATAGGGAGGATATATGGAGTAATAGGAGGAGATATAGGGAGGTTATATGGAGTAATAGGAGGAGATATAGGGAGGATATATGGAGTAATAGGAGGAGATATAGGGAGGTTATATGGAGTAATAGGAGGAGATATAGGGAAGTTATATGGAGTAATAGGAGGAGATATAGGGAGGATATATGGAATAACAGGAGGAGATATAGGGAGGTTGTATGGAGTAAAAGGAGATATAGGGAGGATATATGGAGTAATAGGAGGAGATATAGGGAGGATATATGGAGTAATCGGAGGAGATATAGGGAGGTTATATGGAGTAATAGGAGAAATATAGGGAGGTTATATGGAGAAATAGGAGGAGATATAGGGAGGTTATATGGAGTAAAAGGAGATATAGGGAGGTTATATGGAGCAAGAGAAGGAGATATAGGGAGGTTATATGGAGTAATAGGAGGAGATATAGGGAGGTTATATGGAGTAATAGGAGGAGATATAGGGAGGTTATATGGAGTAATAGGAGGAGATATAGGGAGGTTATATGGAGTAATAGGAGGAGATATAGGGAGGTTATATGGAGTAATAGGAAGAGATATAGGGAGGTTATATGGAGTAATAGGAGGAGATATAGGAAGGTTATATGGAATAATATGAGGAGATATAGGGAGGTTATATGGAGTAATAGGATGAGATATAGGGAGGTTATATGGAGTAATAGGAGGAGATATAGGGAGGTTATATGGAGTAATAGGAGGAGATATAGGGAGGATATATGGAGTAATAGGAGGAGATATAGGGAAGTTATATGGAGTAATAGGAGGAGATATAGGGAGGTTATATGGAGTAATAGGAGGAGATATAGGGGAGGTTATATGGAGTAATAGGAGGAGATATAGGGAGGTTATATGGAGTAATAGGAGGAGGTATTGGGAGGTTATATGGAGTAATAGGAGGAGATATAGGGAGGTTATATGGAGTAATAGGAGGAGATATAGGGGGTTATATGGAGTAATAGGAGGAGATATAGGGAGGTTATATGGAGTAATAGGAGGAGATATAGGGAGGTTATATGGAGTAATAGGAGGAGATATAGGGGGTTATATGGAGTAATAGGAGGAGATATAGGGAGGTTATATGGAGTAATAGGAGGAGATATAGGGAGGTTATATGGAGTAATAGGAGGAGATATAGGGAGGTTATATGGAGTAATAGGAGGAGATATAGGGAAGTTATATGGAGTAATAGGAGGAGATATAGGGAGGTTATATGGAGTAATAGGAGGAGATATAGGGAGGTTATATGGAGTAACAGGAGGAGATATAGGGAGGATATATGGAGTAATAGGAGGAGATATAGGGAGGTTATATGGAGTAATAGCAGGAGATATAGCGGAGGTTATATGGAGTAATAGTAGGAGATATAGGGAGGTTATATGGAGTAATAGGAGGAGATATATGGAGGTTATATGGAGTAATAGGAGGAGATAAAGGGAGGTTATATGGAGTAATAGGGGGAGATATAGGGAGATTATATGGAGTAATAGGAGGAGATAAAGGGAGGTTATATGGAGTAATAGGGGGAGATATAGGGAGGTTATATGGAGTAATAGGAGGAGATAAAGGGAGGTTATATGGAGTAATAGGGGGAGATATAGGGAGGTTATAAGGAGTAATAGGAGGAGATATAGGGAGGTTATATGGAGTAATAGGAGGAGATATAGGGAGGTTATATGGAGCAATAGGAGGAGATATAGGGAGGTTTTATGGAGTTATGTAGTAATAGGAGGAGATATAGGGAGGTTATATGGAGTAACTAGATTGTGGCCCGATTCTAACGCATCGGGTATTCTAGAATATGCATGTCCCCGTAGTATATGGACAATGATCATTCCAGAATTCACGGCAGATTGTGCCCGTCGTTGATTGGTTGAGGCAACCTTTATGACATCATCGTCGCCATGGCAACCATTATGACATCATCGTCGCTGTGCCCGTTGCTGATTGGTCGAGGCCTGGCAGCCTCGACCAATCAGAGACGCGGGATTTCTACTTCGATGCTGTGTCGGTCTCTGATTGGTCGAGGCCGCCAGGAGATATAGGGAGGTTATATGGAGCAATAGGAGGAGATATAGGGAGGTTTTATGGAGTTATGGAGTAATAGGAGGAGATATAGGGAGGTTATATGGAGTAACTAGATTGTGGCCCGATTCTAACGCATCGGGTATTCTAGAATATGCATGTCCCCGTAGTATATGGACAATGATGATTCCAGAATTCACGGCAGATTGTGCCCGTCGTTGATTGGTTGAGGCAACCTTTATGACATCATCGTTGCCATGGCAACCATTATGACATCATCGTCGCTGGGCCCGTTGCCCGTTGCTGTGCCCGTTGCTGATTGGTCGAGGCCTGGCGGCCTCGACCAATCAGACGCGGGATTTCTACGTCCTTTATGACATTATCGTCGCTGTGCCCGTTGCTGATTGGTCGAGGCCTGGCGGCCTCGACCAATCAGAGACGCGGGATTTCTAGGTCGATGCTGTGCCGCCAGGCCTCGACCAATCAGAGAACCGGGATTTCCAGGAGAGACAGACAGACAGACAGACAGAAAAACCCTTAGACAATTATATATATAGATAGGAGGAGATATAGGGAAGTTATATGGAGTAATAGGAGGAGATATAGGGAGGTTATATGGAGTAATAGGAGGAGATATAGGGGAGGTTATATGGAGTAATAGGAGGAGATATAGGGAGGTTATATGGAGTAATAGGAGGAGATATTGGGAGGTTATATGGAGTAATAGGAGGAGATATAGGGAGGTTATATGGAGTAATAGGAGGAGATATAGGGAGGTTATATGGAGTAATAGGAGGAGATATAGGGAGGTTATATGGAGTAATAGGAGGAGATATAGGGAGGTTATATGGAGTAATTGGAGGAGATATAGGGAAGTTATATGGAGTAATAGGAGGAGATAAAGGGAGGTTATATGGAGTAATTGGAGGACATATAGGGAGGCTATATGGAGTAATAGGAGGAGATATAGGGAGGTTATATGGAGTAATAGGAGGAGATATAGGGAGGTTATATGGAGTAATAGGAGGAGATATAGGGAGGTTATATGGAGTAATAGGAGGAGATATAGGGGGTTATATGGAGTAATAGGAGGAGATATAGGGAGGTTATATGGAGTAATAGGAGGAGATATAGGGAGGTTATATGGAGTAATAGGAGGAGATATAGGGAGGTTATATGGAGTAATAGGAGGAGATATAGGGAAGTTATATGGAGTAATAGGAGGAGATATAGGGAGGTTATATGGAGTAATAGGAGGAGATATAGGGAGGTTATATGGAGTAATAGGAGGAGATATAGGGAGGTTATATGGAGTAATAGGAGGAGATATAGGGAGGTTATATGGAGTAATAGGAGGAGATATAGGGGGTTATATGGAGTAATAGGAGGAGATATAGGGAGGTTATATGGAGTAATAGGAGGAGATATAGGGAGGTTATATGGAGTAATAGGAGGAGATATAGGGAGGTTATATGGAGTAATAGGAGGAGATATAGGGAGGTTATATGGAGTAACAGGAGGAGATATAGGGAGGATATATGGAGTAATAGGAGGAGATATAGGGAGGTTATATGGAGTAATAGCAGGAGATATAGGGGAGGTTATATGGAGTAATAGTAGGAGATATAGGGAGGTTATATGGAGTAATAGGAGGAGATATATGGAGGTTATATGGAGTAATAGGAGGAGATAAAGGGAGGTTATATGGAGTAATAGGGGGAGATATAGGGAGATTATATGGAGTAATAGGAGGAGATAAAGGGAGGTTATATGGAGTAATAGGGGGAGATATAGGGAGGTTATATGGAGTAATAGGAGGAGATAAAGGGAGGTTATATGGAGTAATAGGGGGAGATATAGGGAGGTTATAAGGAGTAATAGGAGGAGATATAGGGAGGTTATATGGAGTAATAGGAGGAGATATAGGGAGGTTATATGGAGCAATAGGAGGAGATATAGGGAGGTTTTATGGAGTTATGTAGTAATAGGAGGAGATATAGGGAGGTTATATGGAGTAACTAGATTGTGGCCCGATTCTAACGCATCGGGTATTCTAGAATATGCATGTCCCCGTAGTATATGGACAATGATCATTCCAGAATTCACGGCAGATTGTGCCCGTCGTTGATTGGTTGAGGCAACCTTTATGACATCATCGTCGCCATGGCAACCATTATGACATCATCGTCGCTGTGCCCGTTGCTGATTGGTCGAGGCCTGGCAGCCTCGACCAATCAGAGACGCGGGATTTCTACTTCGATGCTGTGTCGGTCTCTGATTGGTCGAGGCCGCCAGGAGATATAGGGAGGTTATATGGAGCAATAGGAGGAGATATAGGGAGGTTTTATGGAGTTATGGAGTAATAGGAGGAGATATAGGGAGGTTATATGGAGTAACTAGATTGTGGCCCGATTCTAACGCATCGGGTATTCTAGAATATGCATGTCCCCGTAGTATATGGACAATGATGATTCCAGAATTCACGGCAGATTGTGCCCGTCGTTGATTGGTTGAGGCAACCTTTATGACATCATCGTTGCCATGGCAACCATTATGACATCATCGTCGCTGGGCCCGTTGCCCGTTGCTGTGCCCGTTGCTGATTGGTCGAGGCCTGGCGGCCTCGACCAATCAGACGCGGGATTTCTACGTCCTTTATGACATTATCGTCGCTGTGCCCGTTGCTGATTGGTCGAGGCCTGGCGGCCTCGACCAATCAGAGACGCGGGATTTCTAGGTCGATGCTGTGCCGCCAGGCCTCGACCAATCAGAGAACCGGGATTTCCAGGAGAGACAGACAGACAGACAGACAGAAAAACCCTTAGACAATTATATATATAGATAGGAGGAGATATAGGGAAGTTATATGGAGTAATAGGAGGAGATATAGGGAGGTTATATGGAGTAATAGGAGGAGATATAGGGGAGGTTATATGGAGTAATAGGAGGAGATATAGGGAGGTTATATGGAGTAATAGGAGGAGATATTGGGAGGTTATATGGAGTAATAGGAGGAGATATAGGGAGGTTATATGGAGTAATAGGAGGAGATATAGGGAGGTTATATGGAGTAATAGGAGGAGATATAGGGAGGTTATATGGAGTAATAGGAGGAGATATAGGGAGGTTATATGGAGTAATTGGAGGAGATATAGGGAAGTTATATGGAGTAATAGGAGGAGATAAAGGGAGGTTATATGGAGTAATTGGAGGACATATAGGGAGGCTATATGGAGTAATAGGAGGAGATATAGGGAGGTTATATGGAGTAATAGGAGGAGATATAGGGAGGTTATATGGAGTAATAGGAGGAGATATAGGGAGGTTATATGGAGTAATAGGAGGAGATATAGGGAGATTATATGGAGTAATAGGAGGAGATATAGGGAGGTTATATGGAGTAATAGGAGGAGATATAGGGAGGTTATATGGAGTAATAGGAGGAGATATAGGGAAGGTTATATGGAGTAATAGGAGGAGATATAGGAAGGTTATATGGAGTAATAGGAGGAGATATAGGGAGGTGATATGGAGTAATAGGAGGAGATATAGGGGAGGTTATATGGAGTAATAGGAGGAGATATAGGGAGGTTATATGGAGTAATAAGAGGAGATATAAGGAGGTTATATGGAGTAATAGGAGGAGATATATGGAGGTTATATGGAGTAATAGGAGGAGATAAATGGAGGTTATATGGAGTAATAGGAGGAGATATAGGGAGGTTATATGGAGTAATAGGAGGAGATATAGGGAGGTTATATGGAGTAATAGGAGGAGATATAGGGAGGTTATATGGAGTAACAGGAGGAGATATAGGGAGGATATATGGAGTAATAGGAGGAGATATAGGGAGGTTATATGGAGTAATAGGAGGAGATATAGGGAAGTTATATGGAGTAATAGGAGGAGATATAGGGAGGTTATATGGAGTAATAGGAGGAGATATAGGGAGGTTATATGGAGTAACAGGAGGAGATATAGGGAGGATATATGGAGTAATAGGAGGAGATATAGGGAGGTTATATGGAGTAATAGCAGGAGATATAGGGGAGGTTATATGGAGTAATAGTAGGAGATATAGGGAGGTTATATGGAGTAATAGGAGGAGATATATGGAGGTTATATGGAGTAATAGGAGGAGATAAAGGGAGGTTATATGGAGTAATAGGGGGAGATATAGGGAGATTATATGGAGTAATAGGAGGAGATAAAGGGAGGTTATATGGAGTAATAGGGGGAGATATAGGGAGGTTATATGGAGTAATAGGAGGAGATAAAGGGAGGTTATATGGAGTAAATGGGGGGAGATATAGGGAGGTTATAAGGAGTAATAGGAGGAGATATAGGGAGGTTATATGGAGTAATAGGAGGAGATATAGGGAGGTTATATGGAGCAATAGGAGGAGATATAGGGAGGTTTTATGGAGTTATGTAGTAATAGGAGGAGATATAGGGAGGTTATATGGAGTAATAGGAGGAGATATAGGGAAGGTTATATGGAGTAATAGGAGGAGATATAGGAAGGTTATATGGAGTAATAGGAGGAGATATAGGGAGGTGATATGGAGTAATAGGAGGAGATATAGGGGAGGTTATATGGAGTAATAGGAGGAGATATAGGGAGGTTATATGGAGTAATAAGAGGAGATATAAGGAGGTTATATGGAGTAATAGGAGGAGATATATGGAGGTTATATGGAGTAATAGGAGGAGATAAATGGAGGTTATATGGAGTAATAGGAGGAGATATAGGGAGGTTATATGGAGTAATAGGAGGAGATATATGGAGGTTATATGGAGTAATAGGAGGAGATAAATGGAGGTTATATGGAGTAATAGGAGGAGATATAGGGAGGTTATATGGAGTAATAGGAGGAGATATAGGGAGGTTATATGGAGTAATAGGAGGAGATATATGGAGGTTATATGGAGTAATAGGAGGAGATAAATGGAGGTTATATGGAGTAATAGGAGGAGATATAGGGAAGGTTATATGGAGTAATAGGAGGAGATATAGGAAGGTTATATGGAGTAATAGGAGGAGATATAGGGAGGTTATATGGAGTAATAGGAGGAGATATACGGAGGTTATATGGAGTAATAGGAGGAGATATACGGAGGTTATATGGAGTAATAGGAGGAGATATAGGGAGGTTATATGGAGTAATAGGAGGAGATATAGGGGAGGTTATATGGAGTAATAGGAGGAGATATAGGAAGGTTATATGGAGTAATAGGAGGAGATATAGGGAGGTTATATGGAGTAATAGGAGGAGATATAGTGAGGTTATATGGAGTAATAGGAGGAGATATAGGGAGGTTATATGGAGTAATAGGAGGAGATATAGGGAGGTTATATGGAGTAATAGGAGGAGATATAGGGAGGTTATATGGAGTAATAGGAGGAGATATAGAGGAGGTTATATGGAGTAATAGGAGGAGGTATAGGAAGGTTATATGGAGTAAAAGGAGGAGATATATGGAGGATATATGGAGTAATAGGAGGAGATATAGGGAAGTTATATGGAGTAATAGGAGGAGATATAGGGAGGTTATATGGAGTAATAGGAGGAGATATAGGGAGGTTATATGGAGTAATAGGAGGAGATATAGGGAGGTTATATGGAGTAATAGGAGGAGATATAGGGAGGTTATATGGAGTAATGGGAGGAGATATAGGGGAGGTTATATGGAGTAAAAGGAGGAGATATAGGGGAGGTTATATGGAGTAATAGGAGGAGATATAGGGAAGTTATATGGAGTAATAGGAGGAGATATAGGGAGGTTATATGGAGTAATAGGAGGAGATATAGGGAAGTTATATGGAGTAATAGGAGGAGATATAGGGAGGTTACGTGGAGTAATAGGAGGAGATATAGGGGGTTATATGGAGTAATAGGAGGAGATATAAGGAGGTTATATGGAGTAATAGGAGGAGATATAGGGAGGTTATATGGAGTAATAGGAGGAGATATAGGGAGATTATATGGAGTAATAGGAGGAGATATAGGGAGGTTATATGGAGTAATAGGAGGAGATATAGGGAGGTTATATGGAGTAATAGGAGGAGATATAGGGAAGGTTATATGGAGTAATAGGAGGAGATATATGGAGGTTATATGGAGTAATAGGAGGAGATATATGGAGGTTATATGGAGTAATAGGAGGAGATATATGGAGGTTATATGGAGTAATAGGAGGAGATATATGGAGGTTATATGGAGTAATAGGAGGAGATATATGGAGGTTATATGGAGTAATAGGAGGAGATAAATGGAGGTTATATGGAGTAATAGGAGGAGATATAGGGAGGTTATATGGAGTAATAGGAGGAGATATATGGAGGTTATATGGAGTAATAGGAGGAGATAAATGGAGGTTATATGGAGTAATAAGAGGAGATATAGGGAGGTTATATGGAGTAATAGGAGGAGATATAGGGAAGGTTATATGGAGTAATAGGAGGAGATATAGGAAGGTTATATGGAGTAATAGGAGGAGATATAGGGAGGTTATATGGAGTAATAGGAGGAGATATATGGAGGTTATATGGAGTAATAGGAGGAGATATATGGAGGTTATATGGAGTAATAGGAGGAGATATAGGGAGGTTATATGGAGTAATAGGAGGAGATATAGGGGAGGTTATATGGAGTAATAGGAGGAGATATAGGAAGGTTATATGGAGTAATAGGAGGAGATATAGGGAGGTTATATGGAGTAATAGGAGGAGATATAGGGAGGTTATATGGAGTAATAGGAGGAGATATAGTGAGGTTATATGGAGTAATAGGAGGAGATATAGGGAGGTTATATGGAGTAATAGGAGGAGATATAGGGAGGTTATATGGAGTAATAGGAGGAGATATAGGGAGGTTATATGGAGTAATAGAAGGAGATATAGAGGAGGTTATATGGAGTAATAGGAGGAGATATAGGAAGGTTATATGGAGTAAAAGGAGGAGATATAAGGAGGATATATGGAGTAATAGGAGGAGATATAGAGAGGATATATGGAGTAATAGGAGGATATATAGGGGAGGTTATATGGAGTAATAGGAGGAGATATAGGGAGGTTATATGGAGTAATAGGAGGAGATATAGGAGAGGTTATATGGAGTAATAGGAGGAGATATAGGGAGGTTATATGGAGTAATAGGAGGAGATATAGGAGAGGTTATATGGAGTAATAGGAGGAGATATAGGGAAGTTATATGGAGTAATAGGAGGAGATATAGGGAGGTTACGTGGAGTAATAGGAGGAGATATAGGGGGTTATATGGAGTAATAGGAGGAGATATAAGGAGGTTATATGGAGTAATAGGAGGAGATATAGGGAGGTTATATGGAGTAATAGGAGGAGATATAGGGAGATTATATGGAGTAATAGGAGGAGATATAGGGAGGTTATATGGAGTAATAGAAGGAGATATAGGGAAGGTTATATGGAGTAATTGGAGGACATATAGGGAGGCTATATGGAGTAATAGGAGGAGATATAGGGAGGTTATATGGAGTAATAGGAGGAGATATAGGGAGGTTATATGGAGTAATAGGAGGAGATATAGGGAGGTTATATGGAGTAATAGGAGGAGATATAGGGAGGTTATATGGAGTAATGGGAGGAGATATAGGGGAGGTTATATGGAGAAAAAGGAGGAGATATAGGGGAGGTTATATGGAGTAATAGGAGGAGATATAGGGAGGTTATATGGAGTAATAGGAGGAGATATAGGGAAGTTATATGGAGTAATAGGAGGAGATATAGGGAGGTTACGTGGAGTAATAGGAGGAGATATAGGGGGTTATATGGAGTAATAGGAGGAGATATAAGGAGGTTATATGGAGTAATAGGAGAGCAGCTTAGTATACATTTTTTGCAAAAAACGTATCAACCAAATACCCTGTTTTTTACATCTTTTACTAGCACTTGCGGATTACGGCAACATTTTTTCAAACTGAGTGTTTTTGGTTTTACTATTCTCTTTTGTGTCCTCTGTATGTGTGACAGACTCTGACAGAACCTTTAATCTGCTTGGGTTTGATAAATCAGGAAAACAGTGCTCTCCAACACCACAAATCACCATAAGGAAAGAATTCAAAATCCTGGCACAGATTGGAGAGTGTGAGCAGAAAGAGAAACTCTATTATATGATCTTGTTGCACCAGATTGATGCAGGGTTATTGAAAGGCTACCAGCCAGATGAGATCATTGAAAGGGTGGTGACAGTGATCAACCCAGGATTGAACCTCCACAGTATGCTAGAAATGACCCTACCACGGTTAAAGATGATGTTAAAAGGACACTATAAAGAAGAGAGTCCTTCAGAATTGTTCCACTGACTTATTAACATCTCACAGAATGATAATGAATTACCCCAAAGTTTCTTGTATAGGAAGGTTATATGGAGTAATAGGAGGAGATATAGGGAGGTTATATGGAGTAATAGGAGGAGATATATGGAGGTTATATGGAGTAATAGGAGGAGATATATGGAGGTTATATGGAGTAATAGGAGGAGATATAGGGAGGTTATATGGAGTAATAGGAGGAGATATAGGGGAGGTTATATGGAGTAATAGGAGGAGATATAGGAAGGTTATATGGAGTAATAGGAGGAGATATAGGGAGGTTATATGGAGTAATAGGAGGAGATATAGGGAGGTTATATGGAGTAATAGGAGGAGATATAGTGAGGTTATATGGAGTAATAGGAGGAGATATAGGGAGGTTATATGGAGTAATAGGAGGAGATATAGGGAGGTTATATGGAGTAATAGGAGGAGATATAGGGAGGTTATATGGAGTAATAGAAGGAGATATAGAGGAGGTTATATGGAGTAATAGGAGGAGGTATAGGAAGGTTATATGGAGTAAAAGGAGGAGATATATGGAGGATATATGGAGTAATAGGAGGAGATATAGAGAGGATATATGGAGTAATAGGAGGATATATAGGGGAGGTTATATGGAGTAATAGGAGGAGATATAGGGAGGTTATATGGAGTAATAGGAGGAGATATAGGAGAGGTTATATGGAGTAATAGGAGGAGATATAGGGAGGTTATATGGAGTAATAGGAGGAGATATAGGAGAGGTTATATGGAGTAATAGGAGGAGATATAGGGAAGTTATATGGAGTAATAGGAGGAGATATAGGGAGGTTACGTGGAGTAATAGGAGGAGATATAGGGGGTTATATGGAGTAATAGGAGGAGATATAAGGAGGTTATATGGAGTAATAGGAGGAGATATAGGGAGGTTATATGGAGTAATAGGAGGAGATATAGGGAGATTATATGGAGTAATAGGAGGAGATATAGGGAGGTTATATGGAGTAATAGGAGGAGATATAGGGAGGTTATATGGAGTAATAGGAGGAGATATAGGGAAGGTTATATGGAGTAATAGGAGGAGATATAGGGAGGTTATATGGAGTAATAGGAGGAGATATATGGAGGTTATATGGGAGTAATAGGAGGAGATATATGGAGGTTATATGGAGTAATAGGAGGAGATATATGGAGGTTATATGGAGTAATAGGAGGAGATAAATGGAGGTTATATGGAGTAATAGGAGGAGATATATGGAGGTTATATGGAGTAATAGGAGGAGATAATGGAGGTTATATGGAGTAATAGGAGGAGATATAGGGAGGTTATATGGAGTAATAGGAGGAGATATAGGGAAGGTTATATGGAGTAATAGGAGGAGATATAGGGAGGTTATATGGAGTAATAGGAGGAGATATATGGAGGTTATATGGAGTAATAGGAGGAGATATATGGAGGTTATATGGAGTAATAGGAGGAGATATAGGGAGGTTATATGGAGTAATAGGAGGAGATATAGGGGAGGTTATATGGAGTAATAGGAGGAGATATAGGAAGGTTATATGGAGTAATAGGAGGAGATATAGTGAGGTTATATGGAGTAATAGGAGGAGATATAGGGGAGGTTATATGGAGTAATAGGAGGAGATATAGGGAGGTTATATGGAGTAATAGGAGGAGATATAGGGAGGTTATATGGAGTAATAGGAGGAGATATAGTGAGGTTATATGGAGTAATAGGAGGAGATATAGGGAGGTTATATGGAGTAATAGGAGGAGATATAGGGAGGTTATATGGAGTAATAGGAGGAGATATAGGGAGGTTATATGGAGTAATAGAAGGAGATATAGAGGAGGTTATATGGAGTAATAGGAGGAGGTATAGGAAGGTTATATGGAGTAAAAGGAGGAGATATATGGAGGATATATGGAGTAATAGGAGGAGATATAGAGAGGATATATGGAGTAATAGGAGGATATATAGGGGAGGTTATATGGAGTAATAGGAGGAGATATAGGGAGGTTATATGGAGTAATAGGAGGAGATATAGGAGAGTTATATGGAGTAATAGGAGGAGATATAGGGAGGTTATATGGAGTAATAGGAGGAGATATAGGGAGGTTATATGGAGTAATAGGAGGAGATATAGGGAGGTTATATGGAGTAATAGGAGGAGATATAGGGGAGGTTATATGGAGTAATAGGAGCAGATATAGGGAGGTTATATGGAGTAATAGGAGGAGATATAGGGAGGTTATATGGAGTAATAGGAGGAGATATAGGGGAGGTTATATGGAGTAATAGGAGCAGATATAGGGAGGTTATATGGAGTAATAGGAGGAGATATAGGGAGGTTATATGGAGTAATAGGAGGAGATATAGGGAGTTTATGAGTAAGGAGATAGGGAGGTTATATGGAGTAATAGGAAGAGATATATAGGGAGGTTATATGGAGTAATAGGAGGAGATATAGGGAGGTTATATGGAGTAAGATAAGGAGATATAGGGAGGTTATATGGAGTAATAGGAGGAGATATAGGAGGTTATATGGAGTAATAGGAGGAGATATAGGGAGGTTATATGGAGTAATAGGAGGAGATATAGGTGGTTATATGGAGTAATAGGAGGAGATATAGGTGGTTATATGGAGTAATAGGAGGAGATATAGGGAGGTTATATGGAGTAATAGGAGGAGATATGGGGAGGTTATTGGAGTAATAGGAGGAGATATAGGGAGGTTATATGGAGTAATAGGAGGAGTTATAGGAGGTTATATGAAGTAATAGGAGGAGATATAGGAGGTTTATGGGTAGTAGGAGATATAGGGAGGTTATATGGAGTAATAGGAGGAGATATAGTGAGGTTATATGGAGTAATAGGAGGAGATTAGGGAGGTTATATGGAGTAATAGGAGGAGATATAGGGAGGTTATATGGAGTAATAGGAGGAGATATAGGGAGGTTATATGGAGTAATAGAAGGAGATATAGAGGAGGTTATATGGAGTAATAGGAGGAGATATAGGAAGGTTATATGGAGTAAAAGGAGGAGATATAAGGAGGATATATGGAGTAATAGGAGGAGATATAGAGAGGATATATGGAGTAATAGGAGGATATATAGGGGAGGTTATATGGAGTAATGGGAGGTTATATGGAGTAATAGGAGGAGATATAGGGAGGTTATATGGAGTAATAGGAGGAGATATAGGAGAGGTTATATGGAGTAATAGGAGGAGATATAGGGAGGTTATATGGAGTAATAGGAGGAGATATAGGAGAGGTTATATGGAGTAATAGGAGGAGATATAGGGAAGTTATATGGAGTAATAGGAGGAGATATAGGGAGGTTACGTGGAGTAATAGGAGGAGATATAGGGGGTTATATGGAGTAATAGGAGGAGATATAAGGAGGTTATATGGAGTAATAGGAGGAGATATAGGGAGGTTATATGGAGTAATAGGAGGAGATATAGGGAGATTATATGGAGTAATAGGAGGAGATATAGGGAGGTTATATGGAGTAATAGAAGGAGATATAGGGAAGGTTATATGGAGTAATTGGAGGACATATAGGGAGGCTATATGGAGTAATAGGAGGAGATATAGGGAGGTTATATGGAGTAATAGGAGGAGATATAGGGAGGTTATATGGAGTAATAGGAGGAGATATAGGGAGGTTATATGGAGTAATAGGAGGAGATATAGGGAGGTTATATGGAGTAATGGGAGGAGATATAGGGGAGGTTATATGGAGAAAAAGGAGGAGATATAGGGGAGGTTATATGGAGTAATAGGAGGAGATATAGGGAGGTTATATGGAGTAATAGGAGGAGATATAGGGAAGTTATATGGAGTAATAGGAGGAGATATAGGGAGGTTACGTGGAGTAATAGGAGGAGATATAGGGGGTTATATGGAGTAATAGGAGGAGATATAAGGAGGTTATATGGAGTAATAGGAGGAGATATAGGGAGGTTATATGGAGTAATAGGAGGAGATATAGGGAGATTATATGGAGTAATAGGAGGAGATATAGGGAGGTTATATGGAGTAATAGGAGGAGATATAGGGAGGTTATATGGAGTAATAGGAGGAGATATAGGGAAGGTTATATGGAGTAATAGGAGGAGATATATGGAGGTTATATGGAGTAATAGGAGGAGATATATGGAGGTTATATGGAGTAATAGGAGGAGATATATGGAGGTTATATGGAGTAATAGGAGGAGATATATGGAGGTTATATGGAGTAATAGGAGGAGATATATGGAGGTTATATGGAGTAATAGGAGGAGATAAATGGAGGTTATATGGAGTAATAGGAGGAGATATAGGGAGGTTATATGGAGTAATAGGAGGAGATATATGGAGGTTATATGGAGTAATAGGAGGAGATAAATGGAGGTTATATGGAGTAATAAGAGGAGATATAGGGAGGTTATATGGAGTAATAGGAGGAGATATAGGGAAGGTTATATGGAGTAATAGGAGGAGATATAGGAAGGTTATATGGAGTAATAGGAGGAGATATAGGGAGGTTATATGGAGTAATAGGAGGAGATATATGGAGGTTATATGGAGTAATAGGAGGAGATATATGGAGGTTATATGGAGTAATAGGAGGAGATATAGGGAGGTTATATGGAGTAATAGGAGGAGATATAGGGGAGGTTATATGGAGTAATAGGAGGAGATATAGGAAGGTTATATGGAGTAATAGGAGGAGATATAGGGAGGTTATATGGAGTAATAGGAGGAGATATAGGGAGGTTATATGGAGTAATAGGAGGAGATATAGTGAGGTTATATGGAGTAATAGGAGGAGATATAGGGAGGTTATATGGAGTAATAGGAGGAGATATAGGGAGGTTATATGGAGTAATAGGAGGAGATATAGGGAGGTTATATGGAGTAATAGAAGGAGATATAGAGGAGGTTATATGGAGTAATAGGAGGAGGTATAGGAAGGTTATATGGAGTAAAAGGAGGAGATATATGGAGGATATATGGAGTAATAGGAGGAGATATAGAGAGGATATATGGAGTAATAGGAGGATATATAGGGGAGGTTATATGGAGTAATAGGAGGAGATATAGGGAGGTTATATGGAGTAATAGGAGGAGATATAGGAGAGGTTATATGGAGTAATAGGAGGAGATATAGGGAGGTTATATGGAGTAATAGGAGGAGATATAGGAGAGGTTATATGGAGTAATAGGAGGAGATATAGGGAAGTTATATGGAGTAATAGGAGGAGATATAGGGAGGTTACGTGGAGTAATAGGAGGAGATATAGGGGGTTATATGGAGTAATAGGAGGAGATATAAGGAGGTTATATGGAGTAATAGGAGGAGATATAGGGAGGTTATATGGAGTAATAGGAGGAGATATAGGGAGATTATATGGAGTAATAGGAGGAGATATAGGGAGGTTATATGGAGTAATAGGAGGAGATATAGGGAGGTTATATGGAGTAATAGGAGGAGATATAGGGAAGGTTATATGGAGTAATAGGAGGAGATATAGGGAGGTTATATGGAGTAATAGGAGGAGATATATGGAGGTTATATGGAGTAATAGGAGGAGATATATGGAGGTTATATGGAGTAATAGGAGGAGATATATGGAGGTTATATGGAGTAATAGGAGGAGATAAATGGAGGTTATATGGAGTAATAGGAGGAGATATATGGAGGTTATATGGAGTAATAGGAGGAGATAAATGGAGGTTATATGGAGTAATAGGAGGAGATATAGGGAGGTTATATGGAGTAATAGGAGGAGATATAGGGAAGGTTATATGGAGTAATAGGAGGAGATATAGGGAGGTTATATGGAGTAATAGGAGGAGATATATGGAGGTTATATGGAGTAATAGGAGGAGATATATGGAGGTTATATGGAGTAATAGGAGGAGATATAGGGAGGTTATATGGAGTAATAGGAGGAGATATAGGGGAGGTTATATGGAGTAATAGGAGGAGATATAGGAAGGTTATATGGAGTAATAGGAGGAGATATAGTGAGGTTATATGGAGTAATAGGAGGAGATATAGGGGAGGTTATATGGAGTAATAGGAGGAGATATAGGGAGGTTATATGGAGTAATAGGAGGAGATATAGGGAGGTTATATGGAGTAATAGGAGGAGATATAGTGAGGTTATATGGAGTAATAGGAGGAGATATAGGGAGGTTATATGGAGTAATAGGAGGAGATATAGGGAGGTTATATGGAGTAATAGGAGGAGATATAGGGAGGTTATATGGAGTAATAGAAGGAGATATAGAGGAGGTTATATGGAGTAATAGGAGGAGGTATAGGAAGGTTATATGGAGTAAAAGGAGGAGATATATGGAGGATATATGGAGTAATAGGAGGAGATATAGAGAGGATATATGGAGTAATAGGAGGATATATAGGGGAGGTTATATGGAGTAATAGGAGGAGATATAGGGAGGTTATATGGAGTAATAGGAGGAGATATAGGAGAAGTTATATGGAGTAATAGGAGGAGATATAGGGAGGTTATATGGAGTAATAGGAGGAGATATAGGGAGGTTATATGGAGTAATAGGAGGAGATATAGGGAGGTTATATGGAGTAATAGGAGGAGATATAGGGGAGGTTATATGGAGTAATAGGAGCAGATATAGGGAGGTTATATGGAGTAATAGGAGGAGATATAGGGAGGTTATATGGAGTAATAGGAGGAGATATAGGGAGGTTATATGGAGTAATAGGAAGAGATATAGGGAGGTTATATGGAGTAATAGGAAGAGATATATAGGGAGGTTATATGGAGTAATAGGAGGAGATATAGGAAGGTTATATGGAATAAGATAAGGAGATATAGGGAGGTTATATGGAGTAATAGGAGGAGATATAGGAGGTTATATGGAGTAATAGGAGGAGATATAGGGAGGTTATATGGAGTAATAGGAGGAGATATAGGTGGTTATATGGAGTAATAGGAGGAGATATAGGTGGTTATATGGAGTAATAGGAGGAGATATAGGGAGGTTATATGGAGTAATAGGAGGAGATATGGGGAGGTTATATGGAGTAATAGGAGGAGATATAGGGAGGTTATATGGAGTAATAGGAGGAGATATAGGGAGGTTATATGAAGTAATAGGAGGAGATATAGGGAGGTTATATGGAGTAATAGGAGGAGATATAGGGAGGTTATATGGAGTAATAGGAGGAGATATAGGGAGGTTATATGGAGTAATAGGAGGAGATATAGGGAGGTTATATGGAGTAATAGGAGGAGATATAGGGGAGGTTATATGGAGTAATAGGAGCAGATATAGGGAGGTTATATGGAGTAATAGGAGGAGATATAGGGAGGTTATATGGAGTAATAGGAGGAGATATAGGGAGGTTATATGGAGTAATAGGAGGAGATATGGGGAGGTTATATGGAGTAATAGGATGAGATATAGGGAGGTTATATGGAGTAATAGGAGGAGATATAGGGAGATTATATGGAGTAATAGGAGGAGATATAGGGAGGTTATATGGAGTAATAGAAGGAGATATAGGGAGGTTATATGGAGTAATAGGAGGAGATATAGGGAGGTTATATGGAGTAATAGGAGGAGATATAGGGAGGTTATATGGAGTAATAGGAGGAGATATAGGGGAGGTTATATGGAGTAATAGGAGCAGATATAGGGAGGTTATATGGAGTAATAGGAGGAGATATAGGGAGGTTATATGGAGTAATAGGAGGAGATATAGGGGGTTATATGGAGTAATAGGAGGAGATATAGGGGGGTTATATGGAGTAATAGGAGGAGATATAGGGAGGTTATATGGAGTAATAGGAGGAGATATAGGGAGGTTATATGGAGTAATAGGAGGAGATATAGGGAGGTTATATGGAGTAATAGGAGGAGATATAGGGAGGTTATATGGAGTAATAGGAGGAGATATAGGGAGGTTATATGGAGTAATAGGAAGAGATATAGGGAGGTTATATGGAGTAATAGGAGGAGATATAGGAAGGTTATATGGAATAATATGAGGAGATATAGGGAGGTTATATGGAGTAATAGGAGGAGATATAGGGAGGTTATATGGAGTAATAGGAGGAGATATAGGGAGGTTATATGGAGTAATAGGATGAGATATAGGGAGGTTATATGGAGTAATAGGATGAGATATAGGGAGGTTATATGGAGTAATAGGAGGAGATATAGGGAGGTTATATGGAGTAATAGGAGGAGATATAGGGAGGTTATATGGAGTAATAGGAGGAGATATAGGGAGGTTATATGGAGTAATAGGAGGAGATATAGGGAGGTTATATGGAGTAATAGGAGGAGATATAGGGAGGTTATATGGAGTAATAGGATGAGATATAGGGAGGTTTTATGGAGTAATAGGAGGAGATATAGGGAGGTTATATGGAGTAATAGGAGGAGATATAGGGAGGATATATGGAGTAATAGGAGGAGATATAGGGAAGTTATATGGAATAATAGGAGGAGATATAGGGAGGTTATATGGAGTAATAGTAGGAGATATAGGGAGGTTATATGGAGTAATAGGAGGAGATATAGGGAGGTTATATGGAGTAATAGTAGGAGATATAGGGAGGATATATGGAGTAATAGGAGGAGATATAGGGAGGATATATGGAGTAATAGGAGGAGATATAGGGACGATATATGGAGTAATAGGAGGAGATATAGGGAGGTTACATGGAGTAATAGGAGGAGATATAGGGAGGATATATGGAGTAATAGGAGGAGATATAGGGAGGTTATATGGAGTAATAGGAGGAGATATAGGGAAGGTTATATGGAGTAATAGTAGGAGATATAGGGAGGTTATATGGAGTAATAGAAGGAGATATAGGGAGGTTATATGGAGTAATAGGAGGAGATATAGGGAGGTTATATGGAGTAATAGAAGGAGATATAGGGAGGTTATATGGAGTAATAGGAGGAGATATAGGGAGGTTATATGGAGTAATAGGAGCAGATATAGGGAGGTTATATGGAGTAATAGGAGGAGATATAGGGAGGTTATATGGAGTAATAGGAGGAGATATAGGGAGGTTATATGGAGTAATAGGAAGAGATATAGGGAGGTTATATGGAGTAATAGGAGGAGATATAGGAAGGTTATATGGAATAAGATGAGGAGATATAGGGAGGTTATATGGAGTAATAGGAGGAGATATAGGAGGTTATATGGAGTAATCGGAGGAGATATAGGGAGGTTATATGGAGTAATAGGAGAGATATAGGGAGGTTGTATGGAGTAATAGGAGGAGATATAGGGAGGTTATATGGAGTAATAGGAGGAGATATAGGGACGTTATATGGAGTAATAGGAGGAGATATAGGGGAGGTTACATGGAGTAATAGGAGCAGATATAGGGAGGTTATATGGAGTAATAGGAGGAGATATAGGGAGGTTATATGGAATAATAGGAGGAGATATAGGGGGTTATATGGAGTAATAGGAGGAGATATAGGGGGGATATATGGAGTAATAGGAGGAGATATAGGGAGGTTATATGGAGTAATAGGAGGAGATATAGGGAGGTTATATGGAGTAATAGGAGGAGATATAGGGAGGTTATATGGAGTAATAGGAGGAGATATAGGGAGGTTATATGGAGTAATAGGAGGAGATATAGGGAGGTTATATGGAGTAATAGGAAGAGATATAGGGAGGTTATATGGAGTAATAGGAGGAGATATAGGAAGGTTATATGGAATAATATGAGGAGATATAGGGAGGTTATATGGAGTAATAGGATGAGATATAGGGAGGTTATATGGAGTAATAGGAGGAGATATAGGGAGGTTATATGGAGTAATAGGAGGAGATATAGGGAAGTTATATAGAGTAATAGGAGGAGATATAGGGAGGTTATATGGAGTAATAGTAGGAGATATAGGGAGGTTATATGGAGTAATAGAAGGAGATATAGGAAGGTTATATGGAGTAATAGGAGGAGATATAGGGAGGTTATATGGAGTAATAGAAGGAGATATAGGGAGGTTTTATGGAGTAGTAGGAGGAGATATAGGGAGGTTATATGGAGTAATAGGAGGAGATATAGGGGAGGTTATATGGAGTAATAGGAGGAGATATAGGGAGGTTATATGGAGTAATATGAGGAGATATAGGGAGGTTATATGGAGTAATAGGAGGAGATATATGGAGGTTATATGGAGTAATAGGAGAAGATATATGGAGGTTATATGGAGTAATAGGAGGAGATAAATGGAGGTTATATGGAGTAATAGGAGGAGATATAGGGAGGTTATATGGAGTAATAGGAGGAGATATATGGAGGTTATATGGAGTAATAGGAGGAGATAAATGGAGGTTATATGGAGTAATAGGAGGAGATATAGGGAGGTTATATGGAGTAATAGTAGGAGATATAGGGAGGATATATGGAGTAATAGGAGGAGATATAGGGAGGATATATGGAGTAATAGGAGGAGATATAGGGACGATATATGGAGTAATAGGAGGAGATATAGGGAGGTTACATGGAGTAATAGGAGGAGATATAGGGAGGATATATGGAGTAATAGGAGGAGATATAGCGAGGTTATATGGAGTAATAGTAGGAGATATAGGGAGGTTATATGGAGTAATAGAAGGAGATATAGGGAGGTTATATGGAGTAATAGGAGGAGATATAGGGAGGTTATATGGAGTAATAGAAGGAGATATAGGGAGGTTATATGGAGTAATAGGAGGAGATATAGGGAGGTTATATGGAGTAATAGGAGCAGATATAGGGAGGTTATATGGAGTAATAGGAGGAGATATAGGGAGGTTATATGGAGTAATAGGAAGAGATATAGAGAGGTTATATGGAGTAATAGGAAGAGATATAGGGAGGTTATATGGAGTAATAGGAGGAGATATAGGAAGGTTATATGGAATAAGATGAGGAGATATAGGGAGGTTATATGGAGTAATAGGAGGAGATATAGGAGGTTATATGGAGTAATCGGAGGAGATATAGGGAGGTTATATGGAGTAATAGGAGGAGATATAGGTGGTTATATGGAGTAATAGGAGGAGATATAGGTGGTTATATGGAGTAATAGGAGGAGATATAGGGAGATTATATGGAGTAATAGGAGGAGATATAGGGAGGTTATATGGAGTAATAGGAGGAGATATAGGGAGGTTATATGGAGTAATAGGAAGAGATATAGGGAGGTTATATGGAGTAATAGGAAGAGATATAGGGAGGTTATATGGAGTAATAGGAGGAGATATAGGAAGGTTATATGGAATAAGATGAGGAGATATAGGGAGGTTATATGGAGTAATAGGAGGAGATATAGGAGGTTATATGGAGTAATCGGAGGAGATATAGGGAGGTTATATGGAGTAATAGGAGGAGATATAGGTGGTTATATGGAGTAATAGGAGGAGATATAGGTGGTTATATGGAGTAATAGGAGGAGATATAGGGAGGTTATATGGAGTAATAGGAGGAGATATAGGGAGGTTATATGGAGTAATAGGAGGAGATATAGGGAGGTTATATGGAGTAATAGGAGGAGATATAGGGAGGTTATATGGAGTAATAGGAGGAGATATAGGGGAGGTTATATGGAGTAATAGGAGCAGATATAGGGAGGTTATATGGAGTAATAGGAGGAGATATAGGGAGGTTATATGGAGTAATAGGAGGAGATATAGGGAGGTTATATGGAGTAATAGGAGGAGATATAGGGAGGTTATATGGAGTAATAGGATGAGATATAGGGAGGTTATATGGAGTAATAGGAGGAGATATAGGGAGATTATATGGAGTAATAGGAGGAGATATAGGGAGGTTATATGGAGTAATAGAAGGAGATATAGGGAGGTTATATGGAGTAATAGGAGGAGATATAGGGAGGTTATATGGAGTAATAGGAGGAGATATAGGGAGGTTATATGGAGTAATAGGAGGAGATATAGGGGAGGTTACATGGAGTAATAGGAGCAGATATAGGGAGGTTATATGGAGTAATAGGAGGAGATATAGGGAGGTTATATGGAGTAATAGGAGGAGATATAGGGGGGATATATGGAGTAATAGGAGGAGATATAGGGAGGTTATATGGAGTAATAGGAGGAGATATAGGGAGGTTATATGGAGTAATAGGAGGAGATATAGGGAGGTTATATGGAGTAATAGGAGGAGATATAGGGAGGTTATATGGAGTAATAGGAGGAGATATAGGGAGGTTATATGGAGTAATAGGAAGAGATATAGGGAGGTTATATGGAGTAATAGGAGGAGATATAGGAAGGTTATATGGAATAATATGAGGAGATATAGGGAGGTTATATGGAGTAATAGGATGAGATATAGGGAGGTTATATGGAGTAATAGGAGGAGATATAGGGAGGTTATATGGAGTAATAGGAGGAGATATAGGGAAGTTATATGGAGTAATAGGAGGAGATATAGGGAGGTTATATGGAGTAATAGTAGGAGATATAGGGAGGTTATATGGAGTAATAGAAGGAGATATAGGGAGGTTATATGGAGTAATAGGAGGAGATATAGGGAGGTTATATGGAGTAATAGAAGGAGATATAGGGAGGTTTTATGGAGTAGTAGGAGGAGATATAGGGAGGTTATATGGAGTAATAGGAGGAGATATAGGGGAGGTTATATGGAGTAATAGGAGGAGATATAGGGAGGTTATATGGAGTAATATGAGGAGATATAGGGAGGTTATATGGAGTAATAGGATGAGATATAGGGAGGTTATATGGAGTAATAGGAGGAGATATAGGGAGGATATATGGAGTAATAGGAGGAGATATAGGGAGGTTACATGGAGTAATAGGAGGAGATATATGGAGGTTATATGGAGTAATAGGGGGAGATATAGGGAGGTTATATGGAGTAATAGTGGGAGATATAGGGAGGTTATATGGAGTAATAGGGGGAGATATAGGGAGGTTATATGGAGTAATAGAAGGAGATATAGGGAGGTTATATGGAGTTACAGGAGGAGATATAGGGAGATTATATGGAGTAATAGGAGGAGATATAGGGAGGTTATATGGAGTAATAGGTGGATTTATATGGAGGTTATATGGAGTAATAGGAGGAGATATAGGGAGGTTATATGGAGTAACAGGAGGAGATATAGGGAAGTTATAAGGAGTAATAGGAGGAGATATAGGGAGGTTATATGGAGTAATAGGAGGAGATATAGAGAGGTTATATGAAGTAATAGGAGGAGATATAGGGTGGTTATATGGAGTAATAGGAGGAGATATAGAGAGGCTATAGGGAGTAATAGGAGGAGATATAGGGAGGATATATGGAGTAATAGGAGGAGATATAGGGAGGATATATGGAGTAATAGGAGGAGATATAGGGGAGGTTATATGGAGTAATAGGAGGAGATATAGGGAGGTTATATGGAGTAATAGGAGGAGATATAGGTTGGTTATATGGAGTAATAGGAGGAGATATAGGGAGGTTATATGGAGTAATAGGATGAGATATAGGGAGGTTATATGGAGTAATAGGAGGAGATATAGGGGGTTATATGGAGTAATAGGAGGAGATATAGGGAGGTTATATGGAGTAATAGTAGGAGATATAGGGAGGTTATATGGAGTAAAAGGAGGAGATATAGGTTGGTTATATGGAGTAATAGGAGGAGATATAGGGAGGTTATATGGAGTAATAGTAGGAGATATAGGGAGGTTATATGGAGTAATAGGAGGAGATATAGGGATGTTATATGGAGTAATAGGAGGAGATATAGGGAAGGTTATATGGAGTAATAGTAGGAGATATAGGGAGGTTATATGGAGTAATAGGAGGAGATATAGGGAGGTTATATGGAGTGATAGTAGGAGATATAGGGGAGGTTATATGGAGTAATAGGAGGAGATATAAGTTGGTTATATGGAGTAATAGGAGGAGATATAGGGGGTTATATGGAGTAATAGGAGGAGATATAGGGGAGGTTATATGGAGTAATAGGAGGAGATATAGAGAGGTTATATGGAGTAATAGGAGGAGATATAGGGTGGTTATATGGAGTAATAGGAGGAGATATAGAGAGGCTATATGGAGTAATAGGAGGAGATATAGGGAGGATATATGGAGTAATAGGAGGAGATATAGGGAGGATATATGGAGTAATAGGAGGAGATATAGGGGAGGTTATATGGAGTAATAGGAGGAGATATAGGGAGGTTATATGGAGTAATAGTAGGAGATATAGGGAGGTTATATGGAGTAATAGGAGGAGATATAGGTTGGTTATATGGAGTAATAGGAGGAGATATAGGGGGTTATATGGAGTAATAGGAGGAGATATAGGGAGGTTATATGGAGTAATAGTAGGAGATATAGGGACGATATATGGAGTAATAGGAGGAGATATAGGGAGTTTACATGGAGTAATAGGAGGAGATATAGGGAGGATATATGGAGTAATAGGAGGAGATATAGGGAGGATATATGGAGTAATAGGAGGAGATATAGGGAGGTTACATGGAGTAATAGGAGGAGATATATGGAGGTTATATGGAGTAATAGTGGGAGATATAGGGGAGGTTATATGGAGTAATAGGAGGAGATATAGGGAGGTTATATGGAGTAATAGGAGGAGATATAGGGGGGTTATATGGAGTAATAGAAGGAGATATAGGGAGGTTATATGGAGTAATAGGAGGAGATATAGGGGAGGTTATATGGAGTAATAGGAGGAGATATAGGGAGGTTATATGGAGTAATAGAAGGAGATATAGGGAGGTTATATGGAGTAATAGGAGTAGATATAGGGAGGTTATATGGAGTAATAGGTGGAGATATATGGAGGTTATATGGAGTAATAGGAGGAGATATAGGGAGGTTATATGGAGTAATAGTAGGAGATATAGGGAGGTTATATGGAGTAATAGGAGGAGATATAGATTGGTTATATGGAGTAATAGGAGGAGATATAGGGGGTTATATGGAGTAATAGGAGGAGATATAGGGAGGTTATATGGAGTAATAGTAGGAGATATAGGGAGGTTATATGGAGTAATAGGAGGAGATATAAGTTGGTTATATGGAGTAATAGGAGGAGATATAGGGGGTTATATGGAGTAATAGGAGGAGATATAGGGGAGGTTATATGGAGTAATAGGAGGAGATATAGAGAGGTTATATGGAGTAATAGGAGGAGATATAGGGTGGTTATATGGAGTAATAGGAGGAGATATAGAGAGGCTATATGGAGTAATAGGAGGAGATATAGGGAGGATATATGGAGTAATAGGAGGAGATATAGGGAGGATATATGGAGTAATAGGAGGAGATATAGGGGAGGTTATATGGAGTAATAGGAGGAGATATAGGGAGGTTATATGGAGTAATAGTAGGAGATATAGGGAGGTTATATGGAGTATTAGGAGGAGATATAGGTTGGTTATATGGAGTAATAGGAGGAGATATAGGGGGTTATATGGAGTAATAGGAGGAGATATAGGGAGGTTATATGGAGTAATAGTAGGAGATATAGGGAGGTTATATGGAGTAATAGGAGGAGATATAAGTTGGTTATATGGAGTAATAGGAGGAGATATAGGGGGTTATATGGAGTAATAGGAGGAAATATAGGGAGGTTATATGGAGTAATAGGAGAAGATATAGGTTGGTTATATGGAGTAATAGGAGGAGATATAGGGGGTTATATGGAGTAATAGGAGGAGATATAGGGGGTTATATGGAGTAATAGGAGGAGATATAGGGAGGATATATGGAGTAATAGGAGGAGATATAGGGAGGATATATGGAGTAATAGGAGGAGATATAGGGAGGTTACATGGAGTAATAGGAGGAGATATATGGAGGTTATATGGAGTAATAGTGGGAGATATAGGGGAGGTTATATGGAGTAATAGGAGGAGATATAGGGAGGTTATATGGAGTAATAGAAGGAGATATAGGGAGGTTATATGGAGTAATAGGAGGAGATATAGGGAGGTTATATGGAGTAATAGAAGGAGATATAGGGAGGTTATATGGAGTAATAGGAGAAGATATAGGGAGGTTATATGGAGTAATAGGAGGAGATATAGGGAGGTTATATGGAGTAATAGGAGGAGATATAGGGGAGGTTATATGGAGTAATAGGAGCAGATATAGGGAGGTTATATGGAGTAATAGGAGGAGATATAGGGAGGTTATATGGAGTAATAGGAGGAGATATAGGGGGTTATATGGAGTAATAGGAGGAGATATAGGGGGGTTATATGGAGTAATAGGAGGAGATATAGGGAGGTTATATGGAGTAATAGGAGGAGATATAGGGAGGTTATATGGAGTAATAGGAGGAGATATAGGGAGGTTATATGGAGTAATAGGAGGAGATATAGGGATGGTTATATGGAGTAATAGGAGGAGATATAGGGAGGTTATATGGAGTAATAGGAGGAGATATAGGGAGGTTATATGGAGTAATAGGAGGAGATATAGGGAGGTTATATGGAGTAATAGGAAGAGATATAGGGAGGTTATATGGAATAATATGAGGAGATATAGGGAGGTTAAATGGAGTAATAGGATGAGATATAGGGGGGTTATATGGAGTAATAGGAGGAGATATAGGGAGGTTATATGGAGTAATAGGAGGAGATATAGGGAGATTATATGGAGTAATAGGAGGAGATATAGGGAGGTTATATGGAGTAATAGGAGGAGATATAGGGAGGTTATATGGAGTAATAGGAGGAGATATAGGGAGGTTATATGGAGTAATAGGAGGAGATATAGGGGAGGTTATATGGAGTAATAGAAGCAGATATAGGGAGGTTATATGGAGTAATAGGAGGAGATATAGGGAGGTTATATGGAGTAATAGGAGGAGATATAGGGAGGTTATATGGAGTAATAGGAGGAGATATAGGGAGGTTATATGGAGTAATAGGAGGAGATATAGGGAGGTTATATGGAGTAATAGGAGGAGATATAGGGAGGTTATATGGAGTAATAGGAAGAGATATAGGGAGGTTATATGGAATAATATGAGGAGATATAGGGAGGTTAAATGGAGTAATAGGATGAGATATAGGGAGGTTATATGGAGTAATAGGAGGAGATATAGGGAGGTTATATGGAGTAATAGGAGGAGATATAGGGAGGTTATATGGAGTAATAGGAGGAGATATAGGGAGGTTATATGGAGTAATAGGATGAGATATAGGGAGGTTATATGGAGTAATAGGAGGAGATATAGGGAGGTTATATGGAGTAATAGGAGGAGATATAGAGAGGACATATGGAGTAATAGGAGGAGATATAGGGAAGTTATATGGAGTAATAGGAGGAGATATAGGGAGGTTATATGGAGTAATAGTAGGAGATATAGGGAGGTTATATGGAGTAATAGGAGGAGATATAGGGAGGTTATATGGAGTAATAGTAGGAGATATAGGGAGGTTATATGGAGTAATAGGAGGAGATATAGAGAGGACATATGGAGTAATAGGAGGAGATATAGGGAAGTTATATGGAGTAATAGGAGGAGATATAGGGAGGTTATATGGAGTAATAGGAGGAGATATAGAGAGGACATATGGAGTAATAGGAGGAGATATAGGGAAGTTATATGGAGTAATAGGAGGAGATATAGGGAGGTTATATGGAGTAATAGTAGGAGATATAGGGAGGTTATATGGAGTAATAGGAGGAGATATAGAGAGGACATATGGAGTAATAGGAGGAGATATAGGGAAGTTATATGGAGTAATAGGAGGAGATATAGGGAGGTTATATGGAGTAATAGGAGGAGATATAGAGAGGACATATGGAGTAATAGGAGGAGATATAGGGAAGTTATATGGAGTAATAGGAGGAGATATAGGAAGGTTATATGGAATAATATGAGGAGATATAGGGAGGTTAAATGGAGTAATAGGATGAGATATAGGGAGGTTATATGGAGTAATAGGAGGAGATATAGGGAGGTTATATGGAGTAATAGGAGGAGATATAGAGAGGACATATGGAGTAATAGGAGGAGATATAGGGAAGTTATATGGAGTAATAGGAGGAGATATAGGGAGGTTATATGGAGTAATAGTAGGAGATATAGGGAGGTTATATGGAGTAATAGGAGGAGATATAGGGATGGTTATATGGAGTAATAGGAGGAGGTATAGGAAGGTTATATGGAGTAAAAGGAGGAGATATATGGAGGATATATGGAGTAATAGGAGGAGATATAGGGAGGTTATATGGAGTAATAGGAAGAAATATAGGGGAGGTTATATGGAGTAATAGGAAGAGATATAGGGAGGTTATATGGAGTAATACGAGGAGATATAGGGAGGTTATATGGAGTAATAGGAAGAAATATAGGGGAGGTTATATGGAGTAATAGGAGGAGATATAGGGAGGTTATATGGAGTAATAGGAGGAGATATAGGGAGGTTATATGGAGTAATAGGAGGAGATATAGGGAGGTTATATGGAGTAATAGGAGGAGATATAGGGAGGTTATATGGAGTAATAGGAGGAGATATAGGGGGTTATATGGAGGAATAGGAGGAGATATAGGGGAGGTTATATGGAGTAATAGGAGGAGATATAGGGGAGGTTATATGGAGTTATAGGAGGAGATATAAAGAGGCTATATGGAGTAATAGTACGAGATATAGGGAGGTTATATGGAGTAATAGTAGGAGATATAGGGAGGTTATATGGAGTAATAGGAGGAGATATAGGGAGGATATATGGAGTAATAGGAGGAGATATAGGGAGGTTATAAGGAGTAATAGGAGGAGATATAGGGAGGTTATATGGAGTAATAGGAGGAGATGTAGGAAGGCTATATGGAGTAATAGGAGGAGATATAGGGAGGTTATAAGGAGTAATAGGAGGAGATATAGGAAGGCTATATGGAGTAATAGGAGGAGATATAGGGAGGTTATAAGTAGTAATAGGAGGAGATATAGGGAGGTTATATGGAGTAATAGGAGGAGATATAGGGAGGTTATATGGAGTAATAGGAGGAGATATAGGGAGGATATATGGAGTAATAGGAGGAGATATAGGGAGGATATATGGAGTAATAGGAGGAGATATAGGGAGGATATATGGAGTAATAGGAGGAGAGTTAGGGAGGATATATGGAGTAATAGGAGGAGATATAGGGAGGTTATATGGAGTAATAGGAGGAGATATAGGGAGGATATATGGAGTAATAGGAGGAGATATAGGGAGGATATATGGAGTAATAGGAGGAGATATAGGGAGGATATATGGAGTAATAGGAGGAGAGTTAGGGAGGATATATGGAGTAATAGGAGGAGATATAGGGAGGTTATATGGAGTAATAGGAGGAGATATAGGGAAGTTATATGGAGTAATAGGAGGAGATATAGGGAGGATATATGGAGTAACAGGAGGAGATATAGGGAGGTTGTATGGAGTAAAAGGAGATATAGGGAGGATATATGGAGTAATAGGAGGAGATATAGGGAGGATATATGGAGTAATCGGAGGAGATATAGGGAGGTTATATGGAGTAATAGGAGAAATATAGGGAGGTTATATGGAGAAATAGGAGGAGATATAGGGAGGTTATATGGAGTAAAAGGAGATATAGGGAGGTTATATGGAGCAAGAGAAGGAGATATAGGGAGGTTATATGGAGTAATAGGAGGAGATATAGGGAGGTTATATGGAGTAATAGGAGGAGATATAGGGAGGTTATATGGAGTAATAGGAAGAGATATAGGGAGGTTATATGGAGTAATAGGAGGAGATATAGGAAGGTTATATGGAATAATATGAGGAGATATAGGGAGGTTATATGGAGTAATAGGATGAGATATAGGGAGGTTATATGGAGTAATAGGAGGAGATATAGGGAGGTTATATGGAGTAATAGGAGGAGATATAGGGAGGATATATGGAGTAATAGGAGGAGATATAGGGAAGTTATATGGAGTAATAGGAGGAGATATAGGGAGGTTATATGGAGTAATAGGAGGAGATATAGGGGAGGTTATATGGAGTAATAGGAGGAGATATAGGGAGGTTATATGGAGTAATAGGAGGAGATATTGGGAGGTTATATGGAGTAATAGGAGGAGATATAGGGAGGTTATATGGAGTAATAGGAGGAGATATAGGGAGGTTATATGGAGTAATAGGAGGAGATATAGAGAGGCTGTATGGAGTAATAGGAGGAGATATAGGGAGGATATATGGAGTAATAGGAGGAGATATAGGGAAGTTATATGGAGTTACAGGAGGAGATATAGGGAAGTTATATGGAGTAATAGGAGGAGATATAGGGAGGTTATATGGAGTAATAGTAGGAGATATAGGGAGGTTATATGGAGTAATAGGAGGAGATATAGGGAGGTTATATGGAGTAATAGAAGGAGATATAGGGAGGTTATATGGAGTAATAGGAAGAGATATAGGGAGGTTATATGGAGTAAAAGGAGATATAGGGAGGTTATATGGAGCAAGAGAAGGAGATATAGGGAGGTTATATGGAGTAATAGGAGGAGATATAGGGAGGTTATATGGAGTAATAGGAGGAGATATAGGGAGGTTATATGGAGTAATAGGAGGAGATATAGGGAGGTTATATGGAGTAATAGGAAGAGATATAGGGAGGTTATATGGAGTAATAGGAGGAGATATAGGAAGGTTATATGGAATAATATGAGGAGATATAGGGAGGTTATATGGAGTAATAGGATGAGATATAGGGAGGTTATATGGAGTAATAGGAGGAGATATAGGGAGGTTATATGGAGTAATAGGAGGAGATATAGGGAGGATATATGGAGTAATAGGAGGAGATATAGGGAAGTTATATGGAGTAATAGGAGGAGATATAGGGAGGTTATATGGAGTAATAGGAGGAGATATAGGGGAGGTTATATGGAGTAATAGGAGGAGATATAGGGAGGTTATATGGAGTAATAGGAGGAGATATTGGGAGGTTATATGGAGTAATAGGAGGAGATATAGGGAGGTTATATGGAGTAATAGGAGGAGATATAGGGAGGTTATATGGAGTAATAGGAGGAGATATAGAGAGGCTGTATGGAGTAATAGGAGGAGATATAGGGAGGATATATGGAGTAATAGGAGGAGATATAGGGAAGTTATATGGAGTTACAGGAGGAGATATAGGGAAGTTATATGGAGTAATAGGAGGAGATATAGGGAGGTTATATGGAGTAATAGTAGGAGATATAGGGAGGTTATATGGAGTAATAGGAGGAGATATAGGGAGGTTATATGGAGTAATAGAAGGAGATATAGGGAGGTTATATGGAGTAATAGGAGGAGATATAGGGAGGTTATATGGAGTAATAGGAGAGATATAGGGAGGTTGTATGGAGAAATAGGAGGAGATATAGGGAAGTTATATGGAGTAATAGGAGGAGATATAGGGAGGTTATATAGAGTAATAGGAGGAGATATAGGGAGGTTATATAGAGTAATAGGAGGAGATATAGGGAGGCTATATGGAGTAATAGGAGGAGATATGTTATGGACCTGGTGGTTAGGAGCACCTGGAACGACCTGATAGTTAAACTCACACAGGACAAGCTCTGGGAAGTGGGAGCTCTGCTGACCGCAACCCCTAATCCTATCACAACAACTAGAAATAGCCGTGGAACGTACCTGACTCTCCCTAGATGCCTCTTCACAGCCTAAGAGCTAACTAGCCCTAAAGATAGAAAATAAAGCCTACCTTGCCTCAGAGATATTCCCCAAAGGAAAAGGCAGCCCCCCACATATATTGACTGTGAGATAAGATGAAAGTCACAGAAATGAAACAGGTTTCAGCAAAGGGAGGCCAGACTAACTAAACAGACATAGGATAGTAAAGGTATCTTTGCGGTCAGCACAAAAAACTACAAAAAGACCACGCAGAGTGTGCAAAAAGACTTCCGCACCGACTCACGGTGCGGAGGCGCCACTCTGCATCCCAGAGCTTCCAGCTAGCACGACAAAATCATAGTAGCAAGCTGGACAAGGAAACAATGAACAAATAATAACTAGCAGGGACTTAGCTTCTGCTGGAGTAGACAGGTCGCCAGAAAGATCCAAGAGCGAACTGAACCAGTACAAGAACATTGACAGCTGGCATGGAGTAACGATCTGAGTGGAGTTAAATAGAGCAGCCAGCCAAAGAATAACCTACGTCACCTCAGAAGCAGCAGCTCCACTCACAGCCACCAGAGGGAGTCCATGGACAGAACTCGCCGAAGTACCATTCATGACCACAGGAGGGAGTTCGATAACAGAATTCACAACAGTACCCCCCCCTTGAGGAGGGGTCACCGAACCCTCACCAGAGCCCCCAGGCCGATCAGGACGAGCCAAATGAAAGGCACGAACTAGATCGGCAGCATGAACATCAGAGGCAAAAACCCAGGAATTATCTTCCTGACCATAACTCTTCCACTTGACCAGGTACTGGAGTTTCCGTCTCGAAATACGAGAATCCAAAATCTTCTCCACCACATACTCCAACTCCGGGGCAGGAGGATCAACGGAGGGAACCATAGGCGCCACGTATCTTCGCAACAACGACCTATGGAACACATTATGGATGGCAAAAGAAGCTGGAAGGGCCAAACAAAATGACACAGGATTGAGAACTTCAGAAATCTTATACGGGTTAATGAAACAAGGCTTAAACTTAAGAGAGGAAACCTTCGTAGGAACATGACGAGATGACAACCAAACCAAATCCCCAACACAGCGCCGGCAGTTAGCGAAACGCTGAGCCTTCTCCTGGGACAATGTCAAATTGTCCACCACATGAGTCCAAATATGCTGCAACCTGTCCACCACCGTATCCACACCAGGACAGTCCGAAGGCTCAACCTGCCCTGAAGAGAAACGAGGATGGAAACCAGAATTACAGAAAAAAGGCTTAACCAAAGCAGCCGAGCTGGCCAGATTATTAAGGGCGAACTCAGGCAAAGGCAAGAAGGACACCCAATCATCCTGATCAGCAGAAACAAAGCATCTCAGATATGTCTCCAAAGTCTGATTAGTTCGTTCGGTTTGGCCATTTGTCTGAGGATGAAAAGCCGAACAAAAAGACAAATCAATGCCCATCTTAGCACAAAAGGACCGCCAAAACCTTGAAACAAACTGGGAACCTCTGTCCGAGACGATGTTCTCTGGAATGCCATTCAAACGAACAACATGCTGGAAAAACAATGGCACCAAATTAGAGGAGGAAGGCAATTTAGACAAGGGCACCAAATGGACAATCTTAGAGAAGCGATCACAAACCACCCAAATGACTGACATCCTTTGAGAGACAGGGAGATCTGAAATAAAATCCATGGAAATATGCGTCCAGGGCCTCTTCGGAACCGGCAAGGGCAAAAGCAACCCACTGGCACGAGAACAGCAAGGCTTAGCCCGAGCACAAGTCCCACAGGACTGCACAAAAGAACGCACATCCCGTGACAAAGAAGGCCACCAAAAGGATCTAGCCACCAAATCTCTGGTACCAAAGATTCCAGGATGACCCGCCAAAACCGAACAATGAACCTCAGAGATAACTCTACTAGTCCATCTATCAGGGACAAACAGTTTCTCCGCTGGACAACGGTCAGGTCTATCAGCCTGAAACTTCTGCATCACGCGCCGCAAATCAGGGGAGATTGCAGACAAAATTACCCCCTCTTTGAGAATACCCGCCGGCTCAGGAACACCCGGAGAGTCAGGCACAAAACTCCTTGACAGGGCATCAGCCTTCACATTCTTAGAGCCCGGAAGGTACGAAACCACAAAATCAAAACGGGAGAAAAACAATGACCATCGAGCCTGTCTAGGATTCAACCATTTGGCAGACTCGAGATAAATCAAATTCTTGTGATCCGTCAAGACCACCACGCGATGCTTGGCTCCTTCAAGCCAATGTCGCCACTCCTCGAATGCCCACTTCATGGCCAACAACTCTCGATTGCCAACATCATAATTGTGCTCAGCAGGCGAGAATTTTCTAGAAAAGAAGGCACATGGTTTCATCACCGAGCCATCAGAACTTCTTTGCGACAAAACAGCCCCTGCTCCAATCTCAGAAGCATCAACCTCGACCTTAAACGGGAGCGAAACATCTGGCTGGCACAACACAGGGGCAGAAGCAAAACGATGCTTCAACTCCTGAAAAGCCTCTACAGCCGCAGAGGACCAATTGACCACATCAGCACCTTTCTTAGTCAAATCAGTCAACGGTTTAGCAACACTAGAAAAATTAGCGATGAAGCGACGGAAAAAATTAGCAAAGCCCAGGAAATTCTGCAGGCTCTTCACAGATGTTGGCTGAGTCCAATCATAAATGGCCTGAACCTTAACAGGGTCCATTTCGATAGTAGAAGGGGAAAAAATGAAACCCAAAAATGAAACCTTCTGAACCCCAAAGAGAAATTTCGACCCCTTCACAAACAAGGAATTCGCACGAAGGACCTGGAACACCATTCTGACCTGCTTCACATGAGACTCCCAATCATCCGAAAAGACCAAAATATCATCCAAATATACAATCATGAATCTATCCAGGTACTCTCGGAAGATGTCATGCATAAAGGACTGAAACACAGATGGAGCATTAGAAAGCCCGAATGGCATAACCAGGTACTCAAAATGGCCCTCGGGCGTATTAAATGCTGTTTTCCATTCATCACCCTGCTTAATACGCACAAGATTATACGCCCCTCGAAGATCTATCTTGGTGAACCAACTAGCCCCCTTAATCCGAGCAAACAAATCAGACAGCAGCGGCAAAGGGTACTGAAATTTGACTGTGATTTTATTAAGAAGGCGGTAATCAATACAAGGTCTCAAAGAGCCATCCTTCTTGGCCACAAAAAAGAACCCTGCTCCCAACTGTGATGACGACGGGCGAATGTGACCTTTCTCCAAGGATTCCTTTATATAACTCCGCATAGCGGCGTGCTCTGGCACAGATAAATTAAACAGTCGGCCCTTAGGAAACTTACTACCAGGAATCAAATTAATAGCACAATCGCAATCCCTATGAGGAGGTAAGGCACCGGATTTGGGCTCTTCAAATACATCCCGGTAAACTGACAAAAACTCAGGGACTTCAGAAGGAGTGGAAGGGGAAACTGACAGCAATGGAACATCACCATGTACCCCCTGACAACCCCAGCCGGACACAGACATAGATTTCCAATCCAATAATGGATTATGGACCTGTAGCCATGGCAACCCCAAAACGACCACATCATGCAGATTATGCAACACCAAAAAGCGAATATCCTCCTGATGTGCAGGAGCCATGCACATGGTCAATTGAGTCCAGTACTGACGCCTATTCTTGGCCAAAGGCGTAGCATCAATTCCTCTCAATGGAATAGGATACTGCAAGGGCTCCAAGAAAAAACCACAGCGCCTGGCAAACTCCAAGTCCATCAAATTCAGGGCAGCGCCTGAATCCACAAATGCCATAACAGAATAGGACGACAGAGAGCAAATCAGAGTAACGGACAAAAGAAATTTAGACTGTACCGTACCAATGGTGGCAGACCTAGCGAACTGCTCAGTGCGCTTAGGACAATCGGAGATAGCATGACTGGATTCACCACAGTAAAAACACAGCCCATTCCGACGTCTGTGTTCTTGCCGTTCAGCTCTGGTCAACGTCCTATCACATTGCATAGGCTCAGGCCTATGCTCAGAGAATACCGCCAAATGGTGCACAGCTTTGCGCTCACGCAAGCGCCGATCGATCTGAATGGCCAAGGACATAGACTCATTCAGACCAGCAGGCGTGGGAAATCCCACCATGACATCCTTAAGGGCTTCAGAAAGACCATTTCTGAAAATTGCTGCCAGGGCACACTCATTCCACTGAGTAAGCACAGACCACTTTCTAAACTTCTGACAGTACACCTCCGCTTCATCCTGACCCTGACACAAAGCCAGCAAGATTTTCTCTGCCTGATCCACTGAATTTGGTTCATCATAAAGCAATCCAAGTGCCAGAAAAAACGCATCTACATTCCGCAATGCAGGATCTCCTGGCGCAAGGGAAAATGCCCAGTCTTGAGGGTCACCACGCAACAAAGAAATAATGATTTTTACTTGTTGAACGGGGTCACCAGAGGAGCGGGGTTTCAAAGCTAGAAACAGTTTACAATTATTTTTGAAATTCAGGAACTTAGATCTATCTCCAGAAAGCAAATCAGGAATTGGAATTCTAGGCTCTAACATCGGATTCTGAACCATAAAATCTTGAATGTTTTGTACCCTTGCAGTGAGATGATCCACACAAGAGGACAGACCTTGTATGTCCATATCTACACCTGTGTCCTGAACCACCCAGAGGTTAAGGGGAAAAGAAAGACAAAAAACACTGCAGAGAAAAACAAATGGTCTCAGAACTTCTCTTATCCCTCTATTGAGATGCATTAATACTTTGGGCCAGCTGTACTGTTATGGACCTGGTGGTTAGGAGCTCCTGGAACGACCTGATAGTTAAACTCACACAGGACAAGCTCTGGGAAGTGGGAGCTCTGCTGACCGCAACCCCTAAACCTATCACAACAACTAGAAATAGCCGTGGAGCGTACCTGACTCTCCCTAGACGCCTCTTCACAGCCTAAGAGCTAACTAGCACTAAAGATAGAAAATAAAGCCTACCTTGCCTCAGAGAAATTCCCCAAAGGAAAAGGCAGCCCCCCACATATATTGACTGTGAGATAAGATGAAAGTCACAAACGCAGAAATGAAACAGGTTTCAGCAAAGGGAGGCCAGACTAACTAAACAGACTGAGGATAGTAAAGGTATCTTTGCGGTCAGCACAAAAAACTACAAAAAGACCACGCAGAGTGTGCAAAAAGACCTCCGCACCGACTCACGGTGCGGAGGCGCCACTCTGCATCCCAGAGCTTCCAGCTAGCATGACAAAATCATAGTAGCAAGCTGGACAAGGAAACAATGAACAAATAATAACTAGCAGGGACTTAGCTTCTGCTGGAGTAGACAGGTCACCAGAAAGATCCAAGAGCGAACTGAACCAGTACAAGAACATTGACAGCTGGCATGGAGTAACGATCTGAGTGGAGTTAAATAGAGCAGCCAGCCAAAGAATAAACTACGTCACCTGTGGAAGGAACCTCAGAAGCAGCAGCTCCACTCACAGCCACCAGAGGGAGTCCATGGACAGAACTCGCCGAAGTACCATTCATGACCACAGGAGGGAGTTCGATAACAGAATTCACAACAGAGATATAGGGAGGTTATATGGAGTAATAGGAGGAGATACATGGGGGTTATATGGAGTAATAAGAGTAGATATAGGGAGGTTATATGGAGTAATAGGAGGAGATATAGGGAGGTTATATGGAGTAATAGGAGGAGATATAGGGAAGTTATATGGAGTAATAGGAGGAGATATAGGGAGGCTATATGGAGTAATAGGAGGAGATATAGGGGAGGTTATATGGAGTAATAGGAGGAGATATAGGGAGGTTATATGGAGTAATAGGAGGAGCTATAGGGAAATTATATGGAGTAATAGGAGGAGATATAGGGAGGTTATATGGAGTAATAGGAGGAGATATAGGGGAGGTTATATGGAGTAATAGGAGTAGATATAGGGAGGTTATGTGGAGTAATAGGAGGAGATATAGGGAGGTTATGTGGAGTAATAGGAGGAGATATAGGGAGGTTATATGGAGTAATAGGAGGAGATATAGGGAGGTTATATGGAGTAATAGGAGGAGATATAGGGGAGGTTATATGGAGTAATAGGAGATATAGGAGGTTATATGGAGTAATAGGAGGAGATATAGGGAGGTTGTATAGAATAATAGTAATACCTTGTTTGTGGGATCAGCATGGAGTGTTATACTTAGTTTTATTATTATTGTTAATATTTAAAGAAACAAGTCTCTGTTGTTTCCACTTACTGCACATAACTCTCTTGCCTCATTTTCTTTTCTTACAATAAGCAAATCATGGATTAAGTGAACGTTTCCCACTTTAAGCACATAATCCTCTTATAACCTCTAAATACTTAATAGCACAGAGTAATTACATTGTTAACCTTTTAATGTGTGTAGCAGGATATTAGCCACATTCCTGAAAATTTGCCTCCCTTGGATGTGGCACTTATTGCCATTGACTGGCTACCATTTCTGTAGAAATTTAAATTCCTTAATTCCAGACTTGGCAGAGATTTTAAACATTTACATTTTGGGGATTTTGGGTTTCAATGGACGCCGGAGGAGCTTGTAATTGAAAAAGTTTTCTTAATAATGTGAAAAATCTACAAGAGCTTTGATGTAATAAGACCACAAACAGCTCATTGGAAATAACTAGCCACATTTTTTTGTAATCCCTAATGATTGCCATGATAGCCTCCCGATTTATTCAGAATATCTTGCATGTGAATGATTTGGGTTATCAGAATTAATGGTTTTCCACCTCAAAGTACCGTATCTCAGATAATCAATTAGACCCAGCACTCACCAGTAACTCTACCACATCGTAAGAGCCGTGCGGGAGAATGTGCAAGGAAAATCTCCAAGCAGCACTATGATGATCGGGGTGTTTTTGGTGTAGTACACGGTGCCCCAGTCTTTTCATGTTAGCAGATTTGAATTATATAACTCATGGAACCCAACTGCGGTTTTTTTTATGAGGATGGAAGGCTATATAGCTGATGCCGGGCTCTTGAACAAATGGGCCCCTAGTTGGTCACATCTGGGACTCGACGTCAAAAAGACGTGACGACCCTTTCCCCTCTCCAAAGGAACTGCATTGTGTGCAATCAACTGGGTAAGTTTGGTTCAAGAGTCATAAAAAGAACCTGGATGCCCTTTAGAAGCTGCACCCATTTACACATCATTATGGCCAAATGTATTTATTATTTAAAGAGACATATGCTTAGCTGCTTTTATCTGCATACTTACCTTTTGCCATCTATATTTCTCTCACTATGGCACTTTATTTCTCATTGATTGCATATTAATGTCTTTATAGTAGATTCAATACGCTTCTTATGCCATAGTTTATTTGCTTATTGGTTTTTGTTACGGATAAGATACTTGCTGCTACATAATGTTTATAATGGAATTATAAATATTTAGGGCTATTAGTTTTCTGTACTGTACTTTTGAGTCTGATCCAGAATAATTTATCCACTATTATCTTGTTCCTATGTACAATTATTTCCTGAATTCCATGTATATATTATTGGATATACAGTTGTGTAAAAACGTTTTGACCCATTAATGGTTTTAATAATCTTTTTTTTTAAATTTTTTTTTTTATATAGCGCTAACATATTCCGCAGCGCTTTACCTTTACAGTTTGCACACATTATCATCGCTGTCCCCAATGGGGCTCACAATCTAAATTCCCTATCACTATGTCTCTGGAATGTGGGAGGAAACCGGAGTACCCGGAGGAACATACAAACTCCTTGCAGATGTTGTCCTTGGTGGGATTTGAACCTAGCACCACAGCGCTGCAAGGCTGCAGTGATTTTCTATTCTTTTGCATGATAGTCACGTTTAAATGTTTCAGATCACCAAACTAATTTAAATATTAGACAGAGATAACACAAGTAAACCCATTATGCAGTTTTTCAATGAAAGTTTTTATTTTTACGGGGAAAAGAAATACAAACCTATATGGTCCTGTATGAAAAAGTGACTGCCCTCCCATAAATTAACTGTGGTTTATCACATCTTTGGGAAGCTGAGTTCAAATTCCCTAGCCACAACCAGCCCTGATTACTGCCACACCTGTTCTTAATCAAGAAATCCCTTATATAGGACCTGCCTGATAAAGTGAAGTAGACCAAAAGACCATCAAAAGCTAGACATCACGCTGCGATCCAAATAAATTTTGAAACAATTGAGAAGCAAAGTACCGTATATACTCGAGTATAAGCCGACCTGAGTATAAGCCAAGACCCCTTATTTTGCCACAAAATACTGGGAAAATTTAAAGACTCGATTATAAGCCTAGGGTGGAAAATGTAGCAGCTACCGGTAAATGTCAAAAATACAAATAGATACCAATAAAAGTAAAATTAATTGAGACATCAGTAGGTTAAATGTTTTTGAATATCCATATTGAATCAGGAGCCCCATATAATGCTCCATACAGTTCATGATGGGCCCTATAAGATGCTCCATACAGACATTTGTCCCATATAATGCTGCACAAACGTTGATTATGGCCCCATAAGATGCTCCATAAAGATATTTGCCCCATGTAAAGCTGCACAAACATTGATTATGCCCCATAAGATGCTCCATGTAGACATTTGCCCCATATAAAGCTGCACAAACATTGATTATGCCCCGTAAGATGCTCCATGTAGACATTTTGCCCCATATAAAGCTGCACAAACATTGATTATGCCCCACAAGATGCTCCATGTAGACATTTGCCCCATATAAAGCTGCACAAACATTGATTATGCCCCATAAGATGCTCCATAGAGATATTGCCCCCATATAACACTGCACATGGCCCCATAAGATGCTCCATGTAGACATTTGTCCCATATGCTGTTGCTGCGATAAAAAAAAAAAAATCACATGCTCACCTCTCGTCACTCAGGCCCCCGGCACTTGCTATATTCATATTCCAACGCCGCCGGCCGCAGCTGCGTCTTCCCAGTCCTCTGCACTGACTGTTCAGGCACTAATCCCCGTCATCGCGCCCTTTGATCTGAGCGTCAGTGCAGAGGACGAGGAAGACGCAGCGGCGGCTGGCGGCGGTGGAACAGGGAGCAGGTGAATATCGCGCACTGCGTTATACTCACCTGCTCCTGGCGTGGTCCCTGGTTCCCTGGCGCCGGCAGCTTCTTCCTGTAGTGAGCGGTCACATGGTACCACTCATTACAGTAATCAATATGCGGCTCCACCCCTATGGGAGTGGAGTGGGGTCCATATTCATTACTGTAATGAGCAGTACCATGTGAAGAAGCTGCCAGCGCCGGGGAACCAGGGTCGGTGCCAGGAGCAGGTATGATTGCACAGCTGCTGCTCCATCTCCCCTGCCGACCCCTGGGTATGACTCGAGTATAAGCCGAGAGGGGCAATTTCTCATCTAAGAGGTCGCAAAAGACCCCACAACAACATACAAAGAACTGCAGACCTCACTTGCCTCAGTTAAGGTCAGTGTTCATGACTCCACCATAACAAAGAGACTGGGTAAAAATGGTCTGCATGGCAGAGTTCCAAGACAAATAAAATAAATAATAATCTTTATTTTTATATAGCGCTAACATATTCCGCAGCGCTTTACAGTTTGCACACATTATCATCACTGTCCCCGATTGGGCTCACAATCTAGAATTCCTATCAGTATGTCTTTGGAATGTGGGAGGAAACCGGAGTGCCCGGAGGAAACCCACGCAAACACGGAGAGAACATACAAACTCTTTGCAGATGTTGTCCTGGGTGGGATTAGAACCCAGGACCCCAGCGCTGCAAGGCTGCTGTGCTAACCACTGCGCCACCGTGCTGCCCCTGCTGATGAAGGCTCATCTCAGTTTTACCAGAAAACATCTTGATGATACCCAGTACTTTTGGGAGAATACTCTGTGGTCTGATGAGACAAGAGTTGAACTTTTTGGAAAGTGTATGTTCCATTACATCTGGCATAGAAGTAATACAGAATTTCAGAAAAGGAAGAACATACCAACAGTAAAATATGGTGGTGGTAGTGTGATGGTCTGGGACTGTTTTGCTGCTTCAGGACCTGGAAAACTTGCTATGGCAAATGGAACGTTGAATTCTGCTGTCTACCAAAAAATCCAGAAGGAGAATGACTGATCCTCTGTTCGAGACCTCAACCTGAAACGCACTTGGGTTGTGCAGAAGGACAATGATCCAAAACACACCATCAAGTCCGCCTTTGAATGGCTTAAAGGGAACCTCTCAGCAGGATTGTGCTCAGTAACCTACAGACAGTGTCAGGGTGCCTCCATTATACTGATTAAAATTATACCAGGATTGATGAAATCTGTCTTGTGGGTGTTGCTTAATCTTTATTTTTAGTTTTGAGTAAATTTAGATTCTCATGCTTCGGTGCGGGCCTGTGGGGAAGGGGGTCTTTATGTAGTGCTCTGCTTAGGTATTCACCTGCCCCCTATTTTACCAACTGATTATTAGATATATTTTTTAAAAAAATCACATTCAGCAGACAGGCGCCGGTGGTGGCTCCTGCACTGCACCATGATCGCATGTATAATGTGCATTACATTGTTTTATTTAGTCATATTTATTTATTCTGATCCAATATATGCTACTGCGCAGGCAGCGCCATCTTGGTGGAGACCATTTTTTCCTCTAGTAAAATGGCGCTGCAGCCCCCTGCATTGTAACATATATCAGCCAGTGCCATTTTGAGAAATATTTTTTTTTCCAATGGTACCATCCTGACACTGTCTGTCGGTTACTCAGCATAATCATGCTGATAGGTTCCATTTATGAAAAACAAAATTAAAAGTCCTGACCTTAATCCAATTGAGATGCTGTGGTATAACCTTAAAAAAGTGGTTCATGCTCAGAAACCCTTCCATGTGGCAAAATTTAAATTATTCTGCAAAGATGAGTGGGCCGAAATTCCTCCAGAGCATTGTAAAAGACTCATTGCCAGTTGATCGCAAATTCTTGATTACAGTTGTTGCTCCTAAGGGTGGCCCAACCAGTTATTAGGTATAGGGATCAATCACTATATCACACAGGGCCCTGTAGGTTTGTATTCCTTTTTCACTTAATAATAAAGACCTTCATTTAAAAACTGCATTTTGTGTTTACTTGTGCTATCTTTTCTAATATCTACATTTGTTTTTGATCTGAAACATTTAGGTGTGACAAATATGCAAAAGAATAGGAAATCAAGAAGGGACAAACACTTTTTCACACAACTGTATTTAATCTTTGATATTGACTTTGATCTTTCATACTCCCTCTGCACTGCTATAGGTTTAATGCCTTTTGGAGCAGGGTGACAAATTCTGGTAGTGTAATGTGGTACTGTTTTGAATTTGAACTCAAGTAATGTTATCTTACGTCAAAAATGTGGTATAAGAAGTGGTCAAAAATGATGTTGAGAAGGCCGAAGTTTTAAATTCCTATTTTGCATCTGTGTTCTCTAAGAAAGCAAAATTAACATCAACTAAATCTTCACGATGTCATCGAAGGAATAAAACAATCCACACTGTCCATAAGCAGAGAGATGGTGAGGGAACACTTAGCTAATTTAAATGAATTTAAATCTCCTGGTCTAGATGAATTACATCCTAGGGTACTGAAAGAGTTAGCAGAAGAAATTGCAGAACCACTAGCCGGAATCCTTGAAAAATTCCGGAAAACAGGAGAAGTCCCAGAAGATTGGAGAAGGGCAAATGTCATCCCTATCTTCAAAAAAGGAAAGAAGATGGAGCCAGTAAATTACAGACCAGTGAACTGTACTTCTATACCAATAAATATATTTGAACAAATTAAACAGCATGTATATAAGTACTTGGATAAGAATACAGTAATTAACCAGAGCCAGCATGGATTTGTAGATAGTAAGTCATGCCAGACTAATCTAATTTTCTTCTATGATGGAATCACTGACTGGGTGGATCAGGGAAATTCGGTAGATATAGTATATCTTGACTACAGCAAAGGATTTGATAAAGTATGTCATACTATCCTTAATGAAAAAATTACCAAGTATGGGATTGACAAGACTACGGCTAGGAGGATTCATAACTGTCTCAGTGATTGTACTCAAAGAGTGGTAATAAATGGTTGCACATCCAATTGGAAAAGTGTTTCAATAGGGGTACCACAAAGCTATGATCTTGCCCCAGTGTTGTTCAACATTGTTATAAATGATCTAGATATGGGAACTGAAGGCAAACTAATCAAATTTGCAGATGATGCAAAGCTAGGAGGGATAGCTAAAACTAGAGAAGACAAAGAAGGAATTCAGAAGGGTAAGCTTGAACAATGGGCAGCAACTAATAGAATGGCATTTGACAGGGAGAAATGCAGGATTCTACATCTGGGCAAGAAAAACAAAAATTACATCAATAGAGTGGGAGGAATGTAACTAAGCAACAGCACGTGTGAAAAAGATTTGGGTATACTAATAGGTCACAGACTGCACATGAGTCAACAGTGTGATGCAGCAGGAAAGGCAAACACAGGTCTAGGATGTATTAAGAGAAGCATAGTGTCATGGGGTTAACGCAACAGATAGGAGCCAGAAGACTGCAACATCTGATTTCTCCTACTCCTGCGCTGAAAAGAAGCACTTCTCTTTTTTAAATGGTGTTTATTTCTTTTGGCAGAACAGGAGTTAATCTGCCATGCTGGAAACTCTGGGGGTATGAGCTCTCAGCTGAACTCAGTTAGCCACTCCCATCCCCTTTGGGTCCTGATTCAAACCTATGTCAGAACTAGATTTTGCTGCATGGCTTGCAGGAGAGGCTAACTTTGGAGATAAGATATGGGTGGAGGCCCCAGCATCTTCACCTTTGGAAGTATCTTGGGAAATAGGGCGAGCAAAGCCGCCCCGAGTGGTAGGGACAGGGAAGGAGCTCCTGATCCCATGTCACTTGACAGCTGAGTTATGACACATAGAGTCTACATCACATCAAGCAATTATCCCCCTTTAAGGTACCTTCACACATAACGATATCGTTAACGATATCGTTGCTTTTTGTGACATAGCAATGATATCGTTAAGGAAATCGTTATGTGTGACAGCGACCAACAATCAGGCCCCTGCTGGGAGATCGTTGGTCGCTGAACAAAGTCCAGAACTTTATTTCGTCGCTGGATCTCCCGTGGACATCGCTGGATCAGCGTGTGTCACACCGATCCAGCGATGTCTTCACTGGTAACCAGGGTAAACATCGGGTAACTAAGCGCAGGGCCGCGCTTAGTAACCCGATGTTTACCCTGGTTACCAGCGTAAAAGTAAAAAAAAAACAAACACTACATACTTACCTTCCGCTGTCTGTCCCCGGCGCTGTGCTCTGCACTCCTCCTGTACTGGCTGTGAGCGTCGGTCAGCCGGAAAGCAGAGCGGTGACGTCACCGCTCTGCTTTCCGGCCGCTGTGCTCACAGCCAGTACAGGATGAGTGCAGAGAAGCACAGCGCCGGGGACAGACAGCGGTAGGTAAGTATGTAGTGTTTGTTTTTTTTACTTTTACACTGGTAACCAGGGTAAACATCGGGTTACTAAGCGCGGCCCTGCGCTTAGTAACCCGATGTTTACCCTGGTTACCCGGGGACTTCGGGATCGTTGGTCGCTGGAGAGCTGTCTGTGTGACAGCTCTCCAGCGACCAAACAGCGACGCTGCAGCGATCGACATAGTTGTCGTATCGCTGCAGCGTCGTTTCAGTGTGATGGTACCCTTAGACCCCACATACACATGAGATCTCTTTCAGTCGGAAGATATTTCGGATGATTATTTGGCCGGCAGAATTCTTGGTTTCTCTCCAAACATAGAAGTGCTTGTTCGGCCAAGTGCTCCTGTGTTTTTTCAAGGCAATTTATCTCCAGAAAAACAAAAGGATCACTAGTCTGAAATCAGACATGCCATATCCTTATCTCTTCCGGCAATCAATTGTCAGCTGCCCACACATACATTAAACTATTGGCAAAACCCGTCCATATCAGTGGGTTCGGTTGACATTCGTTTAACATACAGTATATGGCAATCACTCAAGTCACATGGCATGTGAAAAACACTGATCAGATTTACTCTTCTCAATTCAACAATAGGTGTCACTTGTACAATTTTGTCAGGGGTAGTTAACAGACCGTCATCCCTTAACAGGAATCCAACAAATCACAGCGGCTGGTAGGTTAATGTATGAACTCTCAGCATATCTTTGTGAACTCTCAGGTTTTGTTACGATTCTACTGAATACCTGTAGGAAATAAAGGGTCCATAAAAGTGGTTTAGATTAATTTCTTTATGAAATATACTTCAAGATGCCCTAGAACCAAATCCTATAGACTCATTTTCTTAGGTTTATGCTGTTTCAGACTAGCAAAGTTTGCAAATGAGTGCTCCCACTATGGAGGTCCCTAGCGTACCAAAATAACTCTTGGTCGACAACCCCAAACCTTCCATATCTTATTCAAAATGTAATAGTTATTTATTATTAATTATTTATTTTGGTATACTGACAAATTCCACAGTGCTTTACAACCATCATCATCACTGTGCCCATTGAAGCTCACAATCTAAATTCCTTATCAGTATGTCTTTGGAGTGTAAAATCGGAGTACTCAGAGCAAACCTACAAGGGAAGAACATAAAAATTTCAGATATTGTCATTGGTGGGAAATGCAGTCAACAGCACGGTGGCGCAGTGGTTAGCACTGTAGCCTTGCAGCGCTGGGGTCCTGTGTTCAAATCCTACCAAGGACAACATCTACAAGGAGTTTGCATGTTCTCTCCGTGTTTGTGTGGGTTTCCTCTCGGTTGTCCGGTTTCCTCCCACACTCTAAAGATATACTGATAGGGAATCTAGATTGTGAGCCCCAATGGGAACAGTGCAGCTAATGTCTGTAAAGTGCTGTGGAATTAATGGCGCTATATAAGTGAGTAAAATAAATAAAGTTATTAATTTTTAAAGTTCCAGTTTCGCTGCATATGCTGGAAGACCACCCAGATGCCACTCATAAAGGGGTAAATTGACCCATAAAATGCCCATACTCTTCTACCCACTTTGGGGGTGATACTTCCCATCATCTGTACTCCACACTCAGTCTAAACTAAACTTTACATCGAAAACCATTTGTATTTTTGGCAGGGACTTCAATCCTTTAGTTTTTACTGGGCTCTCATAATGGATGCACGTGCTTTGATCCAGGAGTGATTGCAAGTTCAGCTATGGTCCCAGTAGACATATCCTTATTTGCTTTGAGGTATTCCTAAGGAGTACAATGAAAAAACGAGACAATCTAAAACTAGAACACAGAACCTAAATTGTCTACAGTCTCAAGCAAAACGCTGGTGTCAATATAAGTATCATGGTTGCAAAAGTTTTAAAATCACTATGTTCAGCTTTTTTCCCACAGAGAGGGGTGCAAATAATTATGTGGAGTGTTATTATATTGCCATTTTTTATATTTTTATGTTTGGTTTAGTCCAATATGCTTTCACTCTCTGGATTACCTTTTGCCCAGGTGAGTCTTATCTCAATGTCCTTGTCTGCTTTGTTCTATTCATTTCTTTCAGCCCCATGTAACTTCTCTCATTCTCATGTTCTCTTATGTTTTAACTCCCTTTCATATTCCCCGATTTGATATCCTGTTCAGCTGCCCCCCTTTTTGAGTAGCTGTCCACCCGGCACTCACCAAAACTGTGCATCAGCATAGACAGCTGCCCCCCTCCCATGGGATTCTCATCAAGTCCCCCTGCACACAGTAATTAGTGTCATTAGAAGAAGAAACCATGGGGACAAGAAAGAGGTGGCGTCAGTGAAAGAGGCTCGTCTCTCGCCCTTTGATAATTAAACATTGGTCCTGATGAATGAGAAGCTTAATGGAAAATAGGAATGTTATTCATTTACATTAGCAAAGAGGATGGTGAAATGTAAGGGTGGGCATCTATTCACTCCGGAGACTTTGATTTTTGCTGTAGTATTCGCTTTGAGATAAGGCTTAAGAATTTCCCTAGTAATTTACTGGCAGACCTAAGGTCCCTTGATTAACCCTCTTAACAAAATGAAATTACTGAGTACAAGACGGTCAGACAAGGAACATAGGCAAAAAAAACCTAATATTCTGGATGAAGCTGTTCATGACGCTAATATTGGGCAGGTGGCCATAGAAATACTAGCCACCTATAAGTTATAGAGAATGACATTGAAATCCTAGATATTAACCAACTTGGCTATACGTATCATGGGCAATGATAATGTCTCTTAATACTCTGTGGAATATAAAGATGCTAGATAAGTTAATGAAATAATTACATAAATGACCATTAGATTGAGTAGAAACATCTGATCGTGCCTGAAGATGGTCACTTCCATATGAGGACTTTGATAAAAATCACAGAATGTGTGACCTCAAAATGACATTCAAGGAGGTTACCAATCCTATTAGATTAAATACAAGCATAATTAAGAAATGTAGGCATTCAGTATGATAATGATAATGATTATATATGGTCAACATCTTTACACTTCAGTAAATGCAAAAACCTCAGTGACATATTATATGTCATAAGGTAGAGCTATACATAGCCCATCCAAAAGAACAAAAAACAAAAACCCACTCCAAAAATTATATGAATACAGGAGAAAAAGGGAGCACTCAGGTATAAATAGTAGCAAAAAAAGTGTATTAGTAGTAAAGCAAAACACATATGTAGACAATGTACCCATCAAAAATGACACATATTAGAACAATAGCAGGATAGAGACAGAAAAATCAGGGGATCCATAGTTGCAGCTGCCCATGGAAACATTAGAGAGTTTATGTAAAGTGCCAGTACTATCATTAGGACGGTAAGATTGCCACTCAAGCAGAGTGTAAGATGAAGTTAACAAACAAAAACATCACAAAGAGGGCAAAACTTACCAAAAGCAGAGCAAAGAGGGACCCTGGGCCAGGTGTAGAAAGACCCCGACGCGCGTTTCGCGTGTCAAATGCACCGCTTTATCAAGGGTAAGTTTAGTCAAAAGATTTCTTCTCCCTTTTCTACTTCCCTTAGCATCTACATTTAATTGGCATACACACTAAAAAAAAATGGCAGTCTACTCCTTTGTAGAGTACTAATAAGAGCCAAGGAAGTGGGCAAAAAAAGCAAGTTAGGCAAAAGTCCAAGTAGAAAATACCTAAATCTGAGTTGTCAATTAACAGAGGGACCAATAATATTGGGTTCTTCTCAGACAAGCTGCCAAGATTATCTTTGTGCCTCAATGTGACCTTACACTTCCAAGAGCTGTTGGCCAAACACTTGTTCATTCGATTGCTATTACAAATGAACTTATCTCTCTTAAGAACAAAATATGAGGCAAGTTGAAATTTTAACACGCCAATCCTATTTGTTTCCATCAAGTGCCAGGCCGAGCTTTTCATCCTTATTGACGAAATCTGAAGGCTTGGCCGATGTAAGCCTAAATTGCGGATTATATTACGACTAGATAAGCAGAAATATAGTACCCTATATGGTATTTCACATACTCTACATGTAAACTAAACATCTCATAAGGTTATGGAGGAGAACTGGACATCTAGAAAAAAAACACTTCTTCTAATTGTTTTCTTGGCCAGACATCTTTTTCCATTATAAAACAAGCTTTTAATTGATTCCAGCATCAAAATCAAATTCAGCTGAGTGTCTGTAAGAGTGTTTCTCTGACAATTCATCACTTTGGAGAATGAAAAAGGAGTTAAACTGGGAAGAAAAAAGCGCAATAGGGTCTTATCCAATGACAAAGGGGTGTCTAGCAAAGGGGGAGATACTCTCATCTTGCTGAGTTGCTTAATGGCAACACATAAATGGCATATAACAGCTGCTGCTCAGATACCGGTCGAGAGGATGACCACAGGTATAAGGAAAACGACGGGAGATATCACTCATGTGCTGCTGAGATAGAATCTGTGACCTCGAAACGCGTTGACTTGTAAACTTGTTCTAATAAACTATTTGCTTTTAAGGAGTCTACCTCAGCAGCGCATGAGTGACACTTCCCGTCGTTTTCCTTAATTTGTCACTTTATGTCTCCTCAGACCAGAGCCATTAAATGTTGGGTAGGATTTTCACTCCAACAGTTGTTCTCCACTTTAAGAAAGGTTATGGCTGTCCCGTCGCCAAGAAGGTAGGTGTAAGTTTAAGAGTCCTAATATCATTACCCTCTTGCCTAACCAGTTAGCTCATTTTTTGCAAATATGTCTGACAGATATGGCGGCAACCCTTGTGATTTTAATTAAAAACATGACTAAGGAGCGAATTTCGCAAAATGATATTGATCCCATTTATACACTCTGTTACCATAAAGAAATAGCAAACCACTTGTAAAAGATCACATTACCCCTTGAAAACATCATAAAACAAGTCAATTGGGTATTTGAAAAGTGAGAAACGCGCTGATCAATAATTCAACCTTTCTACAGCCTTTCTGGCAGTTTGGTCCACATAAAAGGAAAGTCAATATTATAGGCAACGATATGGAACATAGCAATATTAATGCACATTTTCCTTTAAAACTGAAATTTTAGGACTAAAACAAAAGGTTAAGCTTCAAAGTGATAACTTCATGACAAGACAATTCTATCAATAGAAACAGCTGGGCCTAAAATGGTTGTCCAAATACAGCGTCACACCTGTCCTCAGACTGTGTGTGGTAACGCAGCCCTGTCCTATTCATTTGAGCTGCAATGTCGGTTACAACCCAGATTTTCATTAAAGGAGTTGTGTTTCTAGAAAGTCCAATTTTGTTAGAAGGGTTCTCTCATGATAAGTGGCCCACAGAGGGACCTGCTACAAAGACCACCAACTATCAAATGTAAACTGTGAGGAAACCTAGTTACAAGCAGTCAATTCACTTGCAGAGCCACGATAGTAGAAATTTGGCATTATATAGTTTCGATTGAAGACAATAGACTACCTGTGTAAGGGTCCGTTTACAGAAACCAACCGGCAGCACGATACGACAGCCAATCGGTAAACTTTTACTGACCGTCGGTCATTTGAATACCTGCTTACACCGGTAGACCAAAGTAAATGATGCGCACTGAGCGATCTATACGAGATAACTCGGTATGCAAAGACTGCCATTGTTCTCAGAAGTACAAATCCTGATTACACAATACCAGGGCCGGACTGGCCATCTGGCAATTCTGGCAAATGCCAGAAGGGCCTGTCTGGTCATGGGCTGCCTTGTCTGCTACGTAGTTAACAGAATCAGTGTTCTCAAGACACCCATACTGTTAACAGTTGTGATGGAGCACAAAGTCGCTGACTCCGTCACTTATTCCAGCAGGCCACAGGCATTATTAGAAATACTGGTCTTTTAGTAAGTCTTGCTTTCCTCCATCCAGGGTAATATTAGTAATATATCCCATCTGGTGCTTGGAAACGGGGACAACATGGGCCTGTGTGATTGCAAATGCCAGGGCTGAATTTCAGTCCCAGTCCGTACCTGCACAGTACTATGCACCGCTGAGAATGATAATCTTTTATGCTGCATAAAAAAATCATTTCACCCGATGAACAAGTGTTTTGATCATTCATTGGGTGATTGGCAGTCTGTTTGCACAGTAAAATATTTGTGAAATTATCATGTTTAACAACACTTGTTAACGATTGTCTTGCAGTAAAAGGCACATAGGTGCAAGGTCCTCCAAAGAACGGTGGGTTGGGCCTCTTTCACACTTCCGTCTTTCAGCTCCCGTCACAATCCGTCAATTTTTGAGAATGCAGGATCCTGCAAAAACATTTGGAGGATCCTGCATTTTCCCATAGACTTGTATTAGCGATGGATTGTGATGGATGGCCATCCGTTTCATCCGTCGTGCACTGGATCCTGCATAAAAAAACGGTCCGTCGGGCAGAGAAAACGTTCAGAGGAACGTTTTTTCTGCACGTCGGAAAATCAGTTAGCGAAGCATCCTGCGCTGCTCGTCACTGGCTACAATGGCGCAGGATGCATCGCTGCCTGTGAAAAGCAGGAATCCAGCGATGGGTCCCGTCTTTTCAAACTGAGCGTGCGTGGAAGAATTTCCCGTCAGGAAAATTCTCTCTCGCTCGCTCTCTTTCTCTTTTTACTATTGATGCTGCCTATGCAGCACCAATAGTAACAAGATATAATGTTAAAAATAATAAAAAAAATAAAAAATTGCAATATTCTCACCTACCGACATCCCACGCAGCGTCACCGATGCTCCCGGCAGCTAGCGTTCCTAGTAATACATTGCAAGAACTCGCGAGATTTTGCAATGTATTACTAGGAACGCTAGCTGCCGGGAGCACCGCTGGGCGGGACGTCGGTAGGTGAGAATACTGCGAAACCGCTGCGAAGACGCATACACAACAGGTGCACATAACCTCGACGGGTCCGTCAGAAAAACGGAACCAGTGCACACGTTTTCCACAATCTGCACAGGATCCGTCATTTCAGCGTCTTGACGGATCCTGTGCAGATTTGGAAGACGGAAGTGTGAAAGAAGCCTTAAAGAGAAGACTTCACATCCAATAATACAGAATTTTCTAATATGGTATTTAAAGAAGCTCTCCCAGGAAAAAAATTATCGACTACTCCTTTCTTAACATGTATGTGAATTCTTCCGCCATTTCCTCTTCTGTATCACATGATTACTACCCATCTTTGCAGGCTCACAAAATGACTGGTGTGTGGAATGGTGGAATGGGACTTCCACATCAGAACGAGCCTCCATAGAATTACATTGCGAAAGTGACATCCGTTCCAGACATAAATTCCAGGGTGATCCGGAAAGTCTGATTTGAAGTCACATGACCCAGAAGAGGCGCAGAGCAATGCTAGCAACCAAGGAGTCAGGATAGTCAAGGTCCAAGGTCAGAAGCCAGGAGCTTAAGTCATAAACAGAAGGAAGAGACAAAACCATAGTCAGGTAACGTTTTGAGGTCAGAATACCAGGAGGATAGCAGATCAGATCAGAAGGGGTAAACAGACGGATAGTCAGAACGAGGTCCAAGGTCAGGCAACGAAAGATCAAAATACAGAACTCAAGGCACAGGGGAAATAAACCACACTTACCCGAATGTACATCTGGTAGAGGTTTGGGATGCCCATAGATTTGTAGATCCGATATTGTATCTGGTCTATTTGACAGGACCAGATGCAGCAAATTATTTCCCCTAGTTGCTTCATCAACAAACTGATCAACCAAAAGAGAGCCAAATATTGCTTACAGGCCCCCTTTTTAGAGGTTCTTTGGTCATTTCATATTGATGATTTATTTTTAGGATGGTCATCATCAATATTAGATAGGAGGGGGTCTGACAACCCAACTGAAGAGTAATTAGCTCCCTTGACACATGGTTGTAAGCATGGAATGGCACTGTACTGCGCTGTTCCATTCAGTGTGTAGTAAGATTGGTCATCAATATCATATGCCATTAGAATGCCCTTGATTTATTTGTGCTAAAGTTCAGTAGCAAGTGATTGGTGTTGCTCCCAATTGGATCTTATGTCCTCCAATGGTCCTCCTGGCTGGATGCTATTATCATTTCAGGACCCAATGTAGAAGCTTTTAGTGGCGTGGCTTTTTCATCCTAAACATGAGGTTTTGTCCAAGACCCCAAATATTGGATCACAGATTGCAATTATCTGTTCGGCTTCACGCTATCTTTCTCTATTTATTTTGTGGCCATAAATCATAAAATATTTGAAAGCAATGATCAGTGCTGCCTACAGGTAAAGTGTTAGTATCAGCTGTCTCAGCACTCAGTAAAAGGGGCATTAATCCTACTCATTCAGGCATTGTATCTGGAAGCAGGCTTCTGTTAAATATAGAATCCATTATGTCTACATTAGAGGATGCACGGGGTCTGGTGTTAATACAGAGCAAGATTAATTCCCATGTTGTATGGAAGATGAGCCTACTGAGAGGATGCAGTGGACAATAAGAGCTACAAGGAAAGGTCTTGCATTATATGGTAAAATGGCATTACTTAATGATCATTAGTTCATCTCCTTGCAATGGATTGGCCCTTTAAATGCTCATCAGAGCTTTAACTATAATGTCCTATATGTTATGGTCACATTGCTTAGTGCTTTAGTTCTTGCATAATGGATTCAGCAGTATATACATAGTAAATCTGTCATGTACTCCACCTGACAGGTGCCCAATTACAGTGACATGTAAAAGTTTGGGGCACTGCTGGTCAAAATTACTGTTATTGTGTGTGTGTATATATATATATATATATATATATATATATATATATATATATTAAATGTTAAGAATTGCAAAAAGGAAACTGGGCCAATGCAAAAATTTTTGTGCACCCTTGGAGATTTGTGTGCTCAGATAACTTTGACCAAGGTGTCTGATCTTAATTAGCCTCTTAGAGTTATGGCTTGCTCACTGTCATTGGTGATGCAGATGTCCCAGCTTTATAAAAACTGTGAAGGTACAGATGAATGACCTCGGCGAGACCAAAACATCCAACACCGCGGAGACACCATCACATGTTTCTCAACGCAGTGATCCAGAACACTGCCCCCATCCCTTATGGGAAATATGCAAATGCATGTAAAGTAAGCTGCGGAGACACCATCACGTGTTTCTCAACACAAGCAATGAATAGCCAGGCCTTTCCCCGGGAAGGAACAACCACGGGAAGGGCAGGATCCAATAAAGGAAAACATCCAATAAAGGAAAACCACCTATGCCAAGCATGGTATCCATCCACAGACAGCTGTTTCGGGGTTTTTGCCCCTCATCAGTGTGGAGTAGGAAACTGGCTATTAGGAGCAGTGCCTAGTAAAAGGCTGTGAAGGTACAGATGAATGACCTCGGGGAGACCAAAACATCCAACACCGCGGAGACACCATCACTTGTTTCTCAACGCAGTGATCCAGAACACTGCCCCCATCCCTTATGGGAAATATGCAAATGCATGTAAAGTAAGCTGCGGAGACACCATCACGTGTTTCTCAACGCAAGCAATGAATAGCCAGGCCTTTCCCCGGGAAGGAACAACCACGGGAAGGGCAGCATCCAATAAAGGAAAACATCCAATAAAGGAAAACCACCTATGCCAAGCATGGTATCCATCCACAGACAGCTGTTTTGGGGTTTTTGCCCCTCATCAGTGTGGAGTAGGAAACTGGCTATTAGGAGCAGTGCCTAGTAAAAGGCTGTGAAGGTACAGATGAATGACCTCGGGGAGACCAAAACATCCAACACCGCGGAGACACCATCACTTGTTTCTCAACGCAGTGATCCAGAACACTGCCCCCATCCCTTATGGGAAATATGCAAATGCATGTAAAGTAAGCTGCGGAGACACCATCACGTGTTTATCAACGCAAGCAATGAATAGCCAGGCCTTTCCCCTGGAAGGAACAACCACGGGTTGTTATAAAAACTAACCTCCTCTAATCTTCTAATCAGCTTTCACTCTGAAAATGAAAATGGTGGAGGCCCACAAAGCAGGAGAAGGCTATAAGAAGATAGCAAAGCGTTCTCAAGTTGCCCTTTCCTCAGTTTGAAATGTAATTAAGAAATGGCAATTAACAGGACCAGTGGAAGTCAAGAAAAAGTCTGAAAGACCAAGCAAAATTTTAGTAAGAACTGCTCATAGGATTTCTAGAGAGACCTGTCAGAACCCTCACTTGACTGCAAAAGACCTTCAGTAAGATTTTGCAGTCTCTGGAGTTGTGGTACATTGTTCTACTGTTCAGAGACACCTGCACAAGGATGATGAATTTTGAAAACAAGTCCTATGGACTGATGAGATTAAATTAGACATCTTTGGCCACAAAGATCAAAGGTATGTGTGGAGAAAAAAGGGCACAGAATTTCAGGAAAAGAACATCTTGCCAACTATTAAGCATTGGGTGGATCAATCATGCTTTGGGATTGTGTTGCTGTCAATGGTACTGGGAATATTTAACGGGTAGAGGAAAGAATGGATTCAATGAAATTTCAACAAATTCTTCATGTAAACATAAACACCATCTGTTAAAAAGCAAAAAGCTGAATTTTGAAAAGAGGATGCCTTCTACAAATGGATAATGACCTTAAACATACGTCAAAATCCACAATAGACTATCTCAAAAGGCGCAAGCTGAAGGTTTTACAATAGACCTTTCAGTCCCCTAATTTGAGCATCATTGAAAATCTGTGACCATACCTCAAAAGAGCAGTGCATGCAAGATGACCTAGGAATCTCACAGTATTGGAAGAATTTTCCATGGAAGAATGGATGAAAATCCCTGAAGCAAGAATTTAAATCCTATTGGCAAGCTGCAAAAAGCGTTTACAAGCTGTGATACTTTCAAAAAGGGGTGCTACTGTAGCGCCGGTGTCCCTGCATGATGCCCCTCTTCTTTGGCAGGGGCATCAGCTTACTCACTGCCGCAGCCTCCATCCCGCACTTCCTCCTTCCTTCATGTCTGCTGCTCAGGGTGCGCATGGCGCACTGATCCCTGGGTGCTGTGCTTAGGGCGCACCCTCCCATTTTCATAAAGTGGCCACGCCACGCATGTCATCCTATAGTGTCCCCAGCCAATAGTTGGGTGACATTTTCTATTTAAGGCACCTCCTCCAGCATGGAGGTGCCTGAGCAACGTGGTTAGTTAGCCTTTAGCATGCTTTCACACCCTGTTGTCCGAACTCACCTGGAATAATAAGGCTCTGGTGGCTACCTTCTGGGAGGGCCTTTATGGGCAAATCAAGGACGAATTGGTCGTTTTATACCCACCTCGCTGGATGACCTGGTGTTCTTGGCAAACCAGATATACATCAGGTTTCAGGAGAGATCCAAAGAAGTGGTCTGAGAAAAATGTGTGCACCTGGCTACAACCTTCCAAAGGCTGGTCACACAGAAAGCCTCAGCTTGGGCATCTCCCCTAGAACCGATGCAGATTGACCTGGTGAAGATGGGAATCATTGCTAGGAGGCTTGCCATGTAGAGGGAAAATGCTTCTATTGTGGCAGCCCTGAACAACTTATTCGATCCTGCCCAGAGAAACCGGGAAACTCCAGAGCCTAGGGCCATTTGGGGAGGCTATCCTGGGTGAGAGACACAAGTCTCCATCGTTGACTCTGACAGTGTCTGTCTCCTGCGGCAACATCCGTTTTCTCAAATCAGCCTTCCTGGACTCTGGTTCCGCAAGTAATTTCATCCATCTACATTGTTCCTTGGTGGTTTCCTAGGTGGATGGGAGACCTCTTTCTGAGACCATCCTGTTCATTACCGAACCCGTGGTTCTTCAGGTAGGAATGCTACACTCGGAAGAATCTTCCTCTCTACTTACGGTCCGGTCTGTCTCACCCTCTGCTACTATGTCTGCCATGGCTGCGGAGACACAAAGCTGTTCTAGATTGGAGATCAGGAAAAGTACTCCGTTGGGGACAGGGGTGCTACGAGACTTGTTTACTTCCTATTCGTCCTTCTCGACCTTTGACTACTCCATCCAACTTACCTGGCTTGCCTGCACCATATTGGGGGTACGCCAACATCTTTGACAAGAAGGAAGCTGAGACATTACCACCTCATAGGCTGTAAGACTGTCCTATCTATATCCTTCCAGGCACATCTCCTCCACAAGGTCGAATTTACCCCCTGTCGCAGACTGAGACACGAGCCATGTCCGAATATGTTAAAGAGAATCTTGCTAAGGGACTTATCCAGAAATCTTCCTCCCTTGCAGGAGCAGGATTCTTTTTTGTAAAGAAGAAGGACGGTTCACTTCGACCCTATCGACTGTAAGGGACTCAATCAGATAATGATCAAAAATAAATATCCTCTGACCCTCATCTCTGAGCTGTTCGATTGTTTTAAAGGTTCCAAAGTCTTCACAAAACTCGACCTTCTGGGGGCATACAACCTGTAACGCAGCGTCAATCTTTCAAGAACTGGTGAGCAATTTCTTCCGGGATCTTCTTTGCACACGTCTAGTAGTGTATTTGGATGATATCTTGATGTTTTTCCCCAATTTGCCTTCACACCAAAGAGATGTACGCCAGGTTCTGCAGAGGTTAAGTAAGAACCATCTGTAAGCAAAATATGAAAAGTGCGTCTTTCAGCAGACTTCTCATCTGGTTCTTGGATAAATTATCTCCAAGACCGGCCTGCAAATGGAGAAAGTGTCTGAAGTCCTGAAGTGGCCCTGTCCAGATGGTTTTAAATCCATCCAAAAGTTTTTCTGAAATCTGGGAGGACACCAAGTCCACGTTATTGATGTCCTCTAAGCGGATGAAAAGACATGCAGATAAGAGACATCTAGATCCGCCTTTGTTTCATCCCGGGGACAAGATTTGGCTATTGTCCGAGTATGTCCGTCTCAAGGAACCCTCATATAAACTGGGTCCTCACTTCATTGGTCCCTTTAAGGTTAATCCAGTGGCCTACAAGCTCAAACTCCCGCCCTCTTTGCGGATCCTTAATTCCTTTCATGTAGCTCTCTAAAAGCCTTTCGTCCTCAGTCCTTTTTTCAAAGACTCTGATATCACTCCTCCTCCAGTCAGCACTGAAGATGCTTTTGAGGTAAAAAACATTCTTGCCACCAAGAGGGTAAAAGGAAAAACTTTTTTTTCTGGTGGATTCAAAAGGCTTTGGTCCAGAGGAGAGGTCCTGGGAGCATAGGGATGACATCCATGCCTCTCTCCTCCTGGAGAGATTTCTTACGGGTTTGAAGAACAGGGGGTGTAAAGGGTGGGTACTGTAGTGATGGTGTCCCTGCATGGTGTCCCACTTTCCTGGTCGGGACGCCAGCTTACTTACCTCCGCGGTCCTGTCCCGCACTTTCTCCGTGTTTGCTGTTGCTCGGGGTGCGCGCATGGCACACTGGTCCCCATGCACTATGCTTAGGGCATGCACACTCTGTCTTTCTGAAAGGGGCCGTGCGCATCGTCCTAAAGTGTCAGCCAATAGCTGGGTGACACCTTCTATTTAAGGCACCTCCTCCAGCATGGAGATGCCTGAGCAATGTGGTTAGTTAGCCCTTAGCATGCTTGCTAGTTGTCAGGTTCCTAATACCTGTCAGTCTACCTGTCCTGTAACCATCTGCCCGTACTTGCTTGTCTATCTCAGTTTCAGCCAATCCAGTCCGCACCTGCTGACTTCATCTGTACATCAGCTGATCCAGTCCGCACCTGCCAGTGCTCATCTGTACATCAGCCGGTCCTGTCCGCACCTCCCAGGGCTCATCTGTACATCCGCCAGTCCAGCCCACATCTGCCAGTGATCATTTGTACATCAGCCGGTCCTATCCGCACCTCCCAGGGCTCATCTGTATATCAGCTGGTCCAGTCCACACCTATCAGTGCTCATCTGTATATCAGCTGGTCCAGTCCGCCCCTGCCAGTGCTCATCTGTCTACCAGCTGGTCCAGCCCACACCTGCCAGTGCCTCTGTATACCAACCATTCCTATCTATATCCGTGGTCCCTGCGTTCTTTCAGTGCCTGCCTGCATCTGATGTCCCTCCCCGCGAGACGTTCCTGCTACCAGTCTTTTGAGGGTCAGCTGCCGTGTGTCCGTGGTCTGTCTTGGAGTAGCACATGGTGTTCATCAGGAGCCAAGGGCTCTACTGAAGAGTCAGGTGCTCACCTAGTTATGCACCTCAAGGCTCTCCTACTACCATGGCACAGTGGTTCCACTATTCCTGTTACAGTTACTAGGTACTAACCATGCAAAATTTTTAAAATGTAAAAGATTAAAAAATATATATTTTTTTATCCTAAAACACAAAGGAAATGTGTCATCTTTAACTTTGGCCTCTTAGACATCATTTCATCTTCAACTTAACTGTTTACAATACCAGTAATTTTGAGAAGGGCTGCCCAAACTTTTACATGCCACTGTATCAAACAATCTGGATTATTGGACAATGAAAAGGTATATAAAATATAAGAGCTCCCAGAAGTGTGAGGTATCTCCCGTACATCCATCTATCTATCTATCTATCTATCTATCTATCTATCTATCTATCTATCTATCTATCTATCTATCTATCTATCTATCTATCTATCTATCTATCCCCTATCTCTCTATCTATCTATCCCATATCTATCTATCTATCTATCTATCTATCTATCTATCTATCTATCTATCTATCTATCTCAAGGTTACCTATAATGTAAAGCAGTGTGCCCATTGACCTTATAACCTTCCCCAGCCCTCAGGATATTTTTCCCATTCCTTCAATATTTATCACCAACTTCCTTTTGAACCTCTGTTCTTGCCCCAGAGAAATACCACCTGAAACGCGTCAGCTTATCTTACTTCAAAGCTCATACTTTCATGTGAAATGTTTATCTTATGTGCCATATGGACTTTATGGACTTTTAATATTTCACTATTACAAATATTCCCCTTGGAACAGCCAAGTTCTATTAATACTGGTATAGGCAGGTTACATATCTGAACCTGCCCTACCCATAGTGGGTGATCTATGGATTGTATTTCACATTTCACCCCCTTCCTTCTTCCTTCTTTCACTTCTGTATCCCAGAACACAAGGATTTGGTTTCTATCTGAACAAATCAATCAATACTATGGTAGTTTCCTAACTCCATTGAAGGAAAATTGAAACCAATTGTCAGCAAAGACTAGTGAATGCATATATAGGCATACAGTGTATATGCATATTATTTTTTTAATCATAAGTGGATAGGTGATAAGTGGTCACAAGACCGTACCCAGATTATTATTATTTATTATTATAGCGCCATTTATTCCATGGTGCTTTACATGTAAGGAGGGGTATACATAATAAAAAACAAGTACAGTAATCTTAAACAATACAAGTCACGACTGGAACAGAAGGTGAGAGGACTCTGCCCGCGAGGGCTCTCAATCTACAAGATGGACTATTCCTTTTCTCAAAGGTTAGGTATATTCAAGAAAATCATGCTCAGTCGATAACATTATTATAATTCAATTATTACACCGGTCTACAAAAAAAAAAACATTTCTGGCATGGACTTTAAGAACAGTTTTAGACTAATTTGAGGGTGCTGAATTCAAATCTGATCTCATAATTTCTCTATCACATCATGTTTTTTCACTATAGGTATATAGCCCATAAATATAAGTAGTGTCTGAAAAGTGCCGGTTTATACGGTTCACTAAAGTAAATTTAGTTTTCATTTAGTCTCCCAATAAATGTGAGAATATCTTTGTTTTCGTTGAACATGCATAATTCCCATTTGTTATGATAACACCCTTGTTTTCTGTGCTACTGGGACAGTAGAGCTAGAGCAGAGCATTGGGTGAAAACTGAATGGCTTCAGCGACAGTTTGGCATCTGGCGATAAGAATGTCATCCATGATCCTCTGGTGGATAGGAAGGACATTGTCTTTCCTCCCTTACACATACAACTTGGATTGATGAAGCAGTTCGTCAAAGCTCTCAATCACAGTGGAGAATGCTTTAACTATATATGTTCAACTTTTCCTGGTCTTAGTGAAGAGAAGAAAAAGGCTGGAATATTTGATGGACTTCAAATAAGAACACTTATGAGAGACCCAAATTTTATCACATCAATGAATGAGACAGAAGAAAGAGCTTGGAATGCATTTTGTAATGTGGTGCAGAATTTTCTAGCGAATAAGAAAGCAGACAACTATGAAGAGATTGTGGAAGAGCTACTAATGAGTCTGCGAAATCTTGGATGTAGAATGAATATCAAGATTCACTATTTACACAGCCATTTAGACTTTTTTCCAGAGAACCTTGGGGATGTGAGCGAGGAACAAAGGGAGCATTTTCATCAGGACATTAAAACAATGGAAGAACGGTATCAAGGCCGGTGGGACTCACATATGATGGCGGACTATTGCTGGAGCTTGATGAGAGACAACCCAGAAGCTGTACATCACAGATCAGCCAAGAAAAGGAAGTTCAAATAACTGCCATTTGTCAATCTGTGTGCCATATATATGTGTTTTTATATTTTGTAGTTTAATTCTGTAAGTATATTTGATTTGCTGTACATAGACTTTGTAATCTTTGTTATTCCTTGATTAAAAATATACAAAATGTAGTACCGAAAATCATGTGTTTTTATCATAAAACATTAGGAGTAATTTTCATCAAAAATTGAAAATAACTTGACATCCTGATGTGATAGCCAAAAATGGAGTTGATATTCGTAATTAGCAGCCAAAATTGACTTAAAATATGTTTTAAAACCTTTTGCCAGAAAAATTGCGTTGACCAGTGTTATTTAACCTGTATATCTACTTCTGCACCCCTTTTGAAAAGTAAGATTTTAATCAATATCTCACTGAATACAAGAACAATTTCCAAAGTTTTGGCAAATCTGAGCTTCTTAGAACATTTTTTAAAGCCATAATATGAAAGTAAAGTTAATAATATAACTTTCATTACAAAATCTTCAGTTTTACTCAAATTAGTTGATGCAAAAATGAATAAACCCCACATGAAAAACTAATACATCTAGTATTTTGTATGACCTCCATGATTTTGAAGGACAGCGCCAAGTCTTCTAGACATGGAATGAGCAAGTTGGCAACATTTTGCAACATCTATACTTTTCCATTCTTCAAAAATTACCTCTTTTAGAGCCTGGATGCTGGATGTAGAGTGATGAAAACTTGTCTCTTCTGAACCCTACATAGCTGTTTGGTTTTGGTTCAGATCAAGAAACATACTTCGTCATTTCGTCATGTGCTTTTTCAGAAATGCATTAGATGTGTGTTTTGAATTTTCATGTTGGAAAAATTCCCATCTAATAAGGGCATGGAGTGATGGTAGCATCTGCTCTTTCAATATAAACCAGTAAATATGTGAATTTGTGTTAGTACCATCAATGAAAGGTAGCTCCCGACACCATCAGTCCCACATAAAGGCACTGCCACCATTATATATAGACACCATGCAGAAGAAAAATGAATTTAGAAAAATAATTTAAGACTGTACCAATATTGCAGAATTCCAAGAGTCTAAGTGCCGTAGAGAACTATATAGACCTTACTGGACCAAATAATACCATTTTGAAAATATAATTCTGATTCTATCCATTCAGTCATGTGCGACTCTAAGTTCCAGTTATCTTCATGCTTCACTGTTTTCCGCGGCTTTTTTAAGATGCTTGATGTTCATTCCCATTCCATTCTTGATGGTGTCCAGCCAGCTGGTTTTGATGTACCCTGTTACCTTTTAACATTGACCATTCCAAGTAGCATCTTCTTTTCTAATTAATTTGCCATCATCACATGTCCAAAATAGGTCAGTTTCTGTCTGGTGATCTTGCTTTCCTGGGACAACTCTCTCCATGAGATTCATAGAATTCTTCTCTAGCACCACAGTTCAAAACAATCAATTGTTCTTTTGCTTTTGTAAGTGTCATATCTCACAGCCATATATCACAATAGGGAGCACAATTGCACTGATGAGTTTTTCTTTGGCGGTCACTGAAACATCCATGCTTACCATGGCTGCACGCCCAAGTTCTAATCAACACTTGATCTCTGTTGTTTAAGTGTCATTAAGATGAGGGATTCAAGCAAAACAATGCTGTCAATCACTTCTGTTTCATCATCGTTGATCTTTATATGGATTTCCTCATTGGTGATAGTCAATTATTTGGTACTAGATGGTGGCCCGATTCTAACGCATCGGGTATTCTAAAATATGTATGTAGTTTACAGCCATGTAGTATATAGCACAGCCACATAGTATATAGCACAGCCACATAGTATATAGCACAGCCACGTAGTATATAGCACAGACATGTAGTATATTGCCCAGCCATGTAGTATATTGCACAGCCACATATATAGCACAGCCATGTAGTATATAGCACAGAGACATAGTATATAACACTGCCTATGCAGTATATAACACAGGCACAGCGATGTAGTATATTGCCCAGCAACTTAATATATACCACAGCCATGTAGTATATAGCACAGACATGTAGTATATTGCCCAGCAACTTAATATATACCACAGCCATGTAGTATATAGCACAGACACGTAGTATATTGCCCAGCCACGTAGTATATTGCCAAGCCATGTAGTATATTGCACAGCCATGTATATAGCACAGCCACGTAGTATATTGCCCAGCCACGTAGTATATTGCACACCCATGTACAGTATATAGCACAGCCACGTAGTATATTGCCCAGCCACGTAGTATATTGCACAGCCACATATATAGCACAACCACGTAGTATATTGCCAGCCACGTAGTATATTGCCCAGCCATGTAGTATATTGCCCAGCCACGTAGTATATTGCCCAGCCACGTATATAGCACAGCCATGTACTATATAGCACAGCCAATATATTGTATAGCACAGAGAGGTAGTATATAACACAGCCCACGCAATATCTAACACAGCCCACGTAGTATATAGCAATGTGGGCACCATATCCCTGTTAAAAAAAGAATTAAAATAAAAAATAGTTATATACTCACCTTCCGGAGCCCCCGGATCCAGCCGAGGTGTTTACCTATGCATCAATAGTAAAAAGTTGGTCACACAGAGTTAATAGCAGTGTTAACGGAGTGCGTTACACCGCGGCATAACGCGGTCCGTTAACGCTGCCATTAACCCTGTGTGAGCGCTGACTGAGGGGGAGTATGGACTGCGGGCACTGACTGCGGGGAGTAAGGAGCGGCCATTTTGCCGTTGGACTGTGCCCGTCGCTGATTGGTTGTGGCCGTTTTGCCGGGACCAATCAGCGTCTTGGGATTTCCGTGACAGAAAGAAAGACAGACAGACAGAAAGACGGAAGTGGACCTTAGACAATTATATAGTAGATTTTTGATGTTTAGGTAAAGTCCAATCATCTTAATTTCTTCTTCAGGTCTTTCTCAGTCTCCGCCAGCAGGGTTGTATCATCGCTGTATCTCAGATTGTTTTTCATCATGTATTATATCACCTCAACACTCAAATCATATAAGTCAAGCTTCATCATGCTTACTATTGTATAGAGGTTGAAAATAAAGGGAGAGGGGATGCAACCTTGTCTTGTGCATTTCTCCAAGTGTAGACATTCTGTATCTCTACACTTGGCTCGCACTAGGTAATAATGGATGCACCTCTGAGAAATAATAACTTATTTAAAATAAAATACAATCCAAACATCCGTATATGGCAATAAAATTGTATATTCCTCCTCTAGTGCAACAAAAAAACAAGTGGAAACCACTTAGTTATTAGTGTAAACCAATCACCAGAACCATGGAAGCCAATCCCAAGAAATTACTAGCAAGAATATAAGATCAAATATACTGTACTTTATTTGCAACAATTAAGATATGATAAGTGGGATTTCTTGCCTTATAAATCGGGTTGGGACCATCAGTTGTGTTGTGCAGAAGTCTGGTGGATACACAGCTGATAGTGCTACTGAATAGACTGTTAGAATTTGTATTATGGCAAGAAAAAAGTAGCTAAGTAAAGAAAAACAAGTGGCCATCATTACTTTAAGAACTGAAGGTCAGTCAGTCCGAAAAATTGGGAAAACTTTGAAAGTGTCCCCAAGTGCAGTTGCAAAAACCATCAAGCGCTACAAAGAAGTTGGCTCACATGAGGACCGCCCCAGGAAATGAAGACCAAGAGTTACCTCTGCTTCTGAGGATAAATTTATCCGATTCACCAGCCTCAGAAATCGCAGGTTAACAGCAGCTCAGATTAGAGACCAGGTCAGTGCCACACAAACTTCTAGCAGCAGACACATCTCTACAACAACTGTTAAGAGGAGACTTCGTGCAGCAGGCCTTCATGGTAAAATAGCTGCTAGGAAACCACTGCTAAGGACAGGCAACAAGCAGAAGAGACTTGTTTTAGCTAAAGAACACAAGGAATGGACATTAGACCAGTGGAAATCTGTGCTTTGGTCTGATGAGTCCAAATTTGAGATCTGTGGTTCCAACCACCGTGCCTTTGTGCAACACAGAAAAGGTGAACGGATGGACTCTACATGCCTGGTTCCCACCGTGAAGCATGGAGGAGGAGGTGTGATGGTGTGGGGGGGCTTTGCTGGTGACACTGTTGAGGATTTATTCAAAATTGAAGGCATACTGAACCAGCATGGCTGCCACAGCATCTTGCAGCGCCATGCTATTCCATCCGGTTTGCGTTTAGTTAGACCATCATTTATTTTTCAACAGGACAATGACCCCAAACACACCTCCAGGCTGTGTAAGGGCTATTTGACCAAGAAGGAGAGTGATGGGGTGCTATGCCAGATGACCTGGCCTCCAGAGTCACCAGACCTGAACCCAATCGAGATGGTTTGGGGTGAGCTGGACCGCAGAGTGAAGGCAAAAGGGCCAACAAGTGCTAATATCTCTGGGAACACCTTCAAGATTGTTGGAAGACCATTCCCGGTGACTTCCTCTTGAAGCTCATCAAGAGAATGCCAAGAGTATGCAAAGCAGTCATCAAAGCAAAAGGTGGCTATTTTGAAGAACCTAGAATATAAAACATAATTTCAGTTGTTTCACACTTTTTTGTTAAGTATATAATTCCACATGTGTTAATTCATAGTTTTGATGCCTTCAGTGTGAATTTACAATTTTCATAGTCATGAAAATACAGAAAAATCTTTAATTGAGAAGGTGTGTCCAAACTTTTGGTCTGTACTGTATATAAAATCATGATTTGAAACCTAGATAGGAGTGAGGGACACCCAGAAGGTATATAGAAAATATATACGGATATCTATATATAAACATCCAGCAGATCTCCAATAAAAATAAATATAAGTGATCCTATTGACCCCTAAATTGGCAAAGGGATCATGTATCTCTCTGAGCACATCAATACAGGAGCGTGATCAAGCAAACAAAAGCCCAAACATGGGGTAACTTTGTGCAGGGTGTAAATACAAAAAATCAAAGCGTGATCAGATAAATCACAAAGCACCCCTACATAGGGTAACAATGTGCAAAATACAAAAAGTGCAGTGTGCCAGCAACAAGAGATAAAGCAACCCACACATAGGGTAATAATGTGCAATGTGCAAAAAGTGCAGAGTGCCAGCAGCGGGAGATAATATTAGGAGGATCTGTACCTCACTCGGTCCAGGCATTGCGCACACCCCGACGCGCTTTTCAGATTTGAAATCCTTCGTCAGGGGGATGAAGGATTTCAAATCCGAAACGCGCGTCGGGGTGTGCGCATTGCCCGGACCGAGTGGCACCTATAAAGAACAGATCCTCCTAATATTATCTCTCGCTGCTGGCGCGCTGCACTTTTTGCACATTGCACATTATTACCCATTGTGTGGGTTGTTTTATCTCTTGCACTGCACTTTTTGTATTTTGCACATTGTTACCCTATGTAGGGGTGCTTTGTAATCTATCTGATCACGCTTTGATTTTTTGTACTTACATCCTGCACAAAGTTACCCCATGTTTGGGCTTTTGTTTGCTTGATCACTCTACTGTATTGATGTGCTCAGAGAGATACATGATCCCTTTGCCAATTTAGGGGTCAATTGGATCACTTATATTTATTTTTATTGGAGATCTGCTAGATGTTTATATATAGACTAGATGGTGGCCCGATTCTAACGCATCGGGTATTCTAGAATATGCATGTCCACGTAGTATATTGCCCAGCCACGTAGTATATTGCCCAGCCACGTAGTATATTGCCCAGTCACGTAGTATATTGCCCAGCCACGTAGTATATTGCCCAGCCATGTAGTATATTGCACAGCCCACGTAGTATATTGCCCAGCCACGTAGTATATTGCCCAACCACGTAGTATATTGCCCAGTCACGTAGTTTATTGCCCAGTCACGTAGTATATTGCCCAGCCACGTAGTATATTGCCCAGCCACGTAGTATATTGCCCAGTCACGTAGTATATTGCCCAGTCACGTAGTATATTGCCCAGTCACGTAGTATATTGCCCAGCCACGTAGTATATTGCCCAGTCACGTAGTATATTGCCCAGTGATGTAGTATATTGCCCAGGCACATAGTATATTGCCCAGTTACGTAGTATATTGCCCAGTTACGTAGTATATTGCCCAGTCACATAGTATATTGCCCAGTGACGTAGTATATTGCCCAGGCACGTAGTATATTGCCCAGTTACGTAGTATATTGCCCAGTGACATAGTATACAGCACAGAGCCACGTAGTATATTGCACAGCGACATAGTATACAGCACAGAGTCACGTAGTATATTGCCCAACCACGTAGTATATTGGCCAGTCACGTAGTATATTGCCCAGCTACGTAGTATATTGCACAGCCACGTAGTATATTGCCCAGTCACGTAGTATATTGCCCAGTCACGTAGTATATTGCCCAGCCACGTAGTATATTGCCCAGCCATGTAGTATATTGCACAGCCCACGTAGTATATTGCCCAGCCACGTAGTATATTGCCCAGCCACGTAGTATATTGCCCAGTCACGTAGTATATTGCCCAGTCACGTAGCATATTGCCCAGCCACGTAGTATATTGCCCAGCCACGTAGTATATTGCCCAGTCACGTAGTATATTGCCCAGTCACGTAGTATATTGCCCAGTCACGTAGTATATTGCCCAGCCACGTAGTATATTGCCCAGCCACGTAGTATATTCCCCAGTCACGTAGTATATTGCCCAGTGACGTAGTATATTGCCCAGGCACGTAGTATATTGCCCAGTTACGTAGTATATTGCACAGTCACATAGTATATTGCCCAGTGACGTAGTATATTGCCCAGGCACGTAGTATATTGCCCAGTTACGTAGTATATTGCCCAGTGACGTAGTATACAGCACAGAGCCACGTAGTATATTGCACAGCCACATAGTATACAGCACAGAGTCACGTAGTATATTGCCCAACCACGTAGTATATTGGCCAGTCACGTAGTATATTGCCCAGCTACGTAGTATATTGCCCAGCCACGTAGTATATTGCCCATCCAAGTATTATATTGGCCAGTCACGTAGTATATTGCCCAGCCACGTAGTATATTGCCCAGCTACATAGTATATTGCCCAGCCACGTATGTCACAGACTAAAAAATTAAAATGAACATATACTCAACTTCCGAGGGCCCCTTGTAGTTCGGTCACATGACCGTGACGTCATGGCAGGTCGTTCTCGCGCAGGCGCGCAGGACCTGTGATGACGTAGCGGTCACATGACTGTGACGTCATGGCAGGTCTTTCTCGAGCAGGCGCGCAGGACCTGTGATGACATCGCGGTCACATGACTGTGACGTCATGGCAAGTCCTTCTCGCGCAGGCGCGCAGGGCTTGTGATGACATCGTGGTCACATGACCGTGACGTCATGGCAGATCCTTCTCCCATACCATCCTTGGCACTGGAACCTGCTGCTTGCATGGAGCGGTCACCGGAGCGTCGCGAAAGGTGAGTATATAATGATTTTTTATTTTTTTTAATTATTTTTAACATTAGATATTTTTACTATTGACGCTGCATAGGCAGCATCAGTAGTAAAAACTTGGTCACACAGGGTTAATAGCGGCGGTAATGGAGTGAGTTACCCGCGGCATAACGCGGTGCGTTACCGCTGGCATTAACCCTGTGTGAGTGGTGACTGCGGGGAGTAGGGAGGGACTAATCAGACTGTGGCCATCGCTGATTGGTCGCGGCAGCCATGACAGGCAGCTGGCGAGACCAATCAGTGACTTGAATTCCATGACAGAGGCTGCGACCAATGAATATCCGTGACAGACAGAAGGACAGACAGAAAGACGGAAGTGACCCTTAGACAATTATATAGTAGATATCCGTTTATATTTTCTATACCTTCTGGGTACCCCTCACTCCTATCTAGGTTTCAATTCATGATCTTATATATATATATATATATATATATATATATATATATATATTTATTAATTTTTTTGTCCAATTTATGTGCACACTGTATGTCATATCTTAATTGTTGCAAATAAAGTATATTTGATCTTATATCCTTGCTAGTAATTTCTTGGGATTGGCTTCCATGGTTCTGGTGATTGGTTTACACTTGGCTCGCACGCACTGTAGCTTCTTGATAGTCGTAGAGTGACCTGATTAACCTAATCAGGTGCCCTGGCACCCAGTGCTTTCCCTAGCTTATCTTACTCAACAGAGTCAAAAGTTTTGGTATAATTAATGGAGCATAGTTATAGGTTCTTCTGGTACTCTCTCATCTTTTGTATGGTACATCTCAGGATTGCGATTTGATATTGGGTCCCTCTGCTCTTTCAAAATCCAGCGTTGACATCAAGAATTTTCCCATCAAGGAAGTTGATAAAGTGCTTCTAAATGTATCACGCACTTCCCATACTTTTCACTGCCGTGGACTTCGGAAATATGGAAGCCGAGATCTCAATCTGAGCATGCAGTACCTCTGGTGGACATTTTCAAAACGTCCACCACAATGAAAAGGTTGGGACGTGCGGGAACTCCCGATATTTTCTGAAAGGCTGGGACCCGCCGCAGCCTTGCACCGCTGAACACCCCCTCCTCCCAGCCTAGGGCCTGCAATATTGGCCCACTCCTTCTGCCTCCACCAGCTTTGTGCTGCAGCGATTCTGCCTCCTGGGACCCCTCTCCACCGCAGCAGTCCCAACTGGTAGGCTATATTTGGATTTTAAGACCCCTATTTTCCCAAAGAATTTTTTGGGAAAAAATTTGCGTCTTATAATCCAGAAAATATGATAGTTATATTACCCTTTTTCTGTTTGTTTAGTCTCTTATTTAAGTAAATATTTAAAAAAGATTAGTGTTATGTAATACTCACACCTTTGCTGTATACATATATTATATTGGTGGGACTCACATTCGTTAGTTTATGCTTTGGACACTGAGCTGCCTTAGTGCCAAATCCACTTCACTTTCCATTAGGTTTGTTTCTGGTTGCTCTTGGCCTCTGCCCTTTTCATGATGATCAATGCTGACATTGGCATATGACATAGTTTCTTTGTATATTTGTGTGAACATCTATGTTTGATTATCTGCTGATTTCATTCCCACTATGGTCTTTGATGGTTGTTTGCTAAAAAGCTCTTCTTTGATTGTTTCTCCGTGTAAAATAATTTCTTGGTGTGGCCCTTCTGACAGGTTTCTTCGAGGCTACTTTTCCTGGCTTTTTTTTGAAAGTCGCCTCATTCAATCTGTCTTTAGCCTTGGCCTCTCTCTTCTTACAAGCAATCTGGTGAGTGGGTGCAGTTAACCAGTTCCCACCAGGTAGTTGCTTCTTGTATGAGTCATGCTCTTGAGCAATATCAGTGATGGTTGCTTTGATCTCTTCCCACAATTTCTCTGTACTTCATGGTGGATGCTGTTACTCGAACTTCGATTGCAAACTGTGCAGGGATCTTACTGACATCAAACCTCTGATCCATAATATTCATCTGGTAGTGATTTATCAGAGAAAATTGATCCCTTCCATTTTTACACACATAGGATGCAGTCGATCTGGTTCTGATGCTATCTATTTGGGGATATCCTGCTGTAGAGATGCCTTTTGGGCTGGGTTAAAAAGGTGTTGGTGATTCTAAGGTTGTTCTTTTTACAGAAGTGCATAAGACGAACCCTAGCTTCATTCTTCTCCCCTAGGCTGCGTCTGCCGAGCATTTCTGCATCCTTTCCTTCTCCAACTTTGATGCTGAAGTCACCCATAATGTAGATTATGTCCTTTTTGAGGGTTTTCTTGAGTGCACTTTGGACCTGGGCATAGGAGTACTCAATGTCCTGTTTTGAAGCATCTGCAGTTGTTGTTTTAACTTGGTTTGTCACATTGAGAGGTTTCCCTATGATAATTATAGACATGATCCAATCATTTATATTCTGGGGCTCTGTATGCCTCTCCTCTTCTTCTTTTTGTCTCACTTCCTGAGTATTAAACAGTGTAGTTGTAAGGAGATGGACATATTGCCCACGTTCCCTCTTGAAGAATAAGTGCAAGGGCAGCACGGTGGCACGGTGGTTAGCACAGCAGCCTTGCAGCGCTGGAGTCCCACCAAGGACAACATCTGCAAAGAGTTTGTATGTTCTCTCCGTGTTTGCGTGGGTTTCCTCCGGGTACTCCGGTTTCTTTCCAAAGACATACTGATAGGGAATTTAGATTGTGAGCCCCAACGGGGAAAGCGATGATAATGTGTGCAAACTGTAAAGCGCTGCGGAATATGTTAGCGCTATATAAAAATAAAGATTATTATTATTATAATGTTGTAATGTGTAATGTGAATTGTGACATGTGATAATATTGTGTATTGCCCGATGTCAGGGAGAGTTAGAGTTATGTTTGGGGCTAGCCCAGAGTAGGAGGGGCTAAGCTGAAGCGACAAAGGCAGTTTCCTGTCAGAATGTCAGACAGGGTCCAGTGTGCATGGAAAGCAGAGGCAAGGTCTAGACAGAAAACTGTGCCGCAAGACGTAGGTGTCCTCCTGAGGTGAAAAAAAAAAAATTGTGGATCGCGTAAACTGGAGTAGAGAGAAAAGGAAAAGTGAATAAAAGTCAGAATGATCATCGTAGGCGGGTCCTGTGACAGGACGCCTAGCAGTACTTCCCAGAGTTCATAACTCAGAGCCGTAATGGGTCAAGACGGGACAGGGAACGCAAGGTGAAGAGAGTCCTCCTGATGTGAGTCCCAGAGTGTCAGAGACAGAGAAGATAAGTGCCTGTCATACTGGCAGTATAGTTCTCTAGAGGAGAAAGGAGTTGAGTAAAGAGACAAGGAAGATAAGTACCGGCCATACTGAAAGTATAGTTCCCTAGAGGGGAAAGGAGAAGCTGAACCAGTAAAGGACTGAGGTTGAGTAATGGACTCTTGCTAACTGAACTGTAATACTGAGCTGCATTGTGGTGAAGTAGAGAGGAACAGTGAAGATAGAGAACAAGCAAGCAAAGAGGAATTTAAATTGTGTGAGGAAAGCACTCCGTATTGTGAAGGAAACAATTATAATAATAATAATCTTTATTTTTATATAGCGCTAACATATTCTGCAGCACATTACAGTTTGCACACAATATCGTCACTGTCCCCGATGGGGCTCACAATCTAGATTCCCTATCAGAATGTCTTTGGAGTGTGGGAGGACTAAAATCTCTATCTCTGTGGAGGGGTAGTGCAATTTATGCGCTAAACTTTCTCAATTTTTCATATTTCTATTGCAGTAATGCAATTCAATTTCCAATTTTCATATTTGCAAGTTTTGGCGCTACAGTATGCTGCCTTTTTTGTTTGAGTGTATATGAGTCGGTGACTCTAGGTTCAGCACCTGTTCACACTTAGCCCATGTTTGGATGTGACGGTCAGTTTTTTGATATTTGTATTCATTAGCCTTTTGACTGAGCACTCCGCCTCCTAGCCACAGGTGTTTTTAATCACAGCAGGACCGCTGCTCCTCCACAGAGATATAGATTTTAGTCTAACAGAGGATTCATGTTCCCATACAGATGAAGACTTTATTCTAAGTGAGGAAAAGCATTGCTAGGCCCTGGTATACGAGAAATGCCTTATCGTGGCTACCAGGTACACATGAATTGGCCAATTTATGCGCTAAACTTTCTCAATTCTTCATATTTCTAGTGCAGTAATGCAATTCAATTTTCATATTTCATATTTGCATGTTTTGGCGCTACAGTGTGCTGCCTTTTTTGTTTGAGTATATCAGGAATTGGGCCTCCATGTGGATTTCTTAATCATGCGTTATCGTAGCACTGATTAGTATAGATCTGCCTTGACTTTTCCCAGTCGCTTGGACTTTACTTTCCAGCTGTGGGTCTACTGTTAAGTACCATATTTGAAGCATATTGATTCTGACCTATAGAGTTTCCTGGTGATTGTTATATTGGGTAGGTCACCTGGTATTTTCCCAACCGGTTATAGGAATATAGAAAAGGATGGTAGAAAATGTAGCATATACAAAAGCTAAAGCTCTGCTTAGAGTTCATAAACGCCTGCTTGTTTACTGGTAATACTGGTAATGCCCTCATTAGGTATCATAAATGATGAATGCATTATCTCAGTAGTTACTTGGCACATTGCACACATCACTGTTGTTATGGCTCAAGAGGATTCAACAGTGATTAGTTTTACATTTGATTATGGGAACCAATTACATATATATATATATATATATATACATATATATATATATATATATATATATATATATACCGTATATAAAAAAGGCAGCATGGCTATCATTCATATGATATATATACTGTATATATATATATATATATATATATATATATATATATATAATGTTTAGCAGGACTTGCTTTATATTAAATGAAGCTCTGTGCTAGAGTATTGTATTGTTTGTGCTGCTTCAATCCCCAATTAATACCGACAGAAAATGCGTAAAAAATACAGCGTGATAATACTTAAATAATACTGCTAAACAATTCTCAAATAATACTATCAAATAGTTCTCAAATCTAAAGCCAAATAATCCCCAAATAATACTGCTTGGCAATCATAAAATAATACTGCCAGTGTTGAGAAAGTATTGTATAGGGTGAAATTAATACTAGCCACAACAATTATGCACACAAAACTGAAATGGATTTTAAATTTAAATTAACAGATTTGAGATGGGGGGAGAGTACAGACATTACCGAGAACGCACTGTTCCAGTGAATTATATTATTAATAGCCATATATAAATACATAGCTGACTCTACATTAAAATGATCGGTTTTCAGGATTAGATAAAAAACATAGTTTGCTTTCCTTAAAAAAAAGAAAACATCCCACTTGCCTACAGGTTGGGTTTGATGTGGCAGCTCATGCCCATGAGCTCATAGAACTGCCATTGACGGATGAGGCATGAAGAAATGTTGTTTAATGAAGGACAACTGCTTTAATTAGAGAACTCTGAGTCACAGTTCTCCAAAACTTCAATACATTTTAATAATTATTCGCTTAATCATGACTAGTTCGTTCTCTATATTATCGGGTTCCAATGTTACTTGAGATCAGAGTTGCCAACATAATTTTTTATTCTGGGCACTGTATCCAAAAATCACATACAGCCAACCTTTTTTTTTACGAGAGACATTAAAAAACCGTACTATACTATTTAAGATTTAAGCTATACAGTATGTTTCTGCAGTACATTAGCAGCAATCACTGTGAACTGTAAAATGAGAATAACAGTAGTAATAATCTACACAAGATCCTACCGCATGGCGATGTCAGGTTTTTTTTTTTTTATGGACAGAAGGGCTGTATTGGTTATGTGTTTTTGACACTTTTTGTGTCTGGTCTAATAAGGTAGTGTGGTATAGTGTAAAATGGTGAGGCCTAGAAACATTGTGAACCAAAAACGCTGCCATATTTTTGGTGCAAATTTCAACAGCTAGGCGGTGTAAGCTTACTGTAGACTGAGCACAGTCTAAAAATGGCCCATAACAATAAAACAGCATGAAACCACTATGATAAAACGTATGCATTTTAAGACTGTCTAGTCTAAGTTTGCATAGCCTAAGAATTAGTTAGTATTAATAAATATGTTTCATTGTTTGTCTGACGTTAGCATGTGGTGGCAAATTCCTTGAGTCACACCAATCCTATATACCAGTTTCAACCATAATGATAGCCACAATGTCACAATACCCAATGTGCTATCCACAGTGCTACTCCTCTGGGATACCTATGAATACACCAAAGGTCAGGCTATGCTTGGAGTGGCAAAAGTTGACATCCATGCCAAAAGAAAGACAAGTAGATGTATTATGGGCCAAATTCCTTAGGTCCCAAAGTTCTCCAACAGCAGTGCCAGTCTATTACTAGCCACAATGCATCCAGTGTCAACTACAGTATGGTGTCCCAGTGCTATATATACTAGTAACTCAACAACCCGAATCTATTAAGATTTCAAAGCCTTAAAACAGTCAACATCCGTGACAAAAGGAAGTTATGAAGATGTGGTGGCCATATCATGCTTCTTAGAACCCACAGTGCCAACCAAAGTTCTAGCCACAATGCTTCCAGTGTTTCCTATGGTACCCCAAATTCATGGTAGAATCTCCAGTAGGAGTCACAGTGCACTCAATTAGCACAGTCTCCTGCCTCATCTATCTTTGATAGACTAGTTCTGCTTGGATAGGAATCCAAAATACCTCATTATGAAAAGGTGGTGAGAACTCTGTGAAAAACATTGGATACATTATACAAAAGTATAACTTAAAAACTCTTAAGCCTCTGTGCAAAATCTGTTCCAGCACCACGTGTAATGGTGCCTATATGCCAGAGGGGCATTTGAGCCCCGCCTGGTCCCAGAGCAGGGTGTAACTACTACCCCCTAAAGGGGTATATAGAATCTCCTGCTATTTGAATAAAATGTATTACATAGTACAGCATCTATTCCCTACAGTGAACATTAAGAGTCCACTATTTTAGAGCCTTTTTGGTTAGTTCAGATCACGCAGTAGAATCCAACTTCTTTACAATTCATGAGAAGGTATCAATTCTTTTTATGATGCCAATAAAAGATAATAAATTCTGAATGTAATGTGCTACATTTCTTCCATCATAATATGTTCCTGCCTCGAAGAACAAAAGTCCACGGATGATAAAAAGTACAGACGGTGCACTGTATCTCAAAAAGTACTTTTGGAGAACAGAAGGAAAAATGTTGAATATTTCCTGAAAGAAATTTTTTTGGAACGTGTTCAAAATAAACGTTCATGTAGTTATAAATATATTTGTTTTATGTATGACCTCAATGAAGATCATTAAGGCATGATCTCTGGATGATTTCCCAAGATGATGCTTAAATAATTTGCATAATATCCAAACATAGGAGAAGACCATTAGTGCTCTTATAGAATCAAAATATACTATAGAGCTGTACATAGATTGTAATTACAATCATCCATCGTATGTGAACCAAAGGTCCTGCAGAGTGGTAGACTTGTGAAATCCTATAACATTCACATGAACACCCCATGTGTATGGGCACAGCATCAGCTGGTGATGTTTTCTCAGTAGTATGTATGACCTCGGCTGCCGTCACACTCGCAGTATTTGGTCAGTATTTTAAATCAGTATTTGTAAGCCAAAACCAGGAGTGGAACAATTAGAGGAAAAGTATAATAGAAACATATGCACCACTTCTGCATTTATCACCCACTCCTGGTTTTGGCTTACAAATACTGATGTAAAATACTGACCAAATACTGATAGTGTGACGGCAGCCTTCTTCCTACCCAGGGCTCGCTGACTGGGACTTATGATGATCTAGATTGGGGACATGGCACTGCCAAGAGTTAGTAAGAATGTTTTAGTAATAAGTGAAGGTACAAACTATTTTGGTAGCAGTGCCACATGGTATTGTCACCTAGTAGCAACACTGCCACTGCAAGTCTGGGTATTACTTTGCAGGTCAAGGGCATCAATGAAATATTTGTCAAAGATGAAAGACAGTCTAGCCTTAAGCCTAGCTTAGCAGTTGGTTCAATGCACATTTGACAGACCACTATCACTCCCTACTTCCATGGGTGGACACCGGCAGATTTGGGCCCTGTGTAAGGACTTTATATGGGCCCTTTAAAGTCTAATAGATCATAATAATTTCACCTGCTTTGTAGCTTGAATTGGCCCCCTTACCTCTTGGACCTCTGTGCGGCTGCACCAACGGTATGTCCACCCCTGCCTATTTCCCCCCACTTATGAACTTTTGACTAATCTGAGCTTTCACGTGATTTCAGTGGGAAAATTGGAGTAAGCAACTGCTGGACATCTTTGCCTTTAGCTTCTCTTCTGGTAAGGCAAAAGGATCAAACAATTAAATATCAATCTTCTCAATCCTTATTTCACCTCTGTAATCTTTCAGTAGAGAGTCAGGAGGCCTTCATCATTGCAAATCTAGTAGATGGTTAACATTTTCCACGAAAATCAGCAGGGTTTTTCTGAGTTTAATGCCTTGTGTTACCAATTATTGAGGATCCCTTCAATGGCGTCCTCAAGGTCTTTTTTTTTTTACATACCGTAAATCTTATACCGTTTCCTGATGATTTCTTATTTCTGAAGATCAGAGCGTTCCTGAGACTTAGAAGCTGGAATATCTGTGAACATTATCGATAGGGAAGTTTTAGACTCTGAAGTGTAAAATTAATGGTTTTATGGTGGGGTAGGGGGGTACATTTTAAAGAGAAACCAACCATTTCCAATCACAGCTTTAGTCATATAATTCTACTGCCCAAGAAATGCCTGGCTAAGGAATTTATTATAGAAAAAGTAAGTGGAGCTGAGGTGATAGATGCATAGAAACATGATACACAGTTCTCCATTAAAGCTGTTACTGGTTTACTGTAAAACTCCCTGGTGCCAAATACATTGTTAATGGCAGTTTCTTGTTCTTCTATGAAAATTAACTCTTGAGAAGTTGAAGAGATGGAACTGAAACTTGAAGGGTACCCAATTAGCAGATGCTTCGCCTAACATCATGACCAGTTGAGAATTCTGGACCTTGTTACTAACAATTGCAGAAATGTAAACATTTTGGAAATTCAATACGTATAGATGACTACTCTAAAATAGAATTAAAAAATTGGTCCACCAAAACTTCTCAAAGAAGATTCATACTATTTGGCCAAAAGTATGTATATACTCTAATTAATTGAGAACATAAAATCGTGCAGAAATCAATGTAATTTTCATAGAACAATGCTGCCAGCGGTATGGGTCAGGGACCTACCTACCCATAAATGCAGGCTTCAGTCTAGGAAAGGATTCACATTAGATAGAATCCCAGCAATCGGAAACCACCTTGTTGTTGGCTGCTAGGCATGCATGAATTGACCAAATTATGTGCTTTGCATCTCAATTTTTTCTTATTTCATGTTTACGTGCTACAGCACTGCATTTGCTTATTCAATTATCCCCTGACAGGAAGTCATCATACAGGAAGGTGTTTAAACTATCACCAATCACAGAGAACAAACTGACAGCCATATCCTTGGCTACTCAGAGAGCAGAAGGATGTCCAGAGCCATCAAGCCTACTGAGAGAGCAGAAGGATATCCAGAGCCATCAATGTGGAGATGCTTCTGGTATTTGTGCAGGTGCGACTTGAGCTCGGGGTCACCAGGGACCCAGGATATGTTGACCTGACCAAACGGGACGCATCCTGAATATATATTTGTCACCAGCTGTACCCCAATTATGATGACAACAGTTGTGACATTCAATTAGGAATTGATTAATTTTGCTTTATTTATTTTATCTTATTTCTACAGACCTTTTTGTCATTGTTATGTAATTTTTACATATGTTAAAACCAACATAATCATACATACATCCATATGCAATCTGTGACCTACAACACATGCAAACTTGATGTCAAAATATTTTGGCCACGCTAAATGAACCCGGCATCAGTTCTCAATATTTTTTAAGTAGCCATAAGACACATTTTTGGCCATGTTTAGTGTTCAATAATTGTAATTGTACCAGCATTGTGCTCTCAATGTTACAGCAGAGACCTTAATATATTTTAAAATGCCTTTTCACATATTGTATGTAAAGTGTGTTAATGCTACTGCACTGTTTTTTTTTTGTTCAAATCCTAGAATTAACAAATTTAGGCCACTTTGATGCTAATTTTTTTTCCAAAAATCATAATACTTGGAATATAAAGTGTTTACCTATTTGACCCCAAAAAGTGACTGATGTGACCAAATGTTGGTGCAGCTGCAGGGATCAATACAGGAGGGAGCGGCAGCAGTGTGGGCATAGTGGAGTGGAGTGCATTCCAGAAGAGGCCATATGTATATTTAGACCAACTAAATTTCCTGGCCCAAATCATTGAACTACGGCTGTATGTTCCAATACCTGTGCATTTGTCCCTTTTGTTTGTTAAAATAACATTATTTTTATTTGCCATGTACAATTTTCGTTTCAGTACCACAGGTAACATCCATGACAGGGACAAAATCTTCGAATTTGAGGCTGGCAAAGGCCAGGAGGATGCAGTGGCGCCATCTGGTGAAGAATCCAGACTGGAGGACCAGCAAGAACAGGTGCGGAGCATCAACCCTACCTTACCCTTGGATACCTCCCCCCAGGCTACAGCCATACTTCACAGAGCACAGTGAAGGATGAAAGCTCTCAACCACCCCACTTGTTGTGAGGTAAATATTCGAGTAATCAACTTTATCTTGCACAGTCAATGACAATGGAGAGAAGACCTTTTGCCACATTATGGCACACCATCCCTGGGGATAGTCAGCTTTGCATCAATTCCACTGTGCCCCTCCTCCTGGACTTGGCAATACTGCCGAAAGATCCTCAGGAGGCCATTGAGATTCTTCAGGCTTTCACAAGGAGAAGGGGCAACATGCCGCCACCACCAAGTGCCCTCGTCTCTCTGACACCACCAAGTGCCCTCGTCTCTCTGCCACCACCAACAGCACCATCTGCAACAACAGTATCATATGGTCAGTCTGCGGCACAGCATACCAGTCAGCACTTCAGGCTACCAACTGAAGGATGGCACCAGTGGCAGCACACACAGCCATACAATGCTGAACCAATAGACCATCCCCGCAATCAAACAAACCACCATGACCCATCAAGGGCCAAGTGAACCAGGTCCCTTTGCCAAATGCCAGCCACCCCTATACCAGCGCCTTTATAACCATTGCCCCTCCTCATCCTCCTATTTACCTGGACACTCCCCCTCCAGATCCCCGCGCACATATTCTAACTTATAATTCCTTGTTTATTTTTCGGTTTGTGAAATATATAAGTGGGCGCAAGTGCAATTAGAGAGGTATTTTACGTATTTGGCTGCAAACAGGGCAACACCATAAAGTTGTCAGAAATTAAACATGTAAAAACTCATATAGTTTGCGCCTATACATACCAACTGTACCAATAAAAAAGGGGGAACATATTTATTAGATGTATATTAAAATAAAATTATATGATCAAATAGCCTAAAAGGTCATTCGTATGTATATACCTAAAATATACCTAAAATATAAAGTCCAATTAGTTCATATATGTTTCTTGATCCAACTGTTGTGCACATCTATTCCCAGTTAAAATGCAGATGGCAGGCAATGCTGTATTTAATAGGCGATGTTGAAGCCACAGTAGGGGGTTCTTTCCTCCTGGAATCCCCCTTTGTTCAAATGGTGGTAGAAGTGAAAGTCAAAACAGCAGCTCAGGAACCAAGTATCTTCAGGAGCGCTGTCCCGGCCGGTGTCAAATGCTCCTTTAGCCTCCTTCCCAGCAGTGCCCGAGCTTGGAGATCTCGTGATCAAGGTGTATGATGCCGCGTTCAACTGACATGAACTTGTGTGATGCCAGTTGTCATGTGACCGGCAGGGGTACGAGGCGCTATCAGGACCAATTCCTACGCGTTTCGGAGATCGCGGTCTCCTTCATCAGGGATGGTCCGTGAAAGAACAGAGCTGCTTTATATACAATATGTTCCTTTGCTGCAATGGGACGTGGATGGAGGTAGATACATTAAGTAAACGCAAATAACTCAACTTCACTGTTTAAACCAGATGGCTTTAGCGAATCAAGATCAAAAATCCATCTACTCTCAGCTCTAGACATTTTCTTAATAAAGTCACCTTTTCACCAGTCTCTTTTAATTATCTCCAGGTCTGTGACTGTTGTGCCATTAATTAACCCGTTATGATACTCTCTATAAGGCCGGGATCACACACAGCGAGATACGGCCGAGTCTCGCACGTTAAAACCAAGCTCTTGAACCGGCACTCCAGAGCGGAGCGTGCGGCCGCATCGCAATACATGGAGCCGCACGCTCCGCTACGGAGTGCCGGTGCCAGAGCTTGTTTTAAACCTGCGAGACTCAGCCATATCTCACTGTAGTGTGACTCCGGCCTTATGCTTAGACAGTGGCTGACCAACGAACTTATTCCTTATATTCCTCAAATGTTCGTTTATCCTTACATTAAGTGGGCGTTTAGTACGTCCCAAATAAATTTTACTACATGGGCATTTCAAAGACTAAATCACCCCAGTAGTAGTGCACGTGATGGCATCCCGGATCTTAAACTCCTTTGTCCCATTTGAAATAAATTGTTGTTTTGATGTCTTTAATGATTTGCATATTCGGCAATGGCGACAAGGATAAAAACCTGGTGTTTTTCTCCCAACATAACAGGTGGATCTCCTTTCTTGGTTATACATGGGTTTTGAGGGAGCTATCATGTTTCCCAAATTGTGCGTTTTTCTAAAAATAAACCTGGGGTTCGGAGGTATTGAATCACCAATTATTTTATCCTCTTTTAACCTATCCCAGTGTCTCCCAACAATTTTTTTTTAAAATATGCATATTAGCATTATATTGAATAATAATAGGGATGTCACTCATGATGTCACAATTTTCTTTATCTTTTCTATTATCTTTCAAAAGGTCTTCACGTGGCTTGCTTAGTACCATCTGTCTAGCATATAAAAGATGATCACCATCATATTCTTTGTTGATGAATTTAGTAGTCAATAAATCTGCCTCTGTATTAAAATCCTGAGGGCGTGAGCAGTTTCTATACGCCCAAGTATATTGACTTTTTGGCACATTTAAAAGCCAATCAGGAAGGTGGCAGCTATTCTTGGATATGTAGTTATTACAATCGGTAGGTTTACAATAAGTACATGTGTGAATCATCCCTTCTTGTATGAAAATATTCAAGTCCAGAAAGTTAATCGTCTCAGTGCTAGTAACCACAGTAAAATTTAAAAAATACATATTTTTATTGATATCAACTAAAAAATCAGCCAGGGATTCTGGGCCTCCTGACCATATAAAAATGATATCATCAATAAACCTGTGCCAGAGGACCAGGTTCTCACGCAGCCCGCCACCCCATATATGGCAGACTCCTCCCATCTGCCCACATAGAGGTTAAAATCAAACAATAATCCCAAGGTTGAAAGGATGCTAATAGGAATAAATGGTTATGTAATAGCTAATTGTAATGTCATATGACATCCATACCAATTATTAATCTGCACCTGTTCTACGCAAAAATTGATAGAATCATATAGAGACTGAAGCGTATTTAGAACAAAATATAACAGTCTTTATTAGGATAAAAATGGACAAACATATATCTAAATATAGTACCCACAGGGAATGTTTGGTTAATGAGCCAAAAAACAAAGGTGGCACCACTACTGAGCAGATGGTCTGGCAAGACCTAGTGAACTATATGTAATATGGTATGTTGCTATATGAAAAGAGACTCCTGCGATAGGGAACACAGCAACCCACAGGGCATAAATAGCTAAGAGCAAAAATACAACCATAGTGGCGTGCCAGAGTTGTCATGCATAGATATATGGTAAACAGCAGGGAAACACACGTTGTACTTGCAGCAACCGTGACTAACATAAATAGCAGGGTCTTACCAGAGCTCAGGAGATACTGCCACAGCCCCTACGCGTGTTTCGGCGACATGCCTTCATCAGGGAGAGTCCTGACGAAGACACGTCGCCGAAACGCACGTAAGGGCTGTGGCACCATCTCCTGAGCTCTGGTAAGACCCTGCTATTTATGTTAGTCACGGTTGCTGCAAGTACAACATGTGTCTCCCTGCTGTTTACCATATATCTATGCATGACAACTCTGGCACGCCACTATGGCTGTATATTTTTGCTCTTAGCTATTTATGCCCTGTGGGTTGCTGTGTTCCCTATCGCAGGAGTCTCTTTTCATATAGCAACATACCATATTACATATCATCCACATAGAGGTTAGCGTAGCTGGGTGCGAACCTGGTCTCCATAGCAGAACTACTACTCCCAGCAGTGGGGTACTGCTATGGGGACCAGGTTCGCGCCCAGCTACAAAACGCCCACTTAATATAAGGATAAACGAACATTTGAGGAATATAAGGAATAAGTTCTTTGGCCATCCACTGTCTAAGCATTATAGAGAGTATCATAACAGGTTAATTAATGGCACAACAGTCACAGGCCTGGAGATAATTAAAAGAGACTGGCGAAAAGGTGACTTTATTAAGAAGATGTCTAGAGCTGAGAGTAGATGGATTTTTGATCTTGATTCACTAAAGCCATCTGGTTTAAACAGTGAAGTTGAGTTATTTGCGTTTACTTAATGTATCTACCTCATCCCCATCCCATTGCAGCAAAGGAACATATTGTATATAAAGCAGCTCTGTTCTCTCACGGACCATCCCTGACGAAGGAGACCGTGATCTCCGAAACGCGTAGGAATTGGTCCTGATAGCGCCTCGTACCCCTGCCGGTCACGTGACAACTAATGTCACACAAGGTCCTGTCAGCTGAACGCGGCATCGTACACCTTGATCACGAGCTCTCCAAGCTCGTGCACCGCTGGGAAGGAGGCTAAGGGAGCATTTGTCACCGGTCTGGACAGCACTCCTGAAGATACTTGGTTCCTGAGCTGCTGTTTTGATTTTCACTTCTACCACCATTTGTACAAAGGGAGATTCCAGGAGGAAAAAAACCCTACTGTGGACTTCAACATCGCCTATTAAAAGGTAAATACAGCATTGCCTGCCATATGCATTTTAACTGGGAATAGATTTGCACAACAGTTGGATCAAGAAACATATATGAACTAATTGGACTTTATATTTTAGGTATATTTTAGGTATATACATACGAATGACCTTTTAGGCTATTTAATCATATAATTTTATTTTAATATACATCTAATAAATATGTTCCCCCTTTTTTATTGGTACAGTTGGTATGTATAGGCACAAACTATATGAGTTTTTACATTTTGGAAAATACTTTAGATAAAGAAACATAGTTTTATGAAAAATAGCCACAAAAGCAAGATGGTAAGCTCACTTACCGCAGGGTCAGCAGTAGATGTTCCTCTGTAGAAACACATTTGCTGAATCTAGTGTTCTGAAAGGTGGCTGTAGGGCCTCAAGTAGGTGATCAAAGGTTAGTACAGGAATTCTGCAATATGAAAATAATGTTTCTGTGTGTAACTGCAAGTAGATATGGGCAAAATGGCCTCTTGTCTGACACTGGCAGAGTAAACGATGCACCCACACTTGCCAACGTCTACTTGGTACCTGAGTGTTTGGGTAACTTCCCCATACACTCTGAAGAGTACCCAGCTGAACAAGACTTGCTCACTCTGGTTAAAGGATAAATTGCTAGTGACAGCTGTAGAACATTCAATGCCCTTTCTTAAAGGAACTGAACTGCTTCTCAAAAGTAACATAGGTTTACTGTGCAGAGATCTGCTTTTCTTCTAAATGAAATGGTTGACCCTATGTCTTGTGAACCGATGATGAAGAGGCAGCTAGACAACATCTCTAGAGCGATTCCAGAGGATGAAGCTGTTAGAAAGGAAAGCCGCATAGAAAAGGTCTTGCAAGAAGGAAATGAATGCTGATAGTGAATTATGGAGACAATGTCTCATACCATATACAGAAGTAAAAGGAATCAGTGCTGGATTTGTTAAAACTTTTTTGAACGTAGGTTCCATTTGGAAAAGGAAGATATTTCTATGTTTCTAGAATATTATATATAATATAAACAAGTCAAGACACAGATACTTAACCCATCCAATATCCAATGACATTGTTGACATTCACATCTGGTGCACCTTTGAACTTCCTCATCGTAACTATCACAGACAACCTGACAAGAACATTCCCAACTCACACATGTAATAAAACAATAAGGACAGTAAAGGTTAAATTACAAAATCATTTATGGGAGGATTTGGGTGAATTTACCACAGTACTCTCTCAGTAGATAAGCAAATAAGGCCGTCCTGAGCAGCTTCTTAGTGTTGTTTTGAGAGTGCACATTCTTTTCTTTCTATAAGAGGGAAAAAAATGTAACCAAGATATAAATATAACTCTACATAGTGATTGCTAAGAAGAATATGCTGAATGTAAAAGCCACCATGATAACAGAATGAAAGGTAGGATTTAAGGAGCTTAAAAAGAGTTCAGGACAAAATTCATCTTGACATTTTTTCAAGTTTCACTTCCTCCAGTCCCTTTCCCCGGCTGTCACCTCTCACCTAACTAAAATATTCAACCTTTCCCTCACTTCCGGTATTTTTCCCTCCTCATTTAAGCATGCCATCATACATCCATTACTTAAAAAACCATCCCTCGACCAAAACTGTGCCGCTAATTATAGACCTGTCTCTAATCTTCCCTTCATCTCTAAACTCCTCGAACGCCTGGTCCACTCCCGTCTTACCCGCTATCTCTCAGATAACTCTCTTCTCGACCCTCTTCAATCTGGTTTCCGCTCTTTACACTCTACTGAAACTGCCCTCACTAAAGTCTCTAATGACCTACTAACAGCTAAATCTAATGGTCACTACTCCATGCTAATTCTCTTGGATCTCTCTGCAGCATTTGATACTGTGGATCATCAGCTCCTCCTCACTATGCTCCGCTCCATCGGCCTCAAGGACACCGTTCTCTCCTGGTTCTCCTCCTATCTCTCTGACCGATCCTTCACTGTATGTTTCGCTGGTTCCTCCTCCTCTCACCTTCCCCTTACTGTTGGGGTTCCTCAAGGATCAGTCCTAGGCCCCCTCCTCTTCTCTTTGTATACTGCCCCTATTGGACAAACAATCAGTAGATTTGGCTTCCAGTACCATCTCTATGCTGACGACACCCAACTATACACTTCTTCTCCTGATCTCACGCCTGCCTTATTAGAAAACACCAGTGATTGTCTTACCGCTGTCTCTAGCATCATGTCCTCCCTCTATCTGAAACTAAACCTGTCAAAAACTGAACTCCTCGTGTTTTCTCCCTCTACTAACCTACCTTTGCCTGACATTGCCATCTCCGTTTGCGGTTCCACCATTACTCCAAAGCAACATGCCCGCTGCCTTGGGGTCATCCTTGATTCTGACCTTTCATTCACCCCCCACATCCGATCACTGGCTCGCTCTTCTTACCTGCATCTCAAAAACATTTCTAGAATTCGCCCTTTTCTTACTTTCGACTCTGCAAAAACTCTTACTGTTTCACTTATTCATTCTCGTCTGGACTATTGTAACTCTCTACTAATCGGCCTCCCTCTTACCAAACTCTCCCCGCTCCAATCTGTCCTGAATGCTGCTGCCAGGATCATATTCCTCACCAACCGTTACACCGATGCCTCTACCTTGTGCCAGTCATTACACTGGTTACCCATCCACTCCAGAATCCAGTACAAAACTACTACCCTCATCCACAAAGCACTCCATGGCTCAGCACCACCCTACATCTCCTCTCTGGTCTCAGTCTACCACCCTACCCGTGCCCTCCGCTCCGCTGATGACCTCAGGTTAGCATCCTCAATAATCAGAACCTCCCACTCCCGTCTCCAAGACTTTACACGTGCTGCGCCGATTCTTTGGAATGCACTACCTAGGATAATACGATTAATCCCCAATCCCCACAGTTTTAAGCGTGCCCTAAAAACTCATTTGTTCAGACTGGCCTACCGCCTCAATGCATTAACCTAACGATCCCTGTGTGGCCTATATTAAAAAAAAAAAAAAAAAAAAATTAATTAACTGGTTCATGCAGCTTTACATGAACACCCAAGCCTTACACTATGGCTGGTCCGAATAACTATAGCAATTGTTACCATCCACCTCTCGTGTCTCCCCTTTTCCTCATAGTTTGTAAGCTTACGAGCAGGGCCCTCACTCCTCTTGGTATCTGTTTTGAACTGTATTTCTGTTATGCTGTAATGTCTATTGTATGTACAAGTCCCCTCTATAATTTGTAAAGCGCTGCGGAATATGTTGGCGCTATATAAATAAAAATTATTATTATTATTATTAAGTTGTGTAATTTAGTTTTTAAGATAAGTCCTACTCCAAAATTAAAGTTACGGTAGTTTAGCCAAGAGTGCATGTATTTTACCGTATATACTCAAGTACAAGCCGAGAATTTCAGCCCATTTTTTTAGGCTTAAAGTGCCCTTCATCATATACTCGAGGCATTGTCCCAGGGGGTTGGTGGGGGAAGGGGAGTGGCAGGAATGGAGGCTGTTACATCATACTCACCCCCACCTGACACGTCTCTGCACTTCCCTGCTTCTCAGATGGTCTCTGGCGCCTGCAGTTCTTCCTGTGTTCAGCGGTCACGTGGTACCACTCATTAAAGTAATGAATATGCACGCGACTCCACTCCCATAGGTGTGGCGCGCATACTCATTACTTTAATGAGCGGTACCATGTGACCGCTGAACACAGGAACAAGCTGCCGGCACGCACCAGAGACCATCGGAGAAGCAGGGAATTGCAGAGAGGAGAAGGGAGTATGATGGGGGAGGCTGAGCCGTGTGATATTCACCTGTCCCCGTTCCACTGCCGCGCTGTGTCTTCCGCGTCCTCTGGCTGTGACATTCAGGTCAGAGGGTGCGATGATGTGGTTAGTGCATGCCCTCTGCCTGAACAGTCACTGCAGAGACCCGGAAGACACAGCGGCGCGGGGCGGTGGAATGGGACAGGTGAATATCGCAAGTGCCAGGCCCTGAACCAGTGGTGACTCCGGCACCTGGTCCCCTTAGCATGCCAGTGTCCCCGCCTGCTCAGGACACCAGCACTTGATGCCCAGCGATGAGAGGTGAGTATGTCATTTTTTTTTTAAATCACAGCAGCAACAGCAGCATATTGGGCATATTATTCTATGGAGCATCTTATGGGGCCATCAACTTTATGGAGTATTATAAGGGCCATATTATTCTATGGAGCATCTTATGGGGCCATTATTAACCTTTGTGCAGCATTATATGGGGCATATTTTTGTATTGAGCATCTTATGGGGTCTATCATGAACATTATGGAGCATTATATGGGGCGTATTTTGTATGGAGCATCTTATGGGGCCCATCATGAACTGTATGGAGCATTATATGGGGCTCCTGATTCAATATGGATATTTAAAAACATTTAACCTACTGATGTCTCAATCGATTTTACTTTTATTGGTATCTATTTTTATTTTTGAAATTTACCAGTAACTGCTGCATTTCCCATTCTAGGCTTATACTCGAGTCAATAATTTTTCCCAGATTTTTGTGGCAAAATTAAGGGTCTCGGCTTATACTCGGGTCGGCTTATACTTGAGTATACACAGTAATTAAGAGAGGGAAATATCCCCCCATGGGAACAAAAATATCGGACATATTGCAATTCAACATGTCCAAACTTTTTTCTTCTGTTGCTGGTAAAGAGAAGCTTTCTTACCTTAACTGTTACTTACTTGTCCCTGGTCTTGGTTCTGCTCCATCTACCCTAGTCCGATGAATTTTCTGATGTTCCATGTTGGGCTTTGCAAATCGCCTGGTGTGATTCCATGTGATTAACTGCCTGGGCCTATTTAAGAGCTTCTAAGACACACACCTGAGCCTTAGTATTGAATCTGAGACTGGACTGGCAGTTTGTGTGTGCACAGCAACCTGACTGCAAGCTGCAGGATGTCTCCTGTAGACCAGCAACTTCTAGTGCTTCTTTCTACTTATCTGCAACTTAAAGTAACTCCGGAGTTCTGTCAGCTATCTAACCCTGGGTCTTCTGGACATCTTCTCTGTGTCTGCCTGTGGTTTTCAGGATGTCCTCCTGGCTGTGTGTAGCTTTCTTGGTTGCTGACTCTCAGGTTACTCCGGAGTGTTATTTGCCACCTGCATGCAGTTTCCTGTACTCCGCTTGCTTGCCTGCGGTTTCCTGGCATCCTCCTCCTGTCTACAGTTTTCTGTACTCCACCTGCTTGACTGTGATTTCCTGACGTCCTTCGCCTGCCTGTGGTTTCCAGCATTCCAACTGTGTACAGTTTTCAGTACCTCTACTCACCAACCTACTGCACCAACACCTGTGGCCCATGTGCGCACCTGGACCTTGATATTAAAGGATCCACCTTACCCAGTGAGCCCCTTGGCTTTCTCGTAACATTAGCAGCCATATTCAGCTCTGAGAAATATTTCTGTGCCACATCCAGGTCCCCAGCCCCCACAGTAGTGACACCCAATGCATCCCATTACCAATGTAATAACAGTAAATTCTTTCCCACAGAAAACACGCCGAGGCCTTGTGCCCCACTCCCTTATAGGCACTATACTTTTATGCAGGGCTTCCCATTTTATCACCATTTGGTATTCTATGATTAAAGGGAACATGTCACCAGTTTTGTCACATAGCAGCTAAAAATATTATCTTACTCAGCGTCTGCGCTGCATTCCCTAAATCCTTATATAACCCCCTGACTCCCCCTGTATAGCCTCGAAAAATCTTTTTGATTTCTCCCGCGCTGCTTGCTAATCTGGTCCGTCTGGTCCTATGGGAGTGGTTTTGGACCTCTCCACCCTTCCCTCCGGCTGCTGCTCGCGGTCCTTGACATGGATAACTTCTCCTTCATCATCCTCATCGCTGCGAGATATCTCGCGCCTGAGCAGAAAAAATCATGTTTTGCGCTTGCGCAGTATGCTTTGCCTAACTGTAGGCAAAGCCAAAATGCAGAAGGGCGCACCTGTGAGACACGATTTGTCTGTGCAGGTGCGAGATATCTCACAGTGATAATAAATAAATAATAAATAATCTTTATTTTTTTATAGCGCTAACATATTCCGCAGCGCTTTTCAGTTTACACACATTATCATCACTGTCCCCGATGGGGCTCACAATCTAGAATCCCTATCAGTATGTCTTTGGAATGTGGGAGGAAACCGGAGTGCCCGGAGGAAACCCACGCAAACACGGAGAGAACATACAAACTCTTTGCAGATGTTGTCCTGGGTGGGATTAGAACCCAGGACCCCAGCGCTGCAAGGCTGCAGTGCTATCCACTGCACCACCGTGCTGCCCTGAGGATGTCTTAAAATAACAGAAAAAAACAATAAACAAAAAATTTGCAACAGTAAAATGATTGAACCATGAGGCAAGTGGGAGAGGAGGAGGGGACCAACGCTGTTTAAAAAAAATTGTATAAATTTTGGGACACAATAAAATGAAACAAAAGCAAAATACTGTGTAACCATGGCTGAGTGCGGCTGGTAAAATTGTCTAGTAAGCCAAAGGTGATGTCATGTTGCAAATGGTCCCTGTTCCTCCATCTCTCTCCAATATTGGACCCATAGAAGTGTCAGCTCTACACGAATAGGCCGTCGTCCATCCTCCTCCCCGCACCTAGCTCCCCAGCACACCTGCATGCTGCAGAACTTGTGTTGGAATAAAGGACTTTTACCTAAAGGATTTGGTGTTATTTTTTCCTTTTTCTGCTCCATTGAACATACAAATCTTCATATTGTGCACCACCTTATTATATGTTTATGAAGTTGAAATTGTCAGCATTTATTCTATTCAGCATGGGATTTTGGTGCCTAGTTTTTTCATTGCACTTGGAAGACTACAGTTGCCTGCTGCTGCTCACACAGCCTCTCCAGAATATGCAAGATCGAGTTCTACCTTGCTTGTACATGGCATATGAGGCGGTGATCAGGAAGAGAGAAGTGGCGCTGCAACACAGACAGGAGAGCAGCAGCAGGATGAGAATGCTGAAAGTGTGCACGCACTGCCTGCACTTTCACCAGCAGATCAGACACACAGTATCTGGGTAATTTTTGAGGAAAATCTACAAGACCAAATTAACAACATGCGCCAGACAAGGGATGTGCATCAACTCAGCTACGCCCAGATCTGCTACCAGATTTCTTCCGTTAATGCACACCACCAGGCCGGGCTTAAGAGGCAGCGGCACCGACCACTCATCTGTCCTCTCTTTGATCCCGGTCCACAACTTCTATCCTGTATGGAATCTGTTCCCCAAAGAGTTCAGAATCAGAACCGCCTGCTCTCGTTTCCCCTTGGCTGAGCTCAAGTCGGAGGTGCAGGTTTTACTATGAGCGGATGATGAAGGGTTGGAGGAAGCGGCAACCTGGCCAAAGTAACATCCAGCAATTCTCAGTGTTGGTAGGACATCCGCTAGAACACATTCTGCCTCCGGCCCAGCCGCCACTACATTTATCCTGGGCAGTTAAGGAAATGTAACATCCCTGGCCGTGCTTACTGGTCCAAGTAACAGTTGTTATGTGGACCTTGCCACTGATGGCGTGATGCAGTGCACTAATGATTTTTGTCTGGTACATGTGTTTGCAGGGCAGGGATGGCCCACCTGGAGAACTAGTAGCGGCTGGGAACATCTTACTGCATGAGAGCCACTACCATCTGATTTGTGAAACAGTCTGTCTCCACCAGTCGGAATGGAAGCATTCAGAAGGCGAGTAATTTTGAAATGCTGTAATTGAGCAGCATGGCTCATGGGTGGTTAAGGGCATATTTAGTATTTCTCTCCAAGGTTTGGCAGATGGAAAGCTGAATAGTTCCATGGAACGGTGTGGAGATGTTCGGTGACACTGCTGATGGTGATATTGTCACATCATCTCTTTTGCATGGAGGCAGGAGGCCCTGTTGATTGTGAGCGGGGGGGAAAGGCCAAGACTGCAGGAGAAAAGGGAGCAGGAGAGGGCTCTGATCTGTCATGCATTTTAACATGTGTACTCCACTGCAGCTTGTGCATAGATTTCAGATGCCTGATCATGCAGGCGGTGTCATCAGGATATTGTCTGAAGAACTCCCACCCCAGGGTATTCCTAGGATCTCATCATTCCCAGCATCATCTTCAAACCACTCTGCACCCCTGCCATCCTTGCCAGTCGGCACACTGAAAAAAGACGCACTGGTTGTTAACTGTTCCTTATACTCTAACATGTGCTGCAGTGGTTCACTGACCGTAGGCACTGGCCCTCCCACGTACTCATCCTCCAACATAAGTTGCTGGCCATCAGTGCTCTTAGTCTCTTCTCTTTGTGGTGCAGAGCTAGGTGGATGGGACAGAACCACAGCCAGTGGAGGCCTCAAGCAGCAGAAGAGACTGCTGCACAACTTGTGGCTCAAACAGATGTTTTGCAAGGGGGTGAGGTGAAAGAATGTTTGTGACCTTGGTCATCAGGCGCTAAATCTGCATTTCTGCAGGGGAACGGGTGGAAGACAATGCCAAGTCACTTTCAACCATCCAATCTAACACCTTTCCAGCAACTTGTGGCCTCACTATTCTGCCAGCATTACTCAGGCCTACGAAAAGATTCTGAATGTCCTGGCACCTGCTTGTACCAGAGGGAGGTATTGTACTTTGGTACATAGCAGGTAGAGAACTACCACATCCTCTCCCTGCAGAAGCTCCTACATTACGACTAGTAGCTCAAGACCATGGCACTTGTTTGATGCTCTCATAGTTACGGCCACGATACATTACACAGGAAGTCGACAGCTGTGAGGCCCGAAAACCTCATGGGAAACTTTGAGAAACATTTTAAGGTTACTGGAGTTTCCAGCTGCTGGAAAACCTGGAGCTGTGAACTAAGGTTACCTTGGGTGTGTATTTTACTGTTCTTGTTAGTAAATAAAATAATAAATGAAAAAAACGGTGTGGGGTCCTCTGTAATTTTCATAACCAGCAAAGGGAAAGCTGGGGGCTGATGTTAATATTCTGGGAACGGGCCAATATTCATAAAGGTTCCCAGGCTATTAATATCAGTGCACAGCTAATTGGTTAGCCTTTACTAGTTATTATAGGGGAAATCCCCCCAAAAATGACAAGGCCATGGATATTGCCCCCCTCCCAAACTAATAACATCAGCTCTTAGACACCCAAGAAATGTGCATTCATAACATGCGCCAATTTTGGCGCTTAGCCTCTGTATTCCCACTTGCCCAGGTGTGGTAGCAAATGAGTTAACAGATTTGGGGTTAATGTCAGCTGTTTTATGGCTGCTGACATCAAGCCCAGGGGTTGATAATGGGGTTAGTAATGGGGGAAGAGGCGTCTATAAGACGCTCCCATTACTAACCGCATAGTCAGATTGTAATGCAGACACAGCCAGTATAAAGCTCTTTATTAGAAATAAAACTCCTTACCCTCTTTTACCCATTTATTTACAAAAATTAAAAATAAAAACACACCACTTTCCTCACCTGTCTGACGATAATCCATATGTGCTCCGGTGACTGCACTGATGTCATCTCTTGTGAAACAGTTCTTATGGTACTAGCGTTGACGTCCTTGAGGTCACCGGAGTACATTGATTATGAATTCCGCTCACCTTATTGATGTCACCGCTCTGCTCTGCAGTGGCGTTCTCAGGCTCAGTGTCCTCCTGGATTCACGGTTGAGCAGTCACATCATGCCACTGACAGCCATGAAATCCAGATGCAGCAGAGTTGAAGCGCATCATGGGACATATTGATTATCTTATCGTTGGACAGGTGAGGAATATGGTGATTTTTTATTTTTGAAAATAAATGTGTAAACTAAAGTTTAATTTCAAATAAAGGACTTTATTTTGACTGTATCTTCTTTACTACAATATGACTATGGGGTTAGTAATTATAGACGTCTTTCCATTTCTAACCTGTGAGCTTGATGTCAGCTGACATCAACTCCACAAATTTTATCTCACTTGCCACCACATAAGAGCAAGTGGGAAAAGTCGGGAAATGCGCCAGAATTGGCGTATTTAATAGATGCGCCTTTTCTGGGGTGGCTGTGACTTGTTACTTTTAGGCTGGGGAGGGCCAATAACCATTGCTCCTTCCCAGTCTGAGAATACAAGCCCCAAGCTGTCTGCTTTAGCTTGGCTGGTTGTCAAAAATTGGGGATGCCATGTCATTTTTTAATTATTTGTTTAAATAATTTTAAAACATGACATAGGGATCTCTCTGTGGAGACTTGGGGGGTCGACGGACACCCCTGTCCACTAGCCAAAACCCCATGGACCAGGAATTGTCCTGCCGAATGCCTGCTCTCCTTTTAACATGGGCATAACGCTATGCAGACAACACAGGGCAAAGGTAAAACAGTGTGGCAATGCTTTATTGAATCACAAAGCAGGCAGATAACAAATAGAACAGTCCCAGCAAAATACCCCAAAATGGTGCACATTACAAAGTCTCACCCATCCACTGTCTCGTCGGGATAATGGCACCTGCTACTTCAGAGCTTCCAGGGTCGACTACCCCACCTGTGGTATGCAAACAGAGAGGAGGTAAGGACAATCGTAGATAGATGTCAATTCATTCAGATATTAGGGCCAGTTGACCGGAGGGCCACAACCTGGCTTCATCTTCCAGAGTCCCACCTGTGGTACGCACTCAGAGAAGAGGTAGAGACAAGCTTAGTAAATTGTCAGTCCATTTAGGTACAAGGCCAGTTGACCTGGGGGACATTACCTGGCTTTTCTGAACATCGCTATGGAGCCAGGCAACCGGTAGATCCCAATCTTGGCTTTCTCCAAACGTATCCATGGATCAGCGATGGTTAATGCAGCAGATCTGTATTCTTCCAACCGGGGCCAAAGTCCCCTAGGTTGGCAACCTGTAGAATAATAAATCTGTGTCCCTCGCGATGGAGCCATGATGTATTGGCTGCTGTCCTGTCTCTGGATGTCTGGATGTCTTTGCTGAATCTATGGCTCTCTCTCTCTGCACAGAGGCATGTAACCTATTTTTATAATTAACACGTGTCCTTCATCCAGTATTCACAAATAAAAGGGGAATAATGGAGATCTATTTGCATAGTTTTTCTTCCTCTTACAAGTCAACAAACTATCTGGCCTAGACAATGTATAATTAGCATATCAGTAAACATCACTATTCATAGTAATCAATGATAAGAGCACAATGTTACATCAAATATCAACTTGCAAGTCAATATTGCATGCTTACACAAGCAAACGTTTTTTTCTTGACCAAGCAGAAATAAACACATACATTCAAAAGTTAACATATAGATATCAGTCTAATCTTTCCGGTTTGCTAAAAAATAGTCATCTGGTTAATTAAGATACAATGCTGTGTCTTCACGCTGTCTATTTTTGATAATCAGTCAACATAACGCTGACAGATGAGGGCTGCAGCCAGGGCTGGACTGGGACTAAAAATCTCTTTGTGCAGCTGTAGGTTACAAGAAGTGAGAGGAGTGGACCATGAATATATAACTTACTAGAAATAGGCCCAATGCTATTGCATCGGGAGTGTGGTGAAATGAACATCCCCCTGGCTCTCAGCCAATGAGCGGCATGGGATTCAAATCCCCCGCCCCGCTGGCTGAGCCAATGAGCAGTGCCTCGCGGCTTTGAGCGGCCTGGGATTCAAATCCCCCGCCAAAGCCGCGCAGCACCGCTCATTGGCTGAGCAGCGTGGGATTGAAATCCCCGCCGGCTGAGCCAATGAGCAATGCCGCGCAGGATTTGAATCCCCCGCCAAGCGGTCAAGGGCTGCTCAGCCAATGAGCAGTGCCGCACGGCTTTGGGCGCACTGCTATACAATATATGAAATATCTTGAGGGTGCGATGCAGTAATAAGAACAATTATATATAGAGAAGGAGAAAACATCACTGCAAAAATATCGCACACCATCAAAAAATAGGAAACAATTGTATAAAATATAACAAGCTGTTTTTATTGACACTTCAAAACACCACAGACAATTAAAACATAATTAAAAATATACAAAACAACATCCAATACACACAGGCAATAGAGGCCATAGATAAGTGTAATATTGTACCAAAAATCAAACCTAATGGCTCATGAGGTGGTGCGCAAAACCATACATATATATATATATATATATATATATATATAATTTGGAAGGTACCATAGATAGCCCATAGGAGCACAAAAGTGCAACCAAGAAGATAGAAGGCAAAAAATGGTTGCCCAACCTGATAGAAACTAGCAAACCAACTAGCAGGCTTGAAGGTACTTGTACATAATAGTACCACTGGACCTCACAATATAACCGGAGGAGAATCCCCCATCTAATTCTACCTGGTGAAGCGATACCCCACGCGTATCGCCTGGCAAACCTCAGGGAAGGCTTCCTCAGGGAAGATCAGTGAGTTATTGCTGCAGCTTAAACTTATACACAGATCGGGCGACACTGGAGCAGATGACCCCACTGACTGCGCAACTCGATCTGTGTCAAGCTTCAAGCTGGGAATAAATCAGCTCACGGTGACTCAGAGTGACTGCAGACACCACGACAAGGCAAGATCCGACCCTGCCAGAGACCTCCTACTCCGGCCCCCTGCTCTGCTGATCTCATCGCAGAAGCTCCTCTCCATGGAATCAGCCTCGCCGGCTCACAGGTGACGTGAGATCAGCAGACACTCGCACCCTCACATCAGGCAGTGTGACCATCTTCAATACTCGGACGGCCAGGCCGGCACTTGTACAACTCCAAACCACAGTGCCGGCCGGGAGGCCTAAAACTGCTGCTCGTGCACACAGTCGCGCTGCACAACAGAAATCATCAGGGCCAAGGGGCTACACAGAACAGCATAGCGCACCGCCCCCTGGTCATGCTGATTTCAGCTGTGCAGCATGATTGAGTTTGCAAGTCAAGCTAATGCTGCCTGACCTGCACACTGCTGAAGAGGGAGTGGAGGTGATCAAGCAGCCCACTACACGGACCGGCCCTTTTGGCATTTGCCAGAATTGCCAGATGGCAAGTCCGACCCTGACAGGAGCACACAGTTGTCGGTTTTGCCTGCACTGGTTGTCCAAAATATTTATTGCACAGCAATACTTTCATCAGCCAACACCTGTGTCCGGCAGTAACTTTTCACCGCCGGTCTAAGCTGCTGGCTCATGTTATCTTGAAAAGTTACAGCCGATTAGAGTCGGTGTTTCTCGCACTGTCACATAAATGACAGCGTGGGAAACACTGGATGTTCTGTCCCCCCATTCATTTGACTGGGGTCGGGGTTCAGTTTTAAGTTCGGCTATAGTTCTTGTATCCAAACCGAACTTTTTAAAAAGTTTCAGCCGGATCTGCCGGACCCTAGCATCCACTGGTTCGCCCATCACTAGTTGGAAATAGTTTAGATCAGAAAGATTAATCTGGAAATATATAATCCTGAAGTCAGACTTTTTCAAAAATTAAGCCATAACAGAGGTCAGATTTCATTTTTAGCAGCCACAACTTTAAAAGGTGAAACTTTTATAACTCTACTCTTAGGTTTGTGGTCAAGATCTTGGCTGTTTGACGTGATTGATAATGTGACCAACATTATACTTTACTCTTTCATTTCCTAAGAAATCTTACCAAGATGTTTTGAAATTGGCAGGAAAATGTTCTAACAAATTTATTGGAAGCCTAATCAAAAACTCGGAAAAGAACATTCAATACTGAGGAGTCAAACTGATGTTACCAGGATGACATTTTACCTTCCTGACTCCCACCTATGACCTGCACCTGCAGGGAGTCAATTGGACCTAAACCAATGTTCTTTAATATAGCTATCAGTTCACATAAATCATTGATGTTCCTGAGATGTGATAAAAAGCATAAAAATATATGGAAGATCCTAAAAAAAGAATGGAAAATGCTCTAAATTAGGAGGTCAGGAAAAGAAGTAAAAAACATGGTTTGTATAAAGAAATATCAATATTTTTAAAAGTGTTATAAAAAACTAATTCTGTCTATTAAACGCCATTGAAGTAAATGGACGATGATAAAGCTATTTTTATCAGAGACAATTCCAATAACTTACATTATTAGAGATACTGTAAATATAGATTCGGAAAGTGAGAGAATCAATATATATACAGTTACTATGCGTAAGAGGTGATAAGACTAACTTGGAGATTTATGATATCTTGGACAGGAGGGGCACTGTTTTAGGAAGAAAACAGCCATGTTTTTCTAATCCCATGCCACCCTTTTAAATCAAAGAGATTGATAAGGAAAATCATAGCTTTTTTTCTTATAGACTGGAATAAAAATATTGTAATACCAGATACAACCAGTGAACAAGAGTGGCATTGGCTATTGTGTATTTTATATAATCCTATTCAAGAGCTCGATTGTTATAGTATTACTTTTTTCAGGTGAAGCATCACCGTGAGCTCTGACCTTGTAGTTCTGACCTAGGTGTTCAAACCTGCTGATTTTGGTATGATGGACAAATACCATCTCCTGTCTATGGGATCTGCCAACTCTCCCCTGAAGGCAGGGAAAATATAAATAGGGCAAGTTAGAATTGAACATGTCGATGGTTTTCTTTGCAGCTTATTCCTCTCTCCCTAAAGAGCATCAGTTAAACTTCCTAAGCCATCTATATGGGCATGTAAGTCATACGAAGCGGAATAAAATAATATCTTGATATCAGCAAGCCAATGTCTTATTCCGGAGATACCCATGTTTTTCTTATATATGAGCTGTTCAGGACTATGGGCCGGACATAGATCTACATGTGAATCTGCCTCCGGGATTATTATAAAAATATTATTTATTATATTATAAAAAATATGTGTGATATGTAATGGCTGTTTTCTGCTCTCCTGATCTCACTGCAGAGCTGTGTGAGATTATAACACATCTGCAGCTTCCATCTCACAGGTAGCCAGTGATGCAATCATGTTACAATACAGCAGAGCTGTCAGAGCTACAGCAAATATGTTTGCAAGGAGACAATGTTCAGTTCTACTGTTTTAAGTTAGTGCTCGCCTGTGCTGAATGTGCATGTGTATGGGTGTATTAGCCTAACAGTTGTTGAATGTGCATGACCACTATAATGTTCTCCACTTTAGCTATATTGATATTCATCTTCGGATGTCATTCTGATTGACAGCCGGATCCCTGCTGCCTAACTGGGGGAGCCAGCTGTCAATCAGAATGACGCCAGAAGTATCGCCCTGTCGCATCAGCAAAGGGAGCTGAATCCCCAGCAGGAGTGGTCTGTGACAGGAAGAACAGCGCCATGCACAACGGGCAGGTAAGCTGCAATTACCTGCCTTTTTTTTTAATAAAGTGTCGGATATAACCTTTAATAAAAAAAAGTCAATGAAAAATTAGGACATATTCCTTTACCATAGTCAGGCCTAGACTATTTTTGGCTGCATTTGGGGCTTGGCTGTAATATCAGGCATAGCTATATGAAAAAAGTGGCACTGTTTCTGCGAAATAAGGCCAAATTTTTTCTAATATATTAGTAGCAATTTTAAAAATGTCTTCCTTTAAGTGTTGTCACGCCTCATTGTCCCTTCTGTCATTTCTGTCTCCTTTACATAAAGAAATGTGGTAAGTATGTCACTTTTTTGTGAAATCTGAACATCTAAGAATTGCATGCTCTGAACGGAGGACACCAATGTGAATTTAATAGTCTCGTCTATTGTATTTAAGAATTCATGAAAGGAACATAGTTCCTCCTGAGTCCCTGTCCATAGGAGGAAGATGTCATCTGTGTATCTCCACCACCCCAAAACATGTCAGTAGTGGTGGGATACATAGATAAGATCCTCCTCCAGGGTACTCATCACTATATTTGCATACGCGGGCACCATGTTTGTGCCCATGGCGGTTTCCTTGTAGCTGTAAGCAAAAGTCATTTCCAAATAGAAAATAATTTTGTCTCAAGATAATCTCCAAAATATCAATAATGAATTTCCTACCACCTTCTGTCATAGATTCCAATGGAAGTTTCTTTCTGACTGCTCTTACACCCCTTTCATGATCAATTGAGGTATACAGAGAGATTACATCGATGGACGCCATAATTATAGTTTCCTTCAGTTGGATTTTTTGCAATTTTGTGAGGAAATCAGTTGTATGCTATACAAAGGACAATGCATTTTTTGCCAGTGGATTCAAAATCTTATCTAAAAATAACCCAATTTTATTAAATACTGAATCCACTCCCGAAACTATTGGGTGACCCGGTTGGTTTTGTAAAGATTTATGAATTTTTGGAATAACATATAGCACTGGTGTTCTGGGGTTTTCCACATACAAATAATCAAATAAGTCCTGATCTATAATTCCCATATTAAGTGCTCCTTGTAAACAATTCTTTATACATCTCATAGTGGGAAATTTCGGATCACTATCTAGTTTCTTATAGACCTCCTCATCACCCAATTGTCTTTTAATCTCCAAAGGTACCATCACACATAACGATTTCGTTAACGATATCGCTGCTTTTTGTGACGTAGCAACGATATCGTTAACCCCTTCCCGACCTGTGACACAGCGTATGCGTCATGAAAGTCGGTGCCAATCCGACCTGTGACGCATATGCTGTGTCACAGAAAGATCGCGTCCCTGCAGGCCGGGTGAAAGGGTTAACTCCCATTTCACCCGATCTGCAGGGACAGGGGGAGTGGTAGTTTAGCCCAGGGGGGGTGGCTTCACCCCCTCGTGGCTACGATCGCTCTGATTGGCTGTTGAAAGTGAAACTGCCAATCAGAGCGATTTGTAATATTTCACCTAAAAAAATGGTGAAATATTACAATCCAGCCATGGCCGATGCTGCAATATCATCGGCCATGGCTGGAAATACTAATGTGCCCCCACCCCACCCCTCCGATCGCCCCCCCAGCCCCCCGATCGGTGGTCCGCTCCCCTCCGTCCTGTGCTCCGCTCCCCCGTCCTCCTGTCCGCTCCCCCGTGCTCCAATCACACCCCCCCGTGCTCCAATCAAACCCCCCCGCACTCCGATCCCCCCCCGTGCTCCGAACCACCCCCCCTGCACACCGATCCCCCCCCCCTGCACACCGATCCACCCGCCCGCACACCGATCACTCTCCCCCATGCTCCGATCCCTCCCCCCCCGTGCTCCGACGCCCCCCCGTGCCCTGATCTCCCCCCCCCTGTGCCCTGATCTCCCCCCCTTATACTTACCGATCCTGGCGAGGTCCGTCAGTCTTCTTCCCCGAGCGCCGCCATGTTCCAAAATGGCGGGCGCATGCGCAGTGCGCCCGCCGAATCTGCCGGCCGGCAGATTCGTTCCAATGTGAATTTTGATCACTGTGATATAATCTATCACAGTGGTCAAAATAAAAAAACAGTAAATGACCCCCCCCATTTGTCCCCCATAGATAGGGACAATAATAAAATAAAGAATTTTTTTTTTTTTTCACTAAGGTTGGAGTTAGAACTAGGGTTAGGGTTAGGGTTAGGGGTAGGGTTAGGGGTAGGGTTAGGGGTAGGGTTAGGGGTAGGGGTAGGGTTAGGGGTAGGGTTAGGGTTAGGGGTAGGGTTAGGGTTAGGGGTAGGGGTAGGGGTAGGGTTAGGGGTAGGGTTAGGGTTAGGGTTTCGGTATGTGCACACGTATTCTGGTCCTCTGCGGATTTTTCTGCAGCGGATTTGATAAATCCGCAGTGCTAAACCGCTGCGGATTTATGGCAGATTTACCGCGGTTTTTCTGCGCATTTCACTGCGGTTTTACAACTGCGATTTTCTATTAGAGCAGTTGTAAAACCGCTGTGGAATCCGCAGAAAGAAGTGACATGCTGCGGAATGTAAACCGCTGCGTTTCCGTGCAGTTTTTCCGCAGCATGTGTACAGCGATTTTTGTTTCCCATAGGTTTACATTGAAATGTAAACTCATGGGAAACTGCTGCGGATCCGCAGCGTTTTCCAAAGCGTGTGCACATACCTTTAGAATTAGGCTATGTGCACACGGTGCGGATTTGGCTGCGGATCCGCAGCGGATTGGCCGCTACGGATCCGCAGCAGTGTTCCATCAGGTTTACAGTACCATGTAAACCTATGGAAAACCAAATCCGCTGTGCCCATGGTGCGGAAAATACCGCACGGAAACGCTGCGTTGTATTTTCCGCAGCATGTCAATTCTTTGTGCGGATTCCGCAGCGTTTTACACCTATTCCTCAATAGGAATCCGCAGGTGAAATCCGCAGTAAATCCGCAGGTAAAACGCAGTGCCTTTTACCCGCGGATTTTTCAAAAATGGTGCGGAAAAATCTCACACGAATCCGCAACGTGAGTACATAGCCTTAGGGTTAGGGTTGGGTTGGAATTAGGGTTGTGGTTAGGGTTAGGGGTGTGTTGGGGTTAGGGTTGTGGTTAGGGGTGTGTTGCGGTTAGGGTTGTGGTTAGGGTTACGGCTACAGTTGGGATAAGGGTTAGGGGTGTGTTGGCGTAAGAATTGAGGGGTTTCCACTGTTTAGGCACATCAGGGGGTCTCCAAACGCAACATGGCGCCACCATTGATTCCAGCCAATCTTTTATTCAAAAAGTCAAATGGTGCTCCTTCCCTTCCGAGCCCCGACGTGTGCCCAAACAGTGGTTTACCCCCACATATGGGGTATCAGTGTACTCAGGACAAACTGGGCAACAATTACTGGGGTCCAATTTCTCCTGTTACCCTTGAGAAAATAAAAAATTGCTTGCTAAAACATCATTTTTGAGGAAAGTAAAATGATTTTTTATTTTCACGGCTCTGCGTTGTAAACGTCTGTGAAGCACTTGGGGGTTCAAAGTGCTCACCACATATCTAGATAAGTTCCTTGGGGGGTCTAGTTTCCAAAATGGGGTCACTTGTGGGGGGTTTCTACTGTTTAGGCACACCAGGGGCTCTGCAAACGCAACGTGACGCCCGCAGACCATTCCATCAAAGTCTGCATTTCAAAACGTCACTACTTGACTTCCGAGCCCCGACATGTGCCCAAACAGTGGTTTACCCCCACATATGGGGTATCAGCGTACTCAGGACAAACTGGGCAACAATTACTGGGGTCCAATTTCTCCTGTTACCCTTGAGAAAATAAAAAATTGCTTGCTAAAACATCATTTTTGAGGAAAGAAAAATGATTTTTTATTTTCACGGCTCTGCGTTGTAAACGTCTGTGAAGCACTTGGGGGTTCAAAGTGCTCACCACATATCTAGATAAGTTCCTTGGGGGGTCTAGTTTCCAAAATGGGGTCACTTGTGGGGGGTTTCTACTGTTTAGGCACACCAGGGGCTCTGCAAACGCAACGTGACGCCCGCAGACCATTCCATCAAAGTCTGCATTTCAAAAGTCACTACTTCCCTTCTGAGCCCCGACGTGTGCCCAAACAGTGGTTTACCCCCACATATGGGGTATCAGCGTACTCAGGAGAAACTGGACAACAACTTTTGGGGTCCAATTTCTCCTGTAACCCTTGGGAAAATAAAAAATTCTGGGCTAAAAAATTATTTTTGAGGAAAGAAAACGTATTTATTATTTTCACTGCTCTGTGTTATAAACTTCTGTGAAGCACTTGGGGGTTCAAAGTGCTCACCTCACATCTAGATAAGTTCCTTTCGGGGTCTAGTTTCTAAAATGGGGTCACTTGTGGGGAGTTTCTACTGTTTAGCCACATCAGGGGCTCTGCAAACGCAACGTAACGCCCGCAGAGCATTCCATCAAAGTCTGCATTTCAAAATGTCACTACTTGACTTCCGAGCCCCGACATGTGCCCAAACTGTGGTTTACCCCCACATATGGGGTATCAGCGTACTCAGGAGAAACTGTACAACAACTTTTGGGGTCAAATTTCTCCTGTTACCCTTGGGAAAATAATAAATTGCAGGCTAAAAAATCATTTTAGAGAAAATAAAATTTTTATTTTATTTTCATGGCTCTGCGTTATAAACTTCTGTGAAGCACTTGGAAGTTCAAAGTCCTCACCACACATCTAGATTAGTTCCTTTGGGGGTCTAGTTTCCAAAATGGGGTCATATGTGGGGGATCTCCAATGTTTAGGCACACAGGGGCTCTCCAAACGTGACATGGTGTCCGCTAATGATTGGAGCTAATTTTCCATTTAAAAAGCCAATTGGCGTGCCTTCCCTTCCGAGCCCTGCCGTGCGCCCAAACAGTGGTTTACCCCCACATATGGGGTATCATCGTACTCAGGACAAACTGGACAACAACATTTGCGGTCCAATTTCTCCTATTACCCTTGGCAAAATAGGAAATTCCAGGCTAAAAATCATTTTTGAGGAAAGAAAAATTATTTTTTATTTTCATGGCTCTGCATTATAAACTTCTGTGAAGCACCTGGGGGTTTAAAGTGCTCAATATGCATCTAGATAAGTTCCTTGGGGGGTCTAGTTTCCAAAATGGGGTCACTTGTGGGGGAGCTCCAATGCATAGGCACACAGGGGCTCTCTAAACGCGACATGGTGTCCGCTAACAATTGGAGCTAATTTTCCATTCAAAAAGTCAAATGGCGCGCCTTCCCTTCCGAGCCCTGCCGTGTGCCCAAACAGTGGTTTACCCCCACATATGAGGTATCGGCGTACTCGGGAGAAATTGCCCAACAAATTTTAGGATTCATTTTATCCTATTGCCCATGTGAAAATGAAAAACTGAGGCGAAAAGAATTTTTTTGTGAAAAAAAAAGTACTTTTTCATTTTTACAGATCAATTTGTGAAGCACCTGAGGGTTTAAAGTGCTCAATATGCATCTAGATAAGTTCCTTGGGGGGTCTAGTTTCCAAAATGGGGTTATTTGTGGGGGAGCTCCAATGTTTAGGCACACGGGGGCTCTCCAAACACGACATGGTGTCCGCTAACAATGGAGATAATTTTTCATTCAAAGAGTCAAATGGCGCTCCTTCCCTTCCGAACCTTACCATGTGCCCAAACAGTGGTTTACCTCCACATGTGAGGTATCGGTGTACTCATGAGAAATTGCCCAACAAATTTTAGGATCCATTTTATCCTGTTGCCCATGTGAAAATGAAAAAAATTGAGGCTAAAAGAATTTTTTTGTGAAAAAAAAGTACTTTTTCATTTTTACGGATCAATTTGTGAAGCCCCCGGGGGTTCAAAGTTCTCACTATGCATCTAGATAAGTTCCTTGGGGCGTCTAGTTTCCAAAATGGGGTCACGTGTGGGGGAGCTCCAATTTTTAGGCACACGGGGGCTCTCCAAACGTGACATGGTGTCCGCTAAAGAGTGGAGCCAATTTTTCATTCAAAAAGTCAAATGGCGCTCCTTCCCTTCCAAGCCCTGCCGTGCGCCCAAACAGTGGTTTACCCCCACATATGAGGTATCAGCGTACTCAGGACAAATTGGACAACAACTTTCGTGGTTCAGTTTCTCCTTGTACCATTGGGAAAATAAAAAAAATGTTGCTAAAAGATAATTTTTGTGACTAAAAAGTTAAATGTTCATTTTTTCCTTCCATGTTGCTTCTGCTGCTGTGAAGCACCTGAAGGGTTAAAAAACTTCTTGAATGTGGTTTTGAGCACCTTGAGGGGTGCATTTTTTAGAATGGTGTCACTTTTGGGTATTTTCATCCATATAGACCCCTCAAACTGACTTCAAATGTGAGGTGGTCCCTAAAAAAAATGGTTTTGTAAATTTCGTTGTAAAAATGAGAAATCGCTGGTCAAATTTTAACTCTTATAACTTCCTAGCAAAAAAAAATGTTGTTTCCAAAATTGTGCTGGTGTAAAGTAGACATGTGGGAAATGTTATTTATTAACTATTTTGTGTCACATAACTCTCTGGTTTAACAGAATAAAAATTCAAAATGTGAAAATTGCGAAATTTTCAAAATTTTCGCCAAATTTCCGTTTTTATCACAAATAAACGCAGAATTTATTGACCTAAATTTACCACTAACATGAAGCCCAATATGTCACGAAAAAACAATCTCAGAACCGCTAGGATCCGTTGAAGCGTTCCTGAGTTATTACCTCATAAAGGGACACTGGTCAGAATTGCAAAAAACGGCCAGGTCATTAAGGTCAAAATAGGCTGGGTCATGAAGGGGTTAACGAAATCGTTATGCGTGACAGCGAACAACGATCAGGCCCCTGCTGGGAGATCGTTGGTCGCTGGGGAATGATCAGGACTTTATTTAGTCGCTGGATCACCCGCTGACATCGCTGAATCGGTGTGTGTGATACCGATTCAGCGATGTCTTCACTGGTAACCTGGGTAAACATCGGGTTACTAAGCGCAGGGCCACGCTTAGTAACCCGATGTTTACCCTGGTTACCATTGTAAAAGTAAAAAAAAAACACTACATATTTACATTCCTGTCACGTCCCTCAGCGTCAGCTTCCCTGCGTCCCCCAGTGTCAGCGCCGGCCGGCCGTAAAGCAGAGCACAGCGGTGACGTCACCGCTCTGCTTTCCGGCCAGCGCTTACACAGTGCAGGGAAGCTGACGCTGGGGGACGCGACAGGAATGTAAATATGTAGTGTTTTTTTTTTACTTTTACAATGGTAACCAGGGTAAACATCGGGTTACTAAGCGTGGCCCTGCGCTTAGTAACCCGATGTTTACCCTGGTTACACGGGGACTTCGGCATCGTTCGTCGCTGGAGAGCTGTCTGTGTGACAGCTCTCCAGTGACCACACAACGACTTACCAATGATCACGGCCAGGTCGTATCGCTGGTCGTGATCGTTGGTAAATTGTTAAGTTTAACGGTACCTCAACCAATAAGAATCTTTCTCCATGATGACAATGGCTCCGTCTTTATCAGCCGGTTTCACCACAAGATTGTCATCATGGACAAATTCAGACAGAGCTTCCACGCCACGCCACGCGAACCTAATACTGTAAAATCCACCTTATTTTGAAGCTACTTTTTGGAGTGCTGCCTTCTGTTTGTTACCACTATCTATCTATCTATTAATCTATCTATCTTTAATATAACAAAAACTTTTTTTAATCTGGCAGCCATAATAGTAAACTCTGATATCCAGGAATTATTTTTGGATAGTTTACAACAAAACTTAACGGTTTCTGCTTTTCTTCTCCATTCTTCAATAACAAGCTTGGTAACATTGTCTTGGCATTTTCAATTCCCTCACTGGTACCAAGTTGTCATAATACTCAAGATGAAAAAAAACAAGTTGGCTGGTTACTGTAATATTTCAAATATCTGTTTCATTACCCTCAATGTGTGCATTTTTCAGTGGTCATGACAAAAATGTCCGACAAGTAAATATTTCACAATAGAATTATTGAAAGCCGTTTCTTAACAAAAGCCAAGTTGGACGTTCATAAATGTCCTGTTATTTTTGGAGCATAGTTAAATCCAGCAAATGTTGTTGTAAAATTGCAGCAAAATACAACATTAATTATCCCTTGTTCCCAAATACATGGGGGCCATACTTGGATCACCAACTGCATAGAATATTTAATATTAAGCTCTATATGTGAAAGATGCGAGAGGCACAGGCCCAATACTGCAAAAAAGGACATCTCTTATCCAAAGGTCAAAGCCATTGTAAAGAACTTAATATTGTGTAAACCATCTAGCCAAATACATCATTATCTTAAAGAACAATGGCTCTCGTATTAAAAGACCAGGTTAGTAGTTAAGGCAAGTGTTCCTCTATTACTTTACCAATTTACCTCCTACCAATTAAACATTTTTTTCCCTTGACTTGAAAAACTACACTTGATTTCTGATTGGTTATTGGTTTTGTGTCCCTGTGATAACACAGAGCTGATAAGGCAGAGGAATGGGAAGTGTAGGAATACAATAAACTATGGTTTTATTGTGTCTTACACTACCCAAAAGGAGCTTTAATATGAATCATCTCATAGCTCTTTAATATAACACAGATGCTTCAACAGGGGGTCAGGTACATGATTGACAGGTTCACAATCAGGGCAATAAGGCTTGTAGTGTAGAGATGAGTGGATCTTTTGAAACTTGAATGTGTAGGCTTCTCAAAACTTCCCTCAAAATTGTTTCTGCAACGAATAAGATTACGTGAAACTCAATAATGTAAAGCTTGTAATTGCTGACAAAATACATATGGGGAGAAGAGAGAGAGGAACTCACTGACCATAAGAGCTTACACACTACAGAAGAGACACAAAAAAAGGCACAGTAAAACAAAAAAATACTCTGTTGCAAAAAATATCAGTAAACAGCAAGTGCTAGTAAAAAGATGTATGTAATGTATGTAATCCCTATCTGATGAATTTAAAAACCTGGTCATATGTATAGTAGATGTATGAGCAGGATTCAGAAAGGAAATGTCCAAATGTGAACACATAGCATAGAAAGGCTTTTATGTGCATGGCTCACAAGGAGGGGCGGGAACCTCCCTAGTCTTGTACAAACAAGAAAACAATTGGTTAAAACAAACACATGAGCCATGCACACAGTGAACAAGCCTGTAGGGACACTGTTCACACCACCAAGAAACTGAGACACAAAAAAGGCACAGTAAAACAAAAAAATACTCTGTTGCAAAAATATCAGTAAACAGCAAGTGCTAGTAAAAAAGATGGAAAAACACAAGGTATTTGGTTAATACGTTTTTTGCAAAAAATGTATATTAAGCCGCTCTACCAAACGTCAAGGTATACCTGTATTAGAGCAGTCCTAACTAATGTATGTAATCACTATCTGATGTATTTAGAAACCTGGTCATATATATAGTACCTGTATGAGCAGGATTCACAAAGGAAATGTCCAATGTGGACACGTAGCATAGAACGGCTTTTATGTGCACGGCTCACAAGGAGGGATGGCAACCTCCCTAGTCTTGTACAGACAAGAAAACAATTGGTTAAAACAAACACATGAGCCATGCACACAGTGAACAAGCCTGTAGAGACACTGTTCACACCATCAAGAAACTGAGACACAAAAAGGCACAGTAAAACAAAAAAATACTCAGTTGCAAAAAATATCAGTAAACAGGAAGTGCTAGTAAAAAGATGGAAAAACACAAGGTATTTGGTTAATACGATTTTTGCAAAAAATGTATATTAAGCCGCTCTACCAAACGTCAAGGTATACAGTACCTGTATTAGAGCACTACAGAAGAGAGCGAGTTCCCTGCTGATATTTCAAACTTACATACTACAAAGGAAAGAGAGAGGACCCCACTGACCATAAAAGCTTACACTAAAGGTACCGTCACACATAACGATATCGTTAACGATATTGTTGCTTTTTGTGACGTAGCAACGATATCGTTAACGAAATCGTTATGCGTGACAGCGACCAACGATCAGGCCCCTGCTGGGAGATCGTTGGTCGCTGGGGAAAGTCCAGGACTTTATTTCGTCGCTGGATCGCCCGCTGACATCGCTGAATCGGCGTGTGTGACGCCGATTCAGCGATGTCTTCACTGGAAACCAGGGTAAACATCGGGTTACTAAGTGCAGGACCGCGCTTAGTAACCCGATGTTTACCCTGGTTACCATTGTAAAAGTAAAAAAAAAACCACTACATACTTACATTCCTGTCACGTTCCTCAGCGTCAGCTTCCCTGCGTCCCCCAGTGTCAGCGCCGGCCGGCCGTAAAGCAAAGCACAGCGGTGACATCACCGCTCTGCTTTCCGGCCAGCGCGCTTACACAGTGCAGGGATGCTGACGCCGGGGGACGCGACAGGAATGTAAGTATGTAGTGTTTTTTTTTACTTTCACAATGGTAACCAGGGTAAACATTGGGTTACTAAGCGCGGCCCTGCGCTTAGTAACCCGATGTTTACCCTGGTTACCCGGGGACTTCGGGATCGTTGGTCGCTGGAGAGCTGTCTGTGTGACAGCTCTCCAGCGACCAAACAGCGACGCTGCAGCGATCGGCATCGTTGTCAAGATCGCTGCAGCGTCGCTTAATGTGATGCTACCTTAAAGGAGAGAGGATCTCACTTACCATAAGACCTTACACACTACGGAAAAGAGAGGACCCCACTGACTATAAGAGAGGACCCCGTACAGGAGAGAGAGGATCCCTTTGATCATATGAGCTTACATTATACAGGAGAGAGAGGAAGAATTGCGCTAATCATTTGAGTTTACACAAAAAAAAGAGAGAGAACCCCACTGACCATAAGAGCTTATACACTATAGAAGAGAGTGAGTACCCTGCTGATAATTAAAGCTTACATACTACAAAGGAAAGAGAGAGGACCCCACTGACCATAAAAGCTTACACTAAAGGAGAGAGGATCTCATTGACCATAAGACCTTACACACTATAGAAAAGAGAGGACCCCACTGACCATTAGAGAGGACCCCGTACAGGAGAGAGAAGACTCCGTTGATCATAGGAGCTTACATTATACAGGAGAGAAAGAAAGAATTCCGCAAATCATTTGAGTTTGCACAAAAAAAGGGAGAGAGAGAAAGGACCCCACTGACCACAAGAGCTTACACACTACAGAAGAGAGAGGACCTCACTGACCATAAGAGCTTACACACTGCAGAAGAGAGGGGACCCCTCTGACCAAAAGAGAGGACCCGGTTGATCATAAGAGCTTATACTATACAAGAGAGAGAGAACCCTGCTAATCATTCAAGATTATACACTAAGAAAGTAAGAGAGAGAGAGAGGACCATAATAGCTTAAACACAACAGAAGAAAGAAAGGAACCCACTGACCATAAGATGACATAGCTGCAGGGATTATGAAAAAATTAGGAAAAGGTGCTGGGCAAGTTTTTTTGGACCATGAATTGAATCTTAAAGTTTTCAAAGTTACATGAAACTGCAAATTTAAGAAATTTTACTTGTACGTGACCCTCTACAGATCAACATTCTCATTGATATTGCAGTACTGTAATGGGCACAGGACATTAAGGAACCAAAGTCATCTCTTAGCTTCATTGGAACTACAAAGTTTCCAGTTGACAAAAACAGATCTAATTTTTGTAGATCAGGTGCAAACCTGATTCCCAACATGGTGCCCTTCTCATTTCTCATATGTGTAAATCGGCAATGCTCAGTTAGTGTCAATTAGTGTGCTGTGCTTGTGGTATCCATAATACACACCACTGGGGACTCTGTGTCTTTCCATCCAGGGTCTTTGCACCTGGCAATGATTTTGTGAAGTATGTGTGAACTGGAAGTAGAAACTCTGGTCTACAGTAGTTACCATTGCTTTGGTTCTCTTCCTTATGACTGTTTTCTTAGTCTTGTTGCCATGATAAATAACCTCTGTCAGAATAAAGCAGAAACAGAGGCAGTGAAAAGCTAGCTGCTCCTCAATTCTTAAGAAGAATGTGATTGTTAGATTAGTGTGTTATACGACATTCTAGATCTAGTTTCGTGGAATGCCCTGACTTTGAGAACCCCGCTTATAGTTTTGTGTGCTTTTTACAACTTTCTCTTGTCCATACAGACTTGTACTTACTTGCAGAGCCCTGTTCATATAGATCTCTGTTTAGAATACATTTAATAGAAATAAAAACAGCAAAAAAGAGCAAAAGAAAATAAAAAAAGTATAAAAATCATTAAAATGGGACGTTTGGTGTGAACAGTTCATGCTATTATGTACCGTCACATGAAATGTTATACTTGTTTAATTAAGGCGTGAGAAATGGTGCTCCAAAAATATATCACATGTTATCCAAATACCTGAGAAGCCCATCTGCTTCTTAGAAGGACTCTCTGGAATAACACAGGATTCTTGGTATTTCTCGCACCGAGTGGGAATTTTTATAGGGATTTTGGATCCTTCTTTTTGTAACTTTAAAAATATTTAGAATCTGGTTTGCTCGTTTGATATCTGTTGAATATTGGAATATTTGGAAGCTTTGTACAGTTTATAGTCTACTTTGCTTTCATTTGGTCTCCCAAGTCTTCCATCTTCTCCAAAGACCCTTTCATTCACTACGTGATGCTCATGTTGTCAGTTTCTCCGTATATTATCTTAGGCAACAATGCCAGATGTTCTTAAAAATTAATTAACTTGAATGGCAGAGGTGTAACTTGAAGCTTCTGGGACCCTTGCAATATTTCTAACTGGGTCCCTCCATCTATTATGTGGCATTTATAATACTTACAGTATATCTTCTTATGCGCCAAAGAGATCCCTCCAAGGTATGAGGGCCTGGGTGCCACAGCTTCTTCTAAACCCCTTATATATATGCCCCTAGCGAAAAGGACTAGATAAAAGGGAGCTACACTTTCTCATGGGCTCCTTACAGTGGTGATACTTCAGGCTTGTGGGCTCCAATGCCAAATCTCCAGCAGTCCCCCAACAATTGCAGTCTACAAAGGCATACTTATTTGGTCCTAAGACACCTTTTGGTTCTTCCTAAGCTCGAGTGCCTGGGTGTAACTAAAATCCCTGCATCCACTAAAGTTACACTCCAGGTTCCTTAAGACCGACACAGGCTACCACACTGGTTTGTACAAGGTATCTATCTATTGACCTACATATATCAACTTATATTCCCATACAGTGAATCACGAATCAAGAATTTGTTGAAATTTCATTAAATCCTTTGTTCTCCCTACCCGTGAAACCTTCCCCAAGCCATTGGCTGCAACCCCAAAGCATGATTGATCCACCCCCATGCTTAGTGGTTGATGAGATGCTCTTTTCCTGAAATGCTGTGCCATTTTTTTTCTTTGCAAACCTTTGATTATTGTGACCAAACAATTCTATTTTAATCTCATTGGTTCACAGGACTTGTTTTCAAAATGCATCAGGCTCGTTTAGATGTTCCTTTGCTTACTCCTGATGCTGAATTTTATAGTGAGGATGCAGGAGAATTTTTCTTCAGATGACTCTTCCATGATGGCCATATTTGTGCAGACGTCTTTGAACAATAGAACAACGTACCACAACTCCAGAGACTTCTAACTCTTTCTGAAGGTCTTTTGCAGTCAAGCGAGTGTTCTGATTAGCCTCTCTAGCAATCCCACGAGCAGCTCTCACTGAAATTTTGCTTGGTCTTCCAGACCTTATCTTGATCTCCACTTTTCCTGTTAAATGCCATTTCTTAATTACATTTTGAACTGAGGGAAGGGGAACTTGAAAACACTTTGCTATCTTCTTATTATAGCCTTCTCCTACTTTATGGGCCTCCATAATTTTAATTTTCAGAGTGCTAGGCTGCTGCTTAGATGAACCCATGGCTGCTGTTATTAGGCACAAGGTTAGAGGAGAATGGGTTTTTATAAAGCTGGAAAATTTGCATCACTTGGCATTTCCTCCTAACGATGATAGTGAACAAGCCGTAACCTTAACAATCTAATTAAGGTCTGAAAACTTGGTCAAAGTTATCTGAGAACACAAATATCCAAGGATGCCCAAACTTTTGCATTGGCCCATTTTCCTTTTCATAATTTTTAAATTGTAAAAGATGAATATATACTGTATACACTGCTCCAAAAAATAAAGGGAACACAAAAATACCACATCCTAAATATCACTGAATGAAGTATTTCAGTTGCAAATCTTTATTCATTACATAGTGGAATGGGTTGAGAACAATAAAACATAAAAATGATCAATATAAATCAAAATGAATATCCCATGGAGGTCTGGATTTGGAATGATACTCAAAAACAGAGTGGAAAATCAAATTACAGGCTGCTCCAACTTCAGTGGACATGCCTAAAGACAAGGAAATGATGCTCAGTAGTGTGTGTGTGACCGCCCTACAATGCCTGGGCATGCTCCTGATGAGGCGGCAGATGGTTTACTGAGGGTTCTCCTCCCAGACTTGGACTAAAGCATCCGCCAACCAGGGCTGTGGAGTCGGTAAGCCACAGTTGCGACTCCGACTCCGACTCCTGGATTTTATCAGGTTCCGACTCCGGCTCCGGCTCCGACTCCGACTTCTGCTCCGACTCCTTCATAAATGGCCAATTCGTAACAATAAATTTAATGTTGTCAAATATTTACATCGTGCTTATTCAGTTTCTCACCATCATATACAGTGGGGCAAAAAAGTATTTAGTCAGTCAGCAATAGTGCAAGTTCCACCACTTAAAAAGATGAGAGGCGTCTGTAATTTACATCATAGGTAGACCTCAACTATGGGAGACAAACTGAGAAAAAATAATCCAGAAAATCACATTGTCTGTTTTTTTATCATTTTTTTTGCATATTATGGTGGAAAATAAGTATTTGGTCAGAAACAAACAATCAAGATTTCTGGCTCTCACAGACCTGTAACTTCTTCTTTAAGAGTCTCCTCTTTCCTCCACTCATTACCTGTAGTAATGGCACCTGTTTAAACTTGTTATCAGTATAAAAAGACACCTGTGCACACCCTCAAACAGTCTGACTCCAAACTCCACTATGGTGAAGACCAAAGAGCTGTCAAAGGACACCAGAAACAAAATTGTAGCCCTGCACCAGGCTGGGAAGACTGAATCTGCAATAGCCAACCAGCTTGGAGTGAAGAAATCAACAGTGGGAGCAATAATTAGAAAATGGAAGACATACAAGACCACTGATAATCTCCCTCGATCTGGGGCTTCACGCAAAATCCCACCCCGTGGGGTCAGAATGATCACAAGAATGGTGAGCAAAAATCCCAGAACCACGCGGGGGGACCTAGTGAATGAACTGCAGAGAGCTGGGACCAATGTAACAAGGCCTACCATAAGTAACACACTACGCCACCATGGACTCAGATCCTGCAGTGCCAGACGTGTCCCACTGCTTAAGCCAGTACATGTCCGGGCCCGTCTGAAGTTTGCTAGAGAGCATTTGGATGATCCAGAGGAGTTTTGGGAGAATGTCCTATGGTCTGATGAAACCAAACTGGAACTGTTTGGTAGAAACACAACTTGTCGTGTTTGGAGGAAAAAGAATACTGAGTTGCATCCATCAAACACCATACCTACTGTAAAGCATGGTGGTGGAAACATCATGCTTTGGGGCTGTTTCTCTGCAAAGGGGCCAGGACAACTGATCCGGGCACATGAAAGAATGAATGGGGCCATGTATCGTGAGATTTTGAGTGCAAACCTCCTTCCATCAGCAAGGGCATTGAAGATGAAACGTGGCTGGGTCTTTCAACATGACAATGATCCAAAGCACACCGCCAGGGCAACGAAGGAGTGGCTTCGTAAGAAGCATTTCAAGGTCCTGGAGTGGCCTAGCCAGTCTCCAGATCTCAACCCTATAGAAAACCTTTGGAGGGAGTTGAAAGTCCGTGTTGCCAAGCGAAAAGCCAAAAACATCACTGCTCTAGAGGAGATCTGCATGGAGGAACGGGCCAACATACCAACAACAGTGTGTGGCAACCTTGTGAAGACTTACAGAAAACGATTGACCTCTGTCATTGCCAACAAAGGATATATTACAAAGTATTGAGATGAAATTTTGTTTCTGACCAAATACTTATTTTCCACCATAATATGCAAATAAAATGTTAAAAAAACAGACAATGTGATTTTCTGGATTTTTTTTTCTCAGTTTGTCTCCCATAGTTGAGGTCTACCTATGATGTAAATTACAGACGCCTCTCATCTTTTTAAGTGGTGGAACTTGCACTATTGCTGACTGACTAAATACTTTTTTGCCCCACTGTAAGTAATCAGACCACTTAGAGCAAAAACTATATTTATTAGAATACAATTAGAATATAGCAAATAACTTTTATAAACTTTTCTAAACTCTTGTAAGTAAATATGCAACAAACACTGTTATGCAGTTAATAAAAAGAAATCTATAAATTTGTCCTCAGAAAAAGTATTGCCTCTGTCAGTTCCTCCTTCATGGATGCCCTCAAATCTGATCTAATTATTTTGAGAGCGAGCAGAGAACAACCTCTCTACACTGGTGGCAAAGCAGTAACCACTCGGGCAACATCTCTGACAATGTCAGGATACAGAGGAATCGCTTGTTGCACTGTTATTTTTGATGAACGGTCAAATTTCTCAATTTCCTTTAGTGCACATGAAAAATTCTGCTGAAATGTACTGGCTGTGTTCTTTGATGGGGATGACTCTTCTATGCGGGAACGCTTTGCACGGTCCTTGTGGTCCAAATATTTTTTTAAATTAAATTCTTCATCAGTTGATGAGGGTGAAGATGTGGCAGGACGACCAAATTCTTCTTGTTCCTCCTGACTGTTCTGCAACCCTTTCATCCTTACTGCTATTTCAAACAGAGCTTCTTTTCCTTTAGTTAGCTGTTGATCATCTAGAAGAATCCGATGCATTGGGTCTACATAAACAGCTGCCAAAAGATGTTATTTTGTAATAGTAGCTCCTCTCTCCATTTCATTGATGTAGCAATACCACTTGCAATTAACCCTTCTCTTTGGGACAGGCGAAACATGAGGTTCTTCCACTCCTTTAAGAAAATACCTGGAGTTAAGTCCTCTGCTTGTAATTTTTTAGTCACTGTAAATGGGTGCTCTAGCAATTTTTCCAGGTCAGTCACCTGATTCCACTGACTTTCATTTTGCGTCAGTTGAGGGTTAGCCAGGTCTACAAGAAAGGTTGTCAGTTCAACCAGCGCTGAATCATTAAGTAAGTACTGCCCCATCGTGTGGCTTGATCAATAATTGCCCCTTTTCCAGCACGTCTCTTCAAAATTGAGTCAACTTTAGGGGTTCTGGCAACAGTAGCCAATTTTCTCACCTTGCCAATCAGTGCAGCAGCATATCCTTCTTGCAGACTGTCTCTAAAGGTACCGTCACACTAAGCGACGCTGCAGCGATACCGACAACGATCCGGATCGCTGCAGCGTCGCTGTTTGGTCGCTGGAGAGCTGTCACACAGACAGCTCTCCAGCGACCAACGATGCCGGTAACCAGGGTAAACATCGGGTTACTAAGCGCAGGGCCGCGCTTAGTAACCCGATGTTTACCCTGGTTACCAGCGTAAGCGTAAAAAAAACAAACGCTACATACTTACCTACTGCTGTCTGTCCCCAGCACTGTGCTTCTCTGCACTCACTGTGAGCACAGCAGCCGGAAAGCAGAGCGGTGACATCACCGCTCTGCTTTCCGGCTGCCCGGCGGTCACAGCCAGAGCAGAGAAGCACAGCGCCGGGGACAGACAGCGGTAGGTAAGTATGTAGTGGTTGTTTTTTTTACTTTAACGATGGTAACCAGGGTAAACATCGGGTTACTAAGCGCGGCCCTGCGCTTAGTAACCCGATGTTTACCCTGGTTACCAGCGAAGACATCGCTGAATCGGCGTGTGTTCAGCGGGAGAGCCAGCGACGAAATAAAGTCCTGGCCTTTCTGCCCCGACTAGCGATATCACAGCAGGGGCCTGATCGCTGCTGCCTGTCACACTGGACGATATCGCTAGCCAGGACGCTGCAACGTCACGGATCGCTAGCGATATCGTCCAGTGTGACGGGGCCTTTATAGCCAGCTGTAGCGTATGCACAACACACGCATGTGATGAATGAAAGAACGTATTGACACAGTTTCAACAAGATCATCTAAACTATCATGTTGCTGTTCATCTGAAGCAACTTCAGTTTGCTCCTTAGTTACAATACTGTGTTCCTCTATTTCAAACATTTCTGTGTCTGTGGACCCAGAATGTTCTTCTAGCTGCTGGTCACCATCATTACTCTCATTCATTAGCTTAATAGTACTTATCATATTTGAAGCATTGTCAGTTACGACAGAAAGAACTTGCTCTTTTTTAAGTTCATAGTCTTGCAGAACCTTTTCCACCAAGACCAGGAGAAACTCACTGGTGTGATGAGCTTTGGTGTCTTTTACTGCCAATGTCTTGGTAACTATTTCATTTTTGTCACAAACAAATCGGACATTGATGTCAAAATAGTTCACTCTGTGACTTGTGCAGGCATCCATTTTAAGAAACAGAAAGCGTCCCTTGAGAGTTTTTTTAAGTTCTTCCTTTTGTTTAAAAGCTTCTTTGATTACTAATTTTGTAATACTCTCTCTCTCCAGAGAAACACCAAGCTTGCGGGCCATTTCCCCATTCAGACACATAAAAGCTGGTCTTGAAAATAATGAAATAGGCACACTATGCTTTACAACAAGCTCTATGATCTGTTTTTTAAATGTATCTACTGTCATTGTCACAGTAACTTTGTCACTGACAAAATATCTTGCAACTGATGGCTGCAAAGTTCTCTGCTCCTTTGTTTGGCTGGAAGAGCTGGGCATTGGTTCATTGGTTTGGATGCAGTCTTTCTCATCCACTGCTTTCAGTACTTCTGGATGAAAGTGCTGGAAATGTCTCTTTAGATTAGAAGCTCTGGTAGGAGCATTTTTATCTTTGCCTGAATATGCACTGATCTTGGCTTCACAGCATTTGTTTTCATCTGGATCATTTGTCATACACTGACAGACATAATGTTTTCTATCTTGAGTGATGGTGAAATGTTCAAATACAGCTGATTTAATGTGACGCTTCTTTGACATTCTCAGGTTTTTAATTCTGCATTCACAATCCAAATGACAATTGTTTTTCCTAAAAACAATTGTACAAAATTATTGCCAGGTCGTACAACCTTCACACTGAACGATATCGCTAGCGATCCGTGACGTTGCAGCGTCCTTGCTAGCGATATCGTTCAGTTTGACAGGCAGCAGCGATCAGGATCCTGCTGTGAGATCGTTGGTCGCTGCAGAAAGTCCAGCACTTTATTTCGTCGCTGGACTCCCTGCAGACATCGCTGAATTGGCGTGTGTGATGCCGATTCAGCGATGTATTCACTGGTAACCAGGGTAAACATCGGGTTACTAAGCGCAGGGCCGCGCTTAGTAACCCGATGTTTACCCTGGTTACCAGCATAAAAGTAAAAAAAAACAAACACTACATACTTACCTTCCGCTGTCTGTCCTCGGCGCTGTGCTTCTCTGCACTGGCTGTGAGCACCGGCCAGCCGGAAAGCAGAGCGGTGACGTCACCGCTCTGCTTTCTGGCCGCTGTGCTCACAGTCAGTGCAGGAAAGCACAGCGCCGAGGACAGACAGAGGAAGGTAAGTATGTAGTGTTTTTTTTTTTTACTGTTACGATGGTAACCAGGGTAAACATCGGGTTACTAAGCGCGGCCCTGCGCTTAGTAACCCGATGATTACCCTGGTTACTGGCATCATTGGTCGCTGGAGAGCTGTCTGTGTGACAGCTCTCCAGCGACCAAACAGCGACGCTGCAGCGATCGACATCGTTGTCGGTATCGCTGCAGCGTCGCTGAGTGTGAAGGTACCTTAAGAAATGTATCTATCTCCAGCAGAACTGCTTATCACTGTTGTTCATAGTTTGATAGAACATATATATTTGAGTAACATTTATAAAATTCATATGAAAGTTCAATTAATAAATATTAATACATTTTTTTAAAAGCTGGAGTCGGAGTCGGTACATTTCTACAGACTCCGACTCTGACTCCAACCAAAACTAAGGGTACCGTCACACAGTGGCATTTTGATCGCTACGACGGCACGATCCGTGACGCTCCAGCATCGTAACAATATCGCTCCAGCGTCGTAGACTGCTGTCACACTTTGCAATGTACGACGCTGGAGCGATAATTTCATGACGTACGTGCGATGTAGAAGCCGTTGGTTACTATGCGCACATCGTATACAATATCGTGCACACCTTTGATACACCATGCGATCATGCCGCCACAGCGGGACACTAGACGACGAAAGAAAGTTTCAAACGATCTGCTAAGAAGTACGATTCTCAGCGGGGTCCCTGATCGCAGGAGCGTGTCAGACACAACGAGATCGCTGGAACGTCACGGATATATCGCTGGAACGTCACAAATCGTGCCGTCGTAGCGATCAAAATGCCACTGTGTGACGGTACCCTAACTCCGACTCCGACCCCACGACTCCGACTCCACAGCCCTGCCGCCAACTCCTGGACAGTCTGTGGTGCAACGTGACTTTGGTGGATGGTGCGAGATATGATGTCCCAGATGTGTTCAATCGGATTCAGGTCTGGGGAATGGGTGGGCCAGTCCATAGCTTCAATGCCTTCATCTTGCAGGAACTGCTGACACACTCCAGCCACATAAGGTCTGGCATTGTTCTGCATTAGGAGGAACCCAGGGCCAACCGCACCAGCATATGCTCTCACAAGGGGTCTGAGAATCTCATCTCGGTACCTAATGGCAGTCAGGAAACCTCTGGTGTGCACATGGAGGGCTGTGCTGCCCTCCAAAGAAATGCCACCCCACACCATTACTGACCCATTGCCAAACCAGTCATGCTGAAGGATGTTGCAGGCAGCAGATTGCTCTCCATGGCATCTCCAGACTCTGTCACGTCTGTCACATGTGCTCAGTTTGAACCTGCTTTCATCTGTGAAGAGCACAGGGCGCCAGTGGTGAATTTGCCAATCCTGGTGTTCTGTGGCAAATGCCACGCATCCTGCACGGTGTTGGGCTGTGAGCACAACCCCCATCTGTGGATGTCGGGCCACTCAGACCATCCTCATGGAGTCGGTTTCTAACCGTTTGTGCAGACACATGCACATTTGTGGCCTGCTGGAGGTCATTTTGCAGGGCCCGGCAGTGCCCCTCCTGTTCCTCCTTGCACAAAGGCTGAGGTAGTGGTCCTACTGCTGGGTTGTGGCCCTCCTACGACCCCCTCCATGTCTTCTGGTGTACTGGCCTGTCTCCTGGTAGCGCCTCCAGCCTCTGGACACTACGCTGACAGACACAGCAAACTTTCTTGTCACAGCTCGCAATGATGTGCCATCCTGGATGAACTGCACTACCTGAGCCACTTGTGTGGGTTGTAGAGTCCGTCTCATGCTACTACAAGTTTGAAAGCACAACCAACATTCAAAAGTGACCAAAACATCTTGATAACAAGGGTGTCTTGATAATTGCCAATAATTTCCCTCTGTTGTCTATTCCATTTGCACAACAGCATGTGAAATTGATTGTCAAACAGTGTTGCTTCCTAAGTGGACAGTTTGGTTTCACAGAAGTTTGATTTACTCGGAGTTATATTCTGTTGTTTAAGTATTTCCTTTATTTTTTGAGCAGTGTATATTTATTGCCTAAAATACAAAGGAAATGTGTTATTTTTATCTTTAGGGCTTTTAGAAATCATTTCATCTTTAACGTGCTTAACTGTTCACAGTAGCAGTAATTTTGACCAGGGGTGCGCAAACTTTTACATGTCACTGTACAGAGCCCAGTCTTGACCCAGATGACAATTTGAATATCACTTGGGTCATGTCTGTCCTTTCTCTCCAATGTATGAACTGGAATAGAAATCTTCTATATTGGTAAAAAGCCCTGATTTTGTTGAACACGGTCAGGGGCATTTTGCTACACATGTGAGTTTTCCTTGTATAATACACAGAACATTTCTTAATAAGTCACCAATATATTATAAACAAATATTACAGCGTGTTTTCAAGACAATAAGCAATGTCTCCTGAGACAAGAAGAAAAATATACTTGGGTAGATATTACTCTCAACTTGAGCAAATGGAAAAATTGGCTGGATTGTATTTAGTAAAATACATCTGGTCTTGAAAGGATTTGGTTGTTATGGGAAAAAGTAAAAACTCAGCATGTTATAACTCTACCATCTGCAGTATATGAAGACCAGGTATGGTACCAGATTTGATGAGTACATATAATATTAGCAGTGGGCAAATAACACCAGGAAATTGGGTAAAAGTAGAGCAAAGAGTTAATGAATATGTTCTTCAACTTCCACTTGGCTTCATATCTATAAGGTGTGGGTCCCTACAACTCATGAACTGGTGTCAGAGGTCTGTTCCTCCAGGACTCCAGTAGGACTGCGGCCAGAACTTCAAGTAATGGCCTGGGTGGGAATTGTATTCTCACTCTTGTTTCCACAGCTGACAATGAAGACATTGTTATATTTTGGTATTGGCCATAGAAAATGCTGAAGACTTACATCTAGCTGTGTGTCCAGGGCTCTATCACCCTAAATTATTACATCTGGAAATCATGTTTGTGTCAGTAGGAGGGACTTAATAGCTTAAAGGGGTTATCCACTATGGAAAAGTCCTCTGAAAATAAAATGGTGCAGCAGGTATTCACATCACCACTGGAAAACTTGTGTATTGCATTATGTCCATTGAAACTAGGAACCTGGTTGTGCAATATATAAGCAGTTCAGGTCCTCCAGAGTTTTCTGCTCCTTAGTATTGGAGTTTGGAGCTTTCTAGAAAGGGACTTCTTCCCCCTATTAAAGGAAACCTGTCACCAGGCTTGGCCGATATGAGTTACAGCCACGGGGTTTCAGGGCTTATCTAAAGCATTCTATAATGGTGTAGCAAAGCCCCTGATCCGACCTGTAAGAGAAGAAAAATAACCTTCATTATACTCACCTGCGGCGCAGTCTGGTCTAAGTTGTGTAGCTCTTTTTGGTCCGGCGCCTCCCATCTTCTTGCAATGCCATCCTACTTCTTGGCTCGTGTGGATGACGCATCCCTGTATCATCCACACAGTCTCCTCAGCATCACGCTCCTGCACACGCACACTGCGCAGGTGCTGGGCATCTTTGACCTTTCTCGTCGCCTGCGCATTGCAGTCTCTGGTCCTTGTGTGGCCAGTCTGGAACTCGAAGTCGCTGGTTCTTGTGCGGTTTGACCTGACCCCGTAGTCCCTGGTCCTATTGCGGCCAGAGCCTAAACCTCATCCCCCCGGTCCATGTGTGACCAGTCCCTGAATCAGTATACGAGACCTGTGTATCTGAAAGGGTGCTTATCTGAGTATTCCGTGTATCAAGACTGTCCTAACAGTTTCCGTCTCAGCCCTGTCTGAGTCTCCATGTCAGTAATCATTCTACCCATGGATCCTAGTCGTCTGAACAAAGCCCGAGTCTGTGTCCATGTCAGTAACCATTCTGAAGAGGATCCAGAACTTATTAGTCTGAATGGAGCCCTAGTCCTATCTGTGTCTGCATACCTTACCCCTGGGGTCAGCAGCTGCAGTAACAGGGACTGCCTAGGAGTGTTACCAGGCTGCTACCTAGGTAAGCCCAGCCTCATGGCAAAGGTCCATGAACCAAGTGCGCCAACTGTTTGTTTGGCCATGAGCCCCACTGATCCCCAGTCCTCCCTGCGCTAGGGTTGTTTTGGCAGCTAAATTACCAGTGAGAGAGCCAAAAATTTTTTTCTTGTTTATTCTGCAGACGCTGTGCCTATTCAACCCGAAACGTATGGCTCTGGAGTGGAACCCATCCTGTCTGATCTGCCACAGTACTATGGGGATCGAAAGCAGTGCTGTAGGTTCCTAGAGCAGTGCATGTGCCATTATGAAGTTTTGGGCCATCAGTTTTCTTCTGATCGAATCAAGGTGGGATTCCTAATGTCCTACCTAACAGGAGATGCACCAGCAAAGCTCAACCCCCTGTGAGAAAAAGGGTCTTTTATCACCTAGGACCTGCAGGCCTTCCTTGTGGCCTCCCGAAAAGGTCTTCAATGAGCCAAATGTGGACTTTTCTGTGACATCTTCCCTTCCCATCTTCCAGGAGCAGACCGTAGCAGACTGAAGGAAATGTGGATATTAACCGCGCTGCTGTAGAAATCACAATCCTAGTATATGGATACAAAAAATCGTATTTTATTCACTATTCTCTCAACGCATTTCAAAGTTCACATCTCCTGAGGAAGACTTATACATCTCCTGAGGAAGAAGTTATGTGAACTTTCAAACGCGTTGCGAGAATAGTGAATAAAATACCATTTTTTTTTATTCATATACTGGGATTGTGATTTCTACAGCAGCGTGGTCAATATCCATATGTGTTTTTACAATAAGGAAAACTAGGTGAGTGCAAACTGATATTTATTTTGAAACTATCATCGGATAAGACCCTATTGCGCTTTTCTCTCCTAGAGTGTGTTAGGGCTAGCGGATAATTAGAGAAAAGGAATAAGGTGCATTCGCAGCCCGGGGTCCACCGTGCAGAGACGGAACCTGCTGCTAAGCAATGACGGACTATATGGTGGTACAATGAGGATGCACACACGGGTTAGCTTCACCCTGTGTGAAAGAAGCAAACCCTGTTGCATCACAGGGCCGCAGTACCGCACGTAACAGAAATAATAAATAGCACGAGAGTGCATGCGATGCTGCACTGGCGGACCCCACTAACCACACAGACTTGGGTTTGGAAAGCGCAGTGATAGCGCATAGCACCGCACTGGTGGTCACAGCAATAGACGCTGTTTGTATACCAGTGTTGGTTACAAAATCCTCCTCCTTACGCGAGCATTCAAACACAAGGGAGGGGATGATTAAAGAGCGACTTTCACTCACAACACACACATATACAAGTGTATACTAGCGCATGGCCGTGCGGCCATGCAAACCTTTTATAGCTGCAGCAAGTTCAGGACCTTCCTAGAGGACCAATGAGAACTGCTACAGTAACTGAGCAGCTTCAGGACCTTCCTAGAGGACCAATAGGAGCTACTGCAGTACCTGAGCATGTGACCCTAGACATCCAATGAGAGGTCTTCCTTTAGGCATGCTCAGAAGGGGAAAAGCAGGTCTTGGTCCCAGAGAAGTCTGCTCGCCGCTGATTAGTACAGGCTACAATGGCAAAGCCTGGAAAGGCAGCAGTAACCCTTTGCACAGAATCAGACTGAGCGAGACGCTGGGACCAACGTCTCCGCTGAGCAGGCTCCACTGCGGCTGATGCAGAATGAGAGACTGCAGCAGACATGGTTCGAGATTCCCCCTGTGCAGCGGTGGGAACTCGACTCCTAACAGAGTGGTTCTGTGTTTCTAATATAGGAGCAGATCAGACAGCTGACATGTGTGAGAAAACTGTCACATCTGGCTCTGTCCTTCCAAAGACTACCCATTCCCAAGCCTATTGAGGCAGCTACCCATGAATAATCCATGAAGGTCGACCATGTTTGGCTGGCTGTGCAGAAGCCAGAACTCAGTCATGAGAAGGGATTGCATTATCACTGTGGTTGCGTGGAACATCCTGAAGGTCTTTGTCCCAAAAACTCTAAACAACTTCAAACCCAAGAGCCAGTATAAGAGGCTGTCCTTGGTGGGGGTTTTCCGTGTCCACCGATGACTGTGACTGTATACATGGCAAGTGGATTCTTAGGTTCGTGGGAAAGTTTGTGCTGCAAGCCGTGAAGAGAGGGTTTCAGATTCCCATCCAACAGCTCCAGGATACAGTGATTGTGCTGTCAGGTGAAGGACAAACCCTACCTAGTTCAGTTATTTCCAAGCAACTAGAGCTCCAAATTGGAGCATTGTATACAGAAAAAATTGCCTTCTATGTGCTGTCTGGTTTTCTCATAGGTTGTCCAGAGTAGAGGGCTCAAGTGACCGTTCTAGTCTGGAGACCCCGTGTGGTGCTTTATTGGGGACAGTCGAATCACAAGAGGTCTCTGGTCCCTATGTGTCCAGTTCAGTCATCATTGTTGCCTTCTTCTTCGTCAGGCCTGCTAGTCTCCGACTTACTATGTGGTGGCCTCTCAGAAAGCAGTCAAGCGGAGACGATGTCCCCACAAAGTCCCAACAATTGTTCCAATGATATGCCCCCTGAAAACTCCCTGCCTCATTGACATGTTGTCTTGGAGACAAGGATGAAGATGGACCAAAAGGAGGCATTTTCAGTTTCTTGGTGGTCTGGGGAAGAGAACGTCAAGGTGGTGAAATCTTCCAAGCCTCTGCAATCCACCAACCAGGCAGAGGAACTCCAGTTGGTCCTTTGAATCCTCCAGGGTGGTGGCTGATCTCAAGAAATATAGAGAGACTTCTCAATGCTAAGCTCCTGGTACTATGCCCATTTCATCCTTTGATGAGAATGGCTTGATGGAGAGAAGTATCCTAGTTGTGAAGATGGAGATGGTGAGAGTTGCCACTTTTCTTCTAGTGGACAGGAGGAGTCACGGTCTTGAAGAGAAGTCGTGGGAGTCTGTGAAGAGATGTCAACCTCCAAGTTCTCTGCAGAGAGTCCTCGCATGCTTGATGTTTCCCCTTCACCCTCCATGCAAGCATGCAGGCATACTCACCGCCCCGGCCGCACAACATGGTCCCCGGCATGCTCCCTGCTTTCTTCCTGGTTCTGAGTCCTGGTGGCACGCCTAGTGCCAATAGCTGTGAGGCATTTAGTATTAGAGTGCACCTTCAAGATGGCTCCCAGCCAATAGCTAGGAGCCATCTTGTTTAAAAGGCACCCTCCCCAATAGGGATGTGCCAATCAACAAAAGTTTCATTAGGTAGAATACTAGTGAAGTTGTGAGGACCCCTAGTTCCGGTGTGGCCAGTGTCCTGAATCTAAAGTCCCTGGTTTTTGTGTGGCCGTCCTGAACCCGAAGTACCTGGTTCTTGTGCAGCCAGTCCTGAACCTGTAGTCATTCGCCCTGGTGTGGCAAGTGCCTCAACCTCGTCCCCAAGTCTGTGTGTGGCCAGTCTCTGAATCATTATTTGAAACCTGTTTGTCTGAAGATGTGCCTATCTGAGTATTCTGTGTTTCCAGACTGTCCTTACAGTCCCCGAATCAGCCCTGTCTGAGTCTCCATTCTATCCATGGATCCTGAACCTAGTAATAATAATAATGATTTTTATTTATATAGCGCCAACATATTCCACAGCACTTTACATTATAGAGGGGACTTGTACAGACAATAGATATTACAGTATAACAATAAACACAGATCAAAACAGATACCAAGAGGCACGAGGGCCCTGCTAGCAAGCTTACAAACTATGAGGAAAAAGGGGAGACATGAGAGGTGGATGGTAACAATTACTTTCGTTGTTCGGACCAGCCATAGTGTAAGAATCGGGTGTTCATGTAAAGCTGCATGAACCAGTAAACAACCTAAATATGTGGGGCAGCATGGTGGCTCAGTGGATAGCCTTGCAGCGCTGGAGTCCTGGGTTCAAGCCCCACCCTGGAAAACATCTGCAAAAAGTTTGTACTGAATGTTCTCTGTGTTTGCGTGGGTTTCCTCCGGGTTCTCCGGTTTCCTCCCACATTCCAAAGACATACTGATAGGGAATTTAGATTGTGAGCCCCATTGGGGACAGCGATGATAATGTGTGCAAACTGAAAAGCGCTGTGGAATATGTTAGAGCTATATAAAAATAGAGATTATTATTATTATAAATATGTAACAGTAGAGACATAGAGGGCTAATAAATGCATAAATCGTATAAGAATATGATGCGAGGAACCTGATTATGGTTTAAGTTTTTTGAATGGGCCACACAGGGATAGTTAGGTTAATGCGTTGAGACGGTAGGCCAGTCTGAACAAATGCGTTTTTAGGGCACACTTAAAACTGTGGGGATTGAAAATTAATCTTATTAACCTGGGTAGTGCATTCCAAAGAATTGGCGCAGCATGTGAAAAGTCTTGGAGATGGGAGTGGGAGGTTCTGATTATTGAGGTTGCTAACCTCAGGTCATTAGCAGAATGGAGAGCACAGGTAGGGTGGTAGTCTTAGACCAGGGAGGAGATGTAGGGTGGTGCTGAGCCATGGATCGCTTTGTGGGTAAAGGTAATGAGTTTGTACTGGATTCTGGAGTGGATGGGTAACTAGTGTAATGACTGGCACAAGGTAGAGGCATCAGAATAACATTTGGTGAGGAATATAATCCTGGCTGCAGCATTCAGGACAGATTGGAGTGGGGAGAATTTGGTAAGAGATAGTAGTCTGAACAAAGTCTGAGTCCTTGAGGTGTCAGTAACTGTTGTGCAGGGGATCGAGAACCTATTAGTCTGAACAGAGCCCGTGTCTTATCAGTGTCTGTGTACCGGAGACTGCCTAGGAATGGTCCTTGGCAGCTATTTGTAGCTCAAGCCTGTTTCCACAATTAGGAGCTCCAGTGAACCCAGGTAGCCACTTAGTTTTGCCCTTCTGAGGTAAGGCCGGCCCTGTGGCACAGTGGGTCCAAGAACCATGAGCACTACATGCGTGTGTAAAACTGCATAGTTATCCACTTACCACTCTTGAGCTGTGTTGCATGAGATGACATTCTTATAAATTCCCCTGAATGAGGAAAAGGACAATTTATTGACATTATCATTGTCATTTTATCAATAGATAAAAAAAATAGATTGAAAATCACCAGGGGTTTAGCTGTAGGGTGTAACGCAAAGGGTTCAGAGGGTATAATTATATCTGGGTCCTGGAGCCTGAGGGTAGATGCTCTTCCTCGACCATGACAGTCTGCTCTCCATAACATATCCTGTATGCATACTGTTCTTACAAGTGTGGCTGTTACCCACTTATTAGTCACAGGCTTCACATTCTATGTGACACTGACCCTGAATATTGGGAAACAGAGACCATTATAATCTCTGGTATGTTGACGCATTCTGACATTTCCCCACACACACGCACTCCGTCATCCATTTGAAACACAGACCCCACACTACTACAACCCCTATGAGTACTGATATGGGTACTTTGGACAGTCTCAAAGCCAACTATATCGCTCATCTAAGATTACTGTCCGGAACCACATGGCTAGGTGCCACACCTGACATTCCCCAATCATCCACAACTCAGTGTATGTTTCCCCAATCAACACACTCACATGTGGATACAGTAAATACTTAAAATGGGTGGTACACTCAACATATGGAGTGTTTCTAGTAAGAGGATTCTTGAATAGAATATTTCAGCTCTCTTACAGGGTCACTTTTTTGTATTGAGCCTATGAGTTGAAAGTTACTGCCTGAAAACGATAGACACATGGCAAACCCCAGTATTGAAAAAACTCAATTTACATCTGTATGTCACATGTATACATTATACCTGAGTAACGACTGAAGTTCTATAGCTTACTATAAAGGATTGTTTTCTGCTCTGTGTAAACCAGTTACACTATAATATATATTGTAAAATCTCCATTATATCACTCCAGTAAAAATGTCATTTTGGACTCACTGATAACCGTAGGATATAAATTATTTAGCTATTATCCATTAATAAAAACCATGCTTTGCTTTAAAGTAGACCAGTGACCCTTCCTTCAAACCACATACTTATCTCTTGTGTACTTGCCTTTACACAAACACAATATGAATACTGGACCAGCAGATGGAAGTTAATGAAGATTCTTATTTATACCTGTATACCTTTATACATTTAAAGGGAATCTGTTATTAGATTCACACTGCCCAAACCATGGGCAGGTGGTTCCACATCAAGTGTGTGTGGGAGTGGTGGAGGTGATGTTCTTTTCTTTGATACACCAAGTGGTTAAATGTGGTTAACTGTATTTTATATTGATATATGTTATCTGAGAGTTAAACCCTCAGAGGCGGGAGGTGATGGAATCCGGGTGCAATGTTAGTGGTGGGGAAGAATTCCTAGTGCTAGAGGAGATACCAAGATATATATATATTTAGTGCTAGAGGAGTTAGCAAGAGGGATGCTCTACCCATACCGAAAATTAGGGCTGAAGTTAAGTCCGGTACCTGTTAGGCCGGCTTCACACTTGCGAGTTTTACGGACGTAAGAGCGCAGAAACTACGTCCGTAAAACTCGCAAAAAATACGGCACAATTATTCTCTATGCCCCTGCTCCTATCTGCCGTATTTTACTGATCAGTATTATACGGCTTTCTACGGCCGTACAAAATCGCAGCATGCTGCGTTTGTCACCGTACTGCGCAAGAAATACGCCAATGAAAGTCTATGGAAGCGTGAAAAATACGGATTTCACACGGACAAGCAGTGTGACTTGCGAGAAATACGCAGCGCTGTTAGAGAGAAAAGCCGGTAATTCAGTGCGGTGTACAGTAAAATCACACTGACAGCTTACAGTCCAATAGGTAGAATAAATGTGTACACATAGAATAGGTATATATATATATATATATATATATGTCAGTGAGACACATATATGTATATATATTACTATTTATTCCAGCGCTATACAGCTTGAAAGCCGGTAATTCAATTACCGGCTTTTTCTTTCTCCTTCCTAAAACCCGACATGATTTGAGACATGGTTTACATACAGTAAACCATGTCTTCTCTCCATTTTTTTTGCAGATTCCACACTACTAATGTCAGTAGTGTGTATCTGCAAAATTTGGCCGTTCTAGCTCTTAAAATAAAGGGTTAAATGGCGGAAAAAATTGGCGTGGGCTCCCGCGCAATTTTCTCCGCCAGAGTAGTAAAGCCAGTGACTGAGGGCAGATATTAATAGCCTGGAGAGGGTCCACGGTTATTGGCCCCCCCCTGGCTAAAAATATCTGCCCCCAGCCACCCCAGAAAAGGCACATCTGGAAGATGCGCCTGTTCTGGCACTTGGCCACTCTCTTCCCATTCCCGTGTAGCGGTGGGATATGGGGTAATGAAGGGTTAATGCCACCTTGCTATTGTAAGGTGACATTAAGCCTAATTAATAATGGAGAGGCGTCAATTATGACACCTATCCATTATTAATCCAATTGAATGAAAGGGTTAAATAAAACACAAACACATTATTTAAAATCATTTTAATGAAATAAAAACAATGGTTGTTGGAGTATTTTATTCTACGCCCAATCCAATCACTGAAGACCCTCGTTCTGTGAAAGAAAAAACATAATAAACCAACAATATACTTACCCTCCGCAGATCTGTAACGTCCAACGATGTAAATCCTTCTGAAGGGGTTAAAACATTTTGCAGCAAGGAGCTTTGCTAATGCAGGCTGCTCCTCGCTGCAAAACCCTGGGGAATGAGTCTAAATATAGATCAATGAGCTATATTTAGCTTCATTTGCGGTGAGGCGCCCTCTGCTGGATGTTCATAGATCGTGGGAAATTTCCTAGAAAGCTCCCAGGCTTTCTAGGCAAGTTCCCACGATCTATAAACAGCCAGCAGAGGGCGCCTCACCGCAAATGAAGCTAAATATAGCTCATTGATCTATATTTAGACTCATTCCCCGGGGTTTTGCAGCGAGGAGCAGCCTGCATTAGCAAAGCTCCTTGCTGCAAAATGTTTTAACCCCTTCAGAAGGATTTACATCGTTGGACGTTACAGATCTGCGGAGGGTAAGTATATTGTTGGTTAATTATGTTTTTTCTTTCACAGAACGAGGGTCTTCAGTGATTGGATTGGGCGTAGAATAAAATACTCCAACAACCATTGTTTTTATTTCATTAAAATAATTTTAAATAATGTGTTTGTGTTTTATTTAACCCTTTCATTCAATTGGATTAATAATGGATAGGTGTCATAATTGACACCTCTCCATTATTAATTAGGCTTAATGTCACCTTACAATAGCAAGGTGGCATTAACCCTTCATTACCCCATATCCCACCGCTATACGGGAATGGGAAGAGAGTGGCCAAGTGCCAGAACAGGCGCATCTTCCAGATGTGCCTTTTCTGGGGTGGCTGGGGGCAGATATTTTTAGCCAGGGGGGGGGCCAATAACCGTGGACCCTCTCCAGGCTATTAATATCTGCCCTCAGTCACTGGCTTTACTACTCTGGCGGAGAAAATTGCGCGGGAGCCCACGCCAATTTTTTCCGCCATTTAACCCTTTATTTTAAGAGCTAGAACGGCCAAATTTTGCAGATACACACTACTGACATTAGTAGTGTGGAATCTGCAAAAAAAATGGAGAGAAGACATGGTTTACTGTATGTAAACCATGTCTCAAATCATGTCGGGTTTTAAGAAGGAGAAAGAAAAAGCCGGTAATTGAATTACCGGCTTTCAAGCTGTATAGCGCTGGAATAAATAGTAATATATATACATATATGTGTCTAATGACATATATATATATATATATATATATAGACAGTATATATATATATTTTTTTCTTTTTGGGACACATGGATCATTTCTATAGCGGTATGTTGGTTTTGCAAGCCTGCGAGAAAACAACGCAGTACGGATGCCATACGGATTACATACGGAGGATGCCATGCGCAAAAAACGCTGACACACCCTGCCTACGGAGGAGCTACGGACCACTATTTTCGGGACATTTCAGCGTATTACGGCCGTAATATACGGACCGTATTTTCATACGCTGAGTGTGAAGCCGGCCTTAGAAATACTGTAACCCGTTGGGCCTTATCCTTTTTGGCTGATTGTAGTGACCGAAAGCTGCCAAGTAAAAGTTTTACTGTTTTAACAAACTCAGTGTCCACTGGATTGTATGCTGCGAAGGTTCTGGAAGATAAAAGCTGCAGCCAGTGGAGGCCTATGGGTCACAAGTAAGTGTGATGCACCCCCACACACAGCAGCAAACCGAGACACATTGTCTGTAGGGTGCCAGAGCGAGCAGAAGCAGCAGCTCGCCCACAACTATCTCGCTCGGGCACCTTACATGTGTTCATAAAGACAGACCTGTCAATCAAGAGTGTGAAGAAGCCGGCTGGGGGTTGCACAGGTCTAGTCACCTCCTACCTTGTAGTTTCTGGCCACCTATTCTGTGTTTTATCTAAAATACTGCAGTGTTTCAGTGAAAAAAAAACCCCACCTATTCTGTGTTTTATCTAAAATACTGGAGTGTTTCAGAGAAAAAAAAACCTGGATACAATCGCACAGCCAAGCTCTGATTCATGCTGCGTGTGGTATCAGTAGGTTCCATACAAAGAGAACCTGTGCATGCCCTTATCATCTCCCACCTTGACTACTGCAACTTCCTACTCTCTGGCCTCCCCTCTAGTACTCTGGCACCACTCCAATCCATGCTACACTCTGCTGTCCAACGAATCTACCTGTCTCCCCGCTATTCCCCAGCCTCTCCCCTATGCCAAGCCCTTCACTAGCTTCCTATCGTCCAGAGGGTTCAAAACCCTAACTATGACATACAAAGCCATCCACAACCTGTCTCCTCCATACATCTGTGACATGGTCTCCCGGTACTTACCTACACGCAACCTGCGATCCTCACAAGATCTCCTTCTCTACTCCCCTCTTATCTCCTCTTCCCACAACCGCATTCAAGACTTCTCCTGTGCTTCCCTATGCTCTGGAACTCTCTACCCCAACACAACAGACTCTCGCCTACCATAGAAATCTTCAAAAACAACCTGAAGATTCACCTCTTCCGACAAGCCTACAGCCTGCAGTGATCCTCACCCTACTGAACCACCTGACAACCAGCTCTACCCTCTCCTAGTGTATCTTCACCCATCCCCTGCAGACTGTGAGCCCTCACGGGCAGGGTCCTCCCTCCTTCTGTACCTGTTAGTGGCTTGTTTTTTGCTTATGTTTATTGTATTTGTCTATATTTGCCCCTTTTCACATGTAAAGCGCCGTGGAATAAATGGCACTAAAAAAATGTATAATAATAATAATTTATGCTGCCCAAACTGAGAATAATATAAATTGAAGCCTGGCTTTGTGATTGCATCCAGGTATGCTCCTGCATTTCATAGATAATATACCTTACTTTTAAGCTCTTGCCACTGCTACTGCGGTTGATTGACAACTCTCTTCCTATGTACGCCTGACGTGTCAATCAGTGGCAGCATTGTTGGGAAGAGCCGGCTCGGTGAAGAATAAACTTTGAACACGTTTTTTCAAATTTGGCAAGCACTATAGTTGCCTGCAGAACAGTGAGAGTCTAGTTCCGGAGACCCTCACCGACTGCTCACTAGACTCCCAGACTCCAAATAGTGGGCAGCTCAGCAGACAGGAGACTATACTTTCAAATTAATCTGAACCGTTGTGGGCTCCTATCTGCTGAACTGGGTGAAGGCTATCTTTCAAAAAAGAATGCAAATAGCAAAGGAATGTCTTCATCAACCGTATTCATTTCTCTTCTTCTCTGCTGCATGTTCAGTGTCGGGATAGTCACTGTACGTTTCCAGCTTCTCCCACTGAAAAGCTTTAACGAGAAAAAGTTGAACCGACAATATTATTTTAAGAAATAAGAAAATCCTTACATTTGTAAAAAGAAACTCCGAGAATTTGTTTACTCCACCTGCGGCGGTTCTTCGCATGTAATCACAGATTCCCTCTAATTTATAAGCCTCCTTGCAATTCCTTTTAAAGGAACATTTCCATGTAACTCAAGGGACTGAATTTTTTCAGACTGCGGCTGTGAATTGTACAACACTTTCTGCGCTAATTAATCCTAACGAGTAACATTTCGCAGCAAAGTTGCAGATTTATCCCTCCAGGGCATTACCAACCACCTACAATGCAAAGCAAACCTACTGCATTTTCCAAGCTGTTAAAGGTAATTATTTGAATGCAGACTAAAGGTTACATGAGAGAGAGAAAAAGAAAGTCTGTAACTTAACCTCCTTAGAGAAGCAGGAACTGGTAAATGAAATCAGATTCTCCCAATGCTCAGCTCTGCAATTTCCACTGTTATAAGATACAGATTTGTAACAGTTTTGCAGAAGACCTGCGAGTCAATTGGGAATTTTAAACATAAAGGTGTCACACGGAAACCTTAATATCCCCCACCGGCTGTTAATGTGCATTGTTCCAGGGATAAGATGTTTGTGAGCTTCGCTGAGCAGATGTTTATAGGAAGAAGGAGGTGGAAATCGATGTTAAAAGATGATGAATATCAGCCTTAAAGGGGCTGCCGTCTGAGAGGAAAGAAACCTAGCACATTCATTGAAGAGTCTACTTCACATATCAACACATATCATTTATGGTTGTTCAGTCTTTTTAAGAGGAAGAGGTGCATTTGACTCACCTCCTTTTCCTTAGGGCACCAGGGCTGCTACCTCTTCAAGTATAGCTATGCCATAGTCAATGCTACAGTATCTGTTGTTGTCACCATTGTCACCGTGTCAACTATGTCATGATGTGCCTGAGTGAGTGTTCCTTAAGCTAAGGTTAGGGATCTGGGATGGATTTAAGCTCTTCTGCAGGCCCCAACAAGTATTGTCCCTGAGCATCTTATGGGGCCATCATCCTTTATGAAGCATTATATGGGGCATATTATTCTGTGGAGCATCTTATGGGACCATCAACCTTTATGGAGCATTATATGGGGCATATTATTCTATAGAGTATCTTATGGGGCCATCATTAACCTTTTATGCAGCATTATATGGGGCATGATTTAATATAGAGAATCTTATGGGACCATGATTAACCTTTGTGCAGTATTATATGGGGTATATTTTTTGTATGGAGCATTATATGGGGCCCATCATGAACTGTATGGAGCATTATATGGGGCTCCTGATTCAATGTGGATATTCAAAAACACTTAACCTACTGATGTCTCAATTAATTGTACTTTTATTGGTATCTATTTTTATTTTTGAAATTTACCAGTAGCTGCCGCATTTCCCACACTAGGCTTATACTCGAGTCAATAAGTTTTCCCAGTTTTTGTGTCAAAATTAGGGGTCTCGGCTTATACTCGGGTCAGCTTATACTCGAGTATATGCAGTAAATGTATTTGCATTTTGCAGTGAGAATGTAATGTATCTAATTCTATCCCCCATATAACTAGAATCTCTCCCATTCTGGTATCCATGCCCCAATAATGTCCTTTTTTCTGGCCTCTGATAATATCCCCCATTATGGCCTCTATGCACTTATTTTGTTGTCCAATTCTGGCCCACATATGAGGCAAATTTGCCATTCAGAACCCTAGGAAGACATTTATTGGAGTGTCATTGGTGGCCATTTTATTTCCCATTTTAAAAACCACTTCCAGGCCGGTCTTTTCAGTTTATTTGGTGCAGACGCATTTTATAATATATGTATGAACATTCCCGTGTAATAGCCAGTATTATCTCCATATATGAAGCAAACTCCTTCAGTGAGCCTCTTAAAAAGCTTCTTACAAACCACATGCACTCTGCCATTTATTTACTAGTGTCCGTTCATGTCTACATGCGCCTTAAGTTGTCCCTGGAGACTGTAGATTTTAAAAGGGATTTCTTTCTGCATATCACTGGTTTAATGGATTTCGCTACCTCCATCGCTTTATCCATTTGCATTCCCTCTGTACATTTCAGTCAGGACTTAAAGAGCATCTTGTCACATGCCTTTTAATTTAGTCCATCGGTAGAACCCAACTAAAGGAGAGAAGGTAAGCATCTAAATGGCTCAACATCCTCCCATCTAGGGTCCCTTTATGTGGAAATGAGGGCATGTGAGCCTCCCTGATATTCTCTTCTAACCAAGTGGGCACATGTCATGGCTTCTACCATTTTCAGGATGGCCACCTATTCATTGAACTCTTTGGCATCTGTAGCGAGTGATAGTTTGCAAACACTGTTCACTAGACACTCATTCTCTTGGTAGGTCAATTTAAGTGTTATTCTGGATGATTGTAGAAGAAAGATTATAAACTCCATAAAGACATCTCATATTATTATGATGTATTATTATTATAGCACTATTTATTACTTAAACATATTTGATATCAGGGTAATCCTTTTTTTATTGATAGATCAGGCGATTCTAAATGCGGTGATATTGAAATATGTGTATGTTTGATTTTTTTTATTGCTCTATTTTGAACGGGGCAAAAGGAAGGATGATTTGAACTTATATTTTTTTATTTTAACCCCTTCAAGACCCAGCCTATTTTGACCTTAAAGACCTTGCCGTTTTTTGCAATTCTGACCAGTGTCCCTTTATGAGGTAATAACTCAGGAACGCTTCAACGGATCCTAGCGGTTCTGAGATTGTTTTTTCGTGACATATTGGGCTTCATGTTAGTGGTAAATTTAGGTCAATAAATTCTGCATTTATTTGTGATAAACACGGAAATTTGGCGAAAATTTTGAAAATTTCGCAATTTTCACATTTTGAATTTTTATTCTGTTAAACCAGAGAGATATGTGACACAAAATAGTTAATAAATAACATTTCCCACATGTTTACTTTACATCAGCACAATTTTGGAAACAAAATTTTTTTTTGTTAGGAAGTTATAAGGGTTAAAATTCGACCAGCGATTTGTCATTTTTACAACGAAATTTACAAAACCATTTTTTTAGGGACCACCTCACATTTGAAGTCAGTTTGAGGGGTCTATATGGCTGAAAATACCCAAAAGTGACACCATTCTAAAAACTGCACCCCTCAAGGTACTCAAAACCACATTCAAGAAGTTTATTAACCCTTCAGGTGCTTCACAGCAGCAGAAGCAACATGGAAGGAAAAAATGAACATTTAACTTTTTAGTCACAAAAATTATCTTTTAGCAACAATTTTTTTATTTTCCCAATGGTAAAAGGAGAAACTGAACCACGAAAGTTGTTGTCCAATTTGTCCTGAGTACGCTGATACCTCATATGTGGGGGTAAACCACTGTTTTGGCGCACGGCAGGGCTTGGAAGGGAAGGAGCGCCATTTGACTTTTTGAATCAAAAATTGGCTCCACTCTTTAGCGGACACCATGTCACGTTTGGAGAGCCCCCGTGTGCCTAAAAATTGGAGCTCCCCCACAAGTGACCCCATTTTGGAAACTAGACGCCCCAAGGAACTTATCTAGATGCATAGTGAGCACTTTGAACCCCCAGGTGCTTCACAAATTGATCCGTAAAAATGAAAAAGTACTTTTTTTTCACAAAAAAATTCTTTTAGCCTCAATTTTTTCATTTTCACATGGGCAACAGGATAAAATGGATCCTAAAATGTGTTGGGCAATTTCTCCTGAGTACACCAATACCTCACATGTGGAGGTAAACCACTGTTTGGGCACATGGTAAGGCTCGGAAGGGAAGGAGCGCCATTTGACTTTTTGAATGAAAAATTATTTCCATCGTTAGCGGACACCATGTCGCGTTTGGATAGCTCCTGTGTGCCTAAACATTGGCGCTCCCCCACAAGTGACCCCATTTTGGAAACTAGACCCCCCAAGGAACTAATTTAGATGCCTAGTGAGCACTTTAAACCCTCAGGTGCTTCACAAATTGATCTGTAAAAATGAAAAAGTACTTTTTTTTCACAAAAAAATTCTTTTCGCCTCAATTTTTTCATTTTCACATGGGCAGTAGGATAAAATGGATCATAAAATTTGTTGGGCAATTTCTCCCGAGTACGCCGATACCTCATATGTGGGGGTAAACCACTGTTTGGGCACTCGGCAGGGCTCGGAAGAGAAGGCGCGCCATTTGACTTTTTGAATGGAAAATTAGCTCCAATTGTTAGCGGACACCATGTCGCGTTTGGAGAGCCCCTGTGTGCCTAAACATTGGAGCTCCCGCACAAGTGACCCCATTTTGGAAACTAGACCCCCCAAGGAACTTATCTAGATGCATATTGAGCACTTTAAACCCCCAGGTGCTTCACAGAAGTTTATAACGCAGAGCCATGAAAATAAAAAATAATTTTTCTTTCCTCAAAAATGATTTTTTAGCCTGGAATTTCCTATTTTGCCAAGGATAATAGGATAAATTGGACCCCAAATATTGTTGTCCAGTTTGTCCTGAGTACGCTGATACCCCATATGTGGGGGTAAACCACTGTTTGGGCGCACGGCAGGGCTCGGAAGGGATGGCACGCCATTTGGCTTTTTAAATGGAAAATTAGCTCCAATCATTAGCGGACACCATGTCACGTTTGGAGAGCCCCTGTGTGCCTAAACATTGGAGATCCCCCAGAAATGACACCATTTTAGAAACTAGACCCCCAAAGGAACTAATCTAGATGTGTGGTGAGGACTTTGAACCCCCAAGTGCTTCACAGAAGTTTATAACGCAGAGCCATGAAAATAAAAAAAAAAATTATTTTCTCAAAAATGATCTTTTAGCCTGCAATTTTTTATTTTTCCAAGGGTAACAGGAGAAATTTGACCCCAAAAGTTGTTGTCCAGTTTCTCCTGAGTACGCTGATACCCCATATGTGGGGGTAAATCACTGTTTGGGCACATGCCGGGGCTCGGAAGTGAAGTAGTGACGTTTTGAAATGCAGACTTTGATGGAATGCTCTGTGGGCGTCACGTTGCGTTTGCAGAGCCCCTGATGTGGCTTAACAGTAGAAACCCCCCACAAGTGACCCCATTTTGGAAACTAGACCCTGAAAGGAACTTATCTAGATGTGTGGTGAGCACTTTGAACCCCCAAGTGCTTCATAGAAGTTTATAATGCAGAGCCGTGAAAATAATAAATACGTTTTCTTTCCTCAAAAATAATTATTTAGCCCAGAGTTTTTTAATTTTCCCAAGGGTAACAGGAGAAATTTGACCCCAATATTTGTTGTCCAGTTTCTCCTGAGTACGGTGATACCCCATATGTGGGGGTAAACTACTGTTTGGGCACATGCCGGGGCTTGGAATTGAAGTAGTGACGTTTTGAAATGCAGACTTTGATGGAATGCTCTGCGGGCGTCACGTTGCGTTTGCAGAGCCCCTGATGTGCCTAAACAGTAGAAACCCCCCACAAGTGACCCCATTTTGGAAACTAGACCCTGAAAGGAACTTATCTAGATGTGTGGTGAGCACTTTGAACCCCCAAGTGCTTCATAGAAGTTTATAATGCAGAGCCGTGAAAATAATAAATACGTTTTCTTTCCTCAAAAATAATTATTTAGCCCAGAATTTTTTATTTTCCCAAGGGTTACAGGAGAAATTGGACCCCAAAAGTTGTTGTCCAGTTTCTCCTGAGTACGCTGATACCCCATATGTGGGGGTAAACCACTGTTTGGGCACACGTCGGGGCTCAGAAGGGAAGTAGTGACTTTTGAAATGCAGACTTTGATGGAATGGTCTGCGGGTGTCACGTTGCGTTTGCAGAGCCCCTGGTGTGCCTAAACAGTAGAAACCCCCCACAAGTGACCCCATTTTAGAAACTAGACCCCCCAAGGAACTTATCTAGATATGTGGTGAGCACTTTGAACCCCCAAGTGCTTCACAGACGTTTACAACACAGAGCCGTGAAAATAAAAAATCATTTTTCTTTCCTCAAAAATTATGTTTTAGCAAGCATTTTTTTAGATTCACAAGGGTAACAGGAGAAATTGGACCCCAGTAATTGTTGCGCAGTTTGTCCTGAGTATGCTGGTACCCCATATGTGGGGGTAAACCACTGTTTGGGCACACGTCAGGGCTCGGAAGTGAGGGAGCACCATTTGACTTTTTGAATACGAGATTGGCTGGAATCAATGGTGGCGCCATGTTGCGTTTGGAGACCCCTGATGTGCCTAAACAGTGGTAACCCCTCAATTCTAACTCCAACACTAACCCCAACACACCCCTAACCCTAATCCCAACTGTAGCCATAATCCTAATCACAACCCTAACCCCAACACACCCCTAACCACAACACTAATTCCAACCCTAACCCTAAGGCTATGTGCCCACGTTGCGGATTCGTGTGAGATATTTCCGCACCATTTTTGAAAAATCTGCGGGTAAAAGGCACTGAGTTTTACCTGCGGATTTTCCGCGGATTTCCAGTGTTTTTTGTGCGGATTTCACCTGCGGATTCCTATTGAGGAACAGGTGTAAAACGCTGCGGAATCCGCACAAAGAATTCACATGCTGCGGAAAATACAACGCAGCGTTCCCGCGCGGTATTTTCCGCATCACGGGCACAGCGGATTTGGTTTTTCATATGTTTACATGGTACTGTAAACCTGATGGAACACTGCTGCGAATCCGCAGCCAAATCCGCACCGTGTGCACATAGCCTAATTCTAAAGGTATGTGCACACGCTGCGGAAAACGCTGCGGATCCGCAGCAGTTTCCCATGAGTGTACAGTTCAATGTAAACCTATGGGAAACCAAAATCGCTGTACACATGCTGCGGAAAAACTGCACGGAAACGCAGCGGTTTACATTCCGCAGCATGTCACTTCTTTGTGCGGATTCCGCAGCGGTTTTACAACTGCTCCAATAGAAAATCGCAATTGTAAAACCGCAGTGAAATGCGCAGAAAAAAACGCGGTAAATCCGCCATAAATCCGCAGCGGTTTAGCACTGCGGATTTATCAAATCCGCAGCGGAAAAATCCGCAGAGGACCAGAATACGTGTGCACATTCCTAACCCTAACCCTAGCCCTAACCCTAGCCCTAACCCTAACCCTAACCCTACCCCTAACCCTACCCCTAACCCTACCCCTAACCCTAACCCTACCCCTAACCCTACCCCTAACCCTACCCCTAACCCTAACCCTACCCCTAACCCTACCCCTAACCCTAACCCTACCCCTAACCCTAACCCTATTCTAACATTAGTGGAAAAAAAAAAATTTCTTTATTTTTTTATTGTCCCTACCTATGGGGGTGACAAAGGGGGGGGGTCATTTATTATTTTTTTTATTTTGATCACTGAGATAGATTATATCTCAGTGATCAAAATGCACTTTGGAACGAATCTGCCGGCCGGCAGATTCGGCGGGCGCACTGCACATGCGCCCGCCATTTTGGAAGATGGCGGCGCCCGGGAGAAGACGGACGGGACCACGGCTGGATCGGTAAGTATGATAGGGTGGGGGGGGACCACGGGGGGGGGATCGGAGCACGGGGGGGGGAATCGGAGCGCGGGAGGGGTGGAACGGAGCGCGGGGGGCGTGGAACGGAGCACGGGGGGCTGGAATGGAGCACGGGGGGGTGGAACGGAGCACGGGGGGGTGGATCGGAGTGCAGGGGGGGTGATTGGAGCACGGGGGGGTGATTGGAGCACGGGGGGAGCGGACACGAGCACGGGGGGGGAGCGGAGCACAGGGCGGAGGGGAGCCGGAGCAGTGTACCGGCCAGATCGGGGGGGTGGGAGGGCGATCGGAGGGGTGGGGTGGGGGCACACTAGTATTTCCAGCCATGGCCGATGATATTTCAGCATCGGCCATGGCTGGATTGTAATATTTCACCCGTTATAATGGGTGAAATATTACAAATCGCTCTGATTGGCAGTTTCACTTTCAACAGCCAATCAGAGCGATCGTAGCCACGAGGGGGTGAAGCCACCCCCCCTGGGCTAAACTACCACTCCCCCTGTCCCTGCAGATCGGGTGAAATGGGAGTTAACCCTTTCACCCGATCTGCAGGGACGCGATCTTTCCATGACGCCGCATAGGCGTCATGGGTCGGAATGGCACCGACTTTCATGACGCCTACGTGGCGTCAAAGGTCGGGAAGGGGTTAAAAAACTTTTTTTTTACTTTTGGCATGCTTCAATAGTCTCCTTGGAGACTAGAAGCTGCCATAACCTGATCGGCACTGCTACATACAGGGAATGATCAGATCGGGTGGGCGGTGCTCATCCTAAAAGCTGGGATCTCATAAACTTCTAAAAGACCTAACGCATCCCACAACCAGCCCCCACATGAGTTCATCAAGGGGAGGTATATGGGTGTAACCTTGATCTAATAGATGCAGAGTTTGTCACTCCTGGAAGGTACAGCTCGATGTGGGTTCTGCCTGTTTTCCTAAGAAGTACCTCCCTCTGCTAAGCTCTGAGCCATTTCCGTGACACAGGTTTAGTACTTTTTTTGTGTTATTCCTTTTATTTTATATAATTGTTTATACTGTATTGTTTGTTCCCATTTTGTAACATCTTTTTCACATTTTTATAAACACTACCTACCTTTCCGGATTAAATATATAAAATCTAATAGCTCTGTTCATTTTGATTTGTAAACCACATCCCTGAAGCCATACACTACCTGTAACGGGTGTCCAATCGGCCTGTATAAACAGTTGGAGGTGACAGCTAGTAGTTCCTTCTGTTATTGTGGAGTTTGCAGTGATCGTATTCGAGTATATATCCATATTCCATGAGTTGGAATTGGAGATGTATATACCATGCGCTCACCGTGAGTTCCCCAATAACCAGCTGTCATGCGTCTGGATTCAAACCTTTGAGCCTGTGCTTTGTGGTCAGCTTCTCTATCCGCTGAGCCTCAGCAGACACAACTTTTCTTCTGGTGTTTATTGTCTGTTATTGTTGCTTTAGTCTTTTTAGGTTAACAGGTGGTTTCATTTATTCATTTGTCTGTCCAATCACCTTTCGGATGCGGCTATATATACTTTCCCCCTGCAGTTGTTTCCTGCTGGTGATATTCTCATTTGGATGTCCAGCTATACTGCCATTGTTTATGCCAGTCAATGAAAGACCAGCTAGGGTTTATCTATTTGCCTATCTTATGTTTCTTGTTTTCGAAGTAAACATCATGTCCTTCAACCTTCTGCCTATTGTCAGGGCTGTCTTTACCTTTTTCCTGGGGTTTTTCCCATCTTTTGCAAAGGCATCCGGCATTTCCTTGCTCTGGTACTTCCTTGATTTCTCTGTTGTGGCTCTTGCAAAACAGATGCAAAGTCTGTCTCTAGAAGTGACACATCTGTCGTCAATGGTTTTGCAGCCACAACAGCATACCTGAGGTTTGGTAGTCTCAGCAGCCAGCCAAACTCCACCAGAAGCCAAGGTGGTCCTCCTGGACAGGTTTTCTGGGGGGCAGGATACATTTGTGGTATTTAGGGAAGCTTGAAAACTCTACTGCAGGCTACGCCCCTGTTATTCTGGGAGAGAAAAAAAGCTGGTGGGGATTGTTATTTCTCTCCTTCAAGGGGATCCTCAATGATAGGCTTTTTCACATCTGACTGACTCACAGTCCCTCCAGTCGGTGGATGAATTTTTCATGGCCCTGGGCCTCATCTATGATGATCTTGACTGAGTCTCCCTTGCTGAGTCCAAACTACATAAGCTTCAGCAGGGGGAGTTTTGCTGAGAGTTTTGCAGTTGGGCCACTAACACCAGGTGGAATGGCAATTATCTTAGAAATAATTTGTGTTAGGGTCTGTCACAAAGGTTAAAAGACGTACTTGTTTTATATGAAACTCCTGAATCCTTAGAGGCCGCTATGGCCTTAGCCATTTGGATTCATAGACGCCTTAGGAATAGACCAGTGATGACTCCTTTCTCTGTTGTACTCTCTAGGAGTGAAATCCCTCCCGTCTGCTCTGATGAACCCATGCAGTTGGGGTTCGCTGTAAAACGGGGGCTTGACTGTCCCTTCATATCTTAACAGAGAAAAACATTGGAAAACTTCTAACCCCATGTTGTGTGGAGGATTACAATCTGGGCGTACATATCTCCTTGGCATGTGCATCTCAGATTCTCTTACCTGCAGAGATTGCAGTAGGCACAAAAACTGAAATTGCTTCAATCTTTTTGCATAGTGGAGCAGCGGCCAATATGGTGGATGCCAGTTTGCCTGGACCCATGGTCTCTCTTGTAGTATTCTGGCGAAACCAATGCCCATATTTGCTATCAACTCTGTGCCTCTTGGTAAGGGGTGTTTCACGCTAATTGTACATAACTTAATACTTCGCAAAGGGGCCCTTCACAACTAACTTATTTCTTGCTATGCCCTTGAAGGCTTTCCTACCCCTATTATCCTAGACATTCCTTGGTTATGCACAATTCTGTTGTTGACTGAGCACTCTTTTCTTTACTGTCTCCACTAAAACCTTACCCTTTTTTTCTGTCCGCCATTGAGGATGTATTCTCAGAAAAGGGGTGTCAAGAATTGCCCCCCCCCCCCCCATTGTGCTTATGATTGCCCCTTTAACTTGCTCCCTGCAGCAAAACTACCAAAAACCAGATTGTACAATCTTTTGGGCCCTGAAAGGCAGGCTATGAGAGATTATATCACCGAAAGCCTTGCAAAGGGACATATTAGACCCTCCTCTTCTCCTGTGATGGCAGGGTTCTTCTTTTTCAAGAAGAAAGATGGGTGTCTGCGTCCTTGATTAAACTCTCATGAGTTAAATCAGATTACCATACAAGACCCTTATCCCCTTCCGCTCATTCCCAATTTTTTTAATTAGATTGTTGGTGCTAAATTGTTCTCCAAGTTGGACCTAAGGGGGCCTATAATCTGATTAGAGTCAGAGAAGGGGATGAGTGGGAAATGGCCTTTAATACTCCTGAAGGGCATTTGGAAAATGTTGTCATGTCATTTGGTCTGACTAATGATCCTGCTGTTTTTCAACGTTTCGTGAATTACATTTTTCATCTGGTAGATAGATTTGTGGTGATATCAATTGAGGACATTTTGGCTTACTCACCCGATTTTGAGGCACATCAGGTACACGTCAGGTACAACAGATATTGAGGGCGAATAAACTGTATGCTAAACTTGAAAAATATGTATTCGCTGTACAGGAGGTGAAATTTTCAGGACACCTGGTGTCAACTTTGGGTTTCCGGATGGACCCAGATAAAGTCCATGCAATACTGGAAAGGGATCTTCTGGAAAATCTGAAAGCCTTAAATGTTTTCTGGGGTTTGCCAATTACTATCGACAATGTATCCAGAACTTTTCTTCAATTGTCAACCCTCTCACTGACATGACCAAAAAGGGCATAGATTTTTTCTAATTGGTCCATCTTTGCCCACTGGACATTTCCCTGAAGAAATGTTTTACCACGGCACATCAGCCCGATGTTTCTCAAACATTTATTGTTGAGGTTGGGGTTGGGGCCATTTTATTATAGGGATAGTTTCCTAGTAAGTGACATCCATGCACTTTTTTCTCAATATTTTGCAAGTGTGAGGACCCTTGACGCGGGTTGCGAACTTGCATGTCTTGGCCAAAATATCGACTAATACCTTACATATTTTTATATGTATTTTCTGCACTTTATTTTTCAGGGTGCAGCTAGGCCCATTTGGTCTTGTAAACTGTGGTTTCTGTTCACATGGGATGCATTTGGATAGCACTGGGCAGCCCGCCTGATCGAATAGTGTGGGCGTCACTAATAGGCTGTTAACCTGGATGCTGTGGTGCTGTGTATGTGAACAACACCACATACAAGCCTCTATTGTGCATTAATACACCAAGCAACCACCCCCTCCATGGATTGGTAGGCCGAGAGTGGTCGTCTCACTGGTATTTTTGCACCTGTGTTTCCTCCATCTTAACTATATAGGTCCACTGCATCCTGCATTTGTTTGGGCAGGTAAACATCTCTGCCTTTTTTCAGCTTTTTGAATTTTTTGAGGATTTTAACTCCTCTTTTTGTGGTTTTGCTGTTTAGAGTCAAGGTGATTACCGACCATAAAAATCTGTTGTACTTAGAAGATGCTAAGCGTCTCACTCAGAGACAAGCTGGGTGGTCTTTATTTTTCACTTACCATCTTGGGTTAAGAACATCAAGGCAGATGCTTTGTCTCTGAGTTTCTCTGGGGGAGGTAGTTTGGATGACTGTTCTTATTCTACGATAGGGAGTGATCATTTCCACCTTTTGTTCAGATCTTGAGGGGCAGGTGTTGAAGGCTCAGGGGGAAGCCTTGCCTCCTGTCCCTCAGGAAAATTATTTGTGCTTTTGAATTTGAGTCTTATAATTTTAGGAGAACATCATTACTTGGTCCTTACTGGTCACCCGGGTAGCAAAACAACTTTGGACTTTCTTTCTCGTCATTTTTGGTGACCAAGGTTACATCACAGTGTTGTTGATTTTGTGTCTATCTGCAATGTTTGTGCATGTTCTGTGACAACGCATACTCGTCCATTCGGGTCTCTCTTACCATTGGTTATTCCTGATTTTATTACCGATCTTCCTTAATCCGCTGGAAAAACAGTGATTTTAGTAGTAGTGGACAGGTTTAGCAGGATGGCACACTTCATTGCCTTAACAGCTCTCCTGAATACCAAAACTTTGGCTCAAGTGTTTATCAGTGAGATAGTGAAGCTTCGCAGGATTCCCTCTGATGTGTTTTCAAATCGGGGACACAGTTTGTATCTAAATTTTGGAGGAGTTTTTGTTTCCGCCTGGGGATGCATCTATCTTTTTCCTCTGCCTTTCACCCTCAATCGAAGGGTCAGACCAAATGCATAAATCAAAGCTTAGAGACATACCTTAGGTGTTTTGTTTCAGAGAACCAGGAAGATTGGTCATCTTACTTACCTTTAGCAGAATTTGTGTTAAACAATCGTCGGCATGAGTCCACTGGTAAGTCACCATTTTTTGATGCATAAAGGTTTCACCCTCAGTTTTGTCCTTTAGTAGAAAGGGTTTTCAGGGGTTCTTGGGCTCTCTTCTGCAAGGGGTACAGAATAACCTGAAAGTTATGGAAGACAGATATAAACGTGTGTCTGATGAAAAACATAAAGAAAAAAAAGAAAAAAAGAGCAGCATCCATACCAGGTGAATCGTGTCCAAAAAACGGTCTTTATTCAGCCATATAAAAGATGCAACGTTTCGGCCACAATTTATTTGTGACTTTGGGCCCGATTGGATCCTGGGACTCTTGAGCGTGAATCCTGCATCCGAGTGCTGGTGGTTGATTTTTTCTATGTGGTGATGAAAAACATATGCCAGGTCTGGACCTGTGTGTAAATGACTATGTGAGGTTGTCTACCACAAATATTAAGTTAAAAGTTCAAAAACACACCATAAGAGGAAAACCTCCACTATTCTTGACAGAAAAAAACCCAGTACACAGGCAGAGATGCTTACCTGTTCAAGGCCTCCAAACAATTACACTAACCAAAGTGGGTTTGGGTCCGCTGCACTTTGGTGAGTGTAAATGTTTGGAGGCCTTGAACAGGTAAGCATCTCTGCCTGTGTACTGGTTTTTTTTAAAGTTAAAAGTTCACCATAGAAACTAGGTCCCAGGTTCATTGGTTCATATAAGGAAGTCGCCGTCATTAATCCTGTGGCTTTTCCATGCCGTTACCGTAAGCACTTAAAATCGACAATGTGTTTCATAGATCGTTGCTCAAAAAACATGTTGTGGTGTCATCGGAACCATCACCTTTACCTCTTCCTCCTGTAATAGTTGATGGAAATTTGGATTTTCAGGTTGCAAGAATTGTTGATTCTGTTTTGTTCACCGCTCTCTTCAGTACCTCGTTCACTAGAAGGGTTATGGTCCAGAGAAGAGAATCTGGGTACCAGCATCAGAAGTAAATGCCAGTAGGTTGGTTCATTCTTTCCATGCAGCCTATCCAGATAAACCTGCTTCTGAGGGTCCAGATGCCCCTTGTAGAAGAGGGAGTACTGCCACGAATGTACCATATACTGCTGAGACCTTTGGGGTATCTGGGATCAGAAGGTCACAGTGATTGGCAGATTGCAGGTCCTCTTGTGAGTCCGCTCAGCTATTAACTTGAGTGGAGCAGATTGATAAATATTTAGTGTGGAATAGGTTAAGAGTTCCTTTTTTATCCTGCTGGGATTTCATATGGCTCTAATCTCAACTGCTGCATCTTGCTTCCACTCCCTTCCATTATTTAAACTAATCTAACTCTCTCATATGCCAGTTATAGGTTTTCTATGCTGGAAGTTGTTCCAGTCCCTGGAGAAGTTATTCAAATTAAAGCTGTTGAGCTCCATTCGTTGTTTCATTTATCCCTGTTTGTCTCCCTCCCTGTGTTTTCTTACTTTAGTAGTGAGACTAGTGGAGCGCCCCCAGACACAGGGCCACGGGTTCTCGATACCGGGCCCCTCAGTCTCTGTATTGGGGTCGTCACGGTGGCTAGACCCGGTCCATGACCTTGCTAAGGTGTGCCCAATGAAAGGTGATGGTGTGATGCGTGGTGCGAGGCGCGATGAATAACAAGGACACAGGGTTGCAGTCTCTTTACCTCTTTACTGAAGGCTTTGGGATCCGCAATCCAGAGCACTGCTAACAGGGCTGGCTGAGACCGGCCGGTCCGAAGGCACATCCAGAGTTTCCTTTGCAGGTGGAAATCAGTGCCTACCCACTAGCGCCTTCCCTGCTGAGCACCACGGGATAGTCCTCACAACTGTTGTGTCTGTGTTCGTTGTTCTTTCTCTCTCTCTTCGTCCCCCAGATGATATGGTTAGGACGCACCCGTATGACGGGTAGGCCTGGAGTTGTTCTGGGACCCTAGAGACGCCCCTCTCCCACAGTTGCCTCCCTTGTCTGCTTAGGTGATTTAGGTGAGACAGCCAACCTATAATTAACTGTCCTGCTGTGTTGAAGTAATGCGTAAAGTCTCTTACTTTCTCGGTGCTCCGGCCACCGCTATGCGCCTCAGAAGGATGTTGCCTCGGTCTCACGGCACGACTCCTACTGGCTCTATCTCCTTTACACTGTGATCCTGCTTCTCACTTCTCCACAATCAACTTTGCTTCGTGTCCTTTCTTAGAATACCGCTGCAAGGTAGTGCAGGCGCGTTCCGTAATGATCTGTTCTCTTTGTAGACCGCTGTCAGGATCCCACCCCTGACAGGTCCTCTCCCGAACTCTCCCGGGCTCTTTCTGTCTAACTTCCTGTCCAAGCCCCAGTTTTACCAGAGTGTGAAGAGTGGCCTACTAGATAGAACCACTCCCCCTGGTGGCCGGAGTGTGAAGTGTCATGTGTGTTTGTGATACCTGGTCAGAACTCCTTTAGTGCCATCAGACATACCATCACTCCCCTTAGCGGCAGAGTGTCATACTGCAACCACCAGATCTCTGGGGCGCTGCAATAGTATCTTCCTGCCCTACTCATTAGGCAGGGTTAGCTCAGAGCCAGCCAGAACTTAGTCATGTGATCATGCAAGGAGGGAAGGACCTGTCTAGGGATCATAGGGAGCTCAGGGTTCAGTCTTAGGTGAGTATTTAGGGGTGTCCCTCCTTACCCTCTCCCTATCGTCAGGGCTCCCTTAATCTTTTTCCTGTGGTTTTTCCCCTCTTTTGCGCCGCACAGCGGGCATTTCCTTGCTCTGGTGTGACACCCACACAGAATTGAGGATGAGATCAGGGCTAAGGGGGAGGCCATATTGTCTCTTCCATGACTCGTTTTTCTTTACACTGAAGAAAGTTCTTAATTAAATTGTCTGTATTTTGGGGGTTGTTTTCCTGTTGCAGAACAAAGTTTGAACCACTCAGATGCCTCCCTGATAGCGTTTTATGATGTACCAGTGGGACCCAGCTACACCCACCTACTGCTCTGAGAAATCTGTCCAGAAGAGGGCTTTGACATGGAAAAATGGCTAAGCAACTCATCCAAATGCAGATTATAATGAGAGTAGAGTATGTGGGGTTTTTATCTGTATTTTCTATATAGCGGGCTCATCTTGAATATAGGGGGCTCATACTGTATTTAGAGAGCTATGTGAGTCTTAGGCCAGGGTCACACGTGCGAGTTCAAAGTGAGAAACTCACATGAGTCTCTCACATCAAGTCTCGGCACTGCCGCCGGCACTCTGGAACTCGCAAGTGTGACCCCGGCCTAATGCTGTGTATAGGAGTTACTTGGGGGCTCATACTGTATATACAGTAGGTAAGCTATGTACCCTCAATGCTGAGAAACACAGGCCTACTTAAGAATACAGTCAATGTCAATAAGAACTATCTTCAGTGTAAAGCTGGAAGTGATGATATTGTCCCCACAAAGCCCTGATCTCAATATCATCAAGTCTGTCTGGTATTACCTGAAGAGACAGAAGGATTTGCACAAGCCTACTTTCACAGGAGATCTGTAGTAAGTTCTCCAAGATGGAACAACCTCCATGCTGAGTTCCTTTAAAAACTGTGGGCAAGTACCTAGAAGAATTGATAGTGTCTTTAAGGCAAAAGGGGCGGTCACACCAAATATTGACTTGATCTAGATTTTTCTCTTTTTTTCACTCACTTTGTATTTTTTTATTGATAAAAATGGTTAACACTTATTTTCCAAACCTTTCTTACTTTACAGCAGTTTTTCCACACCTAACATAGTAACATAGTAACATAGTTTGTAAGGCCGAAAAAAGACATTTGTCCATCCAGTTCAGCCTATATTCCATCATAATAAATCCCCAGATCTACGTCCTTCTACAGAACCTAATAATTGTATGATACAATATTGTTCTGCTCCAGGAAGACATCCAGGCCTCTCTTGAACCCCTCGACTGAGTTTGCCATCACCACCTCCTCAGGCAAGCAATTCCAGATTCTCACTGCCCTAACAGTAAAGAATCCTCTTCTATGTTGGTGGAAAAACCTTCTCTCCTCCAGACGCAAAGAATGCCCCCTTGTGCCCGTCACCTTCCTTGGTATAAACAGATCCTCAGCGAGATATTTGTATTGTCCCCTTATATACTTATACATGGTTATTAGATCGCCCCTCAGTCGTCTTTTTTCTAGACTAAATAATCCTAATTTCGCTAATCTATCTGGGTATTGTAGTTCTCCCATCCCCTTTATTAATTTTGTTGCCCTCCTTTGTACTCTCTCTAGTTCCATTATATCCTTCCTGAGGACCGGTGCCCAAAACTGGACACAGTACTCCATGTGCGGTCTAACTAGGGATTTGTACAGAGGCAGTATAATGCTCTCATCATGTGTATCCAGACCTCTTTTAATGCACCCCATGATCCTGTTTGCCTTGGCAGCTGCTGCCTGGCACTGGCTGCTCCAGGTAAGTTTATCATTAACTTGGATCCCCAAGTCCTTCTCCCTGTCAGATTTACCCAGTGGTTTCCCGTTCAGTGTGTAATGGTGATATTGATTCCTTCTTCCCATGTGTATAACCTTACAAATGTTTTAGCACTGTACTGTAAATCTATTATTTTTATCCAACTGGGTGTGGTTATCCACATCCACTTGCTGCAAAACACTAGATTTAAATAAAGGAAGAGAGGGCCGTATCTCAAGAATTGAGACATTGAAGACAACCAATGCCAGATTCAGGAGAATAGTGGCATTTCTACTTATTTACGGTAAGTGACAGGTCCTCTTTAAGAAGCTCTGCTATAACATCGGTGATAAATCACTGTGTACATGCCGCAGCAAAGGCAGATTAAATGTGACACAATGTATACATCACGGCACATAAGACGCCGCTGCTTTGAAGATGCTGAACCTTGAAAATCTACACAGTTTAATTGTTTCCTGATATGCAGCTTTGTGCACATGCTGAGATCTGAAGGAACAAGACCACAGACAGCAGGCTGCCATTCATTTGGGGTTAGAAAAAATTATAATGCATCTCATTCCAGTACTTACAGTGACATTGAAAAGGGTTACAGAAAAAAAACATAAATTAGTTTAAAATAAAAAATAAGACGCCGCTATTTTCTGTAGGAAATCTACCTCCTCCCTTCTCTTCAAAGCATTATGGCCATATACTCATGTATAGCACCACAGTATATTACAGACACAGTATAGTTAAAATTGCTTATATTTCCTGAATCATAGTGGATTCCGAAGCTCTGGTTGCCTAGCAACCATTTGTCATCCGTCTAGGTGACCACAATGTAAGTGCATGGGCTAAAGAAATATTAGAAAGTTTTTCTGTACAGTAGACTGCCTCTCTATACTACACAGATTAGTTTTAGATCCCTCCAAATTAGTTACAAGGATTGCATATAAACTGCCATAAAGGGCTTTATTTAATTCTGCTCTCCTTCCCATACACAATTGTTTGCGCTAGGGCTGAGCGAAACGGATCGTTCATTTTCAATAGTCGCCGACTTTTGGCAAAGTCGGGTTTCATGAAACCCGTCCCGACCCGACCCCTGTGCGTGGTCGGCCATGCGGTACGCGACTTTCGCGCCAAAGTCGCATTTCAATGACGCGAAAAGCGCCATTTTTCAGCCAATGAAGGTGGACGCAGAGTGTGGGCAGCGTGATGACATAGGTCCTGGTCCCCATCATCTTAGAGAAGGGCATTGCAGTGATTGGATTGCTGTCTGCGGTGTCACAGGGGCTATAAAGAGGCGTTCCCGCCGACCGCCATCTTACCCTGCTCATCTGAGCATAGGGAGAGGTTGCTGCCGCTTCGTCAGAAGCAGGGATAGCGTTAGGCAGGGTCCATTAACCACCAAACCGCTTGTGCTGTAGCGATTTGCACTGTCCAACACCACCTTCGGTGTGCAGGGACAGTGGAAGCTACATTTTTTTTTTCCCCTCAGCGCTGTAGCTCATTGGGCTGCCCTAGAAGGCTCCCTGATAGCTGCATTGCTGTGTGTACGCCGCTGTGCAAACCAACTGCTTTTTTCAAAGCACAAATCCTGTTGTTCCTTCCTTTCTGCACAGCTATCTTTTTTGTTTGTCCACACTTTTTATTTAATTTGTGCATCAGTCCACTCCTTATTGCTGCCTGCCATACCTGGCTGAGATTACTGCAGGGAGATAGTAATTGAAGGACACTCCCTGTTTTTTTTTTTTTTTAATTCTCACCAAAAAAAAAAGTTGTGGGAGATTAAGATTGGCATTTCTGCTAGAGTGCCATCCCTGTGTGTGCCATCTCTCTCACATAGTGGGCCATAGAAAGCCTTTTTTTTTTTCTTTTTTTTTTATTGGGTTTATAAATTCTCCCTGAAAAAAAAAACAGTGGGAGATTAATATTGGCCTTTGGGCTTGTGTGCCAGTCCTGAGTGTGCCATCTCTCTCTCAAATAGTAGGCCATAGAAAGCCAATTTTTTTTTTTTTTTAATTTGGTTTCTAAATTCTCCCTGAAAAAATAACAAAAAACCGTGGGAGATTAATATTGGCCTTTCTGCTTGTGTGCCATTCCTGACTCCTGAGTGTGCCATCTCTCTCTCTCAAATAGTGGGCCATAGAAAGCCTATTTATTTTTTTTATTTGGTTTCTAAATTCTCCCTGAAAAATTAAAAAAAAAAACAGTGGGAGATTAATATTGGCCGTTCTGCTTGTGTGCCAGTCCTGACTCCTGAGTGTGCCATCTCTCTCTCTCAAATAGTGGGCCATAGAAAGCCTATTTATTTTTTTTTTATTTGGTTTCTAAATTCTCCCTGAAAAATTAAAAAAAAAAACAGTGGGAGATTAATATTGGCCTTTCTGCTTGTGTGCCAGTCCTGACTCCTGAGTGTGCCATCTCTCTCTCTCAAATAGTGGGCCATAGAAAGCCTATTTATTTTTTTTTTATTTGGTTTCTAAATTCTCCCTGAAAAAATAAAAAAAAACAGTGGGAGATTAATATTGGCCTTTCTGCTTGTGTGCCAGTCCTGACTCCTGAGTGTGCCATCTCTCTCTCAAATAGTGGGCCATAGAAAGCCTATTTATTTATTTTTATATTTGGTTTCTAAATTCTCCCTGAAAAAATAAAAAAAACAGTGGGAGATTAATATTGGCCTTTGGGCTTGTGTGCCAGTCCTGAGTGTGCCATCTCTCTCTCAAATAGTAGGCCATAGAAAGCCAATTTTTTTTTTTTTTAATTTGGTTTCTAAATTCTCCCTGAAAAAATAACAAAAAACCGTGGGAGATTAATATTGGCCTTTCTGCTTGTGTGCCAGTCCTGACTCCTGAGTGTGCCATCTCTCTCTCTCAAATAGTGGGCCATAGAAAGCCTATTTATTTTTTTTTATTTGGTTTCTAAATTCTCCCTGAAAAATTAAAAAAAAAAAACAGTGGGAGATTAATATTGGCCGTTCTGCTTGTGTGCCAGTCCTGACTCCTGAGTGTGCCATCTCTCTCTCTCAAATAGTGGGCCATAGAAAGCCTATTTATTTATTTTTATTTGGTTTCTAAATTCTCCCTGAAAAATTTAAAAAAAAAACAGTGGGAGATTAATATTGGCCGTTCTGCTTGTGTGCCAGTCCTGACTCCTGAGTGTGCCATCTCTCTCTCTCAAATAGTGGGCCATAGAAAGCCTATTTATTTTTTTTTTATTTGGCTTCTAAATTCTCCCTGAAAAATTTAAAAAAAACAGTGGGAGATTAATATTGGCCTTTCTGCTTGTGTGCCAGTCGTGACTCCTGAGTGTGCCATCTCTCTCTCAAATAGTGGGCCATAGAAAGCCTATTTATTTTTTTTTATTTGGTTTCTAAATTCTCCCTGAAAAAATAAAAAAAAAAACAGTGGGAGATTAATATTGGCCTTTCTGCTTGTGTGCCAGTCCTGACTCCTGAGTGTGCCATCTCTCTCTCTCAAATAGTGGGCCATAGAAAGCCTATTTTTTTTTGTTTATATTTGGTTTCTAAATTCTCCCTGAAAAAATAAAAAAAACAGTGGGAGATTAATATTGGCCTTTCTGCTTGTCTGCCAGTCCTGACTCCTGAGTGTGCCATCTCTCTCTCAAATAGTGGGCCATAGAAAGCCTATTTTTTTTTATATTTGGTTTCTAAATTCTCCCTGAAAAAATAAAAAAAATACAGTGGGAGATTAATATTGGCCTTTGGGCTTGTGTGCCAGTCCTGAGTGTGCCATCTCTCTCTCAAATAGTGGGCCATAGAAAGCCTATTTATTTATTTTTATATTTGGTTTCTAAATTCTCCCTGAAAAAATAAAAAAAACAGTGGGAGATTAATATTGACATTTGTGCTTGAGTGACAGTCCTGCGTGTGTGGCATCTCTCTCATTTGGTGCCACAGAAAACAGAGTGTGTAACATTGGGCCTGATTTTCCTTGCGGTCTCACCCACCTGTAAAGGGATATCTAAATCATACTGAAGTTATAGCTCACCGTGTAAGTTGTTTGACAGCAACAAATACCGTTACTTTGGTTACGTTTTTAAAACAATGAGGAAGTCTGGTGGAAGAGGTCGTGGCCGTGGGCGTTCATTGCCAGCTGGTAATGATGGTAGTGGTAGTGGAGCATCAGGTGGTCGTGGGAAAAAAAATATAGCACCTAAGTCTGGAGCTGTGGAGCCAGGTTCGTCGTCTGGCTACACAAGGCCTCGAACGCTCCCTTTTCTGGGAGTAGGAAAACCGCTTTTAAAGCCGGGGCAGCAAGAGCAAGTTTTGGCTTACCTTGCTGACTCAGCCTCTAGCTCTTTTGCCTCCTCTTTTGAAACTGGTAAATGTAAAAGCAGCGCGTCGTTAGTGGATGTTCACGGTCAGGGACAAGTTGCTTCCTTGTCCTCTTCAGCAAAAACAACAACAGAGAAGGATGCAGCAGGCGACACAACGGGTTACTCCATGGAGCTCTTTACACATACCGTCCCTGGCTTAGAAAGTGAAACAGTTAACAGGCCATGCCCATTACTAGTTGAATCGGACATGGAGTGCACTGATGCACAGCCACAGCCAGACTACTATGCTGTTCCTTTGACTCAGACCACAACATTGCCCTCGCAGGGTACTGATCCAGAATCAGACCCTGATGAGACTATGGTGCCCCGTCACGAACGCTATACCACCGACTTACACGGTGACACAGACGAAGTTGCACACGAGATAGAAGAGGAGGTTATAGATGACCCAGTTGTTGACCCCGATTGGCAGCCATTGGGGGAACAGGGTGCAGGCGGCAGTAGTTCTGAAACGGAGGAGGAGGGGCCGCAGCAGGCATCAACATCGCAACAGGTTCCATCTGCCGGGCCCGTATCTGGCACAAAACGCGTGGCAAAGCCAAAACCTGTTGGAGGACAGCGTGGCCATCCGGTTAAAGCTCAGTCTGCAATGCCTGAAAAGGGACCTGATGCTCGAAAGAGTGCAGTCTGGCATTTTTTTAAACAACATCCAATTGATCAGCGCAAAGTCATCTGTCAAAAATGTTCAACTACCTTAAGCAGAGGTCAGAATCTGAAAAGTCTCAATACAAGTTGCATGCATAGACATTTAACCACCATGCATTTTCAAGCCTGGACTAACTACCAAACGTCCCTTAAGGTTGTAGCACCCTCGGCCAATGAAGCTAGTCAGCAACGCTACATCCCTTCCGTCACTGTAAGGCCACCATTTTCCGCACCACCTGCAGTATCTGTGCAGGTTTCTTTGCCAGGCCAAAGCAGTCAGGGTTAGGGAATCACCAGTTTCGTAGTAGGAAACACTGCATCTATGGCACCGGCGGAAACAATACCATCTCCAACCGTCTCTCAGTCTGCCATGTCCACCGGCACACCCGCTAGTTCCACGATCTCCAGCTCTCCAATCCAGCTCACCCTACATGAAACTCTCGTTAGAAAAAGGAAGTACTTATCCTCGCATCCGCGTACACAGGGTTTGAACGCCCACATAGCTAGACTAATCTCGTTAGAGATGATGCCCTACCGGTCAGTTGAAAGCGAAGCTTTCAAAGCCCTGATGGACTACGCTGAAACACGCTATGAGCTACCCAGTCGACACTTCTTTTCGAGAAAAGCCATCCCAGCCCTCCACCAGCATGTTAAAGAGCGCATCGTCCATGCACTCAGGCAATCTGTGAATACAAAGGTGCACCTGACAACAGATGCATGGACCAGTAGGCATGGCCAGGGACTGGCATCACGGCACACTGGGTGAATGTGGTGGATGCAGGGTCCACAGGGGACATCAATTTCGGGACAGTTCTGCCTAGCCCACGGTCTAGGAAACAGTTGGCTGTAGGCGTTCGCACCCCCTCCTCCTCGTCCTCCTGCAGAAGCGAGAGCTCGTCCACAGACCGCAGTTGCCCAACCACTCCATCCGCAGCTGCCACTGTTGCACACCAGTTGTCCCATTATGGGGCAGCTACTGGCAAGCGTCAGCAGGCTGTATTGGCTATGAAGTGTTTGGGTGACAACAGACACACCGCGGAAGTTCTGTCCGAGTTCTTGCAGAAAGAAACGCAGTCGTGGCTGGGCACAGTAGATCTTGAGGCAGGCAAGGTAGTGAGTGATAACGGAAGGAATTTCATGGCTGCCATCTCCCTTTCCCAACTGAAACACATTCCTTGCCTGGCTCACACCTTAAACCTGGTGGTGCAGTGCTTCCTGAAAAGTTATCCGGGGTTATCCGACCTGCTCCTCAAAGTGCGCGGACTTTGCTCACATATCCGCCGTTCGCCCATACACTCCAGCCGTATGCAGACCTATCAGCGTTCTTTGAACCTTCCCCAGCATCGCCTAATCATAGACGTTGCAACAAGGTGGAACTCAACACTGCACATGCTTCAGAGACTGTGCGAACAGAGGCGGGCTGTTATGTTTTTGTGGGAGGATACACATACACGGGCAGGCAGTAGGATGGCAGACATGGAGTTGTCAGGTGTGCAGTGGTCGAAGATACAAGACATGTGTCAAGTCCTTCAGTGTTTTGAGGAATGCACACGGCTGGTTAGTGCAGACAACGCCATAATAAGCATGAGCATCCCCCTAATGCGTCTGCTGATGCAAAATTTGACGCACATAAAGGATCAGGCGTCTGCAGCAGAGGAAGAGGAAAGCCTTGATGACAGTCAGCAATTGTCTGGTCAGGGCAGTGTACAGGACGAGGTAGCGGGCAAAGAGGAGGAGGAGGACGAGAAGGATGATGGGGATGAGTATATTTTTAATGAGGAAGCTTTTCCGGGGCCACTGGAAATTGGTGGCGAGGCAAGGCCGGGTTCTGGTTTTTTGAGGGACACAAGTGACGTAGATTTGCCTGAAACTGCCCCTCAACCAAGCACAACCGCAGATTTGACAACTGGAACTTTGGCCCACATGGCGGATTATGCCTTACGTATCCTCAAAAGGGACACACGCATTACTAAAATGATGAACGATGACGATTACTGGCTGGCCTGCCTCCTTGATCCTTGCTATAAAGGCAAATTGCAAAATATTATGCCACATGAGAACTTGGAACTAATATTAGTAACCAAACAACTCTTGTTGACCGTTTGCTTCAGGCATTCCCAGCACACAGCGCCCGTGATCGTTCTCACACGAGCTGCAGGGGCCAGCAGACCAGAGGTGTTAGAGGTGCAGAAATCAGAAGTGGCGTTGGCCAGAGGGGTTTTCTGACCAGGTTGTGGAGTGATTTTGCTATGACAGCAGACAGGACAGGTACTGCTGCATCAATGCAAAGTGATAGGAGACAACATTTGTCCAGTATGGTTACTAACTATTTTTCATCCCTTATCGATATTCTCCCTCAACCGTCATTCCCATTTGATTACTGGGCATCCAAATTAGACACCTGGCCAGAATTGGCAGAATATGCATTGCAGGAGCTTGCTTGCCTGGCAGCTTGTGTCCTATCAGAAAGAGTATTCAGTGCTGCAGGTTCAATATTAACCAAAAAAGGACTCGTCTGGCTACCCAAAATGTTGATGATCTAACCTTCATTAAAATGAACCACAACTGGATTTCGAATTCTTTTGCCCCACCTTGCCCGGCCAACACCTAGCTTTCCTATGAAAAGGTCTTGCCTGTGGACTACTCTGAATGACTTTTCCAATCTCGTAATTTGCAGCAGCTGATTGTCCAGCATACGACATGTTTACACCTCCCTAAATGGCCAAACTCCCCACACGGGGCCGTGGTATCGCCACTTGGCGCAAGCACCTGTGAGAGTGCTGTTTGTCTGAAGAGGTGGGTGTGCCCGCTTTTGGTCGACGGCACTGCAACTGGGACCCTCATAGTACAATAAAGTGTCTCTGGCGGTGGTGGTGCGCACCCAACGTCAGACACACTGTTGTAACATGAGGGGCCCTGGGCCTGTACCGCCGGCCACAAGAGAGTTCCCCCACCCCCAGCTCAAACATTGCTCTACCACTTGCACAATTATCTCTCACAGTTCCACCAATGTTTAGTCTATGCGCTGACATCCTTAAATTCCTGCCACTGACAATACCATTGTGTTGACATGTATGATGGTACTTAACATAGTCAGGGGCAGTGTCCTATATTTACCCAAGTAAATACTTTGCGCCAAATTACTAGGTCTGAAACTACGCAGAGGAGCCCACCCCTGTACCTAATGATTGCACCCTTTTGTGTTTTCGTTTTGTTGTAATGCGAGACATTAACATGTATTTATTGTTTGGGACTACTAACTGGCAGACACTCATTACAATCGGCCTCCGCTGACAACACCAATGCTGCCTGTGTACCCCTGCAAGAGAATTCCAAGTGTCTACAGCCAAATTTTATTATGTTAGGCCTACTACGCCTGTCTGCGGTCCCTCCTTCAACTAGTCCTCCACTGACCAGACCACTGCTGCCCGTGTACCCCTGGAACCAATTTTAAAGTGCCTACAGCCCAATTTTATTATGTTAGGCCTTCTAAGCCTGTCTGCGGTCCCTCCTTACACTTGTCCTCCACTGACCAGACCACTGCTGCCCGTGTACCCCTGGAACCAATTTTAAAGTGCCTACAGCCCAATTTTATTATGTTAGGCCTTCGAAGCCTGTCTGCGGTCCCTCCTTCCACTAGTCCTCCACTGACCAGACCACTGCTGCCCGTGTACCCCTGGAACCAATTTTAAAGTGCCTACAGCCATATTTTATTATGTTAGGCCTACTACGCCTGTCTGCGGTCCCTCCTTCCACTAGGCCTCCACTGACCAGACCAATGCTGGCCGTGTACCCCTGGAACCCAGCTGAAAGTGCATGGAGCCTACTTTTTTTCTTTGTTTTATATTTATAAAGCCCAGATGAACTACGCTGTACCACGGTTCAAGCTACCCAGTCGACACTTCTTTTGTGAGAAAAGCCATCCCAGCCCTCCACCGGCATGAAAAAGTCTGCATTGTCAAAGCACTCAGGCAATCAAACAGTAGAAAGGTGCACCTGACAAGAGACGCATGGAACAGTAGGCATGTCCACAAAAAGTTACGTGTCTATTACGGCGCACTAGGTTAATGTGTTGGATGCATGGTCCACAGGGGACAGCCTACAAAGTCTGTCTGCAGTCCCTAATTCAAATTGTCCTCCGCTGACCACACCACTGCTGCTCGTGTACCCCTGGAACCAATTTTAAAGTGCCTACAGCCTAATTTTGTTATGTTAGGCCTATTACGCCTGTCTGCGGTCCCTCCTTCCAATACTCCTCCACTGACCACACCACTGCTGCCCGTGGACCCCTGCAACCTATTTTTAATTGCATAGAGCATCCTTTTTTTAATAGTAGGCGTACAAAGTCTGTCTGCGGTCCATAATTGAAATTGTCCTCCACTGACCAGACCAATGCTGCCTGTGTACCCCTGTAACCTTTTTTAAACTGCATTGAGCCACATTTTTGGTTTAAGGCCTACTACCTGTGTCTGTCTGCGCCACTCAATACAGCTGTCCTCCTTTGAAAAAAGCTGAGCGTCAATAGTCTGGTTTTCAGCCTCTAGGAATTTGAAAACTGCATTGGGGCTACTACTTCGGTAGGGCCTACTAACAATGTCTGCCGCTCCAAGGTGTTCCCCAGGTTTCCTCGCCATTGCTTCAATCTTCTGACTCTCGTTTAGTAGTTGTTGAAAACTAAACTGCATTAGGCCTACAAATTGGGTATGGGGTGTAGAGACGGTGTGTTCCACTCCAAGGTGTTCCCCAGGTTTCCTCTCCATTGCTTCGATCTTCTGACTCTCGTTTAGTAGTTGTTGAAAACTACACTGCATTAGGCCTACAAATTGGGCATGGGGTGTAGAGACGGTGTGTTCCACTGCAAGGTGTTCCCCAGGTTTCGTCTACATTGCTTCGATCTTCTGACTCTCGTTTAGTAGTTGTTGAAAACTACACTGCATTAGGCCTACAAATTGGGTATGGGGTGTAGAGACGGTGTGTTCCACTCCAAGGTGTTCCCCAGGTTTCCTCTCCAGTCTCCATTTCTTCGATCTTCTGGCTCTACTTTAGTAGTTGTTGAAAACAACACTGCATTAGGCCTTCTAATTGGGTATGGGGTGTAGAGACGGTGTGTTCCACTCCAAGGTGTTCCCCAGGTTTCGTCTCCATTGCTTCGATCTTCTGGCTCTTCTTAAGTAGTTGTTGAAAACAACACTGCATTAGGCCTACTAGTTGGGTTGGGGCCTTCTATCTGTGTCTGCCGCTCCTTGCTGTTCTCCTATAGTGAACAAAGCTGTGCCGCCGGTTTACTACTGTTGACAATTTTGAACTGCATTTAGAATACTTACTGATTTGGGCCTACTCTCTGTGTCAGCCTCTCATTCCAGTTGTCCTCCACTAAACAAAGCAATACCCCCTAGTTAGTCCTGTTACCAATTTTGAACTGCATTTAGCCCACTTTATTCTTTGGGCCCATATCTGTTTCCCCCTCATCCTGCCCATTGCCCAGCCAGTGATAGATAAGTCTGCTGGTACATTGACCCATAACGCAACATTCCCCGTGCACGCTACATTGCAAGATTGTGACCCTGCTGAAAGTCAGGTCCCCCTTCCCGCATACCATACCACCTTACATGGGGACAAAGAGGAAGGTGCAGATGAAGGTGCAGGTTCCTTCATCAGGTGGGGGGAGGAATACTAGTTGGCGACGTCACTGGCACAGGGCCTCTCATAGTACGCAAAAGTGTTGCTGCCGGTGGGAGGCGCCCCCGCCGTGCAAACACACCGCTGTACTTTGAGGGGCCCTGTGCCAGTGCCAATGCCAACGAGTGGGCCCCCCCTGCTTGCTCAGGATCACAGCACTTGCAAAGTTGAAATACTTACCTCTCCCTGCTCCACTGCCGTGACGTGGTCCAGATTTACTGGGCACACTAATTACTTGAACCAGCCCTACCCCCCACAACTTTAGCCAAATGACCCCCAATTTCAAATACCTTCCAATTATTATAAGCTAAATTACGATTGACAAGCTTCAGTAGCAAGAATGGATGTTTTTGCCAATACAATGGGCTCTGTACATGTTTTCCTGGCCTCTACTCACTGCCGACTATGCTCCCCCATTGACTTGCATTGGGTTTCGTGTTTCGGTCGATCCCCGACTTTTCGCGATAATCGGCCGATTCCACTCGACTCGACTTTTGAGATAGTCGGGTTTCGCAAAACCCGGCTCGACTCTAAAAAGGTCAAGGTCGCTCAACTCTAGTTTGCGCCATTGATGTAATCAGACAGTATCGTGTAGCAGGTAGTCTACAGTGATTTAACCTTGTCAGTAGCATCATGTAAGCCAAGTGATACAAAATACCACCTTATTGATTATTTTATAGCTATTTGACCTAGTATCCAGTTTAATAATGAAATGTAGGGTATAGGGGGTGCAATTAGTTATTTGCTGCGCTATAAGAACAAAACCATGAACAGTTTAAAAGAAAAAAAAAAGACAAAGGGAAAAAGTTCCTGCATGACTTTTTCCACTAGAAGATACCTCCTTCCACTATAGGCGTAACATACACATTAGGCTACTTGGGGTAATAAAGCTAGAACTTTAAGCTCACTTATTTATGTAATATGTCTGTGTAGGTGTCCAGGTCAGTGCTCTTTGACCATGGACAGAAGTTGCACAAATTATGTGAGCTTCCGGGCTTCCTTGGCACGGCGTTTTATTTGCCTGCCTGGCGTTGCGTCGCGTCATCTGTTCAGCATGCGGCACACAGGTAACATCTCACTGGCTAATCATAAGCCGAGCCTGGAATCCCAATCGGTTATGAAATTTGCATGCCTCCTATCCATGGCCAGAGAACACTGACCTGGTCCATGGGTCGGCATTGTGTGCAGTGAACCAATCTTCTTTTAGTTGGCACTATACTATTTACCACGATTTGCCCATTTTTCTTTTTTTTTTTAGGTTTTCTCACACCACCCTTTAAGTAACTATTGTCTGAACTTGTCTAGCCTACTGTTATCTCACACACTCAACCAAGTGTGCAGGTGGGGAGAGCAGAGTAAGCTTCTGCCAGGCATAAAGCTGCCCTTTCCTTATCTCCCCAATATCATCAGGAAATCTTTCATACAAATGATACGATAATTGTTCCAAAATCACCAAATCAATGGCATCAGCTGACGTTAATCTAATGTATGCGGCTGCCTTTAGTTATAAGGGAAAGTCAGGACTTATTCCCACTTCCCTTGCCAATAACATCTGATCTTGGTGCCCAATATAAGTGTCCATGTCACGCCTCTCTTCTGCATTACCAGCTGCAGTCTCCAATTGCTGCCAATCCCACACTTATGGCATGCTGCTGATGGTATTAATGATGGGCATGCCTGGCACAGCAGTAGCAAATTAAAAAGTAAAGAGACTGCAAAAACTATAAAGTTGCAAAATTTGATGTTGTGAATTTAGAGGCAAAATCCCACACCCATATCCAACTAAGAACCACCCCAATCCCATTTGGGACCTCTATTTGTGGGTCGATTTTATGGAAAGTCCATGGCATTCTGACTATGATGGGACTGTGTCAAAACTTTTGTGCTGGGCACAGGAAATCTGAGACTGTTGGCAAGCATGCTATTATTATTTTTTTTTTGTTTTTACCACTATTGGCATTAAATGCAGTCTACCTGCCTAAAAAGTCATTAAACAACCACCAATCAGTATTTAGAACTTAGATACGCTATTAAAATATCTCGGACTTTACCATCTCATGTTAAACACCTTCTTCTCCACGGTATTCACGGTGGAAAATGAAATGCTAGGTGAAATCCCAAGAAACAATGAAAACCCTATATTAAGGGTCACCAATCTAACCCAAGAAGAGGTGCGAAACCGGCTAAATAAGATTAAAATAGATAAATCTCCGGGTCCGGATGGCATACACCCACGAGTACTAAGAGAACTAAGTAATGTAATAGATAAACCATTATTTCTTATTTTTAGTGACTCTATAGCGACAGGGTCTGTTCCGCAGGACTGGCGCATAGCAAATGTGGTGCCAATATTCAAAAAGGGCTCTAAAAGTGAACCTGGAAATTATAGGCCAGTAAGTCTAACCTCTATTGTTGGTAAAATATTTGAAGGGTTTCTGAGGGATGTTATTCTGGATTATCTCAATGAGAATAACTGTTTAACTCCATATCAGCATGGGTTTATGAGAAATCGCTCCTGTCAAACCAATCTAATCAGTTTTTATGAAGAGGTAAGCTATAGGCTGGACCATGGTGAGTCATTGGACGTGGTATATCTCGATTTTTCCAAAGCGTTTGATACCGTGCCGCACAAGAGGTTGGTACACAAAATGAGAATGCTTTGTCTGGGGGAAAATGTGTGTAAATGGGTTAGTAACTGGCTTAGTGATAGAAAGCAGAGGGTGGTTATAAATGGTATAGTCTCTAACTGGGTCGCTGTGACCAGTGGGGTACCGCAGGGGTCAGTATTGGGACCTGTTCTCTTCAACATATTCATTAATGATCTGGTAGAAGGTTTACACAGTAAAATATCGATATTTGCAGATGATACAAAACTATGTAAAGCAGTTAATACAAGAGAAGATAGTATTCTGCTACAGATGGATCTGGATAAGTTGGAAACTTGGGCTGAAAGGTGGCAGATGAGGTTTAACAATGATAAATGTAAGGTTATACACATGGGAAGAGGGAATCAATATCACCATTACACACTGAACGGGAAACCACTGGGTAAATCTGACAGGGAGAAGGACTTGGGGATCCTAGTTAATGATAAACTTACCTGGAGCAGCCAGTGCCAGGCAGCAGCTGCCAAGGCAAACAGGATCATGGGGTGCATTAAAAGAGGTCTGGATACACATGATGAGAGCATTATACTGCCTCTGTACAAATCCCTAGTTAGACCGCACATGGAGTACTGTGTCCAGTTTTGGGCACCGGTGCTCAGGAAGGATATAATGGAACTAGAGAGAGTACAAAGGAGGGCAACAAAATTAATAAAGGGGATGGGAGAACTACAATACCCAGATAGATTAGCGAAATTAGGATTATTTAGTCTAGAAAAAAGACGACTGAGGGGCGATCTAATAACCATGTATAAGTATATAAGGGGACAATACAAATATCTCGCTGAGGATCTGTTTATACCAAGGAAGGTGACGGGCACAAGGGGGCATTCTTTGCGTCTGGAGGAGAGAAGGTTTTTCCACCAACATAGAAGAGGATTCTTTACTGTTAGGGCAGTGAGAATCTGGAATTGCTTGCCTGAGGAGGTGGTGATGGCGAACTCAGTCGAGGGGTTCAAGAGAGGCCTGGATGTCTTCCTGGAGCAGAACAATATTGTATCATACAATTATTAGGTTCTGTAGAAGGACGTAGATCTGGGTATTTATTATAATGGAATATAGGCTGAACTGGATGGACAAATGTCTTTTTTCGGCCTTACTAACTATGTTACTATGTTATGTTACTATGTCATGGTGCTAGATTTTGTGGTACGTGATAAAGCCACTGGGGGTTTCATTTCACTACTGTACAATTCTCAGTTGATAAAAATTCTGGAAGGCCCTATGGCCTTGGTTAGTGCTAGGTGGGAGAGTGATGTGGGAAACCTTTCTATGGCGGAGTGGGAGGATGTCCTTGAACTGACAGGAAAGATCTCGATTAATACGACCCAGAAAAGCTATTAAATTATTTCTAGTGCATAAAGTGTATAGGACTGTCAAGTGTCAAGGTATTATGAAAATGGTCTTTAGAAGAGGCGATATGTGTTCAAGATGTAAGGAGGAAGGAGTGGAGTCAATACATAAGTTTTGGTCCTGTCCCCACTTGACTGAGTTATGGGAACATGTCGGAGAGTTAGTCTCGGAAGTTTATGGCCTCCAAATTCCACTCAATCCAAATACATGCATCCTGGGCCTTGTTGGAGACGAAGTAGGTTAGGCTATAATTCAGCTAGCCTTAACCAAAACACTCTACGAAGTCAGGAAGTCCATAGCCAAGCATTAGTTGGTAAAGGATCCCCCATTGATAGACGAAATAAACTGGTGTTTGAGTAACACAATACTGATGGAAAAGAAAGTTTATATTATAAGAGGAGCAATGGCTACTACATTTAGTAAGCAATGGGGCAACTCGATTGGATGTTCTAGCGTGTTATCTGACGAGTTAGCGAGGGATGTAGTTTTCAATTTACTAATACTTTAAATGTGTTTTGCTGTGCACCAAAGTCAGAAGAGGGGTTCGTTGTGAAGGTGGATTAAACTTGTTTCTGGGAAAACACAAATGCTTGTGTGCATTAAATATGTACAAGATGTATAATGATTATATTTTCTCCAAATGTTTGTTGCTAATCTTGATCAATGATTCAATAAATGTTTTTTTTTTAATTAAAAAATCAAACAACCGACAATCAGGAAACAGATAACTGATCAATGGTCTTTTAGTGCCACCAGTGTAAACCCAAACTAAATTTTGGCTGTCCCGGCAGTTTATCTGCCTATTGGCAACTCTATGAAAAGTGGTCAAGGTCAGCGCATCGGGTGGTAAAATGATGAGATTATCAACCAAAGATAAACTGTGTTCACAGAAAAGGCTGCTTAGTAGATTCAAACATGGAGCCCAGTTTTGCATATTAGCTCTTATGGTAATTACTTGGCACACAGGGCTCGTTGTGTTTAATTATATGTCAGCCAAAGTGGCCGCAAAGGACTTGTTATAATTAGTCGATGCAAAGGGATGGTTTATATTAACTGTATTATATTTTTAGAGCTTATTTAATTTATTTAATTTTTTTATTCTACTTTCCCATTTTTGTAATTAAACAATGATGTTGTGCACAGGGCCTGTACAGATACTATTTTAAGCTTTAGTCATTCACATCTTCGTAAGCTGTAGCCATTCTTAACCCATTAAGGACGTGTCCTATTCTATTTGTTAGTACTTAAAGGGACTCTGTCAGCCCAGAATGACTGTTCAAACCAAGTAAAAGTGCTCTGTGCACCATGGTGGGGGAAACATTTAAGTGAACGTTTTCATCTACTTGTTTTCCCTCTACATCTCACGTTCTCTGGCTCTATAAAGCCAGAGCTGTCAATCAAAGAAGGGGCATGTGAAGTAGCAGCTATTGCTTGCTGATAAACGCTACTGCACAAGCACCAGCACTTGCGCCATTTTGATGCAGCCACTTTTTTTTTAAAGACCCTCCCACAGCCCACCCCGGAGCACAAGCTTATCATTAACTGAAAACTACAAAGACTAAACAACAACCACAAGACGGATTTCATCAACCAAGGTATAATTTTAATCAGTATCACGGCGCTGACCTGACACTGTCTGTAGGTTACTGTGCACAATCCTGCTGACAGGTTCCCTTTAATATTCACATTTGAGAATTTCATAACTTTTTTAGATTTGCATCAACATTACCAGGGCAGGGACATGATCCAACTGGTTCCTTCCAATTCACTGGAACCAGTTGATAAAATAGTTAATTTGGAGTGAGGGGAGGTAGGGTTAGATGGAGTGACAGAGGGAGCTGCCTTCCTCTGTAAACCTACTTAGATGCCTCAGTCAACATTAATCCCAGCATTTAGGGTGTTGACTGAGATTTTGCCAATTCTTGCTGTTGGAGCATGGGGTTAGCGATCACTGGTACCCACATCATCACTGCGCTGTAACAGTATAGCACTTTGAATTAACTACTTTCCTTACGTTAAATAACTTTTTTTTTTTTGCTGAGTGGGAAGAGGTTACAGATTTACTCTGGCAACGGATGATACTGTGTCATGTCTTGTACAATAAACGGGATGGACGCAAGAACTTAAAACCAAGCCGAGAGGGAAACTCTGCGCTTTGCCGAAGCCCTGCATTAGGTATAAGAAAGAGCCCCATTGATGACACTTTAAGTCTGAAGTAAGGGAAATGTCTGCTCTGCTTGGACCATATACGTGTTTAGCCTATAATATAACTTTCTTATATTGGTAAATTAATGTATCAGAAATATTTCCAGTCTTTAAATAGAGAGAAGACATTCTTGATTTCCTAAATCGGTCTTGTATTAAATATTTCATAGAAAAAGGACTTATTAATGTGATCTCTCTGGATGTAAACCTGCACCGAGTTGGTTTATCTGATATTTTGTTCTGACAAAGCAGATCTGACTTGTGTTCAGTCACGATGAAATGCCACACCGGAAATGTTACTACATACAATCAGATGGGATGCGGTGGTGGTTACTGGATGACGGCTCATCACTCGGCTGTAGAGTGCAGAATGTATGTACAAGCACTGGGCATTAACCAGCAGTCTGCTTTATATCAGTCATAACGTACTTATTCTACTAGAACGTAAGACAAGGGGTCATATTCTGGCACATTTCATTTATTAATTCTCCCCAAATAAAGCATTGCATTTATTAGGATGTTAGCTTCATCTGATATTGCAATAGATACATAGATAGAATATTGATAAGGACAGACATGAATAGATGGATATAAATGCTTGATAAAAATGGACAGCGACAGATAGATAGATAGACTGAAAAAATATACAAATATATATATTTTACATGTAGAGCGCCATGGAATAAATGCCAACAATAAATAATAATAATAATAATAATAATAATATATATAAACATGTATTTATGTATTTCGAAAAGAATTCAAAGCTACAGATCGATATAAATATGTATATTTAGCACTATATCAGTAGATAAAGATAGATGCATGGATAGATCAATACCGATATAAAAAGAACATAAATAATTCTTGTGTTGTGAAGTACGGGACAAGAAATGTCATTTAGAGAGAAGATGCTGTGCTTCGGGTCTGGGCCTGATCCGGTGGAGCCGAGACTGGAGCAGACACAATGGAGGGACAGTGCTACAGACAATGCTCTGGTGTAATGCTTCTCCTGATGACCCTCATGAACAGACCCTTTCCCCAGAGGATTATGGGAGATGAGGCAAAGTGAGTGCCATAAGATAGAGAGGCTTGAATTGGAGGCTCCTCTGTCTCTTGTGAATGTCTGTCAGCTCAGCACAATCGACCTCTTGTGAGAAGAACATGAAAGGCAGGAAGAAAGTAGAGCGGGGCAGGGAGAGATGGAGGAGGAGGCCGGATGTAAGAGTTGGACAGCCGGGAGAGAAGATTGCAATACAAGGAGGATAGATAAATATAGTAGGAAATCTGATAGCTGGAGCTCAACGGAAAGATGAAGATGGAGAAACCGACCGAGCATACCGCAATCATCCGAATATACTGTGTGATAGGCCTGTATCATATACACGCATAGGACGCAATAACAGGACAACACCTGTACGTAATATACATTACATTGCACATGGCTCCTATCTTTCCAAAACAGCACCACACCTGTCCAGAGGTGGTGCCTGGTACTGCAGCTGAGGCTCATTCACGTCTTCAATGTCCGACATACCCTCTAGACATAGATGTTATGCAGTTTCTGGAAGAAAGCAGCAGGCTGTCAATATTCGATGGATTCCACCTGTCTATCCCTTTTGTATTGTTAACATAGGGCTTCTTGTCTACTTGGGCAGCTGAGCCTGCTATTGTCCCTGTGACTGTACTGATTGGGAACAAGAATAAACTATAAATGACCCTGTTAACCTCATTGGACCAAACTCCTCTAAATGTCTATAAAAGGATGTGTTCTCAGGTAAGACCAGTAACATAGGATTTCTATCCTTACAATAATAACGTCATACGGTGGACTAGTCATGTTGCTTTCACCCTTCATATAATCATTAATACTGTAGTGTTTTTTCAGGTCTGTGATATTGATGATCAATGCGTTGGATCAATATCAGAGTGGTTGACACCTGGCTCCTCCTCCGATCACGGAAGACCGGTGTAAACCGTGTATGGTACACCACAGCTCCGTTCACTCTGTAGTGGCCGGTCTCTGGTACTGCAGCTTAGCGCTTATTCATTTGAAATAAATGGAAATAAATGAAACATTTTTTTAAAATTATTTATAAATTATTTCTTCTACATTGAATCTGAATGGTGAAGGTCGACTACTGCTGGGACCATTCTGCATGCTTGAATACTGCTCTATTACAGGCTATGGGACTGCTGGATATAGAGTGTAATAATTGGCTGTGCATTGCAGACAGTCCCTGAAACTTTGAATGGAACGTTGGTCATACATGATCAGTAATGCTTATTCACATAGTGGATATGGGTCCCCCATGTTCTCATGGCGGGTCTAGCTTTTGCACCCCCACCGATCAAATCTGTGTATAGGTGATACATTTTTCATATAGGAATACCTCTAAAAACCTGTGAAATCATAATTTCACTGCAGTATTTATTGGGAAGCAAAATTATATTTACTTAAAAAGATCCAAACATTACGATGAGGAAAAGTGTAACCCCAATACATACTGCATATTGCTTTTGCAGGTTCTTTTTGCCTTACTCTGCCATATTGCTATTGTTCCCCCATATGTACAGTATACATAACATTGTCATACAGGATAAACATAGATTCCTATAATTTTATACTCAGTAATCTTTAGTAACAACTGGTACCCTTTAATATCGCCATAGTCTTGTAAATGTCTGGGGGATAACAATAGATTATGTCGGCAGTGCTCACTCCTGTGCCCCTCACCCTCCTGTTCTTCCTATATCACTTATAAAATAATCCTTATACGGTTTCGTTTATTTTAGGACATTCCATGGGACAAGGAAATTCATCATACATGCAGAGCCATTCTAGTCAGCTGTCTCTTTGTTATAGCTGCTTCTGAGAAAGCTGGGTCACCGATATGACCAGCAGTATAAAATCAGTTATTGGGGTATATAGAGAATGGAGGACCCAACTGCAACCATAAAATCACATTAGCACTTGAGTTATGATGAGGTCTGAGTTCGAGGATGTGAGGAACCTACAATGGACCCCCTGTCTGCAGGGGCTACCCCACTTCCATACCAGGTTCCCAGCTTTGAACTTGGCTTTGGTCAAGAATGACGGATGATTCCTGTTCAGACTGGGATGTTGGGAAGTATGCATACTGAAAAGCCCAAATTGCATGGCACATTGGATTTCTGTGGAGAACCTCATAAAACTAGGCTGGACTTCCCATCAGATAAATATGACAAATGCCCGTTGTTGGCAATGTTCCCAACAGACCAGATCTTCCTGGGGTAAACAGGACCACAAACTAGGCAAAATGTGAGGGGTTTGGGGGCAGTGACAGTAGTTCTGAGAAATGCAGATTAGAACGAACAAAGTGTAGAGGAAGGCCAATAACCCGATGGCTTGATACAATCAAAATAAAGTGGGAGAAGACCCTGGTGGACCTATCTAGGCTTGTACAAGATCGATCTTCCTACAGCTTGTTAATCCATCAAGTCGCCGTGACTGAGGATCGAGCCGAATGCTGTTAAAAAAAATGCAGTACATGATGATAAACCCGTTTAGTTATTATTTCTTGACATTTTGCCTGCTTTCAGGATAGATAAATATAACGGAACAATCTGTCTTTTTATGCATATAACGGAGGGCACTGCTGTGCATAAATATGTGATTCTTCAGATTTTGGATTAGTCTATGCCTGATGAAGAAAGCTAAGTAGTCTCGAAAGCTTGCAATTTGTTACCATCTTTTCAGTTAGCCATTAAAAGGTATCAACCACTGAAAACTCTCAATTCTAAATACTTTGCTAATGCCACAGATTGACTGCAGTGGTCATGTGATGCCCCACCCAGAGGATAAAGTGAGGAGATCATTAGGGGATTCAGATAATGTAAGAGAGCCTGTAGATCTGTAGGGGACTGTATTGTTTTATTATTAGCTTTTTAAAACTAACCTGAAAAACCCTTTTGAACCATATGAAGCAATATTAAAATTGTGTGACTAACTTGTTGCTGTGGTGAGGTATTACTGAACAATGAGCCATCCTGAAAGAGACGGTGGTCTTACTCTATTGACGACTTGGTGGTCTGGGACTGTGCTCATATTGTTCAAATTGTTAAGCAACATGCACCTTTACATGTCTACAGCGGGTGTTTGGGAGTGAATTCTGTAAAAGGTAGTGGCCCGGCAGTCATCGGGGTCAACAGAGGCAATGAGCAAAGTGCTGAGTAACTAGTGGCACACTATGAGAAATGTGTGGGTGGCATAGAATGTGGCAGGGAGTAGCCTCCAAAGGATCCACAGCAACACTGGTAGTTGGGAAAAAGCCTGCCGCTGCGTTGGACATGAGCTAACACTTGGTATACCAGGAAAACTCTGCAAGCACCCATGCCACACTTCGACAGAGGACCACATTTGACACCTTTAAATGTATTGTGATTTGTAACTACCAAGAGGATTGTGCCACCAGTGTGATTTGCAACCATCAAGTGTTTCCGCAGTAATGTATCTGTTCAATCTTTACATACTGCAGTGATAATCTGTAGCAGTCAGGCACACCATTGTTTGGCGGACCCCTATCTCTCCCGACTCCCCCATACCCAGAAACACTCTGGTTGGCCTTGCGTTCCTGTCTTCTTCCAGCTGAACAAATGGATCAGGAAAGTGAATTCTAACTGTCAGGAGGCCCCAATACACATTACATGGTCTGATGATCCTGCGAAATCGCCAAGTTCTTCCGCCTTTTATCTTGTGTGTATGGGGGGCTTCACACCCAATGTGGGCAACAGGCCAAAAATCAGTCACAGTTCAGTCCCGTCACCTCACGTCATCTGACATATAGCAACGTGCACTAGATAGATGGCTTCTTTTATCGTTCTGTGGCCATAATGGCTCTAACCTGCATTTTGACTCTTCTCTTTACATAAAGGCATACGACTAGCGGATCCATGATGCGAGACACATAAGATGATGCACTGGATTAAAAAATAATAAAACCTATCTCTCCATCTATTCTTTCCATTCTCCCCTGTGTCAGGATCAAAAGGGAAGGCATGGCGTTTTTATAGCAATATGTGAGCTCTGAGGTTAATTGTGAAAATCAATGCAATGTCTGCGCGTGGAGGAGGAGGAGGAGGAGGGGAGTATTCTGGGATTAGCAGATATATTATTGCATACAGTACAAGGAGGTCAGGAGCTGCGCAGACAGGGATAAACAAGAGCAGAGTCATATATAATGCAAAAAGGGTAAAAATAGATGCCGCCATCAGGATCCTAGCAAATCATATGCTGCTGCAAAGAGACAAATATAAACCATGCCGATCATAGGAAGAGTTAATAATAATTTCTGTTTACAGCGGAGATCGCAGATCATGTAATAGTTACCAAAAATGAGAACATCACGAACAAAGCAATGGGAAATAAGTGGGGGAAAAAGATTCAGAATCCATAACAAGTTCCCACTCCTTGGTTTGGATGTTTCACCCACAGCCATTGCCAACAAGAAAATAAAGAAGGATGGGAAAATGTGATTTTTATCCAGTGCCACTCTTTTACTTAGACGACCGTATTTTCATTCCGACCAAACATTGGATTGCACTCGGACCAATTTTATTCTATGTGGCCGTGATTGTATCATTTTTTTTTTCTCTGGTCAGAGCCGATATTGGGAAAAAAAAATAACAGCATACTTGATTTGTATCCGATTATGGGATCACAGTCGGCCATGCAAGTTAATGAGTCCAAAAATGTAACTGCACTTGGATGACATCTGAGTGCAAACTGATTTTCACGGACTGACAGAATGGAGAAGACGGAGAATTTTGTTTCATCCATGAAAATCGTATCACACTACGATCAAAATCTGAGTGTGCTTTTTTTTTTAAATGAGGGAGATAGGGAGAGTAAAAAAGGCAATCTTCCCAGGGGCTTGCATCATCAAGTTTCTTTGAAGGGTCTTTCTCATTATTATAAATACCTATTTAAAATGTCAAAGCAACTTTGTAATTAACTTATTATTAAAAAATCCCCTCAGTTCACAAACATGCTAGGATTCTTCATTTTGTTGTTATTGCTCGTTGATTGGGTTACTTGCCATCACTGCCGACTAAGCAAGCAGAGCAGTTCATACATACTCTTTTCATTAGAGCTTGTAAGCGCTGCTCTGAAGCTGGTCCTTTATTAAATCTATATGCCATTAGGAGATTTCCACCAGTTGGTCCATAGGCTGTATCTGGCGCTGCGCTCATCCTCATACTGGGAAAAATAAAAATTGAGCCTATGTTATTATCATGGTTGGCTCAGTGGTTAGCACTGTTGCTCTAGATTTCTGGGTTCAAATCCCACCAAGGACAATATCTACAAGGAATTTGCATGTTCTCCCTGTGCTTGTGTGGGTTTCCTCCCACTCTCAAAGATAGGGAATCTAGATTGAGAGCACCAATAGGGACAGTGATGATAATGTCTGCTAAGTGCCGTGGAATTAATAGCGCTATATAAGTGAGCATAACACATTTTAGACAAACTTCTTTTCAATCATCGCTTTCACTCACTTTAGTTATTTGGTCCGTTGTCTCAAATTTCTCAAAATTGTTCAACTTGGCTTCCGTCTGTGACAAAGCTAATAATACACTGTACGATATAACCATCCCTAGGGACACATATAAATGGTCTACTGAATCCTGACCTTGGCGTTTCTCAAAGGACTGCCTTTCCCACACAGTGATGGACGTTGCCTTAACCTCAAATGCTCCCATTTCTCCTCGGCTTTCCTTTTCGCATCAATCTTGTCCTGCTACTTATATCCTGAAAATGACAAACTCCATATGGATTTGAAATATTCGAAAATTAATTTCCACTTTTCCAGATCGCTAATTCCATTCCTGTCCTCTGTCATCACTGCATCCTGTCCCTACATTGTAACCTAGTAGAGAAGCAATTTGTAGACCACCAGGACCCTGACCATAGCTCAGGCCACAGCTGGTGTATCATATTCTGGTATAAAATATCTGAAAATAAAACTTTTCTTAAAACTATACTACAACTAGTGAAATACTCTTGATAGTATTGAAATGCTTTGTCAATAAATAGTTTTCACCTTCTTCTCTTCTGTCACAACAACCAGAAGCCTAGCACATCTTCGTAGCTTGAGAGACACATTGGACTATAGCAGGTGATATTGGGCCTCGTTATAGAACAGATTTTTCATAAATCTTTAACTCTCGCTTCCTAAAACTCAATGTAGACAAAACCGAACTCATCATCATTCCTCCATCTCACGTACCTCCCCTACCCGATCTATCTATTATGGTAAATGGCATCATGCTCTCCCCCTCACCTGAAATCCACTGCCTTAGAGTAACTCTCGAATCTGCCCTGTCCTTCAAACCGCACGTTGCCTCCAACTCAAAAATTTTGCCAGAATCCGTCCCTTCCTCAGCCCACAATCTACCAAAACCCTTGTGCATGCCTTCATCATCTCCTCAATTACTGCAACACCCTCCTCTGTGGCCTCCCCGCTAACTCTCTTGCACCTCTCCAGTCTGTCCTCAACTCTGCTGCCCGACTAATCCACCTCTCTCCTCGCTACTCCCCTGTTTCTCCCTTCTGCAAATCTCTTCACTGGCTCCCAATACCCCAACGAATCCAGTTCAAACTACTAACACTGATCTACAAAGCCATTCACAACCTGTCCCCTTCATATATCGCTGAACTAATCTCCCGATATCTTCCCTCATGTAATCTTTGATCCTCCCAAGACCTCCTTCTCTCCACCACACTTATTCGTCCCTCACACAACTGCCTCCAAGATTTCTCCCGAATATCCCCATCTTCTCGAATTCCCCACCTCCACAAGTCTGATTATGCACCACCCTCCAATCCTTCAGACGGAACCTGAAAACCCATCTCTTCAGGAAAGCCTATAGCCTGCAATAACCATTCTGCCACCTCACCAACCACCCGAGCTGCTGCCTCATCACTACCAGAGCTGCTGCCTCACCACTACCAGAGCTGCTGCCTCACCACCACCAGAGCTACCGCCTCACCACCACCAGAGCTGCTGCACCCCCGACCTTCTGTCTCTTCCCCATTATCCCGTAGAATGTAAGCCCACAAGGGCAGGGTCCTCTTCCCTCTGTATCAGTCTGTAATTGTTAAGGTACCGTCACACATAACGATATCGTTAACGATACCGTTGCTTTTTGTGACGTAGCAACGATATCGTTAAGGAAATCGTTATGTGTGACAGCGACCAACGATCAGGCCCCTGCTGGGAGATCGTTGGTCGCTGAGGAAAGTCCAGAACTTTATTTCGTCGCTGGATCTCCCGCTGACATCGCTGGATCAGCGTGTGTGACGCCGATCCAGTGATGTCTTCACTGGTAACCAGGGTAAACATCGGGTTACTAAGCGCAGGGCTGCGCTTAGTAACCCGGTGTTTACCCTGGTTACCATTGTAAACGTTAAAAAAACAAACACTACATACTTACCTTCAGCTGTCTGTCCCCGGCGCTGTGCTTCTCTGCACTCCTCCTGCATCCTGTGTCAGCGCCGGCCAGCCGGAAAGCACAGCGGTGACGTCACCGCTATGCTTTCCGGCTGACCGGCGCTGACAGTGCAGAGGAAAGCAGAGCGCCGGAGGACAGACAGCGGAAGGTAAGTATGTAGTGTTTGTTTTTTTAACGTTTACGCTGGTAACCATGGTAAACATCGGGTTACTAAGCACGGCCCTGCGCTTAGTAACCCGATGTTTACCCTGATTACCGGGGACCTCGGGATCGTTGGTCGCTGGAGAGCTGTCTGTGTGACAGCTCTCCAGCGACCAAACAGTGACGCTGCAGCGATCGACATCGTTGTCGGTATCGCTACAGCGTCGCTGAGTGTGAAGGTACCTTTAGTTTGCTTACTGTAAGTGATATCTGTAATTTGTATGTAACCCATTTTCACGTACAGCACCATGGAATTAATGGTGCTATATCAATAAATAATAATAATAAATCAAAAATTCAAGCAAATCTAAGAAACTTTGAAATGTATCTTATCAGAGAAATTAGCTTCTTTTTCAAGTTATGAACCACTACTTACCTTCTTTGGTGCCTCTTGCACTCTGAAAAACAGCTGATTTAGCCAAGAGGAACTTCCAGCCTAGCTTACATCTGCCTATTTGTGACTGTGAAGAGGGGAGGAAGAGGGAAGAGCAAAGTGAAACAGGTAGACAAATTGTGCTGCTGCTTTCTAGCAAGTGTTTTACTTAAGCGTGCTGGATACACAGCTATACTGCTCAGTATTTCTGTATAATCTCCTCCATGCAGCTGCTGCTCTAAATGTGCAACATAGAGACTGGAAAGCAGGAATCCTTCATGTCTCCTTATACTGTGTACTTGTGTACTTCATTATAAAAAGTCACGTGAAATGAATGGTAAGCTTCAGGTAAAACCAGAACATTGCGTGAAAATAACACAAAGTTGGTACAGGCTGTAACATTAGTAATTTGGAATAACCCAGAGCCAGGAGCCAATAATGTAACTCTAAACTTGGTGTCAGCTGACAGTCATATGGTTTTAAGACCAGTGCCAGGCTTATAATACTTAGTTCTACAGGTAGGAAGCTACATGGAAGAGGCAAGAGATACCCATGACTCCCCAAAGTCATAGCTAGGCTAGCCAAAGCAAAGATTGAGTCCTATATCTAAATACCCTGACCATATCAGAATAACTAATTGCCCCCCTCCTTTTGGAGCCCAACTGAAAAATTAAATGCCCCTTATGCTGTCCCTATTTAAGAAGCAGATGAGTGGTTAATACAGCTTTGGTTACAACCCTAGTGAGAGCCTCAGTTTTCTCAAAAATAGATATATGTTGGTAACTAAGGCATAGCTGGATAGATTAGTCCAGATTAATTTGCAAAAAATAATTAGGCGATAATTAGGCGTTATTTCCAGGGTACTTCCAATGCCACAAGACAACTGTTACCAAAAGTTTAGTGGGACGACCAGTCACGCATTCACTCTTCCTCTCCATTCATTGTCTATGTGAATGACCGTGAAAGCTAAGCCCAGATAATCCAATTATATAGGATAGGAGAAAATTTCTGGATTACCTACCATATTTAAGGATTTATAAACAAAAAACATTTTCAAATTCTCATTTTAAGAAAAACTTTGGTAATGGACTGAAGTGTCCTCCTATATGGATCCTAGTCCATTAGCCAGAGTGTAAGTGCTTAGAACCATGTAATGCTTCATTTTGCCTTTGGGGGTGCTGCAGTGGAAATGACTACTTACTGATACAGCAACTAACTGGGAGCCCGTATAGCAGGGCAACCTGAGATCAACCCTTCTAACAAAAAGGGGAATCCTATTTAAACTACTTTGGGTCTTCTTGGTATCCTGTCCAGTCTATGCAGCTTCAGCGTTCTCCTTTAAATTGTTAGATGATCGTTCTATGTGTCATTTATGTAAATTATACTCCTTACCTTATGATCTGATGATGACTTCACACTTCCCTTACCATGGCATGATAAGAACAAGGCAGAATTATATTTCCTAGTGAAATCACATACTATTCTAGCTAATAGGATCAAACTCATTGTCATCTCTTGTCCTGTAGTCATCCCATGACAAAGGAACATTAACCACCCTCTTTTCTTATAGAGGACTGTGTGGAGCTTTGCCAGTGACTTAAGTATGAATCATTGTGTCATTTTTCCTATTTTCAGTCCTACCCGCTATGACGGGAAGGCTCCCTCAGCATATTCTTTGTTCGAGGAATGATCTGGAAAAAAAAAAAGTGATTTCCAATTATATATATGTAGGATGTCTCTAATTCTGCCTCCTCCTTGGTGTTGAATTAATGGAACTGAATTAATGGAATTGACTGCTCATTTTTCCATAGCAGTCAATAAGAACGCTGTACATTACTTTGTACAGAACGCTCCGGCAAGCCCTAATCTAATATTGGAACACATGAACTGCAGGGTGGAATGGGCGATAATCTGGTTGAAACCCTTTAAATGGAAATACTCTATTTTTTAACAGCCTTTGGAGTGCTTGTAAGTGGCTGATAAAATTGGTTAAGATATTCCGTAACATAACATCCATTGAAAACTGTATACTTACCACAAGGTGACCCAAAAGGGGTGGTGGAATAAGATACTAAAACTATTATTTTTAAGGGAGGTCATTTTTCTTACTCAGGGAACTATGCATAACTAGAATAATACAGTGTCCAGATGGTAACGTAAGTGGAATTGTTCAGGTAGGTAGTACACAGTTTCCAAAGAAAACATTGCAATGGTCAATTTTGTCACCACACTTCCTCTTCATTGCAATGAATGTGAACTCTTAATTATACACTGATTAGAGGTAAGAATGCCTTTTTGATAATTTTTCTTTAAAGGAAAACTGCCAGCACATATGGAAGTATTGGTATGGCTGTATGGGCATATGTCCCTCAATAAAAACTATTCCTCTTTTGTATAGATCTGATCTGGGAGTCATGGGAAATCTATTATAGGAGCCATATGCAAATCAGAATATGTGTGCCCTGGGGGAGTGTCAATATCCGAGACAACTTCTTCCAGGAGCACAGACACGCCCCCAGTGCACTTCCAGCCTGGTTTCAATATGGATTTTGAGCTAGATTTCAGTATCGGTATCGGATAGGATCGGCCGATATTTAAAAAATATCGGATATCGCCGATACCGATACCCGATCCCAATGCAAGTCAATGGGACCAAAATATCGGAATTAAAATAAACCCTTTCTTTCCTTGTAGGTTCATTCTACTTGAAGGAAAACAACTAAGAATAATGCAGGATGTATTTGGGGAGGTGGCGGAGACATTAAAGTCATAGAGGTTTAGCCCAATCAAATAGAATAGCATGTTTTTTGTTTTTTTTAAAGACGTTCGGAGTGACAAAGATATTGACTATGTAAATTTTTTTTTTTTTTTTGTCAGATATTGATGTTTCACTATTCCACTCCCTTCCCCTTCTTTTTTTTTAACTTTTCCCACACTTTCATCTTCATCATCATCAACATCTTTGACATCAACTTCTTCTTCACCTTATTCATCTTCTTCTTCATCCTTTACCTTTTTTTTTTTTATTACATTCTTCATATTCATTTTATTCAACTATTATTATTCTTCCTATTCTACATATTCATTTTATTCAACTGTTATTATTCTTCCTATTCTACTTCTTTATCATATTCTCATTTGTGACAGGCATTCCCGTAGTTGTTATCTATAAAAGTTGGAAGATTACACCTTCCGTTCTGCCAGTCACAAAAGTTACATTTGTCCGCGTTCAGTTTGGCCTGCAGCATCAGGCTTTATCCAGGGGCACCACGAGGAGGAACGGACTCACCCCCATACACTGCTTAGTCTTCTTCTGCATATAATTTAGATAATATCTTTTGCTCTGATATTAAGTGTTATGCTTAATGTTCTTCTGCTCTTTGTTCTGCAGCCTCTTGTTCTTCTGCTTCTCGGTCTTCCATCTCGTCGTCTCCAGGGTCGTCGTCTCCAGTGTCGTCGTCTCCGCCGTCGTCGTCTCCGCCGTCGTCGTCGTCGTCGTTGTCGTCGTCATCGGGGTGGTCTTTCTGGTCGTCGACGTTAGGGTCTTCAACTTGGAAATGTAGCAGAAGGTACAAGAAGGCTGAGAAAATGCCAAGAACCAGCTGATGGAACTGGAACTCGGATGGCTACCCGAAGGTTCAAGAGCCTATGGAACTACCGAGGACCAGCTGACGTTACTGGAATCCGGTTACTAAGCAGGAGGTACCCGTGCTAAAAAGCACTACCAAGGACCGCCTGACGTTGGCGGAACTCGGATACCCAGAAGGAGGCACCTAAGCCAAAGGCTCTGCCCGGAACCAGCTGACGGTACTGGAACCAGGATGGGGAGCAGAAGGTACAAGAGCAAAAGACACTGCCGAGAACCAGCTGACGGTACTGGAACCCGGATGGGTAGCCGAAGGTCCAAGAGCCAATGGAACTACCGAGGACCAGCTGACGTTACTGGAACCCGGTTACTAAGCAGGAGGTACCCGTGCCTGAAAGCACTACCAAGGACCACCTGACGTTGGTGGAACTTGGATACCCAGAAGGAGGCACCTAAGCCAAAGGCTCTGCCCGGAACCAGCTGACGGTACTGGAACCAGGATGGGGAGCAGAAGGTACAAGAGCAAAAGACACTGCCGAGAACCAGCTGACGGTGCTGGAACCAGGTGGTGGACCCGAAGGCCCACAGGAGAGGAGAGAACAGCTAGGCCGCGAGGCAGCCGCAGTTACCGAACCCCAACAGTCCTACAGGGGGAGCTGGGCCTACTGGCACTACAGAACCAGCCTTGACTACCAATTCATGCAGCCCACATAGGAAGCTCCTAAACTGGAGGCACCCTGGAGTTGGCTAACCCGACCGCAACACGACGGGGCAAGCATAGGCGTCTCAGCGAGTTTGACACAACCCGGAAACAGCTGACGGTGCTGAAACCAGGTTTGGCACGAGGGAGTACCTGTGACAAAAACACTGCCGAGAACCAGCTGGCGGTGCTGGAACCCGGATGCGTTGCCCCAGTGTGCAAGAGCCAATGGCACGACCGAGGACCAGCTGACGGTGCTGGAACCCGGTTACTAAGCTGTAGGTGCCCGCGCTTAAAAGCACTACCGAGGACCGCCAGGCGTTGGCGGAACTCGGATACCCAGGAGGAGGCACCTAAGCCAAAGGCTCGACCCGGAACCAGCTGACGGTGCTGGAACCAGGTGGTGGACCCGAAGGCCCACAGGAGAGGAGAGAACAGCTAGGCCGCGAGGCAGCCGCAGTTACCGAACCCCAACAGTCCTACAGGGGGAGCTGGGCCTACTGGCACTACAGAACCAGCCTTGACTACCAATTCATGCAGCCCACATAGGAAGCTCCTAAACTGGAGGCACCCTGGAGTTGGCTAACCCGACCGCAACACGACGGGGCAAGCATAGGCGTCTCAGCGAGTTTGACACAACCCGGAAACAGCTGACGGTGCTGAAACCAGGTTTGGCACGAGGGAGTACCTGTGACAAAAACACTGCCGAGAACCAGCTGGCGGTGCTGGAACCCGGATGCGTTGCCCCAGTGTGCAAGAGCCAATGGCACGACCGAGGACCAGCTGACGGTGCTGGAACCCGGTTACTAAGCTGTAGGTGCCCGCGCTTAAAAGCACTACCGAGGACCGCCAGGCGTTGGCGGAACTCGGATACCCAGGAGGAGGCACCTAAGCCAAAGGCTCGACCCGGAACCAGCTGACGGTGCTGGAACCAGGTGGTGGACCCGAAGGCCCACAGGAGAGGAGAGAACAGCTAGGCCGCGAGGCAGCAGCAGTTACCGAACCCCAACAGTCCTACAGGGGGAGCTGGGCCTACTGGCACTACAGAACCAGCCTTGACTACCAATTCATGCAGCCCACATAGGAAGCTCCTAAACTGGAGGCACCCTGGAGTTGGCTAACCCGACCGCAACACGACGGGGCAAGCATAGGCGTCTCAGCGAGTTTGACACAACCCGGAAACAGCTGACGGTGCTGAAACCAGGTTTGGCACGAGGGAGTACCTGTGACAAAAACACTGCCGAGAACCAGCTGGCGGTGCTGGAACCCGGATGCGTTGCCCCAGTGTGCAAGAGCCAATGGCACGACCGAGGACCAGCTGACGGTGCTGGAACCCGGTTACTAAGCTGTAGGTGCCCGCGCTTAAAAGCACTACCGAGGACCGCCAGACGTTGGCGGAACTCGGATACCCAGGAGGAGGCACCTAAGCCAAAGGCTCGACCCGGAACCAGCTGACGGTGCTGGAACCAGGTGGTGGACCCGAAGGCCCACAGGAGAGGAGAGAACAGCTAGGCCGCGAGGCAGCAGCAGTTACCGAACCCCAACAGTCCTACAGGGGGAGCTGGGCCTACTGGCACTACAGAACCAGCCTTGACTACCAATTCATGCAGCCCACATAGGAAGCTCCTAAACTGGAGGCACCCTGGAGTTGGCTAACCCGACCGCAACACGACGGGGCAAGCATAGGCGTCTCAGCGAGTTTGACACAACCCGGAAACAGCTGACGGTGCTGAAACCAGGTTTGGCACGAGGGAGTACCTGTGACAAAAACACTGCCGAGAACCAGCTGGCGGTGCTGGAACCCGGATGCGTTGCCCCAGTGTGCAAGAGCCAATGGCACGACCGAGGACCAGCTGACTGTGCTGGAACCCGGTTACTAAGCTGTAGGTGCCCGCGCTTAAAAGCACTACCGAGGACCGCCAGGCGTTGGCGGAACTCGGATACCCAGGAGGAGGCACCTAAGCCAAAGGCTCGACCCGGAACCAGCTGACGGTGCTGGAACCAGGTGGTGGACCCGAAGGCCCACAGGAGAGGAGAGAACAGCTAGGCCGCGAGGCAGCCGCAGTTACCAAACCCCAACAGTCCTACAGGGGGAGCTGGGCCTACTGGCACTACAGAACCAGCCTTGACTACCAATTCATGCAGCCCACATAGGAAGCTCCTAAACTGGAGGCACCCTGGAGTTGGCTAACCCGACCGCAACACGACGGGGCAAGCATAGGTGTCTCAGCGAGTTTGACACAACCTGGAAACAGCTGACGGTGCTGAAACCAGGCTGGGCACGAGGGAGTACCCGTGACAAAAACACTGCCGAGAACCAGCTGGCGGTGCTGGAACCCAGATGCGTTGCCTATTAAAGATTGTCTTCCTAGAGCCCCAACTAGCGGTGCTGGAGCAAAGAGTAAGCAGGGGGAGCAGAGTGTAGGCCGAAGCCTGCACTGGAGGCAGCTTTGTGTCTGCGTTGCGTTTGCAGGACACTTTGCCGGCTACACAGTGAGGGAACAGCTGGCGTTGCTGAACCCCACTAACACAATGGCGGGTGTTTTTCTCTGTGCAGCTAGCACTTGCGGGCAAAAACTAGCGATGTTAGAGCCCGTGGTGAAGCAGGAGGAGGAGGAGAGGAGCAGAGTGTAGGCCGAAGCCTAGTTGAACCAATTTCAAAGGAAACCTTTAACCCCCCTCAGGTGTTACAAAGTACAAGAGACACACCTTGTGCAGTATTAATGCTGCACAAGTGAAAGGTTGCTCTATTAATTTGTCTACTTGCACACGCTGAATGAAAGACGTACACAATTTAGCCCATTCTACAGTCAAACTGTAGTGGATGCGTGACTTGGCTATTTAAGGAGACGCAGCACAGGTGTCCCAAATAACGCCTTGGTGCTTGGCGCAGCTTCCTGAGCGTTGTTATTTGCTGTACAGGAGTCTGCGCTCTTGTGTTATCCCTTGGCAATGCCCTGTTAGCGCTGCCCGTCTTATGACCTCATTTCATGTTGGCCGATGCGGTTAACGATGGCCATAAATCCCAGACCCACAGTGCCTTTTCATAAAGTCACACTGCGGTGCTGGGATTCGTGGCCTTGAGCAGTAAATATTTTGGCCGCTCACACACGTCCTTACACCTGCTTCAGACTGGTCGGCCTCTGCTGATCCCTTCTCGCATGCCGCGGCCATGAGGCTGCACAGTCTGAAGAAGGCGGAAGGAGATGAGTGACGACAGGCGAACATATGCACTGCTCGTGCCCATAAACCACACCCTCGCTGACAAAATAAATAAGAAACCGAGGGGCGTTGTTTGGAGCAGGGCGGATGCACAGGCGCAGCCAGCTAACCAATGATGTCAAAAGACGGGAAGCGCTACCAAGGGTGGTGCTGCGTATCATTAGAAAGGAAAGTCACACCTCAGGGACAGTGGAATGGTCTCAATGAGACACATTTTGTACGTGTTGAGTTCCACGTGGGCAAGTAGAAAAAGTCAGCCACCTTGTACAAATGCAGCAGTACTGCTGTACAAGGTGGCTGTTATACATAGAAACACCTGGGGGTGGGGGGCAGGCTTCCTTCAATTTCAGTTAATGTGCCTGCAGGTGCTTGCAGGTCACGTTGCCGGCTACACAGCAGGGGAACAGCTGGCGTTGCTGAACCCCACTAACACATTGGCTGGTGTTTTTCTCTGTGCAGCTAGCACTTCCGGGCCAAAACTAGCGGTGTTTGAGCCCAGGGGCAGCAGCAGGAGGAGAGGAGCAGAGTGTAGGCCAAAGCCTGCACTGGTGGCAGCTTTTGGTCGGTTGTGCCAGCGTGGCTTGTGCTGGACACGATGCCGGCTACACAGCAGGGGAACAGCTGGCGGTGCTGAACCCCACTAACACATTGGCTGGTGTTTTTCTCTGTGCAGCTAGCACTTCAGGGCAAAAACTAGCGGTGTTAGAGCCCAGGGTCAGCAGGAGGAGGAGAGGAGCAGAGTGTAGGCCGAAGCCTAGTTGAACCAATTTCAAAGGTAACCTTTAACCCCCCCTCAGGTGTTGCAAGGTACAAGAGCCACACCTTGTGCAGCATTAATGCTGCACAAGTAAAAGGTTGCTCTATTTATTTTGCTCCTTGCACACGCTGAATAAAACACATACACTATTTAGTCCATTATACTGTCAAACAGTAGTGGAGGCGTGACTTGTCTTTTTAAGGAGACGCAGCACAGGTGTCCAAAATAACACCTTGGTGCATGGGCGCAGCTTCCTGAGCGTTGTTATTTGCTGTACAGGAGTCTGCGCTCTTGTTATCCCTTGGCCATGCGCTGTGAGCGCTGCCTGTCTTCTGACCTCATTTCATGTTGGCCGGTGCAGTTAGCGATGGCCATGAAACCCAGACCCGCAGTGTCTTTTCTTTAAGTCACACTACAGGGCTGGGATTCGTGACCTTGCGCAGTAAATTTTTTCGCCTGTCACTCATGTCCTTACACCTGCATCAGACTGGGCGGCCTCAGCTGATCCCTTCTCGCTTGCCGCGGCCATGAGGCCGGACAGTCTAAAGAAGGCGGAAGGAGATGAGTTAAGACAGGCGAAGATATGCACTGCTCGTGCCCATCAATCATACCCTCGCAGTCAAAATAAGTAAGAAAACGAGGAGCATTGTTTCAGGCAGGGCGGACGCACAGGCGCAACAAGCCAACCAATGATGTCAGAAGACGGAAAGCGCTACCAAGGGGGGTGCTGCGTATCATTAGAAAGGAAAGTCACACCTCAGGGACAGTGGAATGGTCTCAATGAGACACATTTTGTACGTGTTGAGTTCCACGTTGGCAAGTAGAAAAAGTCAGCCACCTTGTACAAATGCAGCATTACTGCTGTACAAGGTGGCTGTTATACATAGAAACACCTGGGGGTGGGGGGCAGGCTCCCTTCAATTTCAGTTCATGTGCCTGTGTGGCATTTGCAGGTCACGTTGCCGGCTACACAGCAGGGGAACAGCTGGCGTTGCTGAACCCCACTAACACATTGGCTGGTGTTTTTCTCTGTGCAGCTAGCACTTCCGGGCAAAAACTAGCGGTGTTTGAGCCCAGGGGCAGCAGGAGGAGGAGAGGAGCAGAGTGTAGGCCGAAGCCTGCACTGGTGTCAGCTTTTGGTCAGTTGTGCCAGCGTGGCTTGTGCTGGACACGATGCCGGCTACACAGCAGGGGAACAGCTGGCGGTGCTGAACCCAACTAACACATTGGCGGGTGTTTTTCTCTGTGCAGCTAGCACTTCCAGGCTACAACTGGCGGTGTTATAGCCCAGGGTCAGCAGGAGGAGGAGAGGAGCAGAGTGTAGGCCGAAGCCTAGTTGAACCAATTTCAAAGGTAACCTTTAACCCCCCCTCAGGTGTTGCAAGGTACAAGAGCCACACCTTGTGCAGCATATATGCTGCACAAGTAAAAGGTTGCTCTATTACTTTTGCTCCTTGCACACGCTGAATAAAACACGTACACTATTTAGCCCATTATACTGTAAAACAGTAGTGGAGGCGTGACTTGTCTTTTTAAGGAGATGCAGCACAGGTGTCAAAATTTACACCTAGGTGCTGGGCGCAGCTTCCTGAGCGTTGTTATTTGCTGTACAGGAGTCTGCGCTCTTGTTATCCCTTGGCCATGCGCTGTGAGCGCTTCCTGTCTTCTGACCTCATTTCATGTCGGCCGTTGCGGTTAGCGATGGACATGAATCCAAGATCCACAGTGTGTTTTCACAAAATCACACTGCGTGGCTGGGATTCGTGGCCTTGTGCAGTAAATATGTTTGCCGCAAACACATGTCCTTACACCTGCTTCAGACTGGGCGGCCTCATCTGATCCCTTATCGCATGCCGCGGCCATGAGGCCACCCAGTCTGAAGAAGGCGGAAGGAGATGAGTGAACACAGGCAAACATATGCACTGCACATGCCCATCAATCACACCCTCGCTGTCCTAAAAAATAAGACACCGAGGGGCGTTGTTTCGAGCAGGGCAGACGCACAGGCGCAGCCAGCTAACCAATGATGTCAAAAGACGGGCAGCGCTACCAAGGGTGGTGCTGCGTATCATTAGAAAGGAAAGTCACACCTCAGGGACAGTGGAATGGTCTCAATGAGACACATTTAGTACGTGTTTATTTAAACGTGGGCAAGGAGAAAAAGTCAGCCACCTTGTACAAATGCAGCAGTACTGCTGTACAAGGTGGCTGTTATACATAGAAACACCAGGGGGGTGGGGGCTGGTTCCCTTTAATTTCAGTTCAGGTGCCTGCATGGCGTTTGCAGGACACGTTGCCAGCTACACAGCAGGGGAACAGCTGGCGGTGCTGAACCCCTCTGACACATTGACTGGTGTTTTTCTCTGTGCAGCTAGCATGTCCGGGCAAAAACTGGCGGTGTTAGAGCCCAGGGTCAGCAGGAGGAGGAGAGGAGCAGAGTGTAGGCCGAAGCCTGCACTGGTGGCAGCTTTTGGTCGGTTGTGCCAGCGTGGCTTGTGCTGGACACGATGCCGGCTACACAGCAGGGGAACAGCTGGCGGTGCTGAACCCCACTAACACATTGGCTGTTGTTTTTCTCTGTGCAGCTAGCACTTCCGGGCAAAAACTAGCGGTGTTTGAGCCCAGGGGCAGCAGAAGGAGGAGAGGAGCAGAGTGTAGGCCGAAGCCTGCACTGGTGGCAGCTTTTGGTCGGTTGTGCCAGCGTGGCTTGTGCTGGACACGATGCCGGCTACACAGCAGGGGAACAGCTGGCGGTGCTGAACCCCACTAACACATTGGCTGGTGTTTTTCTCTGTGCAGCTAGCACTTCAGGGCAAAAACTAGCGGTGTTAGAGCCCAGGGTCAGCAGGAGGAGGAGAGGAGCAGAGTGTAGGCCGAAGCCTAGTTGAACCAATTTCAAAGGTAACCTTTAACCCCCCCTCAGGTGTTGCAAGGTACAAGAGCCACACCTTGTGCAGCATTAATGCTGCACAAGTCAAAGGTTGCTCTCTTAATTTTGCTCCTTGCACACGCTGAATAAAACACGTACACTATTTAGCCCATTATACTGTCAAACAGTAGTGGAGGCGTGACTTTTCTTTTGAAGAAGACGCAGCACAGGTGTCAAAATTTACAACTAGGTGCTGGGCGCAGATTCCTGAGCATTGTTATTTGCTGTACAGGAGTCTGCGCTATTGTGATCCCTTGGCCATGCGCTGTGAGCGCTGCCTGTCTTCTCACCTCATTTCATGTTGGCCGGTGCGGTTAGCAATGGATATGAATCCCAGGCCCGCAGTGTGTTTTCAAAAAATCACACTGCGTGGCTGGGATTCGTGGCCTTGTGCAGTAAATATGTTTGCCGCTCACACATGTCCTTACACCTGCTTCAGACTGGGCGGCCTCAGCTGATCCCTTATCGCCTACCACGGCCATGAGGCCGCACAGTCTGAAGTAGGCAGAAGGAGATGAGTTAAGACAGGCGAACATATGCACTGCACATGCCCAACAATCACTCCCTCGCAGCCAAAATATATGAGACAACGAGGGGGGTTGTGTCGGGCAGGGCTGACGCACAGGCACAGGCAGCCAACCAATGATGTCAGAAGACGGACAGCGCTACCAAGGGGGGTGGTGCGTGTCATTAAAAAGGAAAGTCACACCTCAGGGACATTGTAATGGTCTGTAATGAGACACATATTTTACATGTTTAATTCAACGTGGGCAAAAAAAATCAGCCACCTTGTACAAATGCAGCAGTACTGCTGTACTAGGTGGCTGTTATACATAGAAACACCTGGGGGGGTGGGGCCAGGTTCCCTTTAATTTCAGTTCATGTGCCTGCGTGGCGTTTGCAGGTCACGTTGCCGGCTACACAGCAGGGGAACAGCTGGCGGTGCTGAACCCAATAACACATTGGCTGGTGTTTTTCTCTGTGCAGCTAGCACTTACGGGCAAAAACTAGCGGTGTTTGAGCCCAGGGTCAGCAGGAGGAGGAGAGGAGCAGAGTGTTGGCCGAAGCCTCCACTGGTGGCAGCTTTTGGTCGGTTGTGCCAGCGTGGCTTGTGCTGGACACGATGCCGGCTACACAGCAGGGGAACAGCTGGCGGTGCTGAACCCCACTAACACATTGGCGGGTGTTTTTCTCTGTGCAGCTAGCACTTCCAGGCTACAACTGGCGGTGTTATAGCCCAGGGTCAGCAGGAGGAGGAGAGGAGCAGAGTGTAGGCCGAAGCCTGCACTGGTGGCAGCTTTTGGTCTGTTGTGCCAGCATGGCTTGTGCTGGACACGATGCCGGCTACACAGCAGGGGAACAGCTGGCGGTGCTGAACCCCACTGACACAATGGTGGGTGTTTTTCTCTGTGCAGCCAGCACTTCCGGGCCCCAACTGGCGTAGTTAGAGCCCAGGATCTGCAGGAGGAGCAGAGTGTAGGCTGAAGCCTAATTGAACCAATTTCAAAGGTAACCTTTAACCCACCCTCAGGTGTTACAATGTTGAAGAGCCACACCTTGTGCAGCAGTAAAACTACACAAGTTAAAGGTTGCTCTTTAAGTTTTGCTCATTGCACACGCAGAATGAAAGACGTACACAATTTAGCCCATTGAACAGTAGAAATGTATTGGAGGCGTGACTTGTCTTTTTAAGGAGACGCAGCACAGGTGCACATAAATAACGCCTTGGTGCTGGGCGCAGCCTCCTGAGCGCTGTTATTTGCTGTACAGGAGTCTGCGCTATTGTGATCCCTTGGCCATGCGCTGTGAGCGCTGCCTGTCTTTTCACCTCATTTCATGTTGGCCGGTGCGGTTAGCAATGGCCATGAATCCCAGACCCGCAGTGTGTTTTCAAAAAACCACACTGCGTGGCTGGGATTCGTGCCCTTGTGCAGTAAATATGTTTGCCACTCACACATGTCCTTACACCTGCTTCAGACTGGGCGGCCTCAGCTGATCCCTTATCGCCTACCACGGCCATGAGGCCGCACAGTCTGAAGAAGGCGGAAGGAGATGAGTTAAGACAGGCGAACATATGCACTGCACATGCCCATCAATCACACCCTCGCAGCCAAAATATATGAGACAACGAGGGGGGTTGTGTCGGGCAGGGCGGACGCACAGGCACAGGCAGCCAACCAATGATGTCAGAAGACGGGCAGCGCTACCAAGGGTGGTGCTGCGTACCATTAGAAAAGAAAGTCACACCTCAGGGACAGTGGAATGGTCTCAATGAGACACATTTTGTACGTGTTAAGTTCCACGTTGGCAATGAGAAAAAGTCAGCCACCTTGTACCAATACAGCATTACTGCTGTACAAGGTAGCTGTTATACATAGAAACACCTTGGGGTGGGTGGCAGGGTCCCTTTAATTTAAGTTCATGTGCCTGCGTGGCGTTTGCAGGTCACGTTGCCGGCTACACAGCAGGGGAACAGCTGGCGGTGCTGAACCCCACTAACACATTGGCTGGTGTTTTTCTCTGTGCAGCCAGCACTTCCGGGCAAAAACTAGCGGTGTTTGAGCCCAGGGGCAGCAGGAGGAGGAGAGGAGCAGAGTGTAGGCCGAAGCCTGCACTGGTGGCAGCTTTTGTTCTGTTGTGTCAGCGTGGCTTGTGCTGGACACGTTGCCGACTACACAGCAGAGGAACAGCTGGCGGTGCTGAACCCCACTGACACATCAGCTAGTGTTTTTTCTGTGTAGACAACACTTCCAGGTGGCAACTGACAGTGTTGAAACCCAGGGAATCAAAGAGGAGCAGAGTGTAGGCCGAAGCCTGCAGTGGAGCAAGTTGAAAGGGAACCTTTAACCCACCCCCCCCCCCAGGCATTTGTTGCTGAAAGAGCCATCTTGTACAGCAGTAATACTGCACATGGAAAATGGTGGCTCCGAAAATTATGCTCCTTGCAAACGCTGAAGTACACACTCATATAATGTGTCCCCTCACACCGTCAAACCGTCCCGGAAGTGGGACTTTCCTTTGTAATGTGACACAGCACAGCCGTCATTCCAACCCCCTTGGTGCCGTGCGCCACCTCCTCAACGTTGTTTGGTTCTGTCACGGAGCCCGCACTGTAATGTTATCCCTTGGCCATGCACAGTTAGCGGTGCCCGTCTTCTGACATCATTTAGGTGTCAGGCTGGCAGTGCCTGTGCGTCCAAGCTGCCCGAGATCCAACCTCGCAGTGTCACCTAATGTAATCCCACTGCGGGCCAGGGATCCATGGGCATGCACAGTGCATATCATCGCCTCTCACTCACCTCCTTCCTGCTTCTTCAGACTGTGCGGCGTCACGGCCGTGGCATGCTATTAGGGATCAGCTGACGCCGCCTAGTCTGAAGAAGCGTGAAGAAGGGGAGTGAGAGGCTAGTATATGCACTGCGCATGGCCATGGATACCAGGCCCACTGTGGGATCACATTAGACGACACTGCGAGGTGGGATTTCGGGCAGCGTGGACGCACAGGCGCAGCCAGGACGACAACAAATGATGTCAGAGGACGGGCAGCGCAAACTGTGCATGGCCAAGGGATAACATAACAGCGCAGGGTCCAGGACGGAATCAAACAACGCTAAGGAGGCAGCGCACGGTGCCAAGGGGGTAGCAATAACGGCTGTGCTGCGTCACATTACAAAGGAAAGTCCCACCTCAGGAACAGTTTGACGGTGTGAGGGGACACATTACATGAGTGTGTAGTTCAGCGTTTGCAAGGAGCATAATTTCAAGAGCGACCTTTTCCTTGTGCAGTATTAGTGCTGCACAAGGTGGCTTTTTCAGTAACAAACGCCTAGGGGGGGGGGGAGGGACAGGTCCCCTTACATTTTAGTTGTGCCAGCGTGGCGGTCGCATGACACGTTGCCGGATACACAGCTGGGGATCAGCTGACGTTACTGAACCCCAATAACAGAGGAGCGACTGTTGACTGTGCAGACAGCACTTCCAGGCACCAACTGGCGGTGTTAGAACCCAGGGACAGCAGGAGGAGCAGATTGGAGGTATTGCCGCACACACAGCTGGGGATCAGCTGACGTTACTGAACCCCAATAACAGAGGAGCGACTGTTGACTGTGCAGACAGCACTTCCAGGCACCAACTGGCGGTGTTAGAGCCCAGGGACAGCAGGAGGAGCAGATTGGAGGTATTGCCGCACACACAGCTGGGGATCAGCTGACGTTACTGAACCCCAATAACAGAGGAGCGACTGTTGACTGTGCAGACAGCACTTCCAGGCACCAACTGGCGGTGTTAGAGCCCAGGGACAGCAGGAGGAGCAGAGGAACAGAGTGTAGGCCGAAGCCTGATTGGAGCAAGTTGAAAGGGAACCTTTAACCCCCCCCCCCCCAAGACGTTTGTAGCTGAAAGAGCCATCTTGTGCAGCACTAAGGATGCAAAAGGAAAAGGTTGCTCTTTTAATTATGCTCCTTGCAAACACAGAAGTAAACACTAAAAATGTGTCCCCTTATACCGTAAAACCGTCACGGAAGTGCGAATTTCCTTCGTAATGGGACACAGCACAGCTGTCATTCCTATCCCCTTGGTGCCGTGCGCTGCCTCCTCAGCATTGTTTTAAGCTGTCACGGAGCCTGCGCTGTTCTGTTATCCCTTGGCCATGCCCAATTAGCGCTGCCTGTCTTCTGACATAATTTGGTGTCAGGCTGTCAGTGCCTGTGCGTCCATGCTGCTCCAGATCCCACCTCGCAGTGTCGTCTAACGTAATCCCACTGCGGGCCTTGGATCCATGGGCATGCACAGTGCATATCCTCGACTCTCACTCCCCTCCTTCCCTCTTCTTCAGACTGTGCGGTGTCACGGCCGTGGCATGCTATTAGGGATCAGCTGACGGCGCACAGTCTAAAGAAGGTGGAGGGAGATGAGCGAGAGCGAGGGGAAGATATGCACTGCGCATGCCCATGGATCCAAGGCCCGCAGTGTGATTCAATCAGAAGACACTGCGAGGCGGGATCTCGGGCAGCGCGGCCGCACAGGCGCAGCCAGCCTGACACCAAATTATGTCAGAAGACAGGCAGCGCAAATAGGGCATGGCCAAGGGATAACAGAACAGCGCAGGCTCCGTGACAGCTTAAAACAACGTTGAGGAGGCAGCGCATGGCACCAAGGGGGTAGGAATGACGGCTGTGCTGCATCACATTACGAAGGAAAGTCCCAGCTCCGGGACGGTATAACGGTATCAGTGAACACATTTTATAAGTGTTAAGTTCTGCGTGTGCTAGGAGCTAAAATAAAAGAGCTACCTTTTCCTTGTGCAGCATTACAGCTGCACAAGATGGCTCTTTCAGTAACAAACGCCGGGGGGAGGACAGGTTCCCTTACATTTAGGTTGTGCCAGCGTGGCGGTCGCAGGACACATTGCCGGCTACACAGCTGGGGATCAGCAGACGTTACTGAAACCCAATAACACTGGGTCGTATGTTTTTACTGTGCAGCCTGCACTTCTGAGCCGCAACTGGCGGTGTTGGAGCCCAGGAATAGCAGTTCAGGTGGTAGAAAGATGAACACATCAGGAGACCTGGATGACACCCAATTACTTAATCAGGCAGAGGAGTGGCAAATTCCTGCGAGATCCAGGCCTGGTTCATTTTCAGGAAAGTAAGCCGGTCAACGTTATCGGAGGATAGTCGCATGCGACGGTCTGTTAGTACACCACCTGCGGCACTAAAGACACGTTCCGATAAGACACTAGCCGCAGAGCAAGCCAGCACCTCCAATGCATACTGGCTTAGCTCTGGCCATGTATCCAGCTTAGAGACCCAAAACTTGAACGGGGAAGAGCTGTCTGGGAGTACAGTAAGAGGGCAAGCCATGTAGTCTGTCACCATCTGACGGAACCGTTGCCTCCTGCTGACTGGAGCCGCCGGTGATGGTGTAGACATTTGGGGCGGGCACACAAAAGTGTGCCAGAGTTGTGCCATACTGGGCTTGCCTTGGGCAGAGGCACTGCTTCTGCTCCCTCTTTGGGCAGAGCCTCCCCCACTGCCTCGACGCACTGAGCTGCTTTGTAAAGCACTAGCAGCACTCCTCTCAGTTGGACTGGAGAAGATGATGGAATTCACCAGTGTGTCGTGGTACTCCCGCAATTTACGCTCCTGGGTCAACGCTGGGATGAGGTTTTGGACGTTGTCCCGGTAGCGAGGATCGAGGAGGGTGAACACCCAATAATCAGGCATGTTGAGAATGTGGTCGATGCGGCGGTCGTTTCTCAGGCACTGCAGCATGAAATCCACCATGTGCTGCAGACTGCCAACTGGCCCAGAAACGCTGTCCCCTGCTTGAGACATGATCTCTGCCCGCTCGTCATCACCCCACCCTCGCTGTACACACTGACCACTGGACAATTGTGTCGCTCCCTCCTCTGGACGGAGCTCTTCCTCCTCCATTGACTCCTCCTCATCCTCCTCACAAAGTGGCCCCTGCGTACCCCTTTGTGAGGAACCACGTGGCGCTGACTCTCCAGAAGCTGATGGAAAAGGTGACTCCTCATCCTCCACCTCTTCCACAACATCATCCCTTAACCCTTGCAAAGTTTGCTGAAGCAGGCAGATAAGGGGGACAGTCATGCTGACTAGTGCATCATCTGCACTTGCCATCCGCGTGGAATAATCAAAAGGACGCAAAACCTGGCAGACGTCCTTCATAGTGGCCCACTCTGTAGTTGTGAAGTCTGATCGGCGCTGACTGCGACTTCTTTGCGACTGATGCAGTTGGTACTCCATAACTGCTTGCTGCTGCTCACACAACCGCTCCAAAATATGTAACGTGGAATTCCACCGGGTAGGTAGGTCACATATGATGCGGTGTTCCGGAAGGCGGAATCGGCGCTGCAGAGCAGCAATGCGGGATCTTGCCAAGCTGGAACGCCGCAAGTGAGCACACTCTAGGCGGACCTTGTGCAGCAGGGCATCAAGATCCGGATAGTCCCTCAGAAAACTCTGCACAACCAAATTGAGCACATGTGCCAGACATGGGATGTGAGTGAGGTTGCCAAGGGCCAAAGCTGCCACCAGATTTCGGCCATTGTCACACACTACCATGCCTGGCTGGAGATTCGCTGGCAGTAACCACACATCGCTCTCCTGCTTGATGGCATTCCAGAGCTCCTGCGCTGTGTGGCTTCGATTCCCCAATGAAACTAGTTTCAAGACGGCCTGCTGACGTTTGGCCATGGCTGTGCTCATGTCGGTCATAGGTAAACGTTCACGGGTCCATGTGGAGGTGGACTGTGACGGATCCTGCAGAGATGATTCTGAGGAACTTGTGTAAGAGGAGGAGTCAATGCGTACAGACTGGATTCCTGCAATCCTTGGAGTGGGCAGGACACGTCCTGCGCCACTCGCACGATCTGTACCTGGCTCAACAACATTAACCCAATGGGCAGTGAGGGAAACGTATCGCCCCTGTCCATGCTGACTGGTCCACGCATCGGTGGTGAGGTGGACCTTGCTACTGACGGCGTTCAGTAGCGCATGTTTTATGTTTCCCTCAACATGCCTGTGCAGGGCAGGGACAGCTTGCCTGCTGAAGTAAAAGCGGCTGGGCACCTTGTACTGTGGGACTGCCAATGCCATCAAGTCACGGAAGCTGTCAGTCTCCACCAGCCTGAATGAGAGCATTTCCAGGGACAACAGTTTGGCAATGCCTGCATTCAGAGCCTGTGCTCGGGGGTGGTTGGCCGAGAATGCCCGCCTTTTCTCCCATGCCTGTACTACCGATGGCTGTAGAGTAGACTGGGAGTGTGAGGATGACTGGGAAGGTGGTGCTGTGGGTGGAATTACACAAGGTCTCTGGACAACAGTGCCAGAGGTTCTTCCATGGCGATCCTGGGAGGAAGCCAAACCAGCTGTGTGTGAGCTGGAGGAAGAGGCAACACGAGCTGAAGAGGTGGTAGCTGCCGCTGTTGGTTGGCCTACATCTTCAGTGTGTTTCTGTAACTCCACCGCGTGCCTGGTCCGCACATGTTTCCACATATTTGTGGTATTGAGGTTGCTGACATTTTTCCCTCTTTTTACTTTCTGATGACACAGCTTGCATTTGACAAAACAAATGTCATCTGCAACTGTGTCAAAAAAGGACCAGGCACTGCAAGTCTTGGGAGCGCCCTTTTTGGCTTTGGAAAGAGACAGGCTCCTAACGGGTGCCAAAGTGGAGGCTACAGGCTCCGCAGTCTTCCCCCTCCCTCTCCCTCTTTGGCCTGTAAGGGGAATCTCTTCCTCAAAGCTGCTCCCACCACCTTCCTGTTCCTCACGCCACGATGGGTCAATGACCTCATCATCTCCACTACCCTCTGCCACCAACTGCTCCTCCTGGGTAGTCTCGGCAGCACAGTACGCACCAGAAAGCGGCACCTGAGTTTCATCATCAGATGCGTACTGCGCTGTGGTCACCGGAGGCACTGGCCCACCCGCCTCTTCAGAGTCAGAGAGACAAAGCTGTTGGGCATCACTGCACACTGCCTCTTCTTCCATTTCTCCAATGCTGCTTGGCTGGCCCCCTGTTTCCAAGCCAAGAGATTCAGAGAACAGAAGTAGAGACGGCTCCTGTCCTGGGCTCTCTGACTGCCTGGCCAATTTGGTAGGTGGTAAAGAGACAGATGGCTGCTCTCCAGTGCTCTGTGCCTGAGAGGATGTGGCACTAACTGAAGTCGATGCCGAGGCGTTAGCTGCCATCCACCCGACAACGGCTTCAATTTGGTCTTCACGCAGCAGCGGTGCACGGCGCTCTCCGACAAAGCTGCGCATGAAGGACTGTTCCCTGCTGAAACTGAGTGACGACGAGTCACCGGTGCCCGCAGCAGGCACAGAATCACCACGTCCTCTCCCTGCTCCTCTCCCTGCTCCGCGCCCACGCCCACGTGCCTTACTCCCTGCCCTCTTCATCTTGGTTGACAGATAAAGATAAGCAGAAGAGTACTAAGGCCTTAGTGTGCTTATTCCTGAAATGCTCCTCCTAACAGGTGTAAGAAACACTAATGTTGTAAAGTGTGGACTAAACTTTATTATTTTTCAAATGTGGCCTACACAAGTGTTAAGTTGTGTTTGGTGAACTTTCCTTTTTTTTTTTCTGCAGATCGGACTACAGAGCAAGTTTAACTCACACGGGGACTGTGCAGACAGCCGTAAACGGCGCTGCAAGGCCCAAAAACCCTCCTCTAGGTTATCCTATGTAGTGTTTTTCCACTATTTAGCTGGAGACGGGTGGAAAGACACTAATAGGAATTTTTTTTATAAAATTTTAAACAGGCTGCACTATTTGAAAAAAAGGAAATTTTTTTTCAAGGTATGAGGCAGTAACGCACCCTGAGCTGAATCCAACCGGCTATGGCTGCACACAGACTACAGGGCGAGCTGCGCTCACACAGAGACCGTGCAGACAGCCGTAAACGGCGCTGCAAGGCCCAAAAAACCCCCTCCAGGTTATCCTATGTAGTGTCTTTCCACAATTTAGCTGGAGACGGGTGGAAAAACACTAATAGGAATTTTTTTTTTTAATTTTAAACAGGCTGCACTATTTGAAAAAAAGGAATTTTTTTTTCAAGGTATGAGGCAGTAACGCACCCTGAGCTGAATCCAACCGGCTATGGCTGCACACAGACTACAGGGCGAGCTGCGCTCACACAGAGACCGTGCAGACAGCCGTAAACGGCGCTGCAAGGCCCAAAAAAAATCCTCTAGGTTATCCTATGTAGTGTTTTTCCACAATTTAGCTGTAGACGGGTGGAAAAACACTAATAGGAAAAAAAATTTTTAAATTTTAAACAGGCTGCACTATTTGAAAAAAAGGGAAATTTTTTTCAAGGTATGAGGCAGTAACGAACCCTGAGCTGAATCCAACCGGCTGTGGCTGCACACAGACTACAGGGCGAGCTGGGCTCACACGGAGACCGTGCAGACAGCCGTAAACGGCGCTGCAAGGCCCAAAAACCCCCCTCTAGGTTATCCTATGTAGTGTTTTTCCACAATTTAGCTGGAGACGGGTGGAAAGACACTAATAGGAAATTTGAGAAAAAATGTGCAGCAGGCTGCACTATGAGCAAAAAAGGACAATTGTGTGAGGCAGTGTGAACCCTCCCTGAGCTGAATACAACCGGGTATATGGCTGCACACAGACTACAGAGTGAGCTGCACACACACACACACACAGAGACCTTGCAGAACGCTGTTAAAACAGCGCTGCAAGGCAAGAGCAAGGTGAACAGTGAAGAACACACAGCGTTTTGCTAAATTAGCCTTGGGAAAGGAAAATAAAGCAATTAGCTATCTCAACTGGCCCTCAGTTAGAACACAGCGTCCTCTCCCTAACTGAAATCACAGCAGAGTGAGCGCAAAATGGCGGCAGCGTTTTTTATAGTGCAGAGTGACATCATTTCAGCAGCCAATCACAGCCTTGCCAGTACTTACATGCCCACCATGCTAAACAGGATGTGCCCACACTTCCATTCATTCCTCATTGGCTGCTGCGTTCAGTTTGAATTCTGGGAACTTCCGATTCCGGTATCCGATACGCGGGAAGTATCGGAATTCGGTATCGGAATTCCGATACCGCAAATATCGGCCGATACCCGATACTTGCGGTATCGGAATGCTCAACACTACACATCAGTTCTCTAGAAAAAAAGGTATAATTTTTAGGGGCCCAATAGCCCCTATTACAGCCATACCAATACTTCCATTTGTGAAACCATGGAGACCAATTCAGAACTACCAAAATAACTAGTATAGGAAGTGCAGAGGCAGTAGTCACAGTTAAATCTTGGTACTTATGAACATAAGTAGAAAACCCTGTTGCATTGAGAACCAGAAGAAAGAACGAGAAATGTCATCGAATGGTACACACTAGAGTATCATTTATGCCACAGATCTACATTTTGTGAAACAGAACATATTTTTACTCAAGCCATTCAGACCCTTAAGACCATCCCTAAATAAGTCACCTCTAATCAGTGCAATGTTTTAATGGTAATATGTAAAGATGGCTGGATCGATTCACAGAACTGTGGTCCATTGCTGGTGTCAGGTGGCTGTGGCCCCGGACAGGAGGTTCATGGATCTCTTACCTACTGGCATTCCCGGCGTGGCTTCTACTTAGTCTGGCTGGCTGGAAGTCATCACTGCCAGAGGTGTATCTAGGGGGGCAGCTGGGGCATGAGCCCCGCGCGCAGCTGGCAGGGGGGCGCAGTCGGGCCACCTAATCTGGTGGTCCGCAGTGTCTCCCCCGGACTGGGAGTCAGCTGTTCTCTGTGCCGACTGTCAGGCTATGCGCACACATACAGGTTTTTTCGCGTTTTTTTCGCGCTAAAAACGCTATAAAAACTCATTAAAAATGCATACATTATGCATTCTATCATTTAGAATGCATTCTGCATGTTTTGTGCACATGGATGCATTTTTTTCCGCAAAAAAAACGCATCGCGGTAAAAAAATGAGTATGTTCATTATTTTTGTGGATTTTCTGTGTTTTTCCTACAATTCTATGCATTTGGGAAAAACACACAAAAAACGCACCAAAAACGTGTCAAAAATGCGTCAAAATCGCTGTAAAATCGCGGTAAAAATGCATGCGGATTTCTGGCAGAAATATCCGGTTTTTGTCAAGAAAATTTCTGCAAGAAATCCTGACGTGTGCACATACCCTCAAGCTGACAGCCGGCACAGAGAAACTGCAGTGCGACGGCTCCTAGGGATCAATTGTACTCACTTTCAGACACGAATACAATTGAAGCTCTGACTGCCAGGTCAGCGTGACACCAGCAGCATGATCACTTCATGCGATCACGCAGCTGACATCACTCGCCGGCGCTGCAGAACCAGAGACACAGATCAGTGGTAAGTGCTCCAGTGGAGCTGAAGACACCGAAGGTGCGGGGGGGGGGGATTTATTGTGTGGGGTAGATTTAATGTTTTAATGTGAGTGGGGATGGGGGGTTTTAATGTGAGTGGGGATGTGGGGATTTATTGTGGGGGGGAGATTTAATGTGAGTGGGGATGGGGGGATTTATTGTGTGGGGGTGAGAATTGGAGTGGAGATGGGGGATTTATTGTGTGGGTTGAGAATTTGAGTGGGGATGGGGGGATTTATTGGGTGGGGGAAGGATTGGAGTGGGGATGGGGAGATTTATTGTTTGGGAGAGAATTGGAGTGGGGATGGGAATTTAATGTGCGTGGGGGATTTGTCATGGGAATGGGGGATTTAATGTGTGGGGGAGATTTGAAGTGGAGATGGGGTTATTTATTGTGTGTGGATATCTGTAGTGGGGATGGGAGGATTTAATGTGTGGGGGAGATTTGAGGACACAAAATGAAAAGCAAAGGGGGAGATGGGGGGCATGTATGAGGAAACCGTATGGGGGCATGTATGAGGAAACAGTACAGGAGAATGGGGGACATGTATGAGGAAATGGTAAGGAGGAATGGGGGGCATGTACAAGGAAACAGTATAGGGGAATGGGGGGCATGTATGAGGAAACAGTACAGGGGAATGGGGGCATGTATGAGGAAACAGTATGGGGGAATGGGAGGCATGTATGAGAAAACAGTATTGGGGAATGGGGGCATGTATGAGGAAGCAGTACAGGGGAATGGGGGGCATGTATGAGGAAACAGTACAGGGAATGGGGCATGTTCGAGGAAACAGTACAGGGAATGGGGGGCATATATGAGGAAACAGTATGGGGGGATAGGTGCAGACAGTATGGGGAGCGAACATGGAATGTATGCGGACACAGTATGAGTAGCGATGTGAAAAATGTTTGTGGACAGAGTGTGGGGAATGAGGGTGATGCGAATTGTGCATGCATAGCATGGGGAGACAGTGTAAGGGTACAGCCAGGAGGGGACAGTATACCAAGGAGGGGGAGTGTGATGAGAGCGTACAGTATAAATACTGGGCCCTATAGTGGGAAACACTGTATGAGAGGACAGTGTGAAAGGTGGCCGGTATGGAAAGGAGAGGTCAGTGTGAAGAGCATGTACCATAAGAGGGACAATGTGGGGGTCATATTTTGTGCAGACAATACAGTGAGGGGTAATTTTTTATTCAGGAGCATTATAATGACACTTCTATCTTTAAGGGCATCATGTGGAGATTTTCTGCAAAAGACTTGAGAAGATGGAAGTCTGAGAGATGAGCTGTGGATGAGAAAACTCATCATGGGGTCTGGACAAGATGAAGAAAAGAAGGCGAACGACCCTAGAGACAACATCATCTATAAGGTACTTGGTTGTAAATGTTATTTGTGATACTAACTAACTCTCATGTTTTCATTTATGTTAGAAGCTTTAAAGGGAATGCCCAGGTTTGTGATGAGTCTGCAGTCAGGATTCTCTCATGCTGGTGATTTACATACATGCGGTCACGTGCCGACTAGATATGTGTGGCCTCACTCAATGAAAATGAACTAAGTGAGGCTGGGCACGTCTAGTTGGAATGTGGTCAGAGGTATACAAATCACATGCTTCTGCTGACATGACTTTCCACAGGCAAGGGAGAATCCTAAAAGTGTGTAGTGCATTAGTTGGGAGAATTCAGAAGCCTGCAATGTCAGGATTCAGCTCTGCAGGTTCCAGTAGTCGTCACATGGACACTTCACTCATATGTGACTTTCATACTTATGGTCCTATGACAACGAGCTTCTCTTCTGCTTCTCTCAGTTTTTCACTGATCATTGAGAGTATTAGGGAGAGCAGCTCTTCGGTACATGACTTAACCAAACTGAATTCTTGCCCCGGGTGCCAGAAACCCTAGATACACCTCTGATCACTGCAGTATTATGCACAGATGATGTTGCATGGCTAATCAAAAGCCAGGCTGTAGATCCAAGAAGGCAAGCGATTCACAAGCCCCCCCATCCAGCGGCCAGAGACTACTAACCTGGCTAATGAATCAGAGTCCAGCAAATTAAGCCTCCTATCTCTAGTCCTGTGGGTTATTACTTCTGCACCTGCAACAAAAACATTCTTAGTAGATGTTTCTACATTTTGCAACATTTCAGTTGCCCAGGGAGCTATGAAACCCAAAGCAAGTTCTTCACATGTAGGATCATAATGGATCTATCATATGTATATAGGAAAGTCATGAATCAGTGCTAGGTTTACCATGTGTAAGATTACTCAGCTTCTCATCCAATCTGATCTAGTCTAAATCACTAAATAGTCTCAATGATGCTGTTATGGCTCACCTGGTGAGGTGGATTTGCAAATCTATATGTCTGAATGGGCAGATTGGACCAGAGGTTTTAGTACAGCATCATAAAATGCAGATGAACAAGCCATACAGTGTGTGGAACAGCAGGCCTGGATTTGCAAGTTGGCATCTGGAACAGCTTGGAACGGACAGCAAGTGGAACATTGTGGGACAGGATATGATGGATGGCATCTGGAACAATGTGGAACAGTGGAAATGGATATACTGAATGGCACAGAGAAAAGCGTGGAACAGTGGAGTTGGGTATGCTGACAACACATGGAATCATGGAACTGAGTATGCAGATAGGCACCTTGATAGAGTGGACTTGAGTGTAAAAGATAAGCACTTTGGAACAGCAAAGCTGATTGTGCAGACAGACACTTTGGATCAGTACATATGCAGTCTGGCACCTTGGTACAACAGGGCCGAGTATGTGGACCGGCAACTTAGAACAGTAGAGCTAAATACACTGTGTGCAGAGTTATTAGGCAAGTTGTATTTTGATCACATGACACTTTTTATACATGTTGTCCTACTCCAAGCTGTTCAGGCTTGAGAGCCAACTACCAATTAAGTAAATCAGGTGATGTGCATCTCTGTAATGAGGAGGGGTGTTGCCTAATGACATCAGATCCCTATATAAGGTGTGCTTAATTATTAGGCAACTTCCTTTCCTTTGGCAAAATGGGTCAGAAGAGAGATTTGATGGGCTCTGAAAAGTCCAAAATTGTGAGATGTCTTGCAAAGGGATGCAGCAGTCTTGAAATTGCCAAACTTTTGAAGCATGATCACCGAACAATCAAGCGTTTCATGGCAAATAGCCAACAGGGTCGCAAGAAGCGTGTTGGGCAAAAAAAGGCGCAAAATAACTGCCTATGAATTGAGGAAAATGAAGCGTGAAGCTACCAAGATGCCATTTACCACCAGTTTTTCCATATTTCAGAGCTTGAGGCCATGTGCACACGTTCAGTATTTTTCGCGTTTTTTCACGTTTTTTCGCTATAAAATCGTGATAAAAACGCAAAAAAAAAACGCTTACATATGCCTCCTATTATTTAAAGGGACTCTGTCACCTGAATTTGGCGGGACTGGTTTTGGGTCATATGGGCGGAGTTTTCAGGTGTTTGATTCACCCTTTCCTTACCCGCTGGCTGCATGCTGGCTGCAATATTGGATTGAAGTTCATTCTCTGTCCTCCATAGTACACGCCTGCGCAAAGCAATCTTGCCTTGTGCAGTCGTGTACTATGGAGGACAGAGAATGAACTTCAATCCAATATTGCAGCCAGCATGCAGCCAGCAGGTAAGGAAAGGGTGAATCAAACACCTGAAAACTCCGCCCATATGACCCAAAACCAGTCCCGCCAAATTCAGGTGACAGGTTCCCTTTAAAGTGTATTCCGCATTTCTTGTGCAAATGTTGCTTTTTTTTCCGCGAAAAAATCGCATTGCGGAAAAAAAAGCAACATGTTCATTAAATTTGCGGAATTGCGGGGATTCCGCACACCTAGGAATGCATTGATCTGCTTACTTTCCGCATGGGGCTGTGCACACCATGCGGGAAGTAAGCAGATTATGTGCGGTTGGTACCCAGGGTGGAGGAGAGGAGACTCTCCTCCACGGTCTGGGCACCATATAATTGGTTAAAAAAAAATAATTAAAATAAAAAATAGGCATATACTCACCCTCACTCACTGATGGCCCCGGAGTCTTCCCGCCTCTCAGCGGTGCACGCTGCCGCTTCCGTTCCTATAGATGCTCTGTGTGAAGGACCTGCGATGACGTCGCCGTCTTGTGATTGGTCGCGTGACCGCTCATGTGACCGCTCACGTGACCGCGACGTCATCGAAGGTCCTGCACACACACACCATCTATAGGAACGGACGCCGCTGAGGAGATCGGCTGTCTGCAGGTAAGTATAACCTTTTTTTTTATTTTTTTTATTATTTTTAAACATTCTATCTTTTACTATAGATGCTGCATAGGCTGCATCTATAGTAAAAAGTTGGTCACACTTGTCAAACACTATGTTTGACAAATGTGACCAACCTGTCAGTCAGTTTTCCAAGCGATGCTACAGATCGCTTGGAAAACTTTAGCATTCTGCAAGCTAATTTCGCTTGCAAAATGCTAAAAAAACGCGAAAAAAACGGGAAATAAACGCAAAAAAAAATGCGGATTTCTTGCAGAAAATTTCCGGTTTTCTTCAGGAAATTTCTGCAAGAAATCCTGACGTGTGCACATACCCTAAACGTTACTGGAGTAACAAAAAGCACAAGGTGCGTGATACTCAGGGTCATGGCCAAGGTAAGGAAGGCTGAAAAACGACCACCTTTGAACAAGAAACATAAGATAAAACGTCAAGACTGGGCTAAGAAATATCTGACAAAAGATTGACTGTTCAAAGGTTTTATGGACTGATGAAATGAGAGTGACTCTTGATGGGCCAGAGGCTGGATCAGTAAAGGGTAGAGAGCTCCACTCCGACTCAGACACCCGCAAGGTGGTGGTGGGGTACTGGTATGGGCTGGAATCATCAAAGATGAACTTGTGGGACCTTTTCGGATTGAGGATGGAGTGAAGCTCAACTCCCAGACCTACTGCCAGTTTCTGGAAGACAACTTCTTCAAGCAGTGGTACACGAAGAAATCGGTATTGTTCAAGAAAAACATGATTTTCATGCAGGACAATGCTCCATCACATGCCTCCAACTACTCCACAGCTTGGCTGGCCAGTAAAGGTCTCAAAGAAGAAAAAATAATGACATGGCCCCCTTGTTCACCTGATCTGAACCCCATAGAGAACCTGTGGTCCCTCATAAAATGGGAGATCTACAGGAGGGAAAAACAGTACACCTCTCGGAACAGTGTCTGGAGGCTGTGGTGGCTGCTGCACACAATGTTGATCGTCAACAGATCAAACAACTGACAATCTATGGATGGAAGGCTGTTGAGTGTCATCATAAAGAAAGGTGGCTATATTGGTCACTAATTTTGGGGGGGTTTGATTTTGCATGTCAGAAATGTTTATTTCTAAATTTTGTGCAGTTATATTGGTTTACCTGGTGAAAATAAACAAGTGAGATGGGAATAAATTTGGTTTTTATTACGTTGCCTAATAATTCTGCACAGTAATAGTTACCTGCACAGATATCCTCCTAAGATAGCCAAATCTAAAAAAAAAAAACCACTCCAACGTCTAAAAATATTAAGCTTTGATATTTATTAGTCTTTTGGGTTGATTGAGAGCATAGTTGTTGATCAGTAATAAAAATAATCCTCTAAAATACAACTTGCCTAATAATTCTGCACACAGTGTATACAGTCAAGCACCTTGAAACAGAACAGCCGCATGTATGCAGTGAAGCACCTTGGTATAGTGGAGATGAATATTCAGATAAGCACATTGGTACTGCAGAGCCAAGTATGCAGACAGACACATAGCTACAGTGGAGTGTGCAGGCTCTCAATAGCCTCATAACTTTTATAAACAATGGCAAAGATCACCTTCTCTACATCAAGACTTCAGTGATTTCTTGAAACAGTTCAATATAAACTCTTTATGCATTCAATCTACAGTTGTGCTCAAAAGTTTACATACCCAGGCAGAATTTTTGCTTTCTTGTCCTTTTTTCAGAGAATATGAATGATATTAATGATAATAAAACTTTTTCTCCGCTCATGGTTAGTGGTTGAGTGAAGCCATTTATTGTCAAACTACTGCTTTCTCTTTTTAAATCATAATGACAACCCAAAACATCAAATCACCCTGATCAAAAGTTCAGATACCCCATTTCCTAATACCATGTATTACCCCCTCTAACATCAATGCCAGCTTGAAGTGTTTTGTGGCAGTTGTGCTTTGAGGTTGTGGTTCTTTATTTTCTCAGATGGTAAAGCTGCCCACACTTCTTAGCAAAAAGCCTCCATTTCCTGTAAATTCCTGGGCTGTCTAGCATGAACTGCGTGCTTGAGATCTCCCCAGAGTGGCTCAAAGATATTGAGGTCAGGAGACTGAGATGGCCACTCCAAAATCGTCACTTTGTTCTGCTGTAGCCAATGACAGGTCGACTTGGCCTTGTATTTTGGATTGTTGTCATGTTGGAACTTCCAAGTACGTTCCATGCGCAGCTTCTGGGCTGATGAGTGCAAATTTGCCACTAGTATTTGCTGATAATGTGCTTCATTCATCTTTCCTTCAAGTGCCTTCTTATGGTGAATCTTGAAACAGCTAGTTTTCCTGTATTTTAGCTGATCTTATTTGTGGGTTTTTCTTTGCATTCCGAACAATTTTCCTGGCAGTTGTGGACGACATTTTTGTTGGTCTACCTGATCGTGGTTTTGTTTTTATAGAGCTACTGATTTTCCATTTGTTAATCATAGTTTAAGCGCTGCTGACTGGCATTATCAATTCCTTGGATATCGTTTTGTATCCCTTTCCTGTTTTATACAGTTCAACTACCTTTTCCCATAGATCCATTGACAATTCCTTTGCTTTCGCCATGACTCACAATCTAGAAAGGTCAGTGGCTGGATGAAAGATGCAAGAGTCTGTCTGGATCCCAGAAACTCATTCAGCTTTTATGCACACTGATTACAAGCAAACAGGTCACAGGTGAGGATGTTACCTTTAGTAGCCATTCAAACCCATTTATGTCAACTTCTGTGCGTGTTATCAGACAAAAATTACTAGGGTATGTGAACTTTTGATCAGGGTCATTTGGATGTTTTGTGTTGTCGCTATGATTTACAAATGAAAAAACACAGTATTTTCTCAATAAATGGCTTCACCCAACCACTAACCAAGAGAGGAGAAAAAGTTTTGGTGTTATCATTCATATCCTCTGAAAAAAGGCCAAGAAAGCTAAATTTCTGCTGGGGTACGTAAATTTGTTACCACAACTGTAAGTTTGAATGTTGTACTGGTATCCTGTGGATTCAGGGGAAAAAAAATTTGGGGTTGTTTTTTCTACAATAATTAGTTTTGTTTTCTTTCTTTTGGGACCGGTTGGCTATTGCCCTGTTATTTCAAGGACTCCCAATGCACCAAAAGCCTTAGTATTATTTAATATTGTATAGTAGCATTATTTTTTAATTCAGTCACAATATTACGTGAACTCTTATTAATAGTATTATTTGGACACTGAAAATGATCTTGGCACTTTATAATGATATTATAGGAGCTGTATATGGCAGTATTATCTTGGAAATATGCAGTATTATGTGGTTTGATTTTAGAAGAACATGGCTAGTGGGGATAGAAGCGCGGAAGCATCTTTTCATGTTACCCAAGGTTTAATTTTCCTTAAATCTGCCTGGGACAGATAAAAAAAATTAGATGTTTGTGTCAGGCGCATATAATATAAGCTATGGGGATGGTTGGCAGCCAAGATCTAGAGCATGTGGGGAGCAAAAACCCCTCGCTTGCATATATTTTACATAGATATTAGTAATATAGGGTCCTGTTGTACAATTTCTATTAGGGTCTAGTAGCTTAGAGATTCAGTTTTACATTTGTGCTAAGTTATTAAATATATATTCTTTACTTAGGGAAAATAATTTACCGTAGTAGCTTCCATAGCACAGTAGCATGTGTGACAGAAATAGTGAGACCGTATAATGTAGTATAAATAGTGCAAGCATGAAAACATTACGCCTGGTACGGCGGCCTCGGCTCTGGCATTAGAACAATTATATACTGTAGACCCCATCTGCCAATACTGTGTCTTGATGAATATAATACTCATAGGTGTGGGTCTCGCTCAATTCTTTCATGCTATTTTGTGCAATGATATGTCGCTGTCTAAAATGTTCCTTATCAGAACACTTATAATTGAGGTGCTAAGTGATGTTGCATCGACAGCAAGGAAGGTCAAGCAATGTATTTATCTAGTGTCACCTTCCAAACCATTTAAGCTGATTTTTAAAGAATTGTCCTTGAGTAGATGGTGGCACCAGAACCTCAGTGAATGGAAGGAAAGAATGGTGAAGCACAGAAGGAAAAGAAGGAATGGAGGAAGGAAGGAAGGGAGAGAGTGAGGGAGGGACAAAATAAGGAAGGGATGGAAGGAGAGAGGGAGAACGGAGGGAAGGAAGGTAGGTAAGGAATTGAGGGAAGTTGGGATAGTGGGAGGCAGGAGGAGAGGTATTGAGAGAGAAGGGGAGGAAAAAAGAATGTAAGGAATAAAGGAAGAGAGAAATAAAGAAAGGTTGTGGTCTGGTATTAGAGAAGGTGGACACCAGTACCAGCTGGAGAGCTATTCTTATATTTACAAGATAGGTTATAAACAATGAAGCCTACATAGTAGTCATTGCCTTACAACTTACTATGTCTCCTTTCTGAAGTACATGCTACATTTCAACCTTACTGGTCTCTAGCTTCTTTGATATTTTTCAGAACTGGAAGGAAGAAGGAAGGGAACTGCTAGCCCTATTGTACTGCACACATGTGGATTGAGAAAAACTGAAAGTCTAAGTATGTACCTTTCCAAAACACGTACTACATCCCAGCATTCCCAGCTTGTATCTTATCTGACCCAGAATGTGCATTGATAATTGCCATTAGGTTTCTCAAAGCCCATGTGATGTTACATGACATTACTCCATTAACCAACTCAGTGCCTGCAGGCACCTTAACAAAACATGACCCTGATTGAAACAAATGGAAAAATAAACAACGTTCTCTGAAGACTTCATCCAAGATGTATCACCTCGAGCAGGAGCATATGCCGGGACATCTCACTCACAGATGTTCTTCTCACATGTAATAGTTCAAAGTCAATAGGTTTGGAATTTCATTCATAAAAATGTGGGTGGACTCTTCAAGATCTAATTTGTTTGATGACCACAAGTGTCCATTAACCCTTGTATATAGTATGAGATCCACAGTAAGTTACGTGAATACGATTCCAACATTTTTCTACAACGTACGGCAGATTGTGGGTAAAGACTCTGAGACAGCTGCCTTCTTCACAGTGAACCAAAGCACTTGAGAAGTGAAGCCGAACATGTGGTGGGAATCTGTTCAGAATTACGTTTCCCCTTCAAATACAGGACATCCTAATTAGCTCTACGAAAACTTGCCGACCTTCTCATTACAAGCTTACGTTACTTCCCATGATGCTTCGCCCTTAGGCTGAAGGACTGAGGAGCTTACACTCTACATCTGCACCTAATCAGATGTCATATAAACTCCTTTAATCCCATAATAACTGTGTTTTACATCAAATAATAGTTTAAGTATGAGGAGCAAAGTATTTTGTTTTCAAACGATTCAGTTTACATTGCTTAAATACTTATGCTTATTTGTATGTAGACACAGGACATGTCACTGCTCAACATGTACATGTGATTTATGACCAGATGTACGAACAACGCCAAGAAGATCTGGACCATCCAATTTTTCCTTTAAATACAATGTAAAAGAGTGTCTGAGTTGTGCCCTGGGATTTACTTACAAGGCTAAACCATAAATGGCTAAATCATAGACTACATATTGTGTATATGTCATTCTACAGATGAATTTGCTCAAGAATATCTTTATTCTGGTAAAGGTGATTATGAGCTTTTTCATCCTGATAAAGGGGGCCATCAGCTTAATTGATAAAGATGCTCATGCCATTTTTTATTATGAAGGTGGTTACGTACATCCTACTCCTGACGAAGGTAGACATCTGCTTTTTAATGTGTTCATGAGATTCTTTATCCCTATGAAGTTGGCCATTGAGGGTCTTCACCTCAGTGAAGGTGGTCATGAGTTCCTCACCCTGATGAAAGTGGTCATTTGCTTCTTTGCCTTGATAAGGATGCTTCTTTATCCTTATAATGTGGTCATAGACTTATTTACTCATATGAAGATGGCCATGAACTTCTGCATAGTGAAAAAGGTGGCCATTAGCTTCTTCACCCTGATGAAAGTAGTCATGAATTTTTGCACCCACATTGACGTGGTCTATCTTTCTTCATCCCAATAAAGCTTTGCATGAGCTATTTTAATTGCTATGAACATGGATAGGCTTATTTGCTTTGGATGAATATGATTGTGACCTTCTTTATCAAGATAATGATAAAGGTAGTCAAGTGAAGAATGGAATGAGCTTCTTCATCCAGATGAAAGTGGACCGTCATTCAAAGTTTTTCTACGGCATCCTATCATTACTTGTTACATAACTGGGTTTAACTTTTAATGTGAACTCAGATGTCTTCGTAAATTCTTGGAACATGAAATGTAAACTTTAGAGTAAATGATAAAGGTAGATCTTGTGAATTGCAACTCATGGAGGCCAATGATTTTACATTGATCTTTTCCGTTCCCTTTTATCTTGAAAATTGCCCCCCACTGTCTCGAGTCATCATATTCTTGCTTGTGTGGTAGCCGTGGGATAAATGTATGTGAGCTTACATGTGTGCACTTTTACAACTAGCAGAGCTTTCCTTCCAATGAAAGGCAGACAAGAAACTGATTGAAAACATTATTGAGCGAGCTAAAAATGGCAAGAGATAAATAAACTTGGGCAGGCGGAGAGGGGGAGATAAATGAATGGGAGCGATAAGAAGGAGGAGGGAGAAAGTGTAGAGGATGCAAAGGAGGATTAAGAGGACGCACATAAAAGCCAGTGAAAGTGGTCTGTGCGTGTCTATATGTGTGCACAATGAATGGGGGTGGGGCAGGGAGGAAAATAATGAGTCCATAGAGATAGGACCAGGCAAAAACCAGGCGAAGGAAAAATGTGTAAGTAAGTTGGAAAATAAAGTATGTACTATAAATATGGGTGGGAAATGGGAATGATTAAATACTGCAGTGAGTGAAGTAAAAGTAGCTGTATACTGTATTCACAGAGGAAATGGGAGAGATGGCGAAGAGATGGAGAAAGGTAGATGGAACTGGGAAAGAGCTATACCAAGAAAAGGAACAGGAGAAATAGCATCACGCTATGGCCCCATTCACACATCAGTTTTTTGCTATCAGTCGCAATCTGTCGAATTTTTTAAAAAACGGATCCGGCGTCTGATGCCGTCGGATCCGGTTTTTTTTCTCATAGACTTCTATTAGTGACGGATTGTGATGGATGGCCTCACGTTTCATCCGTCGTTCGCCGGATCCATCGAAATTGTTTGCCTGGTGGCAGGAGACAACGGACAAAGTAAAGTTTTTTGTGTACGTAAAAAAAACAGATAGCGAAGGATGTGTTGCCGTCCATCATTTACTTGAATGGAAGCCTATGGGCGCCGGATCTGTCAAATGACAGAATCCGACGGATTCCGTTTTTTTAAACTGAGCATGTTCCGATTTTTTTAGGATCTAATTAGGATCCGTCACATCAGTTTTTCACAATCTGCGACGGATCTGTTGAGCCAACGGATTGTGACTGACTGCAAAAAACTGATGTGTGAAAGGGGCCTAAGATAAATATATTGTTATAGATAGTGGACACGGCTGAGGGTAGATTACCGTATATAAATTGGGTATCGAAAGGTAGTGTGATAGTCATATAGACCTGGGCATGGAGAACTAAAAGGTGAGCTAAAAATGTAGAGGCATATGTAACACCCCAGGTAACCAGTTGTTACAGTGATGTTGCCTTCCTTTTTTGGGATATCATGCTTGAAGGCAAGGAGGTTTCCCTTTACCAGGTAACGCACTTACATGCAACACATTCTGAATCCAGGCCAGAAGGGGGAGCTCTGAACCAGGATTCAGGGGAGCTTACCCAGCTTTATGTATTCTGGTCTGGAGGAGGAGTTAGTAGTTGGTCCAGGGAGACCAAGAGAGAAGGATGTCTAGAGCAGACAGTGAAGGGAGAGGAGTGAGAGCAGACAACAGAGCCGTGCAGCCACATGAGCGCTGCAGGTCCAGGAAAGGAAGATAACCTGAAGGATTGGAATGTAGTGAGCATCGTAGGAAAGGAGCACAGTTGAAGGAAAGAGCTTAGAGGGGAACTGTGACCCGGCACCATCTGAGCTGAAGAGCAGGAACTGGGCGTCGGGAGCCCGAGGCTGTGTTGTACTCCAGGTCACACGGCAGAACTGGAGGGTAAAGGACTTTATGTAATTTTCCCGCACCCACACTTGAAGGTGCAACAGTACACGAAGAGTCCGGGTCATGATAGAGAACCTATATAAAGGCTCACACTGCCCACCATACGGGTAACTGTCCCAGGACAGGAGAGAGAGGACTATGTCAGCAAGCCACAGGCAACAGACCTCGCATACGAGTGCGAGTAGGAAGGCTTACGGACCTCACCTGGGAGAGGGATCACCTTTGCCTCCAGGCCGGCCGGACCATGTCATCACCTGTTCCTGGTACCCCGGACTGTGGCCTGCTACCACCAGTAAACCAGGTAAAGACGTTATAGCCTTGTGTCCTCCAGTTATTTTCCGGCATCCACCACACCATCCTTGTCATACACCTTGGGAGCCCTGGGGACCCCGCTTCACCTGTGGGAAGCGTCACCATCTTGCTGCAGTAACATCACCCCAGAGGACCCCTTTAAGCAGTGTCGGTCACCTCTGACCGAGAACCACAGGTGGCATCACGAACTTATACCAATTTATCAATTCCCCTTAAAGATCTTCCCCTTTTACGTGAGCGCCCAAGGCCACAGACCGGGTCACAGCCACCATGACATCCCCTTTAATTGCGACCGGACCCAGTACCAAGTACCCCACTGCCCTGGCGGGCGCCTCAACTTTGGCATCACGAACAGGATCTTTATTCATAATCCCTTTAAAGACCTTCCCTTTAACATGGGCGCCCAGGGCCACGGACCGGGTCGCCGCCACCATGACATCCCCTGGTGAGTACCGGACCCGGCACCGAGTACCCCACAGCCCTGGCGAGTGATTCACATAGACATGAAACCGGTCCCTGTGTCCTCATATTTGCGTCATATGGAGCCAATAGTTTCGGAAAATCCTATAGTGTGCAAGTAAATCCTTACGGTCCGTCCTCATTTAATTCATTATTTAAATCAAATTATGAAGAACATTGACCATAGGCTTTCACTTGGCGTCTATGATAATGAAAAAGACAGAGAATGGGGGTTTAGCCTCATTTTCTTAATTTTGCATATTCGAATAGACCATGATTTTACGTTTAAGGTGCTAGTGCACCTTAGGCTAGGTTCACACTGCGTTAGTGCAATCCGTTTAGCGCATATGCTAAAGGAATGCGCAAATGCAATGTACAAAAAGGGATTGCGTTTGGCAATCCCGCTAGCGCAGATGCCCGATCTGCGCTAGCAAAGAACGAACCCTGAACGCTGCAAGCAGCGTTCGAGGTCCATCCAAAAATAACGGAACATCGCTGACGCATGCCAAAAATGGCATATGTTAGTGATGCATTAGCGATGTGTTAGCACATTGCGGTCAATTGGCGTAACAGATCCGTTACATAACGGATTCTGTTAGCGAACACCCATTAACGCAATGTGAACCTAGCCTTAGATAGCTGTGGGGTGAACATTCTGCTGACTTCTGAATTTCCTCCTCTCCCCATGTGTTTTAAGTGGGGAGAGGGGAGTAAGCTGCTGCCAGACTTTTATTATCCAGGCATTAAAATTCAACAAACGTATTAATTCTTTATACCCTCAATATAATCTGTCAGGGTAAAGTTCAGAGGGCACACAAATTATATGGTCATGGTCAGCTGGTCCTGCTAAAAAGAGCCAGTTGTTTAAACTTGGCAAAGCAGAGATCATCACGATGTGCGGATTGCGCTAGCAGAAAGCATGAGATCTGGAGAGTATTTTGGAGGTTTTTTATTCACACCTACACGTTTTGGTGCGGGCGCATTAACGGCGCCGTTCTCAGGGTATTTTTTACCTTTAGAAAGGCGCCAGCTAAAAAACATTGATTTGAATAAAGTATAAATTACTTATACTCTCTGGATCTCATCCTTTCCGTGAGTGCAGCCCGGATAATCTCTGCCTTGCCAAACTGTTATCTGAACAATACTCTCCTCCAGCCACAGGGCTGCAGCTATGGCACATCAGGCTCCTACAGGTGTTGTGTCCTTACTAGTGATGAGCGAGTATACTCATTGCTTGGGTTTTCCCGAGCATGCTCGGGTGATCTCTGAGTATTTGTAAGTGCTAGGAGATTTAGTTTTTGTTGCCTCAGCTGAATGATTTACGGCTGCTAGCCAGGCTCAATACATGTGAGGATTGCTGGTTGCTAGGGAATCCCCACATGTATTCAAGCTGTGAAGCAGCTGTAAATCATTCAGCTGAGGTGACGAAAACTAAATCTACGAGCACTTACAAATACTAAAAGATCACCCGAGCATGCTCGGGAAAATCCGAGCAACGAGTATACTCGCTCATCACTAGTCCTTACAAAACCCTTAAAGTTAAATGCTACCATCCACCTGACCTCCACCCACATTTTACTCATTACAGTACATTACAGATGTGCAAATTTGTCTCAGCTAGATCCTACCAGTTTTTCCAACTTGGCATTGTGCCATAATAAGGTGACCCCTCGACAAGATATCTCACCTTTGCTCCATAGTGCTTTAGAAGCCGTATATTGGTATGTAGTCCTGCAAGTTCTGCAGAATTGAGATATGTCCTTGGTCTCGCTCTTCCACTCTTCTTAGTGAGATTGCAAATCTGTCCTTGGGACTACAACTCAATAATAAGTTCAGCCTCTATGGCATGTACCCCACTGATCACTATCAGAATAGTTCACCCATAGAGTAAAATGATGGAAAAGAAAAGGTATGTATAGAAAAATAGAGATGAAGAATTAAAGTAAAAGAAGGGAGATACTGTACATTATGCATAAAAGAAACCATAGATAAAAGGCATAAGATACATGTTTTTAGGGCAGACAGCAGGGGCGAATATAGAAGATGTTCTAATAAAATATATATATATATATATATATATATATATATTCGGTGGAGCACAGAAGAGAATATCTCACAAATTTTTAGCACTTGCGGAGTAATTTTCCTCCTATTGAAGCCCTAGATTCCCCCTTCATTGCCCCCATATAGTATGATGCTGACAAAAGTGCCCCCAGAACACAGTAGGATACTCACACGGTGAATTCCTACACAGCACCCTTCAGATCTACAAAATGATGACCCTAGTGTACAAACCCAGTAAAGTATGGTGAGCCCAACACCAGATCTGTGAAGTCGGAGTCATAGAGTTGGAGTTGGTGTCCATTGTGGGGGAATCAGAGTTGGTATAAAATGGATCAACTCAGACTCATAAAATATATAATAAATTGGGCACAGTAATTCAATGCAGTATGTGCTGTAAATTTTTTCATAAAAATTTGGGAAAGTTATGCAATGTCCTATAAATCTCCATTTCCTGATCTAAAGATCTAGGCTTTTAGTTGAGATGAATCTGTGCTGCACTTTATGTACATGCTCAGTAGTGAGGCAGTGATATGGAGTCAGAGTCGTGGACTTGGAGTCTAAGTAGGAGTCGGAGTCAGAAGTCAGGGAAATTGAGGAGTCGGATTTGGAGATTTGGCTTACCAACTTCACAACTCTGCCCAACACAGTATGATGCCCCAACTGTTGTGACCCCAACACTGCACTCCACACAATATGATGTCCTAGACATAGTATGATAGACCCCAAACAACCCTCCACACTGTATAATGGCCCCCACTAGCCTTCCAACTCTCCTAACAGTATAATGGCTCCCACAAAGCCCTCCAAAAATTATAATACCCTCCAAGTAGCTCTCAAAACAATATAATGGCCCTCACATAGCCCTCCAAACAATATAATGCCCCCCACATAGCCCTCACAATAGTATAATGGCCCCGGCATAGTCTTCCATATAATATTAGGGCCCTATATTGCCTTCCCTATAATATAATGAGCCCCACATAGCCATTGATATAATATAATGAGCCTCACATAGCCTTCCATATAATGTAATAGGCCTCACATTACCTTCCATATAATATAATGGCCCCACATAGCCTTCCATATAATGTAATGGGCCCCACATAGCTTTCCATGTAATGTAATGGGCCCCACATAGCCTTCCATATAATTTGATGGGCCCCATATAGGCTTCCATATAATAATGGCCCCCACATAGCCTTGTTTGTAAATACGGGGAATCGGTGGGGCGACATGGTCTGGTAGCCGAAACTGCATGGACCAGGGATCATCTCACCGAACATCCGCTCTCCTTTCATCATGGGCGTAACGTTACTCAGACAACACAGGGTGAGGGTAAAACAGTGTGGAATTACTTTATTGAACCACAAAACAGGCAGATACATGAACAGTCCCAGCAAAATACCTCAAGATGGTGCAAATTACAGAGTCTCACCCATTCGCTGACTCACTGGGAAAAGAACAGCTGTTACTTCAGAACTTCCAGGGCTGACTACCCCACCTGTGGCATGCACAGAGAGAAGGTAACGACAAGATTAGGAACATCTTTCTGTGGAAACTTCCTGAAGAAGAAGCCATGAGCTTCGAAACGCGTTGAATAAAGCACCCGAACATCCTATAACTATATCTGGATCCATCATTTGTCGCAGCAGCGCAGATTTTATCCACATTCATCCATTATAAAGATTAAGAACATGACAGTCCATTGAGGTGCAAGGCCAGTTGACCGGAGGGTCGCAACCTGGCTTCTCCGAACATCTCCATGGAGCCAGGCGACAGGCGAGTCCCAATCTTGGCTTTCTCAAATGTATCCATGGGTCAGTGATGGTCAATGGAACAGATCTGTATTCTTTCAGTCGGGTCCGTGGTCCCCTAAGCTGGCATGCTGCAGAATGACAAATCTGTGTCCCTCAAGATAGAGCCATGATGTCTTTGCTGCTGTCCTATAAAGGTTCTTTGGTTCTTTGAATGTCTGGGTGTCTTGACTGAATCTCTGTCTCCTCATGCAGAGGCATATAACTTCTTGTTATAGTAAACAAATGTCCTTCAGTCCAGCATTCACAGATAAGGCGAAAAATGGTGATGAGATCAAGTCGCATTATTTGATTATTCAATCTATTTGCATAGTTTTTCCTCCTATAGTTTAAATGCCAAAAAACTGGCTGGCCTGGAAAATATATAATCAACATATCAGCAAACATCATTGTTCAGTGACCGTGCATTACTGTTGTGCAAAGAGAGTAGACAATAAACTGTAGGAGCTCATATTAGAGGTAAATATTCATCCTACAAGAACAGCCAATACTTCAGACTCTTGATGAACTGAAGAAAATACATATAAATAACAGTCTATTCTCCCTGGCTTGCTGAAAACAGACGACTGGTTAATTAAGATACAAGGATGTGTTCTTATACCTTCCATATGATATAATGGCCATCACATAGCCTTCCATATAATATAATGGCCCCCACATAGTCTTCCAGAAAATGTAATGACTCCACCAAGTACTTTAAAAAAAAAAATACTCCCCTCTCCCTGGTCTCTCGCTGCTCCGCACTGGTCGCCACAGAGGAAGCATTGTAGTGATGTCATCCCACCTTCTGCGCTGCAATATCAGACAAAGAGGGATAATGATGTATCAGCTGACGTTCCCTCCTCCATCATTGTTTTCAACTGTATCAGCATCCATGGAGCCGATACTGTTGAAAGTTCGATGCCAGGCATAGCGACAATTGACAGGGGTAATGGATGTGTGCTTGGTAGGTATAAGTGCACTGAATTCACCTGTCATTATTAACAATGCAATTTCTAGATAAATATGTCATCATAATATTGGGGTAACAAAACTTTTTTTCTTCATTCTGCTGGTTATGTTGAGTGGGTGGGTCTTTTTGCTTTGAATTCTGAGCCAATCGGATGTCATCTCTTCCACCTTTGATACTGTTTCACTGGCATAAGTAAAACCCTGCAGCTGCATCCCCCTCTTCCATCTCCTTCTTGTATCTTGTATATTTACAGACACTTTTTTTGTAAATAGTATAAATATAAACTTAATGTCATTATTGGTAAGTTCCTAAATACGTTTAATTAGCAAATCGCTATTTTTTGTCTATGAAGGTAATCATTGTACTACATTAGCATATCTATTGTCTTGTTAAACTGACAGAAGCCTGTCCTAGAATGTCAAAGGGGTTATCCCACAAACTAAGTTCATTTTAATTAATAGATCTTGTAATAATAATAACTTCCACAATTGGATATGTTTTAAAAAAAACATGTCGCTGTACTGAGATAATCTTATAAATGTGCCACTGCTGTGTACTGTGTAATGGCCGTGTCTGACCGTACAGGAACATGGTCTGATCATAGCACAGCTCCTAGGCAGGGCAGGAAGGAAAAGATTATACAGACATTACAGCAGGGGATGGTAAATAATTATTTCTTTGAGGTAAACCTTATTTTAAAAGCAGTTAGGGAAATGCTTTACCTCACAGAAAGAATCAGCTACAATCCTGCCTGTATACTCTCTTGCTCCCTTCCCTGCCCAGGGGCTGTGGTATGATCAGACCATGTCCCTGTACGGTCAGACACAGCCATTACACAGTACACAGCAGTGGCACATTTATAAGATTATCTCAGCACAGAACATTTTTTGAAACATCCAATTGTGGAAATATTATTATTATTCCAAGATGTAGTGATTAAAATTAACTTTAACCCCTTCAAGTCGCGGCCCTTTTTCATTTTTGCGTGTTCGTTTTTCGCTTCCCTCCTTCCCAGAGCCATAACTTTTTTATTTTTCCGTCAATATGGTCATATGAGGGCTTATTTTTTGCGGGACAAGTTGTACTTTTGAACGACACCATTGGTTTTACTATGTCTTTTACTAGAAAACGGGAAAAAAATTCCAAGTGCGGTGAAATTGCAAAAAAAGTGCAATCCCACACTTGTTTTTTGTTTGGCTTTTTTGCTAGGTTCACTAAATGCTAAAACTAACCTGCCATTATGATTCTCTAGGTCATTACGAGTTCATAGACACCTAACATGACTAGGGTATTTTTTATCTAAGTGGTGAAAAAAAATTCCAAACTTTGCTAAAAAAAAAAAAAAGTGCCATTTTCCGATACCCGTAGCGTCTCCATTTTTCGTGATCTGGGGTCGGGTGAGGGCTTATTTTTTGCGTGCCGAGCTGATGTTTTTAATGATACCATTTTTGCGCAGATACGTTCTTTTGATCGCCCGTTATTGCATTTTAATGCAATGTCACGGCGACCAAAAAAACGTAATTCTGGCGTTTCGGATTTTTTTCTCGCTACGCCGTTTAGCGATCAGGTTAATGCTTTTTTTTAATTGATAGATCGGGCGATTCTGAACACGGCGATACCAAATACGTGTAGGTTTGGTTCTTTTTTTATTGTTTTATTTAGGATGGGGCGAAAGGGGGGTGATTTAAACTTTTATATTTTTTATATTTTTTTCATATTTTTAAAAACATTTTTTTTTTACTTGTGCCATGCTTCAATAGCCTTCATGGGAGGCTAGAAGCTGGCATAGCCTGATCGGCTCTGCTACATAGCAGCGATCATCAGATCGCTGCTATGTAGCAGAAATGCAGGTGTGCTGTGAGCGCCGACCACAGGGGGACGCTCACAGCAGACCTGCATCAGTAACCATAGAGGTCTCAAGGACCTCTATGGTTACCTTCCTGATGCATCGCCGACCCCCGATCATGTGACGGGGGTCGGCGATGACGTCATATCCGGCCGCCCGGCCGGATGCGGTAGTTAAATGCCGCTGTCTGTGTTTGACAGCGGCATTTAACAGGTTAATAGCGGCGGGTGAATAGCGATTTCACCCGCCGCTATTGCGCGCACATGTCAGCTGTACAAAACAGCTGACATGTCGCGACTTTGATGTGGGCTCACCGCCTGAGCCCACATCAAAGGGGGATTCACGGCATGCGCAGTACTAGTACGGCGCATGTCGTGAAGGGGTTAAAATTAACTTTGTTTGTGGGAAAACCCCTTTAATAGCACAGAAACCAATGTCAATTTTTCTTTTTTTTTTTTTCATATTCCTGTTAGACCACTTATAGAAAATGTTGAACATTTGCAGAGCACTTGTAAATTGTCTCTTGAGAGAGGAAGAGGACTAGAACTCTGGTGACACACAGAGCACTTGTACACTGCCATGCAATATGTGTTGGAAGATCCAGACAAGTTGCAAAAATATTTCAACAATCTATGTCTAACACAGAAATTTGATTGCCTGGAGATCTCCTATCGATATGACTTTGGGGTATAGGATGAAACATACAGTACAGACCAAAACTTTGGACACATATTCTCATTTAAAGATTTTTCTGTATTTTCATGACTATGAAAATTGTAAATTCACACTGAAGGCATCAAAACTATGAATTAACACATGTGGAATTATATACTTAACAAAAAAGTGTGAAACAACTGAAAATATGTCTTACATTCTAGGTTCTTCAAAGTAGCCACCTTTTGCTTTAATGACTGCTTTGCACACTCTTGGCATTCTCTTGTTGAGCTTCACACTTTTTTGCTAAGTATATAATTCCACATGTGTTAGTTCATTGTTTTGATGCCTTCAGTGTGAATTTACAATTTTCAGAGTCATGAAAATACAGTAAAATCTTTAAATGAGAAGGTGTGTCCAAACTTTTGGTCTGTATTGTACGCAAACACGGGAAGAGCATAATAATGCCTTGCAGATCTTGTCCATGATGGGATTTGAACCAAGACCTCAGCACTGCAAGACTGCAGTGCTAACCACTGAGCCACTGTCCTGTCATTAATGATAGCCAAAATTATGCTTAATAGCAAAATCCATAATTAGTCCCATCCTGGTGCTGGTTCACGTCAGAAGATACCCCATCCTAAGGCAGGAATGATGATTTTTATTGCTTACCTATTTCCTATCTATTAGCAGAGAAGGGAGTTATGTTCATTGGGCTAGCTCCCTCTTCCCTTATGTCTCAATGCTGTGGTACTTAAAGGGAATCTGTCAGCAGGATTGTGCACAGTAACCTACAGACAGTGTCAGGTGTTCCTGTAGCCCTCTTCACTCACAGGCTCCACCGCAGACAATCTCTGGAATCTGAGGTCTGAATTAATTTTGGAAGATTTGGTTTGGAGTCTGTATTTTCTTTGTCTGGTCTCCGAATGTAGGGTCTGATTTGTGGACCATATTGATTCAGAAGGTCTGGCATCCGTATTTGTTTTGAAGGCCTGCCTTTATTTTTGGTTTGATGATGAACATCATAGGTACTCTTTGTAATTTAAATGACATAGGTTGATGGCATGGAATACTTGCTAACTTTAGGTGGTTGGGATTTAGTTCTGGTAGTGTGGAGAAGCAGTGGCAAAAATTTTCAGCTGCCGTAATACTCCCTTTTCAAGGCCACAGTTTATTTATACACATTTCTATTCCTTAGAAGCCTTAGCACCTTATCCATTTTTTAGGAGAGTCAATAGACCCTACTAAAAAGTTGGCAAGATTGGGTACAAACAAGCTCTGGATGGCAACTCAGAACCTTTTTATCTTCCTGATGTCCATTCTCAAAAGATGGTAAATACAGTGTAGGAGGATTAGGACAACTTGAGGTAGACCACCCTTACTCACCCCAAACACCAACCAAGGATATATACAGCCCCTCACCACTGTTTTTTTCTCTCCTCATCTTATGGGGTCTAAATACAGGAGTGAAGACCCACCTAAAGTGAGTACAACCTGAAGAACAAGAATAAGAGTGTGTCCATAACAGTCAGTAGAAATAACAACGAAAGAAACATTAGATGTAAACATATATGAAGTTTAACTTATAATACCAAGAAAACAATAGAGTAGAAAGAGCAGAGCTGAAAGAAAGAGTGATTAAGAGGAAAGGGTGGTAAAATAAAGACAGATGTGGAGCGAAAGACGGGATTAAATAGACCAATTAATGTGTCAGCGCCCACGACCTGCAAAACGTCATATACTGTAGCCTATGATATGAGGAACAATCTGCAGATTAACCCTTTAATGTGCCCTGCCATCAAAAATCCCCATCTCCCTTCATTTTGCAGAAAACAGAGCACCCTAAATGCTAACATATTACATTTTTCCCTAAGAAGCTAAGAAGTCAGACGCACAAGGCATTAAATACCCCAACAATACAGATGGGAGTGATAAAGGTGTGAGGGAAAATGCATACCGTATGCAGTTCTGGATAATGGGTTATGGGGGTGATAAAATTCTAATAGGGATACATAATAGTGCCATAATGCCCACTCTGTAAATTGCCCGTTCTGCTCTCATTTCATTTTGAGCCAGTACCATGAAATAAAAATCCCTTCATTTATAAATTGTTTTTATACTAGCTTTGTGGGCCTAGTACGATAGATCTGGGGCCAGAATTTAAAGGGTTTGTTTCGTTTTGGGCAACACTTGCCCAAACGACTTTAAGGACATGTTAAACTAATAGAGGGGACAATCACTTGGTGCCAGGAAACTCTGCTGCAGAAAGCTGCACCACAGTTCACCTGGAGACCACCACAAGTCTTAAAATTCATTATATATTCGTTTTATATATACAGATAGATGAGAATTCCACACCCAATCATAACTCAAAACTGTCAGGAGCTGCACACTACTTTAATCAATAGTCCAAAAGGGTCACCACTACAATAAAGGATTGATTTTGCATATTCCTGTCTAGCATGTCAGTTTTATATATATATATATATATATATATATATATATATATATATATATATATATATATATATATATATATATATACATATATATATATATATATATATATATATATATACAGCTCTGGCAAAAATTAAGAGACCACCACATCAGAACCCTGTCATGGGCAGCCCAATCTCCAGACCTGAACCCCATTGAAAATCTCTGGAATGTAATCAAGAGGATGATGGAGAGTCACTAGTGTTGAGCATTCAGATACCGCAAGTATCGGGTATCGGCCGATATTTGCGGTATCGGAATTCCGATACCGAGTTCCGATATTTTTGTGATATCGGGAATCGGTATCGGGATTAAGATTCATGTGTAAAATAAAGAATAAAAAAAAAAAATATTGATATACTTACCCTCGGACGCACCCTGGTTGTCACCGCTGCAACCGCCATGCTTCCCTTCCTAAGAATGAGCGCGTTAAGGACCTTCGATGACGTCGCGGCTTGTGATTGGTCGCATGAGCGGTCACATGACGCTACCGCGACCAATCACAAGCCGTGACGTCATCGAAGGTCATTATGAATATTTTTTATTTTTATTCTTTATTTTACACATGAATATGGATCCCAGGGCCTGAAGGAGAGTTTCCTCTCCTTCAGAACCTGGGAACCATAGAGGAATACTATGTTTCCCATTGACTTGCATTGGTATCGGATATCGGCGATATATGATATTTTTCGGATATCGGCCGATACCATCCGATACCGATACTTTCAAATATCGGATGGTATCGCTCAACACTAATAGTCACAAGCCATCAAACAAAGAAGAACTGCTTACATTTTTGCACCAGAAGTGGCATAAGGTCACACAAAAGCAGTGTGAAAGACTGGTGGAAAGCATGCCAAGATGCATGAAAGCTGTGATTAAAAATCATGGTTATTCCACAAAATATTGATTTCTGAACTCTTGGCAGGACAAACTCTGTATAGCTGAAAGCTGGCCAGTCCTGTGTAATACTTCATGATAATATAGGAATATATTTCTGTTTATGTGATATTCCTGGCCCTAGGGAAATGCTCACAGGTTTATACAGATTCCTTGCACTTTGTTTAATTTTGACCAATCATATTATAATATTTTGCACGATTAGAGGAAAATGTTTTGACCAAAAATGATAAATTAAACATTTCATGATTGGATGTGTCCATTTCTAACCCATCAAAATATCAGATGTCTGTTGGAATTAATTCTACATGTCAGACAATCATTTTGACAGCTGGTCTATAACATACAGATGTTATTACTGCACATCATCACGGAAACATGAGAAGCATTGGAATGAGACTAAGAGGGAGAAGATACAGATTAGAGATTAGAAAAAACTTTTTGACAGTGAGGGTGATCAATGAGTGGAGCAGGCTACCAGGAGAGGTGGTGAGTTCTCCTTCCATGGAAGTCTTCAAACAGAAGCTGAACAGACATCTGTCTGAGATGGTTTAGTGAATCCTGCATTTAGCAGGGGATTGGACATTATGACCCTAGAGGTCCCTTCCAATTCTAACATTCTATGATTCTATGATATCTATCATTGCTGAAAGCAGAATGTAGTGGAAAGGCTCTGTTCATATTTCCGTGTTGGAAGTACTGCCCTACGTACACCTCCAATGTTGACTGTTGGCTGTGATGATAAAGAAAAGCATTTTCCCACTGAATAAGGAAGCATAGCCCATGCTTATGGCTATGTTAAGTGCATGCACCTTGTGATTTCACCAAGAGTGCATCAGACGCTTTCTTGTACGAGCAATGAACACAGCTGAAAATCCCCCAAATCCTGTATGTACAGTACAGACCAAAAGTTCGGACACACCTTCTCATTTAAATTTTTTTCTGTATTTTCATGACTATGAAAATTGTACATTCACACTGAAGGCATCAAAACTATGAATTAACACATGTGGAATTATATACTTAACAAAAAAGTGTGAAACAACTGAAACTGTCTTATATTCTAGGTTCTTCAAAGTAGCCACCATTTGATTTGATGACTGCTTTGCACACTCTTGGCATTCTTTTGATGAGCTTCAAGAGGTAGTCACCGGGAATGGTCTTCCAACAATCTTGAAGGAGTTCTCAGAGATGCTTAGCACTTGTTGGCCCTTTTGCCTTCACTCTGCGGTCCAGCTCACCCCAAACCATCTCGATTGTGTTCAGGTCTGGTGACTGTGGAGGCCAGGTCATCTGGAGTAGCACCACATCACTCTCCTTCTTGGTCAAATAGCCCTTACGCAGCCTGGAGGTGGGTTTGGGGTCATTGTCCTGTTGAAAAATAAATGATGGTCCAACTAAACGCAAACCGGATGGAATAGTACGCCGCTGCAAGATGCTGTGGTAGCCATACTGGTTCAGTATGCCTTAAATTTTGAATAAATCCCCAACAGTGTCACCAGCAAAGCACCCCCCACACCATCACACCTCCTCCTCCACAATTCACGGTGGGAACCAGGCATGTAGAGTCCATCCGTTCACCTTTTCTGCGTCGCTCAAAGACACGGTGGTTGGAACCATAGAGCTCAAATTTGGACTCATCAGACCAAAGCACAGATTTCCACAGGTCTAATGTCCATTCCTTGTATACTTAGCCCAAACATGTCTCTTCTGCTAGTTGCATGTCCTTAGCAGTGGTTTCCTAGCAGCTATTTTACCATGAAGGCCTGCTGTAAAAGTCTCCTCTTAACAGTTGTTGTAGAGATGGGTCTGCTGCTAGAACTCTGCGTGGCATTGACCTGGTCTCTAATCTGAGCTGCTGTTAGCCTGCAATTTCTGAGGCTGGTGACTCAGATAAACTTATCCTCAGAAGCAGAGGTGACTCTTAGTCTTCCTTTCCTGGGGCGGTCCTCATGTGAGCCAGTTTCTTTGTAGCGCTTGATGGTTTTTGCCACTGCACTTGGGGACACTTTCAAAGTTTTCCCAATTTTTCAGACTGACTGACCTTCATTTCTTAAAGTGATGATGGCCACTCGTTTTTCTATACTTAGCTGCTTTTTTTCTTGCCATAAAAATAATTCTAACGGTCTATTCAGTAGGACTATCAGCTGTGTATCCACCAGACTTCTGCAAAACACAACTGATGGTCCCAACACCATTTATAAGGCAAGAAATCCCACTTATTAAACCTGACAGAGCACACCTGTGAAGTGAAAACCATTCCCGGTGACTACCTCTTGAAGATTATCAAAAGAATGCCAAGAGTATGCAAAGCAGTCATCAAAGCAAAAGGTGGCTACTTTGAAGAACCTAGAATATAAGCATAATTTCAGTTGTTTCACACTTTTTTGTTAAGTATATAATTCCACTTGTGTTAATTCATAATTTTGATGCCTTCAGTGTGAATGTACAAATTTCCTAGTCATGAAAATACAGAAAAATCTTTAAATGAGAAGATGTGTCCAAATTTTTGGTCTGTACTGTATCTCTACTCTGATTAAACGTATAATTGTATTATGTATTCGTAGATTGTGAGCCCTCGCGGGCAGGATCCGCTCTCCTCCTGTACCAGTTGTGACTTGCATTGTTCAAAATTATTGTACTTGTTTTTATTATGCATCCTCACATGTAAAGCGCCATGGAATAAATGGCACTATAATAATAAATAATAATAATAATAATAATAATAATAATATATGGTATTTAGCAGTTTTAAGGAATTTTTGCATTATCATATGGTAGCCACACAACACTACCATTCAAAAAGCTATAGTGTAATTGGCCTGATTTTAGATACTACCTATAAAAGAGGGTCACACAAAGGGGTGTAACTAGAGTGGATGCAGGGATGTTAGTGGCACCCAAAGGGGATTTAAAAGATCCTTTGGGCCAATTTAAGAAAAACCAATTCTATAATAGACTGCTTATATTTAGAGGGTCCTGTTGGAGATTTTCCATTGGTGCCCACCAGCTTAAAGTTAAACCAATGATCATTCAATGACTCAATGGTGCACACATTCAATATATTGCAATCCATTTCAAATAGGTATAATCCACAATGATGAAATAGATTTCATCTATAATGGCTAGTCAAGTACAATTATGATCCACAATACACATCAGATATAAACTGTGGAAACCCACCGACCTGCAATCTTATCCTGAATATTACGTGATGTCAAGGGGAAAAAAGAAGATTGGGCATATTGGATTTCAATATTCCTTATCTTTTGGGAAATCATCTGTTTCCAGAGAATCTATGCCATTGCTTTAATGATTTCTCACTGAAAACATTTGCAGGGACTTGGGAGAAATGGCTTTTGGCCAATAAAGAAGTAATAGGAGTTGTAATCTACAGACTCCTTTTTTAAGGAACTTGTTTCCACACCTGCAGGATCCCTGCGACATTGTTCTGATAGCCCATATGGCATAGACTGTAAGTTGTTTGCAGCTCACATTTTTTAGTTGCTTTTGGAACCTTAGGAACCCTCGGCCACTTGCTTTACTGAAGGGTTGGAGTGGTTCAGCTTTGGACCAGGTTTCTTTCTCCATGCTAAGCCTATTGCTGACCTGTCTGCTATCCTGGGCAATAAGGCAGTGGGTGCTAACTTGGTCTACCTGTTCTTAGCAATATAGAAATAAGAACCTGAAGAGTTTGTGGACCTTTCCCTTTTATTTTTCAGTTCCATTTAGAAGATGGCACTAGTAAGATGAGGAGGAGGTTTTCCCTGCAGGACTTTTATAGTCATGCTCTAGGAAGGATCTCGAAGATTATATTAGCATAGTTACATCCCTTAATACAGCCAGAGGACATGTCACTCTTCACACTTCCAAAAATGTAGATTCATGTCTATGTCTCCTTTTACTGTTATAATGAACGTCCTGTGGTTCTGATTCTTGGTTGCAACTGGCTACTTGTCTTGTCACTCCAATACTGGTTCCCTTCTACTTTTGATTCTGTTCCTGGCCCAGATCTCATATTGGACATCTGGGAAGATTGATTGGTTCTGTCCTTCCAGTTCTGGCCTTCAGGCTTGACAGTCAGGTGAATTCATATGTAAGTTTTTTGCACAATTGTGCTTTTCATTTTTTTTTAACAAATAATAGACAGACACCTTATATTTTAGGGCTCTTTTCACATATCCTATCTGTCCACAAGAAAAAAGGAATGAATACATATTTGAGTTTTATGTCCAAACTCCTACTTTTCAGTGAATGTATCCAAGATGTGAATGGACAGGACAGCCACATACTGTATGTTATATCTGAGGTACCTGAGTGAGGTTGGTTTAAAACATGAATGTGTAAATTCAGAATACTAATACTTCTACATCAAATTCCGGTACACTACAGTTTTTACCCTTGGGCCACTTGCAGGTTATCAACAAGATTTCTTGCAGATAACTCAGCAAACTTCAATTTTCCTAATATTTGTTAGCTTTGAACTTTCAGAGTCATTTTATCATTAGTGGACATTCTGCCCACGATCTCCCTTGAAGACATGAGCACTTTTGTGATATATAGTGTATATTGTTGTGTGTAATGTGTATTGGGACATTCGTTAGTAGTGATAGTGTTGTATTCCATCAGACAATAGGAAGGGGGAGTTAGGGTTAATATTTGGGACTAACCCAGTGTGAGAGAGGCTAAGTTGAAGGGTCATTGACAGTTTCCTGTCAGGATGTCAGATAGGGCCCAGCGTGCAAGAGAAGAAGACCCAAGGTCCAATTAGTCAGCAGAGCCACATGACATGGGTGTCTCTGAGTTGAGTGGAGACCAAGACACTAGATAGTGAGATACAGAGTAAAGGAAGGAAAGTGACAGAAGAACAGAGGGATGCACCGGATATGCTCCTAGGACAGGACCAGGCCCATCCTGGCAATCTACCTAGGCGGTCAGATGCCCAGTAGACCATTGTCTCTAAACTGCAAAGTGTAACATCAGCTCTTTAAGAGAGCGTGCACACATAGAGCCTTTATTCAGAAGTTGTAAAGGGCTACCGCAGCAAGCAGGGGGCTCTTTTTGTTTGACACTGTCCAGTACAAGTATAAAAATGCTTTTTTGGGGGTGTAGTTCGAGCTTTGTTCACCAGTTACAGGGATCCGCTCCTCTATATGTTTGAAGATGGACAGGCTCTCCATGCAAGTGTTCTGACTGTCACGCAGCCGTGACACATGCAGCTGATTAGCCGGAGTGATCCAGGAAGCGGGGTTCCCTCTGCAGCTTATTCAGTAAGCACTATAGCTTGCCGATTAAGCCCTGACTCGATCAAATTCTCTCATCTCTAAAAATAAGCAGCACACCGATTAAATGTGAAAAAAAGTGGACCTTTTACTAGCCCATGTTGCAACTGTCACAGGTTTACTACGACAGAGAGGAGCCAGAAGACCCCAGCATCCAATTTCTCATAATCCTGCACTAATTAGAAGCATGTCTACTTCATATTAAATGGTGTAAGTATCTTTTAGCAGTACAGGGGTTAATTTTCTCAGTTGAGAGCTCCTGCAAGCGTTCCTGCGTTAAAGCTCTCAGCTGTGCACTGTTAGCCACTTCCCTCTCCTATATAAACTGGGTCCTGGCTAGCACTCACTGCCAGAGTTAGCTTTTGCTGTATAGCTGGAGCTTGCTGGTGGTTGTTATTGGAGAAGGCGTTTGGTGGATTTATCTGTAATTGTTGCTAGGTTTTGAGTGTGTAATTATTGCATTTCTTCTCCTACTTTGGTTTAACCACATGCTCCATTCCACGGCATTTACCTCTGTTTTTTATGTGTGCATATTTGTATGATTGGTATTTTCTTTTATCCGTGTTCATATTACCTTGCTAGTCTTTTTGATGTATTAAGGTAAACTACCACTCCCCTCTTCCCTGGGTGGGGTAAGGGTACAGACTGAGGGCGGATTCAGGTGCTAAGGCAAGGTGTCTTCACCATCAGAAGTAATCCGAGGAAGAGGGCGAGCTAGGGCACCCCTAACGTTAGGGACATCTTCTCTGGAGTTGTCTCTTTCTTTTCATCTCCATCTTGTTGGTCTAGATGCTATAATTACTTTTCACATTGACAGCAGTACTCTGCAGACCTCTCTCTTCTCCTGTCTTTAGCAGCACATCCCAAGACAGTGCCCTTAAAAATAAGAGTGTTGTTAAAATGCCCTTTGCATAAAAATATATGTCCATTTTATGATGCTAAATAAGCCTCCTATGGTATACAGCTTCCACATTGTTTACCATCATCTTCTATAATCGCAACACCATCTGGCTTATGAACTATGGCTGTCCCATGTCTAATTTTCCATTACACTTTCTATATCCCCACAATGCTAACCTTTCACCATATTGTGCCTCCATTTCATGCTGTTCCCTCTCCATTTCTATCTGGTGCTTCTTTTTACACTATGCCCTTGTAATTTCCACCACACTGCCCTGTTCAAACTGTATCCACTCCTCACACTGTCCCTCTACATAGTATGAAGGTCACCACAGCCGCCCATACAGTATGATATCCACAACAGCCCCCAATACATAGTATGGTAACCAACCACCACATTCCCCATATATAGTATGATGTCCACCATAGACTCCGATAAACAGTATGATGTTCAAAACAACCCCCATGTATACTATGATGATCCCCACAACACCCCCCCCCCCACAACACCCCATACAGTATTATGGCCCAAAAACCTCACCCCAAACAGTATTATATTCACCACAGCCCCCTATCCTGTAGTCATCAGAGCCCCCAGTAAAATGACCTCCACAGTCCCATATACAGCATGGTCCCCACAGCTCCTCATATACTTTGCTGTCACCCCTTCACAGCTCCTCATTTCATGGCCCAGACTCACATCCCCTCATTTTAAGGCCCCCTGTGCAGCCTCCCATTTCATGTCCCCCCACACTGCCCGCTTATTTCATGCCCCTTTGCACAGCCCTCATTTTTTGTCCCCCTGCACAGCTCCTCATTTTATTCCACCTCTGCAAATCCCCAGTTTATTCCCCCACATGCACAGCCCCTCTATTTATTCCACCATCTGCATAGCCCCACATTTTATCCCCTCTGCACAGTCCCTCAGTTATTCCCCTATCTGCACAGCCCCTGTTTATTCCATGCATCTAGTCAACCCCTCATTTTACCCTCTCTGCACAGCTCCTCAGTCTATTCCCCCTCATCTGCACAGCCCGTCAGTTTATTCCATCATCTGCACAGCCCGTCAGTTTATTCCATCATCTGCAGAGCCCGTCAGCTTATTCCCCCCATCTGCACAGCCCCTCATTTTATTCCCCCATCTGCACAGCCTCTCAGCTTATTCCCCGTCTGCACAGCTCGTTAATTTATTCTACTCCATCTGCACAGCCCGTTTATTCACCCGCGTCTGCACAGCCCCTCATCTTATCCACCCTCTGCTGAGAGCTTCAGCTTATTTCCATCTGCAAAGCCCCTCATTTTATTTGCCCCATCTGCAAAACCCCTCATTTTATCCCCTCTGAACAGCCCCTCAGCTTATTCCCGCAATCTGCACAGCCTATCAGTTTATTTCCCCCATCTACACAGCCCCTCAGCTCATTTTATTCACCCCATTAGCACAGCCCCTCACGTTATTTTATTCTTCCCATCTGCATAGACCCTCCCCTCATTTTATGACCCTGCACAGTAATATAAGAATAATAAAAAAAGGGTCATACTCACCTAATCCCAGCTCCTGTCCACAGTCTGCTCTGTGCAGCAATGAGTGGTGGATGGTGCGATGATGTCACTGCACTGCACAATCAAATGTCCCATGCTTTTGCATTCTCCAACAAGGTGCAGACCAGAAGTGGCCAGCGTCTTGCTAAAGATCCCGGTGGATCCTGGGAGATGACAGCTCCTCTTCTCCTGTGTCAGCGGCAAACACAGCGATTGCATTTGCATCTAATAGATGAAAATGCAATTGAGAGCAAGGAGGGAGCAACGGCCAGGATGCAGGACAGAGTGAGGAATGAACAGTGTCAGTGATTGACATCGCTCACCTCCATGACTTCGCTACCCTTGGGTAGGCAGGAGATAACACCCTAGGCAGGTGCCTACTCTGCCTACCCCTCGCCCCGCCCCTCCTGCACAGTACCACTTCTCCTGTCCTGTGTACTTGGTGTAATTCTCAGTATCTGTATTATTCTGTATATGTAAACTGCACAGTACCATTTATCCTGCCCTGTTGTTGGAGACGTGGCATTGGACTTCTGGATTGTCATTATTGGTTTATTATTTTCTACAGTCATTTAGGCAAATAATAATAAATCTTGAAAAACCTGTTTAAATGGGTTATACCAAATTTGGAAATTTTCCCTTTATTCTGGAACGGGATCCCTACTATCCTGAGAAACGTAACTTTGCGCCATGTAAATGAAGAGGTGGTTGGTCATACGCACTGCCACGTCATTCACATGTGACTCTTCAAATAACTATTTTAAGAGAGGGATGAAGGGTATGACAAAGTAAAACAAGATTCACTGGTCATGGGAGATGAGTGTTATAGTATGTGGGATGGTGGGGTTTGTGTGCCAGGTCTGCTTTTTGGTCCCAGTCCGACCCTAGAGAGGACGCCTAGCAGTACGCCCCGAGTTTACAACTCAGAGAGGTAACAGGCCAGGATGGCACTGGAAACGTGAGATGATGAGAGTGCCCCAGGTGGGGGTTCCAAAATGTCATCAAGCAGAGAATCGAAGTACCTGCCCTAGTGGCAAACTAGTTCCCCTAAGAGGAAAAGAGGATGCAAAAATCGCAGACTGGAGTATAGGACTCTCATTTACTGAAACTTGAGGTAGAAACAAGTACACTTAGGAGAAGTAGAGAGACCGTGTGTGATGTGGCTCTGTATTGTACAGGAAACGTTTGTGAAGTTATGTATACGGTACCTACTGTACATAGTTCCCACCAAGTTAATGTTAAGTAAAAGACTGTTTATTTTCAAATGGTCATCTCCTTCACTCAACTCATCAACACCTAGTCCTGGCCAGTTGAAGTCACCATCATCATGCGGCCTGGAAGGGTGTAGTGCACCAATGGACGGAGCCCACACACCCAGCTAGGACCCACATCTTCATGTAATGTGCGGGGCCTGATAGACGAGTAACTCACTCACAGCTACTGCCCCATGACACGTTACACCTACATGTCCACTTTACCATAAAACAAATGTTGGGACCTTTACTACTGGTGGCCAGCAAGGTCATAGCTAGCCTTTTCTACACCCAGGGCAAACATTTATCTCACCGCCCTAGCCTTGAACTTAAATACTCTAGCCAAGACCGATACTCTTCGTATTGGTAACCTGGAGCAAATGCCTTTTCTGCTGCACTTTAAATATTCCCTTCAAGTCCACCTATAGCCCAGCATAGATCTCTGCTGACCTCACTGCACCTTCTGTTGATTGTCTCCTCTACCTTGTGTTTATCTTGTCCTCTGCCATTTCCTCTTCTTTGGATCTTATTCTTCTTCTCTCCTCTGATTCTATCAGAGCTTTTAGCATAGTTGTATAAATGCAATATGCTATAAAGTCTGCTCATTTTAGTCTCATGAGTTATATTGTGCGAGAGACATGAGATAAAGAGAAGTACAGCAGAAAGAAGGGATTGGAGCTGGAGGATGTAATGCTCCCACTGACCCCTCATTTACCGTGTGCACGTTGGAGCAAGGAGGGGACATCAGGAGTGGAGTTAAACATGACTGCAGGATTACATTGCTCAGATTCTCTACTCTCTATTACAGGAGACCCATGCAGTGGCTTGCAAAAGTATCGCCCCCTTGCTTTTTACCTATTTTCTTACAGTACAACCTGTGTTTAAACATTTTTTCAATCCGATTTGTGTGTGATTGATCAGCACTAAATAGTTTAAGTTGGTGAATTGGGAAAAAATATAGGCATAAACTAAATTTATGGGATCAGATAACTATAAATTGGCATGTGCATATGTAAGGAGAAAGACAGGGCTGCAGGTGCCTGCATCATGCTGGGTCCGGAACTGCTGAGGCTGTGTCCTATGTTGCCCGGGGAAAAGAATAGGGGACAGGACAGGCTCCTTGACCCAGGAAGAGGGGGTGTGACTAAGCCAGGCAGTGAGGAGAAAACACGCGAAAAAACAGTTTCCCGCCGGCAGCACGAGAAGCAGGCGTGCGGCGCGCTCCGCAAAGTGACAGACAGCACGAAGACGTACTATGGCAGAGTCCTGAGTGCTCGAGTGGAACAGTGAGTGAGGACCTGCGCTGTGAGCAGCGACAGGCTGCTCATCACAGATCCAGGACGGCTGTGTGAGAGACTTACTGCGTGAGAGACTTTCTGGCATTGGGCGACGCAAAGAGCAGCGCATGCCGGCAGTTTGGCATGAATCAGCAGCAGTGCGCAGCTGGGTGAGCAGCGTGCTCCATCCTATGAACACCGGCGCTAAGGCAGGCTGTGTTGTTTGGTCCCTGCCGCCTGCAGCGGGAACACAGCAGAGAGAAGTGCCGTGCACTCAGTAGCTGCCAGAGACAGAATTGCTGTGCGCTCAGTGACTGTGAGTGCCGCACACGTGCAGAGGACAAAAGGCCGACTATTGGACAGACTTTTGCGGCTAACTTGCCACTTGCTTCCCACCAGTTTACATTTGACTCTGAAAGTGCCAAGCTCTTGCTTGTTTCCGTCACACGCATGGCTGCCACTAGAAATTTCGGGGCCCCATACTGGCAACATTTTCGGGGCCCCCTTGAGACTCCGCCCACCCCAGCCCCGCCTCCACCCCTCGAACTGTCCACAGTCCCACCGCTCTCTCGGAAAAACTCCACTTCTCACCTATCACACATTAACAGTTCCCATCACCAGATCACACATATAGCCGTCAGTGTTGTGAATTCTGTTATCGAACTCCCTCCTGTGGTCATGAATGGTACTTCGGCGAGTTCTGTCCATGGACTCCCTCTGGTGGCTGTGAGTGGAGCTGCTGGTTCTGAGGTTTCTTCCACAGGTGACTTAGTTTATTTTTTGGCTGGCTGCTCTATTTAACTCAACTCAGATCGTTACTGCATGCCAACTGTCAATGTTCTTGTACTGGTTCAGTTCGCTCTTGGATCTTTCTGGTGACCTGTCTACTCCAGCAGAAGCTAAGTCCCTGCTAGTTAATTATTTGTTCATTGTTTTCTTGTCCAGCTTGCTATCATGATTTTGCCTTGCTAGCTGGAAGCTCTGGGATGCAGAGTGGCACCTCCGCACCGTGAGTCGGTGCGGGGGTCTTTTGCACACTCTGCGTGGTCTTTTTGTAGTTTTTGTGCTGACCACAAAGGTACCTTTCCTATCCTCAGTCTGTTTAGTAAGTCTGGCCTCCTTTGCTGAAACCTGTTTCATTTCTGTGTTTCTGACTTTCATCTTAACTCACAGTCAATATATGTGGGGGGCTGCCTTTTCCTTTGGGGGATTTCTCTGAGGCAAGGTAGGCTTTATTTTCTATCTCTAGGGCTAGTTAGCTCTTAGGCTGTGAAGAGGCGTCTAGGCAGCGTTAGGTACGCTCCACGGCTATTTCTAGTGTGTGTGATAGGATTAGGGGTTGCGGTCAGCAGAGCTCACACCTCCCAGAGCTCGTCCTGTGTTAGTTTAACCATCAGGTCGTTCCGGGTGCTCCTAACCACCAGGTCCATAACAGTACAGCTGGCCCAAAGTGTTAATGCATCTCAATAGAGGGATAAGAGAAGTTCTGAGACCATTTTTTTTTCTCTGTAGTGTGTTTTGTCTTTCTTTTCCCCTTAACCTCTGGGTGGTTCAGGACACAGGTGTAGATATGGACATTCAAGGTCTGTCCTCTTGTGTGGATCATCTCACTGCAAGGGTACAAAACATTCAAGATTTTGTGGTTCAGAATCCGATGTTAGAGCCTAGAATTCCAATTCCTGATTTGTTTTCTGGGGATAGATCTAAGTTCCTGAATTTCAAAAATAATTGTAAACTGTTTCTTGCTTTGAAACCCCGCTCCTCTGGTGACCCCGTTCAACAAGTGAAAATCATTATTTCTTTGTTGCGTGGCGACCCTCAGGACTGGGCATTTTCCCTTGCACCAGGAGATCCTGCATTGCGTGATGTAGATGCGTTTTTTTCTAGCGCTTGGATTGCTTTATGATGAACCAAATTCAGTGGATCAGGCAGAGAAAATCTTGCTGGCTTTGTGTCAGGGTCAGGATGAAGCGGAGGTATATTGTCAGAAGTTTAGAAAGTGGTCTGTGCTTACTCAGTGGAATGAGTGTGCCCTGGCAGCAATTTTCAGAAAGGGTCTTTCTGAAGCCCTTAAGGATGTCATGGTGGGGTTTCCCACGCCTGCTGGTCTGAATGAGTCTATGTCCTTGGCCATTCAGATCGATCGGCGTGTGCGTGAGCGCAAAGCTGTGCACCATTTGGCGGTATTCTCTGAGCATAGGCCTGAGCCTATGCAATGTGATAGGACTTTGACGGGGCTGAACGGCAAGAACACAGACGTCGGAAAGGGCTGTGTTTTTACTGTGGTGATTCCACTCATGCTATCTCCGATTGTCCTAAGCGCACTAAGCAGTTCGCTAGGTCTGCCACCATTGGTACGGTACAGTCTAAATTTCTTTTGTCCGTTACTCTGATTTGCTCCTTGTCGTCCTATTCTGTTATGGCATTTGCGGATTCAGGCGCTGCCCTGAATTTGATGGACTTGGAGTTTGCCAGGCGCTGTGGTTTTTTCTTGGAGCCCTTGCAGTATCCTATTCCATTGAGAGGAATTGATGCTACGCCTTTGGCCAAGAATAAGCCTCAGTACTGGACTCAATTGACCATGTGCATGGCTCCTGCACATCAGGAGGATATTCGCTTTTTGGTGTTGCATAATCTGCATGATGTGGTCGTTTTGGGGTTGCCATGGCTACAGGTCCATAATCCAGTATTGGATTGGAAATCAATGTCTGTGTCCAGCTGGGGTTGTCAAGGGGTACATGGTGATGTTCTATTGCTGTCAATTTCGTCTTCCACTCCTTCTGAAGTCCCTGAGTTTTTGTCGGATTACCGGGATGTATTTGATGAGCCCAAATCCAGTGCCCTACCTCCTCATAGGGATTGCGATTGTGCTATTAATTTGATTCCTGGTAGTAAGTTTCCTAAGGGCTGACTGTTCAATTTATCTGTGCCAGAGCACGCCGCTATGCGGAGTTATATAAAGGAATCCTTGGAGAAAGGGCATATTCGCCCGTCGTCATCACCGTTGGGAGCAGGGTTCTTTTTTGTGGCCAAGAAGGATGGTTCTTTGAGACCTTGTATTGATTACCGCCTTCTTAATAAGATCACGGTCAAATTTCAGAACCCTTTGCCGCTGCTGTCTGATTTGTTTGCTCGGATTAAGGGGGCTAGTTGGTTCACCAAGATAGATCTTCGAGGGGCGTATAATCTTGTGCGTATTAAAGAGGGCGATGAATGGAAAACTGCATTTAATACGCCCGAGGGCCATTTTGAGTACCTGGTGATGCCATTCGGGCTTTCTAATGCTCCATCTGTGTTTCAGTCCTTTATGCATGACGTCTTCCGAAAGTACCTGGATGGATTCATGATTGTATATTTGGATGATATTTTGGTCTTTTCGGATGATTGGGAGTCTCATGTGAAGCAGGTCAGAATGGTGTTCCAGGTCCTTCGTGCGAATTCCTTGTTTGTGAAGGGGTCAAAATGTCTCTTTGGAGTTTAGAAGGTTTCATTTTTGGGTTTCATTTTTTCCCCTTCTACTATCGAGATGGACCCTGTTAAAGTTCAGGCCATTTATGATTGGACTCAGCCGACATCTGTGAAGAGCCTGCAGAAGTTCCTGGGCTTTGCTAGTTTTTACCGTCGCTTCATCGCTAATTTTTCTAGTGTTGCTAAACCGTTGACTGATTTGACCAAGAAAGGTGCTGATATGGTCAATTGGTCCTCTGCGGCCGTAGAGGCTTTTCAGGAGTTGAAGCGTCGTTTTTCTTCTGCCCCTGTGTTGTGCCAGCCAGATGTTTCACTCCCGTTTCAGGTCGAGGTTGATGCTTCTGAGATTGGAGCAGGGGCTGTTTTGTCTCAAAGAAGTTCTGATGGCTCGGTGATGAAACCATGTGCCTTCTTTTCTAGAAAGTTCTCACCTGCTGAGCGCAATTATGATGTTGGCAATCGAGAGTTGTTGGCCATGAAGTGGGCATTCGAGGAGTGGCGACATTGGCTTGAAGGAGCCAAGCATCGCGTGGTGGTCTTGACGGATCACAAGAATTTGACTTATCTCGAGTCTGCCAAACGGTTGAATCCTAGACAGGCTCGATGGTCGCTGTTTTTCTCCCATTTTGATTTTGTGGTTTCGTACCTTCCGGGCTCTAAGAATGTGAAGGCTGATGCCCTTTCAAGGAGTTTTGTGCCTGACTCTCCGGGTGTTCCTGAGCCGGTGGGTATTCTCAAAGAGTAAATCTATAAAAAATGAGGTGCTCACTGCCCTTAGGTAAGGTGCTCAGGAGAAAAATAGTAATATCGACAGAAAAACTCCGGCACACAATTGAAGTCAATGCAATTTACTTGTGAGTTTATTAGGAAATTCCCATCACGTGGCAAATGACGTTTCCAAATAACAACGTTTCAAATAATGTTAAATCTGTTGGAGGAAAAATATATAACACCGCATACGTAGTGAGATGAAGAAAACAATGCTATGCATCAATTCACAGGTAACTATTTCAACGTTTCGGCCTGTAAGCCTTTTTCAAGAAAACCTGTATATGAATCCGTGACAGGAGTCCAGCAGTGCGAGGTCCGTAGTGCGGTTGCCGGTCCCGAAGAGGCCCTGGATGCATATTTCCATGGATTTTATTTCAGATCTCCCTGTCTCTCAAAGGATTTCGGTCATTTGGGTGGTTTGTGATCGCTTCTCTAAGATGGTCCATTTGGTACCTTTGTCTAAATTGCCTTCCTCCTCTGATTTGGTGCCATTATTTTTCCAGCATGTGGTTCGTTTGCATGGCATTCCGGAGAACATCGTCTCGGACAGAGGTTCCCAGTTTGTTTCGAGGTTTTGGCGGTCCTTTTGTGCTAAGATGGGCATTGATTTGTCTTTTTCTTCAGCTTTCCATCCTCAGACAAATGGCCAAACCGAACGAACTAATCAGACTTTGGAAACATATCTGAGATGCTTTGTTTCTGCTGATCAGGATGATTGGGTGTCCTTCTTGCCTTTGGCTGAGTTCGCTCTTAATAATCGGGCCAGCTCGGCTACTTTGGTTTCGCCTTTTTTCTGTAATTCTGGTTTCCATCCTCGTTTCTCTTCAGGGCAGGTTGAGCCTTTGGACTGTCCTGGTGTGGATTCTGTGGTGGACAGGTTGCAGCAGATTTGGACTCATGTGGTGGACAATTTGACATTGTCCCAGGAGAAGGCTCAACGTTTCGCTAACCGCCGGCGCTGTGTTGGTCCCCGACTTCGTGTTGGGGATTTGGTTTGGTTGTCGTCTCGTTATGTTCCTATGAAGGTTTCCTCTCCTAAGTTTAAGCCTCGTTTCATTGGTCCGTATAAGATTTCTGAAGTTCTCAATCCTGTGTCATTTCGTTTGGCCCTTCCAGCTTCTTTTGCCATCCATAATGTGTTCCATAGGTCGTTATTGCGGAGATACGTGACGCCTATGGTTCCCTCCGTTGATCCTCCTGCCCCGATGTTGGTCGAGGGGGAGTTAGAGTATGTGGTGGAGAAGATTTTAGATTCTCGTATTTCGAGACGGAAACTCCAGTACCTGGTCAAGTCGAAGGGTTATGGTCAGGAAGATAATTCCTGGGTTTTTGCCTCTGATGTTCATGCTGCCGATCTGGTTCGTGCCTTTCATTTGGCTCGTCCTGATCGGCCCGGGGGGCTCTGGTGAGGGTTCGGTGACCCCTCCTCAAGGGGGGGGTACTGTTGTGAATTCTGTTATCGAACTCCCTCCTGTGGTCATGAATGGTACTTCGGCGAGTTCTGTCCATGGACTCCCTCTGGTGGCTGTGAGTGGAGCTGCTGGTTCTGAGGTTCCTTCCACAGGTGACTTAGTTTATTCTTTGGCTGGCTGCTCTATTTAACTCAACTCAGATCGTTACTCCATGCCAGCTGTCAATGTTCTTGTACTGGTTCAGTTCGCTCTTGGATCTTTCTGGTGACCTGTCTACTCCAGCAGAAGCTAAGTCCCTGCTAGTTAATTATTTGTTCATTGTTTTCTTGTCCAGCTTGCTATCATGATTTTGCCTTGCTAGCTGGAAACTCTGGGATGCAGAGTGGCACCTCCGCACCGTGAGTCGGTGCGGGGGTCTTTTTGCACACTCTGCGTGGTCTTTTTGTAGTTTTTGTGCTGACCGCAAAGATACCTTTCCTATCCTCAGTCTGTTTAGTAAGTCTGGCCTCCTTTGCTGAAACCTGTTTCATTTCTGTGTTTCTGACTTTCATCTTAACTCACAGTCAATATATGTGGGGGGCTGCCTTTTCCTTTGGGGAATTTCTCTGAGGCAAGGTAGGCTTTATTTTCTATCTCTAGGGCCAGTTGGCTCTTAAGCTGTGAAGAGGCGTCTAGGCAGCGTTAGGTACGCTCCACGGCTATTTCTAGTGTGTGTGATAGGATTAGGGGTTGCGGTGAGCAGAGCTCCCACCTCCCAGAGCTTGTCCTGTGTTAGTTTAACCATCAGGTCGTTCCGAGTGCTCCTAACCACCAGGTCCATAACACGTCAGCTTTTGTTTTGGCCAAAAGATTTTTTAAGCCACCACCATAACACGGTAGACACTTTTGGCCGGGCCCTACTCTGCTGTAACCTACTAAATATTTGTTAAAATATGCAATACAATTTAGGTATATTTTTATTTATTTTTCAATTTTTAAAATGACCAATAATATCATATACAAGGAACAAATAAAACACCATGACCAGATGACATATTACCACCAGTGACCGAATAATATCACATACAAGGAACAAATACCACCGCACCATGACCAGACCATATATTACCACCACAAAGTGACCGAATAATATCACATACAAGGAACAAATACCACCGCACCATGACCAGACCACATATTACCACCACATAGTGACTGAATACAATACTGATCAGTAATAAAAAAAAACACAATACTAATATAACCATCAGTGCCATTATACACAGGAGATGTGTACTTAGTATGCAGTGTCTGTGTACAGGTTATACAGTGATCACCGGTGAGCGGTGACATTATACACAGGACCTCTGTATATGGTATACAGTGTATAGTGTCAGTGTATAGGTAACACACTGACTCACCAGTGACGTCTTTAGGTGAAGTCCTTCATCTTTCATCCAGCACAGACTGCCATCACTTCATCCAGCCAGGACTTGTCTCTGCAGGAAATAACACAGTTATCTCTAGCTCCGCTTGCAGAACACATTACTTAATTTTTTTCCAACTTCTACATTACACCACATGAAGAAAAAAAGGTGACATAGTGTCACTCTACACAGTAACAGGACTGCCCCGCCATTTAAAACAGTGTCCTCAAAAAATAAAATAAATTCATCACTGCAGTAATAATATCCCTTAATTAGCCCCTATGGTAATAATAATATCCCCCACCCTGGCCCCGTGTGTCTCATTCCTGGCTTCAGCCATATGTTCACCCATCCTGCCCTCATGAGTATCCATCCTGCCCCATATGATCTCCCCATCCTGCCCCATATGATCTCCCCATCCTGCCCCATCTGTCTCCATCGTATCCATCCTATCCCATGATCCGGCACGATCTGTCTCCAACCCTGCTCCATCTGTCTCCAATCATGCCCCCATGTCTTTCATCCTGCACCGTGTCTCCAATCATACCGTGCATCTCCATTCTGCCCCGTGTTTCCAATCATGCCCGTATCTCCATTCTGCCCCCTATGGCTCCAATAATGCCCCCATGTCTCCAATCATGCCCCCTGTGTCTCCATTCTGCCCCATCTGTCTCCAGTCATGCCCCCAGTGTCTCCAGTCATGCCCTGTATCTTCATTCTGCCCTGGTGTCCAGCATTCTGTCCCTGTGTCCAGCATTCTGCCCTGTATCCAGCATTCTGCCTGTGTCTCATAGTCTGCCCCTCGTGTCCAGCATTCTGCCCCTGTGTCCAGCATTCTGCCCCGTGTCTCACAGTCTGCCCCTGTGTCCAGCATTCTGCCCCCGTGTCTCACAGTCTGCCCCTCATGTCCAGCATTCTGCCCCTGTGTCCAGCATTCAGATCGTGTCCAGCATTCTGCCCCGTGTCTTACATTCTGCCCCTCGTGTCCAGCATTCTGCCCCTGTGTCTCACAGTCTGCCCCTGTGTCCAGCATTCTGCCCCTATGTCTCACAGTCAGCCCCTCATGTCCAGCATTCTGCCCCTGTGTCCTGCATTCTGCCCCCGTGTCTCACATTCTGCCCCTCGTGTCCAGCATTCTGCCCCCGTGTCTCACAGTCTGCCCCTCGTGTCCAGCATTCTGCCCCCGTGTCTCACAGTCAGCCCCTCATGTCCAGCATTCTGCCCCTGTGTCCAGCATTCTGCCCCCGTGTCTCACATTCTGCCCCTCGTGTCCAGCATTCTGCCCCCGTGTCTCACAGTCTGCCCCTCGTGTCCAGCATTCTGCCCCTCATGTCCAGCATTCTGCCCCGTGTCTCACAGTTTGCCCCTCGTGTCCAGCATTCTGCCCCTGTGTCCAGCATTCTACCCCTGTGTCCAGCATTCTGCCCCCATGTCTCACAGTCTTTCCCCGTGTCCAGCATTCTGCCCCCGTGTCCAGCTTTCTGCACCTGCGTCCAGCATTCTGCCCCCATGTCTCACAGTCTTTCCCCGTGTCCAGCATTCTGCCCGTGTCCAGCATTCTGCCCCCGTGTCCAGCATTCTGCCCCTGTGTCCAGCATTCTGCCCCCATGTCTCACAGTCTTTTCCTGTGTCCAGCATTCTGCCCGTGTCCAGAATTCTGCCCCTGTGTCCAGTATTCTGCCCCCCGTGTCCAGCATTCTGCCCCCCGTGTCCAGCAGTTTATCCCCCATGTCAAGCAGTTTGTCCCCCGTGTCCAGCATTCTGCCCCCCATGTCCAGTAAATAATAAAGTTGTGACACACATATTACACACATGTAACACACAAATGATAGCACATAAGCACTAATACTAGCATTGATATACCATGTGTGCATGTTAGGACCAAAAAATAGGGACAACTGTCAAACAGAAATCCTAATACTCCACAGAGAAACACAGTCCATAAGTCCCATAAAAAATTCCTTTATTAAATATATACATTTTAAAATACACAAGGGAAAAGATACATCGGGACAAGTGGGGCTAGTGAAAGAACTGTACGGCAATACTACACATAGGGCTTCAGGATACTCCCCACCGTATCAGCACATCATACATTTAGTAACATACACCCCAATGGGTGAATAGGGCGAATGCACATACAATGACTCTGGTAGCTCTAATATGGCCAATAGAAAGTATATAGAGAATAAGGTGCAAGTGCACATGCAGCATAGAGAACACTAAATAGCAGCCAAGTACCAGCATTGAATATATTATAAAGGCATTTACCTGATGTTTACTGACCAGTGGGGGACCTGAGCCCACCCCGACGCGCGTTTCGGAGCCTGACAGGGCTCCTTCCTCAGGGCTCCCCTCCTGAGGAGCAGCAGGCAGATAAAGGAGGGTTGTACACATACTTTCTTCCTTTGTGTATAAAATATTTACAGTCTTGGACAAGTCACAGAAAACAGGTTATATATAAGTAGTATGAAAGCACATAAAGAGGAAGTAATGCAGGATAGAAGCTGTGCTGAGATACGAGCTAATGAAGACAGCAGTACCCCTGATACACACAAACCTCACATCCAGCATGTATTACAAAGAGAGACACTCCTACAAAAAAAACAAAAAAACAGAAACTTGGTTTGGGAAGCAAATTGCTTCTCAAGAAGTGTGGCAATGAATGAAGATTTACAGATTTCAGACTGAAGCTTAGTCCAATTAACCAACAGATGTAAAAATAATTTTTCAATGTCAAAGGTGTCCACAGCCTTTCACTTATATTAAAGTGCAAGTAATCAGTGCAAATGGTTATACCACAAACAATAATCATCATTTATCCACAGGATAGATGAGAAATGTATGATTAGCAAGAGTTTGACCTCTTGGACTCTGATCACCTACTGTCCAAAGCATAATTATACCGCCCCCATTGCGTGAGCATATACTGTATGTACTGTATTTCCATCAGTGTATATAATTGGAGTATTTATGTATGTATATATATTTATATACCGGTATGTATATATGATATATTCTCAATATATATGAAATACATTGTGGTATATCAAGAAGTATAATCATGTAATATGAATAGGATGCAGAAATTGCATTGCCAGGTTAATTATCGTCCTCTACGATTTCACAGCTAAAAAGCTTTTTACAATGATCCTAAGGGATTTATTCAGGGATAAATGGGCTTTATTGCGGGTTTTAATAATGGATGTCACTTGGAAGCTTACATCCAATCTTTCTTTAGAAGGGTCTCTTATATAGAAAACACTCTTTCACTGCCACCAAGTCTGACAAACTGTGGAGGAAGACTAAAAGTGGGGGCTGGCTTCCAAACATGGATGTACTGAAGAATAAAAAAAAATGGACGGCAGGATTACATGAAGAGATTATAGCAACATTGCCATATGAGTAGGTTACTATAAAAATCACATGGAGAGGGGCAATACTTAGAGAAATATTGTTACCAGTAGTAAATAACAACAGTAAAATGGTTTTATGACTAAAAGAGAGGAAATAAAGGAGTAATAGGAGGAGATATAGGGAGGTTATATGGAGTAATAGGAGGAGATATAGGCAGGTTATATGGAGTAATAGGAGGAGATATAGGGAGGATATATGGAGTAATAGGAGGAGATATAGGGAGGTTATATGGAGTAATAGGAGGAGATATAGGGGAGGTTATATGGAGTAATAGGAGGAGATATAGGGGAGTTATATGGAGTAATAGGAGGAGATATAGGGGAGGTTATATGGAGTAATAGGAGGAGATATAGGGAGGTTATATGGAGTAATAGGAGGAGATATAGGGGAGGTTATATGGAGTAATAGGAGGAGATATAGGGGAGTTATATGGAGTAATAGGAGGAGATATAGGGGAGGTTATATGGAGTAATAGGAGGAGATATAGGAAGGTTATATGGAGTAATGGGAGGAGATATAGGGAGGTTATATGGAGTAATAGGAGGAGATATAGGGGAGTTATATGGAGTAATAGGAGGAGATATAGGGGAGGTTATATGGAGTAATAGGAGGAGATATAGGGGAGGTTATATGGAGTAATAGCAGGAGATATAGGGAGGTTATATGGAGTAATAGGAGGAGATATAGGGGAGGTTATATGGAGTAATAGGAGCGGATATAGGGAGGTTATATGGAGTAATAGGAGGAGATATAGAGGAGATTATATGGAGTAATAGGAGGAGATATAGGGAGGATATATGGAGTAATAGGAGGAGATATAGGGAGGTTATATGGAGTAATAGGAGGAGATATAGGGGAGGTTATATGGAGTAATAGGAGGAGATATAGGGAGGATATATGGAGTAATAGGAGGAGATATAGGGAGGTTATATGGAGTAATAGGAGGAGATATAGGGAGGTTATATGGAGTAATAGGAGGAGATATAGGGAGGATATATGGAGTAATAGGAGGAGATATAGGGAGGTTATATGGAGTAATAGGAGGAGATATAGGGGAGGTTATATGGAGTAATAGGAGGAGATATAGGGGAGTTATATGGAGTAATAGGAGGAGATATAGGGGAGGTTATATGGAGTAATAGGAGGAGATATAGGGAGGTTATATGGAGTAATAGGAGGAGATATAGGGGAGGTTATATGGAGTAATAGGAGGAGATATAGGGGAGTTATATGGAGTAATAGGAGGAGATATAGGGGAGGTTATATGGAGTAATAGGAGGAGATATAGGAAGGTTATATGGAGTAATGGGAGGAGATATAGGGAGGTTATATGGAGTAATAGGAGGAGATATAGGGGAGTTATATGGAGTAATAGGAGGAGATATAGGGGAGGTTATATGGAGTAATAGGAGGAGATATAGGGGAGGTTATATGGAGTAATAGCAGGAGATATAGGGAGGTTATATGGAGTAATAGGAGGAGATATAGGGGAGGTTATATGGAGTAATAGGAGCGGATATAGGGAGGTTATATGGAGTAATAGGAGGAGATATAGAGGAGATTATATGGAGTAATAGGAGGAGATATAGGGGAGGTTATATGGAGTAATAGGAGCGGATATAGGGAGGTTATATGGAGTAATAGGAGGAGATATAGGGAGGTTATATGGAGTAATAGGAGGAGATATAGGGAGGTTATATGGAGTAATAGGATGAGATATAGGGAGGTTATATGGAGTAATAGGAGGAGATATAGGGAGGTTATATGGAGTAATAGGAGGAGATATAGGGAGGTTATATGGAGTAATAGGAGGAGATATAGGGGAGGTTATATGGAGTAATAGGAGGAGATATAGAGGAGATTATATGGAGTAATAGGAGGAGATATAGGGGAGGTTATATGGAGTAATAGGAGGAGATATAGGGAGGTTATATGGAGTAATAGGAGGAGATATAGGGAGGATATATGGAGTAATAGGAGGAGATATAGGGAGGTTATATGGAGTAATAGGAGGAGATATAGGGGAGGTTATATGGAGTAATAGGAGGAGATATAGGGGAGTTATATGGAGTAATAGGAGGAGATATAGGGAGGTTATATGGAGTAATAGGAGGAGATATAGGGGAGTTATATGGAGTAATAGGAGGAGATATAGGGGAGGTTATATGGAGTAATAGGAGGAGATATAGGGAGGTTATATGGAGTAATAGGAGGAGATATAGGGGAGGTTATATGGATTAATAGGAGGAGATATAGGGAGGTTATATGGAGTAATAGGAGGAGGTATAGGGAGGTTATATGGAGTAATAGGCGAAGATATAGGGAGGATATATGGAGTAATAGTAGGAGATATAGGGAGGTTAAATGGATTAATAGGAGGAGATATAGGGAGGTTATATGGAGTAATAGGAGGAGATATAGGGAGGTTATATGGAGTAATAGGAGGAGATATAGGGAGGATATATAGAGTAATAGGAGGAGATATAGGGAGGTTATATGGAGTAATAGGAGGAGATATAGGAGGATATATGGAGTTATAGGAGGAGATATAGGGAGGTTATATGGAGTAATAGGAGGAGATATAGGGAGGTTATATGGAGTAATAGGAGGAGATATAGGGGAGGATATATGGAGCAATAGGAGAAGATATATGGGAGGTTATATGGAGTAATAGGAGGAGATATAGGGAGGTTATATGGAGTAATAGGAGGAGATATAGGGAGGTTATATGGAGTAATAGGAGGAGATATAGGGAGGTTATATGGAGTATTAGGGGGAGATATAGGGAGGTTATATGGAGTAATAGGAGGAGATATAGGGAGGTTATATGGAGTAATAGGAGGAGATATAGGGAAGGTTTTATGGAGATATAGGAGGTTATATGGAGTAATAGGAGGAGATATAGGGGAGGATATATGGAGCAATAGGAGAAGATATAGGGGAGGTTATATGGAGTAATAGGAGGAGATATAGGGAGGTTATATGGAGTAATAGGAGGAGATATAGGGAGGTTATATGGAGTAATAGGAGGAGATATAGGGAGGTTATATGGAGTAATAGGAAGAGATATAGGGAGGTTATATGGAGTAATAGGAGGAGATATTGGGAAGGTTTTATGGAGATATAGGAGGTTATATGGAGTAATTGTAGGAAATTTAGGGAGGTTATATGGAGTAATAGGACGAGATATAGGGAGGTTATATGGAGTAATAGGAGGAGATATAGGGAGGTTATATGGAGTAATAGGAGGAGATATAGGGGAGGTTATAGGGAGTAATAGGACGAGATATAGGGAGGTTATATGGAGTAATAGGAGGAGATATTGGGAGGTTATATGGAGTAATAGGACGAGATATAGGGAGGTTATATGGAGTAATAGGACGAGATATAGTGAGGTTATATGGAGTAATAGGAGGAGATATTGGGAAGGTTATATGGAGATATAGGAGGTTATATGGAGTAATAGGAGGAGATAAAAGGGAGGTTATATGGAGTAATAGGAGGAGATATAGGGAGGTTATATGGAGTAATAGGAGGAGATATAGGGAGGTTATATGGAGTAATAGGAGGAGATATAGGGAGGTTATATGGAGTAATAGGAGGAGATATAGGGAGGTTATATGGAGTAATAGGAGGAGATATAGGGGAGGTTATATGGAGTAATAGGACGAGATATAGGGAGGTTATATGGAGTAATAGGAGGAGATATTGGGAAGGTTATATGGAGATATAGGAGGTTATATGGAGTAATAGGAGGAGATATAGGGAGGTTATATGGAGTAATAGGAGGAGATATAGGGAGGTTATATGGAGTAATAGGAGGAGAGATAGGGAGTTTATATGGAGTAATAGGAGGAGATATAGGGAGGTTATATGGAGTAATAGGAGGAGATATAGGGGGTTATATGGAGTAATAGGAGGAGATATAGGGAGGTTATATGGAGTAATAGGAGGAGATATAGGGAGGTTATATGGAGTAATAGGAGGAGATATAGGGGGTTATATGGAGTAATAGGAGGAGATATAGGGAGGTTATATGGAGTAATAGGAGGAGATATAGGGAGGTTATATGGAGTAATAGGAGGAGATATAGGGAGGTTATATGGAGTAATAGGAGGAGATATAGGGAGGTTATATGGAGTAATAGGAGGAGATATAGGGAGGTTATATGGAGTAATAGGAGGAGATATAGGGAGGTTATATGGAGTAATAGGAGGAGAGATAGGGGAGGTTATATGGAGTAATGGGAGGAGATATAGGGAGGTTATATGGAGTAATAGGAGGAGATATAGGGAGGTTATATGGAGGGCGTTAAAGTAGAAGAAGAGGGGACGGGAAGAAAAACATTAGACTTGAACAAAGAAGATCCAGGAAAACATACTCAGACGGGAGGTAAGAACATGTCTAAAACAATCCACAGCGAGGAGATTGGAACAAAACAAAATCCTCTAAACTGCATGCTCGCAAACGCCAGAAGCCTGACAAACAAGATGGAAGAACTAGAAGCAGAAATATCTACAGGTAACTTTGATATAGTGGGAATAACCGAGACATGGTTGGATAAAAGCTATGACTGGGCAGTTAACTTACAGGGTTACAGTCTGTTTAGAAAGGATCGTAAAAATCGGAGAGGAGGAGGGGTTTGTCTCTATGTAAAGTCTTCTCTAAAGTCCACTTTAAGGGAGGATATTAGCGAAGGAAATGAGGATGTCGAGTCCATATGGGTCGAAATTCATGGAGGGAAAAATGGTAACAAAATTCTCATTGGGGTCTGTTACAAACCCCCAAATATAACAGAAACCATGGAAAGTCTACTTCTAAAGCAGATATATGAAGCTGCAACCCATAATGAGTTCCTGGTTATGGGGGACTTTAACTACCCGGATATTAACTGGGAAACAGAAACCTGTGAAACCCATAAAGGCAACAGGTTTCTGCTAATAACCAAGAAAAATTATCCTTCACAATTGGTGCAGAATCCAACCAGAGGAGCAGCACTTTTAGACCTAATACTATCTAATAGACCTGACAGAATAACAAATCTGCAGGTGGTCGGGCATCTAGGAAATAGCGACCACAATATTGTACAGTTTCACCTGTCTTTCACTAGGGGGACTTGTCAGGGAGTCACAAAAACACTGAACTTTCGGAAGGAAAAGTTTGACCAGCTTAGAGATGCCCTTAATCTGGTAGACTGGGACAATATCCTCAGAAATAAGAATACAGATAATAAATGGGAAATGTTTAAGAACATCCTAAATAGGCAGTGTAAGCGGTTTATACCTTGTGGGAATAAAAGGACTAGAAATAGGAAAAACCCAATGTGGCTAAACAAAGAAGTAAGACAGGCAATTAACAGTAAAAAGAAAGCATTTGCACTACTAAAGCAGGATGGCACCATTGAAGCTCTAAAAAACTATAGGGAGAAAAATACTTTATCTAAAAAACTAATTAAAGGTGCCAAAAAGGAAACAGAGAAGCACATTGCTAAGGAGAGTAAAACTAATCCCAAACTGTTCTTCAACTATATCAATAGTAAAAGAATAAAAACTGAAAATGTAGGCCCCTTAAAAAATAGTGAGGAAAGAATGGTTGTAGATGACGAGGAAAAAGCTAACATATTAAACACCTTCTTCTCCACGGTATTCACGGTGGAAAATGAAATGCTAGGTGAAATCCCAAGAAACAATGAAAACCCTATATTAAGGGTCACCAATCTAACCCAAGAAGAGGTGCGAAACCGGCTAAATAAGATTAAAATAGATAAATCTCCGGGTCCGGATGGCATACACCCACGAGTACTAAGAGAACTAAGTAATGTAATAGATAAACCATTATTTCTTATTTTTAGGGACTCTATAGCGACAGGGTCTGTTCCGCAGGATTGGCGCATAGCAAATGTGGTGCCAATATTCAAAAAGGGCTCTAAAAGTGAACCTGGAAATTATAGGCCAGTAAGTCTAACCTCTATTGTTGGTAAAATATTTGAAGGGTTTCTGAGGGATGTTATTCTGGATTATCTCAATGAGAATAACTGTTTAACTCCATATCAGCATGGGTTTATGAGAAATCGCTCCTGTCAAACCAATCTAATCAGTTTTTATGAAGAGGTAAGCAATAGGCTGGACCACGGTGAGTCATTGGACGTGGTATATCTCGATTTTTCCAAAGCGTTTGATACCGTGCCGCACAAGAGGTTGGTACACAAAATGAGAATGCTTGGTCTGGGGGAAAATGTGTGTAAATGGGTTAGTAACTGGCTTAGTGATAGAAAGCAGAGGGTGGTTATAAATGGTATAGTCTCTAACTGGGTCGCTGTGACCAGTGGGGTACCGCAGGGGTCGGTATTGGGACCTGTTCTCTTCAACATATAATAATAATAATAATTTTTATTTATATAGCGCCAACATATTCCGCAGCGCTTTACAAATTATAGAGGGGACTTGTACATACAATAGACATTACAGCATAACAGAAATACAGTTCAAAACAGATACCAAGAGGAGTGAGGGCCCTGCTCGTAAGCTTACAAACTATGAGGAAAAGGGGAGACACGAGAGGTGGATGGTAACAATTGCTATAGTTATTCGGACCAGCCATAGTGTAAGGCTTGGGTGTTCATGTAAAGCTGCATGAACCAGTTAATTAATTTTTTTTTTTTTTTTTAATATAGGCCACACAGGGATCGTTAGGTTAATGCATTGAGGCGGTAGGCCAGTCTGAACAAATGAGTTTTTAGGGCACGCTTAAAACTGTGGGGATTGGGGATTAATCGTATTATCCTAGGTAGTGCATTCCAAAGAATCGGCGCAGCACGTGTAAAGTCTTGGAGACGGGAGTGGGAGGTTCTGATTATTGAGGATGCTAACCTGAGGTCATCAGCGGAGCGGAGGGCACGGGTAGGGTGGTAGACTGAGACCAGAGAGGAGATGTAGGGTGGTGCTGAGCCATGGAGTGCTTTGTGGATGAGGGTAGTAGTTTTGTACTGGATTCTTGAGTGGATGGGTAACCAGTGTAATGACTGGCACAAGGTAGAGGCATCGGTGTAACGGTTGGTGAGGAATATGATCCTGGCAGCAGCATTCAGGACAGATTGGAGCGGGGAGAGTTTGGTAAGAGGGAGGCCGATTAGTAGAGAGTTACAATAGTCCAGACGAGAATGAATAAGTGAAACAGTAAGAGTTTTTGCAGAGTCGAAAGTAAGAAAAGGGCGAATTCTAGAAATGTTTTTGAGATGCAGGTAAGAAGAGCGAGCCAGTGATCGGATGTGGGGGGTGAATGAAAGGTCAGAATCAAGGATGACCCCAAGGCAGCGGGCATGTTGCTTTGGAGTAATGGTGGAACCGCAAACGGAGATGGCAATGTCAGGCAAAGGTAGGTTAGTAGAGGGAGAAAACACGAGGAGTTCAGTTTTTGACAGGTTTAGTTTCAGATAGAGGGAGGACATGATGCTAGAGACAGCGGTAAGACAATCACTGGTGTTTTCTAATAAGGCAGGCGTGAGATCAGGAGAAGAAGTGTATAGTTGGGTGTCGTCAGCATAGAGATGGTACTGGAAGCCAAATCTACTGATTGTTTGTCCAATAGGGGCAGTATACAAAGAGAAGAGGAGGGGGCCTAGGACTGATCCTTGAGGAACCCCAACAGTAAGGGGAAGGTGAGAGGAGGAGGAACCAGCGAAACATACAGTGAAGGATCGGTCAGAGAGATAGGAGGAGAACCAGGAGAGAACGGTGTCCTTGAGGCCGATGGAGCGGAGCATAGTGAGGAGGAGCTGATGATCCACAGTATCAAATGCTGCAGAGAGATCCAAGAGAATTAGCATGGAGTAGTGACCATTAGATTTAGCTGTTAGTAGGTCATTAGAGACTTTAGTGAGGGCAGTTTCAGTAGAGTGTAAAGAGCGGAAACCAGATTGAAGAGGGTCGAGAAGAGAGTTATCTGAGAGATAGCGGGTAAGACGGGAGTGGACCAGGCGTTCGAGGAGTTTAGAGATGAAGGGAAGATTAGAGACAGGTCTATAATTAGCGGCACAGTTTTGGTCGAGGGATGGTTTTTTAAGTAATGGATGTATGATGGCATGCTTAAATGAGGAGGGAAAAATACCGGAAGTGAGGGAAAGGTTGAATATTTTTGTTAGGTGAGAGGTGACAGCCGGGGAAAGGGACTGGAGGAAATGTGACGGAATGGGGTCACTGGTGCAAGTGGTCGGGCGAGAAGATGCAAGGAGCCTGCTTACTTCTTCTTCTGTAACTGGTTCAAAGTCAGAGAGTGAACTAGATGCAGTGGGGGAGGGAGGACAGTGCATGGTATGAAGAGATTGGGAGATGATTTCATATTCATTAATGATCTGGTAGAATGTTTACACAGTAAAATATCGATATTTGCAGATGATACAAAACTATGTAAAGCAGTTAATACAAGAGAAGATAGTATTCTGCTACAGATGGATCTGGATAAGTTGGAAACTTGGGCTGAAAGGTGGCAGATGAGGTTTAACAATGATAAATGTAAGGTTATACACATGGGAAGAAGGAATCAATATCACCATTACACACTGAACGGGAAACCACTGGGTAAATCTGACAGGGAGAAGGACTTGGGGATCCTAGTTAATGATAAACTTACCTGGAGCAGCCAGTGCCAGGCAGCAGCTGCCAAGGCAAACAGGATCATGGGGTGCATTAAAAGAGGTCTGGATACACATGATGAGAGCATTATACTGCCTCTGTACAAATCCCTAGTTAGACCGCACATGGAGTACTGTGTCCAGTTTTGGGCACCGGTGCTCAGGAAGGATATAATGGAACTAGAGAGAGTACAAAGGAGGGCAACAAAATTAATAACGGGGATGGGAGAACTACAATACCCAGATAGATTAGCGAAATTAGGATTATTTAGTCTAGAAAAAAGACGACTGAGGGGCGATCTAATAACCATGTATAAGTATATAAGGGGACAATACAAATATCTCGCTGAGGATCTGTTTATACCAAGGAAGGTGACGGGCACAAGGGGGCATTCTTTGCGTCTGGAGGAGAGAAGGTTTTTCCACCAACATAGAAGAGGATTCTTTACTGTTAGGGCAGTGAGAATCTGGAATTGCTTGCCTGAGGAGGTGGTGATGGCGAACTCAGTCGAGGGGTTCAAGAGAGGCCTGGATGTCTTCCTGGAGCAGAACAATATTGTATCATACAATTAGGTTCTGTAGAAGGACGTAGATCTGGGGATTTATTATGATGGAATATAGGCTGAACTGGATGGACAAATGTCTTTTTTCGGCCTTACTAACTATGTTACTATGTTACTATGTTAGATAAAGGGGGGTATATGGAGTAATAGGAGGAGATATAGGGAGGTTATATGGAGTAATATGAGGAGATATAGGGAGGTTATATGGAGTAATAGGAGGAGATATAGGGAGGTTATATGGAGTAATAGGAGGAGATATAGGAGGTTATATGGAGTAATAGGAGGAGATATAGGGAGGTTATATGGAGTAATAGGAGGAGATATAGGGAGGTTATATGGAGTAATAGGAGGAGATATAGGAAGGTTATATGGAGTAATAGGAGGAGATATAGGAGGTTATATGAAGTAATAGGAGGAGATATAGGGAGGTTATATTGAGTAATAGGAGGAGATATAGGGGAGGGTATATGGAGTAATAGGAGGAGGTATAGGGAGGTTTTTGGAGTAATAGGCGAAGATATAGGGGGATTATATGGAGTAATAGGAGGAGATATAGGGAGATAATATGGAGTAATAGGAGGAGATATAGGGGAGGTTATAAATAGAGTAATAGGAGGAGATATAGGGAGGTTATATGGAGTAACAGGAGGAGATATAAGGAGGTTATATGGAGTAACAGGAGGAGATATAGGGAGGTTATATGGAGTAATAGGAGGAGATATAGGGAGGTTATATGGAGTAATAGGAGGAGATATAGGGAGGTTATATGGAGTAATAGGAGGAGATATAGGAGTTTATGTGGAATAATAGGAGGAGATATAGGGAGGTTATATGGAGAAACAGGAGGAGATATAGGGAGGTTATATGGAGTAATAGGAGGAGATATAGGGAGTTTATATGGAGAAACAGGAGGAGATATAGGTAGGTTATATGGAGTAATAGGAGGAGATATAGGGGAGGTTATAAATAGAGTAATAGGAGGAGATATAGGGAGGTTATATGGAGTAACAGGAGGAGATATAAGGAGGTTATATGGAGTAACAGGAGGAGATATAGGGAGGTTATATGGAGTAATAGGAGGAGATATAGGGAGGTTATATGGAGTAATAGGAGGAGATATAGGGAGGTTATATGGAGTAATAGGAGGAGATATAGGAGTTTATGTGGAATAATAGGAGGAGATATAGGGAGGTTATATGGAGAAACAGGAGGAGATATAGGGAGGTTATATGGAGTAATAGGAGGAGATATAGGGAGGTTATATGGAGTAATAGGAGGAGATATAGGGAGGTTATATGGAGTAACAGGAGGAGATATAGGGAGGTTATATGGAGTAATAGGAGGAGATATAGGGAGGTTATATGGAGTAATAGGAGGAGATATAGGGAGGTTATATGGAGTAATAGGAGGAGATATATGGAGGTTATATGGAGTAATAGGAGGAGATATAGGGGGGTTATACGGAATAATAGGAGAAGATATAGGGGGGTTATATCGAGTAATAGAAGGAGATATAGGGAGGTTATATGGAGTAATAGGAGGAGATAGAGGGGGGTTATATGGAGTAATAGGAGGAGATATAGGGGGGTTATATGGAGTAATAGGAGGAGAAATAGGGAGGTTATATGGAGTAATAGGAGGAGATATAGGGAGGTTATATGGAGTAATAGGAGGAGATATAGGGAGGTTTCGTGGAGTAATAGGAGGAGATATAGGGGAGGTTATATAGAGTAATAGGAGGAGATATAGGGAGGTTATATAGAGTAATAGGAGGAGATATAGGGAGGTTATATGGAGTAATAGGAGGAGATATAGGGAGGTTACGTGGAGTAATAGGAGGAGATATAGGGGAGGTTATATAGAGTAATAGGAGGAGATATAGGGAGGTTATATAGAGTAATAGGAGGAGATATAGGGGAGGTTATATAGAGTAATAGGAGGAGATATAGGGAGGTTATATAGAGTAATAGGAGGAGATATAGGGAGGTTATATGGAGTAATAGGGGGAGATATAGGGAGGTTATATAGAGTAATAGGAGGAGATATAGGGGAGGATATATGGAGTAATAGGAGGAGATATAAGGGGTTATATGGAGTAATAAGAGGAGATATGGGGAGGTTATATGGAGTAATAGGAGGAGATATATGGAGGTTATATGGAGTAATAGGAGGAGATATAGAGGGGTTATATGAAGTAATAGGAGGAGATATAGGGAGGTTATATGGAGTAATAGGAGGAGATATATGGAGGTTATATGGAGTAAAAGGTGGAGATATAGGGGGGTTATATGGAATAATAGGAGAAGATATAGGGGGGTTATATGGAGTAATAGGAGGAGATATAGAGGGGTTATATGGCGTAATAGGAGGAGATATAGGGAGGTTATATGGAGTAATAGGAGGAGACATAGGGAGGTTATATAGAGTAATTGGAGGAGATATAGGGAAGGCTATATGGAGTAATAGGAAGAGATATAGGGGGGTTATATGGAACAATAGGAGAAGATATAGGCGGGTTATATGGAGTAATAGGAGGACATATAGAGGGGTTATATGAAGTAATAGGAGGAGATATAGGGAGGTTATATGGAGTAATAGGAGGAGATATAGGAGGGTTATATGGAGTAATAGGAGGAGATATAGGGAGGTTATATGGAGTAATAGGAGGAGATATAGGGAGGTTATATGGAGTAATAGGAGGAGATATAGGGAGGTTATATGGAGTAACAGGAGGAGATATAGGGAGGTTATATGGTGTAATAGGAGGAGATATAGGGAAGGTTATATGGAGTAATAGGAGGAGATATAGGGAGGTTATATGGAGTAATAGGAGGAGATATAGGGAGGTTATATGGTGTAATAGGAGGAGATATAGGGAAGGTTATATGGAGTAATAGGAGGAGATATAGGGAGGTTATATGGAGTAACAGGAGGAGATATAGGGAGGTTATATGGAGTAAGAGGAGGAGATATAGGGAAGGTTATACGGAGTAATCGGAGGAGATATAGGGAGGTTATATGGAGTAATAGAAGGAGATATAGGAGGGTTATATGGAGTAATAGGAGGAGATATAGGGAGGTTATATGGAGTAATAGGAGGAGACATAGGGAGGTTATATGGAGTAATAGGAGGAGATATAGGGAGGTTATATGGAGTAATATGAGGAGATGTAGGGAGGTTATATGGTGTAATAGGAGGAGATATAGGGGAGGTTATATGGAGTAATCGGAGGAGATATAGGGAGGTTATATGGAGTAACAGGAGGAGATATAGGGAGGTTATATGGAGTAATAGGAGGAGATATAGGGGAGGTTATATGGAGTAATAGGAGCGGATATAGGGAGGTTATATGGAGTAATAGGAGGAGATATAGAGGAGATTATATGGAGTAATAGGAGGAGATATAGGGGAGGTTATATGGAGTAATAGGAGCGGATATAGGGAGGTTATATGGAGTAATAGGAGGAGATATAGGGAGGTTATATGGAGTAATAGGAGGAGATATAGGGAGGTTATATGGAGTAATAGGATGAGATATAGGGAGGTTATATGGAGTAATAGGAGGAGATATAGGGAGGTTATATGGAGTAATAGGAGGAGATATAGGGAGGTTATATGGAGTAATAGGAGGAGATATAGGGGAGGTTATATGGAGTAATAGGAGGAGATATAGAGGAGATTATATGGAGTAATAGGAGGAGATATAGGGGAGGTTATATGGAGTAATAGGAGCGGATATAGGGAGGTTATATGGAGTAATAGGAGGAGATATAGAGGAGATTATATGGAGTAATAGGAGGAGATATAGGGGAGGTTATATGGAGTAATAGGAGCGGATATAGGGAGGTTATATGGAGTAATAGGAGGAGATATAGGGAGGTTATATGGAGTAATAGGAGGAGATATAGGGAGGTTATATGGAGTAATAGGATGAGATATAGGGAGGTTATATGGAGTAATAGGAGGAGATATAGGGAGGTTATATGGGGTAATAGGAGGAGATATAGGGAGGTTATATGGAGTAATAGGAGCGGATATAGGGAGGTTATATGGAGTAATAGGAGGAGATATAGGGAGGTTATATGGAGTAATAGGAGGAGATATAGGGAGGTTATATGGAGTAATAGGAGGAGATATAGGGAGGTTATATGGAGTAATAGGAGGAGATATAGGGAGGTTATATGGGGTAATAGGAGGAGATATAGGGAGGTTATATGGAGTAATAGGAGCGGATATAGGGAGGTTATATGGAGTAATAGGAGGAGATATAGGGAGGTTATATGGAGTAATAGGAGCGGATATAGGGAGGTTATATGGAGTAATAGGAGGAGATATAGGGAGGTTATATGGAGTAATAGGAGGAGATATAGGGAGGTTATATGGAGTAATAGGAGGAGATATAGGGAGGATATATGGAGTAATAGGAGGAGATATAGGGAGGTTATATGGAGTAATATGAGGAGATATAGGGAGGTTATATGGAGTAATAGGAGGAGATATAGGGGAGGTTATATGGAGTAATAGGAGGGGATATAGAGGAGATTATATGGAGTAATAGGAGGAGATATAGGGGAGGTTATATGGAGTAATAGGAGCGGATATAGGGAGGTTATATGGAGTAATAGGAGGAGATATAGGGAGGTTATATGGAGTAATAGGAGGAGATATAGGGAGGTTATATGGAGTAATAGGATGAGATATAGGGAGGTTATATGGAGTAATAGGAGGAGATATAGGGAGGTTATATGGAGTAATAGGAGGAGATATAGGGAGGTTATATGGAGTAATAGGAGGAGATATAGGGAGGTTATATGGGGTAATAGGAGGAGATATAGGGAGGTTATATGGAGTAATAGGAGCGGATATAGGGAGGTTATATGGAGTAATAGGAGGAGATATAGGGAGGTTATATGGAGTAATAGGAGCGGATATAGGGAGGTTATATGGAGTAATAGGAGGAGATATAGGGAGGTTATATGGAGTAATAGGAGGAGATATAGGGAGGTTATATGGAGTAATAGGAGGAGATATAGGGAGGATATATGGAGTAATAGGAGGAGATATAGGGAGGTTATATGGAGTAATAGGAGGAGATATAGGGAGGTTATATGGAGTAATAGGAGGAGATATAGGGGAGGTTATATGGAGTAATAGGAGGGGATATAGAGGAGATTATATGGAGTAATAGGAGGAGATATAGGGGAGGTTATATGGAGTAATAGGAGCGGATATAGGGAGGTTATATGGAGTAATAGGAGGAGATATAGAGGAGATTATATGGAGTAATAGGAGGAGATATAGGGGAGGTTATATGGAGTAATAGGAGCGGATATAGGGAGGTTATATGGAGTAATAGGAGGAGATATAGGGAGGTTATATGGAGTAATAGGAGGAGATATAGGGAGGTTATATGGAGTAATAGGATGAGATATAGGGAGGTTATATGGAGTAATAGGAGGAGATATAGGGAGGTTATATGGAGTAATAGGAGGAGATATAGGGAGGTTATATGGAGTAATAGGAGGAGATATAGGGAGGTTATATGGAGTAATAGGAGGAGATATAGGGAGGTTATATGGAGTAATAGGAGGAGATATAGGGAGGTTATATGGGGTAATAGGAGGAGATATAGGGAGGTTATATGGAGTAATAGGAGCGGATATAGGGAGGTTATATGGAGTAATAGGAGGAGATATAGGGAGGTTATATGGAGTAATAGGAGCGGATATAGGGAGGTTATATGGAGTAATAGGAGGAGATATAGGGAGGTTATATGGAGTAATAGGAGGAGATATAGGGAGGTTATATGGGGTAATAGGAGGAGATATAGGGAGGCTATATGGAGTAATAGGAGGAGATATAGGGAGGTTATATGGAGTAATAGGAGGAGATATAGGGAGGTTATATGGAGAAATAGGAGGAGATATAGGGGAGGTTATATGGAGTAATAGGAGGAGATATAGGGAGGATATATGGAGTAATAGGAGGAGATATAGGGAGGTTATATGGAGTAATATGAGGAGATATAGGGAGGTTATATGGAGTAATAGGAGGAGATATAGGGGAGGTTATATGGAGTAATAGGAGGGGATATAGAGGAGATTATATGGAGTAATAGGAGGAGATATAGGGGAGGTTATATGGAGTAATAGGAGCGGATATAGGGAGGTTATATGGAGTAATAGGAGGAGATATAGGGAGGTTATATGGAGTAATAGGAAGAGATATAGGGAGGTTATATGGAGTAATAGGATGAGATATAGGGAGGTTATATGGAGTAATAGGAGGAGATATAGGGAGGTTATATGGAGTAATAGGAGGAGATATAGGGAGGTTATATGGAGTAATAGGAGGAGATATAGGGAGGTTATATGGGGTAATAGGAGGAGATATAGGGAGGTTATATGGAGTAATAGGAGCGGATATAGGGAGGTTATATGGAGTAATAGGAGGAGATATAGGGAGGTTATATGGAGTAATAGGAGCGGATATAGGGAGGTTATATGGAGTAATAGGAGGAGATATAGGGAGGTTATATGGAGTAATAGGAGGAGATATAGGGAGGTTATATGGAGTAATAGGAGCGGATATAGGGAGGTTATATGGAGTAATAGGAGGAGATATAGGGAGGTTATATGGAGTAATAGGAGGAGATATAGGGAGGTTATATGGAGTAATAGGAGGAGATATAGGGAGGATATATGGAGTAATAGGAGGAGATATAGGGAGGTTATATGGAGTAATAGGAGGAGATATAGGGAGGTTATATGGAGTAATAGGAGGAGATATAGGGGAGGTTATATGGAGTAATAGGAGGGGATATAGAGGAGATTATATGGAGTAATAGGAGGAGATATAGGGGAGGTTATATGGAGTAATAGGAGCGGATATAGGGAGGTTATATGGAGTAATAGGAGGAGATATAGAGGAGATTATATGGAGTAATAGGAGGAGATATAGGGGAGGTTATATGGAGTAATAGGAGCGGATATAGGGAGGTTATATGGAGTAATAGGAGGAGATATAGGGAGGTTATATGGAGTAATAGGAGGAGATATAGGGAGGTTATATGGAGTAATAGGATGAGATATAGGGAGGTTATATGGAGTAATAGGAGGAGATATAGGGAGGTTATATGGAGTAATAGGAGGAGATATAGGGAGGTTATATGGAGTAATAGGAGGAGATATAGGGAGGTTATATGGAGTAATAGGAGGAGATATAGGGAGGTTATATGGAGTAATAGGAGGAGATATAGGGAGGTTATATGGGGTAATAGGAGGAGATATAGGGAGGTTATATGGAGTAATAGGAGCGGATATAGGGAGGTTATATGGAGTAATAGGAGGAGATATAGGGAGGTTATATGGAGTAATAGGAGCGGATATAGGGAGGTTATATGGAGTAATAGGAGGAGATATAGGGAGGTTATATGGAGTAATAGGAGGAGATATAGGGAGGTTATATGGGGTAATAGGAGGAGATATAGGGAGGCTATATGGAGTAATAGGAGGAGATATAGGGAGGTTATATGGAGTAATAGGAGGAGATATAGGGAGGTTATATGGAGAAATAGGAGGAGATATAGGGGAGGTTATATGGAGTAATAGGAGGAGATATAGGGAGGTTATATGGAGTAATAGGAGGAGATATAGGGAGGTTATATGGAGTAATAGGAGGAGATATAGGGGAGGTTATATGGAGTAATAGGAGGAGATATAGGGAGGTTATATGGAGTAATAGGAGGAGATATAGGGAGGTTATATGGAGTAATAGGAGGAGATATAGGGGAGGTTATATGGAGTAATAGGAGGAGATATAGGGAGGTTATATGGAGTAATAGAGGAGATATAGGGAGGTTATATGGAGTAATAGGAGGAGATATAGGAGGTTATATGAAGTAATAGGAGGAGATATAGGGAAGTTATATTGAGTAATAGGAGGAGATATAGGAGGATTATATGGAGTAATAGGAGCGGATATAGGGAGGTTATATGGAGTAATAGGAGGAGATATAGAGGAGATTATATGGAGTAATAGGAGGAGATATAGGGGAGGTTATATGGAGTAATAGGAGCGGATATAGGGAGGTTATATGGAGTAATAGGAGGATATATAGGGAGGTTATATGGAGTAATAGGAGGAGATATAGGGAGGTTATATGGAGTAATAGGATGAGATATAGGGAGGTTATATGGAGTAATAGGAGGAGATATAGGGAGGTTATATGGAGTAATAGGAGGAGATATAGGGAGGTTATATGGAGTAATAGGAGGAGATATAGGGAGGTTATATGGAGTAATAGGAGGAGATATAGGGAGGTTATATGGAGTAATAGGAGGAGATATAGGGAGGTTATATGGGGTAATAGGAGGAGATATAGGGAGGTTATATGGAGTAATAGGAGCGGATATAGGGAGGTTATATGGAGTAATAGGAGGAGATATAGGGAGGTTATATGGAGTAATAGGAGCGGATATAGGGAGGTTATATGGAGTAATAGGAGGAGATATAGGGAGGTTATATGGAGTAATAGGAGGAGATATAGGGAGGTTATATGGGGTAATAGGAGGAGATATAGGGAGGCTATATGGAGTAATAGGAGGAGATATAGGGAGGTTATATGGAGTAATAGGAGGAGATATAGGGAGGTTATATGGAGAAATAGGAGGAGATATAGGGGAGGTTATATGGAGTAATAGGAGGAGATATAGGGAGGTTATATGGAGTAATAGGAGGAGATATAGGGAGGTTATATGGAGTAATAGGAGGAGATATAGGAGGATTATATGGAGTAATAGGAGCGGATATAGGAGGTTATATGGAGTAATAGGAGGAGATATAGAGGAGATTATATGGAGTAATAGGAGGAGATATAGGGGAGGTTATATGGAGTAATAGGAGCGGATATAGGGAGGTTATATGGAGTAATAGGAGGAGATATAGAGGAGATTATATGGAGTAATAGGAGGAGATATAGGGGAGGTTATATGGAGTAATAGGAGCGGATATAGGGAGGTTATATGGAGTAATAGGAGGAGATATAGGGAGGTTATATGGAGTAATAGGAGGAGATATAGGGAGGTTATATGGAGTAATAGGATGAGATATAGGGAGGTTATATGGAGTAATAGGAGGAGATATAGGGAGGTTATATGGAGTAATAGGAGGAGATATAGGGAGGTTATATGGAGTAATAGGAGGAGATATAGGGAGGTTATATGGAGTAATAGGAGGAGATATAGGGAGGTTATATGGGGTAATAGGAGGAGATATAGGGAGGTTATATGGAGTAATAGGAGCGGATATAGGGAGGTTATATGGAGTAATAGGAGGAGATATAGGGAGGTTATATGGAGTAATAGGAGCGGATATAGGGAGGTTATATGGAGTAATAGGAGGAGATATAGGGAGGTTATATGGAGTAATAGGAGGAGATATAGGGAGGTTATATGGGGTAATAGGAGGAGATATAGGGAGGCTATATGGAGTAATAGGAGGAGATATAGGGAGGTTATATGGAGTAATAGGAGGAGATATAGGGGGGTTATACGGAATAATAGGAGGAGATATAGGGAGGTTATATGGGGTAATAGGAGGAGATATAGGGAGGCTATATGGAGTAATAGGAGGAGATATAGGGAGGTTATATGGGGTAATAGGAGGAGATATAGGGAGGCTATATGGAGTAATAGGAGGAGATATAGGGGAGGTTATATGGAGTAATAGGAGGAGATATAGGGAGGTTATATGGAGTAATAGGAGGAGATATAGGGGAGGTTATATGGAGTAATAGGAGGAGATATAGGGAGGTTATATGGAGTAATAGGAAGAGATATAGGGAGGTTATATTGAGTAATAGGAGGAGATATAGGAGGATTATATGGAGTAATAGGAGGAGATATAGGGAGATAATATGGATTAATAGGAGGAGATATAGGGAGGATATATAGAGTAATAGGAGGAGATATAGGGAGGTTATATGGAGTAATAGGAGGAGGTATAGGGAGGTTATATGGAGTAATAGGCGAAGATATAGGGAGGATATATGGAGTAATAGTAGGAGATATAGGGAGGTTAAATGGATTAATAAGAGGAGATATAGGGAGGTTATATGGAGTAATAGGAGGAGATATAGGGAGGTTATATGGAGTAATAGGAGGAGATATAGGGAGGATATATAGAGTAATAGGAGGAGATATAGGGAGGTTATATGGAGTAATAGGAGGAGATATAGGAGGATATATGGAGTAATAGGAGGAGATATAGGGAGGTTATATGGAGTAATAGGAGGAGATATAGGGAGGTTATATGGAGTAATAGGAGGAGATATAGGGGAGGATATATGGAGCAATAGGAGAAGATATAGGGGAGGTTATATGGAGTAATAGGAGGAGATATAGGGAGGTTATATGGAGTAATAGGAGGAGATATAGGGAGGTTATATGGAGTAATAGGAGGAGATATAGGGAAGGTTTTATGGAGATATAGGAGGTTATATGGAGTAATAGGAGGAGATATAGGGGAGGATATATGGAGCAATAGGAGAAGATATAGGGGAGGTTATATGGAGTAATAGGAGGAGATATAGGGAGGTTATATGGAGTAATAGGAGGAGATATAGGGAGGTTATATGGAGTAATAGGAGGAGATATAGGGAGGTTATATGGAGTAATAGGAAGAGATATAGGGAGGTTATATGGAGTAATAGGAGGAGATATTGGGAAGGTTTTATGGAGATATAGGAGGTTATATGGAGTAATTGTAGGAAATTTAGGGAGGTTATATGGAGTAATAGGACGAGATATAGGGAGGTTATATGGAGTAATAGGAGGAGATATAGGGGAGGTTATAGGGAGTAATAGGACGAGATATAGGGAGGTTATATGGAGTAATAGGAGGAGATATAGGGGAGGTTATATGGAGTAATAGGAGGAGATATTGGGAGGTTATATGGAGTAATAGGACGAGATATAGGGAGGTTATATGGAGTAATAGGACGAGATATAGTGAGGTTATATGGAGTAATAGGAGGAGATATTGGGAAGGTTATATGGAGATATAGGAGGTTATATGGAGTAATAGGAGGAGATAAAAGGGAGGTTATATGGAGTAATAGGAGGAGATATAGGGAGGTTATATGGAGTAATAGGAGGAGATATAGGGAGGTTATATGGAGTAATAGGAGGAGATATAGGGAGGTTATATGGAGTAATAGGAGGAGATATAGGGAGGTTATATGGAGTAATAGGAGATATAGGGGAGGTTATATGGAGTAATAGGACGAGATATAGGGAGGTTATATGGAGTAATAGGAGGAGATATTGGGAAGGTTATATGGAGATATAGGAGGTTATATGGAGTAATAGGAGGAGATATAGGGAGGTTATATGGAGTAATAGGAGGAGATATAGGGAGGTTATATGGAGTAATAGGAGGAGAGATAGGGAGTTTATATGGAGTAATAGGAGGAGATATAGGGAGGTTATATGGAGTAATAGGAGGAGATATAGGGGGTTATATGGAGTAATAGGAGGAGATATAGGGAGGTTATATGGAGTAATAGGAGGAGATATAGGGAGGTTATATGGAGTAATAGGAGGAGATATAGGGGGTTATATGGAGTAATAGGAGGAGATATAGGGAGGTTATATGGAGTAATAGGAGGAGATATAGGGAGGTTATATGGAGTAATAGGAGGAGATATAGGGAGGTTATATGGAGTAATAGGAGGAGATATAGGGAGGTTATATGGAGTAATAGGAGGAGATATAGGGAGGTTATATGGAGTAATAGGAGGAGATATAGGGAGGTTATATGGAGTAATAGGAGGAGAGATAGGGGAGGTTATATGGAGTAATGGGAGGAGATATAGGGAGGTTATATGGAGTAATAGGAGGAGATATAGGGAGGTTATATGGAGGGCGTTAAAGTAGAAGAAGAGGGGACGGGAAGAAAAACATTAGACTTGAACAAAGAAGATCCAGGAAAACATACTCAGACGGGAGGTAAGAACATGTCTAAAACAATCCACAGCGAGGAGATTGGAACAAAACAAAATCCTCTAAACTGCATGCTCGCAAACGCCAGAAGCCTGACAAACAAGATGGAAGAACTAGAAGCAGAAATATCTACAGGTAACTTTGATATAGTGGGAATAACCGAGACATGGTTGGATAAAAGCTATGACTGGGCAGTTAACTTACAGGGTTACAGTCTGTTTAGAAAGGATCGTAAAAATCGGAGAGGAGGAGGGGTTTGTCTCTATGTAAAGTCTTCTCTAAAGTCCACTTTAAGGGAGGATATTAGCGAAGGAAATGAGGATGTCGAGTCCATATGGGTCGAAATTCATGGAGGGAAAAATGGTAACAAAATTCTCATTGGGGTCTGTTACAAACCCCCAAATATAACAGAAACCATGGAAAGTCTACTTCTAAAGCAGATATATGAAGCTGCAACCCATAATGAGTTCCTGGTTATGGGGGACTTTAACTACCCGGATATTAACTGGGAAACAGAAACCTGTGAAACCCATAAAGGCAACAGGTTTCTGCTAATAACCAAGAAAAATTATCCTTCACAATTGGTGCAGAATCCAACCAGAGGAGCAGCACTTTTAGACCTAATACTATCTAATAGACCTGACAGAATAACAAATCTGCAGGTGGTCGGGCATCTAGGAAATAGCGACCACAATATTGTACAGTTTCACCTGTCTTTCACTAGGGGGACTTGTCAGGGAGTCACAAAAACACTGAACTTTCGGAAGGAAAAGTTTGACCAGCTTAGAGATGCCCTTAATCTGGTAGACTGGGACAATATCCTCAGAAATAAGAATACAGATAATAAATGGGAAATGTTTAAGAACATCCTAAATAGGCAGTGTAAGCGGTTTATACCTTGTGGGAATAAAAGGACTAGAAATAGGAAAAACCCAATGTGGCTAAACAAAGAAGTAAGACAGGCAATTAACAGTAAAAAGAAAGCATTTGCACTACTAAAGCAGGATGGCACCATTGAAGCTCTAAAAAACTATAGGGAGAAAAATACTTTATCTAGAAAACTAATTAAAGCTGCCAAAAAGGAAACAGAGAAGCACATTGCTAAGGAGAGTAAAACTAATCCCAAACTGTTCTTCAACTATATCAATAGTAAAAGAATAAAAACTGAAAATGTAGGCCCCTTAAAAAATAGTGAGGAAAGAATGGTTGTAGATGACGAGGAAAAAGCTAACATATTAAACACCTTCTTCTCCACGGTATTCACGGTGGAAAATGAAATGCTAGGTGAAATCCCAAGAAACAATGAAAACCCTATATTAAGGGTCACCAATCTAACCCAAGAAGAGGTGCGAAACCGGCTAAATAAGATTAAAATAGATAAATCTCCGGGTCCGGATGGCATACACCCACGAGTACTAAGAGAACTAAGTAATGTAATAGATAAACCATTATTTCTTATTTTTAGGGACTCTATAGCGACAGGGTCTGTTCCGCAGGATTGGCGCATAGCAAATGTGGTGCCAATATTCAAAAAGGGCTCTAAAAGTGAACCTGGAAATTATAGGCCAGTAAGTCTAACCTCTATTGTTGGTAAAATATTTGAAGGGTTTCTGAGGGATGTTATTCTGGATTATCTCAATGAGAATAACTGTTTAACTCCATATCAGCATGGGTTTATGAGAAATCGCTCCTGTCAAACCAATCTAATCAGTTTTTATGAAGAGGTAAGCAATAGGCTGGACCACGGTGAGTCATTGGACGTGGTATATCTCGATTTTTCCAAAGCGTTTGATACCGTGCCGCACAAGAGGTTGGTACACAAAATGAGAATGCTTGGTCTGGGGGAAAATGTGTGTAAATGGGTTAGTAACTGGCTTAGTGATAGAAAGCAGAGGGTGGTTATAAATGGTATAGTCTCTAACTGGGTCGCTGTGACCAGTGGGGTACCGCAGGGGTCGGTATTGGGACCTGTTCTCTTCAACATATTCATTAATGATCTGGTAGAATGTTTACACAGTAAAATATCGATATTTGCAGATGATACAAAACTATGTAAAGCAGTTAATACAAGAGAAGATAGTATTCTGCTACAGATGGATCTGGATAAGTTGGAAACTTGGGCTGAAAGGTGGCAGATGAGGTTTAACAATGATAAATGTAAGGTTATACACATGGGAAGAAGGAATCAATATCACCATTACACACTGAATGGGAAACTACTGGGTAAATCTGACAGGGAGAAGGACTTAGGGATCCTAGTTAATGATAAACTTACCTGGAGCAGCCAGTGCCAGGCAGCAGCTGCCAAGGCAAACAGGATCATGGGGTGCATTAAAAGAGGTCTGGATACACATGATGAGAGCATTATACTGCCTCTGTACAAATCCCTAGTTAGACCGCACATGGAGTACTGTGTCCAGTTTTGGGCACCGGTGCTCAGGAAGGATATAATGGAACTAGAGAGAGTACAAAGGAGGGCAACAAAATTAATAACGGGGATGGGAGAACTACAATACCCAGATAGATTAGCGAAATTAGGATTATTTAGTCTAGAAAAAAGACGACTGAGGGGCGATCTAATAACCATGTATAAGTATATAAGGGGACAATACAAATATCTCGCTGAGGATCTGTTTATACCAAGGAAGGTGACGGGCACAAGGGGGCATTCTTTGCGTCTGGAGGAGAGAAGGTTTTTCCACCAACATAGAAGAGGATTCTTTACTGTTAGGGCAGTGAGAATCTGGAATTGCTTGCCTGAGGAGGTGGTGATGGCGAACTCAGTCGAGGGGTTCAAGAGAGGCCTGGATGTCTTCCTGGAGCAGAACAATATTGTATCATACAATTAGGTTCTGTAGAAGGACGTAGATCTGGGGATTTATTATGATGGAATATAGGCTGAACTGGATGGACAAATGTCTTTTTTCGGCCTTACTAACTATGGTACTATGTTACTATGTTAGATAAAGGGGGGTATATGGAGTAATAGGAGGAGATATAGGGAGGTTATATGGAGTAATATGAGGAGATATAGGGAGGTTATATGGAGTAATAGGAGGAGATATAGGGAGGTTATATGGAGTAATAGGAGGAGATATAGGAGGTTATATGGAGTAATAGGAGGAGATATAGGGAGGTTATATGGAGTAATAGGAGGAGATATAGGGAGGTTATATGGAGTAATAGGAGGAGATATAGGAAGGTTATATGGAGTAATAGGAGGAGATATAGGAGGTTATATGAAGTAATAGGAGGAGATATAGGGAGGTTATATTGAGTAATAGGAGGAGATATAGGGGAGGGTATATGGAGTAATAGGAGGAGGTATAGGGAGGTTTTTGGAGTAATAGGCGAAGATATAGGGGGATTATATGGAGTAATAGGAGGAGATATAGGGAGATAATATGGAGTAATAGGAGGAGATATAGGAGTTTATGTGGAATAATAGGAGGAGATATAGGGAGGTTATATGGAGAAACAGGAGGAGATATAGGGAGGTTATATGGAGTAATAGGAGGAGATATAGGGAGGTTATATGGAGTAATAGGAGGAGATATAGGGAGGTTATATGGAGTAACAGGAGGAGATATAGGGAGGTTATATGGAGTAATAGGAGGAGATATAGGGAGGTTATATGGAGTAATAGGAGGAGATATAGGGAGGTTATATGGAGTAATAGGAGGAGATATAGGGAGGTTATATGGAGTAATAGGAGGAGATATATGGAGGTTATATGGAGTAATAGGAGGAGATATAGGGGGGTTATACGGAATAATAGGAGAAGATATAGGGGGGTTATATCGAGTAATAGAAGGAGATATAGGGAGGTTATATGGAGTAATAGGAGGAGATAGAGGGGGGTTATATGGAGTAATAGGAGGAGATATAGGGGGGTTATATGGAGTAATAGGAGGAGAAATAGGGAGGTTATATGGAGTAATAGGAGGAGATATAGGGAGGTTATATGGAGTAATAGGAGGAGATATAGGGAGGTTTCGTGGAGTAATAGGAGGAGATATAGGGGAGGTTATATAGAGTAATAGGAGGAGATATAGGGAGGTTATATAGAGTAATAGGAGGAGATATAGGGAGGTTATATGGAGTAATAGGAGGAGATATAGGGAGGTTACGTGGAGTAATAGGAGGAGATATAGGGGAGGTTATATAGAGTAATAGGAGGAGATATAGGGAGGTTATATAGAGTAATAGGAGGAGATATAGGGGAGGTTATATAGAGTAATAGGAGGAGATATAGGGAGGTTATATAGAGTAATAGGAGGAGATATAGGGAGGTTATATGGAGTAATAGGGGGAGATATAGGGAGGTTATATAGAGTAATAGGAGGAGATATAGGGGAGGTTATATGGAGTAATAGGAGGAGATATAAGGGGTTATATGGAGTAATAAGAGGAGATATGGGGAGGTTATATGGAGTAATAGGAGGAGATATATGGAGGTTATATGGAGTAATAGGAGGAGATATAGAGGGGTTATATGAAGTAATAGGAGGAGATATAGGGAGGTTATATGGAGTAATAGGAGGAGATATATGGAGGTTATATGGAGTAAAAGGTGGAGATATAGGGGGGTTATATGGAATAATAGGAGAAGATATAGGGGGGTTATATGGAGTAATAGGAGGAGATATAGAGGGGTTATATGGCGTAATAGGAGGAGATATAGGGAGGTTATATGGAGTAATAGGAGGAGACATAGGGAGGTTATATAGAGTAATTGGAGGAGATATAGGGAAGGCTATATGGAGTAATAGGAAGAGATATAGGGGGGTTATATGGAACAATAGGAGAAGATATAGGCGGGTTATATGGAGTAATAGGAGGACATATAGAGGGGTTATATGAAGTAATAGGAGGAGATATAGGGAGGTTATATGGAGTAATAGGAGGAGATATAGGAGGGTTATATGGAGTAATAGGAGGAGATATAGGGAGGTTATATGGAGTAATAGGAGGAGATATAGGGAGGTTATATGGAGTAATAGGAGGAGATATAGGGAGGTTATATGGAGTAACAGGAGGAGATATAGGGAGGTTATATGGAGTAATAGGAGGAGATATAGGGAGGTTATATGGAGTAATAGGAGGAGATATAGGGAGGTTATATGGAGTAATAGGAGGAGATATGGGGAGGTTATATGGAGTAATAGGAGGAGATATAGGGAGGTTATATGGAGTAATAGGAGGAGATATAGGGAGGTTATATGGTGTAATAGGAGGAGATATAGGGAAGGTTATATGGAGTAATAGGAGGAGATATAGGGAGGTTATATGGAGTAACAGGAGGAGATATAGGGAGGTTATATGGAGTAAGAGGAGGAGATATAGGGAAGGTTATACGGAGTAATCGGAGGAGATATAGGGAGGTTATATGGAGTAATAGAAGGAGATATAGGAGGGTTATATGGAGTAATAGGAGGAGATATAGGGAGGTTATATGGAGTAATAGGAGGAGACATAGGGAGGTTATATGGAGTAATAGGAGGAGATATAGGGAGGTTATATGGAGTAATATGAGGAGATGTAGGGAGGTTATATGGTGTAATAGGAGGAGATATAGGGGAGGTTATATGGAGTAATCGGAGGAGATATAGGGAGGTTATATGGAGTAACAGGAGGAGATATAGGGAGGTTATATGGAGTAATAGGAGGAGATATAGGGGAGGTTATATGGAGTAATAGGAGCGGATATAGGGAGGTTATATGGAGTAATAGGAGGAGATATAGAGGAGATTATATGGAGTAATAGGAGGAGATATAGGGGAGGTTATATGGAGTAATAGGAGCGGATATAGGGAGGTTATATGGAGTAATTGGAGGAGATATAGGGAGGTTATATGGAGTAATAGGAGGAGATATAGGGAGGTTATATGGAGTAATAGGATGAGATATAGGGAGGTTATATGGAGTAATAGGAGGAGATATAGGGAGGTTATATGGAGTAATAGGAGGAGATATAGGGAGGTTATATGGAGTAATAGGAGGAGATATAGGGGAGGTTATATGGAGTAATAGGAGGAGATATAGAGGAGATTATATGGAGTAATAGGAGGAGATATAGGGGAGGTTATATGGAGTAATAGGAGCGGATATAGGGAGGTTATATGGAGTAATAGGAGGAGATATAGAGGAGATTATATGGAGTAATAGGAGGAGATATAGGGGAGGTTATATGGAGTAATAGGAGCGGATATAGGGAGGTTATATGGAGTAATAGGAGGAGATATAGGGAGGTTATATGGAGTAATAGGAGGAGATATAGGGAGGTTATATGGAGTAATAGGATGAGATATAGGGAGGTTATATGGAGTAATAGGAGGAGATATAGGGAGGTTATATGGGGTAATAGGAGGAGATATAGGGAGGTTATATGGAGTAATAGGAGCGGATATAGGGAGGTTATATGGAGTAATAGGAGGAGATATAGGGAGGTTATATGGAGTAATAGGAGGAGATATAGGGAGGTTATATGGAGTAATAGGAGGAGATATAGGGAGGTTATATGGGGTAATAGGAGGAGATATAGGGAGGTTATATGGAGTAATAGGAGCGGATATAGGGAGGTTATATGGAGTAATAGGAGGAGATATAGGGAGGTTATATGGAGTAATAGGAGCGGATATAGGGAGGTTATATGGAGTAATAGGAGGAGATATAGGGAGGTTATATGGAGTAATAGGAGGAGATATAGGGAGGTTATATGGAGTAATAGGAGGAGATATAGGGAGGATATATGGAGTAATAGGAGGAGATATAGGGAGGTTATATGGAGTAATATGAGGAGATATAGGGAGGTTATATGGAGTAATAGGAGGAGATATAGGGGAGGTTATATGGAGTAATAGGAGGGGATATAGAGGAGATTATATGGAGTAATAGGAGGAGATATAGGGGAGGTTATATGGAGTAATAGGAGCGGATATAGGGAGGTTATATGGAGTAATAGGAGGAGATATAGGGAGGTTATATGGAGTAATAGGAGGAGATATAGGGAGGTTATATGGAGTAATAGGATGAGATATAGGGAGGTTATATGGAGTAATAGGAGGAGATATAGGGAGGTTATATGGAGTAATAGGAGGAGATATAGGGAGGTTATATGGAGTAATAGGAGGAGATATAGGGAGGTTATATGGGGTAATAGGAGGAGATATAGGGAGGTTATATGGAGTAATAGGAGCGGATATAGGGAGGTTATATGGAGTAATAGGAGGAGATATAGGGAGGTTATATGGAGTAATAGGAGCGGATATAGGGAGGTTATATGGAGTAATAGGAGGAGATATAGGGAGGTTATATGGAGTAATAGGAGGAGATATAGGGAGGTTATATGGAGTAATAGGAGGAGATATAGGGAGGATATATGGAGTAATAGGAGGAGATATAGGGAGGTTATATGGAGTAATAGGAGGAGATATAGGGAGGTTATATGGAGTAATAGGAGGAGATATAGGGGAGGTTATATGGAGTAATAGGAGGGGATATAGAGGAGATTATATGGAGTAATAGGAGGAGATATAGGGGAGGTTATATGGAGTAATAGGAGCGGATATAGGGAGGTTATATGGAGTAATAGGAGGAGATATAGAGGAGATTATATGGAGTAATAGGAGGAGATATAGGGGAGGTTATATGGAGTAATAGGAGCGGATATAGGGAGGTTATATGGAGTAATAGGAGGAGATATAGGGAGGTTATATGGAGTAATAGGAGGAGATATAGGGAGGTTATATGGAGTAATAGGATGAGATATAGGGAGGTTATATGGAGTAATAGGAGGAGATATAGGGAGGTTATATGGAGTAATAGGAGGAGATATAGGGAGGTTATATGGAGTAATAGGAGGAGATATAGGGAGGTTATATGGAGTAATAGGAGGAGATATAGGGAGGTTATATGGAGTAATAGGAGGAGATATAGGGAGGTTATATGGGGTAATAGGAGGAGATATAGGGAGGTTATATGGAGTAATAGGAGCGGATATAGGGAGGTTATATGGAGTAATAGGAGGAGATATAGGGAGGTTATATGGAGTAATAGGAGCGGATATAGGGAGGTTATATGGAGTAATAGGAGGAGATATAGGGAGGTTATATGGAGTAATAGGAGGAGATATAGGGAGGTTATATGGGGTAATAGGAGGAGATATAGGGAGGCTATATGGAGTAATAGGAGGAGATATAGGGAGGTTATATGGAGTAATAGGAGGAGATATAGGGAGGTTATATGGAGAAATAGGAGGAGATATAGGGGAGGTTATATGGAGTAATAGGAGGAGATATAGGGAGGATATATGGAGTAATAGGAGGAGATATAGGGAGGTTATATGGAGTAATATGAGGAGATATAGGGAGGTTATATGGAGTAATAGGAGGAGATATAGGGGAGGTTATATGGAGTAATAGGAGGGGATATAGAGGAGATTATATGGAGTAATAGGAGGAGATATAGGGGAGGTTATATGGAGTAATAGGAGCGGATATAGGGAGGTTATATGGAGTAATAGGAGGAGATATAGGGAGGTTATATGGAGTAATAGGAGGAGATATAGGGAGGTTATATGGAGTAATAGGATGAGATATAGGGAGGTTATATGGAGTAATAGGAGGAGATATAGGGAGGTTATATGGAGTAATAGGAGGAGATATAGGGAGGTTATATGGAGTAATAGGAGGAGATATAGGGAGGTTATATGGGGTAATAGGAGGAGATATAGGGAGGTTATATGGAGTAATAGGAGCGGATATAGGGAGGTTATATGGAGTAATAGGAGGAGATATAGGGAGGTTATATGGAGTAATAGGAGCGGATATAGGGAGGTTATATGGAGTAATAGGAGGAGATATAGGGAGGTTATATGGAGTAATAGGAGGAGATATAGGGAGGTTATATGGAGTAATAGGAGCGGATATAGGGAGGTTATATGGAGTAATAGGAGGAGATATAGGGAGGTTATATGGAGTAATAGGAGGAGATATAGGGAGGTTATATGGAGTAATAGGAGGAGATATAGGGAGGATATATGGAGTAATAGGAGGAGATATAGGGAGGTTATATGGAGTAATAGGAGGAGATATAGGGAGGTTATATGGAGTAATAGGAGGAGATATAGGGGAGGTTATATGGAGTAATAGGAGCGGATATAGGGAGGTTATATGGAGTAATAGGAGGAGATATAGAGGAGATTATATGGAGTAATAGGAGGAGATATAGGGGAGGTTATATGGAGTAATAGGAGCGGATATAGGGAGGTTATATGGAGTAATAGGAGGAGATATAGGGAGGTTATATGGAGTAATAGGAGGAGATATAGGGAGGTTATATGGAGTAATAGGATGAGATATAGGGAGGTTATATGGAGTAATAGGAGGAGATATAGGGAGGTTATATGGAGTAATAGGAGGAGATATAGGGAGGTTATATGGAGTAATAGGAGGAGATATAGGGAGGTTATATGGAGTAATAGGAGGAGATATAGGGAGGTTATATGGAGTAATAGGAGGAGATATAGGGAGGTTATATGGGGTAATAGGAGGAGATATAGGGAGGTTATATGGAGTAATAGGAGCGGATATAGGGAGGTTATATGGAGTAATAGGAGGAGATATAGGGAGGTTATATGGAGTAATAGGAGCGGATATAGGGAGGTTATATGGAGTAATAGGAGGAGATATAGGGAGGTTATATGGAGTAATAGGAGGAGATATAGGGAGGTTATATGGGGTAATAGGAGGAGATATAGGGAGGCTATATGGAGTAATAGGAGGAGATATAGGGAGGTTATATGGAGTAATAGGAGGAGATATAGGGAGGTTATATGGAGAAATAGGAGGAGATATAGGGGAGGTTATATGGAGTAATAGGAGGAGATATAGGGAGGTTATATGGAGTAATAGGAGGAGATATAGGGAGGTTATATGGAGTAATAGGAGGAGATATAGGGGAGGTTATATGGAGTAATAGGAGGAGATATAGGGAGGTTATATGGAGTAATAGGAGGAGATATAGGGAGGTTATATGGAGTAATAGGAGGAGATATAGGGGAGGTTATATGGAGTAATAGGAGGAGATATAGGGAGGTTATATGGAGTAATAGAGGAGATATAGGGAGGTTATATGGAGTAATAGGAGGAGATATAGGAGGTTATATGAAGTAATAGGAGGAGATATAGGGAGGTTATATTGAGTAATAGGAAGAGATATAGGAGGATTATATGGAGTAATAGGAGCGGATATAGGGAGGTTATATGGAGTAATAGGAGGAGATATAGAGGAGATTATATGGAGTAATAGGAGGAGATATAGGGGAGGTTATATGGAGTAATAGGAGCGGATATAGGGAGGTTATATGGAGTAATAGGAGGAGATATAGGGAGGTTATATGGAGTAATAGGAGGAGATATAGGGAGGTTATATGGAGTAATAGGATGAGATATAGGGAGGTTATATGGAGTAATAGGAGGAGATATAGGGAGGTTATATGGAGTAATAGGAGGAGATATAGGGAGGTTATATGGAGTAATAGGAGGAGATATAGGGAGGTTATATGGAGTAATAGGAGGAGATATAGGGAGGTTATATGGAGTAATAGGAGGAGATATAGGGAGGTTATATGGGGTAATAGGAGGAGATATAGGGAGGTTATATGGAGTAATAGGAGCGGATATAGGGAGGTTATATGGAGTAATAGGAGGAGATATAGGGAGGTTATATGGAGTAATAGGAGCGGATATAGGGAGGTTATATGGAGTAATAGGAGGAGATATAGGGAGGTTATATGGAGTAATAGGAGGAGATATAGGGAGGTTATATGGGGTAATAGGAGGAGATATAGGGAGGCTATATGGAGTAATAGGAGGAGATATAGGGAGGTTATATGGAGTAATAGGAGGAGATATAGGGAGGTTATATGGAGAAATAGGAGGAGATATAGGGGAGGTTATATGGAGTAATAGGAGGAGATATAGGGAGGTTATATGGAGTAATAGGAGGAGATATAGGGAGGTTATATGGAGTAATAGGAGGAGATATAGGAGGATTATATGGAGTAATAGGAGCGGATATAGGAGGTTATATGGAGTAATAGGAGGAGATATAGAGGAGATTATATGGAGTAATAGGAGGAGATATAGGGGAGGTTATATGGAGTAATAGGAGCGGATATAGGGAGGTTATATGGAGTAATAGGAGGAGATATAGAGGAGATTATATGGAGTAATAGGAGGAGATATAGGGGAGGTTATATGGAGTAATAGGAGCGGATATAGGGAGGTTATATGGAGTAATAGGAGGAGATATAGGGAGGTTATATGGAGTAATAGGAGGAGATATAGGGAGGTTATATGGAGTAATAGGATGAGATATAGGGAGGTTATATGGAGTAATAGGAGGAGATATAGGGAGGTTATATGGAGTAATAGGAGGAGATATAGGGAGGTTATATGGAGTAATAGGAGGAGATATAGGGAGGTTATATGGAGTAATAGGAGGAGATATAGGGAGGTTATATGGAGTAATAGGAGGAGATATAGGGAGGTTATATGGGGTAATAGGAGGAGATATAGGGAGGTTATATGGAGTAATAGGAGCGGATATAGGGAGGTTATATGGAGTAATAGGAGGAGATATAGGGAGGTTATATGGAGTAATAGGAGCGGATATAGGGAGGTTATATGGAGTAATAGGAGGAGATATAGGGAGGTTATATGGAGTAATAGGAGGAGATATAGGGAGGTTATATGGGGTAATAGGAGGAGATATAGGGAGGCTATATGGAGTAATAGGAGGAGATATAGGGAGGTTATATGGAGTAATAGGAGGAGATATAGGGGGGTTATACGGAATAATAGGAGGAGATATAGGGAGGTTATATGGGGTAATAGGAGGAGATATAGGGAGGCTATATGGAGTAATAGGAGGAGATATAGGGAGGTTATATGGGGTAATAGGAGGAGATATAGGGAGGCTATATGGAGTAATAGGAGGAGATATAGGGGAGGTTATATGGAGTAATAGGAGGAGATATAGGGAGGTTATATGGAGTAATAGGAAGAGATATAGGGAGGTTATATTGAGTAATAGGAGGAGATATAGGAGGATTATATGGAGTAATAGGAGGAGATATAGGGAGATAATATGGATTAATAGGAGGAGATATAGGGAGGATATATAGAGTAATAGGAGGAGATATAGGGAGGTTATATGGAGTAATAGGAGGAGGTATAGGGAGGTTATATGGAGTAATAGGCGAAGATATAGGGAGGATATATGGAGTAATAGTAGGAGATATAGGGAGGTTAAATGGATTAATAAGAGGAGATATAGGGAGGTTATATGGAGTAATAGGAGGAGATATAGGGAGGTTATATGGAGTAATAGGAGGAGATATAGGGAGGATATATAGAGTAATAGGAGGAGATATAGGGAGGTTATATGGAGTAATAGGAGGAGATATAGGAGGATATATGGAGTAATAGGAGGAGATATAGGGAGGTTATATGGAGTAATAGGAGGAGATATAGGGAGGTTATATGGAGTAATAGGAGGAGATATAGGGGAGGATATATGGAGCAATAGGAGAAGATATAGGGGAGGTTATATGGAGTAATAGGAGGAGATATAGGGAGGTTATATGGAGTAATAGGAGGAGATATAGGGAGGTTATATGGAGTAATAGGAGGAGATATAGGGAAGGTTTTATGGAGATATAGGAGGTTATATGGAGTAATAGGAGGAGATATAGGGGAGGATATATGGAGCAATAGGAGAAGATATAGGGGAGGTTATATGGAGTAATAGGAGGAGATATAGGGAGGTTATATGGAGTAATAGGAGGAGATATAGGGAGGTTATATGGAGTAATAGGAGGAGATATAGGGAGGTTATATGGAGTAATAGGAAGAGATATAGGGAGGTTATATGGAGTAATAGGAGGAGATATTGGGAAGGTTTTATGGAGATATAGGAGGTTATATGGAGTAATTGTAGGAAATTTAGGGAGGTTATATGGAGTAATAGGACGAGATATAGGGAGGTTATATGGAGTAATAGGAGGAGATATAGGGGAGGTTATAGGGAGTAATAGGACGAGATATAGGGAGGTTATATGGAGTAATAGGAGGAGATATAGGGGAGGTTATATGGAGTAATAGGAGGAGATATTGGGAGGTTATATGGAGTAATAGGACGAGATATAGGGAGGTTATATGGAGTAATAGGACGAGATATAGTGAGGTTATATGGAGTAATAGGAGGAGATATTGGGAAGGTTATATGGAGATATAGGAGGTTATATGGAGTAATAGGAGGAGATAAAAGGGAGGTTATATGGAGTAATAGGAGGAGATATAGGGAGGTTATATGGAGTAATAGGAGGAGATATAGGGAGGTTATATGGAGTAATAGGAGGAGATATAGGGAGGTTATATGGAGTAATAGGAGGAGATATAGGGAGGTTATATGGAGTAATAGGAGATATAGGGGAGGTTATATGGAGTAATAGGACGAGATATAGGGAGGTTATATGGAGTAATAGGAGGAGATATTGGGAAGGTTATATGGAGATATAGGAGGTTATATGGAGTAATAGGAGGAGATATAGGGAGGTTATATGGAGTAATAGGAGGAGATATAGGGAGGTTATATGGAGTAATAGGAGGAGAGATAGGGAGTTTATATGGAGTAATAGGAGGAGATATAGGGAGGTTATATGGAGTAATAGGAGGAGATATAGGGGGTTATATGGAGTAATAGGAGGAGATATAGGGAGGTTATATGGAGTAATAGGAGGAGATATAGGGAGGTTATATGGAGTAATAGGAGGAGATATAGGGGGTTATATGGAGTAATAGGAGGAGATATAGGGAGGTTATATGGAGTAATAGGAGGAGATATAGGGAGGTTATATGGAGTAATAGGAGGAGATATAGGGAGGTTATATGGAGTAATAGGAGGAGATATAGGGAGGTTATATGGAGTAATAGGAGGAGATATAGGGAGGTTATATGGAGTAATAGGAGGAGATATAGGGAGGTTATATGGAGTAATAGGAGGAGAGATAGGGGAGGTTATATGGAGTAATGGGAGGAGATATAGGGAGGTTATATGGAGTAATAGGAGGAGATATAGGGAGGTTATATGGAGGGCGTTAAAGTAGAAGAAGAGGGGACGGGAAGAAAAACATTAGACTTGAACAAAGAAGATCCAGGAAAACATACTCAGACGGGAGGTAAGAACATGTCTAAAACAATCCACAGCGAGGAGATTGGAACAAAACAAAATCCTCTAAACTGCATGCTCGCAAACGCCAGAAGCCTGACAAACAAGATGGAAGAACTAGAAGCAGAAATATCTACAGGTAACTTTGATATAGTGGGAATAACCGAGACATGGTTGGATAAAAGCTATGACTGGGCAGTTAACTTACAGGGTTACAGTCTGTTTAGAAAGGATCGTAAAAATCGGAGAGGAGGAGGGGTTTGTCTCTATGTAAAGTCTTCTCTAAAGTCCACTTTAAGGGAGGATATTAGCGAAGGAAATGAGGATGTCGAGTCCATATGGGTCGAAATTCATGGAGGGAAAAATGGTAACAAAATTCTCATTGGGGTCTGTTACAAACCCCCAAATATAACAGAAACCATGGAAAGTCTACTTCTAAAGCAGATATATGAAGCTGCAACCCATAATGAGTTCCTGGTTATGGGGGACTTTAACTACCCGGATATTAACTGGGAAACAGAAACCTGTGAAACCCATAAAGGCAACAGGTTTCTGCTAATAACCAAGAAAAATTATCCTTCACAATTGGTGCAGAATCCAACCAGAGGAGCAGCACTTTTAGACCTAATACTATCTAATAGACCTGACAGAATAACAAATCTGCAGGTGGTCGGGCATCTAGGAAATAGCGACCACAATATTGTACAGTTTCACCTGTCTTTCACTAGGGGGACTTGTCAGGGAGTCACAAAAACACTGAACTTTCGGAAGGAAAAGTTTGACCAGCTTAGAGATGCCCTTAATCTGGTAGACTGGGACAATATCCTCAGAAATAAGAATACAGATAATAAATGGGAAATGTTTAAGAACATCCTAAATAGGCAGTGTAAGCGGTTTATACCTTGTGGGAATAAAAGGACTAGAAATAGGAAAAACCCAATGTGGCTAAACAAAGAAGTAAGACAGGCAATTAACAGTAAAAAGAAAGCATTTGCACTACTAAAGCAGGATGGCACCATTGAAGCTCTAAAAAACTATAGGGAGAAAAATACTTTATCTAGAAAACTAATTAAAGCTGCCAAAAAGGAAACAGAGAAGCACATTGCTAAGGAGAGTAAAACTAATCCCAAACTGTTCTTCAACTATATCAATAGTAAAAGAATAAAAACTGAAAATGTAGGCCCCTTAAAAAATAGTGAGGAAAGAATGGTTGTAGATGACGAGGAAAAAGCTAACATATTAAACACCTTCTTCTCCACGGTATTCACGGTGGAAAATGAAATGCTAGGTGAAATCCCAAGAAACAATGAAAACCCTATATTAAGGGTCACCAATCTAACCCAAGAAGAGGTGCGAAACCGGCTAAATAAGATTAAAATAGATAAATCTCCGGGTCCGGATGGCATACACCCACGAGTACTAAGAGAACTAAGTAATGTAATAGATAAACCATTATTTCTTATTTTTAGGGACTCTATAGCGACAGGGTCTGTTCCGCAGGATTGGCGCATAGCAAATGTGGTGCCAATATTCAAAAAGGGCTCTAAAAGTGAACCTGGAAATTATAGGCCAGTAAGTCTAACCTCTATTGTTGGTAAAATATTTGAAGGGTTTCTGAGGGATGTTATTCTGGATTATCTCAATGAGAATAACTGTTTAACTCCATATCAGCATGGGTTTATGAGAAATCGCTCCTGTCAAACCAATCTAATCAGTTTTTATGAAGAGGTAAGCAATAGGCTGGACCACGGTGAGTCATTGGACGTGGTATATCTCGATTTTTCCAAAGCGTTTGATACCGTGCCGCACAAGAGGTTGGTACACAAAATGAGAATGCTTGGTCTGGGGGAAAATGTGTGTAAATGGGTTAGTAACTGGCTTAGTGATAGAAAGCAGAGGGTGGTTATAAATGGTATAGTCTCTAACTGGGTCGCTGTGACCAGTGGGGTACCGCAGGGGTCGGTATTGGGACCTGTTCTCTTCAACATATTCATTAATGATCTGGTAGAATGTTTACACAGTAAAATATCGATATTTGCAGATGATACAAAACTATGTAAAGCAGTTAATACAAGAGAAGATAGTATTCTGCTACAGATGGATCTGGATAAGTTGGAAACTTGGGCTGAAAGGTGGCAGATGAGGTTTAACAATGATAAATGTAAGGTTATACACATGGGAAGAAGGAATCAATATCACCATTACACACTGAATGGGAAACTACTGGGTAAATCTGACAGGGAGAAGGACTTAGGGATCCTAGTTAATGATAAACTTACCTGGAGCAGCCAGTGCCAGGCAGCAGCTGCCAAGGCAAACAGGATCATGGGGTGCATTAAAAGAGGTCTGGATACACATGATGAGAGCATTATACTGCCTCTGTACAAATCCCTAGTTAGACCGCACATGGAGTACTGTGTCCAGTTTTGGGCACCGGTGCTCAGGAAGGATATAATGGAACTAGAGAGAGTACAAAGGAGGGCAACAAAATTAATAACGGGGATGGGAGAACTACAATACCCAGATAGATTAGCGAAATTAGGATTATTTAGTCTAGAAAAAAGACGACTGAGGGGCGATCTAATAACCATGTATAAGTATATAAGGGGACAATACAAATATCTCGCTGAGGATCTGTTTATACCAAGGAAGGTGACGGGCACAAGGGGGCATTCTTTGCGTCTGGAGGAGAGAAGGTTTTTCCACCAACATAGAAGAGGATTCTTTACTGTTAGGGCAGTGAGAATCTGGAATTGCTTGCCTGAGGAGGTGGTGATGGCGAACTCAGTCGAGGGGTTCAAGAGAGGCCTGGATGTCTTCCTGGAGCAGAACAATATTGTATCATACAATTAGGTTCTGTAGAAGGACGTAGATCTGGGGATTTATTATGATGGAATATAGGCTGAACTGGATGGACAAATGTCTTTTTTCGGCCTTACTAACTATGTTACTATGTTACTATGTTAGATAAAGGGGGGTATATGGAGTAATAGGAGGAGATATAGGGAGGTTATATGGAGTAATATGAGGAGATATAGGGAGGTTATATGGAGTAATAGGAGGAGATATAGGGAGGTTATATGGAGTAATAGGAGGAGATATAGGAGGTTATATGGAGTAATAGGAGGAGATATAGGGAGGTTATATGGAGTAATAGGAGGAGATATAGGGAGGTTATATGGAGTAATAGGAGGAGATATAGGAAGGTTATATGGAGTAATAGGAGGAGATATAGGAGGTTATATGAAGTAATAGGAGGAGATATAGGGAGGTTATATTGAGTAATAGGAGGAGATATAGGGGAGGGTATATGGAGTAATAGGAGGAGGTATAGGGAGGTTTTTGGAGTAATAGGCGAAGATATAGGGGGATTATATGGAGTAATAGGAGGAGATATAGGGAGATAATATGGAGTAATAGGAGGAGATATAAGGAGGTTATATGGAGTAACAGGAGGAGATATAGGGAGGTTATATGGAGTAATAGGAGGATATATAGGGAGGTTATATGGAGTAACAGGAGGAGATATAGGGAGGTTATATGGAGTAATAGGAGGAGATATAGGGAGGTTATATGGAGTAATAGGAGGAGATATAGGGAGGTTATATGGAGTAATAGGAGGAGATATAGGAGTTTATGTGGAATAATAGGAGGAGATATAGGGAGGTTATATGGAGAAACAGGAGGAGATATAGGGAGGTTATATGGAGTAATAGGAGGAGATATAGGGAGGTTATATGGAGTAATAGGAGGAGATATAGGGAGGTTATATGGAGTAACAGGAGGAGATATAGGGAGGTTATATGGAGTAATAGGAGGAGATATAGGGAGGTTATATGGAGTAATAGGAGGAGATATAGGGAGGTTATATGGAGTAATAGGAGGAGATATAGGGAGGTTATATGGAGTAATAGGAGGAGATATATGGAGGTTATATGGAGTAATAGGAGGAGATATAGGGGGGTTATACGGAATAATAGGAGAAGATATAGGGGGGTTATATCGAGTAATAGAAGGAGATATAGGGAGGTTATATGGAGTAATAGGAGGAGATAGAGGGGGGTTATATGGAGTAATAGGAGGAGATATAGGGGGGTTATATGGAGTAATAGGAGGAGAAATAGGGAGGTTATATGGAGTAATAGGAGGAGATATAGGGAGGTTATATGGAGTAATAGGAGGAGATATAGGGAGGTTTCGTGGAGTAATAGGAGGAGATATAGGGGAGGTTATATAGAGTAATAGGAGGAGATATAGGGAGGTTATATAGAGTAATAGGAGGAGATATAGGGAGGTTATATGGAGTAATAGGAGGAGATATAGGGAGGTTACGTGGAGTAATAGGAGGAGATATAGGGGAGGTTATATAGAGTAATAGGAGGAGATATAGGGAGGTTATATAGAGTAATAGGAGGAGATATAGGGGAGGTTATATAGAGTAATAGGAGGAGATATAGGGAGGTTATATAGAGTAATAGGAGGAGATATAGGGAGGTTATATGGAGTAATAGGGGGAGATATAGGGAGGTTATATAGAGTAATAGGAGGAGATATAGGGGAGGTTATATGGAGTAATAGGAGGAGATATAAGGGGTTATATGGAGTAATAAGAGGAGATATGGGGAGGTTATATGGAGTAATAGGAGGAGATATATGGAGGTTATATGGAGTAATAGGAGGAGATATAGAGGGGTTATATGAAGTAATAGGAGGAGATATAGGGAGGTTATATGGAGTAATAGGAGGAGATATATGGAGGTTATATGGAGTAATAGGTGGAGATATAGGGGGGTTATATGGAATAATAGGAGAAGATATAGGGGGGTTATATGGAGTAATAGGAGGAGATATAGAGGGGTTATATGGCGTAATAGGAGGAGATATAGGGAGGTTATATGGAGTAATAGGAGGAGACATAGGGAGGTTATATAGAGTAATTGGAGGAGATATAGGGAAGGCTATATGGAGTAATAGGAAGAGATATAGGGGGGTTATATGGAACAATAGGAGAAGATATAGGCGGGTTATATGGAGTAATAGGAGGACATATAGAGGGGTTATATGAAGTAATAGGAGGAGATATAGGGAGGTTATATGGAGTAATAGGAGGAGATATAGGAGGGTTATATGGAGTAATAGGAGGAGATATAGGGAGGTTATATGGAGTAATAGGAGGAGATATAGGGAGGTTATATGGAGTAATAGGAGGAGATATAGGGAGGTTATATGGAGTAACAGGAGGAGATATAGGGAGGTTATATGGAGTAATAGGAGGAGATATAGGGAGGTTATATGGAGTAATAGGAGGAGATATAGGGAGGTTATATGGAGTAATAGGAGGAGATATGGGGAGGTTATATGGAGTAATAGGAGGAGATATAGGGAGGTTATATGGAGTAATAGGAGGAGATATAGGAGGTTATATGGTGTAATAGGAGGAGATATAGGGGAGGTTATATGGAGTAATAGGAGGAGATATAGGGAGGTTATATGGAGTAACAGGAGGAGATATAGGGAGGTTATATGGAGTAATAGGAGGATATATAGAGAGGTTATATGGAGTAAGAGGAGGAGATATAGGGAAGGTTATATGGAGTAATAGAAGGAGATATAGGAGGGTTATATGGAGTAATAGGAGGAGATATAGGGAGGTTATATGGAGTAATCGGAGGAGATATAGGGAGGTTATATGGAGTAATAGAAGGAGATATAGGAGGGTTATATGGAGTAATAGGAGGAGATATAGGGAGGTTATATGGAGTAACAGGAGGAGATATAGGGAGGTTATATGGAGTAATCGGAGGAGATATAGGGAGGTTATATGGAGTAATAGAAGGAGATATAGGAGGGTTATATGGAGTAATAGGAGGAGATATAGGGAGGTTATATGGAGTAATAGGAGGAGACATAGGGAGGTTATATGGAGTAATAGGAGGAGATATAGGGAGGTTATATGGAGTAATAGGAGGAGATATAGGGAGGTTATATGGAGTAATAGGAGGAGATATAGGAGGGTTATATGGAGTAATAGGAGGAGATATAGGGAGGTTATATGGAGTAATAGGAGGAGATATAAGGGGTTATATGGAGTAATAAGAGGAGATATGGGGAGGTTATATGGAGTAATAGGAGGAGATATATGGAGGTTATATGGAGTAATAGGAGGAGATATAGAGGGGTTATATGAAGTAATAGGAGGAGATATAGGGAGGTTATATGGAGTAATAGGTGGAGATATAGGAGGGTTATATGGAGTAATAGGAGGAGATATAGGGAGGTTATATGGAGTAACAGGAGGAGATATAGGGAGGTTATATGGAGTAATATGAGGAGATGTAGGGAGGTTATATGGTGTAATAGGAGGAGATATAGGGGAGGTTATATGGAGTAATAGGAGGAGATATAGGGAGGTTATATGGAGTAACAGGAGAAGATATAGGGAGGTTATATGGAGTAAGAGGAGGAGATATAGGGAAGGTTATACGGAGTAATCGGAGGAGATATAGGGAGGTTATATGGAGTAATAGGAGGAGATATAGGAGGGTTATATGGAGTAATAGGAGGAGATATAGGGAGGTTATATGGAGTAATAGGAGGAGATATAAGGGGTTATATGGAGTAATAAGAGGAGATATGGGGAGGTTATATGGAGTAATAGGAGGAGATATATGGAGGTTATATGGAGTAATAGGAGGAGATATAGAGGGGTTATATGAAGTAATAGGAGGAGATATAGGGAGGTTATATGGAGTAATAGGTGGAGATATAGGGGGGTTATATGTAACAATAGGAGAAGATATAGGGGGTTATATGGAGTAATAGGAGGAGATATAGAGGGGTTATATGGCGTAATAGGAGGAGATATAGGGAGGTTATATGGAGTAATAGGAGGAGACATAGGGAGGTTATATGGAGTAATAGGAGGAGATATAGGGAGGTTATATGGAGTAATAGGAGGAGATATAGGGGGTTATATGGAGTAATAGGAGGAGATATAGGGGGGTTATATGGAACAATAGGAGAAGATATAGGCGGGTTACATGGAGTAATAGGAGGAGATATAGAGGGGTTATATGAAGTAATAGGAGGAGATATAGGGAGGTTATATGGAGTAACAGGAGAAGATATAGGGAGGTTATATGGAGTAAGAGGAGGAGATATAGGGAAGGTTATACGGAGTAATCGGAGGAGATATAGGGAGGTTATATGGAGTAATAGGAGGAGATATAGGAGGGTTATATGGAGTAATAGGAGGAGATATAGGGAGGTTATATGGAGTAATAGGAGGAGATATAGGGAGGTTATATGGAGTAATAGGAGGAGATATAGGGAGGTTATATGGAGTAACAGGAGGAGATATAGGGAGGTTATATGGAGTAATAGGAGGAGATATAGGGAGGTTATATGGAGTAATAGGAGGAGATATAGGGAGGTTATATGGAGTAATAGGAGGAGATATAGGGAGGTTATATGGAGTAATAGGAGGAGATATAGGAGGTTATATGGTGTAATAGGAGGAGATATAGGGGAGGTTATATGGAGTAATAGGAGGAGATATAGGGAGGTTATATGGAGTAACAGGAGGAGATATAGGGAGGTTATATGGAGTAAGAGGAGGAGATATAGGGAAGGTTATACGGAGTAGTCGGAGGAGATATAGGGAGGTTATATGGAGTAATAGGAGGAGATATAGGAGGGTTATATGGAGTAATAGGAGGAGATATAGGGAGGTTATATGGAGTAATAGGAGGAGACATAGGGAGGTTATATGGAGTAATAGGAGGAGATATAGGGAGGTTATATGGAGTAATATGAGGAGATGTAGGGAGGTTATATGGTGTAATAGGAGGAGATATAGGGGAGGTTATATGGAGTAATCGGAGGAGATATAGGGAGGTTATATGGAGTAACAGGAGGAGATATAGGGAGGTTATATGGAGTAATAGGAGGAGATATAGGGAGGTTATATGGTGTAATAGGAGGAGATATAGGGGAGGTTATATGGAGTAATAGGAGGAGATATAGGGAGGTTATATGGAGTAATAGGAGGAGATATAGGGAGGTTATATGGAGTAATAGGAGGAGATATAGGGAGGTTATATGGAGTAATAGGAGGAGATATAGGGAGGTTATATGGAGTAATAGGAGGAGATATGGGGAGGTTATATGGAGTAATAGGAGGAGATATAGGAGGTTATATGGAGTAATAGGAGGAGATATAGGAGGTTATATGGAGTAACAGGAGGAGATATAGGGAGGTTATATGGAGTAATAGGAGGAGATATAGGGAGGTTATATGGAGTAATAGGAGGAGATATAAAGAAGGGTATATGGAGTAATAGGAGGAGGTATAGGGAGGTTATATTGAGTAATAGGAGGAGATATAAAGAAGGGTATATGGAGTAATAGGAGGAGGTATAGGGAGGTTTTTGGAGTAATAGGCGAAGATATTGGGGGATTATATGGAGTAATAGGAGGAGATATAGGGAGATAATATGGATTAATAGGAGGAGATATAGGGAGGTTATATGAAGTAATAGGAGGAGATATAGGGAGATTATATGGATTAATAGGAGGAGATATAGGGAGGTTATATGGAGTAATAGGAGGAGATATAGGGAGGTTATATGGAGTAATAGGAGGAGATATAGGGAGGTTATATGAAGTAATAGGAGGAGATATAGGGAGGTTAAATGGATTAATAGGAGGAGATATATAGGGAGGTTATATGGAGTAATAGGAGGAGATATAGGGAGATTATATGGAGTAATAGGAGGAGATATAGGGAGGTTATATGGAGTAAAAGGAGGAGATATAGGGAGGATATATAGAGTAATAGGAGGAGATATAGAGAGGTTATATGGAGTAATAGGAGGAGATATAGGAGGATATATGGAGTAATAGGAGGAGATATAGCGAGGTTATATGGAGTAATAGGAGGAGATATAGGGAGGTTATATGAAGTAATAAGAGGAGATATAGGGAGGTTATATGGAGTAATAGGAGGAGATATAGGAGGGTTATATGGAGTAATAGGAGGAGATATAGGGGAGGTTATATGGAGCAATAGGAGAAGATATAGGGGAGGTTATAGGGAGTAATAGGAGGAGATATAGGGAGGTTATATGGAGTAATAGGAGGAGATATAGGGGAGGTTATATGGAGTAATAGGAGGAGATATAGGGAGGTTATATGGAGTAATAGGAGGAGATATAGGAGGGTTATATGTAGTAATAGGAGGAGATATAGGGAGGTTATATGGAGTAATAGGAGGAGATATAGGGAGGTTATATGGAGTAATATGAGGAGATGTAGGGGAGGTTATATGGAGTAATAGGAGGAGATATAGGGAGGTTATATGGAGTAATAGGAGGAGATATAGGAGGGTTATATGGAGTAATAGGAGGAGATATAGGGAGGTTATATGGAGTAATAGGAGGAGACATAGGGAGGTTATATGGAGTAATAGGAGGAGATATAGGGAGGTTATATGGAGTTATAGGAGGAGATATAGGGATGTTATATGGAGTAATAGGAGGAGATATAGGGAGGTTATATGGAGTAATAGGAGGAGATATAGGAGTTTATGTGGAATAATAGGAGGAGATATAGGGAGGTTATATGGAGTAACAGGAGGAGATATAGGGAGGTTATATGGAGTAATGGGAGGAGATATAGGGAGGTTATATGGAGTAATAGGGGGAGATATAGGGAGGTTATATGGAGTAATAGGAGGAGATATAGGGGAGGTTATATGGAGTAATAGGAGGGGATATAAGGGGTTATATGGAGTAATAGGAGGAGATATAGGGAGGTTATATGGAGTAATGGGAGGAGATATAGGGAGGTTATATGGAGTAATAGGGGGAGATATAGGGAGGTTATATGGAGTAATAGGAGGAGATATAGGGGAGGTTATATGGAGTAATAGGAGGGGATATAAGGGGTTATATGGAGTAATAGGAGGAGATATAGGGAGGTTATATGGAGTAATAGGAGGAGATATATGGAGATTATATGGAGTAATAGGAGGAGATATAGGGGGGTTATACGGAATAATAGGAGAAGATATAGGGAGGTTATATGGAGTAATAGGAGGAGATATAGGGAGCTTATATGGAGTAATGGGAGGAGATATAGGGAGGTTATATGGAGTAATAGGGGGAGATATAGGGAGGTTATATGGAGTAATAGGAGGAGATATAGGGGAGGTTATATGGAGTAATAGGAGGGGATATAAGGGGTTATATGGAGTAATAGGAGGAGATATAGGGAGGTTATATGGAGTAATAGGAGGAGATATATGGAGGTTATATGGAGTAATAGGAGGAGATATAGGGGGGTTATACGGAATAATAGGAGGAGATATAGGGGGTTATATGGAGTAATAGGAGGAGATATAGGGAGGTTATATGGAGTAATAGGGGGAGATATAGGGGAGGTTATATGGAGTAATAAGAGGAGATATAAGTGGTTATATGGAGTAATAGGAGGAGATATAAGTGGTTATATGGAGTAATAGGAGGAGATATGGGGAGGTTATATGGAGTAATAGGAGGAGATATATGGAGGTTATATGGAGTAATAGGAGGAGATATAGGGGGGTTATATGGAATAATAGGAGAAGATATAGGGGGGTTATATGAAGTAATAGGAGAAGATATAGAGGGGTTATATGGAGTAATAGGAGGAGATATAGGGATGTTATATAGAGTAATAGGAGGAGATATATGGAGGTTATATGGAGTAATAGGAGGAGATATAGGGGGGTTATATGGAATAATAGGAGAAGATATAGGGGGGTTATATGGAGTAATAGGAGGAGATATAGAGGGGTTATATGGAGTAATAGGAGGAGATATAGGGAGGTTATATGGAGTAATAGGAGGAGATATAGGAGGTTATATGAAGTAATAGGAGGAGATATAGGGGAGGGTATATGGAGTAGTAGGAGGAGGTATAGGGAGGTTTTTGGAGTAATAGGCGAAGATATAGGGGGATTATATGGAGTAATAGGAGGAGATATAGGGAGATAATATGGATTAATAGGAGGAGATATAGGGAGGTTATATGGAGTAATAGGAGGAGATATAGGGAGATTATATGGATTAAGAGGAGGAGATATAGGGAGGTTATATGGAGTAATAGGAGGAGATATAGGGAGGTTATATGGAGTAATAGGAGGAGATATAGGGAGGTTATATGGAGTAATAGGAGGAGATATAGGGAGGTTATATGGAGTAATAGGAGGAGATATAGGGAGGTTATATGGAGCAATAGGAGAAGATATAGGGGAGGTTATATGGATTAATAGGAGGAGATATAGGGAGGTTATATGGAGTAATAGGAGGAGATATAGGGAGGTTATATGGAGTAATAGGAGGAGATATAGGAAGGTTATATGGAGTAATAGGAGGAGATATAGGGAGGTTATATGGAGTAATAGAAGGAGATATAGGGAGGTTATATGGAGTAATAGGAGGAGATATAGGAAGCTTATATGGAGTAATAGGAGGAGATATAGGGAGGTTATATGGAGTAATAGGAGGAGATATAGGGAGGTTATATGGAGCAATAGGAGAAGATATAGGGGAGGTTATATGGATTAATAGGAGGAGATATAGGGAGGTTAAATTGATTAATAGGAAGAGATACTGTGGGGCAAAAAAGTATTTAGTCAGTCAGCAATAGTGCAAGTTCCACCACTTAAAAAGATGAGAGGCGTCTGTAATTTACATCATAGGGAGACCTCAACTATGGGAGACAAACTGAGAAAAAAAAATCCAGAAAATCACATTGTCTTTTTTTTTAACATTTTATTTGCATATTATGGTGGAAAATAAGTATTTGGTCAGAAACAAAATTTCATCTCAATACTTTGTAATATATCCTTTGTTGGCAATGACAGAGGTCAAACGTTTTTTGTAAGTCTTCACAAGGTTGCCACACACTGTTGTTGGTATGTTGGCCCATTTCTCCATGCAGATCTCCTCTAGAGCAGTGATGTTTTTGGCTTTTCGCTTGGAAACACGGACTTTCAACTCCCTCCAAAGGTTTTCTATAGGGTTGAGATCTGGAGACTGGCTAGGCCACTCCAGGACCTTGAAATGCTTCTTACGAAGCCACTCCTTCGTTGCCCTGGCGGTGTGCTTTGGATCTTTGTCATGTTGAAAGACCCAGCCACGTTTCATCTTCAATGCCCTTGCTGATGGAAGGAGGTTTGCACTCAAAATCTCACGATACATGGCCCCATTCATTCTTTCATGTACCCGGATCAGTCGTCCTGGCCCCTTTGCAGAGAAACAGCCCCAAAGCATGATGTTTCCACCACCATGCTTTACAGTAGGTATGGTGTTTGATGAATGCAACTCAGTATTCTTTTTCCTCCAAACACGACAAGTTGTGTTTCTACCAAACAGTTCCAGTTTGGTTTCATCAGACCATAGGACATTCTCCCAAAACTCCTCTGGATCATCCAAATGCTCTCTAGCAAACTTCAGACGGGCCCGGACATGTACTGGCTTAAGCAGTGGGACACGTCTGGCACTGCAGGATCTGAGTCCATGGTGGCGTAGTGTGTCACTTATGGTAGGCCTTGTTACATTGGTCCCAGCTCTCTGCAGTTCATTCACTAGGTCCCCCCGCGTGGTTCTGGGATTTTTGCTCACCGTTCTTGTGATCATTCTGACCCCACGGGGTGGGATTTTGCGTGGAGCCCCAGATCGAGGGAGATTATCAGTGGTCTTGTATGTCTTCCATTTTCTAACTATTGCTCCCACTGTTGATTTCTTCACTCCAAGCTGGTTGGCTATTGCAGATTCAGTCTTCCCAGCCTGGTGCAGGGCTACAATTTTGTTTCTGGTGTCCTTTGACAGCTCTTTGGTCTTCACCATAGTGGAGTTTGGAGTCAGACTGTTTGAGGGTGTGCAAAGGTGTCTTTTTATACTGATAACAAGTTTAAACAGGTGCCATTACTACAGGTAATGAGTGGAGGAAAGAGGAGACTCTTAAAGAAGAAGTTACAGGTCTGTGAGAGCCAGAAATCTTGATTGTTTGTTTCTGACCAAATACTTATTTTCCACCATAATATGCAAATAAAATGTTAAAAAAACAGACAATGTGATTTTCTGGATTTTTTTTTCTCAGTTTGTCTCCCATAGTTGAGGTCTACCTATGATGTAAATTACAGACGCCTCTCATCTTTTTAAGTGGTGGAACTTGCACTATTGCTGACTGACTAAATACTTTTTTGCCCCACTGTATATAGGGAGGTTATATGGAGTAATAGGAGGAGATATAGGGAGATTATATGGAGTAATAGGAGGAGATATAGGGAGGTTATATGGAGTAATAGGAGGAGATATAGGGAGGATATATAGAGTAATAGGAGGAGATATAGGGAGGTTATATGGAGTAATAGGAGGAGATATAGGGAGGATATATGGAGTAATAGGAGGAGATATAGGGAGGTTATATGGAGTAATAGGAGGAGATATAGGGAGGTTATATGGAGTAATAGGAGGAGATATAGGGGAGGTTATATGGAGCAATAGGAGAAGATATAGGGGAGGTTATATGGAGTAATAGTAGGAGATATAGGGAGGTTATATGGAGTAATAGGAGGAGATATAGGGAAGGTTATACGGAGTAATCGGAGGAGATATAGGGAGGTTATATGGAGTAATAGGAGGAGATATAGGAGGTTTATATGGAGTAATAGGAGGAGATATAGGGAGGTTATATGGAGTAATAGGAGGAGATATAGGGAGGTTATATGGAGTAATATGAGGAGATGTAGGGAGGTTATATGGTGTAATAGGAGGAGATATAGGGGAGGTTATATGGAGTAATAGGAGGAGATATAGGGAGGTTATATGGAGTAACAGGAGGAGATATAGGGAGGTTATATGGAGTAAGAGGAGGAGATATAGGGAAGGTTATACGGAGTAATCGGAGGAGATATAGGGAGGTTATATGGAGTAATAGGAGGAGATATAGGAGGGTTATCTGGAGTAATAGGAGGAGATATAGGGAGGTTATATGGAGTAATAGGAGGAGACATAGGGAGGTTATATGGAGTAATAGGAGGAGATATAGGGAGGTTATATGGAGTAATAGGAGGAGATATAGGGAGGTTATATGGAGTAACAGGAGGAGATATAGGGAGGTTATATGGAGTAATAGGAGGAAATATAGGGAGATTATATGGAGTAATAGGAGGAGATATAGGGAGGTTATATGGAGTAATAGGAGGAGATATAGGGAGGATATAAAGAGTAATAGGAGGAGATATAGGGAGGTTATATGGAGTAATAGGAGGAGATATAGGAGAATATATGGAGTAATAGGAGGAGATATAGGGAGGTTATATGGAGTAATAGGAGGAGATATAGGGAGGTTATATGGAGTAATAGGAGGAGATATAGGGAAGGTTATACGGAGTAATCGGAGGAGATATAGGGAGGTTATATGGAGTAATAGGAGGAGATATAGGGAGGTTATATGGAGTAATATGAGGAGATGTAGGGAGGTTATATGGTGTAATAGGAGAAGATATAGGGGAGGTTATATGGAGTAATAGGAGGAGATATAGGGAGGTTATATGGAGTAACAGGAGGAGATATAGGGAGGTTATATGGAGTAAAAGGAGGAGATATAGGGAAGGTTATACGGAGTAATCGGAGGAGATATAGGGAGGTTATATGGAGTAATAGGAGGAGATATAGGAGGGTTATATGGAGTAATAGGAGGAGATATAGGGAGGTTATATGGAGTAATAGGAGGAGATATAGGAGGTTATATGAAGTAATAGGAGGAGATATAGGGAGGTTATATTGAGTAATAGGAGGAGATATAAAGAAGGGTATATGGAGTAATAGGAGGAGGTATAGGGAGGTTTTTGGAGTAATAGGCGAAGATATTGGGGGATTATATGGAGTAATAGGAGGAGATATAGGGAGATAATATGGATTAATAGGAGGAGATATAGGGAGGTTATATGAAGTAATAGGAGGAGATATAGGGAGATTATATGGATTAATAGGAGGAGATATAGCGAGGTTATATGGAGTAATAGGAGGAGATATAGGGAGGTTATATGGAGTAATAGGAGGAGATATAGGGAGGTTATATGGAGTAATAGGAGGAGATATAGGGAGGTTATATGGAGTAATAGGAGGAGATATAGGGAGGTTATATGGAGCAATAGGAGAAGATATAGGGGAGGTTATATGGATTAATAGGAGGAGATATAGGGAGGTTAAATGGATTAATAGGAGGAGATATATAGGGAGGTTATATGGAGTAATAGGAGGAGATATAGGGAGGTTATATGGAGTAATAGGAGGAGATATAGGGAGGTTATATGGAGTAAAAGGAGGAGATATAGGGAGGATATATAGAGTAATAGGAGGAGATATAGAGAGGTTATATGGAGTAATAGGAGGAGATATAGGAGGATATATGGAGTAATAGGAGGAGATATAGGGAGGTTATATGGAGTAATAGGAGGAGCTATAGGGAGGTTATATGGAGTAATAGGAGGAGATATAGGGAGGTTATATGGAGTAATAGGAGGAGATATAGGGAGGTTATATGGAGTAATATGAGGAGATGTAGGGGAGGTTATATGGAGTAATAGGAGGAGATATAGGGAAGGTTATACGGAGTAATCGGAGGAGATATAGGGAGGTTATATGGAGTAATAGGAGGAGATATAGGAGGGTTATATGGAGTAATAGGAGGAGATATAGGGAGGTTATATGGAGTAATAGGAGGAGACATAGGGAGGTTATATGGAGTAATAGGAGGAGATATAGGGAGGTTATATGGAGTTATAGGAGGAGATATAGGGAGGTTATATGGAGTAACTGGAGGAGATATAGGGAGGTTATATGGAGTAATAGGAGGAGATATAGGGATGTTATATGGAGTAATAGGAGGAGATATAGGGAGGTTATATGGAGTAATAGGAGGAGATATAGGAGTTTATGTGGAATAATAGGAGGAGATATAGGGAGGTTATATGGAGTAACAGGAGGAGATATAGGGAGGTTATATGGAGTAATGGGAGGAGATATAGGGAGGTTATATGGAGTAATAGGGGGAGATATAGGGAGGTTATATGGAGTAATAGGAGGAGATATAGGGGAGGTTATATGGAGTAATAGGAGGGGATATAAGGGGTTATATGGAGTAATAGGAGGAGATATAGGGAGGTTATATGGAGTAATAGGAGGAGATATATGGAGATTATATGGAGTAATAGGAGGAGATATAGGGGGGTTATACGGAATAATAGGAGAAGATATAGGGAGGTTATATGGAGTAATAGGAGGAGATATAGGGAGGTTATATGGAGTAATGGGAGGAGATATAGGGAGGTTATATGGAGTAATAGGGTGAGATATAGGGAGGTTATATGGAGTAATAGGAGGAGATATAGGGGAGGTTATATGGAGTAATAGGAGGGGATATAAGGGGTTATATGGAGTAATAGGAGGAGATATAGGGAGGTTATATGGAGTAATAGGAGGAGATATATGGAGGTTATATGGAGTAATAGGAGGAGATATAGGGGGGTTATACGGAATAATAGGAGGAGATATAGGGGGTTATATGGAGTAATAGGAGGAGATATAGGGAGGTTATATGGAGTAATAGGGGGAGATATAGGGAGGTTATATGGAGTAATAGGAGGAGATATAGGGGAGGTTATATGGAGTAATAGGAGGAGATATAAGTGGTTATATGGAGTAATAGGAGGAGATATGGGGAGGTTATATGGAGTAATAGGAGGAGATATATGGAGGTTATATGGAGTAATAGGAGGAGATATAGGGGGGTTATATGGAGTAATAGGAGGAGCTATAGGGGAGGTTATATGGAGTAATAGGAGGAGATATATGGAGGTTATATGGAGTAATAGGAGGAGATATAGGGGGGTTATATGGAATAATAGGAGAAGATATAGGGGGGTTATATGGAGTAATAGGAGGAGATATAGAGGGGTTATATGGAGTAATAGGAGGAGATATAGGGAGGTTATATGGAGTAATAGGAGGAGATATAGGGAGGTTACGTGGAGTAATAGGAGGAGATATAGGAGGTTATATGGAGTAATAGGAGGAGATATAGGAGGTTATATGAAGTAATAGGAGGAGATATCGGGAGGTTATATTGAGTAATAGGAGGAGATATAGGGGAGGGTATATGGAGTAATAGGAGGAGGTATAGGGAGGTTTTTGGAGTAATAGGCGAAGATATAGGGGGATTATATGGAGTAATAGGAGGAGATATAGGGAGATAATATGGATTAATAGGAGGAGATATAGGGAGGTTATATGGAGTAATAGGAGGAGATATAGGGAGATTATATGGATTAAGAGGAGGAGATATAGGGAGGTTATATGGAGTAATAGGAGGAGATATAGGGAGGTTATATGGAGTAATAGGAGGAGATATAGGGAGGTTATATGGAGTAATAGGAGGAGATATAGGGAGGTTATATGGAGTAATAGGAGGAGATATAGGGAGGTTATATGGAGCAATAGGAGAAGATATAGGGGAGGTTATATGGATTAATAGGAGGAGATATAGGGAGGTTAAATGGATTAATAAGAAGAGATATATAGGGAGGTTATATGGAGTAATAGGAGGAGATATAGGGAGGTTATATGGAGTAATAGGAGGAGATATAGGGAGGTTATATGGAGTAATAGGAGGAGATATAGGGAGGATATATAGAGTAATAGGAGGAGATATAGGGAGGTTATATGGAGTAATAGCAGGAGATATAGGAGGATATATGGAGTAATAGGAGGAGATATAGGGAGGTTATATGGAGTAATAGGAGGAGATATAGGGAGGTTATATGGAGTAATAGGAGGAGATATAGGGGAGGTTATATGGAGCAATAGGAGAAGATATAGGGGAGGTTATATGGAGTAATAGTAGGAGATATAGGGAGGTTATATGGAGTAATAGGAGGAGATATAGGGAAGGTTATACGGAGTAATCGGAGGAGATATAGGGAGGTTATATGGAGTAATAGGAGGAGATATAGGAGGGTTATATGGAGTAATAGGAGGAGATATAGGGAGGTTATATGGAGTAATAGGAGGAGACATAGGGAGGTTATATGGAGTAATAGGAGGAGATATAGGGAGGTTATATGGAGTAATAGGAGGAGATATAGGGAGGTTATATGGAGTAATATGAGGAGATGTAGGGAGGTTATATGGTGTAATAGGAGGAGATATTGGGGAGGTTATATGGAGTAATAGGAGGAGATATAGGGAGGTTATATGGAGTAACAGGAGGAGATATAGGGAGGTTATATGGAGTAAGAGGAGGAGATATAGGGAGGTTATATGGAGTAATAGGAGGAGATATAGGGAGGTTATATGGAGTAATAGGAGGAGATATAGGGAGGTTATACGGAGTAATCGGAGGAGATATAGGGAGGTTATATGGAGTAATAGGAGGAGATATAGGGAGGTTATATGGAGTAATAGGAAGAGATATAGGGAGGTTATATGGAATAATAGGAGGAGATATAGGGAGGTTATATGGAGTAACAGGAGGAGATATAGGGAGGTTATATGGAGTAATAGGAGGAGATATAGGGAGGTTATATGGAGTAATAGGAGGAGATATAGGGAGGTTATATGGAGTAATAGGAGGAGATATAGGGAGGTTATATGGAGTAATAGGAGGAGATATAGGAGGTTATATGGAGTAATAGGAGGAGATATAGGAGGTTATATGGAGTAATAGGAGGAGATATAGGGAGGTTATATGGAGTAATAGGAGGAGATATAGGAGGTTATATGGAGTAATAGGAGGAGATATAGGAGGTTATATGGAGTAATAGGAGATATAGGAGGTTATATGGAGTAACAGGAGGAGATATAGGGAGGTTATATAGAGTAATATGGGGAGATATAGGAGGTTATATGGAGAAATAGGAGGAGATATGGGGGAGGTTATATGGAGTAATAGGAGGAGATATAGGAGGTTATATGGAGTAACAGGAGGAGATATAGGGAGGTTATATAGAGTAATAGGGGGAGATATAGGAGGTTATATGGAGTAATAGGCGGAGATATAGGGAGGTTGTATGGAGTAATAGGAGGAGATATAGGGAGGTTATATGGAGTAATAGGAGGAGATATGGGGAGGTTATATGGAGTAATAGGAGGAGATATAGGGGAGGTTATATGGAGTAATGGGAGGAGATATAGGGAGGTTATATGGAGTAATAGGAGGAGATATAGGGAGGTTATATGGAGTAATAGGAGGAGATATAGGAGGTTATATGGAGTAATAGGAGGAGATATAGGGAGGTTATATGGAGTAATAGGAGGAGATATAGGAGGTTATATGAAGTAATAGGAGGAGATATAGGGAGGTTATATGGAGTAATAGGAGGAGATATACAGGAGGGTATATGGAGTAATAGGAGGAGGTATAGGGAGGTTTTTGGAGTAATAGGCGAAGATATTGGGGGATTATATGGAGTAATAGGAGGAGATATAGGGAGATAATATGGATTAATAGGAGGAGATATAGTGAGGTTATATGGAGTAATAGGAGGAGATATAGGGAGGTTATATGGAGTAATAGGAGGAGATATAGGGAGGTTATATGGAGTAATAGGTGGAGATATAGGGAGGTTATATGGAGTAATAGGAGGAGATATAGGGAGGTTATATGGAGCAATAGGAGAAGATATAGGGGAGGTTATATGGATTAATAGGAGGAGATATAGGGAGGTTAAATGGATTAATAGGAGGAGATATATAGGGAGGTTATATGGAGTAATAGGAGGAGATATAGGGAGGATATATAGAGTAATAGGAGGAGATATAGAGAGGTTATATGGAGTAATAGGAGGAGATATAGGAGGCTATATGGAGTAATAGGAGGAGATATAGGGAGGTTATATGGAGTAATAGGAGGAGATATAGGGAGGTTATATGGAGTAATAGGAGGAGATATAGGGGAGGTTATATGGAGTAATAGGAGGAGATATAGGGAGGTTATATGGAGTAATAGGAGGAGATATAGGGAGGTGATATGGAGTAATATGAGGAGGTGTAGGGGAGGTTATATGGAGTAATCGGAGGAGATATAGGGAGGTTATATGGAGTAATAGGAGGAGATATAGGGAGGTTATATGGAGTAATATGAGGAGATGTAGGGGAGGTTATATGGAGTAATAGGAGGAGATATAGGGAAGGTTATACGGAGTAATCGGAGGAGATATAGGAGGGTTATATGGAGTAATAGGAGGAGATACAGGGAGGTTATATGGAGTAATAGGAGGAGACATAGGGAGGTTATATGGAGTAATAGGAGGAGAAATAGGGAGGTTATATGGAGTAATAGGAGGAGATATAGGGATGTTATATGGAGTAATAGGAGGAGATATAGGGAGGTTATATGGAGTAATAGGAGGAGATATAGGAGTTTATGTGGAATAATAGGAGGAGATATAGGGAGGTTATATGGAGTAACAGGAGGAGATATAGGGAGGTTATATGGAGTAATGGGAGTAGATATAGGGAGGTTATATGGAGTAATAGGGGGAGATATAAGGGATATTATATGGAGTAATAAGAGGAGATATAGGGAGGTTATATGGAGTAATAGGAGGAGATATAGGGGAGGTTATATGGAGTAATAGGAGGGGATATAAGGGGTTATATGGAGTAATAGGAGGAGATATAGGGAGGTTATATGGAGTAATAGGAGGAGATATATGGAGATTATATGGAGTAATAGGAGGAGATATAGGGGGGTTATACGGAATAATAGGAGAAGATATAGGGAGGTTATATGGAGTAATAGGAGGAGATATAGGGAGGTTATATGGAGTAATGGGAGGAGATATAGGGAGGTTATATGGAGTAATAGGGGGAGATATAGGGAGGTTATATGGAGTAATAGGAGGAGATATAGGGGAGGTTATATGGAGTAATAGGAGGGGATATAAGGGGTTATATGAAGTAATAGGAGGAGATATAGGGAGGTTATATGGAGTAATAGGAGGAGATATATGGAGGTTATATGGAGTAATAGGAGGAGATATAGGGGGGTTATACGGAATAATAGGAGGAGATATAGGGGGTTATATGGAGTAATAGGAGGAGATATAGGGAGGTTATATGGAGTAATAGGGGGAGATATAGGGAGGTTATATGGAGTAATAGGAGGAGATATAGGGGAGGTTATATGGAGTAATAGGAGGAGATATAAGTGGTAATATGGAGTAATAGGAGGAGATATGGGGAGGTTATATGGAGTAATAGGAGGAGATATATGGAGGTTATATGGAGTAATAGGAGGAGATATAGGGGGGTTATATGGAATAATAGGAGAAGATATAGGGGGGTTATATGAAGTAATAGGAGAAGATATAGAGGGGTTATATGGAGTAATAGGAGGAGATATAGGGATGTTATATGGAGTAATAGGAGGAGATATATGGAGGTTATATGGAGTAATAGGAGGAGATATAGGGGTGTTATATGGAATAATAGGAGAAGATATAGGGGGGTTATATGGAGTAATAGGAGGAGATATAGAGGGGTTATATGGAGTAATAGGAGGAGATATAGGGAGGTTATATGGAGTAATAGGAGGAGACATAGGGAGGTTATATGGAGTAATAGGAGGAGATATAGGGAGGTTACGTGGAGTAATAGGAGGAGATATAGGGGAGGTTATATAGAGTAATTGGAGGAGATATAGGGAGGTTATATAGAGTAATAGGAAGAGATATAGGGAAGGCTATATGGAGTAATAGGAGGAGATATAAGGGGTTATATGGAGTAATAGGAGGAGATATAAGGGGTTATATGGAGTAATAGGAGGAGATATAAGGGGTTATATGGAGTAATAGGAGGAGATATAAGGGGTTATATGGAGTAATAGGAGGAGATATAAGGGGTTAAATGGAGTAATAGGAGGAGATATAGGGAGGTTATATGGAGTAATAGGAGGAGATATAGGGGAGGTTATATGGAGTAATAGGAGGAGATATAGGGAGGTTATATGGAGTAATAGGAGGAGATATAAAGGAGGGTATATGGAGTAATAGGAGGAGGTATAGGGAGGTTTTTGGAGTAATAGGCGAAGATATTGGGGGATTATATGGAGTAATAGGAGGAGATATAGGGAGATAATATGGATTAATAGGAGGAGATATAGGGAGGTTATATGAAGTAATAGGAGGAGATATAGGGAGATTATATGGATTAATAGGAGGAGATATAGTGAGGTTATATGGAGTAATAGGAGGAGATATAGGGAGGTTATATGGAGTAATAGGAGGAGATATAGGGAGGTTATATGGAGTAATAGGTGGAGATATAGGGAGGTTATATGGAGTAATAGGAGGAGATATAGGGAGGTTATATGGAGCAATAGGAGAAGATATAGGGGAGGTTATATGGATTAATAGGAGGAGATATAGGGAGGTTAAATGGATTAATAGGAGGAGATATATAGGGAGGTTATATGGAGTAATAGGAGGAGATATAGGGAGGTTATATGGAGTAATAGGAGGAGATATAGGGAGGTTATATGGAGTAAAAGGAGTAGATATAGGGAGGATATATAGAGTAATAGGAGGAGATATAGAGGGGTTATATGGAGTAATAGGAGGAGATATAGGGAGGTTATATGGAGTAATAGGAGGAGACATAGGGAGGTTATATGGAGTAATAGGAGGAGATATAGGGAGGTTACGTGGAGTAATAGGAGGAGATATAGGGGAGGTTATATAGAGTAATTGGAGGAGATATAGGGAGGTTATATAGAGTAATAGGAAGAGATATAGGGAAGGCTATATGGAGTAATAGGAGGAGATATAAGGGGTTATATGGAGTAATAGGAGGAGATATAAGGGGTTAAATGGAGTAATAGGAGGAGATATAAGGGGTTATATGGAGTAATAGGAGGAGATATAAGGGGTTATATGGAGTAATAGGAGGAGATATAAGGGGTTAAATGGAGTAATAGGAGGAGATATAGGGAGGTTATATGGAGTAATAGGAGGAGATATAGGGGATGTTATATGGAGTAATAGGAGGAGATATAGGGAGGTTATATGGAGTAATAGGAGGAGATATAAAGGAGGGTATATGGAGTAATAGGAGGAGGTATAGGGAGGTTTTTGGAGTAATAGGCGAAGATATTGGGGGATTATATGGAGTAATAGGAGGAGATATAGGGAGATAATATGGATTAATAGGAGGAGATATAGGGAGGTTATATGAAGTAATAGGAGGAGATATAGGGAGATTATATGGATTAATAGGAGGAGATATAGTGAGGTTATATGGAGTAATAGGAGGAGATATAGGGAGGTTATATGGAGTAATAGGAGGAGATATAGGGAGGTTATATGGAGTAATAGGTGGAGATATAGGGAGGTTATATGGAGTAATAGGAGGAGATATAGGGAGGTTATATGGAGCAATAGGAGAAGATATAGGGGAGGTTATATGGATTAATAGGAGGAGATATAGGGAGGTTAAATGGATTAATAGGAGGAGATATATAGGGAGGTTATATGGAGTAATAGGAGGAGATATAGGGAGGTTATATGGAGTAATAGGAGGAGATATAGGGAGGTTATATGGAGTAAAAGGACTAGATATAGGGAGGATATATAGAGTAATAGGAGGAGATATAGAGAGGTTATATGGAGTAATAGGAGGAGATATAGGAGGCTATATGGAGTAATAGGAGGAGATATAAGGGAGGTTATATGGAGTAATAGGAGGAGATATAGGGAGGTTATATGGAGTAATAGGAGGAGATATAGGGGAGGTTATATGGAGTAATAGGAGGAGATATAGGGAGGTTATATGGAGTAATAGGAGGAGATATAGGGAGGTGATATGGAGTAATATGAGGAGGTGTAGGGGAGGTTATATGGAGTAATAGGAGGAGATATAGGGAAGGTTATACGGAGTAATCGGAGGAGATATAGGGAGGTTATATGGAGTAATAGGAGGAGATATAGGGAGGTTATATGGAGTAATATGAGGAGATGTAGGGGAGGTTATATGGAGTAATAGGAGGAGATATAGGGAAGGTTATACGGAGTAATCGGAGGAGATATAGGGAGGTTATATGGAGTACTAGGAGGAGATATAGGAGGGTTATATGGAGTAATAGGAGGAGACATAGGGAGGTTATATGGAGTAATAGGAGGAGATATCGGGAGGTTATATGGAGTAATAGGAGGAGATATAGGGAGGTTATATGGAGTAACAGGAGGAGAAATAGGGAGGTTATATGGAGTAATAGGAGGAGATATAGGGATGTTATATGGAGTAATAGGAGGAGATATAGGAGTTTATGTGGAATAATAGGAGGAGATATAGGGAGGTTATATGGAGTAACAGGAGGAGATATAGGGAGGTTATATGGAGTAATGGGAGTAGATATAGGGAGGTTATATGGAGTAATAGGGGGAGATATAGGGAGGTTATATGGAGTAATAGGAGGAGATATAGGGGAGGTTATATGGAGTAATAGGAGGGGATATAAGGGGTTATATGGAGTAATAGGAGGAGATATAGGGAGGTTATATGGAGTAATAGGAGGAGATATATGGAGATTATATGGAGTAATAGGAGGAGATATAGGGGGGTTATACGGAATAATAGGAGAAGATATAGGGAGGTTATATGGAGTAATAGGAGGAGATATAGGGAGGTTATATGGAGTAATGGGAGGAGATATAGGGAGGTTATATGGAGTAATAGGGGGAGATATAGGGAGGTTATATGGAGTAATAGGAGGAGATATAGGGGAGGTTATATGGAGTAATAGGAGGGGATATAAGGGGTTATATGGAGTAATAGGAGGAGATATAGGGAGGTTATATGGAGTAATAGGAGGAGAGATATGGAGGTTATATGGAGTAATAGGAGGAGATATAGGGGGGTTATACGGAATAATAGGAGGAGATATAGGGGGTTATATGGAGTAATAGGAGGAGATATAGGGAGGTTATATGGAGTAATAGGGGGAGATATAGGGAGGTTATATGGAGTAATAGGAGGAGATATAGGGGAGGTTATATGGAGTAATAGGAGGAGATATAAGTGGTAATATGGAGTAATAGGAGGAGATATGGGGAGGTTATATGGAGTAATAGGAGGAGATATAGGGGGGTTATATGGAATAATAGGAGAAGATATAGGGGGGTTATATGAAGTAATAGGAGAAGATATAGAGGGGTTATATGGAGTAATAGGAGGAGATATAGGGATGTTATATGGAGTAATAGGAGGAGATATATGGAGGTTATATGGAGTAATAGGAGGAGATATAGGGGGGTTATATGGAATAATAGGAGAAGATATAGGGGGGTTATATGGAGTAATAGGAGGAGATATAGAGGGGTTATATGGAGTAATAGGAGGAGATATAGGGAGGTTACGTGGAGTAATAGGAGGAGATATAGGGGAGGTTATATAGAGTAATTGGAGGAGATATAGGGAGGTTATATAGAGTAATAGGAAGAGATATAGGGAAGGCTATATGGAGTAATAGGAGGAGATATAAGGGGTTATATGGAGTAATAGGAGGAGATATAAGGGGTTATATGGAGTAATAGGAGGAGATATAAGGGGTTATATGGAGTAATAGGAGGAGATATAAGGGGTTATATGGAGTAATAGGAGGAGATATAAGAGGTTAAATGGAGTAATAGGAGGAGATATAGGGAGGTTATATGGAGTAACAGGAGGAGATATAGGGGAGGTTATATGAAGTAATAGGAGGAGATATAGGGAGGTTATATGGAGTAATAGGAGGAGATAGAGGGGAGGTTATATGGAGTAATAGGAGGAGATATATGGGAGGTTATATGGAGTAATAGGAGGAGATATAGGGAGGTTATATGGAGTAATAGGAGGAGATATAGGGAGGTTATATGGAGTAATAGGAGGAGATATAGGGGAGGTTATATGGAGTAATAGGAGGAGATATAGGGAGGATATATGGAGTAATAGGAGGAGATATAGGGAGGTTATATGGAGTAATAGGAGGAGGTATAGGGAGGTTATATGGAGTAAAAGAGGAGGTATAGGGAGGTTATATGGGGTAACAGGAGGAGATATAGGGAGGTTATATGGAGTAATAGGAGGAGGTATAAAGAGGTTATATGGAGTAATAGGAGGAGATATAGGGAGGTTATATGGAGTAATAGGAGGAGATATAGGGGAGGTTATATGGAGAAATAGGAGGAGGTATAGGGAGGTTATATGGAGTAATAGGAGGAGGTATAGGGAGGTTATATGGAGTAATAGGAGGAGATATAGGGAGGTTATATGGAGTAATAGGAGGAGATATAGGGGAGGTTATATGGAGTAATAGGATGAGCTATAGGGAGGTTATATGGAGTAATAGTAGGAGATATAGGGAGGTTATATGGAGTAATAGGAGGAGATATAGGGGAGGTTATATGGAGTAATAGGAGGAGATATAGGGAGGTTATATGAAGTAATAGGAGGAGATATAGGAGGTTACATGGAGTAATAGGAGGAGATATAGGGAGGTTATATGAAGTAATAGGAGATATAGGGAGGTTATATGGAGTAATAAGAGGAGATATAGGGAAGGCTATATGGAGTAATCGGAGGAGATATAGGGAGGTTATATGAAATAATAGGAGGAGATATAGGGAGGTTATATGGAGTGATAGGAGGATATATAGGGAGGTTATATGGAGTAATAGGAGGAGATATAAGGTGTTATATGGAGTAATAGGAGGAGATATAGGGAGGTTATATGGAGTAATAGGAGGAGATATAGGGAGGATATATGGAGTAATAGGAGGAGATATAAGGGTTTATATACAGTAATCGGAGGAGATATAGGGAGGTTATATGAAATAATAGGAGGAGATATAGGGAGGTTATATGGAGTGATAGGAGGAGATATAGGGAGGTTATATGGAGTAATATGAGGAGATATAGGGAGGTTATATGGAGTAATAGGAGGAGGTATAGGGAGGTTATATGGGGTATCAGGAGGAGATATAGGGAGGTTATATGGAGTAATCGGAGGAGATATAGGGAGGTTATATGGAGTAATAGGAGGAGATATATGGGAGCTAATATGGAGTAATAGGAGGAGGTATAGGGAGGTTATATGGAGTAATAGGAGGAGATATAGGGAGGTTATATGGAGTAATATTAGGAAACATAGGGAGGTTATATGGAGTAATAGGAGGAAATATAGGGAGGTTATATGGAGTAATAGGAGGAGATATAGGGGAGGTTATATGGAGTATTAGAAAGAGGTATAGGGAGGTTATATGGAGTAATAGGAGGAGATATAGAGAGGTTATATGGAGTAATAGGAGAAGATATAGGGAGGTTATATGGAGTAATAGGAGGAGGTATAGGGAGGTTACATGGAGTAATAGGAGAAGATATAGGGAGGTTATATGGAGTAATAGGAGGAGATATAGGGAGGTTATATGGAGTAATAGGAGGAAATATAGGGAGGTTATATGGAGTAATAGGAGGAGATATAGGGGAGCTAATATGGAGTAATAGGAGGAGGTATAGGGAGGTTATATGGAGTAATAGGAGGAGATATAGGGAGGTTATATGGAGTAATAGGAGGAAATATAGGGAGGTTATATGGAGTAATAGGAGGAGATATAGGGGAGGTTATATGGAGTATTAGAAGGAGGTATAGGGAGGTTATATGGAGTAATAGGAGGAGATATAGGGAGGTTATATGGAGTAATAGGTGGAGATATATGGGAGGTTATATGGAGTAATGGGAGGAGATATAGGGGGGTTATATGGAGTAATAGGAGGAGATATAGGGAGGTTATATGGAGTAATAGGAGGAGATATAGGGAGGTTATGTGGAGTAATAGGAGGAGATATAGGGGAGGTTATATGGTGTAATAGGAGGAGATATAGGGAGGTTATATGGAGTAATACGAGGAGATATAGGAAGGTTATATGGAGTAATAGGAGGAGATATAGGGAGGTTATATGGAGTAATAGGAGGAGATATAGGGGAGGTTATATGGAGTATTAGAAGGAGGTATAGGGAGGTTATATGGAGTAATAGGAGGAGATATAGGGAGGTTATATGGAGTAATAGGTGGAGATATATGGGAGGTTATATGGTGTAATAGGAGGAGATATAGGGAGGTTATATGGAGTAATACGAGGAGATATAGGAAGGTTATATGGAGTAATAGGAGGAGATATAGGGATGTTATATGGAGTAATAGGAGGAGATATAAGGGGTTATATGGAGTAATAGGAGGAGATATAAGGGGTTATATGGAGTAATAGGAGGAGATATAAGGGGTTAAATGGAGTAATAGGAGGAGATATAGGGAGGTTATATGGAGTAATAGGAGGAGATATAGGGGAGGTTATATGAAGTAATAGGAGGAGATATAGGGAGGTTATATGGAGTAATAGGAGGAGATAGAGGGGAGGTTATATGGAGTAATAGGAGGAGATATATGGGAGGTTATATGGAGTAATAGGAGGAGATATAGGGAGGTTATATGGAGTAATAGGAGGAGATATAGGGAGGTTATATGGAGTAATAGGAGGAGATATAGGGGAGGTTATATGGAGTAATAGGAGGAGATATAGGGAGGATATATGGAGTAATAGGAGGAGATATAGGGAGGTTATATGGAGTAATAGGAGGAGGTATAGGGAGGTTATATGGAGTAAAAGAGGAGGTATAGGGAGGTTATATGGGGTAACAGGAGGAGATATAGGGAGGTTATATGGAGTAATAGGAGGAGGTATAAAGAGGTTATATGGAGTAATAGGAGGAGATTTAGGGAGGTTATATGGAGTAATAGGAGGAGATATAGGGGAGGTTATATGGAGAAATAGGAGGAGGTATAGGGAGGTTATATGGAGTAATAGGAGGAGGTATAGGGAGGTTATATGGAGTAATAGGAGGAGATATAGGGAGGTTATATGGAGTAATAGGAGGAGATATAGGGGAGGTTATATGGAGTAATAGGATGAGCTATAGGGAGGTTATATGGAGTAATAGTAGGAGATATAGGGAGGTTATATGGAGTAATAGGAGGAGATATAGGGGAGGTTATATGGAGTAATAGGAGGAGATATAGGGAGGTTATATGAAGTAATAGGAGGAGATATAGGAGGTTATATGGAGTAATAGGAGGAGATATAGGGAGGTTATATGAAGTAATAGGAGATATAGGGAGGTTATATGGAGTAATAAGAGGAGATATAGGGAAGGCTATATGGAGTAATCGGAGGAGATATAGGGAGGTTATATGAAATAATAGGAGGAGATATAGGGAGGTTATATGGAGTGATAGGAGGATATATAGGGAGGTTATATGGAGTAATAGGAGGAGATATAAGGTGTTATATGGAGTAATAGGAGGAGATATAGGGAGGTTATATGGAGTAATAGGAGGAGATATAGGGAGGATATATGGAGTAATAGGAGGAGATATAAGGGTTTATATACAGTAATCGGAGGAGATATAGGGAGGTTATATGAAATAATAGGAGGAGATATAGGGAGGTTATATGGAGTGATAGGAGGAGATATAGGGAGGTTATATGGAGTAATATGAGGAGATATAGGGAGGTTATATGGAGTAATAGGAGGAGGTATAGGGAGGTTATATGGGGTATCAGGAGGAGATATAGGGAGGTTATATGGAGTAATCGGAGGAGATATAGGGAGGTTATATGGAGTAATAGGAGGAGATATATGGGAGCTAATATGGAGTAATAGGAGGAGGTATAGGGAGGTTATATGGAGTAATAGGAGGAGATATAGGGAGGTTATATGGAGTAATATTAGGAAACATAGGGAGGTTATATGGAGTAATAGGAGGAAATATAGGGAGGTTATATGGAGTAATAGGAGGAGATATAGGGGAGGTTATATGGAGTATTAGAAAGAGGTATAGGGAGGTTATATGGAGTAATAGGAGGAGATATAGGGAGGTTATATGGAGTAATAGGAGAAGATATAGGGAGGTTATATGGAGTAATAGGAGGAGGTATAGGGAGGTTATATGGAGTAATAGGAGAAGATATAGGGAGGTTATATGGAGTAATAGGAGGAGATATAGGGAGGTTATATGGAGTAATAGGAGGAAATATAGGGAGGTTATATGGAGTAATAGGAGGAGATATAGGGGAGCTAATATGGAGTAATAGGAGGAGGTATAGGGAGGTTATATGGAGTAATAGGAGAAGATATAGGGAGGTTATATGGAGTAATAGGAGGAGATATAGGGAGGTTATATGGAGTAATAGGAGGAAATATAGGGAGGTTATATGGAGTAATAGGAGGAGATATAGGGGAGGTTATATGGAGTATTAGAAGGAGGTATAGGGAGGTTATATGGAGTAATAGGAGGAGATATAGGGAGGTTATATGGAGTAATAGGTGGAGATATATGGGAGGTTATATGGAGTAATGGGAGGAGATATAGGGGGGTTATATGGAGTAATAGGAGGAGATATAGGGAGGTTATATGGAGTAATAGGAGGAGATATAGGGAGGTTATGTGGATTAATAGGAGGAGATATAGGGGAGGTTATATGGTGTAATAGGAGGAGATATAGGGAGGTTATATGGAGTAATACGAGGAGATATAGGAAGGTTATATGGAGTAATAGGAGGAGATATAGGGAGGTTATATGGAGTAATAGGAGGAGATATAGGGGAGGTTATATGGAGTATTAGAAGGAGGTATAGGGAGGTTATATGGAGTAATAGGAGGAGATATAGGGAGGTTATATGGAGTAATAGGTGGAGATATATGGGAGGTTATATGGAGTAATGGGAGGAGATATAGGGGGGTTATATGGAGTAATAGGAGGAGATATAGGGAGGTTATATGGAGTAATAGGAGGAGATATAGGGAGGTTATGTGGAGTAATAGGAGGAGATATAGGGGAGGTTATATGGTGTAATAGGAGGAGATATAGGGAGGTTATATGGAGTAATACGAGGAGATATAGGAAGGTTATATGGAGTAATAGGAGGAGATATAGGGAGGTTATATGGAGTAATAGGAGGAGATATAGGGAGGTTATATGGAGTAATAGGAGGAGATATAGGGGAGGATATATGGAGTATTAGAAGGAGGTATAGGGAGGTTATATGGAGTAATAGGAGGAGGTATAGGGAGGTTATATGGAGTATTAGAAGGAGGTATAGGTGGTTATATGGAGTATTAGAAGGAGGTATAGGTGGTTATATGGAGTAATAGGAGGAGATATAGGGAGGTTATATGGAGTAATAAGATGAGATATAGGGGGGTTATATGGAGTAATAAGATGAGATTTGGTGAGCCAAGATGATGGTCAGATGGTATTTATGTTATATAACCCCTATGTAGATGAGTATAATGAGATGTATATCTTACATGCCCTTTCCACGGTTATGATGGCCCTGATAGGCCCAGATCCACCCTCAATAATGCCTGTAGAAAAAAAAAAATAGGGGGGATAGTGTTGTTAACCCTGGCAGTTAGAATATCCTTATGTTATGCTGCTTCAGTATGTGGGTAATTTTTTTTGTTTTTTGTTGTGTACACAGACAGAGCAGGAAGCCATTGTTGCCACTGTTAGTTTTCGCAAGTATCTGGCAGATCTGAACTGTTGGGCTTCGGCCTTGAAACTTCGGTTCTGCCTTGGTCAAGTGATATTTTTGGGTCACTGTCTCCTTCAGGGTGCCAGACACCTCACAGAAGAAAAAAAAATAGCCGTCAGCTCCCTTCCATTCCCAAAAGATGAGACTGAACTCCAGCGTTTTCTTGGACTATGTACTTATCGTTGTCAGTGGATACCGGACGCATCCCGCATAATGCAACCTCTCTACAATGCCCTGAATGACTGTTCAAGATATGGTGATGATTTTGGCAGATTTCACACATGATACGCTGTTACTACGGAAGACACTGTAGTGCACGGAGCTGCACTCCCTCCCTCCCTGTCAGCACAAGAAGCAGAATGTCAGGATCTGTCTACTGCATGTACTTTGGCCAAGGACAGGCGGGCTAATAAATACACAGACTCACCGTAAGCATTTGGTATTGCTCATGATTTCGGAGCCTATGAACCAATCAAGGATTTGTTACCACCGCCGGAACTCAGTGAAGAATGTTGAAGCTGTTAAAGCCCTCATGGACTCAATCGAATTACCTATCCAGGTGGCCATTATCAAAGTTAAGGAGCACGGTACCATGGAACAGTCCACAGACTGTTGGTAATGCCTTTGCGGATATGCAAGCAAAAGCCGCTGCTCTCCTACCCGTTGAACAGACCATACCAGCTATGGTGACCACACGCTCTCAGCGTAAACAGTTACAATAAACACTGACTCTACAGGAACCTGATGATCTATGACAGACTGAGGTTTTCTGTCGGACCCCGCGAGACCGCTTAATGACGATGCAGAGAATGTCTCCAAAGGAAGAAGTGAAGCAGTGGAAAGCTGATGGAGCACGTATGGACAATGGTCGCTGGAAAAAGGACCAACTTGTGTGTCTCCCTAAGCAGATGTACCCTGCTATTGTCACGTGGGCGCATGGGCCCACACATCGAGGTATCTGTCAGACCTGCAAACCCGGCCAACTTCAACGTGTACCCCCGAAGCATCTTGCTAAGCCCGATTATCCTTTCCAAAAACTCCAGGTGGACCACCTCACGTTGCCTAAGTCTGAAGGTATGAATATTGTCTGGTGGTTGTCGACATGTTCTCCAGTTGGCCAGAAGCATTCCCCGTTACCAACGTGACTGCAAAGACCACAGCAAAGAAACTGGTGATGGAAGTTATATGCAGATATGGTGTTCCAGAAGTTGTTGAAAGTGACCAAGGCCCGGCCTTTTCTTCTCATGTGTATCAGGAGGTTCTGACAATGTTTGGATCCACTGTAGCACTCCGTACCATTCACAATCCAGTGGGAAAGTTAAGAGGCTGAACGGCACACTGAAGGGACAATTGACCAAAATGATGCAGGAGACTACGGCTCCATGGCCAGGGCTCTTACACATTCGTACTACCCTATTGCAAAACATGGCCTGTCCCCATATGAGATATTGTTTGGTGCTAGGTTCTCAGTTGTAAATTTTCAGTCTCAGTAGTTGTCAGAAGAAACTGACCGTGCTGTTCAATATGTTATTCAGTTTAGTAAAAATGTTGCTAACACCCATGTTTTAGTTTTTTCTTCCCTTCCAGGTTCAGCAGGAACCGACACTGGTCACAATTTGAAGCCTGGTGGTTTTATGGTCGTGAAAAGCTATGTCAGTAAAACTTGAAGGAAAGAGCACCTGAATCCACGCTTCACACTGCAAAAGAGACCGGACCAGCGTTTAGTCACAGTGGTGATCGAAGGAAAATGTTGCTGTTGTTTTTGGTCCTGAGGCTGGGGGCCATCCTCGCCCCTACCTCCTCGGCCCCTATTGTAAATAAGAATTCCGGTGCCACTATTCTCTGGGTAAACCTAACGGCCCCGGTAAATATCTGGTGATTTGATTTCTGCGATGTAGTCAAGTGCCCCGAGACTCAGCGGGTGGTAGAGGGAATTATCCAGTATTATATATGTGTTACCAGAGATAACAATTGTGCTGGGAAGATATTTTCATAATGTGTTTAATAGTGGATACTATGGGAATTTAGGCCATATACAGCTCCAGGATATTAGCTTCAGACCAACCAAGGCCCCCGTTACCAGTACAGCTAAAACAGGCCCAGGTGAACGTTTGCAAAATATAGTTAACGAAGTAATCCCCATTCCAAGTCTTAGTTGGCAAGAAGTTTTCTCCATAGAAACACAAACAGCCCCAAGGAAAAATTTATGGTTAGAATGGGTAAGATACAATGTAAGAGTCCAGAATATCTCTGTAGGATGTGTTGCTTGTGCTGCAGCGGATACACATCTATACACACATATGCATTGTCTTTTCCTGATGACAATACCACTGCCTGTGTTATAAATCTGTTGAAGAGTCTAAAGCCCACTAATTGTTCAAATTATGTCCCACTAATTCATGAAGCACCTAAACTAAAGGTCCCAGGAGGGATAACTGTGTTAGCTGATAATTATACCTGCTATAATTCCCACGACACTACAGGTACACCAGTAAGAGTCTTCGAGACAGGTTTCTGTAAAGAAAACAGTTCCCTATATACTAATTTGCTAGCTAATCATACACAGTATATGTACGATATTTATTGGTTATGTGGAGATGGTAAGCTCCGTCCTAGGTTGCCTAATACCTGGACAGGTCAATGCACCCTTGTTAAACTAGCTATGCAGTTCAAGATTTTACCTTGGAATCCAGAGACACCTGATGAATATACCAGGATGAGGAGAAGCCTTGATCAGCTCCACATGAGTTATGAAGAAGATCCATTGTTATATGTCGATGGCGTTGGAGTGCCAAGGGGGGTGCCTGACCAATTTAAAGCCGAGAACCAGATCTATGTTGGCTTTGCTTCTTTAATCCACAGGTGCAGATTAATAAAAATGTTGATGGGATCAATTACACATATTACAGTGAACAAAGGTTTGTCAATTTTACCTGTGATGCTTTCCAGGGTATAGTTGAGGAGTTGCGCCCTAACACTAGAATGACCCTCCAAAACCGACTAGCCCTTGATATGATCTTAGCTAAGGAAGGAGGAGTTTGTGGGATGGTGGGAGAGGAATGTTGTACCTATATCCCTCAGAACTCTGGGGTAAATGGAAAGACCATGATAGTCCTTAAGAAGATAAATGGGTTAGCAGCAGAATTAAAAACTAATGCAGGAGTAGACACATCTTTCTTTTCCAGTTGGTTGGATGGGCTCAAAGGATTCCTCCAACAAGCTTGTCTGGTACTGATTGCCCTTCTTGTAGTTGGATCGATAATCTTCTGTTGTGTTATTCCCCTGTATAAAAAGGTTATCACTGAGGCAACTCCGACTGGCACCTTCCCCAACCAAGAAGTAAACCCACTAGAGTACAATGGCACTGATCCAGGGGAAATCCCGAAGTACGTCCCCCTCAAGAAGATAGACAATACCCCTTACTCTCAGGTGCTAAGAGATTTAGTTTAGGGACAGCGGGAGAACTCCATGTGAAGCTAGTGAAGGGTTCAGCTGCCTGGAGGCCTCTCACAAGGGGAGAGCTTCTGAGGTGTCTGGATGAAGAAATCCACCTCCCCTTTCCCCATCACATGGACAGTCTCGAAGGATCTTTCTTTTTAGGGAAAAACTTAGTGTTTAGGGGGGATTGTCAAGGTAAAAATATACGTTTTTATACCCTTTTGTACTTTTATATATTCTTATGCTGTGAAACAATAAGTTTTTCCCCTTTGCTTGCCAAATGCAAATTTAACTGTATTTAAGATGGCTGCCAGTATTCACTTCTGCCTTAGTTTTTGTACTTGCCAAGAATCTACTTTCGTTTTTGAAGCTAAAGTATCGTTTCTGGAGAAATAGAAACTTAACAAGATGTGGACAAAGGAAGATTCATCAGATGATGTCATAGCCAATCAGAGGGACTGAATACTAGATACATTGCTTAAACCCCGCCTAACCCTGCCCTCTGCACACCTTCCCCCAATGGACTATATAATGTTATGTATATGAAATAAACAGTTCAGTTGCTGTGACGTTACACACGAGCGTGCAATGAGTTTGAACCAGCATTGTGTCTGACTCATTCTTATCCGGTACCAACATGCTCCTAATCTGATTTGGAATGACTGGTGGATGAAGGGCATTGTCGTGACGACCCCGACAGGGGTTATATGGAGTAATAGGAGGAGATATAGGGAGTAGGGTTGAGCGAAACGGGTCGAACATTTTCAAAAGTCGCCGACTTTTGGCTAAGTCGGGGTTTCATGAAACCCGATCCGACCCCTGTGCGGGGTCGGCCATGCGGTACGCGACTTTCGCGCCAAAGTCGCGTTTCAATGACGCGAAAAGCGCCATTTCTCAGCCAATGAAGGTAAACGCAGAGTGTGGGCAGCGTGATGACATAGGTCCTGGTCCCCACCATCTTAGAGAAGGGCATTGCAGTGATTGGCTTGCTGTCTGCGACGTCACAGGGGCTATAAAGAGGCGTTCCCGCCGACCGCCATCTTACTGCTGCTGATCTGAGCTTAGGGAGAGGTTGCTGCCGCTTTGTCAGAAGCAGGGATAGCGTTAGGCAGGGTCCATTAACCACAAAACTGCTTGTGCTGCAGCGATTTGCACTGTCCAACACCACCCTCGGTGTGCAGGGACAGTGGAAGTTTTTTTTTTTTTTTTTTCCCCTCAGCGCTGTAGCTCATTGGGCTGCCCTAGAAGGCTCCCTGATAGCTGCATTGCTGTGTGTACGCCGCTGTGCAAACCAACTGCTTTTTTCAAAGCACAAATCCTCTTGTTCCTTCCTTTCTGCACAGCTATCTTTTTTGTTTGTCCACACTTTTTATTTCATTTGTGCATCAGTCCACTCCTTATTGCTGCCTGCCATACCTGGCTGAGATTACTGCAGGCAGGGAGATAGTAGCTGCCTGCCATACCTGGCTGAGATTACTGCAGGCAGGGAGATAGTAATTGTAGGACATTCCCTGTTTTTTTTTTTTTTTTTTTTTTGGTGGGAGATTAAGATTGGCAATTTGGCATTTCTGCTAGAGTGCCATCCCTGTGTGTGCCATCTCTCTCACATAGTGGGCCATAGAAAGCCTTTTCATTTTTCTGTATTTTTTTTTGTGGGGTGTATAAATTCTCCCTGATAAAAATACAGTGGGAGATTAATATTGGCCTTTGGGCTTGTGTGCCAGTCCTGAGTGTGCCATCTCTCTCACAAATAGTGGGCCATAGAAAGCCTATTTTATTTTTTTTTGGGTTTTATAAATTCTCCCTGAAAAAAAGGGAGATTAATATTGGCCTCTGGGCTTGTGTGCCAGTCCTGAGCGTGCCATCTGTGCCAGCCCTGAGCGTGCCATCTCTCTCACAAATAGTGGGCCATAGAAAGCCTATTTAATTTTTTTTTTTGTTTTATAAATTCTCCCTGAAAAAAAGGGAGATTAATATTGGCCTCTGGGCTTGTGTGCCAGTTGTGAGCGTGCCATCTGTGCCAGTCCTGAGCGTGCCATCTCTCTCACAAATAGTGGGCCATAGAAAGCCTATTTAATTTTTTTTTTTGTTTTATAAATTTTCCCTGAAAAAAGGGAGATTAATATTGGCCTCTGGGCTTGTGTGCCAGTTGTGAGCGTGCCATCTGTGCCAGTCCTGAGCGTGCCATCTCTCTCACAAATAGTGGGCCATAGAAAGCCTATTTAATTTTTTTTTTGGTTTTATAAATTTTCCCTGAAAAAAGGGAGATTAATATTGGCCTCTGGGCTTGTGTGCCAGTTGTGAGCGTGCCATCTGTGCCAGTCCTGAGCGTGCCATCTCTCTCACAAATAGTGGGCCATAGAAAGCCTATTTAAATATTTTTTTGGTTTTATAAATTCTCCCAGAAAAAAAGGGAGATTAATATTGGCCTCTGGGCTTCTGTGCCAGTCCTGAGCGTGCCATCTGTGCCAGTCCTGAGCGTCCCATCTCTCTCACAAATAGTGGGCCATAGAAAGCCAATTTTTTTTTTTTGGGGGGTTTTAGAAATTCTCCCTGGAAAAAAAAAGGGAGATTAATATTGCCCTTTGGGCTTGTGTGCCAGTACTAAGCGTTCCATCTCTCTCTCTCTCTCAGTCAGTGGGCCATAGAACGCCTATTTTTGGTTTTATTTGTTTTCTAAATTCTCCCTGAAAAAATCATTTTATTTTATTTGGTTTCTAAATTCTTCCTGATAAAATCATATTTTTTTTATTATTTTTTTTTCTAAAGTCTCCCTGAAAAAAAAAAAAAAAAAAAAAAAAAACAGTGGGAGATTAATATTGGCCTTTCTGCTTGTGTGCCAGTCTTGACTCCTGGGTGCGTCATCTCTCAGTCAGTGGGCCATAGAACGCCTATTTTTGGTTTTATTTGTTTTATAAATTCTCCCTGAAAAAATCATTTTATTTTATTTGGTTTCTAAATTCTTCCTGATAAAATCATATTTTTTTTATTATTTTTTTTTCTAAAGTCTCCCTGAAAAAAAAAAAAAAAAAAAAAAAAACAGTGGGAGATTAATATTGGCCTTTCTGCTTGTGTGCCAGTCTTGACTCCTGGGTGCGTCATCTCTCAGTCAGTGGGCCATAGAACGCCTATTTTTGGTTTTATTTGTTTTATAAATTCTCCCTGAAAAAATCATTTTATTTTATTTGGTTTCTAAATTCTTCCTGATAAAATCATATTTTTTTTATTATTTTTTTTTCTAAAGTCTCCCTGAAAAAAAAAAAAAAAAACAACCAAAAAAAACAGTGGGAGATTAATATTGGCCTTTCTGCTTGTGTGCCAGTCTTGACTCCTGGGTGTGCCATCTCTTTCTCTCTCTCTCTCTCTCTCTCTCTCTCCAATTGTGGTCCATAGAAAGCCTATATTTTTTTTCCTTGATTTGGGTTCCAAAATCTACCAGAGAAAATAACTCCATCAATCATTGGTAGAAAAATATTGGCCTCTGGGCTTGTGTGCCACTCCTGATTCCTGTGTGCGTCATCTCTCAGTCAGTGGGCCATAGAACGCCTATTTTTGTTTTTATTTGTTTTATAAATTCTCCCTGAAAAAATCATTTTATTTTATTTGGTTTCTAAATTCTTCCTGATAAAATCATATTTTTTTTATTATTTTTTTTTCTAAAGTCTCCCTGAAAAAAAAAAAAAAAAAAAAAAAAACAGTGGGAGATTAATATTGGCCTTTCTGCTTGTGTGCCAGTCTTGACTCCTGGGTGTGCCATCTCTCTCTCTCTCTCTCTCTCTCTCTCTCCAATTGTGGTCCATAGAAAGCCTATATTTTTTTTCCTTGATTTGGGTTCCAAAATCTACCAGAGAAAATAACTCCATCAATCATTGGTAGAAAAATATTGGCCTCTGGGCTTGTGTGCCACTCCTGATTCCTGTGTGCGTCATCTCTCAGTCAGTGGGCCATAGAACGCCTATTTTTGTTTTTATTTGATTTATAAATTCTCCCTGAAAAAATCATTTTATTTTATTTGGTTTCTAAATTCTTCCTGATAAAATCATATTTTTTTTATTATTTTTTTTTCTAAAGTCTCCCTGAAAAAAAAAAAAAAAACAACCAAAAAAAACAGTGGGAGATTAATATTGGCCTTTCTGCTTGTGTGCCAGTCTTGACTCCTGGGTGTGCCATCTCTCTCTGTCTCTCTCTCTCTCTCTCCAATTGTGGTCCATAGAAAGCCTATATTTTTTTCCCTTGATTTGGGTTCCAAAATCTACCAGAGAAAATAACTCCATCAATCATTGGTAGAAAAATATTGGCCTCTGGGCTTGTGTGCCACTCCTGATTCCTGTGTGCGTCATCTCTCACTCAGTGGCCCATAGAAAGCATATAGTTTGTTACATTTGTTTTCTAAATTCTCCCTGCAAAAATCAATTTTTTTTTTGGGGGGGGGTTTCTAAAGTGTTCCTGAAAAAAATAAAAATAAAAAAAAAATAATAGTGTGACATTAATATTAACATTTGTGCTTCAGTGACAGTCCTGCGTGTGGGGCATCTCTCTAATTTGCAGCCACCAAAAAAAGAGTGTGTAACATTGGGCCTGATTTTCGCTGTGGTCTCACCAACCTGTAAAGGGGTAGCTAAATCATACTGAAGTTATAGCTCACCGTGTAAGTTGTGTGACTGCAACAAATAACGTTAGTTTGGTTACGTTTTTAAAACAATGAGGAAGTCTAGTGGAAGAGGTCGTGGCCGGGGGCGTTCATTGTCAGCTGGTAATGAGGGTAGTGGTAGTGGTGGAGCATCAGGTGGTCGTGGGGAAAAAAATATTGCACCTAAGTCTGGAGCTGTGGAGCCAGGTTCGTCGTCCGGCTACACAAGGCCTCGAACGCTCCCTTTTCTGGGATTAGGAAAACCGCTTTTAAAGCCGGAGCAGCAAGAGCAAGTTTTGGCTTATCTTGCTGACTCAGCCTCTAGCTCTTTTGCCTCCTCTCGTGAAACTGGTAAAAGTAAAAGCAGCGCGTCGTTAGTGGATGTTCACGGTCAGGGACAAGTCACTTCCTTGTCCTCTTCAGCAAAAACAACAACAGAGAAGAATGCAGCAGGCGACACAACGGGTTACTCCATGGAGCTCTTTACACATACCGTCCCTGGCTTAGAAAGTGAAGCAGTTAACAGTCCATGCCCATTACAAATTGAATCTGACATGGAGTGCACTGACGCACAGCCACAGCCAGACTACTATGCTGGTCCTTTGACTCAGACCACAACATTGCCCTCGCAGGGTGCTGATCAAGAATCAGACCCTGATGAGACTATGTTGCCCCATCACGAACGCTATACCACCGAACGACACGGTGACACAGACGAAGTTGCGCAGGAGGTACAAGAAGAGTTATTAGATGACCCAGTTCTTGACCCCGATTGGCAGCCATTGGGGGAACAGGGTGCAGGCGGCAGCAGTTCTGAAGCAGAGGAGGAGGAGGGGCCGCAGCAGGCATCAACATCGCCACAGGTTCCATCTGCCGGGCCCGTATCTTGCCCAAAACGCGTGGCAAAGCCAAAACCTGGTGGAGGACAGCGTGGCCATCCGGTTAAAGCTCAGTCTGCAATGCCTGAAAAGGTATCCGATGCTAGAAAGAGTGCAGTCTGGCATTTTTTTAAACAACATCCAATTGATCAGCGCAAAGTCATCTGTCAAAAATGTTCTACTTCCTTAAGCAGAGGTCAGAATCTGAAAAGTCTCAATACTAGTTGCATGCATAGACATTTAACCACCATGCATTTGAAAGCTTGGACTAACTACCAAACGTCCCTTAAGGTTGTTGCACCCTCGGCCAATGAAGCTAGTCATCAACGCAACATCCCTTCCGGCAGTGTAGGACCACCATTTAGCGCACCACCTGCTGTATCTGTGCAGGTATCTTTGCCAGGCCAAAGCAGTCAGGGTCAGGGAATCACCAGTTTCGTAGTAGGAAACACTGCATCTAGGGCACCGGCGGCAACAATACCATCTCCCACCGTCTCTCAGTCTGCCATGTCCACCGGCACCCCCGCTAGTTCCACGATCTCCATCTCTCCAGTCCAGCTCACCCTACATGAGACTATGGTTAGAAAAAGGAAATACTTAGCCTCGCATCCGCGTACACAGGGTTTGAACGCCCACATAGCTAGACTAATCTCGTTAGAGATGATGCCCTACCGGTTAGTTGAAAGCGAAGCTTTCAAAGACCTGATGGACTACGCTGTACCACGCTACGAGCTACCCAGTCGACACTTTTTTTCCAGAAAAGCCATCCCAGCCCTCCACCAGCATGTTAAAGAGCGCATCGTCCATGCACTCAGGCAATCTGTGAGCACAAAGGTGCACCTGACAACAGATGCATGGACCAGTAGGCATGGCCAGGGACGTTACGTGTCCATCACGGCACACTGGGTAAATGTGGTGGATTCAGGGTCCACAGGGGACAGCAAGTTTGGGACAGTTCTGCCTAGCCCACGGTCTAGTAAACAGTTGTCTGTAGCCGTTCGCACCCCCTCCTCCTCCTCCTCCTCCTCGTCCTCCTGCAGAAGCAAGAGCTCGTCCACAGACCGCAGTCGCACAAACACTCCATCCGCACCTGCCACTGTTGCACACCAGGTCTCCCATTATGGGGCAGCTACTGGCATACGTCAGCAGGCTGTATTGGCTATGAAGTGTTTGGGCGACAATAGACACACCGCGGAAGTTCTGTCCGAGTTCTTGCAGCAAGAAACGCAGTCGTGGCTGGGCACTGTAGATCTTGAGGCAGGCAAGGTAGTGAGTGATAACGGAAGGAATTTCATGGCTGCCATCTCCCTTTCCCAACTGAAACACATTCCTTGCCTGGCTCACACCTTAAACCTGGTGGTGCAGTGCTTCCTGAAAAGTTATCCGGGGTTATCCGACCTGCTCCTCAAAGTGCGTGGACTTTGCGCACATATCCGCCGTTCGCCTGTACACTCCAGCCGTATGCAGACCTATCAGCGTTCTTTGAACCTTCCCCAGCATCGCCTAATCATAGACGTTGCAACAAGGTGGAACTCAACACTGCACATGCTTCAGAGACTGTGCGAACAGAGGCGGGCTGTTATGTTTTTGTGGGAGGATACACATACACGGGCAGGCAGTAGGATGGCAGACATGGAGTTGTCAGGTGTGCAGTGGTCGAAGATTCAAGACATGTGTCAAGTCCTTCAGTGTTTTGAGGAATGCACACGGCTGGTTAGTGCAGACAACGCCATAATAAGCATGAGCATCCCCCTAATGCGTCTGCTGATGCAAAGTTTGACGCACATAAAGGATCAGGCGTCTGCACCAGAGGAAGAGGAAAGCCTTGATGACAGTCAGCGATTGTCTGGTCAGGGCAGTGTACATGACGAGGTACCGGGCGAAGAGGAGGTGGAGGATGAGGAGGATGATGGGGATGAGTATATTTTTAATGAGGAAGCTTTCCCGGGGGCACGGGAAATTGGTGGCGTGGCAAGGCCGGGTTCTGGTTTTTTGAGGGACACAAGTGACGTAGATTTGCCTGCAACTGCCCCTCAACCAAGCACAACCGCAGATTTGACAACGGGAACTTTGGCCCACATGGCGGATTATGCCTTGCGTATCCTCAAAAGGGACACACGCATTACAAAAATGATGAACGATGACGATTACTGGTTGGCCTGCCTCCTTGATCCTCGCTATAAAGGCAAATTGCAAAATATTATGCCACATGAGAACTTGGAACTAATATTAGCAACAAAACAATCAACTCTTGTTGACCGTTTGCTTCTGGCATTCCCTGCACACAGCGCCCGTGATCGTTCTCACACGAGCTCCAGGGGCCAGCAGACCAGAGGTGTTAGAGGGGCAGAAATCAGAAGTGGCGTTGGCCAGAGGGGTTTTCTGACCAGGTTGTGGAGTGATTTTTCTATGACCGCAGACAGGACAGGTACTGCAGCATCAATTCAAAGTGACAGGAGACAACATTTGTCCAGTATGGTTACAAACTATTTTTCATCCCTTATCGACGTTCTCCCTCAACCGTCATTCCCATTTGATTACTGGGCATCCAAATTAGACACCTGGCCAGAATTGGCAGAATATGCATTGCAGGAGCTTGCTTGCCCGGCAGCTAGTGTCCTATCAGAAAGAGTATTCAGTGCTGCAGGTTCAATACTAACAGAAAAAAGGACTCGTCTGGCTACCCAAAATGTAGATGATCTAACCTTCATTAAAATGAACCACAACTGGATTTCAAAATCTTTTGCCCCACCCTGCCCGGCTGACACCTAGCTTTCCTATGAAAAGGTCTTGCCTGTGGACTATTCTGAATGACTTTTCCAATCTCGTAATTTTCTTCACCTGATTGTCCAGCATACGACATGTTTCCACCTCACGAAATGGCCAAACTCCCCACACGGGGCCGTGCTATCGCCACTTTGCGCTTGGACCCTTGAGAGTGCTGTTTGTCTGAAGAGGTGGGTGTGGCCGCTTTTGGTCGACGGCACTGCCACTGGGTCCCTCATAGTACAATAAAGTGTCTCTGGCGGTGGTGGTGCGCACCCAACGTCAGACACACCGTTGTAATATGAGGGGCCCTGTGCCTGTACCGCCGGCCACAAGACAGTTCCCCCCCCCAGCTCAAACAGTGCTCTACCACTAGCAAAATTATCTCTCACAGCTTCACCAATGTGTAGTCTAGGCGCTGACATCCTTCAATGCCTGGCACTGACAATACCATTGTTTTGACATTTTTGTTATGTTAGGCCTTCGAAGCCTGTCTGCGGTCCCTTCTTTCTACAACTACTACACTGACCAGGCCACTGCTGGCCGTGTTACCCTGGAACCAATTTAAAAGTGCCTACAGTCAGCCCAATTTTGTTATGTTAGGCCTTCGAAGACTGTCTGCCGTCACTCCTTCCACTAGACTTCCACTGACCATACACTGCTGCCCATGTACCCCTGGAACCAATTTAAAGTGCCTACAGCCAGCCCAATTTTGTTATGTTAGGCCTTGGAAGCCTGTCTGCGGTCACTCCTTCCACTAGGCCTCCACTGACCACACCACTGCTGCCCGTGTACCCCTGGAACCAATTTAAAATTGCCTACAGCCAGCCCAATTTTTTTATTTTAGGCCTTCGATGCCTGTCTGCGGTCCATTCTTTCAACTACTACTACACTGACCAGGGCACTGCTGCCCGTGTACCCCTGGAACCAATTTAAAATTGCCTACAGCCATGTGTTATTATTTTAGGCCTTCGATGCCTGTCTGTGGTCACTCCTTCCACTAGGCCTCCACTGACCTGTCTACTGCGGCCCGTGTACCCCTTGAACCAACCTAATAAAATATTTAAAAAATTAATTTGATTATAAAAAATAAGATCGTGTTGAGATCTCAAATGCAGACATTTTAACAATCAAAACAAACACACAACAAATATCTGGAACTGTACTACAAAGGTCCAACAGCTACAATTTCTTTCTCCTGCAAGAAGTTAACTGAAAGTTTTTTGGAGTTGTTAACACAGATATGGCATCCACCGAGTGTTGTCCTGTCGCGTCTCCTTTAAATTATTTCCAATAAGATGTTAAACTATTAATTTAATAAAATCAATAATTAAAAAAATAATTGAGTAAGTCAAAAGCACATTGCAAATAAACATTAATTACAAATCAAGAAGCATGGCGCGTCCGAGGGTGAGTAGATACCGAATAAGAATATAATCACCCTCGGACGCGCAATGCTTATTTACAACAGCCTTCCTTCCTAAGAATCAGCCCTTCCGTGGTGTAGAGAGAGGTTGTTGTTACACTCCAAGGTGTTCCCCAGGTTGCCTTTCCTGAGCTTCAATCTTCCGGCTCTCGTTTAGTAGCTGTTGGAAACTACGCTGCATTAGGCCTACTAATTGTGTATGGGTGAAACAGTGGCGCATCTGCGGTCCCTCCTTCCACTAGGCCTCGACTGACCTGTCTACTGCGGCCCGTGTACCCCTTGAACCAACCTAATAAAATATTTAAAAAATTAATTTGATTATAAAAAATAAGATCGTGTTGAGATCTCAAATGCAGACATTTTAACAATCAAAACAAACACACAACAAATATCTGGAACTGTACTACAAAGGTCCAACAGCTACAATTTCTTTCTCCTGCAAGAAGTTAACTGAAAGTTTTTTGGAGTTGTTAACACAGATATGGCATCCACCGAGTGTTGTCCTGTCGCGTCTCCTTTAAATTATTTCCAATAAGATGTTAAACTATTAATTTAATAAAATCAATAATTAAAAAAATAATTGAGTAAGTCAAAAGCACATTGCAAATAAACATTAATTACAAATCAAGAAGCATGGCGCGTCCGAGGGTGAGTAGATACCGAATAAGAATATAATCACCCTCGGACGCGCAATGCTTATTTACAACAGCCTTCCTTCCTAAGAATCAGCCCTTCCGTGGTGTAGAGAGAGGTTGTGTTACACTCCAAGGTGTTCCCCAGGTTGCCTTTCCTGAGCTTCGATCTTCCGGCTCTCGTTTAGTAGCTGTTGGAAACTACGCTGCATTAGGCCTACTAATTGTGTATGGGGTGTAGAGACAGGTTGTGTTACACTCCAAGGTTTTCACCAGGTTGCCTTTCCTGAGCTTCGATCTTCATGCTCTCGTTTAGTAGGTGTCGGAAAGTAGGCTGCATTAGGCCTACAAATTGGGTATGGGGTGGAGAGAGATGGTGTGTTACACTCCAAGGTGTTCCCCAGGTTTCCTTGCCATTGCTTCGGTCTTCCGACTCTCGTTTAGTAGTTGTAGAAAAGTACACAGCATTAGGCCTACAAAATGGGTATGGGGTGGAGAGAGATGGTGTGTTACACTCCAAGGTGTTCCCCAGGTTGCCTTTCCTGAGCTTCGATCTTCATGCTCTCGTTTAGTAGGTGTCGGAAAGTAGGCTGCATTAGGCCTAAAAAATGGGGAATGGGGTGGAGAGAGATGGTGTGTTACACTCCAAGGTGTTCCCCAGGTTTCCTTGCCATTGCTTCGGTCTTCCGACTCTCGTTTAGTAGTTGTAGAAAAGTACACTGCATTAGGCCTAAAAAATGGGTATGGGGTGGAGAGAGATGGTGTGTTACACTCCAAGGTGTTCCCCAGGTTGCCTTTCCTGAGCTTCGATCTTCATGCTCTCGTTTAGTAGGTGTCGGAAAGTAGGCTGCATTAGGCCTACAAATTGGGTATGGGGTGGAGAGAGATGGTGTGTTACACTCCAAGGTGTTCCCCAGGTTTCCTTGCCATTGCTTCGGTCTTCCGACTCTCGTTTAGTAGTTGTAGAAAAGTACACAGCATTAGGCCTACAAAATGGGTATGGGGTGGAGAGAGATGGTGTGTTACACTCCAAGGTGTTCCCCAGGTTGCCTTTCCTGAGCTTCTATCTTCAGGCTCTCATTAAATTGTGGTTAAATGGAACAACTGCATTTGGCGTACTAGTTGGTTTGGGGCCTACTATCGGTGTCTGCCACTCCTTGCTGTTCTCCTGGTTTCCTGTCCTGAAATACCATTTTCAGCCTCTCGTTAAGTAGTTGTTAATGTTAGACTGCATTTGGCCTACTAGTTGGGTTGGGGCCTACTATCGGTGTCTGCCACTCCTTGCTGTTCTCCTCCACTGAACAAAGCTGTGCCGCCTGTTTACTACGGTTGCCAATTTTGAACTGCATTTCGACTACTTACTGATTTGGCCCTACTCTCTGTGTCAGCCTCTCATTCCAGTTGTCCTCCACTGCAATGCCCCCTGGTTATTCCTGTGTTACCAATTTTGAACTGCATTTAGCCAACTTTATTCTTTGGGTCTATATCTGTGTTTCCTCCTCATCCTGCCCATTGCCCAGCCAGTGATAGATGAGTCTGCTGGTACATTGACCCATAACGCAACATTCCCCGTGCACGCTACACAACAACATTGTGACCCTGCTGAAAGTCAGGTTGCTCTTCCCGCATACCATACCACCTTACACGGGGACAAAGAGGAAGGTGCAGATGAAAGTGCAGGTTCCTTCATCAGGTGGGGGGAGGAATACTAGTTGGCGACGTCACTGGCACAGGGCCTCTCATAGTACGCAAAAGTGTTGCTGCCGGTGGGAGGCGCCCCCGCCGTGCAAACACACCGCTGTACTTTGAGGGGCCCTGTGCCAGTGCCAATGCCAACGAGTGGGCCCCCCCTGCTTGCTCAGGTTCACAGCACTTGCAAAGTTGAAATACTTACCTCTCCCTGCTCCACTGCCGTGACGTGGTCCAGATTTCCTGGGCCCACTAATTACTTGAACCAGCCCTACCCCCCACAACTTTAGCCAAATGACCCCCAATTTCAAATGCCTTCCAATTATTATAAGGTAAATTACGCTTGACAAGCTTCATTAAGAAGAATGGATGGTTTTGACATTAAAATGGGCACTCTAGGTGTTTTCCTGGCCCCCACTCACTGCCGACTATGCTGCCCCATTGACTTGCATTGGGTTTCGTGTTTCGGTCGATCCCGACTTTACGTCATAATCGGCCGATTTCACTCGACCCGACTTTGGACATAGTCGGGTTTCGCAAAACCCGGCTCGACTCTAAAAAGGTCAAGGTCGCTCAACTCTAATAGGGAGGTTATATGAAGTAATAAAATTAGATATAGGTGGGTTATATGGAGTAATAGGAGGAGATATAGGGAGGTTATATGAAGTAATAGGAGGAGATATAGGGAGGTTATATGGAGTAATAGGAGGAGATATAGGGAGGTTATATGGAGTAATAAGATGAGATATAGGGGGGTTATATGGAGTAATAGGAGGAGATATAGGGAGGTTATATGGAGTAATAGGAGGAGATATAGGGGAAGTTATATGGAGTAATAGGAGATATAGGGAGGTTATATGGAGTAATAGGAGGAGATATAGGGAGGTTATATGGAGTAATAGGAGATATAGGGAGGTTATATGGAGTAATAGGAGGAGATATAGGGAGGTTATATGGAGTAATAGGTGGAGATATATGGGAGGTTATATGGAGTAATAGGAGATATAGGGAGGTTATATGGAGTAATAGGAGGAGATATAGGGGGGTTATATGGAGTAATAGGAGGAGACATAGGGAGGTTATATGGAGTAATAGGAGGAGATATAGGGGAGGTTATATGGTGTAATAGGAGGAGATATAGGAATGTTATATGGAGTAATAGGAGGAGATATAGGGAGGTTATATGGAGTAATAGGAGGAGATATAGGGAGGTTATATGGAGAAATAGGAGGAGATATAGGGAGGTTATATGGAGTAATAGGAGGAGATATAGGGAGGTTATATGGAGTAATAGGAGGAGATATAGGGGGTATATGGAGTAATAGGAGGAGATATAGGGAGGTTATATGGAGTAATAGGAGGAGATATAGGGAGGTTATATGGAGTAATAGTAGGAGATATAGGGAGGTTATATGGAGTAATAGGAGGAGATATAGGATAGGTTATATGGAGTAATAGGAGGAGATATAGGGGAGGTTATATGGAGTAATAGGAGGATATATAGGGAGTTTATATGGAGTAATAGGAGGAGATATAGGGAGGTTATATGGAGTAATAGGAGGAGATATAGGAAGGTTATATGGAGTAATAGGAGGAGATATAGGAAGGTTATATGGAGTAATAGGAGGAGATATAGGGAGGTTATATGGAGTAATAGGAGGAGATATAGGGAGGATATATGGAGTAATAGGAGGAGATATAGGAAGGTTATATGGAGTAATAGGAGGAGATATAGGGGAGGTTATATGGTGTAATAGGAGATATAGGAAGGTTATATGGAGTAATAGGAGGAGATATAGGGAGGTTATATGGAGTAATAGGAGGAGATATAGGGAGGATATATGGAGTAATAGGAGGAGATATAGGGAGGTTATATGGAGTAATAAGATGAGATATAGGGAGGATATATGGAGTAATAGGAGGAGATATAGGGAGGTTATATGGAGTAATAAGATGAGATATAGGGAGATTATATGGAGTAATAGGAGGAGATATAGAGAGGTTATATGAAGTAATAAAATTAGATATAGGTGGGTTATATGGAGTAATAGGAGGAGATATAGGGAGGTTATATGAAGTAATAGGAGGAGACATAGGGAGGTTATATGGAGTAATAGGAGGAGATATAGGGAGGTTATATGGAGTAATAAGATGAGATATAGGGGGGTTATATGGAGTAATAGGAGGAGATATAGGGAGGTTATATGGAGTAATAGGTGGAGATATATGGGAGGTTATATGGAGTAATAGGAGATATAGGGAGGTTATATGGAGTAATAGGATGAGATATAGGGGGGTTATATGGAGAAATAGGAGGAGACATAGGGAGGTTATATGGAGTAATAGGAGGAGATATAGGAAGGTTATATGGAGAAATAGGAGGAGATATAGGGAGGTTATATGGAGTAATAGGAGGAGATATAGGAAGGTTATATGGAGTAATAGGAGGAGATATAGGGGAGGTTATATGGAGTAATAGGAGGAGATATAGGGAGGTTATATGGAGTGATAGGAGGAGATATAGGGGAGGTTATATGGAGTAATAGGAGGAGATATAGGGAGGTTATATGAAATAATAGGAGGAGATATAGGGGAGGTTATATGGAGTAATAGGAGAAGATATAGGGGAGGTTTTATGGAGTAATAGGAGGAGATATAGGGAGGTTTTATGGAGTAATAGGAGGAGATATAGGGAGGTTATATGGAGTAATAGGAGGAGATATAGGGGTTATATGGAGTAATAGGAGGAGATATAGGGAGGTTATATGGAGTAATAGGAGGAGATATCGGGAGGTTATATGGAGTAATAGGAGGAGATATAGGGGTTATATGGAGTAATAGGAGGAGATATAGGGAGGTTATATGGAGTAATAGGAGGAGATATCGGGAGGTTATATGGAGTAATAGGAGGAGATATAGGGAGGTTATATGGAGTAATAGGAGAAGATATAGGGGAGGTTTTATGGAGTAATAGGAGGAGATATAGGGAGGTTATATGGAGTAATAGGAGGAGATATAGGGAGGTTATATGGAGTAATAGGAGGAGATATAGGGAGGTTATATGGAGTAATAGGAGGAGATATAGGGAGGTTATATGGAGAAATAGGAGGAGATATAGGGAGGTTATATGGAGTAATAGGAGGAGATATAGGGAGGTTATATGGAGTAATAGGAGGAGATATAGGGGGTATATGGAGTAATAGGAGGAGATATAGGGAGGTTATATGGAGTAATAGGAGGAGATATAGGGAGGTTATATGGAGTAATAGTAGGAGATATAGGGAGGTTATATGGAGTAATAGGAGGAGATATAGGATAGGTTATATGGAGTAATAGGAGGAGATATAGGGAGGTTATATGGAGTAATAGGAGGAGATATAGGGGAGGTTATATGGAGTAATAGGAGGATATATAGGGAGTTTATATGGAGTAATAGGAGGAGATATAGGGAGGTTATATGGAGTAATAGGAGGAGATATAGGAAGGTTATATGGAGTAATAGGAGGAGATATAGGAAGGTTATATGGAGTAATAGGAGGAGATATAGGGAGGTTATATGGAGTAATAGGAGGAGATATAGGGAGGATATATGGAGTAATAGGAGGAGATATAGGAAGGTTATATGGAGTAATAGGAGGAGATATAGGGGAGGTTATATGGTGTAATAGGAGATATAGGAAGGTTATATGGAGTAATAGGAGGAGATATAGGGAGGTTATATGGAGTAATAGGAGGAGATATAGGGAGGATATATGGAGTAATAGGAGGAGATATAGGGAGGTTATATGGAGTAATAAGATGAGATATAGGGAGGATATATGGAGTAATAGGAGGAGATATAGGGAGGTTATATGGAGTAATAAGATGAGATATAGGGAGATTATATGGAGTAATAGGAGGAGATATAGAGAGGTTATATGAAGTAATAAAATTAGATATAGGTGGGTTATATGGAGTAATAGGAGGAGATATAGGGAGGTTATATGAAGCAATAGGAGGAGACATAGGGAGGTTATATGGAGTAATAGGAGGAGATATAGGGAGGTTATATGGAGTAATAAGATGAGATATAGGGGGGTTATATGGAGTAATAGGAGGAGATATAGGGAGGTTATATGGAGTAATAGGTGGAGATATATGGGAGGTTATATGGAGTAATAAGATGAGATATAGGGGGGTTATATGGAGTAATAGGAGGAGATATAGGGAGGTTATATGGAGTAATAGGAGGAGATATAGGGGAGGTTATATGGAGTAATAGGAGGATATATAGGGAGTTTATATGGAGTAATAGGAGGAGATATAGGGAGGTTATATGGAGTAATAGGAGGAGATATAGGGGGGTTATATGGAGTAATAGGAGGAGATATAGGGAGGATATATGGAGTAATAGGAGGAGATATAGGAAGGTTATATGGAGTAATAGGAGGAGATATAGGGGAGGTTATATGGAGTGATAGGAGGAGATATAGGGGAGGTTATATGGTGTAATAGGAGATATAGGAAGGTTATATGGAGTAATAGGAGGAGATATAGGGAGGTTATATGGAGTAATAGGAGGAGATATAGGGAGGATATATGGAGTAATAGGAGGAGATATAGGGAGGTTATATGGAGTAATAAGATGAGATATAGGGAGGATATATGGAGTAATAGGAGGAGATATAGGGAGGTTATATGGAGTAATAAGATGAGATATAGGGAGATTATATGGAGTAATAGGAGGAGATATAGAGAGGTTATATGAAGTAATAAAATTAGATATAGGTGGGTTATATGGAGTAATAGGAGGAGATATAGGGAGGTTATATGAAGTAATAGGAGGAGACATAGGGAGGTTATATGGAGTAATAGGAGGAGATATAGGGAGGTTATATGGAGTAATAAGATGAGATATAGGGGGGTTATATGGAGTAATAGGAGGAGATATAGGGAGGTTATATGGAGTAATAGGTGGAGATATATGGGAGGTTATATGGAGTAATAGGAGATATAGGGAGGTTATATGGAGTAATAGGATGAGATATAGGAAGGTTATATGGAGAAATAGGAGGAGATATAGGAAGGTTATATGGAGAAATAGGAGGAGATATAGGGAGGTTATATGGAGTAATAGGAGGAGATATAGGAAGGTTATATGGAGTAATAGGAGGAGATATAGGGGAGGTTATATGGAGTAATAGGAGGAGATATAGGGAGGTTATATGGAGTGATAGGAGGAGATATAGGGGAGGTTATATGGAGTAATAGGAGGAGATATAGGGAGGTTATATGAAATAATAGGAGGAGATATAGGGGAGGTTATATGGAGTAATAGGAGAAGATATAGGGGAGGTTTTATGGAGTAATAGGAGGAGATATAGGGAGGTTTTATGGAGTAATAGGAGGAGATATAGGGAGGTTATATGGAGTAATAGGAGGAGATATAGGGGTTATATGGAGTAATAGGAGGAGATATAGGGAGGTTATATGGAGTAATAGGAGGAGATATCGGGAGGTTATATGGAGTAATAGGAGGAGATATAGGGGTTATATGGAGTAATAGGAGGAGATATAGGGAGGTTATATGGAGTAATAGGAGGAGATATCGGGAGGTTATATGGAGTAATAGGAGGAGATATAGGGAGGTTATATGGAGTAATAGGAGAAGATATAGGGGAGGTTTTATGGAGTAATAGGAGGAGATATAGGGAGGTTATATGGAGTAATAGGAGGAGATATAGGGAGGTTATATGGAGTAATAGGAGGAGATATAGGGAGGTTATATGGAGTAATAGGAGGAGATATAGGGAGGTTATATGGAGAAATAGGAGGAGATATAGGGAGGTTATATGGAGTAATAGGAGGAGATATAGGGAGGTTATATGGAGTAATAGGAGGAGATATAGGGGGTATATGGAGTAATAGGAGGAGATATAGGGAGGTTATATGGAGTAATAGGAGGAGATATAGGGAGGTTATATGGAGTAATAGTAGGAGATATAGGGAGGTTATATGGAGTAATAGGAGGAGATATAGGATAGGTTATATGGAGTAATAGGAGGAGATATAGGGAGGTTATATGGAGTAATAGGAGGAGATATAGGGGAGGTTATATGGAGTAATAGGAGGATATATAGGGAGTTTATATGGAGTAATAGGAGGAGATATAGGGAGGTTATATGGAGTAATAGGAGGAGATATAGGAAGGTTATATGGAGTAATAGGAGGAGATATAGGAAGGTTATATGGAGTAATAGGAGGAGATATAGGGAGGTTATATGGAGTAATAGGAGGAGATATAGGGAGGATATATGGAGTAATAGGAGGAGATATAGGAAGGTTATATGGAGTAATAGGAGGAGATATAGGGGAGGTTATATGGTGTAATAGGAGATATAGGAAGGTTATATGGAGTAATAGGAGGAGATATAGGGAGGTTATATGGAGTAATAGGAGGAGATATAGGGAGGATATATGGAGTAATAGGAGGAGATATAGGGAGGTTATATGGAGTAATAAGATGAGATATAGGGAGGATATATGGAGTAATAGGAGGAGATATAGGGAGGTTATATGGAGTAATAAGATGAGATATAGGGAGATTATATGGAGTAATAGGAGGAGATATAGAGAGGTTATATGAAGTAATAAAATTAGATATAGGTGGGTTATATGGAGTAATAGGAGGAGATATAGGGAGGTTATATGAAGCAATAGGAGGAGACATAGGGAGGTTATATGGAGTAATAGGAGGAGATATAGGGAGGTTATATGGAGTAATAAGATGAGATATAGGGGGGTTATATGGAGTAATAGGAGGAGATATAGGGAGGTTATATGGAGTAATAGGTGGAGATATATGGGAGGTTATATGGAGTAATAAGATGAGATATAGGGGGGTTATATGGAGTAATAGGAGGAGATATAGGGAGGTTATATGGAGTAATAGGAGGAGATATAGGGGAGGTTATATGGAGTAATAGGAGGATATATAGGGAGTTTATATGGAGTAATAGGAGGAGATATAGGGAGGTTATATGGAGTAATAGGAGGAGATATAGGGGGGTTATATGGAGTAATAGGAGGAGATATAGGGAGGATATATGGAGTAATAGGAGGAGATATAGGAAGGTTATATGGAGTAATAGGAGGAGATATAGGGGAGGTTATATGGAGTAATAGGAGGAGATATAGGGAGGATATATGGAGTAATAGGAGGAGATATAGGGAGGTTATATGGAGTAATAAGATGAGATATAGGGAGGATATATGGAGTAATAGGAGGAGATATAGGGAGGTTATATGGAGTAATAAGATGAGATATAGGGAGATTATATGGAGTAATAGGAGGAGATATAGAGAGGTTATATGAAGTAATAAAATTAGATATAGGTGGGTTATATGGAGTAATAGGAGGAGATATAGGGAGGTTATATGAAGTAATAGGAGGAGACATAGGGAGGTTATATGGAGTAATAGGAGGAGATATAGGGAGGTTATATGGAGTAATAAGATGAGATATAGGGGGGTTATATGGAGTAATAGGAGGAGATATAGGGAGGTTATATGGAGTAATAGGTGGAGATATATGGGAGGTTATATGGAGTAATAGGAGATATAGGGAGGTTATATGGAGTAATAGGATGAGATATAGGGGGGTTATATGGAGTAATAGGAGGAGACATAGGGAGGTTATATGGAGTAATAGGAGGAGATATAGGGGAGGTTATATGGTGTAATAGGAGGAGATATAGGAAGGTTATATGGAGAAATAGGAGGAGATATAGGGAGGTTATATGGAGTAATAGGAGGAGATATAGGAAGGTTATATGGAGTAATAGGAGGAGATATAGGGGAGGTTATATGGAGTGATAGGAGGAGATATAGGGGAGGTTATATGGAGTAATAGGAGGAGATATAGGGGGTTATATGGAGTAATAGGAGGAGATATAGGGAGGTTATATGGAGTGATAGGAGGAGATATAGGGGAGGTTATATGGAGTAATAGGAGGAGATATAGGGGAGGTTATATGGAGTAATAGGAGGAGATATAGGGAGGTTATATGAAATAATAGGAGGAGATATAGGGGAGGTTATATGGAGTAATAGGAGAAGATATAGGGGAGGTTTTATGGAGTAATAGGAGGAGATATAGGGAGGTTATATGGAGTAATAGGAGGAGATATAGGGGTTATATGGAGTAATAGGAGGAGATATAGGGAGGTTATATGGAGTAATAGGAGGAGATATCGGGAGGTTATATGGAGTAATAGGAGGAGATATAGGGGTTATATGGAGTAATAGGAGGAGATATAGGGAGGTTATATGGAGTAATAGGAGGAGATATAGGGAGGTTATATGGAGTAATAGGAGAAGATATAGGGGAGGTTTTATGGAGTAATAGGAGGAGATATAGGGAGGTTATATGGAGTAATAGGAGGAGATATAGGGAGGTTATATGGAGTAATAGGAGGAGATATAGGTGTTATATGGAGTAATAGGAGGAGATATAGGGAGGGTATATGGAGTAATAGGAGGAGATATCGGGAGGTTATATGGAGTAATAGGAGGAGATATAGGGAGGGTATATGGAGTAATGGGAGGAGATATAGGGAGGTTATATGGAGTAATAGGAGAAGATATAGGGGAGGTTTTATGGAGTAATAGGAGGAGATATAGGGAGGTTATATGGAGTAATAGGAGGAGATATAGGGAGGTTATATGGAGTAATAGGAGGAGATATAGGGGTTATATGGAGTAATAGGAGGAGATATAGGGAGGTTATATGGAGTAATAGGAGGAGATATTGGGAGGTTATATGGAGTAATAGGAGGAGATATAGGGAGGTTATATGGAGTAATAGGAGATATAGGGGGGTTATATGGAGTAATAGGAGGAGATATAGGGGGGTTATATGGAGTAATAGGAGATGTAGGAGGGTTATATGGAGTAATAGGAGGAGATATAGGGAGGTTATATGGAGTAATAGGAGGAGATATCGGGAAGTTATATGGAGTAATAGGAGGAGATATCGGGAGGTTATATGGAGTAATAGGAGGAGATATCGGGAGGTTATATGGAGTAATAGGAGGAGATATCGGGAGGTTATATGGAGTAATAGGAGGAGATATAGGGAGGTTATATGGAGTAATAGGAGGAGATATAGGGAGGTTATATGGAGTAATAGGAGGAGATATCGGGAGGTTATATGGAGTAATAGGAGGAGATATAGGGAGGTTATATGGAGTAATAGGAGGAGATATAGGGAGGTTATATGGAGTAATAGGAGGAGATATCGGGAGGTTATATGGAGTAATAGGAGGAGATATAGGGAGGTTATATGGAGTAATAGGAGGAGATATAGGGAGGTTATATGGAGTAATAGGAGGAGATATCGGGAGGTTATATGGAGTAATAGGAGGAGATATAGGGAGGTTATATGGAGTAATAGGAGGAGATATCGGGAGGTTATATGGAGTAATAGGAGGAGATATAGGGAGGTTATATGGAGTAATAGGAGATATAGGGGGGTTATATGGAGTAATAGGAGGAGATATAGGGGGGTTATATGGAGTAATAGGAGATGTAGGAGGGTTATATGGAGTAATAGGAGGAGATATAGGGAGGTTATATGGAGTAATAGGAGGAGATATCGGGAAGTTATATGGAGTAATAGGAGGAGATATCGGGAGGTTATATGGAGTAATAGGAGGAGATATCGGGAGGTTATATGGAGTAATAGGAGGAGATATCGGGAGGTTATATGGAGTAATAGGAGGAGATATAGGGAGGTTATATGGAGTAATAGGAGGAGATATAGGGAGGTTATATGGAGTAATAGGAGATATAGGGGGGTTATATGGAGTAATAGGAGGAGATATCGGGAAGTTATATGGAGTAATAGGAGGAGATATCGGGAGGTTATATGGAGTAATAGGAGGAGATATCGGGAGGTTATATGGAGTAATAGGAGGAGATATAGGGAGGTTATATGGAGTAATAGGAGGAGATATAGGGAGGTTATATGGAGTAATAGGAGGAGATATCGGGAGGTTATATGGAGTAATAGGAGGAGATATCGGGAGGTTATATGGAGTAATAGGAGGAGATATAGGGAGGTTATATGGAGTAATAGGAGGAGATATCGGGAGGTTATATGGAGTAATAGGAGGAGATATAGGGAGGTTATATGGAGTAATAGGAGGAGATATAGGGAAGTTATATGGAGTAATAGGAGGAGATATAGGGAGGTTATATGGAGTAATAGGAGGAGATATAGGAAGGTTATATGGAGTAATAGGAGACATAGGGAGGTTATATGGAGTAATAGGAGATATAGGGGGGTTATATGGACTAATAGGAGGAGATATAGGGAGGTTATATGAAGTAATAGGAGGAGATATAGGGGAGGTTTTATGGAGTAATAGGAGATATAAGGAGGTTATATGGAGTAATAGGAGGAGATATAGGGAGGATATATGGAGTAATAGGAGATGTTGGAGGGTTATATGGAGTAATAAGAGGAGATATAGGGGGTTATATGGAGTAATAGGAGGAGATATAGGAGGTTATATGGAGTAATAGGATGAGATATAGGGAGGTTATATGGAGTAATGGGAGAAGATATAGGGAGGTTATATGGAGTAATAGGAGGAGATATAGGGAGGTTATATGGAGTAATAGGAGGAGATATAGCGAAGTTATGTGGAGTAATAGGAGGAGATATAGGGAGGTTATATGGAGTAATAGGATGAGATATAGGGAGGTTATATGGAGTAATGGGAGAAGATATAGGGAGGTTATATGGAGTAATAGGAGGAGATATAGGGAGGTTATATGGAGTAATAGGAGGAGATATAGCGAAGTTATGTGGAGTAATAGGAGGAGATATAGGGAGGTTATATGGAGTAATAGGAGGAGATATAGGGAAGGTTATATGGAGTAATAGGAGGAGATATAGGGAGGTTATATGGAGTAATAGGAGGAGATATAGGGAGGTTATATGGAGTAATAGGAGGAGATATAGCGAAGTTATGTGGAGTAATAGGAGGAGATATAGGGGAGGTTATATGGAGTAATAGGAGGAGATATAGGGAAGGTTATATGGAGTAATAGGAGGAGATATAGGGAGGTTATATGGAGTAATAGGAGGAGATATAGGGAGGTTATATGGAGTAATAGGAGGAGATATAGGGAAGGTTATATGGAGTAATAGGAGGAGATATAGAAGGTTATATGGAGTAATAGGAGGAAATATAGGGGAGGTTTTATGGAGTAATAGGAGATATAGGGGAGGTTATATGGAGTAATAGGAGGAGATATAGGGGTTATATGGAGTAATAGGAGGAGATATAGGGGATGTTATATAGAGTAATAGGAGGAGATATAGGGAGGTTATATGGAGTAATAGGAGGAGATATAGGGAGGTTATATGGAGTAATAAGAGGAGATATAGGGAGGTTATATGGAGTAATAGGAGGAGATATAGGGAGGTTATATGGAGTAATAGGAGGAGATATAGGGAGGTTATATGGAGTAATAGGAGGAGATATAGCGAAGTTATGTGGAGTAATAGGAGGAGATATAGGGAGGTTATATGGAGTAATAGGAGGAGATATAGGGAAGGTTATATGGAGTAATAGGAGGAGATATAGGGAGGTTATATGGAGTAATAGGAGGAGATATAGGGAGGTTATATGGAGTAATAGGAGGAGATATAGGGAAGGTTATATGGAGTAATAGGAGGAGATATAGAAGGTTATATGGAGTAATAGGAGGAAATATAGGGAGGTTATATGGAGTAATAGGAGATATAGGGGAGGTTATATGGAGTAATAGGAGGAGATATAGGGGATGTTATATAGAGTAATAGGAGGAGATATAGGGGATGTTATATAGAGTAATAGGAGGAGATATAGGGAGGTTATATGGAGTAATAGGAGGAGATATAGCGAAGTTATGTGGAGTAATAGGAGGAGATATAGGGAGGTTATATGGAGTAATAGGAGGAGATATAGGGAAGGTTATATGGAGTAATAGGAGGAGATATAGGGAGGTTATATGGAGTAATAGGAGGAGATATAGGGAGGTTATATGGAGTAATAGGAGGAGATATAGGGAAGGTTATATGGAGTAATAGGAGGAGATATAGAAGGTTATATGGAGTAATAGGAGGAAATATAGGGAGGTTATATGGAGTAATAGGAGATATAGGGGAGGTTATATGGAGTAATAGGAGGAGATATAGGGGATGTTATATGGAGTAATAGGAGGAGATATAGGGGATGTTATATAGAGTAATAGGAGGAGATATAGGGAGGTTATATGGAGTAATAGGAGGAGATATAGGGAGGATATATGGAGTAATAGGAGGAGATATAGGGAGGATATATGGAGTAATAGGAGGAGATATAGGGAGGTTATATGGAGTAATAGGAGGAGATATAGGGAGGTTATATGGAGTAATAGGAGGAGATATAGGGAGGTTATATGGAGTAATAGGAGGAGATATAGGGGATGTTATATAGAGTAATAGGAGGAGATATAGGGAGGTTATATGGAGTAATAGGAGGAGGTATAGGGAGGTTATATGGAGTAATAGGAGATATAGGGGGTTATATGGAGTAATAGGAGGAGATATAGGGAGGTTATATGAAGTAATAGGAGGAGATATAGAAGGTTATATGGAGTAATAGGAGGAGATATAGGGGAGGTTATATGGAGTAATAGGAGGAGGTATAGGGAGGTTATATGGAGTAATAGGAGATATAGGGGGTTATATGGAGTAATAGGAGGAGATATAGGGAGGATATATGGAGTAATAGGAGGAGATATAGGGAGGATATATGGAGTAATAGGAGGAGATATAGGGAGGTTATATGGAGTAATAGGAGGAGATATAGGGAGGTTATATGGAGTAATGGGAGGAGATATAGGGAGGTTATATGGAGTAATAGGAGGAGATATAGGGAGGTTATATGGAGTAATAGGAGGAGATATAGGGAGGTTATATGGAGTAATAGGAGGAGATATAGAAGGTTATATGGAGTAATAGGAGGAAATATAGGGGAGGTTTTATGGAGTAATAGGAGATATAGGGGAGGTTATATGGAGTAATAGGAGGAGATATAGGGGTTATATGGAGTAATAGGAGGAGATATAGGGGATGTTATATAGAGTAATAGGAGGAGATATAGGGAGGTTATATGGAGTAATAGGAGGAGATATAGGGAGGTTATATGGAGTAATAAGAGGAGATATAGGGAGGTTATATGGAGTAATAGGAGGAGATATAGGGAGGTTATATGGAGTAATAGGAGGAGATATAGGGAGGTTATATGGAGTAATAGGAGGAGATATAGCGAAGTTATGTGGAGTAATAGGAGGAGATATAGGGAGGTTATATGGAGTAATAGGAGGAGATATAGGGAAGGTTATATGGAGTAATAGGAGGAGATATAGGGAGGTTATATGGAGTAATAGGAGGAGATATAGGGAGGTTATATGGAGTAATAGGAGGAGATATAGGGAAGGTTATATGGAGTAATAGGAGGAGATATAGAAGGTTATATGGAGTAATAGGAGGAAATATAGGGAGGTTATATGGAGTAATAGGAGATATAGGGGAGGTTATATGGAGTAATAGGAGGAGATATAGGGGTTATATGGAGTAATAGGAGGAGATATAGGGGATGTTATATAGAGTAATAGGAGGAGATATAGGGAGGTTATATGGAGTAATAGGAGGAGATATAGGGAGGATATATGGAGTAATAGGAGGAGATATAGGGAGGATATATGGAGTAATAGGAGGAGATATAGGGAGGTTATATGGAGTAATAGGAGGAGATATAGGGAGGTTATATGGAGTAATAGGAGGAGATATAGGGAGGTTATATGGAGTAATAGGAGGAGATATAGGGGATGTTATATAGAGTAATAGGAGGAGATATAGGGAGGTTATATGGAGTAATAGGAGGAGGTATAGGGAGGTTATATGGAGTAATAGGAGATATAGGGGGTTATATGGAGTAATAGGAGGAGATATAGGGAGGTTATATGAAGTAATAGGAGGAGATATAGAAGGTTATATGGAGTAATAGGAGGAGATATAGGGGAGGTTATATGGAGTAATAGGAGGAGGTATAGGGAGGTTATATGGAGTAATAGGAGATATAGGGGGTTATATGGAGTAATAGGAGGAGATATAGGGAGGATATATGGAGTAATAGGAGGAGATATAGGGAGGATATATGGAGTAATAGGAGGAGATATAGGGAGGTTATATGGAGTAATAGGAGGAGATATAGGGAGGTTATATGGAGTAATGGGAGGAGATATAGGGAGGTTATATGGAGTAATAGGAGGAGATATAGGGAGGTTATATGGAGTAATAGGAGGAGATATAGGGAGGTTATATGGAGTAATAGGAGGAGATATAGGGAGGTTATATGGAGTAATAGGAGGAGATATAGGGGATGTTATATAGAGTAATAGGAGGAGATATAGGGGGTTATATGGAGTAATAGGAGGAGATATAGGGAGGTTATATGGAGTAATAGGAGGAGATATAGGTAGGTTATATGGAGTAATAGGAGGAGATATAGGGAGGTTATATGGAGTAATAGGAGGAGATATAGGGAGATTATATGGAGTAATAGGAGATGTAGGAGGGTTATATGGAGTAATAAGAGGATGTATGGGGAGGCTATATGGAGTGATAGGAGGAGATATAGGGAGGTTATATGGAGTAATAGGAGGAGATATAGGGAGGTTATATGGAGTAATAGGAGGAGATATAGGGGGTTATATGGAGTAATAGTAAGATATATAGTAAATGTTATATGAAGTAATAGGAGGAGAAATAGGGAGGTTATTGGAGTAAAAAAGGAGATATAGGGAGGTTATAATCTTCCAGTAATGTATTTAGGAGGCTGAGTGTATCCTCTTCGATGCATAAGACCTATAGTATTGCATATGGAAGGAAATGCTGGTCCCATGCTGTGATGTAAGGCTTGTTAGTTACTAGCAAGTTAGTGCGGGATTTGGATTAATAGGGTCATTTCCAGATGTAAGCAGCTGCATAGCTTGCATGCTATGGAAATCCCACAAGGAACAAATATTATGTATGTGTGAGATATCTGGGATGTGTGGTGGATAGCCTCAAATAGATTGGATTTATTAAAATTTCATTAACTCATTGGTGACTGGAGTGCTGCATAATTATTCATTTTATGTTACTTTTTATAGCTCCATGTTACAGCTTCTTTGGGATATATGTAATGTTGGTGGACAATGGCTGTCACATTCCTATCACTGAAGACACTAATCGTGTTATGTATTGTAATCTGAATAATGTCTTGCATCTTAATGTAAATAATGTTATGTTGTATAGAATGTGATAAGCATTGGTAATGTAATGTGTTTCTGCAGCGCCCCAGAGATCTGGTCGTTGCAGTAAGACACTCTGCCGCTAAGGAGAGTGGCGGTACTTCTGATGGCACTGTAGGAATTCTCCTGACCAGGTATCACCAGCACACATTACACTTCACACTCCGGCCACTAGGGGGAGAAAAAGGCTTTATTTATTGGGCCACTCCTCACACTGGTAAAACTAGGGGCTGGGGAGGAAGTTAGTCAGAAGCTGACTGGGTTGGATTCAGGCAACATCCCGTGGCAGGGGGTGTTGCAGGGAGAAGACACAGGGGGGTCCCTGTCAGGCGTGGGAACCTGGCAGGTGCCTAGCGAACAGAACAGAACGTTACGGAACCGCGCCTGCACTACCTTGCGGCGGTATCCTAAGAAAGAGATAAGAAAGGAAGGATATTGTGGAACAGTGTAAACGAGATCAAACAAAAAGGAGTACCAGTAGGAGTTGTGCCATGAGACCGAGGCAACATCCTACTGAGGCGTGTAGCCGGTGGCCGGAACACCGCGGGAGTAACTGACTTCAGGCCTTACTTCAAACTCCGCAGGACAGTTAATTATAGGTTGGCTGTCTACCTTAAATTTCCTAAGAAGACATAGGGGGCAACATTGGGAGAGGGGCGTCTCTAGGGTCCCGGAAGACCTCCAAGCCTTCCCGTCATACAGGTGCGTCCTAGCCAAAACATACCTGGGGGACGAGAAACTAGCAACATCTGGAACTAAAGAGAGAGAGAGCTGTAGAGAACGAACGAACGAGAACAGCAGTTGTGAGGACTATTCCGAATACTCAGCAGGGTAGGACTAAAACACACAGGCGCTAGTGGTGGGCAACGATTTCCATCTGTGAGGGAAACTCTGGAAGTGCCCATCGGACCGGCCGGTCTCTGATAGCCCTGTTAAACGTGCTCTGGATTGAGGATCCTGAAGTCTTCAGTAAAGAGGTAAAGAGACTGCAACCTGGTGTCCTCGTTATTGACTGCACCCTACACCATCACCATCCACCTTACTGGGAAGCCCTGGGGACATACTTCACCCTAACACCCTCACAGTCCACACACACAGCCATACCTCCACTTTCATGTAAAGTGCTGGGGTGCCACAGACGAGTGCTTTGCCCATGACTGCTGCCCCGCACCAGGTCACATATATTTAATCTCCCTATAACGTTCATTATTCCTGATATCAACTGCAGAATAGTTATTCTGTGATAATGTGCAGGTGGCTATACGCTAGTAATAAGGTAGCATAAAGAAAAGCAACTAAAATTGAAGGATTCGTCAGTATTTCCTACATCTTGTTTAATTGAGGGAAGAATCCCCTGTGTAATTTTAAGGTAACTATTTAATTCATCTTATGATTGGGTCCACTCCCAAAATCTCTCTTTTTGCCTATGCATATTGGGCATGCAGGAGTCCTAAGCGCAGAGCCCATATACTCAGTGGCTATGAACGTAAGCCACAATGCTCTGCAGAATTCTTCATGCTACAGATACCATTGGCGCCCACTGGTCCTCAATGAATGAAGATGTGATTTATCATCTGATGTGATATCCATTAGAAGAAGAAATATGATGGAATCTGCAACTGAGCCTCAACAACTGAACAGAGACTGTCCCTTGAAAAATGTTGTTCCTGGTCAGCATCCTACAGTATCAGAAAATGGATGTTATTGTATACTCCTCAAAACACAATGAATAACGATCTTTAATCTAATTTCTTTATATAAGATTCATTACTTTCTAGAATTCCTGTGAAGTAAAGGTCCCACTTAGTAATAAGCTTCACTCCTAACCATCTCAGATCCAGCAAGACAGTCATGATTTATTTATTATTTTATTAATAATCTTTATTTTTATATTGAGCGCTAACATATTCCGCAGTGCTTTACAGGTTGCACACATTATCATCGCTGTCCCCGACGGGGCTCACAATCTAAATTCCCTATCAGTATGTCTTTGGAATGTGGGAGGAAACCGGAGAACCCGGAGGAAACTCACGCAAACACGGAGAGAACATACAAACTCTTTGCAGATGTTGTCCTGAGTGGGATTAGAACCCAGGACTCCAGCGCTGCAAGGCTGCTGTGCTAACCACTGCGCCACCGTGCTTATTCTTTGCTTATATAGCGCTATCTCATTCTGCAGCGCTCTTACAGACATTATCATCACTGTCACCAATGGGGCTCATACTCTAAATTCCCTATCAGTATGACTACGGAGTGTGGGAGGAATACCCATGCAAACAAGGGGAGAACATACAAACTCCTTGCAGATGTTAGGTTTTGTTAGGTCTGAGATGTGTTGACTTTCAATATCTCTGTGCAATATCTCGTCTCTTGTCATTCAGGATCACAGTGTATGTGATTTCATTGCTCAGTAGTTCTTGGGGGAATTTTCTATGTCTGAATGTGTATTAAATTCTTCTTCTTTACAGGTACACTGTACTGGTACAAGGAACTGCATCTCTATATACCAGTGCATTTCTGTGTACCTGTATTCTAGAGGTAAAATAAAAGCCAGATATTTTTTTCTGCCTATAAACTTACTAAAAAATCATGAAAAATAATTACATTAGATCATCAGATCATCAGATCATCGTTCTTTCCTACCAGAATCTTCTCTTCTTGAACGGCAGCGCAGTTTCATCTACTTAACTGAATCCTTGTCCCTGAGTTTTTTTTTTGTCCCCGAATAATACCATAGAGTCAGACATGGCTACTGTACGGATCAGCGAGATTTCTTGTATCCAAGGCTTCAACTTTCCTATCCTAATGTGTTGGATTTAGTGAATCTTTGAAAGCCCCTGGGCTGTGAAATTCCAGGTCTCAGTCCTTTCAGGCCCAAAACATTGAGACCTCTGGGGATACAATGCGGATGAAAAAGATTAACCCTTTCATTGCATGGGTATATTACTCAGTGATATGCAAGTGAAAAGATGTACGTTTTACTGCAATGTCTGGAAGTACTGTATGTCCCATGGACGGGAAGAACTGAAGACATATTAGTATCTTACTGTACAATACCATAATGAGGGAAATATAGATTTTTCTTTATCTTATAACTACCATTGGCATGACTATAGTCAGTACAGGAATACCAGTTGAGAATTTATATTCTATCCATTATCTGTGAATATCAACCTAAATCAATATCTCATTTGATATCTATAACCCTGTATGTAACCCTTTCTCATGTACAGCACCATGGAATTAATAGTGCTATATAAATAAATAATAATAATTTTAATTATTGGAGTATTACCTATCTTATGTTTTGTATTTTATCTATCTATCTATCTATCTATCTATCTATCTATCTATCTATCTATCTATCTATCTATCTATCTATCTATTATCTATCTGTCTATCCACCCATCATATGAAATCCATTTAAAAAGCTCTATATTAAAATAAAGAACACCCTAACAGATTCCTGCTATTACATTTTTATCTAAAAAAAAATTGTGACTTGATAAATCCGGGATCCAAGAAGTATCATTTCTCCTTGTGGAGAGTGACATGTTAAGCATGTCGAGGTGAGGAGACTTAAAGCCGCAATGCTCCTCTGGGAAATGGGCAAATTGTCTCTTCAGAGAGGAAGAGGACTAGAACTCTAGTGCCACCTATTGGAAGTAGCAATCCTAACTGTCAATGTCAACCCTTTAACGAGCCTTGTTAGGATTGCTACTTCCAATAGGTGGCACTAGAGTTCTAGTCTTCTTCCTCTCTGAAGAGACAATTTGCACATTTCCCAGAGGAGCATTGCGGATTTAAGTCTCCTCACCTCAACATGCTTATCATGTCACTCTCCACAAGGAAAAATGATACTTCTTGGATCCCGGTCAGATGCCTCTCAATCAGCCAAACCAGATCTCCACTTTGCACTGATGAGGGGCAGTACCCCAAAACACAGTGTCTGCAAGTTGAGATTCTGGTTTGGCTCTTATCCTAAGTCATGTGACAAGGCTCGGTAAAGGGTTGACATTGACTGTTAGGATTGCTACTTCCAATAGGTGGCACTAGAGTTCTAATCTTCTTCCTCTCTGAAGAGACAATTTGCGACTTGATAAATAAAATAGTTCTGTCTGAATGTAGCTACCACTAGGGGGAGCAATCTGTATATAAATAATTACATCTAGTGTTATAATGTGTCACCTCTGTATACTGCATAGTCATTTTCTTTTCCTTCCAATTGTGATCTCTTCTCTGAAACATTTTCTTTTTTTTCTATGCCGGTTTTTGCTATGTCTGTATACAAAAAAAGGTTGCACTCTATCATGCAAAAGCACGTCGAATATGAAATACATGAAATATGAATAGCAAAACGGCTTTTTGAACATTAGGCAACATTTGTGAGACGCTTAGCACAGAATTTGGCCAAATAGTGTGAGCCCATCAACCATCGTCAAGGTGGTCTCATTAATCTGATGGGTCCCTGACCTCCCTGTCCAAATGTGAACACTTACCGAAGGCTAATGTCTGTATGCTTGGGTGAATGTGGACACCTCTTTCAGCAAAGCCTACATATGGGTTGGCCGGAACCAAGAGTGATTAGATGTAATTAAAAACCACATGGTGATGGGAGGAGTGCTCAGTCAGTAAGCTAACATAGAAATGACAGAAAAACGACTGGCACATCCAAACTAGTGTGAATAGGTGCATACCAGGAGCAGCTACCTCCATATACAATATACAAAAAAGTAGTATTCTGTAACCATGAGATGTCCATGCCTTTCCAGGAGAAAAATTGATCTTGTGATTGTTCTTGAGAGCCAAATATTAAGGAAAATCACAAGACTCCAAAGATGAGAATTGATGAAAGGTTATTTAGTGCACCTACCTGACATCCGTCATTTGCACACAGACCTCACATCCAGCCTATATTACTGGAAGAGACACTCCCAGAGGAGAAAAATATCAAACTCTTGAGCAGTCTGCAAACTATATATCAGTGGGGAAGGAGTGTGCTGAAAATAAAGAAGCTCTGAAATTTGCACACTGAAACTTAGTGCAACTTTATTATTAAAGGTAACAATTAGTGATGAGCGAATATACTCGTTACACGAGATTTCTCGGGGGTCCTCCGAGTATTTTTTTAGTGGATGGAGATTTAGTTTTTCTTGCCGCAGCTGAATGATTTACATCTGTTAGCCAGCATAAGTACATGTGGGGGTTACCTGGTAACGAGTATATTCGCTCATCACTAGTAACAATTAATATATATGTATATATATATATTTTTTTTCAGTCTACAACTATGATTTTCTAGCAGTAGTAATTTTCTTGTAGCAATCTGAAATGCTGGTGAGCACTAATCAGGCTTAGAAGCTAAATGCAAATTAGCCTGGATGTGCATTAGGGGTGTGTCCATACACTCTGCGTGCTTTGTAACGCCCCCGTTGTATTTCCAGGAACATTTTCATGCAGTTTCAAAGTTTAATTACTCTGCATTGGCACTTCGGTTACTGAAAGACAGGTATCATTTTTACTATTATTTTAGGTCCCATATAGCCATATAACTAGTTTGAGTAGTAGAAATCTTTCTGATAAATTTCTATAATCTCCCATTTTTTAATCATTGGAATCCGAATGACTTGCAGTCTGGAAGGAGCCATTTAAAGTTCTGGATTATAAGATATAACATTCCAGATGAAAGGAATTCATAACAAGATTAATGTTTTACTGTTTTACTCTATTTTCCTATTTCATTTTGTAAAAATGCTCATTGCATGCGGTGATGACAAGTGTTTGAATGACCCATTAATAACTAAGCGGCCAAGTGTCAATGGTGCCATTCAAACCGTGACATATTTTACAATTTTGCAGGGCATGGCCTATTTCTGGTCTCATGTGGATCAGTACGAGCACTGTAACATACTCTCAGTGGCTTAAAGAGCGTAGCATGAAGAGTGCATGGAAAACACAGGGAAAAGCCGTGACTGGAGGCACATGGATTATTATTATACATCGAGTACTTGTGAATGATCCTTAACGGCAGGGAAATTACAAATGACTAGAAAAATTCAGCCAAGGAAAGCTGACAACTAGTAGAGCTTCATTAATGCTCCCACACAGCTTTCCCAGGATCTGGAACAGCAAATTTGTCCAGATGTGCAGATCAGATCTAGGCAGAATAAGAGTCGGGAAAAGATCAGTGCAAAATCTGAAACTGGGCTCCCAATTATCACTGGGCTTTAAATGGAATCTGTCACCAGGCATGTTCTGACCCATCTGAGAGCAGCATGATATAGGAGCAAAGACCCTGTTTCCAGCGATGTATCACTTACTAGGCTGCTTGCTGCAATTTTGATAAAATCACAGTTTACTCTGCTGTAGATCTACCATCTCTCCGAATGCTGAGCCCTGTATAACCCCGCCCACATCACTGATTGGCAGCTTTCTGTGTACACTGTGCATGGGCAGAAAGCTGCCAATCAGTGGTGGGTGGCAGGATTATACAGAGCTCATGAAGATGGCAGCAGGTTTACTAGTCCTCTACTGATAATCTCCTGCTAATAAAACAGTGAATGCATCAAAAGTACAGCAAGAAGCCCTATAAGGGACACATCATTGGTATAAAAGAAGGGATGAACAGCGCTCCAGCCGGGTGTCGTGGTAACAAAAAGGTCTTTATTAATCCATGTAAAAGCGACGTTTCGACCAGTATCCTGATCTTTTTCAAGCATGAAAACATGCTTGAAAAAGATCAGGATACTGGTCGAAACGTCGCTTTTACATGGATTAATAAAGACCTTTTTGTTACCACGACACCCGGCTGGAGCGCTGTTCATCCCTTCTTTTGGACTATTTGATATATCCAGGTTGGTTCCCTGGACAAGGAACGAGCGCCCGTTTGTGTGAGTGCTGTCAGCCCCTCTTTTTTTTTTTTTTTTTCTCTACATCATTGGTATAAGGGTCTCCGTATCTATATTACATTGCTGGAAAAACCTGGTGACAGATTTGTTTTAGTAGTATTGGCCTCATATAGACACACGAGAACATTTTCTTCCCCACTCCCACACTCTGCTCCCCAGAGACATAGTGCTACTGCAACCCCTGCACTCACTACAGTTTTACCCCTGGGCAGAGTTATTCCGCAGAGAGTCATGACATGCTAGATACAGGTGCTTCTCACAAAATTAGAATATCATCAAAAAGTTAATTTATTTCAGTTCTTCAATACAAAAAGTAAATCTCATATATTATATAGAGTCATTACAGAGTGATCTATTTCACGTGTTTATTTCTGTTAATGTTGATGATTATGGCTTACAGCCAATGAAAACCTAAAAGTCATTATCTCAGTAAATTAGAATACTTTATAACACCAGCTTGAAAAATGATCTTAAAATTAGAAATGTTGGCTTACTGAAATGTATGATCAGTAATTGCACTCAATACTTGGTCGTGGCTCCTTTGGCATCAATTACTGCATTAATGCTGTGTGGCATGGAGGCGATCAGCCTGTGGCACTGCTGAGGTGTTATGGAAGCCCAGGTTGCTTTGATAGCAGCCTTCAGCTCTTCTGCATTGTTGGGTCTGGTGTCTTTCATCTTCCTCTTCACAATACCCCATCGATTCTCTATGGGGTCAAGATCAGGGAATTTTCTGGCCAATCAAGCACAGTGATACTGTTGTTTTTAAACCAGGTATTGGTACTTTTGGCAGTGTGGAGAGGTGCCAAGTCCTGCTGGAGAATGAAATTTCCATCTCCAAAAAGCTTGTTGGCAGAGGGAAGGATGAAGTGCTCTAAAATTTCTTGGTAGACGGCTGCGCTGACTTTAGTCTTGATAAAACAGAGTGGACCTACACCAGCAGATGACATGGCTCCCCAAACCATCACTAATTGTGGAAACTTCATGCTAGACCTCTTACAGCTTGGATTGTGGCCTCTCCACTCTTCCTCCAGACTCTCGGACATTGATTTCCAAATGAAATGCAAAATTTACTTTCATCTGAAAACAACACCTTGGACCATGGAGCAACAGTCCAGTTCTTTTTCTCCTTGGCCCAGGTAAGACGCTTCTAACGTTGTCTATTGGTCATGAGTGGCTTGACACAAGGAACGTGACAGTTGTAGCCCATGTCCTGCTTATGTCTGCATGTGGTGGCTCTTGATACAGTGACTCCAGCAGCAGTCTAATCCTTGTGAATCTCCCCCAAAGTTTTGAATGGCCTTTTCTTAACAATCCTTTCAAGGCTGCGATTATCCCAGTTGCTTGTGCACCTTTTTCTACCACACTTTTTCCTTCCACTCAACTTTCCATTAATATGCTTGGATTCAGCACTATGTGAACAGCCAGCTTCTTTAGCAATGATCTTTTGTGACTTACCCTCCTTGTGTATTGTGTCAATGACTGCCTTCTGGACATCTGTCAAGTCAGAAGTCTTCCCCATGATTGTGGAGCCTAATGAAACAGATTGAGGGACCTTTTTAAACGCTTAGGAAGCCTTGGCAAGTGTTTTTTGTTAATTATTCTAATTTACTGAGATAATGACTCTTGGGTTTTCATTGGCTGTAAGCCATAATCATCAACATTAACAGAAATAAACACTTGAAATAGATCACTCTCTTTGTAATGACCTTATACTGTATAATACAGTGCCTTGCGAAAGTATTCGGCTCCCTGGAACTTTTCAACCTTTTCCCACATATCATGCTTCAAACATAAAGATACCAAATGTACATTTTTGGTGAACAACAAGTGGAACACAATTGTGAAGTTGAACGAAATTTATTGGTTATTTTAAATTTTTGTGGAAATTCAAAAACTCAAAAGTGGGGCGTGCAATATTATTCAGCCCCTTTAACTTAATACTTTGTTGCACCACCTTTTGCTGCGATTACAGCTGCAAGTCGCAAGGGGTATGTCTCTTTCAATTTTGTACATCGAGAGACTAAAATTCTTGCCCATTCTTCCTTGGCAATCAGCTCGAGCTCAGGGAGGTTTGATGGAGATCGTTTGTGAACAGCAGTTTTCAGCTCTTTCCTCAGATTATTGATTGGATTGAGGTCTGGACTTTGACTTGGCCATTCTAACACCTGGATACGTTTATTTATGAACCATTCCATTGTAGATTTTGCTTTATGTTTGGGATCATTATCTTGTTGGAAGACAAATCTCCGTCCCAGTCTCAGGTCTTTTGCAGACTCAAACAGGTTTTCTTCAAGAATGTTCCTGTATTTGGCGCCATCTATCTTCCCATCAATTTTAACCATCTTCCCTGTCCCTGCTGAAGAAAAGCAGGCCCAAACCATGATGCTGCCACCACCATGTTTGACAGTGGGGATGGTGTGTTCAGGGTGATGAGCTGTGTTGCCTTTACGCCAAACATATCGTTTGGCATTGTTGCCAAAAAGTTCGATTTTGGTTTCATCTGACCAGAGCATCTCCTTCCACATGTTTGGTGTGTCTCCTGGTGACTTGTTGAAAACATTAAATTACACTTTTTATGGATATCTTTGAGAAATTACTTTCTTCTTGGCACTCTTCCATAAAGGCCAGATTTGTGCAGTGTACGACTGATTGTTGTCCTATAGACCAGGGGTGTCAAACTGCATTCCTCGAGGACTGCAAACAGGTCATGTTTTCAGGATTTCCTTGTACTGCACATGTGATAATTTAATCACCTACACACATAATGATTGCAGCACCTTGTGCAATGCTAAGGAAATCTTGAAAACACGCATGGTTTGCGGCCCTCGAGGAATGCAGTTTGACACCCCTGCTATAGACAGTCTGTCCCACCTCAGCTGTAGATCTCTGCAGTTCATGCAGAGTGATCATGGGCCTCTTGGCTGCATCTCTGATCAGTCTTTTCCTTGTTTGAGATGAAAGTTTAGAGGGTCAGCCGGGTCTTGGTATATTTTCAGTGGTATGATGCTCCTTTCATTTCAATATGATCACTGTTATGACCTGGTGGTCAGGACAATAATGGACCTGGTGGTTAAGAGCACACGGAATGACCTGATAGTTACTGATAATAAGGACGAGCTCTGGGACGTGGGAACTCTGCTGACCGCAATCCCTAAACCTATCAAACACACTAGAAATAGCCGTGGATTGCGCCTAACGCTCCCTATGCAACTCGGCACAGCCAAAGAAACTAGCTAGCCCTGAAGATAGAAAAATAAAGCCTACCTTGCCTCAGAGAAATTCCCCAAAGGAAAAGGCAGCCCCCCACATATAATGACGGTGAGTAAAGATGAAAATACAAACACAGAGATGAAATAGATTTAGCAAAGTGAGGCCCGACTTACTGAACAGACCGAGGATAGGAAAGGTTACTTTGCGGTCAGCACAAAAACCTACAAAAAGACCACGCAGAGGGCGCAAAAAGACCCTCCGCACCGACTCACGGTGCGGAGGTGCTCCCTCTGCGTCCCAGAGCTTCCAGCAAGCAAGACAACAAATTAAATAGCAAGCTGGACAGAAAAATAGCAAACCCAAGAAATACAAGCTGGAACTTAGCTTCTGATGGGAAGACAGGTCACAAGAACGATCCAGGAGTGAACTAGACCAATACTGGAACATTGACAGTTGGCATGGAGCAAAGATCTAAGTGGAGTTAAATAGAGCAGCAGCTAACGAATTAACCTCGTCACCTGTGAAACTCAGAAACACCCACCAGAGGAAGTCCATGGACAGAACCAGCTGAAGTACCATTCATGACCACAGGAGGGAGCCCGACAACAGAATTCACAACAGATCACTTACACAGTGCTCCTTGGGATGTTTAAAGTTTTGGAAATCATTTTGTATCCAAATCCGGCTTTAAACTTCTCCACAACAGTATCACGGACCTGCCTGTTGTGTTCCTTGGTCTTCATGATGCTCTGTGCTTCAAACAGAATCCTGAGATTATCACAGAGCAGGTGCATTTATACGGAGACTTGATTACACACAGGTGGATTATATTTATCATCATTAGGCATTTAGGACAACATTGGATCATTCAGAGATCCACATTGAACTTCTGGAGTGAGTTTGCTGCACTGAAAGTAAAGGGGTCGAATAATATTGCACGCCCCACTTTTCAGTTTTTGAATTTCCCCAAAAATTTAAAATAACCAAAAAATTTCGTTCAACTTCACAATTGTGTTCCACTTGTTGATTCTTCACCAAAAATTAACATTTGGTATCTTTATGTTTGAAGCATGATATGTGGGAAAAGGTTGAAAAGTTCCAGGGAGTCGAATACTTTCACAAGGCACTGTATATCAGTTTCACTTTTTGTATTGAAGAACTGAAATAAATTAACTTTTTGATGATTGAGGGACCTTTTTAAACGCTTAGGAAGCCTTTACAGGTGGTTTTTGTTAATTATTCTAATTTACTGAGATAATGACATTTGGGTGTTCATTGGCTGTAAGCCATAATCATCAACATTAACAGAAATAAACACTTGAAATAGATCACTCTCTGTGTAATGACTCTATACTGTACAATATGAGTTTCACTTTTTGTATTGAAGAAGTGAAAGAAATTAACTTTTTGATGATATTCTAATTTTGTAAGAAACACCTAGATGTCTCCCAGAGGAACTTACAGCCTAGTTGGGTTCATCCAGTGTTCCCATATTCCTGAATTGCAGATCTCTCCTGGAATACACTGATACTATCCATCTCCTACATAAACATGCAGATTTTCAACTCATGACTCGGCAAGGGAGGTATGACATTCCCAGTGAAAACTGTGGCTATTATGTTTTTGTTCCAAACAATTTTATTGGATTTTTCAACTGAAATAAGGTAATTATGAGGGGTGGGTAGGGGAGGGGGGGGGAAAGGGGAAGGTAAATGTTGAGGGGGGTAAGGGGAAAAAAAAACATTATGGCTAATATGTTTTTAACCCAGCTTTCTCGTTTTCCTGAATGGCAAATACAGCACTATATTCTATGGACAACTGGGAACAATAAACATTTGCTCTCCTAAAACATCTTTATTACAAACTCTTTGGCAGTTGCAGGCAGTTTACATTTCATCCATCCCCTTGGGAAGCGTATTCACCCGGCTTTCCCAAATTTCTGAGGGGCAGAAATATAGCACTAGATCCGCTGCACAGAGCTATATGACATCTTCTATGAGGGCTGTAGCCGACTTGATTTTCCCAGCTTTCCCAGACGCCTGAATGGCATATCTGCCTGGTTATATAATTATACCTACCTTGTTTGCTAAATTCGGATGCTACAGATTCCAAAGACTGTCTATTGGGATCCTTGGAAGTGTCTCTACAGCAGTTTGTGGGGTCTCCTATAAAAGATCCAAAAGGATCGTATGAGAAGACCAATGCTATAAATGACCTCTGATAGGTGGAGATATTGCATAGGGACCCTCAAGCTTCAAGTTACCCTTCTATGTATATCAATACAGTGCACCCCTTTACCTTATAATCTATTTCATGAAGTTTGACGGCCATGTGGCAAACAGTTGGTGGACACCAAGGTACCTGAAGTGCCAGCATAGGGGTAGAATGCACATACACGATGCATAATGGTATGAAGACATTTGAAATACTCTTTTTTTTTACAGATCCCACCATGGTGTCACGTGCTCGAAGCATCACTATAAAAATAATTGATGCAATTCTGCACAAGTTCAGGGCTCTCGCATGTATGTGCCACCCAGCCAGCTGGCTCATTAATCACCCAGTGTGTGCCAGATTCTATGGATTGGGCCCAGCACCCCCCAGGCAGTAATACATACGGTATGCCCGCTGTGCAGCATGGCATTATTCTACATTACCCAGCACACATTCTTCCTGTCAAACCCCATGTGTGAGCAGCAAAATGCACACATGAGGATCAGCAGAGGGACAAAGGAAAACGCTGCGTCTTCTGTTTTCTCGTCTCCTCTTAAATAATTAGCAGTTAAGTGTTCTCGGGGCTGAGATCCAAACATCATTCCCTAAATCCAATCCTGACAACCAGTCGTTGCTTGTTGGATCGCTTCCCTGTATGGGAGGGAGGCGATGCTGTGTGTCAATGGGATGGACTTACAGCTAATGGGAGGACAGCTAAGGGGAAGGTTTTCTTTAAACAGAAGGGGATGGCTTGTCAAAGCTTTAGGGGCAGGTGTAGCTGAATCGCAGCATTCTCCATCTGCTTATCACTCCACAGCCATCAGCCCTATAGGACCAGGAGAATGGACGCTCCACTGCTTGTCATCCTATGCAGCATAGTAAGTGCATCCTCTCTACAGGACCAGTGCTCCATCATTCATTACCAGACCCAGCTCCATACATTATATGCAGATATTATCGTTATATACCACGTGGCACTTTTTTGGTGATTTGGCCACCTCCATTATCTGGACTTCATGATAACATCTTTGTCCCTCTTTCCAGAAGTGTTCTTCTAGGCTAAGCTTTGCTCTTTGATGCTGTTGTCTTATGTGTTATAGGTTTTGTAGACTATTTATCATGTGTTTTATGTCGTGATGTATTGCTGAGAGCCATGCTAGCCCAGTTCTGCAGTGTATAAGGGTTTGGCTCGTGGATAATGCAGTGGTGGATAATTACCTTCCTATTACTGCGCACACAAAACCCTACAGACTCGGATTTCAGCAGGAGCTGCACAATGCATGCCCTTCAGCCCAGAAGCCAGTCCCAAACCTTTCAACCCCCCTCCCTATGTAAAAATCCATTAATGGAATATATCAATGGGTTAGTTGGTGCATGGAAGCTGTCACTCTGCTTATCTGCTGTTCCTCCGCACAGTCTCCTTTCCTTCTATATTCTGCTTATTTTCATGGTCTTTATTGCATTTCCAGCTCATTTTTATGGCATCATGCAAACTTACATATCCTTGCTCGCTTAACTCCCTTCCTTATGGAGTTGTTTCAGTCCTTTTACACTCTTAAGGTTTCATTCATTTGTTTCACTGAAATCTGGATTATCCCCTTTGCTCCTGTATAGCACCAACTATAATAGCCTTGTTCTTGAGTGTAAGCTCTTTTGGTCTAATTCATTTTCCTCAACATAGTTATCTCCGTATTACTCAATTTAGATTACAAGTTCTTCTGGTCTGCTTCTGTTCCCTTATATAGCACTATATATAATTTCCCAGTCTAAATTGCCAGCTCTTTTTCCTTTCTTTAGTCCCATCTGTAATAACTTGGTCTAGATTGAAACCTCGTGGGGTCAAATTTCTTGATTTGTATAGCTCCGATTGTAATAGCTTGATGAGTGCAAGCTCTGTGGTCTACGTCCATAATCTCTTTACCCTTACTTGTGCATTGGCCTTTATTATATGGAATTACACGGAGTAACACAGTCAATAACTACAGTACCCATCTTCAGGTAAAATTCTTCGATGGCGCCCGGTCCATGTACAAACAGTGCCAGTGTAGGTGGGAAGTCATTTAAAGGATGACTTTCTCTGCATGTGAAGTACCAGGAGGCAGCTGTGAATTTTGGCAGGCTGTGTCTGAGATTTCACGGGATATGGTTTGAATGGGGAAAGGATTTGGGTTGTAACTTTTTGAAAAGGGGTTTGTAGAGATGGTAAGGAGACAGGCCAAGGTCGTGGTTTATGACTAGTAGGGTATTCTCAATGGATGGTGAGTCAAGGAGCCGTTTCTGGAAACACTTGGAATGTGACGATATTTTTGAGGTTCTCACTCCGATAGGGTTTCAATAAGGAGTTGTTCGTTGTGCCAAAGGCTTGATAAATTTTGCCACAGACAGTGTTATTTTAGGTACTGTCAAAGAAAATAGGTTTAGAGTTAACACCAAAGAAATTCAAGAAATCTTTCTGATCGAAATGTAATAATAAAACCCTGAACTACCTCTTTAAAACACCCTTCAGGTTTAATAGTGGATTATATAGAGGCAGCAGGGATATTGTCCCATAGAGATCCATGACACTTTCACTATATGCGATATTGACTTGTGTCTTTTGGGGTTAAGAACGTTAGATAGGACTTGATAACACACAGTGAGATATTCCTTCACAAATTAATAATGAAACAGTTATCTTCACAGGGTTAATTGTAAATCTATAGTTTATATTCTATAGTCCAATTTGAACTTTTCTATAGTTAAACCCACCTTTTTACAAACAATAAATTGGATCTGCACTATGTTGTCCATAATCAGATGGGATGGTATAAAATCCATTGCTAATATTTTAATGTACTTTATTATGTACTTAGTTGGTGTATCAGATGAGATGACTACAGAACCAGTTTGGTCTACTGGTAAACTCATGGTGACCCTAGTTTGGTTTCTTCGGGTTGTTCTGTATGAGTTTTCAAGCTTCTCATTGTCATGTTCATGATTATCTATATACTCATGGTCTTCTTTGATGAGTTGGATCTTGTCATAATATGGGGAGAGTAATAGAAAATTAGATAAACTCAAGTAGGCCAGTCATTTAGAGCTGGATTTGGTTCAGATTTAAATTCAAATTTGACAAGCAGGGTATAATTTGAGGGCGTTGAAAGCCTTGTAACAAATCACTGAGGTCTCAATATGGAGTGAGGTCCTTCTAATGTGCTGTGTTGTGTAAGATGAAATGAGTATTTCAAAAGTGACCTTTGCTGGAATGATGCTCTGAATGTTGATTATTTAAAGAATGTGAAGCCGAGTATGTTTGTTTATGGGTCATTTCACATGAGCAGCGTCAATTATAGAAAAAAAATTACACATTTGGGCAAATAACCCTGAAGAAAAGGTGTAGATGGAAAAGAAGACAAGGCAGGATCATGAAAAATGCTCTATATGAATGGATACGGAGAAACCTTAACATGTGGCCTGGGCTTGGGGTGACATGGTCTTCAGACAGAAGTGGGACATCCCTGATTCTTGTCCATTCTGAGATAGATTATGGTAGAAAAGTACATTGGAATGAGGTATATAGAAATGGTGGGATGTCACATCACATACTGAATTTAGATTCCATCTAGTTGGAATTTCATCACCACATTCCTTGCCACATGGCATAGGTAGATTTATTGCTTGTTTGACCCAAATTTCCATTCCATGTGCCAAGGTTGAGTACCATCATTTTCTTTTTCTTTATTGTGCGCAGTGGTTGAAGTCATGACTTGCGCTTGACTTGGATTAAAGTGAGGAGGAGTTGCGCAGTCGTCAACCTCACTCTCTCGCCCGTACCTATCAAGCCCCAGTGGCAAGAACTAGGCGAGACAACTGGAGATAGGTCAGGGTGCAGTGGATGGCCAGCAGTGTCCTATATGTGCCTCGCTGCGCCCTCTCAGCGCTCCACAACACTGTGCTGGAAATCGCTTGTCTGTCCGTTGAATCTTGGTTTCTTCCGCACAGTCTGCCATATCCAGTCTTCACATGCAAGGGTAGGCAAACCCTTGAAAATCACTGTAGGTCTCAAAGAAACCCAACAGCTACCCTCACCTGGTTTGGCCCGCCTGCGGAGGCGGTGTTTCGGGGTGTACCCGCTGCCGCATGCTAGCAGCTACTTGGAGGTACAGGTGAGAGTTGAGCATCAGATGAGGACCAAAGATGGAACAGCTGTCCAAAGAGGACACGGCAAGCACTCCACCAGAGGTGCTACCTCTATATAGATACCCCATCTAGATGGTCCATTCCATGACCATAGGATTGACTCACCACTCTTGATCTCTAACACTATAGACCCTATAGAGAGGATATCTCTGCACAGGTTCTCCATGCCTTCTAAAATAAGTGATGAGGCCAAACACGGTGCCTTTTAGAAAATGTATGGTCTAATTCTATGGTATATACACATTTGACTGGAATAATGAATTGCTCAGAAAGTGTCAACAACAGCTTTAACATATCTTGATTGATATTGCCATTGTTTAGTAATTCAGAAGAAACGTTTTTGATATATTTTTTATGCTTTTCTCATTTTCAAGTAGGTTTCCTCACACATGCCAAAAAAGTCTTGGGTTGTGCATGTTGACTCCCTAGGAAATTTATCCTAGTTTATCATGTACTGTGTGAGCCCTGTTAGGCATTCTCTGACATTTTAGTTCGCTATTACTATTATTTTCTTAGCAGCATCCTTTGGTTAAGATTTGGACACTATAGTTTTTACACTGTCATTTTGGAATTGGTATGGTGCTGGGCCAGCATCTCTGGGTTATTGCTGATGTTCGGGCTTCCTTAGTCTATCCGAGCTTTCACTTTCTTAATTCAAACATCAAGCAGATTAAAACAACTATCCTAAAATCTGCTAATTACTTCTCCCTAAACTCCATGACAAGTTGTAGACCTGTCAGAAATGGGGCTGGGAACACAACACAAACACTGTTACTCCCAGGAATACAATAGTAATAGCATCTTCAGGAGCACACTACTCCCCTGCCTTCGAGTTTCCTGTGTTGAAGGAGGTGGGGCGCTCCTGATGATTTGCACAACAGCATGGTTGAGGTGCTGGCACCAGACTGTGCGCAAGCCAATGCAGCATGAAGACGCTACTTTGTTTCCGCAGCATCAGAGGAATGTAGGATACACTAAAGCTGTTTGGATATAGCCAGTTTCAGAGTATCACGTAAAAGCTGTATAGCAAAGAGCTTGTAAGTGCTGTGCTCAGTGCCTTGGAGACCGGTCACCACTGATAGACTGCAGAGGTGGCCAGTAACCCAGGTAATGAGCAGTAAACTATATAATTAAAATTCTATCTGTCCTTAAAGGTTTTTTTAAGAGGTAAGTTGCAAGGTTGCTTGTTTTTATAATCACTTTGCAATGTTATCAGTTTAAAAAGATGAGACAACCCATTTACCATAATGTTATATCACTGAGTTGTACTGAACATGAGATCAGATCTACAAAATCATGCATGCTTAGCTAACTATAAGCCTTTCTTTCACCACTGCTATGCAGTGTATGTGTGCACACAACAGGTGACTGGATCCATACGCTTAGTCACCGGCACTATAAAGGTGTGTACATAACAGGCCTGCAGATGACATCTAATCATTCTTGTGCTATATCTTAAATCTAGCCAAGCCACCACATACGTAAAGAATCTGTGTGTCCTGGACATTATGTCTACTTACATGCCTGGTCGTGTGTTTAATTGTGCGCTCATGTGAATTGGTGCGTGTCTACACTGGCTTGTTTGTGTGTGTGTAGACTTGTTTTTAATTATTTTTCAGATTGATTCAGAAACCTTCAGTGAATGTCTTTCTGAGCAATTAAGAACAAGGAAACCCTTTCCAATTACCTGGCCCCTTAAATTAACTTTTGTACAAGGAGTTGTTGCACATGACACCTCTACCTCTCCAGATGTAGAAAAATCCAGTAATCCATGCCAAAAATTTCATTTTTTTTTGTCCAGTCAAGGCTAGTTTTAGAGGAAACATGGGGCACATGCCATGGAACCTCAACTACTATGGTTACACAAGATCAAGATCTAAAGGAGCCACTGACTTGGTTGTCCCCAAGACTCCTGTAGACTACTGTGGAGAGTCTTTCAATGAAGAATCGTAACACCTCTACGTACATTTCATATTAGCTGGTCAGTTGGTCCCACTAAAATTGGCTGACTTTGCCTACATCTATCCAACATGTATAGCCACCTTTATTTTGTATGCCGTTTTGAAGGTTCTATTAAATATATCTAAGCTTTTATAGTAGTTTGGCCTTAAAATAAGGTGGCAACAAAAATGGTAATTGTAGTGGTAACAAGTAGCGATCAAGGATCAGAAAAGCCTACAACCTTCAGTAACTACCGATCGACCAAACCGCTGCACGACCAGCTCTACCCTCGTCTACTGTATCCTCACCCATCCCTTGTAGATTGTGAGCCCTCGCGGGCAGGGTCCTCTCTCCTCCTGTACCAGTTATGACTTGTATTGTTTAAGATTATTGTACTTGTTTTTATTATGTATACCCCTCCTCACATGTAAAGCGCCATGGAATAAATAGCACTATAATAATAAATAATTATAATAAATAGAATAGATTTATAGTTCTCAAAATCAAGGCGTCTTCTCGTCAGGGTCAAGAACCCATATTATTACGCAGTAGGTGCTGGAGCAGTTGTCTACAATTAATATGCATAGACTCTTAGTGCCAATTGTTTTGCTATGGTTCCTGATCAATAACATAGCTTTCTTTTTAGAATAAATTTACAAGATTAATCATAAAGTCATATAACTCAAAACTATGGTAAACTCTAGCAGTGCCTCTTTCATTGTAAGCTTCTCATGAGTTTTTCATCAGACCTGATGCTCTTTGGACCTCAATGGAAAATCTGTAACAGGCCTCCACACCTAACATATGCTATTTAAGGTACTGATGTCTTACTATTTGACAGAAGTTTTTTTAGGCCTCCACAGAAATTAGGGGCCGGGTGTGACTTTTACTTCTGTACACTCTATAGCTACACCCTAGGTTTGTCCATGCAAGTGTAGCGTGGCGCGGGGCAGTAGCATCGGGCAAGGCCCTGGTCTTCTCCTGTTATGCCCCCACGTGCTACATGAAAGAGTGGCTGGGTGTTGGTGCTGTGAGGGCCTTGCACCCATGCAGGTTGCCTATAGCCACTCTCTAAAACACAGTCTTTGCTGAACCGTAACTTAGTAACTGTTATGTACAAGGGGTAGCAGCTAAAAAGTTTTATGGATGTTCCCTTCCCAGTGTAAAGCATTTTCACACACACATGGTTTCCTTCCACTTTAGTATACTCCAGGGCCGGTGAAGCACACTGTTTTGCCCTACTTCGTCACAGCCTAGCTTGTCGCTACAGTCCTGATCATCAAGTCTCTCTGCTTCCTCAGCTGTTCCACATTCTATTTCTTCCTATACTTGCACCCTGCATCTACCGCTCGGGATCCCCACTAGTCCCAGAAACTCAGTCCTGTTTAAGTGTGCTACCTTCAACGTCTAGCAAGTTCAGGGTTTCATGTGAAATGTCATCCTATCCAAAGACCCCTTTAACCGGTCTCATCTTCTGTCAGTTCCAGGTACCGCCACTCCCTTGTCCCTAGTCTGCTTTTCTTAGTATTTCACCCAAACTTCAGCACTGCTCACTGAAACTTCTTGTTTCAACTTCAACTTGTCCCTATCTGATTAACTGCAGGAAGCCGTCACTTGCCCTATCACTGAGCCCCTCCATCTATGGACTAGTTCCGAACATTAACTCTTATCTTACCCTATTGTCACTACCTAACTACAGTCACTATTTATACTACCTACCTTATGTCCTAATTCCTAACCCATGTCTTACCCTACACTGTACACTACTAACATTACATATATTGCATTCTCACAACCTACATTATACATTACTACACATTACATACAAAAGACCCAGGACACTATACACATGAATCGATTGGTGTCTTCAGGGGTAGGAACCTGACAGTGCAGTCCACACCCCCTACACATGGTCTAGCAGATGGGTCAGTCAGGCCACTCTGATCACTCTGGAGGGACATTTTGACCTTTTAATAATTAACTCTACCTTTAATTAATTTGTTTACCCTAGGCCTCATAATATCTGATTTCTGATTGCTTACTGAAATGCTTTAGACAGTGTCTTATTAGGAAAAAGGTACGACCCACTTCCAGAGATGCTCAAAGCCAATAGTGATGACTTAATTGCCATTTCAGAGTCACTAACACTTGCTTTAAAGCTGACCATCTGTCTTTATGAATGGGACAAGCAGTGGTGTTGACAGTCCACATCTGAGAGGACCAGGAGGGGGCCATCACCTTTTTAGCTTCTCTGTCAGGGCCAGATAAAGGTTTAGATGATCTGTACCCTGGGGCAACGGAAGCTGAAGGATAAATCTTCCATTATATGGTCTGCTATCACCTATCCCTTAGAAGAATTTATTGGAAGACTTGCAAGTCTCAAATTCATCTTCATCTGCTATTTTACATTAGGAATCAAGAAAATTTCATGACATACATAGTAGATAGGGAACCGCAAGCAAATTTCCAAATGTGGCCTCTGCTATGGAAGCCAGATTTACCACCAAGTACAAAGGAACCTGGTATGTATTTCCACCTTCAGCCATTTGCCCAACCCTTGGGTCAATTCCCAACTTTCTACCTCTGTATGAGGGAGTCCATCAAGGAACGTTATGAGCTGAACCAGACTTATTGTATTGGTTACACACAGGATTCTTTATGGTTATAGCCCCAAACCTCGTTGGGGCACCATTGCCAGTGACCAATGTGTCTTCTATTCGAGCTCCATTTCCAAATAAAAGTATACAGCTCTGCTTTAAATATATAATATGCGTATAATACATATTTATGTGTGTTTCCATGGCATTAATACAATTCTACGTCAGTGTGTGAGGTATAAAAATGTAGGCTTCCTGCAGAGGGTGTGAAAAAGACAAGTACATAAGATGCTCGGGGCACTAAGTGTTTACTAGGAACCTCTGCGACCTGTGGTAAACGTGCGCCTGCAGGTTGTCAGCGTCACTTAGTTATGTCAATGAGGAGGACAGGGCCAAAAGCAGCTGTAGAAAGCCCTGCAAGAATTCAAAGTATCCGAGGGAGGGACAGGGGAGATGCTCTGCAGATCAAAGCCATGACAGAGGTCCTGCAGGTGTCACTTCTATGGAAAAATCTGTGCAGGTGTAATGCGTGTCAATGGCAGGTGCTCTGCTTACTAACGGGGGAAATCACTTGACTTTAAATATGAGACCCTGACACTAAATTCACAAATTCATATAATCTTAATGTATGTATTAGCTGAGTCACGGAGGTGTATCTTGCCTTAGCGGTCACACGCACTTACCTATGAGGGTCAGTCTCTCTGATTATCCATGGTTCAACAGGTGTATTAAGAGTTTCAATATTGGATCAGCCATTATATATTATATACCATTTTACTGCCTTTTTGCTATTTCATTTAGCTTAATTATCATGATAGCTGCTTACAGTTTGTATTCTACATATCATTAGCTGGACTTTATTCATCTATGGGGTTATACTATTGCCCCTGGCAGTATTATATTCTGTACATCAGAGGTGCCCAACATGCGGCCCGGGGGCCACATACGGCCTGCGATGCCAGCTGAGAAGCAGCAATGATGTCCTGTGTAGACATCTCCGGATGCCTCATACATCTGGAGAATGGAGGCTTTTAACCTGACACTCCAGAAAGTAGTATGTGAATTAGACACGTGGCCGTCCGTGTCTGGGGCTCGCACCACTGTAGCTTATGGGAGCTCTGAATCATTAGGCAGTGAGCACAAAACTCCTGATCTTGGGCATGCATCACCTCTTTAGGGCCTATTCACACAGTTTTTTAGTGGATTTTACTGCAAATCTACATAAAAAATGCTTCTTATTTAAAAAAAAAATATTTAGAATTGAGAGTCCTCAGTGGTTGATGCCTTTTAATGGCTAACTGAAAAGATGGTAACAAATTGCAAGCTTTCGAGACTACACAGGTCTCTTCATCAGGCAAAGACTAAAAGAAATTCTAAAGAATCACATATTTATGCAAAACACAGCACAGAAAAAAGGAAAAACCATGGATAAGACAGGTGACATGAAGCAGAATTACCATGAGTGATAAATAGTTATGTCCATAAATATTGGGCCAATTCTTAGATAAGGATTGTTTTATTGTCCTCTGATTAGGGTCTCTGTTGTGATGACCCCTCATAGTCTAAAGGGCAAGTTCTTTAGTGGATGTAAAAAGACATAAATCCGTGCGACACATTCATTTCTGCATTAAGACTGTCAAAGGTCGTCATCAGTTTATATTCCCAGACTCTTCTGTCTCTCTGAGATTTGAAGCTACCTTTTAACACAAGTAATTTCATGTCCATATTGTTATGATTTGGGAGACAAAAATGTATTGCCACAGGTAGATCCATTCTTTTTTCTCTTTTTTTGTGGCGGTGAGAATTCATTCTTGTTCTAAGCTTTTGCCCTGTCTCCCCCACATACAGACCCCCAGTTGGATATTTAGCACAAATAATTAGGTACACCAATCCTCTCTAACAGCTGCAGGTACCTTTCCTTGCAATTAGAAAAAATGTAAAACCTGTCCATTTATAATGACCACGGACAAGATAAAGATCCCCAACTCACATCAGGACTACAAGATACCAGGCACTTTCAACTGCATCACTTCTAATGTGGTGTACCTAATTATTTGTACTAAATGTCCAACTGGGGGTCTGTATGTGGGGGAGACAGGGCAGAAGCTTAGAACAAGAATGAATTCTCACCGCCATACAAAAAGAGAAAAAAGAATGGATCTACCTGTGGCAATACATTTTTGTCTCCCAAATCATAAAATTATGGACATGAAATTACTTAAATTGTTAAAAGGTAGCTTCAAATCTCAGAGAGACAGAAGAGTCTGGGAATATAAACTGATGACGACTTTTGACACTCTAACTGCAGGAATGAATGTGTCGCACGGATTTATGTCTTTTTACATCAACTAAAGAACTTGCCCCTTAGACTATGAGGGGTCATCAACAGAGGCCCTAATCAGAGGACAATAAAACAATCCTTATCTAAGAGCTGGCCCAATATTTATGGACATAACTGTTTATCACTCATGGTAATTCTGCTTAATGTCACCTGTTTTATCCATGGTTTTTCCTTTTTTTTTCTTCTGTGCTATGTTGTGCATAAATATGTGATTCTTCAGAATTTCTTTTAGTCTTTGCATGATGAAGAGACGTATGTAGTCTCGAAAGCTTGCAATTTGTTACCATCTTTTCAGTTAGCCATTAAAAGGTATCAACCACTGAGGACTCTCAATTCTAAATATTTTTCTATCTACTGGCTAACACGGTACCAATATATATATCTTTCTTATTTTTTAAATAAGTTTTCTTTAAGTTTTACTGCAAAATGTTCAACATAATGTGAAAAACAGAACTGTGTGCAATAAGGAGCTGTTCCCATGAAAATCATTTGGAAACTTAATCAAATAGTATTTGATGCGGTTTTCGATGTGGATTTAGGAGGAGAATCTAAGGCTACGGTCAGATGGCCGTAGATTATCTCATAAGAGATAATCGGGTCGATCATGCTAATGGCACTTCCGATCAGACTCTGACTAGAGTTTGATGAGAGTGTCAGTGGATGAGGAAAAGATGGACAACAAACTTTTTCCATCTTCTCCATTCTGATTCAGCGGAAATTGGACTGCACTCAGGTGCCATCCGAGTGCAGTCTGATGGTTTCCACGCACCAATAGACTTGGATGAAAGAGTGACTTTCTATTTCAGAGTGAAATTGCATGCTGCGATTTTTTTCACTGAAAGATTCTGTCAGTGAAAAAAATCAGTCACCGGCACCGCCCCATTGAATAACATTGGTCCGAGTGCTATCCGATAACAAATTAGACAACACTCGTCCAATGAACAAGGCAATGTGAGCGAGCCCTAACACCTCGCTTTGTGAACATACCTTTAGAGTGCTGATTTTTGGGTGGAAGAGTAAACAGAATTTGTATCAGACATCTATGAATTGTTTCAGTAGGACAATCTGGCCCTTGGACCAAAAAAAGGTTGTGCTCCCTAGTTTTACACCCTTCATATTGTGTGATTTTTTAGTCTATATGGTTAAATAAAATGTATATATGTAACGTGTTGAGTACCTGTCTGTCTATAGGTATTGTATAGATTCTTCAGTTACACAACTAGATATTTATGTTGAATTATTGGTGATTTGGCTAATTATTGATAGAAGATATGAATCAATTTTTAAGCATTTTATTTCAGGATTTTTTAATAACGGGGGTCTGCCAGCCAGAGAAGTCGCTCCAAAGAGCACCTAGCTTGGGAGAATCAGGCACATCCATGGGACAGCAGTACAGCCAATTGATGGCAATGAGAAAGGTGTAATGCATGTTTTCTCCTGTGGAGGCACTGCAGGGAAGTTATACACTTGCTATTGGAATTTTTCTGACTAAATATAGGGAGTATGTGGGGAATTCGGCAAGAGGATACCCTGTGGTCAGCATGGGTCTACTAGGGTATAAACCACTCTGTATGGCTTCTTATTGATCTGGTTAATACAAAAGTGTTCCAATTGGTGGGCCCGTCAATTACTTCCACAAAATATAGCAGACTACAGAAATGTACGAGTACCAAATAGTAATAAATCATGAACTAATTTATAAGTTGGGGCTAATATGCAGGAATAGACATGGGGCATAACATCTGGTACAATTTAGTAGTTCAAATCTATTGATCAGATACTAGAGTAAACATTTGGGAGATTAGTAAATAGCTATTGTCCCTTTAAAACAAAAACTCCCACAAATATTTGTGATAGTCTGTAAATACTCGAATTTTTCAATAGCATGGCAAATAGAGTATCACGAATACCCAGATGTTTTATCTTTATTATTTCTGAATTTTCTCACTATTTAAAAGGATTTTTTTTTTAGTGACGCCCCTTTAAATGCAAAAGGGACTGAATATGCTAACTACAACATGACTGCTTTCTTCCAGAAATGGCACCTCTCTACGGGTGTTTACTAGAATTACTGCATAGTCTCATACACGTGAATAGAGCTGACCATAATACCAGTCACAACCAATAGACGAGAGTGGCGCTGTTTCGGCACAATCACAGCTGTGCTTTCCTAATTACATACAACCCCTGTAATCCAAGGGCACGTCAGCCTTCATGGTCAAGGGCTCAAATCACATTACTTTCAAGCAAATTTGACTATTTGAAGTCACAATAAATCCGATGTAATTCGGTTTAAATGGTCTTTATTCTTGAAATTGTTTATTTTTTATAGCCGTACCTTATAAACCGTACGACTCTGAAACAGGCTTTAAAAAAATACGTTATTTTTAATTAGATTTTTATCCTTTGTTATTAGATACTTTTCAAGCAACCATAAATTATCCCCGATGTCCACAAGGGGTTCCTAAATGGGGTTTGAGCTAAATATTTTGACAGTTCTATATTTATAAAACATTGACATGTGCCTTATTCTTTCCTCTAACATTATAGCCATTATGACTTCACCTGCTAATTAACTCAACTGCTCCATGTATCCTCTATTAAAAGAAAATCTGAACCCTTCTTTAGAATTCCTTCTATTACTGTATATAAAACATCTAATACTTGCTTCTATTCCAAATAGTGCTGCTCATATCTCCTCTATTACTCCATATAATATCCCTTATATTTCCTCCTATTACTCCATATAATATCCCTATATCTCCTCCTATTACTCCATATAACCTCCCTATATCTCCTCCTATTACTCCATATAACCTCCCTATATCTCCTCCTATTACTCCATATAACCCCCCATATCTCCTCCTATTACTCCATATAACCCCCTATATCTCCTCCTATTACTCCATATAACCTCCCTATATCTCCTCCTATTACTCCATATAACCTCCCTATATCTCCTCCTATTACTCCATATAATCCCCCATATCTCCTCCTATTACTCCATATAACCCCCTATATCTCCTCGTATTACTCCATATAACCTCCTATATCTCCTCCTATTACTCCATATAACCTCCCTATATCTCCTCCTATTTCTCCATATAACCTCCCTATATCTCCTCCTATTACTCCATATAACCTCCCTATATCTCCTCCTATTACTCCATATAACCTCCCTATATCTCCTCCTATTTCTCCATATAACCTCCCTATATCTCCTCCTATTACTCCATATAACCTCCCTATATCTCCTCCTATTACTCCATATAACCCCCTATATCTCCTCCTATTACTCCATATAACCTCCCTATATCTCCTCCTATTACTCCATATAACCTCCCTATATCTCCTCCTATTACTCCATATAACCTCCCTATACCTCCTCCTATTACTCCATATAACCCCCTATATCTCCTCCTATTACTCCATATAACCTCTCCATATAACCTCCCTATATCTCCTCCTATTACTCCATATAACCTCCCTATATCTCCTCCTATTACTCAATATAACCTCCCTATATCTCCTCCTATTACTCCATATAACATCCCTATATCTCCTCCTATTACTCCATATAACCTCCCAATATCTCCTCCTATTACTCAATATAACCTCCCCTATATCTCCTCCTATTAATCCATATAACCTCCCTATATCTCCTCCTATTACTCCATATAACCTTCCCTATATCTCCTCCTATTACTCCATATTACCTCCCTATATCTCCTCCTATTACTCCATATAACCTCCCTATATCTCCTCCTATTACTCCATATAACCTCCCTATATCTCCTATTACTCCATATAACCTCCCTATATCTCCTCCTCTAACTCCATATAACCTCCCTATATCTCCCCCTATTACTCCGTATAACCCCCCTATATCTCCCCCTATTACTCCATATAAACTCCCTATATCTCCTCCTATTACTCCATATAACCTCCCTATATCTCCTCCTATTACTCCATATAACCCCCTATATCTCCTCCTATTACTCCATATAACCCCCTATATCTCCTCCTATTACTCCATATAACCTCCCTATATCTCCTCCTATTACTCCATATAACCCCCTATATCTCCTCCTATTACTCCATATAACCTCTCCATATAACCTCCCTATATCTCCTCCTATTACTCCATATAACCTCCCTATATCTCCTCCTATTACTCAATATAACCTCCCTATATCTCCTCCTATTACTCCATATAACCTCCCTATATCTCCTCCTATTACTCCATATAACCTCCCTATATCTCCTCCTATTACTCCATATAACCTCCCTATATCTCCTCCTATTACTCCATATAACCTCCCTATATCTCCTATTACTCCATATAACCTCCCCTATATCTCCTCCTATTCCTCCATATACCCTCCCTATATCTCCTCCTCTTACTCCATATAACCTCCCTATATCTCCCCCTATTACTCCGTATAACCCCCCTATATCTCCCCCTATTACTCCATATAAACTCCCTATATCTCCCCCTATTACTCCATATAAACTCCCTATATCTCCTCCTATTACTCCATATAATATCCCTTATATCTCCCCCTATTACTCCATATAACCCCCCTATATCTCCTCCTATTACTCCATATAACCTCCCCTATATCTCCTCCTATTACTCCATATATCCTCGCTATATCTCCTCCTATTACTCCATATAACCTCCCTATATCTCCTCCTATTACTCCATATAACCTCCCTATATCTCCTCCTATTACTCCATATAACCCCCCTATATCTCCTCCTATTACTCATATAACCTCCCTATATCTCCTCCTATTACTCCATATAACCTCCCAATATCTCCTCCTATTACTCCATATAACCTCCCTATATCTCCTCCTATTATTCCATATAACCTCCCTATATCTCCTCCTATTACTCCATATAACCTCCCTATATCTCCTCCTATTACTCCATATAACCTCCCTATATCTCCTCCTATTACTCCATATAACCCCCCTATATCTCCTCCTATTACTCCATATAACCTCCCTATATCTCCTCCTATTACTCCGTATAACCTCCCTATATCTCCTCCTATTACTCCATATAACCTCCCTATATCTCCTCCTATTACTCCATATAACCTCCCTATATCTCCTCCTATTACTCCATATAACCCCCTATATCTCCTCCTATTACTCCATATAACCTCCCTATATCTCCTCCTATTACTCCATATAACCTCCCTATATCTCCTCCTATTACTCCATATAACCTCCCTATATCTCCTCCTATTACTCCATATAACCTCCCTATATCTCCTCCTATTACTCCATATAACCTCCCTATATCTCCTCCTATTACTCCATATAACCTCCCTATATCTCCTCCTATTACTCCATATAACCCCCTATATCTCCTCCTATTACTCCATATAACCTCCCTATATCTCCTCCTATTACTCCATATAACCTCCCTATATCTCCTCCTATTACTCCATATAACCCCCTATATCTCCTCCTATTACTCCATATAACCCCCTATATCTCCTCCTATTACTCCATATAACCTCTCCATATAACCTCCCTATATCTCCTCCTATTACTCCATATAACCTCCCTATATCTCCTCCTATTACTCAATATAACCTCCCTATATCTCCTCCTATTACTCCATATAACCTCCCTATATCTCCTCCTATTACTCCATATAACCTCCCTATATCTCCTCCTATTACTCCGTATAACCTCCCTATATCTCGTCCTATTACTCAAGAGAGGCCTGGATGTCTTCCTGGAGCAGAACAATATTGTATCATACAATTATTAGGTTCTGTAGAAGGACGTAGATCTGGGTATTTATTATGATGGAATATAGGCTGAACTGGATGGACAAATGTCTTTTTTCGGCCTTACTAACTATGTTACTATGTTACTATGTTACTCCATATAACCTCCCTATATCTCCTCCTATTACTCCATATAACCTCCCTATATCTCCTATTACTCCATATAACCTCCCCTATATCTCCTCCTATTCCTCCATATACCCTCCCTATATCTCCTCCTCTAACTCCATATAACCTCCCTATATCTCCCCCTATTACTCCGTATAACCCCCCTATATCTCCCCCTATTACTCCATATAAACTCCCTATATCTCCTCCTATTACTCCATATAACCTCCCTATATCTCCTCCTATTACTCCATATAACCCCCTATATCTCCTCCTATTACTCCATATAACCCCCTATATCTCCTCCTATTACTCCATATAACCTCCCTATATCTCCTCCTATTACTCCATATAACCCCCTATATCTCCTCCTATTACTCCATATAACCTCCCTATATCTCCTCCTATTACTCAATATAACCTCCCTATATCTCCTCCTATTACTCCATATAACCTCCCTATATCTCCTCCTATTACTCAATATAACCTCCCTATATCTCCTCCTATTACTCCATATAACCTCCCTATATCTCCTCCTATTACTCCATATTACCTCCCTATATCTCCTCCTATTACTCAATATAACCTCCCTATATCTCCTCCTATTACTCCATATAACCTCCCTATATCTCCTCCTATTACTCCATATAACCTCCCTATATCTCCTATTACTCCATAAAACCTCCCCTATATCTCCTCCTATTCCTCCATATACCCTCCCTATATCTCCTCCTCTTACTCCATATAACCTCCCTATATCTCCCCCTATTACTCCGTATAACCCCCCTATATCTCCCCCTATTACTCCATATAAACTCCCTATATCTCCCCCTATTACTCCATATAATATCCCTTATATCTCCCCCTATTACTCCATATAACCCCCCTATATCTCCTCCTATTACTCCATATATCCTCCCTATATCTCCTCCTATTACTCCATATAACCTCCCTATATCTCCTCCTATTACTCCATATAACCCCCCTATATCTCCTCCTATTACTCATATAACCTCCCTATATCTCCTCCTATTACTCCATATAACCTCCCAATATCTCCTCCTATTACTCCATATAACCTCCCTATATCTCCTCCTATTATTCCATATAACCTCCCTATATTTCCTCCTATTACTCCATATAACCTTCCCTATATCTCCTTCTATTACTCCATATAACCTCCCTATATCTCCTCCTATTACTCCATATAACCTCCCTATATCTCCTCCTATTACTCCATATAACCTCCCTATATCTCCTCCTATTACTCCATATAACCTCCCTATATCTCCTCCTATTACTCCATATAACCCCCCTATATCTCCTCCTATTACTCATATAACCTCCCTATATCTCCTCCTATTACTCCATATAACCTCCCTATATCTCCTCCTATTACTCCATATAACCTCCCTATATCTCCTCCTATTACTCCATATAACCCCCCTATATCTCCTCCTATTACTCATATAACCTCCCTATATCTCCTCCTATTACTCCATATAACCTCCCAATATCTCCTCCTATTACTCCATATAACCTCCCTATATCTCCTCCTATTATTCCATATAACCTCCCTATATTTCCTCCTATTACTCCATATAACCTTCCCTATATCTCCTTCTATTACTCCATATAACCTCCCTATATCTCCTCCTATTACTCCATATAACCCCCCTATATCTCCTCCTATTACTCCATATAACCTCCCTATATCTCCTCCTATTACTCCATATAACCTCCCTATATCTCCTTCTATTACTCCATATAACCTCCCCTATATCTCCTCCTATTACTCCATATAACCTCCCTATATCTCCTCCTATTACTCCATATAACCTCCCTATATCTCCTCATATTACTCCATATAACCCCCCTATATCTCCTCCTATTACTCCATATAACCTCCCTATATCTCCCCCTATTACTCCGTATAACCCCCTATATCTCCCCCTATTACTCCATATAAGCTCCCTATATCTCCTCCTATTACTCCATATAATATCCCTTATATCTCCACCTATTACTCCATATAACCTCCTATATCTCCTCCTATTACTCCATATAACCTCCCTATATCTCCTCCTATTACTCCATATATCCTCGCTATATCTCCTCCTATTACTCCATATATCCTCGCTATATCTCCTCCTATTACTCCATATAACCTCCCTATATCTCCTCCTATTACTCCATATAACCTCCCTATATCTCCTCCTATTACTCCATATAACCTCCCTATATCTCCTCCTATTACTCCATATAACCTTCCCTATATCTCCTCCTATTACTCCATATAACCTTCCTATATCTCCTCCTATTACTCCATATAACCTCCCTATATCTCCTCCTATTACTCCATATAACCTCCCTATATCTCCTCCTATTACTCCATATAACCTCCCTATATCTCCTCCTATTACTCCATATAACCTCCCTATATCTCCTCCCATTACTCCATATAACCCCCCTATATCTCCTCCTATTACTCCATATAACCTGCCCTATATCTCTTCCTCTTACTCCATATAACCTCCCTATATCTCCTCCTGTTACTCCATATAACCTCCCTATATCTCCTCCTATTACTCCATATATCCTCACTATATCTCCTCCTGCTACTCCATATAACCTCCCTATATCTCCTCCTATTACTCCATATAACCTCCCTATATCTCCTCCTATTACTCCATATAGCCTCCCTATATCTCCTCCTATTACTCCATATAACCCCCCTATATCTCCTCCTATTACTCCATATAACCTTCCCTATATCTCCTCCTATTACTCCATATAGCCTCCCTATATCTCCTCCTATTACTCCATATAACCCCCCTATATCTCCTCCTATTACTCCATATAACCCCCCTATATCTACTCCTATTACTCCATATAACCTCCCTATATCTCCTCCTATTACTCCATATAACCCCCCTATATCTCCTCCTATTACTCCATATAACCTCCCTATATCTCCTACTATTACTCCATATAACCTCCCTATATCTCCTCCTATTACTCCATATAACCTCCCTATATCTCCTCCTATTACTCCATATAACCTTCCCTATATCTCCTCCTATTACTCCATATAACCTCCCTATATCTCCTACTATTACTCCATATAACCTCCCTATATCTCCTCCTATTACTCCATATAACCTCCCTATATCTCCTCCTATTACTCCATATAACCTTCCCTATATCTCCTCCTATTACTCCATATAACCTCCCTATATCTCCTCCTATTACTCCATTTAACTCCCTATATCTCCTCCTATTACTCCATATAACCTCCCTATATCTCCTCCTATTACTCCATATAACTCCCTATATCTCTTCCTCTTACTCCATATAACCTCCCTATATCTCCTCCTATTACTCCATATAACCTTCCCTATATCTCCTCCTATTACTCCATATAAACTCCCTATATCTCCTCCTAATACTCCATATAACCTCCCTATATCTCCTCCTATTACTCCATATAACTCCCTATATCTCTTCCTCTTACTCCATATAACCTCCCTATATCTCCTCCTATTACTCCATATAACCTCCCTATATCTCCTCCTATTACTCCATATATCCTCCCTATATCTCCTCCTGTTACTCCATATAACCTCCCTATATCTCCTCCTATTACTCCATATATCCTCCCTATATCTCCTCCTATTACTCCATATAACCTCCCTATATCTCCTCCTATTACTCCATATAACCTCCCTATATCTCCTCCTATTACTCCATATAACCTCCCTATATCTCCTCCTATTACTCCATATAACCTCCCTATATCTCCTCCTATTACTCCATATAACCTCCCTATATCTCCTCCTATTACTCCATATAACCCCCCTATATCTCCTCCTATTACTCCATATAACCTCCCTATATCTCCTCCTATTACTCCATATAACCTCCCTATATCTCCTCCTATTACTCCATATAACCTCCCTATATCTCCTCCTATTACCCCATATAACCTCCCTATATCTCCTCCTATTACTCCATATAACCTCCCCTATATCTCCTCCTATTACTCCATATGTCCTCCCTATATCTCCTCCTATTACTCCATATAACCTCCCTATATCTCCTCCTATTACTCCATATAACCTCCCTATATCTCCTCCTATTACCCCATATAACCTCCCTATATCTCCTCCTATTACCCCATATAACCTCCCTATATCTCCTCCTATTACTCCATATAACCTCCCCTATAGCTCCTCCTATTACTCCATATAACCCCCCTATATCTCCTCCTATTACTCCATATAACCTCCCTATATCTTCTCCTATTACTCCATATTACCTGCCCTATATCTCCTCCTATTACTCCATATAACCCTCTTATATCTCCTCCTATTACTCCATATAATCTCCCTATATCTCCTCCTATTACTCCATATAACCCCTATATCTCCTCCTATTACTCCATATAACCTCCCTATATCTCCTCCTATTACTCCATATAACCTCCCTATATCTCCTCCTATTACTCCATATAACTCCCCTATATCTCCTCCTATTACTCCATATAACCTCCTTATATCTCCTCCTATTACTCCATATAACCTCCCTATATCTCCTCCTATTACTCCATATAACCTCCCTATATCTCCTCCTATTACTCCATATAACCTCCCTATATCTCCTCCTATTACTCCATATAGCCTCCCTATATCTCCTCCTATTACTCCATATAACCCCCCTATATCTCCTCCTATTACTTCATATAACCCCCCTATATCTCCTCCTATTACTCCATATAACCTCCCTATATCTCCTCCTATTACTCCATATAACCCCCCTATATCTCCTCCTATTACTCCATATAACCTCCCTATATCTCCTACTATTACTCCATATAATCTCCCTATATCTCCTCCTATTACTCCATATAACCTCCCTATATCTCCTCCTAATACTCCATATAACCTCCCTATATCTCCTCCTATTACTCCATATAACCTCCCTATATCTCTTCCTCTTACTCCATATAACCTCCCTATATCTCCTCCTATTACTCCATATAACCTTCCCTATATCTCCTCCTATTACTCCATATAACCTCCCTATATCTCCTCCTAATACTCCATATAACCTCCCTATATCTCCTCCTATTACTCCATATAACTCCCTATATCTCTTCCTCTTACTCCATATAACCTCCCTATATCTCCTCCTGTTACTCCATATAACCTCCCTATATCTCCTCCTATTACTCCATATATCCTCCCTATATCTCCTCCTATTACTCCATATAACCTCCCTATATCTCCTCCTATTACTCCATATAACCTCCCTATATCTCCTCCTATTACTCCATATAACCTCCCTATATCTCCTCCTATTACTCCATATAACCTCCCTATATCTCCTCCTATTACTCCATATAACTCCCTATATCTCTTCCTCTTACTCCATATAACCTCCCTATATCTCCTCCTATTACTCCATATAACCTTCCCTATATCTCCTCCTATTACTCCATATAACCTCCCTATATCTCCTCCTAATACTCCATATAACCTCCCTATATCTCCTCCTATTACTCCATATAACTTCCTATATCTCTTCCTCTTACTCCATATAACCTCCCTATATCTCCTCCTGTTACTCCATATAACCTCCCTATATCTACTCCTATTACTCCATATATCCTCCCTATATCTCCTCCTATTACTCCATATAACCTCCCTATATCTCCTCCTATTACTCCATATAACCCCCCTATATCTCCTCCTATTACTCCATATAACCTCCCTATATCTCCTCCTATTACTCCATATAACCTCCCTATATCTCCTCCTATTACTCCATATAACCGCCTTATATCTCCTCCTTTTACTCCATATAACCTCCCTATATCTCCTCCTATTACTCCATATAACCTCCCTATATCTCCTCCTATTACTCCATATAACCTCCCTATATCTCCTCCTATTACTCCATATAACCTCCCTATATCTCCTCCTATTACTCCATATAACTTCTCTATATCTCCTCTTATTACTCCATATAACCTCCCTATATCTCCTCCTATTACACCATATAACCTCCCTATATCTCCTCCTATTACTCCATATAACCTCCCTATATCTCCTCCTATTACTCCATATAACCTCCCTATATCTCCTCCTATTACTCCATATAACCTCCCTATATCTCCTCCTATTACTCCATATAACCTCCCTATATCTCCTCCTATTACTCCATATAACCGCCTTATATCTCCTCCTTTTACTCCATATAACCTCCCTATATCTCCTCCTATTACTCCATATAACCTCCCTATATCTCCTCCTATTACTCCATATAACCTCCCTATATCTCCTCCTATTACTCCATATAACCTCCCTATATCTCCTCCTATTACTCCATATAACCTCTCTATATCTCCTCTTATTACTCCATATAACCTCCCTATATCTCCTCCTATTACACCATATCACCTCCCTATATCTCCTCTTATTACTCCATATAACCTCCCTATATCTCCTCCTATTACACCATATAACCTCCCTATATCTCCTCCTTTTACTCCATATAACCCCCCTATATCTCCTCCTATTACTCCATATAACCTCCCTATATCTCCTCCTATTACTCCATATAACCTCCCTATATCTCCTCCTATTACTCCATATAACCTCCCTATATCTCCTCCTATTACTCCATATAACCTCTCTATATCTCCTCTTATTACTCCATATAACCTCCCTATATCTCCTCCTATTACACCATATAACCTCCCTATATCTCCTCCTATTACTCCATATAACCTCCCTATATCTCCTCCTATTACCCCATATAACCTCCCTATATCTCCTCCTATTACTCCATATAACCTCCCTATATCTCCTCCTATTACTCCATATATCCTCCCTATTTCTCCTCCTATTACTCCATATAACCTCCCTATATCTCCTATTACTCCATATAACCTCCCTATATCTCCTCCTATTACTCCATATAACCTCCCTATATCTCCTCATATTACTCCATATAACCTCTCTATATCTCCTCCTATTACTCCATATAACCTCCCTATATCTCCTCCTATTACTCCATATAACCTCCCTATATCTCCTCCTATTACTCCATATAACCCCCCTATATCTCCTCCTATTACTCCATATAACCCCCCTATATCTCCTCCTATTACTCCATGTAACCTCCCTATATCTCCTCCTATTACTCCATATAACCTCGCTATATCTCCTCCTATTACTCCATATAACCTCCCTATACAGGTCCTTCTCAAAAAATTAGCATATAGTGTTAAATTTCATTATTTACCATAATGTAATGATTACAATTAAACTTTCGTATATTATAGATTCATTATCCACCAACTGAAATTTGTCAGGTCTTTTATTGTTTTAATACTGATGATTTTGGCATACAACTCCTGATAACCCAAAAAACCTGTCTCAATAAATTAGCATATTTCACCCATCCAATCAAATAAAAGTGTTTTTTAATAACAAACAAAAAAACCATCAAATAATAATGTTCAGTTATGCACTCAATACTTGGTCGGGAATCCTTTGGCAGAAATGACTGCTTCAATGCGGCGTGGCATGGAGGCAATCAGCCTGTGACACTGCTGAGATGTTATGGAGGCCCAGGATGCTTCAATAGCGGCCTTAAGCTCATCCAGAGTGTTGGGTCTTGCGTCTCTCAACTTTCTCTTCACAATATCCCACAGATTCTCTATGGGGTTCAGGTCAGGAGAGTTGGCAGGCCAATTGAGCACAGTAATACCATGGTCAGTAAACCATTTACCAGTGGTTTTGGCACTGTGAGCAGGTGCCAGGTCGTGCTGAAAAATGAAATCTTCATCTCCATAAAGCATTTCAGCAGATGGAAGCATGAAGTGCTCCAAAATCTCCTGATAGCTAGCTGCATTGACCCTGCCCTTGATGAAACACAGTGGACCAACACCAGCAGCTGACATGGCACCCCACACCCTCACTGACTGTGGGTACTTGACACTGGACTTCAGGCATTTTGGCATTTCCTTCTCCCCAGTCTTCCTCCAGACTCTGGCACCTTGATTTCCGAATGACATGCAAAATTTGCTTTCATCAGAAAAAAGTACTTGGGACCACTTAGCAACAGTCCAGTGCTGCTTCTCTGTAGCCCAGGTCAGGCGCCTCTGCCGCTGTTTATGGTTCAAAAGTGGCTTTACCTGGGGAATGCGGCACCTGTAGCCCATTTCCTGCACACGCCTGTGCACGGTGGCTCTGGATGTTTCCACACCAGACTCAGTCCACTGCTTCCTCAGGTTCCCCAAGGTCTGGAATCGGTCCTTCTCCACAATCTTCCTCAGGGTCCGGTCTCCTCTTCTCGTTGTACAGCGTTTTCTGCCACATTGTTTCCTTCCAACAGACTTACCATTGAGGTGCCTTGATACAGCACTCTGGGAACAGCCTATTTGTTGAGAAATTTCTTTCTGGGTCTTACCCTCTTGCTTGAGGGTGTCAATGATGGCCTTCTTGACATCTGTCAGGTCGCTAGTCTTACCCATGATGGGGGTTTTGAGTAATGAACCAGGCAGGGAGTTTATAAAAGCCTCAGGTATCTTTTGCATGTGTTTAGAGTTAATTAGTTGATTCAGAAGATTAGGGTAATAGGTCGTTTAGAGAACCTTTTCTTGATATGCTAATTTATTGAGACAGGTTTTTTGGGTTATCAGGAGTTGTATGCCAAAATCATCAGTATTAAAACAATAAAAGACCTGACAAATTTCAGTTGGTGGATAATGAATCTATAATATATGAAAGTTTAATTGTAATCATTACATTATGGTAAATAATGAAATTTAACACTATATGCTAATTTTTTTGAGAAGGACCTGTATCTCCTCCTACTACTCCATATAACCTCCCTATATCTCCTCCTATTACTCCATATAACCTCGCTATATCTCCTCCTATTACTCCATATAACCTCCCTATATCTCCTATTACTCCATATAACCTCCCTATATCTCCTCCTATTACTCCATATAACCTCCCTATATCTCCTCCTATTACTCCATATAACCTCCCCTATATCTCCTACTATTACTCCATATAACCTCCCCTATACCTCCTCCTATTACTCCATATAATCTACCCTATATCTCCTCCTATTACTCCATATAACCTCCCTATATCTCCTCCTATTACTCCATATAACCTCCCTATATCTCCTATTACTCCATATAACCTCCCTATATCTCCTCCTATTACTCCATATAACCTCCCTATATCTCCTCCTATTACTCCATATAACCTCCCCTATATCTCCTTCTATTACTCCATATAACCTCCCCTATACCTCCTCCTATTACTCCATATAATCTACCCTATATCTCCTCCTATTACTCCATATAACCTCCCTATATCTCCTCCTATTACTCCATATAACCTCCCTATATCTCCTCCTATTACTCCATATAACCTCCCTATATCTCCTCCTATTACTCCATATAACCTCCCCTATATCTCCTTCTATTACTCCATATAACCTCCCCTATACCTCCTCCTATTACTCCATATAATCTACCCTATATCTCCTCCTATTACTCCATATAACCTCCCTATATGTCCTCCTATTACTCCATATAACCTCCCTATATCTCCTCCTATTACTCCATATAACCTCACTATATCTCCTCCTATTACTCCATATAACCTCCCCTATATCTCCTTCTATTACTCCATATAACCTCCCCTATACCTCCTCCTATTACTCCATATAATCTACCCTATATCTCCTCCTATTACTCCATATAACCTCCCTATATCTCCTCCTATTTCTCCATATAACCTCCCTATATCTCCCCCTATTACTCCATATAACCTCCCTATATCTCCTCCTAATACTCCTATTACTCCATATATCTCCTCCTATTACTCTATATAACCTCCCCTATTTCTCCTCCTATTACTCCATATGACCTCCCTATATCTCCTATTACTCCATATAACCTCCCTATATCTCCTCCTATTACTCCATATAACCTCCCTATATCTCCTCCTATTACTCCTATTACTCCATATATCTCCTCCTATTACTCTATATAACCTCCCCTATTTCTCCTCCTATTACTCCATATGACCTCCCTATATCTCCTATTACTCCATATAACCTCCCTATATCTCCTCCTATTACTCCATATAACCTCCCTATATCTCCTCCTATTACTCCATATAACCTCCCTATGTCTCCTCCTATTACTCCATATAACCTCCCTATATCTCCTTCTATTACTCCATATAACCTCCCTATATCTCCTTCTATTACTCCATATAACCTTCCTATATCTCCTCCTGTTACTCCATATAACCTCCCTATATCTCCTCCTATTACTCCATATAACCTCCCTATATCTCCTCCTATTACTCCATATAACCTCCCCTATATCTCCTTCTATTACTCCATATAACCTCCCCTATACCTCCTCCTATTACTCCATATAATCTACCCTATATCTCCTCCTATTACTCCATATAACCTCCCTATATGTCCTCCTATTACTCCATATAACCTCCCTATATCTCCTCCTATTACTCCATATAACCTCACTATATCTCCTCCTATTACTCCATATAACCTCCCCTATATCTCCTTCTATTACTCCATATAACCTCCCCTATACCTCCTCCTATTACTCCATATAATCTACCCTATATCTCCTCCTATTACTCCATATAACCTCCCTATATCTCCTCCTATTACTCCATATAACCTCCCTATATCTCCCCCTATTACTCCATATAACCTCCCTATATCTCCTCCTAATACTCCTATTACTCCATATATCTCCTCCTATTACTCTATATAACCTCCCCTATTTCTCCTCCTATTACTCCATATGACCTCCCTATATCTCCTATTACTCCATATAACCTCCCTATATCTCCTCCTATTACTCCATATAACCTCCCTATATCTCCTCCTATTACTCCTATTACTCCATATATCTCCTCCTATTACTCTATATAACCTCCCCTATTTCTCCTCCTATTACTCCATATGACCTCCCTATATCTCCTATTACTCCATATAACCTCCCTATATCTCCTCCTATTACTCCATATAACCTCCCTATATCTCCTCCTATTACTCCATATAACCTCCCTATGTCTCCTCCTATTACTCCATATAACCTCCCTATATCTCCTCCTATTACTCCATATAACCTCCCTATGTCTCCTCCTATTACTCCATATAACCTCCCTATATCTCCTTCTATTACTCCATATAACCTCCCTATATCTCCTCCTATTACTCCTATTACTCCATATATCTCCTCCTATTACTCTATATAACCCCCCTATTTCTCCTCCTATTACTCCATATGACCTCCCTATATCTCCTATTACTCCATATAACCTCCCTATATCTCCTCCTATTACTCCATATAACCTCCCTATGTCTCCTCCTATTACTCCATATAACCTCCCTATATCTCCTTCTATTACTCCATATAACCTTCCTATATCTCCTCCCATTACTCCATATAACCTCCCTATATCTCCTATTACTCCATATAACCTCCCTATATCTCCTCCTATTACTCCATATAACCTCCCCTATATCTCCTTCTATTACTCCATATAACCTCCCCTATACCTCCTCCTATTACTCCATATAATCTACCCTATATCTCCTCCTATTACTCCATATAACCTCCCTATATGTCCTCCTATTACTCCATATAACCTCCCTATATCTCCTCCTATTACTCCATATAACCTCACTATATCTCCTCCTATTACTCCATATAACCTCCCCTATATCTCCTTCTATTACTCCATATAACCTCCCCTATACCTCCTCCTATTACTCCATATAATCTACCCTATATCTCCTCCTATTACTCCATATAACCTCCCTATATCTCCTCCTATTACTCCATATAACCTCCCTATATCTCCCCCTATTACTCCATATAACCTCCCTATATCTCCTCCTAATACTCCTATTACTCCATATATCTCCTCCTATTACTCTATATAACCTCCCCTATTTCTCCTCCTATTACTCCATATGACCTCCCTATATCTCCTATTACTCCATATAACCTCCCTATATCTCCTCCTATTACTCCATATAACCTCCCTATATCTCCTCCTATTACTCCTATTACTCCATATATCTCCTCCTATTACTCTATATAACCTCCCCTATTTCTCCTCCTATTACTCCATATGACCTCCCTATATCTCCTATTACTCCATATAACCTCCCTATATCTCCTCCTATTACTCCATATAACCTCCCTATATCTCCTCCTATTACTCCATATAACCTCCCTATGTCTCCTCCTATTACTCCATATAACCTCCCTATATCTCCTCCTATTACTCCATATAACCTCCCTATGTCTCCTCCTATTACTCCATATAACCTCCCTATATCTCCTTCTATTACTCCATATAACCTCCCTATATCTCCTCCTATTACTCCTATTACTCCATATATCTCCTCCTATTACTCTATATAACCCCCCTATTTCTCCTCCTATTACTCCATATGACCTCCCTATATCTCCTATTACTCCATATAACCTCCCTATATCTCCTCCTATTACTCCATATAACCTCCCTATGTCTCCTCCTATTACTCCATATAACCTCCCTATATCTCCTTCTATTACTCCATATAACCTCCCTATATCTCCTCCTATTACTCCTATTACTCCATATATCTCCTCCTATTACTCTATATAACCCCCCTATTTCTCCTCCTATTACTCCATATGACCTCCCTATATCTCCTATTACTCCATATAACCTCCCTATATCTCCTCCTATTACTCCATATAACCTCCCTATATCTCCTTCTATTACTCCATATAACCTTCTTATATCTCCTCCCATTACTCCATATAACCTCCCTATATCTCCTATTACTCCATATAACTTCCCCTATATCTCCTCCTATTACTCCTATTACTCCATATATCTCCTCCTATTACTCCATATAACCTCCTCTATATCTCCTCCTATTACTCCATATAACCTCCTTATATCTTCTCCTATTACTCCATATAACCTCCCTATATCTCCTCCTATTTCTCCTATTACTCCATATATCTCCTCCTATTACTCCATATAACCTCCTATATCTCCTCCTATTACTCCATATAATCTCCCTATATCTTCTCCTACTACTCCATATAACCTCCCTATATCTCCTCCTATTACTCCATATAACCTCTCTATATCTCCTCCTATTACTCCATATAACCTCCCTATATCTCCTATTACTCCATATAACCTCCGTATATCTCCTCCTATTACTCCATATAACCTCCCTATATCTCCTCCTATTACTCCATATAACCTCCCTATATCTCCTCCTATTACTCCATATAACCTCCCTATATCTCCTCCTATTACTCCATATAACCTCCTATATCTCCTCCTATTATTCCATATAACCTCCCTATACCTCCTCCTATTACTCCATATAATCTACCCTATATCTCCTCCTATTACTCCATATAACCTCCCTATATCTCCTCCTATTACTCCATATAACCTCCCTATATCTCCCCCTATTACTCCATATAACCTCCCTATATCTCCTCCTATTACTCCTATTACTCCATATATCTCCTCCTATTACTCTATATAACCTCCCCTATTTCTCCTCCTATTACTCCATATAACCTCCCTATATCTCCTATTACTCCATATAACCTCCCTATATCTCCTCCTATTACTCCATATAACCTTCCTATATCTCCTCCTATTACTCCTTATAACCTCCCTTTATCTCCTCCTATTACTCCATATAACCTTCCTATATCTCCTCCTATTACTCCATATAACCTCCCCTATATCTCCTCCTATTACTCCATATAACCTCCCCTATATCTCCTCCTATTACTCCATATAACTTCCCTATATCTCCTCCTATTACTCCATATAACCTCCCTATATCTCCTCCTATTACTCCATATAACCTCCCCTATATCTCCTCCTATTACTCCATATAACCTCCCTATATCTCCTCCTATTACTCCATATAACCTCCCTATATCTCCTCCTATTACTCCATATAACCTCCCTATATCTCCTCCTATTACTCCATATAACCTCCCTATATCTCCTCCTATTACTCCATATAACCTCCTATATCTCCTCCTATTATTCCATATAACCTCCCTATACCTCCTCCTATTACTCCATATAATCTACCCTATATCTCCTCCTATTACTCCATATAACCTCCCCTATATCTCCTCCTATTACTCCATATAACCTCCCCTATATCTCCTCCTATTACTCCATATAACTTCCCTATATCTCCTCCTATTACTCCATATAACCTCCCTATATCTCCTCCTATTACTCCATATAACCTCCCTATATCTCCTCCTATTACTCCATATAACCTCCCTATATCTCCCCCTATTACTCCATATAACCTCCCTATATCTCCTCCTATTACTCCTATTACTCCATATATCTCCTCCTATTACTCTATATAACCTCCCCTATTTCTCCTCCTATTACTCCATATAACCTCCCTATATCTCCTATTACTCCATATAACCTCCCTATATCTCCTCCTATTACTCCATATAACCTTCCTATATCTCCTCCTATTACTCCTTATAACCTCCCTTTATCTCCTCCTATTACTCCATATAACCTTCCTATATCTCCTCCTATTACTCCATATAACCTCCCCTATATCTCCTCCTATTACTCCATATAACCTCCCTATATCTCCTCCTATTACTCCATATAACCTCCCTATATTTCCTCCTATTACTCCATATAACCTCCCTATATCTCCTCCTATCACTCCATATAACCTCCCTATATCTCCTCCTATTACTCCTATTACTCCATATATCTCCTCCTATTACTCCATATAACCTCCCTATATCTCCTCCTATTACTCCATATAACCTCCCTATATCTCCTTCTATTACTCCATATAACCTCCCTATATCTCCTCCTATTACTCCATATAACCTCCCTATATCTCCTCCTATTACTCCATATAACCTTCCCTATATCTCCTCCTATTACTCCATATAACCTTCCTATATCTCCTCCTATTACTCCATATAACCTCCCTATATCTCGTCCTATTACTCCATATAACCTCCCCTATATCTCCTCCTATTACTCCATATAACCTCTCTATATCTCCTCTTATTACTCCATATAACCTCCCTATATCTCCTCCTATTACTCCATATAACCTCCCTATATCTCCTCCTATTACTCCATATAACATCCACTATATCTCCTTCTATTACTCCATATAACCTCCCTATATCTCCTCCTATTACTCCATATAACCTCCCTATATCTCCTCCTATTACTCCATATAACCTCCCTATATCTCCTCCTATTACTCCATATAACCTCCCTATATCTCCTCCTATTACTCCATATAACCTCCCCTATACCTCCTCCTATTACTCCATATAATCTACCCTATATCTCATCCTATTACTCCATATACCCTCTCCTATATCTCCTCCTATTACTCCATATAACCTTCCCATATCTCCTCCTATTACTCCATATAACCTCCTATATCTCCTCCTATTACTCCATATAACCTCCCCTATATCTCCTCCTATTACTCCATATAACCTCCCTATATCTCCTCCTATTACTCCATATAACCTCCCTATATCTCCTCCTATTACTCCATATAACCTCCCTATATCTCCTCCTATTACTCCATATAACCTCCCTATATCTCCTCCTATTACTCCATATAACCTCCTATATCTCCTCCTATTACTCCATATAACCTCCCTATATCTCCTCCTATTACTCCATATAACCTCCCTATATCTCCTCCTATTACTCCATATAACCTCCCTATATCTCCTCCTATTACTCCATATAACCTCCCTATATCTCCTCCTATTACTCCATATAACCTCCCTATATCTCCTCCTATTACTCTATATAACCTCCCTATATCTCCTCCTATTACTCCATATAACCTCCCTATATCTCCTCCTATTACTCCATATACCCTCCCTATATCTCCTCCTATTACTCCATATAACCTCCCTATATCTCCTCCTATTACTCCATATAACCTCCTATATCTCCTCCTATTACTCCATATAACCTCCCTATATCTCCTCCTATCACTCCATATAACCTCCCTATATCTCCTCCTATTACTCCATATAACCTCCCTATATCTCCTCCTATTACTCCATATAACCTCCCTATATCTCCTCCTATTACTCCATATAACCTCCCTTTATCTCCTCCTATTACTCCATATAACCTCCCTATATCTCCTCCTATTACTCCATATAACCTCCCTATATCTCCTACTTTTACTCCATATAATCTCTCCTATATCTCCTCCTATTACTCCATATAACCTCCCCTATCTCCTCCTATTACTCCATATAACCTCCCTATATCTCCTCCTATTACTCCATATATCCTCCCTATATCTCCTCCTATTACTCCATATAACCTCCCTATATCTCCTCCTATTACTCCATATATCCTCTCTATATCTCCTCCTATTACTCCATATAACCTCCCTATATCTCCTCCTATTACTCCATATATCCTCCCTATATCTCCTCCTATTACTCCATATAACCTCCCTATATCTCCTCCTATTACTCCATATAATCTCCCTATATCTCCTCCTATTACTCCATATAACCTCCCTATATCTCCTCCTATTACTCCATATAATCTCCCTATATCTCCTCCTATTACTCCATATAACCTCCCTATATCTCCTCCTATTACTCCATATAACTTCTCTATATCTCCTCCTATTACTCCATATAACCCCCCTATATCTCCTACTTTTACTCCATATAACCTCCCCTATCTCCTCCTATTACTCCATATATCCTCCCTATATCTCCTATTACTCCATATATCCTCCCTATATCTCCTCCTATTACTCCATATAACCTCCCTATATCTCCTCCTATTACTCCATATAACCCCTATATCTCCTCCTATTACTCCATATTACCTCCCTATATCTCCTCCTATTACTCCATATAACCTCCCTATATCTCCTCCTATTACTCCATATAACCTCCCTATATCTCCTCCTATTACTCCATATATCCTCCCTATATCTCCTCCTATTACTCCATATAACCTCCCTATATCTCCTCCTATTACTCCATATAACCTCCCTATATCTCCTCCTATTACTCCATATAATCTCCCTATATCTCCTCCTATTACTCCATATAATCTCCTTATATCTCCTCCTATTACTCCATATAACCTCCCTATATCTCCTTCTATTACTCCATATAATCTCCCTATATCTCCTCCTATTACTCCATATAACCTCCCTATATCTCCTCCTATTACTCCATATAACCTCCCTATATCTCCTCCTATTACTCCATATAACCTCCCTATATCTCCTCCTATTACTCCATATAACCTCCCTATATCTCCTCCTATTACTCCATATAACCTCCCTATATCTCCTCCTATTACTCCATATAACCCCCTATATCTCCTCCTATTACTCCATATAACCCCCTATATCTCCTTCTATTACTCCATGTAACCTCCCTATATCTCCTCCTATTACTCCATATAACCTCACTATATCTCCTCCTATTACTCCATATAACCTCCCTATATCTCCTCCTATTACTCCATATAACCCCCTATATCTCCTTCTATTACTCCATGTAACCTCCCTATATCTCCTCCTATTACTCCATATAACCTCCCTATATCTCCCCCTATTACTCCATATAACCTCCCTATATCTCCTCCTATTACTCCTATTACTCCATATATCTCCTCCTATTATTCTATATAACCTCCCCTATTTCTCCTCCTATTACTCCATATAACCTCCCTATATCTCCTATTACTCCATATAACCTCCCTATATCTCCTCCTATTACTCCATATAACCTTCCTATATCTCCTCCTATTACTCCTTATAACCTCCCTTTATCTCCTCCTATTACTCCATATAACCTTCCTATATCTCCTCCTATTACTCCATATAACCTCCCCTATATCTCCTCCTATTACTCCATATAACCTCCCTATATCTCCTCCTATTACTCCATATAACCTCCCTATATTTCCTCCTATTACTCCATATAACCTCCCTATATCTCCTCCTATCACTCCATATAACCTCCCTATATCTCCTCCTATTACTCCATATAACCTCCCTATATCTCCTCCTATTACTCCTATTACTCCATATATCTCCTCCTATTACTCCATATAACCTCCCTATATCTCCTCCTATTACTCCATATAACCTCCCTATATCTCCTTCTATTACTCCATATAACCTCCCTATATCTCCTCCTATTACTCCATATAACCTCCCTATATCTCCTCCTATTACTCCATATAACCTTCCCTATATCTCCTCCTATTACTCCATATAACCTTCCTATATCTCCTCCTATTACTCCATATAACCTCCCTATATCTCGTCCTATTACTCCATATAACCTCCCCTATATCTCCTCCTATTACTCCATATAACCTCTCTATATCTCCTCTTATTACTCCATATAACCTCCCTATATCTCCTCCTATTACTCCATATAACCTCCCTATATCTCCTCCTATTACTCCATATAACATCCACTATATCTCCTTCTATTACTCCATATAACCTCCCCTATACCTCCTCCTATTACTCCATATAATCTACCCTATATCTCCTCCTATTACTCCATATAACCTCCCTATATCTCCTCCTATTACTCCATATAACCTCCCTATATCTCCTCCTATTACTCCATATAACCTCCCTATATCTCCTCCTATTACTCCATATAACCTCCCTATATCTCCTCCTATTACTCCATATAACCTCCCCTATACCTCCTCCTATTACTCCATATAATCTACCCTATATCTCATCCTATTACTCCATATACCCTCTCCTATATCTCCTCCTATTACTCCATATAACCTTCCCATATCTCCTCCTATTACTCCATATAACCTCCTATATCTCCTCCTATTACTCCATATAACCTCCCCTATATCTCCTCCTATTACTCCATATAACCTCCCTATATCTCCTCCTATTACTCCATATAACCTCCCTATATCTCCTCCTATTACTCCATATAACCTCCCTATATCTCCTCCTATTACTCCATATAACCTCCCTATATCTCCTCCTATTACTCCATATAACCTCCTATATCTCCTCCTATTACTCCATATAACCTCCCTATATCTCCTCCTATTACTCCATATAACCTCCCTATATCTCCTCCTATTACTCCATATAACCTCCCTATATCTCCTCCTATTGCTCCATATAACCTCCCTATATCTCCTCCTATTACTCCATATAACCTCCCTATATCTCCTCCTATTACTCTATATAACCTCCCTATATCTCCTCCTATTACTCCATATAACCTCCCTATATCTCCTCCTATTACTCCATATACCCTCCCTATATCTCCTCCTATTACTCCATATAACCTCCCTATATCTCCTCCTATTACTCCATATAACCTCCTATATCTCCTCCTATTACTCCATATAACCTCCCTATATCTCCTCCTATCACTCCATATAACCTCCCTATATCTCCTCCTATTACTCCATATAACCTCCCTATATCTCCTCCTATTACTCCATATAACCTCCCTATATCTCCTCCTATTACTCCATATAACCTCCCTTTATCTCCTCCTATTACTCCATATAACCTCCCTATATCTCCTCCTATTACTCCATATAACCTCCCTATATCTCCTACTTTTACTCCATATAATCTCTCCTATATCTCCTCCTATTACTCCATATAACCTCCCCTATCTCCTCCTATTACTCCATATAACCTCCCTATATCTCCTCCTATTACTCCATATATCCTCCCTATATCTCCTCCTATTACTCCATATAACCTCCCTATATCTCCTCCTATTACTCCATATATCCTCTCTATATCTCCTCCTATTACTCCATATAACCTCCCTATATCTCCTCCTATTACTCCATATATCCTCCCTATATCTCCTCCTATTACTCCATATAACCTCCCTATATCTCCTCCTATTACTCCATATAATCTCCCTATATCTCCTCCTATTACTCCATATAACCTCCCTATATCTCCTCCTATTACTCCATATAATCTCCCTATATCTCCTCCTATTACTCCATATAACCTCCCTATATCTCCTCCTATTACTCCATATAACTTCTCTATATCTCCTCCTATTACTCCATATAACCCCCCTATATCTCCTACTTTTACTCCATATAACCTCCCCTATCTCCTCCTATTACTCCATATATCCTCCCTATATCTCCTATTACTCCATATATCCTCCCTATATCTCCTCCTATTACTCCATATAACCTCCCTATATCTCCTCCTATTACTCCATATAACCCCTATATCTCCTCCTATTACTCCATATTACCTCCCTATATCTCCTCCTATTACTCCATATAACCTCCCTATATCTCCTCCTATTACTCCATATAACCTCCCTATATCTCCTCCTATTACTCCATATATCCTCCCTATATCTCCTCCTATTACTCCATATAACCTCCCTATATCTCCTCCTATTACTCCATATAACCTCCCTATATCTCCTCCTATTACTCCATATAATCTCCCTATATCTCCTCCTATTACTCCATATAATCTCCTTATATCTCCTCCTATTACTCCATATATCCTCCCTATATCTCCTCCTATTACTCCATATAATCTCCTTATATCTCCTCCTATTACTCCATATAACCTCCCTATATCTCCTTCTATTACTCCATATATCCTCCCTATATCTCCTCCTATTACTCCATATAATCTCCCTATATCTCCTCCTATTACTCCATATAACCTCCCTATATCTCCTCCTATTACTCCATATAACCTCCCTATATCTCCTCCTATTACTCCATATAACCTCCCTATATCTCCTCCTATTACTCCATATAACCTCCCTATATCTCCTCCTATTACTCCATATAACCTCCCTATATCTCCTCCTATTACTCCATATAACCCCCTATATCTCCTCCTATTACTCCATATAACCCCCTATATCTCCTTCTATTACTCCATGTAACCTCCCTATATCTCCTCCTATTACTCCATATAACCTCACTATATCTCCTCCTATTACTCCATATAACCTCCCTATATCTCCTCCTATTACTCCATATAACCCCCTATATCTCCTTCTATTACTCCATGTAACCTCCCTATATCTCCTCCTATTACTCCATATAACCTCACTATATCTCCTCCTATTACTCCATATAACCTCCCTATATCTCCTCCTATTACTCCATATAACCCCCTATATCTCCTTCTATTACTCCATGTAACCTCACTATATCTCCTCCTATTACTCCATATAACCTCCCTATATCTCCTCCTATTACTCCATATAACCCCCTATATCTCCTTCTATTACTCCATATAACCTCCCTATATCTCCTCCTATTACTCCATATAACCTCCTATATCTCCTCCTATTACTCCATATAACCTCCCTATATCTCCTCCTATTACTCCATATAACCTCCCTATATCTCCTCCTATTACTCCATATAACCTCCCTATATCTCCTCCTATTGCTCCATATAACCTCCCTATATCTCCTCCTATTACTCCATATAACCTCCCTATATCTCCTCCTATTACTCTATATAACCTCCCTATATCTCCTCCTATTACTCCATATAACCTCCCTATATCTCCTCCTATTACTCCATATACCCTCCCTATATCTCCTCCTATTACTCCATATAACCTCCCTATATCTCCTCCTATTACTCCATATAACCTCCTATATCTCCTCCTATTACTCCATATAACCTCCCTATATCTCCTCCTATCACTCCATATAACCTCCCTATATCTCCTCCTATTACTCCATATAACCTCCCTATATCTCCTCCTATTACTCCATATAACCTCCCTATATCTCCTCCTATTACTCCATATAACCTCCCTTTATCTCCTCCTATTACTCCATATAACCTCCCTATATCTCCTCCTATTACTCCATATAACCTCCCTATATCTCCTACTTTTACTCCATATAATCTCTCCTATATCTCCTCCTATTACTCCATATAACCTCCCCTATCTCCTCCTATTACTCCATATAACCTCCCTATATCTCCTCCTATTACTCCATATATCCTCCCTATATCTCCTCCTATTACTCCATATAACCTCCCTATATCTCCTCCTATTACTCCATATATCCTCTCTATATCTCCTCCTATTACTCCATATAACCTCCCTATATCTCCTCCTATTACTCCATATATCCTCCCTATATCTCCTCCTATTACTCCATATAACCTCCCTATATCTCCTCCTATTACTCCATATAATCTCCCTATATCTCCTCCTATTACTCCATATAACCTCCCTATATCTCCTCCTATTACTCCATATAATCTCCCTATATCTCCTCCTATTACTCCATATAACCTCCCTATATCTCCTCCTATTACTCCATATAACTTCTCTATATCTCCTCCTATTACTCCATATAACCCCCCTATATCTCCTACTTTTACTCCATATAACCTCCCCTATCTCCTCCTATTACTCCATATATCCTCCCTATATCTCCTATTACTCCATATATCCTCCCTATATCTCCTCCTATTACTCCATATAACCTCCCTATATCTCCTCCTATTACTCCATATAACCCCTATATCTCCTCCTATTACTCCATATTACCTCCCTATATCTCCTCCTATTACTCCATATAACCTCCCTATATCTCCTCCTATTACTCCATATAACCTCCCTATATCTCCTCCTATTACTCCATATATCCTCCCTATATCTCCTCCTATTACTCCATATAACCTCCCTATATCTCCTCCTATTACTCCATATAACCTCCCTATATCTCCTCCTATTACTCCATATAACCTCCCTATATCTCCTCCTATTACTCCATATAATCTCCTTATATCTCCTCCTATTACTCCATATATCCTCCCTATATCTCCTCCTATTACTCCATATAATCTCCTTATATCTCCTCCTATTACTCCATATAACCTCCCTATATCTCCTTCTATTACTCCATATATCCTCCCTATATCTCCTCCTATTACTCCATATAATCTCCCTATATCTCCTCCTATTACTCCATATAACCTCCCTATATCTCCTCCTATTACTCCATATAACCTCCCTATATCTCCTCCTATTACTCCATATAACCTCCCTATATCTCCTCCTATTACTCCATATAACCTCCCTATATCTCCTCCTATTACTCCATATAACCTCCCTATATCTCCTCCTATTACTCCATATAACCCCCTATATCTCCTCCTATTACTCCATATAACCCCCTATATCTCCTTCTATTACTCCATGTAACCTCCCTATATCTCCTCCTATTACTCCATATAACCTCCCCTATATCTCCTCCTATTACTCCATATAACCTCCCTATATCTCCTCCTATTACTCCATATAACCTCCCTATATCTCCTCCTATTACTCCATATAACCCCCTATATCTCCTTCTATTACTCCATGTAACCTCCCTATATCTCCTCCTATTACTCCATATAACCCCCTATATCTCCTCCTATTACTCCATATAACCCCCTATATCTCCTCCTATTACTCCATATAACCTCCCTATATCTCCTCCTATTACTCCATATAACCTCACTATATCTCCTCCTATTACTCCATATAACCTCCCTATATCTCCTCCTATTACTCCATATAACCCCCTATATCTCCTTCTATTACTCCATGTAACCTCCCTATATCTCCTCCTATTACTCCATATAACCTCCCCTATACCTCCTCCTATTACTCCATATAATCTACCCTATATCTCATCCTATTACTCCATATACCCTCTCCTATATCTCCTCCTATTACTCCATATAACCTTCCCATATCTCCTCCTATTACTCCATATAACCTCCTATATCTCCTCCTATTACTCCATATAACCTCCCCTATATCTCCTCCTATTACTCCATATAACCTCCCTATATCTCCTCCTATTACTCCATATAACCTCCCTATATCTCCTCCTATTACTCCATATAACCTCCCTATATCTCCTCCTATTACTCCATATAACCTCCCTATATCTCCTCCTATTACTCCATATAACCTCCTATATCTCCTCCTATTACTCCATATAACCTCCCTATATCTCCTCCTATTACTCCATATAACCTCCCTATATCTCCTCCTATTACTCCATATAACCTCCCTATATCTCCTCCTATTGCTCCATATAACCTCCCTATATCTCCTCCTATTACTCCATATAACCTCCCTATATCTCCTCCTATTACTCTATATAACCTCCCTATATCTCCTCCTATTACTCCATATAACCTCCCTATATCTCCTCCTATTACTCCATATACCCTCCCTATATCTCCTCCTATTACTCCATATAACCTCCCTATATCTCCTCCTATTACTCCATATAACCTCCTATATCTCCTCCTATTACTCCATATAACCTCCCTATATCTCCTCCTATCACTCCATATAACCTCCCTATATCTCCTCCTATTACTCCATATAACCTCCCTATATCTCCTCCTATTACTCCATATAACCTCCCTATATCTCCTCCTATTACTCCATATAACCTCCCTTTATCTCCTCCTATTACTCCATATAACCTCCCTATATCTCCTCCTATTACTCCATATAACCTCCCTATATCTCCTACTTTTACTCCATATAATCTCTCCTATATCTCCTCCTATTACTCCATATAACCTCCCCTATCTCCTCCTATTACTCCATATAACCTCCCTATATCTCCTCCTATTACTCCATATATCCTCCCTATATCTCCTCCTATTACTCCATATAACCTCCCTATATCTCCTCCTATTACTCCATATATCCTCTCTATATCTCCTCCTATTACTCCATATAACCTCCCTATATCTCCTCCTATTACTCCATATATCCTCCCTATATCTCCTCCTATTACTCCATATAACCTCCCTATATCTCCTCCTATTACTCCATATAATCTCCCTATATCTCCTCCTATTACTCCATATAACCTCCCTATATCTCCTCCTATTACTCCATATAATCTCCCTATATCTCCTCCTATTACTCCATATAACCTCCCTATATCTCCTCCTATTACTCCATATAACTTCTCTATATCTCCTCCTATTACTCCATATAACCCCCCTATATCTCCTACTTTTACTCCATATAACCTCCCCTATCTCCTCCTATTACTCCATATATCCTCCCTATATCTCCTATTACTCCATATATCCTCCCTATATCTCCTCCTATTACTCCATATAACCTCCCTATATCTCCTCCTATTACTCCATATAACCCCTATATCTCCTCCTATTACTCCATATTACCTCCCTATATCTCCTCCTATTACTCCATATAACCTCCCTATATCTCCTCCTATTACTCCATATAACCTCCCTATATCTCCTCCTATTACTCCATATATCCTCCCTATATCTCCTCCTATTACTCCATATAACCTCCCTATATCTCCTCCTATTACTCCATATAACCTCCCTATATCTCCTCCTATTACTCCATATAATCTCCCTATATCTCCTCCTATTACTCCATATAATCTCCTTATATCTCCTCCTATTACTCCATATATCCTCCCTATATCTCCTCCTATTACTCCATATAATCTCCTTATATCTCCTCCTATTACTCCATATAACCTCCCTATATCTCCTTCTATTACTCCATATATCCTCCCTATATCTCCTCCTATTACTCCATATAATCTCCCTATATCTCCTCCTATTACTCCATATAACCTCCCTATATCTCCTCCTATTACTCCATATAACCTCCCTATATCTCCTCCTATTACTCCATATAACCTCCCTATATCTCCTCCTATTACTCCATATAACCTCCCTATATCTCCTCCTATTACTCCATATAACCTCCCTATATCTCCTCCTATTACTCCATATAACCCCCTATATCTCCTCCTATTACTCCATATAACCCCCTATATCTCCTTCTATTACTCCATGTAACCTCCCTATATCTCCTCCTATTACTCCATATAACCTCACTATATCTCCTCCTATTACTCCATATAACCTCCCTATATCTCCTCCTATTACTCCATATAACCCCCTATATCTCCTTCTATTACTCCATGTAACCTCCCTATATCTCCTCCTATTACTCCATATAACCTCACTATATCTCCTCCTATTACTCCATATAACCTCCCTATATCTCCTCCTATTACTCCATATAACCCCCTATATCTCCTTCTATTACTCCATGTAACCTCACTATATCTCCTCCTATTACTCCATATAACCTCCCTATATCTCCTCCTATTACTCCATATAACCCCCTATATCTCCTTCTATTACTCCATATAACCTCCCTATATCTCCTCCTATTACTCCATATAACCTCCTATTATCTCCTCCTATTACTCCATATAACCTCCTATATCTCCTCCTATTACTCCATATAACCTCCCTATATCTCCTCCTATTACTCCATATAACCTCCCTATATCTCCTCCTATTACTCCATATAACCTCCCTATATCTCCTCCTATTGCTCCATATAACCTCCCTATATCTCCTCCTATTACTCCATATAACCTCCCTATATCTCCTCCTATTACTCTATATAACCTCCCTATATCTCCTCCTATTACTCCATATAACCTCCCTATATCTCCTCCTATTACTCCATATACCCTCCCTATATCTCCTCCTATTACTCCATATAACCTCCCTATATCTCCTCCTATTACTCCATATAACCTCCTATATCTCCTCCTATTACTCCATATAACCTCCCTATATCTCCTCCTATCACTCCATATAACCTCCCTATATCTCCTCCTATTACTCCATATAACCTCCCTATATCTCCTCCTATTACTCCATATAACCTCCCTATATCTCCTCCTATTACTCCATATAACCTCCCTTTATCTCCTCCTATTACTCCATATAACCTCCCTATATCTCCTCCTATTACTCCATATAACCTCCCTATATCTCCTACTTTTACTCCATATAATCTCTCCTATATCTCCTCCTATTACTCCATATAACCTCCCCTATCTCCTCCTATTACTCCATATAACCTCCCTATATCTCCTCCTATTACTCCATATATCCTCCCTATATCTCCTCCTATTACTCCATATAACCTCCCTATATCTCCTCCTATTACTCCATATATCCTCTCTATATCTCCTCCTATTACTCCATATAACCTCCCTATATCTCCTCCTATTACTCCATATATCCTCCCTATATCTCCTCCTATTACTCCATATAACCTCCCTATATCTCCTCCTATTACTCCATATAATCTCCCTATATCTCCTCCTATTACTCCATATAACCTCCCTATATCTCCTCCTATTACTCCATATAATCTCCCTATATCTCCTCCTATTACTCCATATAACCTCCCTATATCTCCTCCTATTACTCCATATAACTTCTCTATATCTCCTCCTATTACTCCATATAACCCCCCTATATCTCCTACTTTTACTCCATATAACCTCCCCTATCTCCTCCTATTACTCCATATATCCTCCCTATATCTCCTATTACTCCATATATCCTCCCTATATCTCCTCCTATTACTCCATATAACCTCCCTATATCTCCTCCTATTACTCCATATAACCCCTATATCTCCTCCTATTACTCCATATTACCTCCCTATATCTCCTCCTATTACTCCATATAACCTCCCTATATCTCCTCCTATTACTCCATATAACCTCCCTATATCTCCTCCTATTACTCCATATATCCTCCCTATATCTCCTCCTATTACTCCATATAACCTCCCTATATCTCCTCCTATTACTCCATATAACCTCCCTATATCTCCTCCTATTACTCCATATAACCTCCCTATATCTCCTCCTATTACTCCATATAATCTCCTTATATCTCCTCCTATTACTCCATATATCCTCCCTATATCTCCTCCTATTACTCCATATAATCTCCTTATATCTCCTCCTATTACTCCATATAACCTCCCTATATCTCCTTCTATTACTCCATATATCCTCCCTATATCTCCTCCTATTACTCCATATAATCTCCCTATATCTCCTCCTATTACTCCATATAACCTCCCTATATCTCCTCCTATTACTCCATATAACCTCCCTATATCTCCTCCTATTACTCCATATAACCTCCCTATATCTCCTCCTATTACTCCATATAACCTCCCTATATCTCCTCCTATTACTCCATATAACCTCCCTATATCTCCTCCTATTACTCCATATAACCCCCTATATCTCCTCCTATTACTCCATATAACCCCCTATATCTCCTTCTATTACTCCATGTAACCTCCCTATATCTCCTCCTATTACTCCATATAACCTCCCCTATATCTCCTCCTATTACTCCATATAACCTCCCTATATCTCCTCCTATTACTCCATATAACCTCCCTATATCTCCTCCTATTACTCCATATAACCCCCTATATCTCCTTCTATTACTCCATGTAACCTCCCTATATCTCCTCCTATTACTCCATATAACCCCCTATATCTCCTCCTATTACTCCATATAACCCCCTATATCTCCTCCTATTACTCCATATAACCTCCCTATATCTCCTCCTATTACTCCATATAACCTCACTATATCTCCTCCTATTACTCCATATAACCTCCCTATATCTCCTCCTATTACTCCATATAACCCCCTATATCTCCTTCTATTACTCCATGTAACCTCCCTATATCTCCTCCTATTACTCCATATAACCTCACTATATCTTCTCCTATTACTCCATATAACCTCCCCTTATATACTCCTATTACTTTATATACAGTATTCATGGGTTGTAGTACCATATGCTTGTGTTGCACATGTGGGATGTTGTATATGGCATATGTAATATAGCATAGCTGAAACCTAGTTTTCCCTCCTCTGGAAGTTTTTATACCACTTGTTCACGGATTCTGAGCCCTGTGATCTTTGTCGGTATATGAACTTTGATGTCGATCATGTCAGAGGGGGTGAGCTCGCAAGGGGGGACATATGCTTTTCATATATAGTATTAAGGCAGGATCGACCCCATACAGCCTAGTTCAGAATTAGAACCTTATTTTTAGTTTTCTGCAGCTCCAGATCTTTTGAAATCGATGTGAATATTAGCATGCTGTTTTATTTCTCTCATCCCTTTAATATTGGGTACTTTGCAGACTGTTATACGTTTGAACTCAGAATTGATCCTAGAGTTGAAAATCCTTTATTCTCCCTCCTCCTCAGAGGATTAGTTACCTGAGGTATGGCATTTCCTAGAACTGAAGATGTCCAGGCTCATCACTGAGGGGAGCACTAAACCTACCATATACTTAGCTTCATACTAAAGAGCTGCTAATATTGGTCACACATCTACTATATAATTGTCTAAGTGTCACTTCCGTCTTTCTGTCTGTCTGTCCTTCTGTCTGTCACGGATATTCATTGGTTGCGGCCTCTGTCTGTCATGGAATCCAAGTCGCTGATTGGTCTCGCCAGCTGCCTGTCATGGTTGCCGCGACCAATCAGCGACTGCCACAGTTCGATTAGTCCCTCCCTACTCCCCTGCAGTCAGCGCCCGGCGCCCGCTCCATGCTCCCCGCAGTCACCGCTCACACAGGTCCTGCGTGCCTACGCGAGAAGGACCTGCCATGACATCACGGTCATGTGACCACGACGTCATCACAGGTCCTGCGCGCCTACGCGAGAAGGACCTGCCATGACGTCACAGTCATGTGACCGTGACGTCATCACACCCTGGGACTGGAAGCTGGCGACAGAACTACAAGGGGCCCTCGGATCAGAAGGTGAGTATATGTTTATTTTTTCTTTTTTAACCTGTGACATACGTGGCTGGGCAATATATTACGTAGCTGGGCAATATACTACGTGACTGGCCAATATACTACGTGGCTGGGCAATATACTACGTGGCTCTGTGCTGTATACTACGTCGCTCTGCAATATACTACGTGGCTCTGTGCTGTATACTACGTCACTGGGCAATAGACTACGTAACTGGGCAATATACTACGTAACTGGGCAATATACTACATGGCTGGGCAATATGTTCTGTGCTGTATACTACGTCGCTGGGCAATATACTACGTGGCTGGGCAATATACTACGTGGCTGGGCAATATACTACGTGACTGGGCAATATACTACGTGGCCTGTGCAATATACTACGTGACTGGGCAATATACTACGTGGCTGGGCAATATACTACGTGACTGGCCAATATACTACGTGACTGGGCAATATACTACGTGACTGGGCAATATACTACGTGACTGGGCAATATACTACGTGACTGGGCAATATACTACGTAGCTGGGCAATATACTACGTCACTGGGCAATATACTACGTGACTGGGCAATATACTACGTGGCCTGTGCAACATACTACGTGGCTCTGTGCTGTATAGTACGTCGCTGGGCAATATACTACATGACTGGGCAATATACTACGTGACAGGGCAATATACTACGTGGCTGGGCAATATGCTACGTGACTCGGCAATATACTACGTGACTGGGCAATATACTACGTGGCTGGGCAACATACTACGTGGGCTATGCAATATACTAGGAGGACATGCATATTCTAGAATACCCGATGCGTTAGAATCGGGCCACCGTCTAGTATGTATATAAATGTTCCTGTAGGTTCATTTAACCCGAGTTATGTGAAGTAAAGTAATGATCATGGGGCAAACATTTTCTTTTTTATTTCCTATTAGTAAATTCAAAAGGAAAGAGAGACTACACAAGAGAGACTACAATCCAAGTCGTGTTCTGTGTTTGGGCTTAAAGTCTACTTTTTCACAAGGGCAAGGATGTAACTATATTGTGTGCAGGGGTTGCAGTAGTTCCGTGGTCCTGGAACATAGGGGGGCCCAAAGGTTTCTTGAACCCATATAAAAAACAGCTCTTTAAAGGGAACCTGTCACCCCGTTTTTTCAGATTAAGCTATAAATACTGTTAAATAGGGCCTGCGCTGTGCGTTACTATAGTGTATGTAGTGTACCCTGATTCCCCATGTATGCTGAGAAATACATTACCAAAGTCGTCGTTTTCGCCTGTCAATCAGGCTGGTCAGGTCGGGTGGGCGTGTTCACAGCGCTCTTTTCTTCCCCAGCTTTCCGTTGGTGGCGTAGTGGTGTGCGCATGTCCAAGGTCCGAATTCCCTGCGCCCACGTGAAGACACAGCGCGCGATCTGCGCTGTCATCCCTTTCATCGGTGGGGGCGGCCATCTTCCTGGGGCCGCGCGTGCGCAGATGGAGTGCTCTGCTGCATGGGGCTTCAGGAAAATGGCCGCGGGATGCCGCGCGTGTGCACAAGAGATCGCGGCGGCCATTTTCCCAAAGCCGAGATGCAAACTCGGCTTTGGGAAAATGGCCGCCGCGATCTCTTGTGCGCACGCGCGGCATCCTGCGGCCATTTTCCTGAAGCCCCGTGCAGCAGAGCACTCCATCTGCGCACGCGCGGCCCCAGGAAGAAGGCCGCCCCCACCGATGAAAGGGATGACAGCGCAGATCGCGCGCTGTGTCTTCACGTGGGCGCAGGGAATTCGGACCTTGGACATGCGCACACCACTACGCCACCAACGGAAAGCTGGGGAAGAAAAGAGCGCTGTGAACACGCCCACCCGACCTGACCAGCCTGATTGACAGGCGAAAACGGCGACTTTGGTAATGTATTTCTCAGCATACATGGGGAATCAGGGTACACTACATACACTATAGTAACGCACAGCGCAGGCCCTATTTAACAGTATTTATAGCTCAATCTGAAAAAACGGGGTGACAGGTTCCCTTTAAAACCTGTGGTAGTTGGGATCCCTTTTGGAGATCTTAAATAGGGATCCATTAGCCTTAAGTTACTCTTCCTTGTCCCTTGACAATCTTAGCAGAGGATGTCCTACTGCTTGGACTTCAATGACCAGCTGTACTCTATAGAGGAACCTGCCGGTAAGTGTTACAATGTCCTTGCAATACCACCACAGGGAAAACATTTTCCTAATCTTCCAAAGATGTTTTCTGTGGCCACTTTTCAAATTGGCTATGACAGTGTATCTGATAATAAGAGACGTCCAACCTCTTAGTAAAATGTACCTACAGGAGGGATGTCTTTAAAATAATAAAATAAAACCTATTCACCTGCTCTTACCCCCTAAAACCTAGGGCAGGTGTCTCATTCTTTCATCACCTGTCCGCTAATGACTGAGATTGGCTGCAGCGGTCAGCTGACTGGATGCTCTGTTCCAATCCCAGGTCCCAGAGGCCTGCTCTTTTTGGGAGAATCATAGTGATAAGAGCAGGTAAGTATGTCTAATTGTATTATTTCATTTTTAAAGTCTATCATGTTTTCTTTGTAGCTTGTATTATGTAGGTAGATCTTATATTACGCGTGTTTATGAATGGACCACATGCCTAAATAAAGCATCAACATATTGTGGTGCAGTGACCAATGTTGCAGCCAGGGGGCGCTGCATGTGCACTTCAAGGTGCACTTGGAGACATAATTGTGATGAAATAGTGACTGGTCATGTGATTGGTGGACGGTATGTGTCGCAGAGGGAGTCTGCATGGTAAGTCTGAGGTATTGTGGTTGTTCTGGGACCTGTAGTCCCTCAACAGTTGGTGTAGTGTTGTATAATAGGCAAGGGTGACTTACTAGGCTAGTTGGGTGAGATGGGCGGGACAAACTAGCCACACATCCACACTCCCACCCAGGGGTGTGGTTTTAGGGTATATAATGTGACCAGGGTGTGGGTCACATGGTCTGAAGGTCCTGAAGTATGTGTTGGATTTCCTGGGAGGAGGAATCCTGAATAGCACATGGTGGGACTTTGCTACTGGTGGCCTGGGTATTGGACGGTCCCAGCTGGGGATGGACGTCCTGAATAGTACCCGGACTGGCCACCTGTGTGATCCTGTGTAACCTGGGTGTTGGGAGGTCCTGGGAGTAGGACCGGATCCCTGAATAGCATGAGGTGAGGACCGGGATCTGCAGAGCCAGTGACAGCTACTGTGTGGGGAAGCTACAGTCCTTCGGTGGTTTTGGACTGACTAATGTGTGCCGGCCAGGCAAGTTGGTGATCCCTGTGAGGCAGCTTACCCGGAGGAGTGGACTGACAAGGAGTCAGCAGGTGGAGCAGGAGCTCCCGTCAGGTACTATACAGACTGTTGGTGCTTGTGATGTTCTATGAACTGTGTAACACAATGGACTCTACGTCATGTGGTTTATGATGTGTAATAAACCACATAAGACTGATATGTGTGAGATATCGTGCCTGAAGTGTTTATCCTGCTGCCAAGCGAGTGTTCCCCAACACACTCAGGTAGCGTAATCTTACAATATTTTTCGACTATGCTAGTTGAATGTATTGATGGCCTTTATTGAAACAGTAAGTGGCTTGTCTATATGTGTTAGAAAGACAGTGTCCAATTTGAGTTACAGACGTTTTGGTTGACCAGTGGTAAGATCAACACATGGAACGTGGCAGCTCAATTACTCACAATCCATTCAATAAACATATGTAACTGCTGGACAAATAAGCGAACGTCTACATTCCTGCCCACCCATCATGCAAGGTTTTAATATGTGACACTGGGTGACTTGGTCCTTAGTAAGTTACATGTCAGGATTTATAAGACTTTATATTTTTAGATTGGCGAACATTGGTGTAGACAATATAGGCCAAGATGCCTTGTCAAGAGATCGTGCCACTGACATACCATGCATCTGTGTGACCAAATCAGCCACATCTATCGAGCAGCTGCTATAGATTGACTGCATCAGGTCAATATTCTCATGAACTTCAACTTTCTGTTGGACACTGTTAAAACATCTTTTTAATCGATGTGTTCAAGGCAGCCACATTGACGTGACCTTCTGAAACTAAACTTTCCTTTTTTTTATACTTCTCGAAGAACATTTAATTTAGAGAAGCAAGATTTTTTTTTTAGGTCTGCCTAAAATGATGTTGGTGACCTTAGTATTTCTGTTGGTATATCATTGACAACCATGAGATTCAATCTGGTAAACCATACAGAAACACCAAGAAAGAAAAAGTATGCAAGCATCCAGGTATTGATTGATATAAAGACAATAAGGCATGACCTTGAAGCCGAGCTAGACATCACGGGCTTCGATTGAAATGATCTACAGATAAGTTCAGTACATGCTCATGATTTTTGGCATATATGGCTGGTTTATATAAACACTAAGCTCTTAGGGATAAGCATAGGCTTGTATGAAATGTGAATACTCAGGACACAAAAGACTGTGGGTATCAGTAGTATCCATAAACCAAAGTCCATCTGTTGCCTCAGTTAAGCTCCAACACTTCCCTAAGTATATTAATATAATTTTAGCTTTTATGTGTTTCCCACAAGGCACATCTGGATGGCCCTTATTACATGTACTTCTTTTATTTGTTTATAGGCTGTTATTACAATGTTAGAAGTGTGTCTATTCTGCACATGAGATTGGAATGTCAAAATTTAAAGGAAGGAAATTTTAGTCTTTTTGCCTCTTTGAAAAAATCATGTCCTTCTTTAGTATCTATGAATCAATGAATAAGCTAAAAGACCAAACACAACTAGTCTCTTAATATAGTTTATCTTCTCTTGCCCTGGAACCACTTACTCCAGAGCCAGAGTGGCCCACTAGTGCACCATAGGTTCTTCCGATGAGCTTGACACATTACAGATGGCTACAATAACAGATCTCTAGTTGACTCAAGGTCAAAAATGACTAGCTCTCTATCTATAAAGGCTTCCTAGACCAAACCATCAAACTACAGAACCCAACCAGATGCTTACAACTGCCTCCTCTGTATCTTCTCTGCCCTTTGGCTTCAGGATCGGCACATATAAGGCCACATGACCTTTTCTGGTGCAGATGACACTACAACAGGTCCTGCACATACTTGTGCCTTCAGTCTTGCACACTGGTCTTTTACAGTCCTGTTTACAGAGGCCAACCAAACAGTGATGAGGACAGAATGATCATTGATATAATTATTCTATCCCAATAGAGTATCATATAATTGGCAGCACATCTCCTCTTTACACGGGGTGATGCCAGTCATGATGCAGGCATAAACATCATCATACCTGGCGAAAAACTGATTTACTCATTTGTTGGGTGATTTATGGCCTATTTAGATGAGGTTCCTATAGATGCTTGCTCTTTGATTTGGCTCATCTAAATGGACTAAAACCGGTCACCTAACTGGTTTACCTCTTGTCACAGCCATAACTACATTTTATATTTTAGGTGGAAATCGACTTTTTCTAAAATGTTCCTGGAACTAATAAAATATCCTCCCACAGAAACCACATAAAAAGTTATAACTAGGGGGTATAATGATTTTGTTTATTTGTGGAAGAGCTCGTTTTCCCAGTAAATTGAGTGCTAAGAATCTAAAACTAATGAAAAAGTCCTGGTGTTTCGGGGGGAATGTAAATATTGCATCAGTCTATGATCCCATCTTTAAACAGCTAGGTTTCGAGAGACTGCGATGATACGTGATACTTATAATTTATCATAACAAAAATACCACACATAAGAATGAAATGAGCTTATGAGGTGCAAAATACTACGGGGGAAATAGTAGGAGCACCCAATAGCTCTGTAGTCTTATGTAGATGGGTGAATCCATAAGATGTTATGGGACTAGAGTATATAAGGTGTTTGACTTGGCCCCCAAATTCCTAAATGTGCTGAACAAACGAGCAAATCCATGGAGGTGCCACCTAGCAAATTACAAGACTTAAAGGATCTATTGCTTGGATTTTGATGCCACATATCACAAGACAACTTCAGAGGCCTTGTAGAGTCTATTCCTCGAATGGCAGGATGCTATTTTGTTGGCATGAGAACATACACAAAATGAGTCTGGTTTTATTGTTATGGCTGATCATTGTATATTATCATATGTTAAAAGATTCTTATAAATATTAAATATTCTCCTTGTAGCTTTTGCAGTTGGAATTAAGCAGCTGTCATGAGCTCAAGTAGCAATCTGGGGGTAACAATGGGGCCACTAAGAACTATAAGCCTCAGCATTTGTCACTGCTGCTAACACTAGTCCTCTGCTGTTGGGGAGAATGCCAGGAGATAGCGCCGGGAACACATGCAGGACATGATATAATATATTATTATTAATAAATATTATATATATATATATATATATATATATATTTATGTATATATATATATATATATATATTATACTCCAAGGGAAACCTACTGAAACCCAAGAATTCAGATGAATCCTGTAAATCAGAGTCAAGCTGGTCCATCACGTCAGAACATCCTCAGATGACCAGACTGTGAAAAGGTATTAGGGCTCAACACATCTCATTGGTGGATGTACTGACCCCCACTTCTATCTATCTATCTATCTATCTATCTATCTATCTATGCATTATTCTGGCTAGAAGCCCCCCATACACTTTAGTTATCAGCCAAACAATGGTTCAGCCTATTGTTTGGTTGGCGGTATTCTCGCCCAATTCTCCCACACACAGGAGCGCCTTGCACTCCTCCTGTGTTCTCTACAAAAGATAAATATATCTAATTTGGCCTGCACTCTAAATTTAGATCGGGGTGCTGGTGAGACAGACCGTAAGGTCTAGTATCAATATTATTGAAATCCACCGCACTCCCTGTGTGGAATATCTTAGAAACAAAAGAATTTTTTGAAACTTGCTAATTTATTCCAGTGAAAAACAGAAATCAATAAAATGTGACAGATCAAATAGTAGGCACTTATCAAACAATTGTACAAGCGACTCAATGTGATTGACGTTTCGACCCTCCCGGGTCTTACTCTAAAGTCGCACTTAATCCAGGATTTATGAGTGGCTCTTATGGTAAAGAGGATGTTCTCCCTGTCGTGTCAAGGGGCAGGTGCAGTCTCTTTAATACCAAATATGGCCTAATAGTTGATTTTTCTCTGAGTATGACCTTGTTGAGGAATAGCAGCGGTGCATCAGCGTCTTGCTGCTGTTTGCATATGCGATTTAAATAGAAAGTTGGTATGTCACTGGAGATAACCTTTTTTGCAGGTGCCAGTGTATCAGCCTTAAATTGCTGGTGGATGGGGGATAGCGCTCCTGCGTCCTGTGGGATGCCTTCCCACAGGACGCAGGAGCGCTATCCCCCATCCACTAAGGGTATTAAGCCTACATGTCCACCAGCAAGACGCAGATGCGCCGCTGTTACCGCTCTACAAGGCTTTATCCAGAATTGGCAAATCCATTAAACCACATACAACTTACCAGCAATTTAAGGCTGATACGCTGGCACCTGCAAAAAAGGTTGTCTCCAGTGACATACCAACTCTCTATATAAATCGCATATGCAAACAGCAGCAAGACGTTGATGCACCGCTGCTGTTCCTCAACAAGGTCATACTCAGAGAAAAATCAACTATTGGGCCATACTTGGTATCAAAGAGACTGTACCTGCCCCTTGACACGACAGGGAGAACATCCTCTTTACCATAAGAGCCACTCATAAATCCTGGATTAAGTGCGACTTTAGAGTAAGACCCGGGAGGGTCGAAACGTCAATCACATTGAGTCGCTTGTACAATTGTTTAATAAGTGCCTACTATTTGATCTGTCACATTTGATTGATTTCTGTTTTTCACTGGAATAAATTAGCAAGTTTCAAAAAATTCTTTTGTTTCTAAGATATTCCACACAGGGAGTGTGGTGGATTTCAATAATATTCTCTACAAAAGAGACGCTGCCAGACATCTCTGACAGCAGCTTATCTACCAGAGAACAAAATGATTGACAGTCCAAAATCAAACATGGCATATCCTTATCTCCCCTAAAAATCATCAGTCGGGAAGAGTTTGGGGCCCCTGTGCACATAAGCAGCAAGGGACTACATTACCACGGTGCTAGAAGGAAGGCTTTAATCTCCACCTGGAAAATGGGACTCCCAACTTGCCTCCAAGCCGGTCGGACCCTGCCTGTCCTGTGATCTAGTGCCCCAGACTGTGGTTGCCTGAAGCCTGAAGCTACAGTAAACCAGATAAAAGACTGCAAACCTGTGTCCTCGTTCTTCACTGCACCTCTCACCTTCTTCACCTCTCACCTTCTTCACCTACACACCGGGAGCCCTGGGCACATACTTCTCCTGTGGGAAGTTATACCATCTAGCTGCCATACCATCACCCCAGAGGCCCCCTTTAAGCAGTGTCGGTCCCTACTGAACGAACACCACAGGTGGAGTCACGAACAAACTTTATTCTCAAAACCTCTTTAAAGACATTCCCCTTTAATTGGGCACACAGGGCCACGGACTGGGTCGCAGCCGCTGTGACATCCCCTTTAGGCACCGGAACCGGTACCGAGTACCCCAAGGCCCTGGCGGGCGCTCCATATCTGTCTCATATTATCTATCTATCTCATATCTATCTGAAACGTCTGCCAGGGCCCAGGGGTACTCATTACTGGGTCCGGTACTTAAAGGGGACGTCACGGTGGCTGCGACCCGGTCCATGGCCCTGGGTGCCCAAGTGAAAGGGAATGTCCTTAAAGGGGTTTTGAAAACAGTGTGGTACTTGGTCAGTGGGGACCGACGCTGCTTAAAGGGGTCCTCTGGGGTGATGTTATGGCTGCTAAGATGGTATAACTTCCCACAGATGAAGTTGGGTCCCCAGGGCTCACGGTGTGTAGCTGGAGATGGTGGGTAGTGTATAAAGAAACAGAGGACACAGGTTTGCAGTCTCTTTACCTGGTTTACTGATGACTTCAGGCAGCCACAGTCCAGGATCCCGGATTACAGGTACAGCAGGGGCCGGCCGGCTTGGAAGCGAGTTCAGAGTCCCCTTTACCAGGTGGAGTTAGAAACCTTCCAACCAGCACTTTGGTGTAGTCCCTTGCTGCCTGTGGCTTCTATCAAGGTCCTCACAGTTCTCTCTGTCCTCCATAAAGGTAGGACACTAACCCGAATGACAGGTGGCTTGAGCCTTTTTACATGGGCTCTATCATGACCCGGGGTCTATGCGCCACTGTGTCTCCTGGGTGTTAGGGAGGACAGGTGACGTGTAGTCCAGCTGTCCTGCTGGTTTCTGCTGTATATCCTAGAGTCCGACACAACCTCGGTCTTCTGGCTACCGGAATCTGCACTCTGCAGGGAGGTAGCCCAATCGCAGGTGTCCTCTCCAGTTGTCACTCTCCTGTGCTTCGCTCTCCTGCATGCTCTCTACAATGTGTTCTTCTTTCTATGTGCTCTCTGTCCAGGAGCCACAGCTTTCCCCTTCGCTGAACGGCCCCTCTGCTTCTTTCTGCTCTGCCTCTCTGCCAGGAACTGACTAACTTTACCTCCAGACCAGAATATATATATATATATATATATATATATATATATATATATATATAGGGGAGCCACCCATAAGCTGGATCACAGCTCCCCCTTCTGGCCTGGAGTGTGAACACGTTGTATGTTTGTGTTTACCTGATAAAGAGGATCTTCCCTCGCTTCCAAGCGTGACATCACTCTCCCCGTGAGGAAACAATGTCACTGTGACAACCAGGAGCCCGGGGTGTCACATATCTATCTCATATCTATCTATCTCATATCTATCTATCTCATATCTATCTATCTCATATCTATCTCATATCTATCTATCTCATATCTATCTCATATCTATCTCATATCTATCACATACCTATCTATCTATCTATTACCTGTCTATCTATCTATGATAGATAGATAGATAGATAGATAGATAGATAGATAGATAGATAGATAGATAGATAGATAGATAGATAGATAGATAGATATGGGATACATAGATAGATAGATAGTTAGATATGGGATACATAGATAGATAGATAGATAGGTATGGGATAGATAGATAATCTATCTATCTATCTATCTATCTATCTATCTATCTATCTATCTATCTATCCCCTTTTTGCTTTAGTAAGACATGAAATGTCCTGGTCCCCAATGCTCCCAGCTACCATGTACTTTTATAATGGTAGCAACACCTCCACACCCCCATTTTGCCGTATTACCCGGATAAGCGGTGATCACAGGTGGTCAGTGACATATCTACCTGCACTAATGGCTCGGCCATCTGTGTGAGGATGTTATTAAGACATGGCCGGTTGGATGGGGGGAGGGGGAGGATATTGGAAACCGCTGCTCTATAAAGTCATTTGCGTATATTTATTACCATGCTGAGTGTGGGAAAAAAGAGCAGCTTGATTATTGGAAAGCTGTCCTGTGTCTCATGGCAAATTGGTCTGGTTTATTAGGAGCCTGGGTCATTAGAAGATGGCTCACTGACTGGAAAACACTCCTACTAATTGGAAGGACATCAGTCCAGTGCCTCCCGCTGTGATTCTATTAGTGATCCACGGTCATGTCACTTTAATGTCCATGTTGTTTATTGCTGCTGCTTTATATGAAAACCAATATAGGTTTATTTTTATGTTGTGACTAGTAAAAATGATTGTAAAGAATTTGGAAAAAAATGGCTAGTTTCTTACAGAAACAGTGACACAACTGTCCATTGATTTAGTAGCTTAGCTTGACTGAAACAAATCTGGCTGATGTGCAATACCACACACAACCTGTGGGCAGGTGAGGCGCTGTTTTGGGAAAAAAACAGTTATGTTTCTGTAATACAAGACAGCGCTTCACATGACTGGCGATAAACTGCACCACTTCACAGCATATATTGCTGATCTGTTGAGAACCCCACCAATTTCATATTGATGACCTATCCTATGGAGAGATCATCGATACATCAATATGTGAGTCCTGGACAACCCCTTTATGGAACTGTTCAAACAGCAAATTTTTAATCAAAATGTTATAATTGGAATAGCCCCTTTTTAAATACAACCAAATGCCCAGAAGTAGGAGACAACGGCTCTGATCTCCTCTGCAAAAGAACCCCTGATGGGTCAGAGTTGAAAAGTGAGAAACTCAGTTTTGGCTTGCATGTTTCTTTCATTCTACACAGGCTTCAAAGTCTTTGAAGTCATGAAATTCCTAATTCTTTACCCAGCTGCAGAGCATTTCCCATTGGAGGGAGGTGATGACAAGTTGGGGGTACTGAACATCACCCCCTGTAATGCAGTTTCATGGAGGATTTTATGTGAACAAACGTTTCCTTTAACGCTATCATTAGGAGTTTATTCATTGTAAGCGACAGTTGGAAAATCTAAGACTCCTCCAAAGACCGACATTATGTGACTGCGCTACAGCTGCTGGGGGGCAAATACCGTTCTCCTAATCAGGGCCAGTTTTATGGAAAATGAGGTTATGGACATCAATCAAAGGTAGGGCCCCGCTTATCATCTCTATAGATAAATACTAGTGATGAGCGAATATACTTGTTACTCGAGATTTTCCGAGCACGCTCGGGTGTTCTCTGAGTATTTTTTAGTGCTCGGAGTTTTAGTTTTTATTGCCGCAGCTGAATGATTTACATCTGTTAGCCAGCATAAGTACATAGCAACCAGGCAACCCCCACATGTACTTATACTGGCTAACAGATGTAAATCATTCAGCTGCGGCAATAAAAACAAAATCTCCGAGCACTAAAAAATACTCGGGGGACACCCGAGCGTGCTCGAGAAATCTCGAGTAACGAGTATATTCTCTTCACTAATAAATACACGACATCAAAAAATATTTGATAGATAGAGAGATAAAGAAAAAAGTGACAAATGGATGATAATAATAATATACAGAGGTTGCACCCATAGGTTGAAAGATAGATATGGTAGAAATGATGCTGAAGTGTAATTAATATTTAGTACAAAGTCTTTTGTTGGCGATGACAGCTTCAAGTTGCCTCCTGTATGGAGAAACTAGTCGCATGCATTGCTCAGGTGTTATTTTGGCTCATTCTTCCACACAAACACTCTTCCAATGCTGGGCTCCTTTAAAGAACTCTGAGCTTTACTTCCTTTCATAAATTTTCTATTAGATTTAGGTCCGGTGATTGGCTGGGCCATTCTAGCAGCTTTATTTTCTTTCTCTGAAACTACAGTAACAGAGTTTTTTTGGCTGTGTGTTTGGGATTATTATCTTGCCGAAACGTGCACCCTCATTTCATCTTCATCATCTAAGTAGATGGCAGCATATTTTTTTCAAGAATATGTGGGTGCATTTGTCCTTTCATCCATTCTTCAGTTGCCGTAGGCTGAAAAACAGCCCCACAGCATGATGTTCCCGCTTGAAAACTTCACTGTTGGTATGATGCTTTTGGGGTGATATGCAGCGTCTTTTGGCCTCCAAACATGGTGCGTACTATGGCATCCGAGTTAAATTTTGATCTCGTCTTGCCAGTCTGTATTCTCCCAGGCTTGTTTAAATGTTGTTGAGCCAACTGTAAATCTGCTTCAACATGTTTTTTGTTCAGCCATGGAGTCTTGCGTGGTGAGCGTGCATACAGGCCATGGAGGTTAAGTGCAGTATTTATTATTTTCTTTGAAACAATTGTACCTGCTGATTCCAGGTCTTTCTGCAGCTCTCCAAAGGAGGTCCTTGGCCTCTTTGACAACTCATCTGATAATTCCTTTAACTCCTATGTTTGATATTTTGAGGGGAGCACATAGTTGTGGCCAGTTCATGGTGAAAAGATGTTATTTCTACTTCCGTATGATGGCCCCAGCACTGCTCACTGTAACCTTCAGTAGTTTCAAAATTCAAATGTAACCAATGCCATCAGCATGTTTTACAACAGTAAGGTTGCAAAGGTCTTGAGATAACTCTCTGGTTTTAGCCATAATTAAATGCTTCCTATATGGCACCTTGGTAATGAGACACCTTTTTATAGGCCATCAGTTGAACCAGCTGATATTATTTTTCACTAAATGGCAGGATTGTTTTCTAATTACTGATAGATTTCTGCTGGTGCCATGACTTTCCTTGGCTATTTGCACTTCTCTTTCTTCATGCATTCAATACGTTTTCTCTGTGTCATTTCTAATTATTATATATATCTTAATTTATGGACAGCTATGGTTTGATTTATTTGCCTGTGTGAATTGGATGGAGTTGTTTATTTCATCCACTGTATATATGAGATAGATACTGTATGTGATAGATAGACAGATAGATAACGAGATAGATTGATAAGTAGTTAGATATAATGAGATAGGTATAAGACAGATTTATATATTGATATGACACACACAGAAAGAGAGATTGAGAAAAAAATATATATTTTAAATTGATCAAGGTCTCATGTGTCTCCTTAGTTGTTGGTGGGTGCAGAAGACTGCCCAACGGGGCAATACACCAAGAGTGGAGAATGCTGTAAAGCCTGCGGATCCGGAGAAGGTGTCGCACAAGAATGTGGGGTGAACCAGACCGTCTGTGAACCCTGTCTTGACAGTAAGTGACCTTAGATCAGTTGGGCACACATATATATATATATATATATATATATAATGCATTATTCATGTACTGCAGCTCAGCATTCTCTTTACTTCTATGTCTTGTAGAGAAAGGCTTGGGTTTGTTTCACTTTCCACATCACTTTATGTGATATCCCTCCTGTCCTGATGAATTAAAGGGGTTAACTCGGCAGCTGCGCCCCAGACCTGATCAGTGCTGTGCCCCCTTAGGGGGCCTCTCTTTATGTCCTTCAAATCAAAATCTGGATTCCATCTGCCATAATATAAACCTCATTACTTCAAAATCAATGGCACCCTGCCTTCTTCTTGTTGTGTCCTTGACTGTGACCTTGAGAAGAAGGAGATAATATTCACTGTAGCAGATGCAGAATTGTCTCTAATATTCCCTTAATGAGTGCAATGGGAGGACAGATTCAGGAAGGATCGAATTTGCTCATGCAAAGGCTGGGCAATGGTCTGATTATGGAGACATTTCAATTTTCAAGCAAATTTGATGATTTTAAATTACATTTTGAAATTGATTGGTGAATGAGATAGTGGCGTATTACCTGCAGGTTTTCAGAATATTCTACATGCATTTTCATAATAGGATTAAAGTAAATGTTTAACCTTTAACCCCATGCCATTTTTAGGCACAAAATTCTGTGCTGATTAATTTCTTATTATATCTTTATAGCACTTGGAGCTCCGTTTTTGTGAGACTGGGCTCCAAGTCCACTGCATAGATATAGATAATAAACTCCCGGCTACCTGTTGTCACCACTAGAGGGAGCATAGAAGCTCACTGTGTACTATTCATGCTCCCTCTAGTGGTGGCTGCAGGAAACAAGTGCTTTATCATTCAATTCTAAATCTATCCATGAGGTTAGAAACGCTATATAGAAAAATTTGGGTATCAACTTCGAGTCTAAGTGATACAGCATAATAACTTATAATTTCTGAAAATAATTATTTTGAACAGCGCTTTAAATGTTGATCTTTTTCAAGTATAAGTCTAGTATGTGAACCAAACTCTCTTCTTCAAAAAGGAGTACTTTTCCTTGTCTACGCCTGACTATGCAGCTCAACATCGTATCGCTGAACTGCAATACCAGATGTGACCTATAGACAAGAGTGGCCGTGTTATTGCCAAAAAGAAGACCCTTTTTTATGACCTCATGGCTCACCCTAAAATAAAAGAAAACTGCCCCTTACAAATATAACCAACATAATCTGCTAGGACATCAAAAACCTATTGTAATTGTAACACTGCGTACTCCAGCAGCTCTTTAGCTAATCATAATGAGGGCTCATTCATACGTTCAATTTTTCCACATAAGAGAAAAACTGACCATTTATTCTGATCACAGTTTGATCAGAGTGTGGTCCGAGCGGCACTCATTTTTCTCGTGAGTGGAGAAATAAAAATATAAAGTTTGTCCGCCTTCTCCATTCTAACAGTCTGTTAAAATCAGACTGCACTCGGATGTCATCCAAGTGCTGTACAATTTTTTCACTGACCCATTGACTTGCATTAATGATCTTGATCCGACCCTTAGATAAAAATCGGAAACGTCTCTGCGATTTTCTGTGAGAAAAATCACGGACATGTGAATGGCCTCATAGACCATCACAAGTACGGGTGCTATCCATGCACAACATAGCACTATTATGGGAAAATCAGACTTTGAATGAGGCCATACTACAAGTAGTCAGCAATCCCAATTTCGGGAAGCTTATACCACTGGACACTTGAGTGCACCCAGGCCACAAACTAAATCCCATTACCGACCATAACTTGACACTCCAGCTATTTACACCAACAGATATTCTCATCTGCCTCAGTCTCTTGGAATCTACCTAACATAAAACCATTCTATTCCTTATAATGGGGTTGTCTTCAGACTCTACAATTATTGTGTTCCTCAGACAGAACTTCAAAAAGGAACCTGTCAGGTGATTCATGCTGCCCAAACCGTCGGCAGCATGACTTGTGCCCGCCGGCAGGATTCCAGCGAGGTGGATTCTTCTCCGAAATGCTTTGGTGTGTTAGAGAAAATATACGGTACTTCGAAAAACCGGGCCTTCTCAAATGTCAATGGTACTATCATGGCAGCTGGTGGCTGGGCGGACACTAAACGCCACCATGTCGCCATGTTTATAAACCTATTATGCCTAGCCTGGCTGGTAGATCTTTATCGGAGAACAGTAATTTCACAATATACTGCAATGTTTCAATATTAAAGTGTATTGTAAAGGCTATGAACTGATACCTGGTTCCTATGGGGACCAATAAAAAATGAAAAAAAAAAAAAAAAAAAAAAAAATATATATATATATATATATATATATATAAAACATATCTATATATATATATAAAACATATATATATATATATATATATATATATATATATACTAGCTGAAGAGCCCGGCGTTGCCTGGGCATAGTAAATATCTGTGATTAGTTATAGCACCACACTTCTCTTATTTTCCCATCACACCTCTCATTTTCCCAATCACATCTTTAATTTTCCCCCTCACTTCTCCCATTTTCTCCCTCACACCTCTCATTTTCTCCCTCACTCCTCTCATTCCCCCCTAACACTTGTCATTTCGACCTCACATCTGTCATTTTCCGATCACTCCACTATTTTCCCTCACTCCTCTCATTTTGCACTCACACCTTTTCATTTTCACCTCACACCTCTCATTTTCACCTCAGTATATACATGTTTGTCATCTCCCTTATATATATTATACACCTGTATGTCATCTCCTGTATATAGTATATACCTGTATGTCATCTCCCCTGTATATAGTATATACCTGCTGTGTGTCATCTCCCCTGTATATAGTATATACCTGTATGTCATCTCCTCCTATATATAGTATATACCTGTATGTCATCTCCTTCTATATATAGTATATACCTGTATGTCATCTCCTCCTGTATATAGTATATACCTGTGTGTCATCTCCCCTGTATATAGTATATATCTGTGTGTCATCTCCTCCTGTATATAGTATATACCTGTATGTCATCTTCTATATATAGCATATACCTGTATGTCATCTCCTCCTGTATATAGTATATACCTGTAGGTAATCTGCTCCTGTATATAGTATATACCTGTGTGTCATCTCCTCCTGTATATAGTATATACCTGTATGTCATCTCCTCCTGTATATAGTATGTACCTGTATGTCATCTCCTCCTCTATATAGTATATACCTGTGTGTCATCTCTCCTGTATATAGTATAATATCTGTGTGATCTCCTGTATTAGACCTCGTTCACACGTTATTTGCTCAGTATTTTTACCTCAGTATTTGTAAGATAAATTGGCAGCCTGATAAATTCCCAGCCAACAGGAAGCCCTCCCCCTGGCAGTATATATTAGCTCACACATACACATAATAGACAGGTCATGTGACTGACAGCTGCCGTATTTCCTATATGGTACATTTGTTGCTCTTGTAGATTGTCTGCTTATTAATCAGCTTTTTATTTTTGAAGGATAATACCAGACTTGTGTGTGTTTTAGGGCGAGTTTCGTTTGTCAAGTTGTGTGTGTTGAGTTGTGTGTGGCGACATGCATGTAGCGACTTTTGTGAGATGAGTTTTGTGTGGCAACATGCGTGTAGCAACTTTTTGTGTGTCGAGTTGCGTGTGACAGGTTAGTGTAGCAAGTTGTGTGCAGCAAGTTTTGCGCATGGCGAGTTTTGCGCGTGGCGAGTTTTATGTGTGGTGCCTTTTGAGTATGTGCAAGTTTTGTGTGAGGCAACTTTTGCATGTGTTGCAAATTTTGTGCATGTGGCATTTTTTTCGTGTGTGCAAGTTTTGCGTGTGGCGAGTTTTCCATGAGCTGAGTTTTGCACTTGTGGCGAGTTTTGCTTGAGCCTAGTTTTTGCATGTGGTGAGTTTTGCGCGTGGCGAGTTTTGAGCGGCGACTTTTGTGTTTCGACTTTTATGTGGCGAGGTTGGTGTATGTGTGGTGAAATGTGTGCTTAGGGTGGTATATGTGTTCAAGCACGTGGTAGTGTGTGGCGCATTTTGTGTGTGTGTTCATATCCCCGTGTGTGGTGAGTATCCCATGTCGGGGCCCCACCTTAGCAACTGTACGGTATATACTCTTTTGCGCCATCGCTCTCATTCTTTAAGTCCCCCTTGTTCACATCTGGCAGCTGTCAATTTGCCTCTAACACTCTTCCTTTCACTTTTCCCCATTATGTAGATAGGGGAAAAATAGTTTGGTGAATTGGAAAGCGCGGAGTTAAAATTTCACCTCACAGCGTAGCCTATGACGCTCTCAGGGTCCAGACGTGTGACTGTGCAAAATTTTGTGGCTGTAGCTGCGACGCCTCCAACACTTTTCCTTTCACTGTTTTCCCCATTATGTAGACAGGGGCAAAATTGTTTGGTGAATTGGAACGCGTGGGGTTAAAATTTCGCCTCACAATATAGCCTATGACGCTCTCGGGGTCCAGACGTGTGACTGTGCAAAATTTTGTGGCTGTAGCTGCGACGGTGCAGATGCCAATCCCGGACATACATACACACACATACACACATTCAGCTTTATATAGGAGATAGAGATATATATATATATATATATATATATATAATGGAAATAAAAATTGAAATGGCAAAATCCCTGTTTGTTCGGTCACTTTGCTTCCCAAAGAGATGGGATAAAAAGATCAGAAAACCACAAGTGGGCATCAAACTGTGAATGGTAAAAAGTATGGCACATACCTAAAAGAAACAAGCCCTCATACAATGCTATTAGCCAAAAGATGAAGGGAGTTACAGCTCGTGGAAGGAGATAAGGAAAAATGAAAAGTGAAGAGAGGTTCTATGGGTTCATAAACTTGGAGCTGGCCCTGAAAATTCAGCACAATTGAAGTAAATGGGGCAAAGATGCAATACTACTTATAATCTGTGGACAGATGAGGCACTGTATTTGGAAGTCTTATACAGCTTCCTGCACGTGCATTACATTGGCCATCAATCATGATAATAATAACAGCCATAACAACGTTAAGTGAAGGGAACATGTGACATTGAAGTTAGTTTTACACCTTCCTGACCGTCATAATCCCTATTGTTCTGGGTATGGCCACCACCCCTGATTTTACCAGTTACGGCAAGAAGACGGAGAGCAGTAGGATAATCCCTCACCAGGAATGAGTCCAAGATCCGCGCTTTTCTGACTCACAAGCCAAGGAACTATTAAAGTGAAGAGTTTTAATGGGATAAGTTAACAAGGCAAATCACTCTAATACCAGTGAGACAAGTGGTATTAAACTATAAACACTAAATACACAGCCTCTCCCCGTGCACAGGCTGGGGAGCTCACATTTATGCTTCCAAACTCAAATGGGAATTCAGTCCTTATGAGGAATCACATCCAAACCTTAATTGAAAAGTAATGGAATATTGAGGTTTATTTAGTCGTTACCACGGCTGATAATGAGGAGATTTAGTCAGCGACTAAACACTTTTCAAAAGCTGAAGTAATAAGTAAGATGAAATCAGTAAATACGTGGCATATCTGACCAATGAGACCAGCCTAGCTAGGTTTTCCTCCATCAGGCAAGTGTTCAGTTCATTGCTCTACACTTTAGATAGACATTGGCTGAACAATGGTTCTGCTAATTGGTTGTCCATCAGTTATCTTGCCCAATTTGTCCATGTATGGAATCACTCGCTCTGCCGACATCTCATGTATCCTCCATGAGGAAGCCACTGCTAGACATCTGTCTCCATGGTGGCTTATTTCTGGGGCAACAAAAAAATTGGCAGTCCAAAATCAGACATGGCAGAGAATCAGGGCTCCCGTACACATTAGCCTGTTGGCCTAACCAGTTGATATTGGCATCTTCATTCAACATTATGAGCAGTATATGGGTGGGAGGGGGGCTTTACTTTCCAACTCTCCTGGAAAGTCAAAGGGGGCTCCTAAAAACAGGAGCAACGTCCTGGAATTCTGAAATAGTTGGGAAATCTTCTGTACCCTGCTTAACCTCCCATAAATCAGCACTTGCCAAAGGTTTCCTATATGTAACCTGAAGATGGTGCATCATCAAACTCAGCATCCAAACACACATTAAGCGAGTGAGGAATGGGGCTTGGCGGTTAAATAGTAAACTTTCCGTCAGCCATCAATGAAGTTGGAAAGTATGCCCTTACTTTGTATCTAAATGTGGCCAAGTCAAAGTGGACTTTTGGCCTTTCCAGGCCTCAACATGTTGATCATGTATCCATACCTCTAAACCCATTTAAAAGAGACAGTAGCAAGTTCATAGGTGTGATATGATGGAAGAGAGAAAAGAACCAGCCACCAGCAAAGCCAGCACCACAGACCCCCATCAGCAGCACCGTAGCCCACCCAAGACATCACAAAGTCCTGATACTGTCCTAATAATGGACTCAAATCCTGAAACCAGAGAGATGGAAGAGAGAACAGAACCAGCCACCAGCAAAGCCAGCACCACAGACCCCCATCAGCAGCACCTTAGCCCACCCAAGACATCGCAAAGTCCTGATATTGTCCTAATAATGGACTCAAATCCTGAAACCAGAGAGATGGAAGAGAGAACAGAACCAGCCAGCACCACAGGCCTCCGTCAGCAGCACCTTAGCCCACCCAAGACATCGCAAAGTCCTGATACTGTCCTAATAATGGACTCAAATCCTGAAACCACAGAGATGGAAGAGAGAAGAGATCCAGCCACCAGCAAAGCCAGCATCACAGACCCCCATCAGCAGCACCGTAGCCCACCCAAGACATCGCAAAGTCCCGATATTGTCCTAATAATTGACTCAAATGGGAAGTACCTAAATACACAGCGGCTATTCCCAGGAAAACAGGCCTGTACAATCCGCTGAGCAAGTATTGAACAGGTGACAGAGGTCATCAGTAGACCACGGTTTACCAACCCAAAGCACATTATTATACACACGGGTACAAACAATCGGCCAGACCAGCAGATCGCAGAACAACTGATCAACCTGGCAAAGATGGCAAACCTAAAATTCCCGGACAGTAAAATCATTCTGTCATCGCTGCTTCCAAGAAAGCACATACCCAGGCAAACCACCCAAGCCATCAATGCAGAACTGACTGAAAAGATCAAGACTGTGCCAAACGTGACCCTGGCACAACACCTCTCCATAAACAACAGTCACCTGCACGATGATAAACACCTCAACAAACAAGGGGTCAGCCTCCTGGCCAAAGAGCTGAAGGACATCGTGCTAAACAGAGACCCCGGGCCTGGATTCTACAGTGGCCATAATCACACTGAAAGACCCCCGAGAACGATAAAGCAGAAAACCCCAAGGCTACCTCCTGAAGCTGGAAACAAAGCTCTTCACCCAGTGTCAGACCATCGGAGGTGGAGACCTCCACCGAGGAGACCACCGAGCCCACACAGATACATGCAGAGCAGAGATAGGGATGAGATAATAAACCTGCTCAATGAACTGCGCAGAATAATAATGTGACTGGATGGAACCAAGCACCGCTATAAAACGGTCAGAAATCCAGTTTGTCCCACACAGCCATACTCATTACAAGGTATATACACACAAACCACACTGAAGAATGTCTTCACTTACAATCAGCAGCTGGAATATCCAGGGTCTCAACGCCTCAACCTTTGGATCTAAAACAAAGGACCCTGATTTTATACAAAGTATGAAAAATATAGACATTCAGATCCTCCTGGAAACATGGACCAGAGCCGAAAACGAATCCCTGGTGCCTATTGGATACAAGGAATTCTTGGTCCATGCCCAGAAAAATTAAAACATCAAACAGGGCCGGGGCTCAGGAGGAGTAGCGATCTGGTATAAAGAGGAGCTCCACCAGTACATCAAACCGGTGAAGAAAGGAGGCAGCCACATATGGATCAGAATCAGCAGCTCCATCCTCACCTGTCAGTCTGATGTCCACCTCTGTGCCACCTATATACCACCGCCAGAGTCCCCCTACTTCAATCCAGACTGCTTTGAGATCTTACAAAGAGAAGCCGCCCATTATCAGGCCCTGGGCAAAGTTCTCATCTTTGGAGACCTCAATGCAAGAACAGGGAGAGAGAGAGACTTCCTGACCACGGATGGAAACATCTACATACTTGGAGCAGAGAATGACGGCCAAGACCCTGTACACACTGAGAGAAACAGCTATGACAGTACAGTCAACAAAAGTGGCAGAAAGCTCCTGAACGTATGTAAAAGTTTAGGACTTCATATCCTCAATGGACGAAGCAAGGGTGACTCCTTAGGAAGGTATACACTAAACTCCCATGTAGGGAGGAGTGTAGTTGATTACGCCATTACAGACCTGAACCTGGCAGATGTCAGCACCTTCATAGTCACCCCACAAACGCACCTGTCAGACCACAGCCAACTTCTTCTGTACATGAAATCTACAGAGAAACCATCCACTCAGAAGCCACAGCAGAGCGGCCTCTTCACCCGGCCTCCATCCTATAAATGGTCCAAAATGTCGGCACTAAGATATAAAGAAGCTTCCAGCAGACCTGAAATACAGCGGATGCTCCACCACTTCTACAACCTTGAGTACATGCCAAACCCAGAGGGAGTGAGCCAAGCCACAAAGGACCTCAACAATATATTCTACGCAATGGCCAGACTGTCCGACCTTAAAAAAGTCGACTACAAGAGACCAAAAGAAACACAGGTCAATGGCTGGTTTGACAGAGAATGTAAAGCTGTACGGAAGACCCTGAGAACAGCCTCCAACAAGAAACACAGAGACCCCAACCACCTGGGTCTGAGGGAAGCCTATGACTCCATACAAAAGCAGTACAAAACCATCCTCAGGAGGAAGAAGCAGAGTTACATCTCTACCAAGCTCAATCAACTCCAAGACGCCCTCCAAGACAACTCCTTCTGGGAACTGTGGAACCACATGGGCACCAAAGACAAGAAAAACAACAACCATATCCAAAATGGCAACCTCTGGCTCCAATACTTCAGAGACCTCTATAAAGACATTCCAAAGGAAGGACTAAGCCAAGAACAGGAAAACATAATGGCGAAACTAAAAGCAATGGAGGAAAAAATAAAAAACTTCCAAAACCCGGTGGATACACCTATAACACTACAGGAAGTAACCGAGAGACTCTCCTCCATAAGATGTAGAAAAGCCGGCGGCCTGGATGGAATCCTACCAGAAATGCTGAAGTACAGCCCACCAGAAATACAGGCTGCAATGGTTAAACTCTTCAATATCGTACTGAGTGCCGGCTACTTCCCTCGTACCTGGAACCAAGGCCTCATCACACCCATCCACAAGAGTGGGGACAGGTATGACCCAGCCAACTACAGAGGCATATGCGTCAGCAGCAACCTGGGAAAACTGTTCAACAGTATCCTGAACAAGAGGATCCTCACCTTCCTCACCGAGCACAACGTCCTCAGCAAGAGCCAAGCAGGGTTCATGCCGAACCACCGCACCACTGACCACATCTATACTCTGCACAGCCTCATTCAGAGACACGTCTACAATACAAAGAATGGGAAGATATACGCCTGCTTTGTGGACTTTAAAAAGGCCTTTGATTCAGTGTGGCACCCGGGCTTATTCCTGAAACTGCTGGAGAGTGGAATAGGAGGAAAGACCTACGATGTCATCAAAAGCTCCTACACCGAGAACAGCTGCAGCGTGAGTGTGAGCGGCAAAAGAACGGCTTTTTTCCAGCAGAGCCGCGAAGTAAGACAAGGCTGCAGCCTAAGCCCAACGCTCTTCAACATCTACATCAACGAGCTGGCTACCGCCCTGGAATCCTCCTCAGCACCAGGTCTCACCCTCCACGACGCCCAGGTGAAATTCCTGCTGTATGCAGATGACCTGCTGCTGCTGTCACCAACCGAGAAAGGCCTCCAGGACAACCTGAAAATCCTAGAGAAATTCAGCTCCACCTGGGCCCTACCGGTCAACCTAAAGAAAACCAACACCATGGTGTTCCAGAGGAGAAAGAGAAGATCAGACCAACACCCATCATTTATCCTCAACAACTGCGACCTCACAGGAACGGACAAATATACCTACCTGGGCCTAGAGATTCACCGGTCAGGGAACTTCAAACAAGCCATAGAGACCCTGAAAGACAAGGCCTGCAAAACCTTCTATGCCATCCGAAGGACACTCTACCATCTGAAGCCACCAGTGAGGGTCTGGCTAAAAATCTTCGACTCCATCATCGCCCCAATCCTCCTGTATGGCAGCGAAGTCTGGGGTCCTCACACCTACCCAGACTGGTCAAAGTGGGATTCCAGTCCAACAGAAATATTCCACCTGGAATTCTGCAAGCACCTTCTCCAGGTCCATCGGAGCACCTCCAACAGTGCTTGTCGGGCCGAGCTGGGCAGATTCCCTCTACACCTAACAGTTCTAAAGAGGGCGCTGTCATTCCGGGCTCACCTGCATAGGAGCAATCCAAGCTCCCATCACCATAAAGCCCTGATACATGAAGGTGAAACAGAAAAACCAGAACCCCCGGAACAGCCCAGCCAAACCCAACCGGAGCAGAACACCAATCACAACAACCTGACAAAAGCCGGAATTAGGAAGATGGCAGATGAAGGCCAGGAGAGGTATGACAGTGACTGGAAGAATGATATCATCAGCTCACAGAAACTGACCATGTACCGGAGTCTACAGAGAGACTACAGACTGGCCCCATATCTGGAGAAACTCCCGGACCCCAGAGACCGCCAGATCCTGAGCCGATATAGACTCAGTGCCCACAGTCTGGCCATCGAATGTGGCCGACACAGGCAGAGCTACAAGCCCAGGGAGGAAAGACTGTGCCAACACTGTGATCAGGAGGCTATAGAGGACGAAACCCACTTCCTGCTACACTGCTCCAAATACTCAGCAATGAGGGACACTCACTTCAGGAGACTCTCACATCTCTTCCCAGACTTCATCACCATGAAGGAGGAAGAGAAAACATATATCCTGCTGGGAGAAGAAGAGAGAGCGGTGGAGATAGCAGCGCGGTATGTGAGCGAATGTCATAGACTGCGAGAAAGAGAACTATGATGCCATGGACTATAGCCCCCACAATGGATCTGCCCTATCCACCTCCCCTATGCCATGGACTATAGCCCCCAACCTGGACCTGCCCCATCCACCTCCCCTATGCCATGGACTAAAGCCCCCACCCTGGACCTGCCCCATCCACCTCCCCTATGCCATGGACTATAGCCCCCACAATGGACCTGCCCCATCCACCTCCCCTATGCCATGGACTATAGCCCCCACCCTGGATCTGCCCCATCCACCTCCCCCACAGCTCCTACCCAACATCCCCACAGTCCCTATCCATATTGCCTCTATACACTTGCTTTGGCAAAACTGATGTGTATTTGGTCCTGCCAATAAAGCTTCTTTGAATCTTGAATCTTGAATCTTGATAGGTACCTGTTACAACCCCCCCCCCCCCCCCAACAATCATACATCATTTATAATCAAACTTGCTAACTCTCCAGTTTCATCAAGGAGAAGAAGTAAAGACCTCCAGAAAAAGGGAAGACCTCCTAGACTCTGGAAAAACTTGTTAAATCTCATAGGTCCTGCCGAAGCTTCCGAAAACGATGCGTAAAGTGTTCCATAAAATTTCCTGAGCATGGCATCAGGATGCTCCATCATTAGAAAGAGCCCTAATATCCAGCTGCACATTTAAGGGTTAGGAAGCAGTATGTGAATGTGGTCCTAAATATAGGATTTCGCTGTAATATTAATTTCTGTGAAATGCGAAGTGCACTAGAATCTCTTCAGGACCTCTATGAAAGGATTATAACACACTCTATAGGGGGGCACTTTGTCTCTCCCCCCTATAGTTACTCACAGCAGATGACCAATAGTAGCAGTTCACAGCATTTTAGCTGCAATTTACATTGTTTATTATAGATTGGGTTTTACGAGAATTCTACAGATTTGTGAGGATTTGTCAAAGGCCAAAGCTGCATAAATCTAGAATTACTGATGACATGTTTGAAGTAAAGACTGCCCTAAGGTATGCGAGCTCCAAACACCGGTGACGTTTGTAATAGAAAACACCTGCTGACTGGGCGCCGAGCTGTCATGTTTAGATCAACGTCTGCCGGACGTATAGAGATATGACATGAAGCTCCTGAGCCTCAATGCAAAATCTGTAGTGGGGCTCCTACCATATGTCATGGTGGCAAGTCATGCAAAACTGCATGTAGTCTTTTTACACTTTTATTGATGCATTTTTCAGCTGCAACTCAACCAGAGATGACAAAACATGGCTGCTTTCTACAAAAAAAAAACAGTGCCACATCTGTCAATGGGTTGTGTCTGGTATTGCAGCTAAGTTCCCACAATGAGTTCCTGGTTATTTTTTTATGCTAAATATTTTTGTTTTACAAAGATTGCAGTGCCTTACGCTTCTAGTAAAGTGTATGGGATTTGTAGAAATCTCATGCCCACTGAGCTTTTTTTTACTCAGCGTAAACTGACAAGCGCTGCAAGTTTCAAATCCGTAACATGAAAATTTTTCTTGTGGTAAATATACATTTTATGTGCATATTTTGGCCATAGACTTGCATAAGATGAGGAAAATCTGCTGGTAGAAAGCACACGTGTGTTTCCATAGCAGAAACACACTTAAAACAAATGTAATCCGCACAACTTTATCAATAAAGTTTTATCATAGCCAAATACCAGGAAGTCTCAAAGCATGACAACAAAAACAAACCAAAACTGTAGTGTCAAAAGTGCAATTAAAAAATCAAAAACGCAATAAAACGCATGCAAAAAGAAACAGTCAAAAGCACAATGAAAAAACACATAAGCTAATGCCTCCACACTTCTACAACACAGTATGATGCCCCCATACATCCAAATGCACAGTATGATGACCCCAGAGTACATTTTCTCACACATTATGATGCCTCTATAGTACCTCCCACACAGATTGCTGCCCTACACAAGCGTCACACTGGCCTGTCACATCCTTGCTCCTGTGTTACTTGTCTCAGCTGGCAGTCTAGATAGCGCCTGGAGGTCCTGCAAGGATCTTCAAGTCACATGAGAATGTCACAAGTCTTGAAGGTCCCTTCCGTGACCGCAAGAAAGTTTCCCAAATTTGAGACTGTCCCACTGGATCTGGGACAGTCGGGAGGTATGGATATGATTATTATTATTATTTATTGTTATAGCGCCATTTATTCCATGGCGCTTTACATGTAAGGAAGGGTATACATAATAAAAACAAGTACAATAATCTTGAACAATACAAGTCATGACTGGTACAGGAGGAGCGAGGACCCTGCCCGCGAAGGCTCACAATCTACAAGGGATGGGTGAGAATACAGTCAGTGAGGATAGAGCTGGTCATGCAGCGGTTTGGTCGATTGGTGGTTACTGCAGGTTATAGGCTTGTTGGAAGAGGTAGGTCTTCAGGCTCTTTTTGAAGGTTTCGATGGTAGGTGAGAGTCTGATATGTTGTGGTAGAGAGTTCCAGAGTAGGGGTGATGCGCAAGAGAAATCTTGTATGCAATTGTGGGAAGAGGAGATAAGAGGGGAATAGAGAAGGAGATCTTGTGAGGATCGGAGGTTGCGTGTAGGTAAGTACCGGGAGACAAGGTCACAGATGTATGGAGGAGACAGGTTGTGGATGGCTTTGTACGTCATGGTTAGGGTTTTGTACTGGAGTCTCTGGGGAATGGGGAGCCAGTGAAGGGATTGACAGAGGGGAGAAGCTGGGGAATAGCGGGGGGACAGGTGGATTAGTCGGGTAGCAGAGTTTAGAATAGATTGGAGGGGTGCAAGAGTGTTAGAGGGGAGGCCACAGAGCAGGAGGTTGCAGTAGTCAAGGCGAGAGATGATGAGGGCATGGACTAGGGTTTTTGCAGATTCTTGGTTGAGGAATGAACGGATTCGTGAAATATTTTTGAGTTGAAGTCGGCAGGAAGTGGAAAGGGCTTGCGTCAAGGATTACCCCGAGGCATGATGATCATTAAAGGTCAGCATGCTGGCTCAGTGGTTAGCACTGTTGCTTTGCAGCTCTGGAGTCCTGGGTTCAAATCCCACCAAGGACAACATCTGCAAGGAGTTTGTATTTCCTCTCCGTGTTTGTATGGGTTTCCTCCAGATATTCCGGTTTCCTCCCACACTCCAAAGACATTCTGATAGGGAATTTAAATTGTGAGCCCTGATGGGGACAATTACGATAAGTGATGATAATGTCGATAAAGCGTTGCGGAATATTGCGGATGGCGCTATAAAAAAAAGCATAATAAATAAATAACTGCAATACCAGGCACAGCCTATGAAAAAGAGTTGTGCTGTTTCTAGAGAAAAAAAGGTAGAAACATATGTTGACACTGTCCAGTCAGTGCTGACAGTGTCAGAGTATGTTGTCAATTTATACAAACAACTACAGGAGGACGTATAGAGGATCGGCGTAATGTACAATTCTGAAAAAAGCAAGCTTCAACATTTTTATTTCATACCAATACAAATGTATTTACTAAAGCAGACATCTCAGTAGAGCTGACAGGTACTCTTTAAAATTACATGCAATCCTTTAATTATTACATGATGTAAAACAGTGGTCCCATCTTAATTAAATTATTTAATCTCATCTCTTGATTTAATTACTTAATTTCATCTTCTGGTATGCTGAGCTGGCAAATTCACTATCTCATCTGAAAGCAAGACATGCCATGGCTTACAGGCGCCAATCCCTCTACTGCAAGACATGTCATAAGGAATTTAGAATATGGTTAATAAGTCACATTGGGTTTTCCTCATTCTACTGCCAGACATCCTCCAAGGCTCTGCTTCCATCTGGGTGAAGCATACCTAAAATGTATCCATAGGATCCAATTTAACTGACAGAGGCTGAATTATCCTGAAGTATCCTTTGGGCTCATTCCTTTGGTGTTTTATGATTTTCTCTCCCTATCTCTATGGCTAAGCTGTGAGCTGTGACGTCCATTTACTATCCAGATTCTCCACAAAATGGCAGCTACATTCCATGCCTTTTCTTTTATACAAGCGATGCTAGTCCCTCCTGATTTATTTACGGAAATTGAACAACAAGCTGACAAGTTTGACTGAAATAGGTTTATCAGAACATTCCAGATCCAAAAAACACTGCTTCTGCAAATCTCATTCCTTATTACAACCCATTATCAGACAGGGTACATCAAGTATTTCTCAAGTTACCAGGTCTGAGCCCCTTGGGGATCCACATTTGCATTTTCTACACCAGGATCCTTTTGACACCTTGACATACATGCACTGACAAGCAAAAGGGTAATAATGTTTCGAACTTTAGACTTTAATGCTTCATATCTCACCATCCACTACTGACTACCATCATTTTATAGACAATTATCTTGGCTATCTCATACATAAATTTGCTTTGTAACTATTTAGCATATGACTAGCTATGCAGATTCTTGTCATGTCACTGCACTGTTACTGTTTTGCTCCTGGTGGTGGAAAAATCTTTTTCCTCCTGTATACTACAAAATATAACCTGTTCTCACATTCCATAATAGCTTAAGGTGTTTTTAGGTTGATTCCCAAGCTAAAGGTCACTGGTTAGAATCAAGGAGCAGCCATGAAGAATATTTCACAATTTCAGCATCATTCACCTCATTAACCCCTTAAGCCCCAAGGGTGGTTTGCAGGTTAATGACCGGGTCAATTTTTACAATTCTGACCGCTGTCCCTTTGAGGTTATAACTCTGGAACGCTTCAACGGATCCTGATGATTCTGACAATGTTTTCTCGTGACATATTGTGCTTCATAATAGTGGTAAAAATTTCCTCGATAAGACTTGCACTTATTTGTGAAAAAAACTGAAAGTTGGCGAAAATTTTGAAAATTTCGCAATTTTCCAACTTTGAATTTTTATGCCCTTAAATCACAGGGATATGTCACACAAAATACTTAATAAGTAACATTTCTCACATGTCTACTTTACATCAGAACAATTTTGGAACCAACATTTTTTTGTTAGGGAGTTATAAGGGTTAAAAGTTGACCAGCAATTTCTCATTTTTACAACACCATTTTTTTTTAGGGACCACATCTCATTTTAAAGGGACACTGTCACCTGAATTTGGAGGGAACAATCTTCAGCCATGGAGGCGGGGTTTTGGGGTTTTTGATTCACCCTTTCCTTACCCGCTGGCTGCATGCTGGCTGCAATATTGGATTGAAGTTCATTCTCTGTCCTCCATAGTACATTGTTATGGCTGGCAATCAGGCAACACAGCGTGCAGTAATCAGCGCACATACAGAGATCTGGCAATAACCAAAAACAATAGGACGAGCTCTGAGACGTGGAATCTCTGTAGACTGCAGTACCTGATCTATCCTCACACAACTATAAGCAGCAGTGGATTGCGCCTATCACTACCTATGCAACTCGGCACTGCCTGAGGAGCTGACTAGCCTGAAGATAGAAATACAAGCCTGACTTACCTCAGAGAAATACCCCAAAGGAATAGGCAGCCCCCCACATATAATGACTGTTAGCAAGATGAAAAGACAAACGTAGGAATGAAATAGATTCAGCAAAGTGAGGCCCGATATTCTAGACAGAGCGAGGATAGCAAAGAGAACTATGCAGTCTACAAAAAACCCTAAAACGAAAACCACGCAAAGGGGCAAAAAGACCCACCGTGCCGAACTAACAGCACGGCGGTGCACCCCTTTGCTTCTCAGAGCTTCCAGCAAAAGTTAATAGCAAGCTGGACAGAAAAAACAGAAAACAAACTAGAAGCACTTATCTAGCAGAGCAGCAGGCCCAAGGAAAGATGCAGTAGCTCAGATCCAACACTGGAACATTGACAAGGAGCAAGGAAGACAGACTCAGGTGGAGCTAAATAGCAAGGCAGCCAACGAGCTCACCAAAACACCTGAGGGAGGAAGCCCAGAGACTGCAATACCACTTGTGACCACAGAAGTGAACTCAGCCACAGAATTCACAACAGTACCCCCCCCTTGAGGAGGGGTCACCGAACCCTCACCAGAACCCCCAGGCCGACCAGGATGAGCCACATGAAAGGCACGAACAAGATCTGGGGCATGGACATCAGAGGCAAAAACCCAGGAATTATCTTCCTGAGCATAACCCTTCCATTTGACCAGATACTGGAGTTTCCGTCTAGAGACACGAGAATCCAAAATCTTCTCCACAATATACTCCAATTCCCCCTCCACCAAAACAGGGGCAGGAGGCTCCACAGATGGAACCATAGGTGCCACGTATCTCCTCAACAACGACCTATGGAATACATTATGTATGGAAAAGGAGTCTGGGAGGGTCAGACGAAAAGACACCGGATTGAGAATCTCAGAAATCCTATACGGACCAATAAAACGAGGTTTAAATTTAGGAGAGGAAACCTTCATAGGAATATGACGAGAAGATAACCAAACCAGATCCCCAACACGAAGTCGGGGTCCCACACGGCGTCTGCGATTAGCGAAAAGCTGAGCCTTCTCCTGGGACAAGGTCAAATTGTCCACTACCTGAGTCCAGATCTGCTGCAACCTGTCCACCACAGAATCCACACCAGGACAGTCCGAAGACTCAACCTGTCCTGAAGAGAAACGAGGATGGAACCCAGAATTGCAGAAAAATGGAGAGACCAAGGTAGCCGAGCTGGCCCGATTATTAAGGGCGAACTCAGCCAACGGCAAAAATGACACCCAATCATCCTGGTCAGCGGAAACAAAACATCTCAGATATGTTTCCAAGGTCTGATTGGTTCGTTCGGTCTGGCCATTAGTCTGAGGATGGAAGGCCGAGGAGAAAGATAGGTCAATGCCCATCCTACCACAAAAGGCTCGCCAGAACCTCGAGACAAACTGGGAACCTCTGTCAGAAACAATATTCTCAGGAATGCCATGTAAACGAACCACATGCTGGAAGAACAAAGGCACCAAATCAGAGGGGGAAGGCAATTTAACCAAGGGCACCAGATGGACCATTTTAGAAAAGCGATCACAGACCACCCAAATGACCGACATTTTTTGAGAAACGGGAAGGTCAGAAATGAAATCCATCGAAATATGTGTCCAAGGCCTCTTCGGGACCGGCAAGGGCAAAAGCAACCCACTGGCACATGAACAGCAGGGCTTAGCCCTAGCACAAATTCCACAGGACTGCACAAAAGCACGCACATCCCGTGACAGAGATGGCCACCAGAAGGATCTAGCAACCAACTCCCTGGTACCAAAGATTCCTGGATGACCGGCCAGCACCGAACAATGAAGTTCAGAGATAACTTTACTAGTCCACCTATCAGGGACGAACAGTTTCTCGGCCGGACAACGATCAGGTTTATTAGCCTGAAATTTCTGCAACACTCTCCGCAAATCAGGGGAGATGGCAGACACAATGACTCCTTCCTTGAGGATACTCGCCGGCTCAGATAACCCCGGAGAGTCGGGCACAAAACTCCTAGACAGAGCATCCGCCTTCACATTTTTAGAGCCCGGAAGGTATGAAATCACAAAATCAAAACGAGCAAAAAATAACGACCAACGGGCCTGTCTAGGATTCAAGCGCTTGGCAGACTCAAGATAAGTAAGGTTCTTATGATCAGTCAATACCACCACGCGATGCTTAGCACCCTCAAGCCAATGACGCCACTCCTCGAATGCCCACTTCATGGCCAGCAACTCTCGGTTGCCCACATCATAATTACGCTCAGCAGCAGAAAATTTCCTGGAAAAGAAAGCAGATGGTTTGAACACTGAGCAACCAGAACCTCTCTGTGACAAAACCGCCCCTGCACCAATCTCAGAAGCATCAACCTCGACCTGGAACGGAAGAGAAACATCAGGTTGACACAACACAGGGGCACAGCAAAAACGACGCTTCAACTCCTGAAAAGCTTCCACGGCAGCAGAAGACCAATTAACCAAATCAGCACCCTTCTTGGTCAAATCGGTCAATGGTCTGGCAATGCTAGAAAAATTACAGATGAAGCGACGATAAAAATTAGCAAAGCCCAGGAATTTCTGCAGACTTTTTAGAGATGTCGGCTGAGTCCAATCCTGGATGGCCTGAACCTTAACCGGATCCATCTCGATAGTAGAAGGGGAAAAGATGAACCCCAAAAATGAAACTTTCTGCACACCGAAGAGACACTTTGATCCCTTCACGAACAAGGAATTAGCACGCAGTACCTGGAAAACCATTCTGACTTGCTTCACATGAGACTCCCAATCATCTGAGAAGATCAAAATGTCATCCAAGTAAACAATCAAGAATTTATCCAGATACTCACGGAAAATGTCATGCATAAAAGACTGAAAAACAGATGGAGCATTGGCAAGTCCGAACGGCATCACCAGATACTCAAAATGACCCTCGGGCGTATTAAATGCCATTTTCCATTCATCTCCCTGCCTGATTCTCACCAGATTATACGCACCACGAAGATCAATCTTAGTAAACCAACTAGCCCCCTTAATCCGAGCAAACAAGTCAGAAATCAATGGCAAGGGATACTGAAACTTAACAGTGATCTTATTAAGAAGGCGGTAATCAATACACGGTCTTAGCGAACCATCCTTCTTGGCTACAAAAAAAAACCCTGCTCCCAATGGTGACGACGATGGGCGAATATGTCCCTTCTCCAGGGACTCCTTCACATAACTGCGCATAGCGGTGTGTTCAGGTACGGACAAATTAAATAAACGACCCTTAGGGAATTTACTACCAGGAATCAAATCGATAGCACAATCACAATTCCTATGCGGAGGTAGGGCATCAGACTTGGACTCTTCAAATACATCCTGAAAGTCCGACAAGAACTCTGGGATGTCAGAAGGAATGGATGACGAAATAGACAAAAATGGAACATCACCATGTACTCCCTGACAACCCCAGCTGGTTACCGACATAGAGTTCCAATCCAATACTGGATTATGGGTTTGTAGCCATGGCAACCCCAACACGACCACATCATGCAAATTATGCAGTACCAGAAAGCGAATAACTTCCTGATGTGCAGGAGCCATGCACATGGTCAGCTGGGCCCAGTATTGAGGCTTATTCTTGGCCAAAGGTGTAGCATCAATTCCTCTCAACGGAATAGGACACCGCAAAGGCTCCAAGAAAAATCCACAACGTTTAGCATAATCCAAATCCATCAGATTCAGGGCAGCGCCTGAATCCACAAACGCCATGACAGAATACGATGACAAAGAGCACATTAAGGTAATGGACAAAAGGAATTTGGACTGTACAGTACCAATAACGGCAGAGCTATCGAACCGCCTAGTGCGTTTAGGACAATTAGAAATAGCATGAGTAGAATCACCACAATAGAAACACAGTCTGTTCAGACGTCTGTGTTCTTGCCGTTCTACTTTAGTCATAGTCCTGTCGCACTGCATAGGCTCAGGTTTACTCTCAGACAATACCGCCAGATGGTGCACAGATTTACGCTCGCGCAAGCGACGACCGATCTGAATGGCCAAGGACATAGACTCATTCAAACCAGCAGGCATAGGAAATCCCACCATTACATCCTTAAGAGCTTCAGAGAGACCCTTTCTGAACAAAGCCGCTAGTGCAGATTCATTCCACAGAGTGAGTACTGACCACTTCCTAAATTTCTGACAATATACTTCTACATCATCCTGACCCTGGCATAAAGCCAGCAGATTTTTCTCAGCCTGATCCACTGAATTAGGCTCATCGTAAAGCAATCCCAGCGCCTGGAAAAATGCATCAACATTACTCAATGCAGAATCTCCTGGTGCAAGAGAAAACGCCCAGTCCTGTGGGTCGCCGCGCAAAAAAGAAATAATAATCAAAACCTGTTGAATAGGATTACCAGAAGAATGAGGTTTCAAGGCCAAAAATAGCTTACAATTATTTCTGAAGCTCAGGAACTTAGTTCTGTCACCAAAAAACAAATCAGGAATCGGAATTCTTGGTTCTAGCATCGATTTCTGATCAATAGTATCTTGAATCTTTTGTACATTTACAACGAGATTATCCATTGAGGAGCACAGAGCCTGAATATCCATGTCCACAGCTGTGTCCTGAAGCACTCTAATGTCTAGGGGAAAAAAAAGACTGAAGACAGAGCTAAGAAAAAAAAATGATGTCAGGATTTCTTTTTTCCCTCTATTGGGAATCATTGGTGAGGCTCCTTGTACTGTTATGGCTGGCAATCAGGCAACACAGCGTGCAGTAATCAGCGCACATACAGAGATCTGGCAATAACCAAAAACAATAGGACGAGCTCTGAGACGTGGAATCTCTGTAGACTGCAGTACCTGATCTATCCTCACACAACTATAAGCAGCAGTGGATTGCGCCTATCACTACCTATGCAACTCGGCACTGCCTGAGGAGCTGACTAGCCTGAAGATAGAAATACAAGCCTGACTTACCTCAGAGAAATACCCCAAAGGAATAGGCAGCCCCCCACATATAATGACTGTTAGCAAGATGAAAAGACAAACGTAGGAATGAAATAGATTCAGCAAAGTGAGGCCCGATATTCTAGACAGAGCGAGGATAGCAAAGAGAACTATGCAGTCTACAAAAAACCCTAAAACGAAAACCACGCAAAGGGGCAAAAAGACCCACCGTGCCGAACTAACAGCACGGCGGTGCACCCCTTTGCTTCTCAGAGCTTCCAGCAAAAGTTAATAGCAAGCTGGACAGAAAAAACAGAAAACAAACTAGAAGCACTTATCTAGCAGAGCAGCAGGCCCAAGGAAAGATGCAGTAGCTCAGATCCAACACTGGAACATTGACAAGGAGCAAGGAAGACAGACTCAGGTGGAGCTAAATAGCAAGGCAGCCAACGAGCTCACCAAAACACCTGAGGGAGGAAGCCCAGAGACTGCAATACCACTTGTGACCACAGAAGTGAACTCAGCCACAGAATTCACAACAGTACATGCCTGCACAAGCCAATCTTGCCTTGCGCAGGTGTGTACTATGGAGGACAGATAATGAACTTCAATCCAATATTGCAGCCAGCATGCAGCCAGCAGGTAAGGAAAGGGTGAATCAAACACCCAAAAACCCCGCCTCCATGGCTGAAGATTGTTCCCTCCAAATTCAGGTGACAGTGTCCCTTTAAGTCATTTTGAGGGGTCTATATGATAGAAAATAACCAAGTGTGACAGCATTCTAAAAACTGCACCCCTCAAGGTGCTCAAAACCACATTCAAAAAGTTTATTAACCCTTCAGATGTTTCACAGGAATTTTTGGAATGTTTAAATAAAAATGAACATTTAACTTTTTTTCACACAAAATGTACTTCAGCTCCAATTTGTTTTATTTTACCAAGGGTAACAGGAGAAAATGGACCCCAAAAGTTGTTGTACAATTTGTCCTGAGTACGCCGATACCCCATATGTGGGGGTAAACCACTGATTGGGCGTATGGCAGAGCTCGGAAGCGAAGGAGTGCCATTTGACTTTTCAATGCAAAATTGACTGGAATTGAGATGGGACGCCATGTTGCGTTTGGAGTGCCCCTGATGTGCCTAAACATTGAAACCCCCCACAAGTGACACCATTTTGGAAAGTAGACCCCCTAAGGAACTTATCTAGATGTGTTGTGAGAGCTTTGAACCCCCAAGTGCTTCACAGAAGTTTATAATGCAGAGCCGTAAAAATAAAAAATCATATTTTTTCACAAAAATGATCTTTTCGCTCCAAATTTTTTATTTTCCCAAGGGTAAGAGAAGAAATTGGACACAAAAAGTTGTGCAATTTGTCCTGAGTACGCTGATACCCCATATGTGGGGGTAAACCACTGTTTGGGCGCATGGCAGAGCTTAGAAGGGAAGGAGCGCCGTTTGACTTTTCAATGCAAAATTGACTGGAATTGAGATGGGACGCCATGTTGCGTTTGGAGAGCCCCTGATGTGCCTAAACATTGAAACCCCCCAAAGTGACACAATTTTGGAAAGTAGACCCCCTAAGTAACTTATCTAGATGTGTTGTGAGAGCTTTGAACCCCCAAGTGTTTCACTACAGTTTATAATGCAGAGCCGTGAAAATAAAAATTATTTTTTTTCCAACAAAAATTATTTTTTAGCCTCCAGTTTTGTATTTTTCCAAGGGTAACAGGAGAAAATGGACCCTAAAAGTTGTTGTCCAATTTGTCCTGAGTACGCTGATACCTCATATGTGGGGGGGGAACCACCGTTTGGGTGCATGGCAGAGCTCGGAAGGGAAGGAGAGCCATTTGGAATGCAGACTTAGATGGAATGGTCTGCAGACGTCACATTGCGTTTGCAGAGCCCATAATGTACCTAAACAGTAGAAACCACCCACAAGTGACCCCATATTAGAAACTAGACCCCCAAGGAACTTATCTAGATGTGTTGTGAGAACTTTGAACCCCCAAGTGTTTCACTACAGTTTATAACGCAGAGCCGTGAAAATAAAAAATAATTTTTTTCCCACACAAATGTTTTTTTAGCCCCTCAAATTTTTATTTTCCCAAGGGTAACAAGAGAAATTGGACCCCAAAAGTTGTTGTCCAATTTGTCCTGAGTACGCTGATACCTCATATGTTTGGGCGCATGGCAGAGCTCGTAAGGGAAGGAGAGCTATTTGGAATGCAGACTTAGATGGAATGTTCTGCGGGCGTCACATTGAGTTTGCAGAGCCCCTAATGTACCTAAACAGTATAAACCCCCTAAAAGTGACCCCATATTGGAAACTAGACCCCCAAGGAACTTATCTAGATGTGTTGTGAGAACTTGAACCCCCAAGAGTTTCACTACAGTTTATAACGCAGAGCCGTGAAAATAAAAAATCATTTTTTTTCCTCAAAAATTATTTTTTAGCCCCCAGTTTTGTATTTTCCCAAGGGTAACAGGAGAAATTGGACCCCAAAAGTATTTTTCCAATTTGTCCTGAGTATGCTGATACCCCATATGTGGGGGGAACCACCGTTTGGGCACACGGGAGAGCTCGGAAGGGAAGGAGCACAGAATTGGCTGGAATTGAGATCGGACGCCATGTCGCATTTGGAGAGCCCTGATGCGCCTAAACCCCCAATTCTAACGGAAACCCTAGCCCCAACCCTAACCCTAGCCCCAACCCTAGCCCTAACCCTAGCCCTAACCCTAGCCTTAACCCTAGCCTTAACCTTAACCCTAGCCCTAACCCTAGCCCTAACCCTAACCCTAGTCCTAATCCTAACCCTAGCCCTAATCCTAACCCTAGCGCTATCCCTAGCCCTAACCCTATTGGGAAAATGGAAATAAATACATTTTTTAATTTTATTATTTTTCCTTAACTAAGAGGGTGATGAAGGGGGGTTTGATTTACTATTTACAGTGTTTTTTAGCGGATTTTTATGATTGACAGCCGTCACACACTAAAAGACGCTTTTTATTGCAAAAAATAGTTTTTGCGTCTCCACATTTTGAGAGCTATAATTTTTCCATATTTTGGTCCACAGAGTCATGTCAGGTCTTGTTTTTTGCGGGACGAGTTTATGTTTTTATCGGTACCATTTTCGGGCACGTGACATTTTCTGATCGCTTTTTATTCCGATTTTTGTGAGGCAGAATGACCAAAAACCAGCTATTCATGAATTTCTTTTTTGGGGGGCGTTTATTCCGTTCCACGTTTGGTAAAATTGATAAAGCAGTTTTATACTTCGGGTCAGTACGATTACAGCGATACCTCATTTATATAATTTTTTTATGTTTTGGCGCTTTTATACGATAAAAACTATTTTATAGAAAAAATAATTATTTTTGCATCACTTTATTCTGAGGACTATAACTTTTTTATTTTTTCACTGATGATGCTGTATGGCAGCTCGTTTTTTGCGGGACAAGATGACGTTTTCAGCGGTACCATGGTTAGTTATATCTGTCTTTTTGATCGCGTGTTATTCCACTTTTTGTTTGGCTGTATGATAATAAAGCGTTGTTTTTTGCCTCGTTTTTTTTTTTTTTACTGCGTTCAGTGAAGGGGTTAACGAGTGGTACAGTTTTATAGGTGGGGTCATTATGGACGTGGCGATACTAAGTATGTGAACTTTTATTGTTTTTTTTAAATAAAGAAATGTATTTATGGGAACAATATTTTTTTTTCTTTATGTAGGAATTTTTTTTTTTTACACATGTGAATATTTTTTTTTTTACTTTATAACATTGCCCCAGGGAGGGCTTCATGTTATAGGGTTAGCTCGCTGATCCAACACTTTGCAGAACACTATGTCAGATCAGCGCTCTGACATGCAGGGCTGCAGGCTTAGCAGCGCTTGCTCTGAGAAGGCGCTGGTAAGCCACCTTCCTGCAGGGCACGGATGTAGCCCCATGGCCATTTTGGATCCGGGGCCTGCATGGAGGAGACACTTGGTACAAGCTGAGCACATCTCCTTGTACTGAGGGTCTCAGGGAAGCACGCAGGGAGCCCCCTCCCTGCGTGATGCTTCCCTGTACCACCGGAACACTGCGATCATGTTTGATCGCAGTGTTCCGGGGGTTAATGTGCCAGGGGCGGTCCGTGACCGCTCCTGGCACAAAGTGCCGGATGTCAGCTGCGAGTCAGCTGACACCCGGCCGCGATCGGCCGCGCTTCCCCCATGAGCGCGGCCGATCGCATATAACGTACTATCCCGACAGTGGTCATACGGGCCCACCCCACCTCGACGGGATAGTACGTCATATCGGATTAAGGGGTTAATAGCGGTCTCTCAGCCAAGAAAATGGGCATACTGCATCATGTGAGTGCCATGACAGTTGGAAGAATATGAAATGAAGTCTGTCCATTTATTCAAAAGTTAAGTGACGGACGTCCAGGCAAAATATCGGAGTAAATCAGCTTATCACAAGGTCTATCGGTTCTGGAGTGAGAAACACGGCAATGGCGGTGGCTCGTATGCTTCATAATAGTGAGATCACAGACTTCCATGCAAGCACCATGCGACCCACATTATATAAGTCTGGAATGGTGGCTCGAAAAAAGGTAAAGAAGCCTAGACTTCAATATTGTCATTAGAAGCACAAAAAAGCGTCCTGTTCTTTCTCCCCGCACCGCTGATCTCTCCCAGCCGCCTCTCCTTACTATGTCCTTTGTTACGTTGCGATGAATAAAGGACTTTGATTCGCAATCTACCTGGGTGAGTGCCGCATTTTCCTTTTTCTCCTTGGATAATTGTCATTAGAAGTGTTGGCTCGAGTTTGCAAAAAAGAACGAAAAGTGGACAGTAGAAGATTGGATACGGGTGATTTGGAGCGATGAGACGAAAGTCTTTAGACTAGGCCCTGATGGGTGCAAATTTGTCTGAAAGAGGCAAGGGAAAAAGAGAAATTGAAGGAAACATCAAGTTCGGCGGAGGATGCCTGATGATATGGGCTTGCTTCACAGCCAAAGGTGTTGGATACTTGACCAGGATTAATGGTGGTCTCAATGCTGAGCTATATGTGAACATCCTACAAGACAAATTATTTCATGCACTCGAGTATTATGGGTATGAAAAGAATGACATAGTGTTCCAGCCAGACAACAGCCTGAAGAATATGTCGAGATTGGCGAAGAAATGGTTCAATGACAATGAAGTAGCGGTGCTGGACTGGGCAACAGTCTCCAGACTTCAACCCAATCAAACACTTGTGAGTAGAGTTGAAGAAAAAACTGTATATGTGCCCAGGTGAGTCAACCAGTATACACCAACTTTGGGAACAAGTAGAAGAGAGGAGAAGAGACCTGGGATCAGATTTTGGTCAAGACATGTTTGAATGTGATTGAGATCACATCCAGAAGGGATCAGGCAGCATTGAAAGCCAAAAGGTGGATTTGCAAAATGGTAATAAAATATTAAAAATTAAAATTTAGATGTTTAGGAGCAAAACAGTAAGGGTATGTTCACACGTTCCTGATTTCCATCCTTTTTTTTTCAGGACTGTTTTTTAAAAAACTGCAGCTCTTGGCAGAAAATGCAGGTCCTTTATTTGGTCCTTTTTTTGTCCTTTTTTGATGCGTTTTTTGATCCTTTTTTTGATCCTTTTTTATGCAGTTTTCTATGCAGAGTCTGTGTGTTTTCTAGGAAGTTTTTTAGGGTTAAAATGGCTGAAAATACCCTAACCCTACCCCTAACCCTACCCCTAACCCTACCCCTAACCCTAACCCTACCCCTAACCCTACCCCTAACCCTATTCTAACCTTAGTGGAAAAAAAAAAAAAATTCTTAATTTTTTTTTATTGTCCCTACCTATGGGGGTGACAAAGGGGGGGGGTGTCATTTACTATTTTTTTTTATTTTGATCACTGAGATAGATTATATCTCAGTGATCAAAATGCACTTTGGAAAGAATCTGCCGGCCGGCAGATTCGGCGGGCGCACTGCGCATGCGCCCGCCATTTTGCAAGATGGCGGCGCCCAGGGAGAAGACGGCCGGATGGACACCGGGACGCCGGGTAAGTATAAGGGGGGGAGATTAGGGCACGGGGGGGGCATCGGAGCACTGGGGGGGGCATCGGAGCACGGGGCGGTGGGATTGGAGCACGGGGGGGCGGGATCGGAGCACGGGGGACAGCCACACTCCGCCCACGCACTTCCGCCCGCTTCCCCGCACTTCCTGCTGCAGCGGTTCTGCACCACAAACCGCAGTAAAACCCGCAGATATTTTTTTCATCTGCGGGTTTTACTGCGGGTTTGACCTCACAATGGAGGTCAATGGTGCAGAACCGCTGCGGCTCCGAAAAAAGAAGTGACATGGTACTTCTTTTTTCCCGCAGCTATTCAGCGCGGCTTTTTTTTTTATTTTCCGCATTGTGGGCACAGCAGTTCCTGTTTTCCATAGGGTACAATGTAATGTACCCTGCATGGAAAACAGCTGCGGAACCGCAGCGGGAAAATCGCGGCAATTCCGCATGAAAAAAAGGATCGTGTGAACATGGCCTAACAATGCAGTGACATGACAAGAATCTGCATAACTAATCATATGTTAAATAGTTACAAGTCAAATTTATGTATGAGATAGCCAAGATGATTGTCTACGAAATGGTGGTACTCTCACATTGGAAGTATTAGGGGATGATAAGATATAGAGCATGGAAGTCAAAAGTTCAAAGCATTGTTACCATTTTGCTCAATGAAGGGTGTCCCACTCGAAACGTTGCTTATAAAGAATATGATTTACACAAGGGATGTTGAAATAAAGCCTTATTTGAGGCAAACCTGTAACAAAGAAAAGTGCTGTTCAATTTCTCTATATATTTGGATGCTCCCAAGAGCAGGGGTCAGATTCCCTTGATTAAGCACCCATACCTTACAAGCATCATTTAATTGTACAGTCATGCTTCCTGGATTTATACTACAGGTTGTAAGTCTCTTGTAATTGACTGTGCTATACCATGTGATGTGAAAGATGGAAAGTATTTGGGAGAATCTCAAGGCTACATGATCCTTCTCAAACTGATGGAATCTTCTGCAATGTGTAAAATAACAGGGGCCATTTTTGGCAATTTATGTGAGGCAAATTAAAAATTCTTCAAATTGTCTGAATTCACAGAATTCTTAAAAATGAAACACAAATTTGATTTGTGTCAATTGGATTGATTTTACATTTTAGAGGGGACTTGTACAGACAATAAGAGACATCACAGCATAACAATAATCACATAAATCCACAAATACGAAGAGGAATGAGGGCCCTGCTCCCAAGATTACAATCTATGAGGAAATAGAGGAGACAGTATAAATATCAACACTGAGACCTTTAGGAGACTTGTGCCAACTTTTATAGTCGCCACTTACATTGAGAGATTTCCTCAACATACTATGAACGTGAAGAAAAAATGAACAGACCACAATTGAACAATGAGTCAAATGCTTACAAATTTGTCTAAACCAAAAAATTGCTAGGGCCACCTGCCTTAGAATCACTTCTTGTCATGCAGCCACCATTGCAAGTAATTTGACCCATTACCGAGGATAGAGAGGGAATCGATGAGATGTCTGCTCAGTGTCAAACCTAGGGGATAGAAAAATCCAAAGCAATGCTAAAAAAAAACATGCTTTAAGTAGATACTTGACACCAACATGCAACATTTTCAATAGGTGGTCTACTCAAGAGTATTGATGGAGACCACATCCATCTGCTAGGTCTCACAACTCATGAAACTGGTGACAGGATCATCGTGGAATCCTTACAGTGGATGCATGGGCTGCCTATATGTACTCACTTGACTGCAGACATTTGGGCAGTTCAGATGCCATGCAATGGGTGGAGATGTTCTTCAAACTTGGGAACATTAGATGAGTTGTGGAATAGGGGGTAAAAGATGTACATCTAGATATGGCTGGCAGGTTTCTTGTGGGTTAACATAATAAGTCCTGGCATATTAGTTGTTACCCAACTTTCCAATAAGTAGATACAGAATAAAATTTCCGACAAAAAGTTTAACTCAAGGACTTTTTTTTCGCTTCTGACAGGCCCCACAGCTCGCGTTTCACATAGATGAAAATGCCAGAGCCGCTTCCAGCGAAGCTGTACATAGATGGAAATTGAAGTGCTTAGAAGAACATGTTAAAACAAATGATTCACTTGTCTCCCGCTATACAAAGGATGCAATGAAAGTCAATTATTTATGCCTCCAGCAGAACATTGAGTCAAATGCTGTAGTAATACCTGCCGTCCTGTTGGGACTATGGTCTGCATGCATCAAACGCGTTTTTGGTGCCCTCTTCCCTGAAAGCTGTGAAATAGGCTTAGTGTTCACTTAATAGCTTTCCAGTTACATGAGTGGTTCAGCATCACGAGCGGCTATGCTTGAGGGACTCGTACAATCATAGTGGTTGACATTAGGGAGCAAATCCTGGATCTTGGAAGATGTACGTTATATACATGGATAATCAGGATGATACCGTGATATGCAGGCCGAGATTTAAAGGGAATCTGTCACCAGGTTTTTGCTACCTAATCTGAGAGCAGCAGCGATGTACCACTTACTGGGCTGCTTGTTGAAGTTTTGTATAAAATCAATGTTTTATCTGCAGGAGATTATCATTAGAGGACCAGTAAACCTGCTGCCAGGTAGGCAGCCCCCTCCATTGACTGGCAGCTTTCTGCCTATGTATGCTCTACACAGAAAACTGCCAATCAGTGGTGTGAGCGGGGTTATACCGAGATCAGCATTCAGAGCACTGCACGATCTGTAGCAAATAAACCAGTTTTTAATCAAAATTGGCAATGAATAAGTAAGTGACATATCGCTGAAATCAGAGTATCTTCCCCTACATCATGCTTCTCTCAGATGGGTTAGCAGATACCTGGTGACAGGTTTCTTTCAGCATGGCAAAATATTGAGCACTTAGTCTCTATTCAAGGATCCTTCCATTTTTGTTATAGAAATGATGATGAACTGACTCCCAAGAATGACTTAAAGGGGTATTCTAAAGTTTGGAAGCTATCCCCTATCCATGGGGGGTCTGTCTGCGGGGACTCTCACTGACCCAGAGAACTGTGTGACTGGAGCAAAAGTTGATCTTGCCCCCTGCTGCTTCATTCATTCTTATGGGAGTTTCAAAGAACCCCTGAAAATACCCTTTAGAGAGGGCAGCCATAGTAACAAGTGTCATAGGTGTGAAATGTCCCAAGGGCATTAGGCACTCTAAAGATTTTCTTGCTCCAGTCACTATGGAAATTCAGGATCTTTGACCTCCATTGACAGGATCTTCTAATTTACAGTATCAACTACATTGTGAGCAAGAGAGGTACAAACTTTAGAAGTCCAGAGATTGGGGCTCCCACCCACACTCAGTTGTTTCAGTTACAGATGGCCACGCCTTGACTTGGTCTCCTGTTATAAGTGGCTATCTTTGGATTTCTCGACAGGTAAAACGGTAGCCTTAATTTCGAGATAGATATGGTTGAGGAAGTGGTACTTAAATTTTGTCAAGATTAGATCCAGCTCACCATAAGGGAGTACTTGAGGATGTTCGGAGCCCAGAGACATTGCATCAAGGCGGGGAACAATTGTAAAATGAAGATAATCCAACTCAACGAACCATGATTAGGCTTTTAGTCGCACAATGTGCATAGCACAGGACAAGCTCAGCGGTAGAGCTAAAAGAAATGTAACGTCAACGCGTTTCGGGTGACAACCCACCCTTAGTAATGACCTGAAACGCATTGATGTTGCATTTCTTTTACCTGTCCTGCTGATCTTGTCCTCTGTTATGCACGTTGTGTGAATAAAAACCTATTCATGGTTCGTTGAGCTGGATTATCTTCACTTACATTTTGTACATAAAAAAAGTTATGGCATATTCTGTGGACATTATACCTCAAAGTGAGCCGCTACAAGTATATAGACCCGTCGAAGCACCTAGCGTGCGAAACGGCCGTCGTCCAAGCTCCAATACCGCACCCTCCTGCTTACCTGATGTCCTGACGGATGTATGTATCTGTTCATTTTCTCCATTAAAGTTCACGTTTTCCACTGCTAAATTGGGGTGAGTGCCGCATATTTTCTCTTCTTTGTTCTTATACCTCAAAGTGTTTTAATCTCTTATTCTGCCTTAAAAAAGGCCTGATTATAAAAACAGTTGCCTAATCTGTGGTGGACATGTCTGCCCTAAATACATAAAGGTAATCAGTCACCAAGTTTTTGACACCTTAGCATATTGTAGAGACACACCCTGTTCTAGCGATGTATCACCTACTGGGCTGCTTGCTGAAGTTTTTATAAAATCCCTGATTTATCAGCAGGAGATTATCACTATATGACTAGCAAACCTGCTGCCAGGTAGTCCTTCATATTAATAAGCAGGGGTATAAAGACTGCAGTCACAGCGTTGAGGGGCCTGCCGACACCAACCCCTACTTCACCTGGATATGTATCCTCGAACGCACATTCAGCTGAAGTGTACTGCAGTGTATTGTGGTATATAGAAACATCAGGTCCGTGCGCTCCAATACACGCTTCCAGCCAATCAGAGGCTAGCAGCCAACGTCGGCATACACGTGGTCACATGGCAGTGACGTCATGCGCTCCCCACTGTGGTAGTTTATCGGCATTATCTTTTTGGTGAGCAGAGCCATGAGAGACAGATCACCAAAAAGAGCCGGACTGCCCATCACTACTGGGTGGGCCTGTCAGAGCGCGGGGACTGGGCCGACGGCACCCTCTGCACCCCCCGTAGCTACACTGCTGGGTACAGAGTTCCACCTCAGAGAGTGGTGAATGTGAGGAAACATGAAGTAGAATAGAAATCACTTTCCTTTGTCTCCACACAACACGTTGTGCCAGATTTTACATCTTGAATTGATTTCTCATTCACTGTGGGAAGAAACTGTGAATGACAACAATTAGGATCGGCATGTGCCAGACCACTGTCAATATCAAGGGACGCTTGTCTGAAAACAGCAGAAAATGTGAATGACACATGATTGTGACAGCTGTCTGCTCTACATGAGGTGAGGGCGGTGAGTGGTCACTAATAACAAGTGACATCATCATTATAACGTTATATTGCTTGAAGCAGTAACCCATGTTCCATGAACTAATGAGTCCCCATCAGCCACTGCGGCTCCTGGCACAATTTGTAACTATTTCCCCTACAGCACCCTTGTAGAGGAAAGCAAGGACCTCATCTGTCTCATCTCATATCTACTAAAGCTCTTCTAAAATGATCCATCTTTCCAAATATTACTCTTTGCGTAATTTTCTTTTAAGGGATCATATCATCGGAAAATTACCTATTACTTACATCCGGCTTTTTTTTGTAAAATGTATTTATCTTTTAAAAAATGTGTTAATATATATTTTTTATCAGATTACAGTTGGTATTTATAAAAAAAACTATTTAGAAATGTCACAATATTCACACTAGCCACAAGGGTTATTTTACACTCATCCTTCTCGTTTTTTACAGAAGACATTTCAGTAGCCTCATTATCATCAGAGGCAGGATTAAAATGACAGATAACACCGTACATAACACAACTGATAAGACAGGATACACCAATCATAACAAGTTATATCACAGGTAACCCTGATAACACTCCCTTTATAGTGACTTCTGCACACACTCATTAGATGCTTTAACAAGACGCAGCCCTTTTTTCGTTTTTGCGTCTTCCTTTTTCGCTCCCCTCCTTCCCAGAGCCATAACTTTTTTATTTTTCCATCAATATGGCCATGTGAGGGCTTATTGTTTGCAGGACGAGTTGTACTTTTGAACAACTCCATTGGTTTTACCATGTCATGTACTAGAAAATGGGAAAAAATTCCAAATGCGGTGAAATTGCAAAAAAAAGTGCAATCCCACACTTGCTTTTTGTTTGGCTTTTTTGCTAGGTTCACTAAATGCTAAAGCTCATTATGAGTTTATAGACACCAAACATGTCTAGGTTGTTTTTTATCTAAGTGGTGAAAAATAATTCCAAACTTTGCTGAAAAAAAAAATTGTCCAATTTTCCAATACCCATAGCGTCTCCATTTTTCGGGATCTCGGGTCAGGTGAGGGCTTAATTCTTGCATGCCGAGCTGACGTTTTTAATGATACCAGTTTGTGCAGATACGCTCTTTTAATTGCCCGTTATTGCATTTTAATGCAATGTCGTGGCAACAAAAAAAGCGTAATTCCGTTTTGAATTTTTTTCTCTCTACGCTGTTTAGCGATCAGGTTAATCTTTTTTTTTAATTGATAGATCGGGCGATTCTGAATGCGGCGATACCAAATATGTTTATGTTTGATTTTTTTATTGTTTTATTTTGAATGGGGCGAAAGGGGGGTGATTTAAACTTTTACGTTTTTTTTAATTTTTTTCAGATTTTTCTAAACATTTTTTTTTTACTTTTGCCATGATTCAATAGTCTCCATGGGAGGCTTGAAGCTGGCACAACTGGATCGGCTCAGCTACATAGCAGCGATCATCAGATCGCTCCTATGCAGCTGAATTACAGGCTTGCTGTGAGCGCCAATCACAGGTGGCAGCACGGTGCCAGCACGGCAGCACGGTGGCGCAGTGGTTAGCACAACAGCCTTGCAGCGCTGGAGTCCTGGGTTCAAGCCCCACTAAGGACAACATCTGCAAAGAGTTTGTATGTTCTCTCCGTGTTTGTGTGGGTTTCCTCCGGGTTCTCCGGTTTCCTCCCACATTCCAAAGACATACTGATAGGGAATTTAGATTGTGAGCCCCATCGGGGACAGCGATGATAATGTGTGCAAAACTGTAAAGCGCTGCGGAATATGTTAGCGCTATATAAAAATAAAGATTATTATTATTATCACAGAGTGGCGCTCACAGCAAGCCGGCATCAACAACCATGGAGGTCTCAAGGAGACCTCAGGTTGTCATGCCGATGCATCGCTGAACCCCGATCGTGTGACGGGGGTCGGCGATGCTCACATTTCCGGCCTGATGGCCAGAAGCGGTAGTTAAATGCCACTGTCAGCGTTTGACAGCGGCATTTAACTAGTTAATAGCGGCAGGTGGATCACGATTCCACCTGCCGCTATTGCGCGCACATGTCAGCTGTACAAAACAATCAGATTGAGTCAGTGAATTGTAGTGAATTGTAGCAAATGTACATGTGAGTTTCCTGAAAGAACAGGAAATATGAGTGTAGAATAGCCCCATTGTGAGATTTCTATTTATTTTAAACAGGTTACTTATTATATGGGTCCTTCGGTTCTCAAAGGGGGATGTCACGGTGGCTGACCCGGTCCATGGCCCTCGGGAGGTCCATTGTAAAAGGGGAAAGGTCTTTAAAGGGATAATGTTCGTGACGCCACCTGTGGTATTCGGTCAGGGTGACCGACGCTTCATAGGAGTCCGCTGGGGTGATGTTATGGCAGCTAGATGGTATACCTTCCCACAGGTGAAGTGTGTCCCCAGGGCTTTCCAGTGTGTAGATGGTGGATGGTGAATGGCGCAGTGAAGAACGAGGACACAAGGTTGCAGTCGCTTTACCTTTTTACTGAAGGCTTCAGCATCCACAGTCCAGAGCACAGATCACGGGGCAGGCAGAGTCCGGCCGATATGGAGGCAAATCCAGAGTCCCCTTATCCAGGTGGAAATCAGTAGCCTTCCTCTAGCACCTGGATGTTGTAGTACCTTATTGCTGAGCCTCTCATAAGGTCCTCACAACTGTTGTAGATGTTCTAGATGTTGTGTCTCTCTCTGTCCCCCGGATGGATAGGATAAACCTGTATGACCGGTGGCGTGAGGCTTGTTACAGGTACTCTATCATGCTCCAGCCTCTCGTGGGTGTCACCTTGCCTCCTGGGTATAGGTTGGGCCGATATCGTGGAATTAGCTGTCCTGCCGGTCTCTGGAGAAAGGCATAAAGAACTGTTGCTCCCTCGGTGTTCCGGCTACCGGATCCTGCACCTCAGAAGGAGGCAGCCTGTGTAGGGCAGAACTCCTTCTGGTTTCCTCTCCTTTTTCTATGACTTCTTCTTCTCACTCTCTACAATACAGTTCTCCTTCAGTGTCTCTTTCTGGAAGCTGCCGCACATGGGGCAGGCACAGCTCCGTGGCCTTCTGTCTAGGCCTCTGACAAGACCCCACCCCTGTCAGGGAGCCACTACCTGAGCGGAGCTCAGATAGCAACTGCCTGAGCGAAGCTCAGCCAGCTTCTGTCTAACTTCCTATCCAGACCACCAGTTTTACCTAATTGTGAAGAGTGCCCTAATAAATAGGAGCATAGCTCCCTCTGGTGGACTGGAGTGTGAAATGTGTTGTGTGTTGGTGGTACCTGGTAGTGAGATCTCCTTTATTGCCTTTAAACGTAACATCACTCCCCCCTAGAGGAGAATGATATTACTGCAATGACCAGGACCCTGGGGCGCTGCATATAAATAATTAAAAAAATAATATTTTTTTAACACATTGAACATAAAAACCTGATTTAAACAGTAGGTCATTTTCTGATGACACATTCCCTTTTAAAGGTGAAAGTCATACACATCTAAATTTGGAGTGTAATATGAGATCACAGTCACAAAAACCACAAGTCAGATGCTTGGCTGTACTGAGACCTATGCATTTCCATGAGAGATAGGTGGAACGTCAGAATGGAAAAACAAGAGTGATTGATATAACTCACAGGTTTCCTGTAACTCATTACCTTTTTTTTACCAATATTTAATGACAATGTATTGGTTTTGCCCAATGCCTACTCTCTTGGAATTTGCAAAATCTTCTTCAAAAGAGTGCTGGCAGTCACAACTAAGGGCAGTTTTCTGAATATTAATTCAAAGAGGACCCATCACCTCTCTTGGCTGTTTTAGTAAATTCTTATTATAATGTACATCTCTACCAGTGACCTCTGCCTGTCTCCAGATACCACCATATTCACGACCCTGATGATGGAGGAGGCATTATAGCGAGTATAGCTGGGCAACACATCATCTGTCCAGCCAGGGATACTGGTGTGGATGGGACCTGGGGTGCCACTAAATCAGACAGAATGGGTGTGTGTACTGTCCAGCATCTCAGTGAGAGTAATCAGGTGTCTCCCATTATCAATGGGACACTACAACACCCTAAGAAGAAGTGCGCAGGATCCAAATTCCAAAGGAAAACAGTCCATGTAATAAAGGGGAGTTGATTCATCCATAGAAATATAATTCCATGGAAAGTCCACATGAATAAATAGATGAGTGTAATATCCGGGGAGAAAGTACCAAAAGATGAAACATTCAAAGTTGACGCGTTTCAAGGTGATACTTCTTATTATTTTTACATCGACTACCACACCCTACTATACTGCTCGGGGTTGCCAGTTATTTCTTGGTTATCCTTGACATTCTTGGTGCAATTTGCTTATCTTCTATTGACAACCTGTCTTGTTTCCTACCTTTGTATTCTATGTAACCTCTCTTGACCTTGACCTTGCTTTTCTGACTCCACTCTTAGTATTTTAATTGGCTTCATTTTTTTACTGATTCTGTACCTGGTTTTGTCCCTCCATATACTGACCTGGCTTTGTTCGACGACCCTTGCCTCAGGCTCGTTCTTCTAGCCAGCAGCTGCTCGGTGGATGCTGAAGGGGGCCCCATAGTAAGTCCAGATCCTCGTTTAGAGGTTAAAAGGGTGAGGGCCATGTCCCTCTCTCTTTCCAAGGTAACCTTTTTTCAACCTCAGACAGACGTAACAGTTGTATTTTCCATAACATAACAATCCCTATAACTTCTTATTGTGCCAGTCTCTTGTTATTCCTCTCAGAAATATATGCCTAAATTGATGATTGGGTGTTACATACCCATTTTCAAAGTTTCCGTGCACTGTCTGACAATGTGAAAATGGTTTTTATAGCGTTGGAGTGTGTAGGGACACCCCCAACTACTACATAGCATAAAGGTAAAAGGTAAGATGCTCCAAGAATGTTATTTTATGAGGAATACAAATATATGTGAAACGAGCACGTCAGGAGTGGTGCTACTATTCACTTTCATCGGAACTATATACAAATGTATTCAGAGTGCTCCCCCTTGTGGTGGCTGTACGTGGAACGATTTATAGTATATACGGTAATGTAATTGCATGACTGTGTGAAGAGAAACCAGTCTACTGCATTATTAATGGGAGGTATTGTTATTGGAGCCACCACAAGAGCATTGTGTGTACATATAGGCAGCACTTTAGAATTATCTAAGAAAACAATTTGATGCATTTAATTATTACATAATATTTTTAGGCTGAAATGAAGCTAACGTGGGGGGTATGTAGGGAGCAGTACGAAAATCCTCATACTTGTCAGTACATAGTTGGGTGTAAACAGGACATGTGCTGCACAGAACATGAGATACTATGCGCACATAACGGTTGTATTAATGATGCATATAGATGTGCGGTCATCTGAACAGGCTATGAAACATCTGATCAGCGATGGTTTAGCAGACATGGTGTGCAAGTGTTAACGTAACACAGCCTATGAAGATATTAGTAGGCTGGGGAAGGCGGCGCTACTACAAATTTTACATTGGGTGAAGGAACTTTTGCGTTGCCTCTGTAGTCACAGCCTGCTTGTAAACCCCTTTTCTCATAAATTCACATCCGTAGTGCCCACCTCCAATATTTTTGGGGGATCTAACCAGTTCTGCAATGTCTCCCATAGATATATTCATGATTATTGTGTGTTAATCTGAATTCTCTTGGTTTGTGCCAAATTGTGGTTTGCTTTTTAAAAATCGAAACACATCATTGCGATATTCTGAAGTTTCACCCTCCTTTCTGTGGGAAAGGTCAAAAATCTGGGTGAACAAAATAACATCCATTTTTTTTGGCTGTTCAAAGATAGTTCAATGTACTACGCAGGAAAGATAAGGGTTTGGACACAAGAGCCGGTCCCTCTGCCGGGTGCCTGGACCCTGCATGGGAACTCTCCGTGGGCCAGACACGCTGTATATTACTCATGCGGACAGCTCGCTTTGTACTGCTGCCCCTGCTGTAGATTATCAGCTTATTTACATAGGCATATAGCGGTATATAGCTTGCCAAGATAGAGGAATGTACAAAATGTCCCGTGTTACAGAACACAACCTCGTAAGAAAAGAAAACGTCTTCAAAGACGGAGGGTTGTCTGGTGGCTCCACTTCCAACTTGTGCTTCCTCTGTCAGTACTTCATTAGTGCTGGGAATGAAAGGGGCTATCTGATTGGTTCTTTTTAATAACTAAGCCAGCTCCCTTCTTAGTCACAGCCAATGCCCAGACAGAGAAGGGGGCTGGCTTAGCTATTAAAATGAGAATTTAGCCAGCCTCCTTCACACATAGCACCAAGTTCAGACACGGAAAGCTTTATCATGTTGAGCCCAAAGCCATTATTGGAGTTGCAAAAACTAAGCATGTATAACCCAGCTACCTCACTGATTAGCAGATTTCTCTGTACACTGTGCATAGGCTGAAATCTGCCAATCAGTTGCAAGCACAGGGTTATCCAGAGCTCATGAATATGAAGGATTACCTGCAGCAGCTTTACTACTCATCTAATGATAATCTCCTGCTGATAAAACAGTGATTTTATGAAAACTGCAACTAACAGCCCAATACACATATATGACACTAGCTGTCAACCTATTCAGGTAGAATGAAATCCAGGTGCTCCTGTTAACACATGGCTCCTACAATAATAGTATTTAAAGGGTTGATCCTTGAAACTTGCCTATAGGGAAACCTGTGTCTATACGGGTGAAACACTAGTCACAGAAAAGTCCTATTGTGGCCAATCTGGCCTCTCCCTCCTTACTGGCATTGTTAGAGCATTATGCCATTTATTAGAATTTGTCTCGCCCGTTCAGACAATTGTCTGTGCCATTAAAATGGAAACTTATAATAAAGGTATCATATGACTCCAAAGCTTGATGTGAAGTGGGCATTACTCAGTTATCTGCCAGCACTATTGCATGTCCATGGAGAAAGGCATTAAAGATTGCAGAATGAGTTTGTGTTGGACGGGTGGGGGACAGAAAAATTGCAGTATAAAAACATCCTTTTATACGTGGGGTCCTTCCATACAAGGACTTGTTCCATATACATATTCCTTCCATTGAGAAATGTTGCATTAAGAATCTCTCATTAGTGTCCTTATATCCATGCATATATGAAGTTTTTCAATGGAGTCCTTCCTAACAAAGAACTCTTCCATGGAGTCTATCCATACATGGAATTCTTTGATTGAGTCCTTCTGTACGTGGAGTCCTTCCATACATAAAGCCTTTCCATAGATTCCCTTTGTACACAGAGTCCTTTCTGATATGCGTTTGAGGTTGTTCTATAGCAGGGGTGGGGAATCTTTTTTCGGCCAAGGGCCATTTGGATATTTATACCATCCTTTAGAGGCCATACAAACTCCACCCACAAAGTACATCCTGACTCTGGCACTGGTGTCAGGACGTAATCTTTCATTGCATGCCCTTCAATGTTCAGTAGTGAACACTACGTGTGTGTGCTAACAGAGCAAGAAGAAATTAATGAGCTGGTTGTAATCAAAATACAACTTCTTGCCCAAGAATGCGGTCCCTGAGGATCTACTCGGGGGCCTGATAAAAGGTCATCGAGGGCCGTAAATGGCCCTGGGGCCTGAGGTTCCCCACCCCTGCTCTATAGAGTCCTTCTCTACACTGGCAGACACAGACTGATAAAGGGCCTATGTGCAAATCCTTCAAATTTAGTTCATTGTTTCAAAATAAATCTTCCATGGAGTCATGTCATATCCATTAAATCCTTCCATGTAGTTCTTCCTTCAGTGAAGTTGCTTTACTACATTACTTCATACCATGAAGTTCTTCCATCCATTAAATCCTTCTACGGAGTTCTTCCATATATTAGATCCTTCATGGGAGTTGTTTTACTACATTACATCATTTCATGGAGTTCTTCCATACATTCAATCCTTCCATGATTTCTTCCATCCGTTAAATCTTTCTACAGAGTTCTTCCATACATTAAATCCTTCCACGGAGTTGATCCATACATGATGTCCTACCATGCAACCTAAAGTTTTTACGGTCTACTCTACAGCCTCTGTAACACTGCACAATATCCAGCCTGAAAGTCTATGAATGTAATGGAAATTTATTATAATAGAGATTGTGAGAAATATTGCAGTTTGTCTCTAAATGAGCAACCTTTGGGAAATGTTTATATAAAATTCCTTATAAATATTGTATGTTTTCACTTGCTTTCTGACTTTGTGATTGTTCTCTATCTCGGCCCTACATTGTGTACAGTATAATTGCTCAATGAGTCATATATGAGTCACCACATTTACATCTATGGTGCATCTGTTTTCCACTTGAGAGGAGAATGGATTTCCAGATTGTTATTGCATTTAATGAGGCGGGGGCATAATCAACATGTCTAACTTGACAAACCTAGGGGTCTTCTTATCAGCAACATCTTCCATATTTTTATAAATGGTAGCAACATTCATTTTCGTTGAAGATGGTCAAATGTGAACATAGAATCATAGAATGTTAGAGTTGTAAGGGACCTTCAGGATCATCGTGTCCAATCTTCTGCTCAATGCAAGATTCACTAAACCATCCCAGATAGATGTCTGTCCAGCCTCTGTTTGAAGACTTCCATTGAAGGAGATCTCACCACCTCTCGTGGCAGCCTGTTCCACTCATTGATCACCCTGAAAGAAAGTTTTTTCTAATATCTAATCTGTATCTTCTCCCTTTCAGTTTCATTCTATTGCTTCTCGTGTTTCCATGTGCAAATAAAAATAATGATGATCACTCTACACTGTGACATCCCTTCAGATATTTGCACACAGCTATTAGGTCTCCTCTTACCTTCTTTGTTGCAAGCTAAACATACCCAGACCCTTTAACCGTTCCTTGTAGAACATAGTTGCACTCCGCTCACCATCCTGGTAGCTCTTCTCTGAACTTACTCCAGTGCATCACACAGTTGTTCTCTTAATACATCCTAGAACTGTGTTTGCCTTTTTTTGCTGCTGCATAACACTGTTGACTCATGTGCAGTCTGTGATCTATTAGTATGCCCAAGTCTTTTTCTGTTTTCTGTTGCTTAATTCTATTTCTCCCATTCTATGTCATTTTAGTTTTTCTTGCCCAGATGTAGAATCTTACATTTATCCCTGTTAAATACCATTCTATTAATCACTGACTATTGTTCAAGCTTATCTAGATTCTTCTGAATTCTTTCTCTGTCTTCAGTAGTGTTAGCTATCCCTCCTAGCTTTGCATTGTCTGTAAATTTGATTAGTTTACCTTCAGTTCCCTTATCTAGATCATTTATAAAAAATGTTGAACAACACTGGGGCCTTGTGGTACCCCACCTGAAACACTCTTCCAATTGGATGTGCAACCATATATTAGTATTGCCATTCTTTGAGTACGATGACTGAGCCAGTTATGAATCTACCCAACCGTAGCCTTGCCATTCCCATACTTGGTCATTTTTTCACTAAGGATAGTATGAGGTACTTTATCAAATGCTTTGTGAACATGTATATTTCAGTCAATTACTAATTATTAAATTTGGGTGCAATACCGAGGATTCACAATATATATCACTATCTACATAAAAAAAAGTCAGTCCAAGGAAAAAATCGCAGTTGCCTCCGAGAATCAGATGGCACTTACCCATTCAACTCTATGACATCCGAATGCGGTCCGATTTTCACAGACTGGAAAAGAATATTTTATTTTTATTCTTCACATCCAAGAAAATTGAATCATGCGATGATCAAATTCTGATTAAAGTCTGATTAGCATAATCAGACCGATTTACTCGAATGTGGAGACAGCGGTCATGTGAGCCTAGGCTTAGGGTATGTGCACACGCTGAGTATTTGCAGCAAATTTTTCTGCAGCAAAAACAGCAGTGTTGGCAGGAAAAACACTGCATAAGGGTACTTTCACACTTTCGTCGTTTGGCGTACGTCACAATGCGTCAGTTTGGAGAAAAAAGCATCCTGCAAATTTGCCTGCAGGATGCGTTTTTTCTCCATAGACTTATATTAGCGACGCATTGCAACGTATGGCCACACGTCGCATCCGTCGTGCGACGGATACGTCGTGTTTTGGCAGCATCAGCGCACAAAAAAAGTTCAATGTAACATTTTTTTGTGCGTCGAGTCCGCCATTTTTGACCGAGCATGCGCGGCCGAAACTCCGCCTCCTCCTCTCCGGAACTCACAATGGGCAGCGGATGCGTTGTAAAACTGCATCCGCTGCCCACGTTGTGCTACATTTAGCACACTGTCCGTCGGTACGTCGGGCCGACGGTTTGCGACGGCCCCGTACCGACGCAAGTGTGAAAGTAGCCTTACATACACATTTTTGTGCGTGCTTTTGATGTAAATACATGCAAAAAAAAAAAAAAAACAGAAAAATAGAGTGTGATCAAGCCCTTACATTCTTTGGCTGTATTGGGCATAACTTCTGAATTACCAACTGAGATACAAGTTGCCTGTTCTGGCGATACATTGTGGTACTCTATGCAGTAACTTGTGTAGAAGCTAAATGGTATACCGTCATACAGTGTGCAAACATAAATGCCAAACAGAAGCAGCCATTATGAGTGCCATAAAGTCACTGTAACTAGAGATGGGCGGACCCCTGGATGTTCAGGTCCAGTGGGTTCGGACGAACAGTTTAAAAAAAGTTCAGGTTCGGGTACCAGAGCAATAACCAGACCTGAACCCTATTCACTTGAATGGGGAGCCTGAACATCCAGTGTTTGCCACCCTGTCATGTGCATGACCGCGCGGCAAACACTGCTTCTGATCGGCGGTAAAATCATTACCACCAGGCAGACAGCTGCAGTTACCATCCTGTCAAATGATGTGATCAGAGGTATAAACTTCAAATGAAGTAAAGTCAATACATACAACAGACCTGGCTAGAATTGTTGAAGAAGCTAATGCGAGACGCGCGTCGAGGTCCTTGCTGCACACTAGTTGTCTACCCAGGTCTGTCCTCACTTATATGTATTGACTTTATTTCAACTGAATCATGACTTTATATTAACCAGTATCATTATGATATAATGTGTCTATTGTTGATTGCACTGCACTTTACCCAGAAACACATAGTCTCCTGGGTAAGCCTAAAATCACTCATCACTTGATGATACTATTTATTTATTAATTATATCTTGATAGGTATATCAGGAGTATTTTGTGTGTATATATTTTTTAACCTTCTGCAGTGGCACGTTAACCGTAGCCATATACTATTACCAATATACTATTGCAAGGGTTACCATAGCCCCAGCAGTTATCTCTGTATATAATCTCCACTTTTTATATGTTTGTGTATTTGTTTTTAATTTATTACTAATAAATAATTGAAATCTTATATTTTTAGGCTTAGTACTTCTTATTCTCTGTAGGTTTTCATTATTTTTGAAGTGCCCTACCACCTTTAGGGCCTATTTTTAGGAATGTACTTCCATACAGTTGTTGAAATAATTATGTTAAACAGTGCTACCACTGTACACTGTGAAAATATACAGTGCCAACACAATGCCATCACATGGTGCTCAAATAATGCCAAGATACAGTGGCCAATACAGACACAAAACATGGTCCCTGGCCAATTAGGGTGCCCCATTCAGTAGGAGTCTCCGGGAGACTCTACGCCAAAGAGGACTAAGGTAATACTAAGGTAATGTAGCGTAAAGATCATCCATCCCTTGGGAAGTAACAATTAACCATACGGTGGCACCCAGAGTGTTTACAGATCTGTTATACTTTTATTATCACCTTAATTTTGTCATTTTTTCCTCTCCTAGGTGTCACCTATTCAGACACGACCAGTCACACTGAAGCTTGTAAACCTTGCACAGAATGCGACGGCAACAAGCGAATGATTGCTCCCTGTGTGGAGACTGATGACGCTCTGTGCGCTTGTGCATATGGATTCTATAAGAGCGAGGACAGCGGAGAATGTCTACACTGCAAGACCTGTCCAGTGGGATATGGCATGATCCTACCATGTTATATGAACCAGAACACTATGTGCGAAAAATGTCCTGATTGGACCTTCTCAAATGTGGACAACAACATGGACCCTTGCCTGCCATGTACAATCTGTGAAGATGAAGAGATCACGGTGAAAGAGTGCACCACGACATTAGACACAGTGTGCTTCGGTGAGTATCCATATAGAGAACACAGTATGTACAACGGTATATAATAATATTTCAGTAATGTCCAAAATAGTCGTTTTGGGTTGAAAAAATGTATGTTTTCAATTAAAAAAATCTACAACCCTTTTTGTGTATACAACTCCATTGCACACTTATGCATCTCCGTGGTAACAGACTGTAAACAAAACTTGGTGTAGTCTGATCAGTCATAGGCCCTCATTCATAAAAGCAATTTTTTGGGTGCATTGCTTTGAAAAGTTGTACAATTTTTGGGCAACTCAGAGTTGCGCATACATTTTGAGATTTTTATCATTTTCACCCAGTTTCTCCCAGCTCCGTCATAATGAATGGAGAGGAGATGACGAGCTGGAGTATTTCCTACGCCAGAGATCTTACTCCAGTGAAAGGCTGAAGTAAGATTTCTGGAGTTGTGCAGGGAGGCAGTGTGTGCATCTAAATCAATCAGGAGCATCTGACTCCAACACACACCCTCATCAAGACTGTCAAGAACAGGGGTGTCAAACTGCATTCCTCAATGGCTGCAAACAGGTCATGTTTTCAGGATTTCCTTGTACTGCACAGGTGATAATTTAATCACCTACACAAATAATGAGTTGGTGATTAAATTATCACCTGTGCAGTACAAGGAAATCCTGAAAATATGACCTGTTTGCAGCCCTCGAGGAATGCAGTTTGACACCCCTGGTCAAGAACATCGCCAATCTTAATGAATCAGGGGGCCGAAGTCTCTCCTTACAACAATTTATAGGTTAGCAAAAAAATAGAAGAGAGTGAGACTTTAAGATCAGACTACCAGGGGTTTATTTGTAGTCTGTAACCTTGGAGACACATGGATCTGCATAGGACCTGTCCACACAAAACCAAAGGAGATTGATAATTGTCTGAAAAATCTATGAAAAGTCAAGTGAAGAGGACTGAACCACCATATCAGATCAGGCTCATGAAAAAGAGTGGTGCTGTTTCTTAAAAAGAAAAGTCTACTTTTTCTTACCATTTTAAACCACCTTTAAATAATATTAAATTTTAGGATTAAACGACTTATTATTTAAAGCATCGGAATCGCATTTATAGTGTAAGAAATGTGAAATAGTCATTGTTGGACTCTCAGTAGCATGTCCACACGTCCAATTCCTAAGCTGCTTTAAAGTTGTGGGAAATTCATTAATTCTTAACAAATCTTGGCCGGATCTTTACAGAACTGAATCCAGCTTCTTTTCCCAAACCGCAAATAATACAGACAAGAAATGAGAGGCTGGATAGAAACAGCGTGTGTCCCTGATTCACCAGACTCACAGGACAGATTAGAAGTAAATTATCATAATAATTCTAGAAATAGTAAATCAGAAAAACACTCAGTGGAAGCATCGACCCGAACAAGAGGACGAGATAAGGAAGGAAAGCAAAGAGCTGTCCAAAGGAAGCTAACAAAAACAAAACGTCTCATCCTCTATCTATATATTATCTATCTATCTATCTATCTATCTATCTATCTATCTATCTATCTATCTATCTATCTGTATCTATCTATCTATCTATCTATCTATCTATCTATCTATCTGTATCTATCTATCTATCTATCTATCTATCTATCTGTATCTATCTATCTATCTATCTATCTATCTATCTATCTATCTATCTATCTATCTGTATCTATCTATCTATCTATCTGTATCTATCTATCTATCTATCCCATATCTATCTATCTATCTATCTATCTATCTATCTATCTATCTATCTATCTATCTATCTATCTATCTATCTGTATCTATCTATCCATCTATCTATCCCATATCTATCTATCTATCTATCTATCTATCTATCTGTATCTAT